>NC_141689.1:1105510417-1106710417 GCF_964263255.1 Lissotriton vulgaris | reverse complement strand
GCTCTAAAATAACTCTTCCTTTACCAGCTAACATCCCTTTCTGCCTACCCATCGCAGTCCACACTCCATAACCAGTGGATCATGGAGATTCCGTTTTGAGGCTGCTTTTCCAGCTCAGTATAGGGTGTATTACCCACTATGCACGCGTACCACCTTATCAAGCATATCTGCGTTTGCTTCCTTTAAGGATTTGGTCTACATATAATGTTGTAATTATGCACCTCAGGATCAGCAAGACTTCTGAAATCAGGGATCTTAAGATCTTCAGTACAATTATTAAAGAAGCTGCACCTTTCTGGGGTGTAGGCGAAGAGATGTGCAAGTCACGTCAAGTCAAGTCAAGTCAAGTCATAACATTTACATAGCGCACTACATACCCAGAGGGTTTCAAGGCGCTTGGGAAGGGGAGGAGGATTATTTGTCAAATATCCATGTTTTAAGCTGCTTTCTGAACGCTAGGTGATTCTGGGTGAGGCGAAGGTAAGCGGGGAGTGAGTTCCATGTTTTGGCAGCTAGGTATGAGAAGGATCTGCCTCCCATGGTGGTCTTGTTGATGCGAGGTACAGTGGCGAAGGCTTGGCTGGAAGAGCGAAGTTGGCGGGAGGGGGTGTAGAAGGATAGTCGAGAGTTGAGGCAGTCTGGTCCGATGTCGTAGAGTGATTTGTGTGCATGGGTAAGCACCTCTCAGTGATCTGCAGTGCACCAGGTTCCAAGGAAGTAAACCTATGTGAGAGTTTTTCTCCATCTCATCTTTCTTAAACGACTATCTTTGTTTTTATTGGGCTGGTTGGAGTACTTTGAACAGTGCCCTGAGAGGATTAATGCAAATATGTCCTCACTATAGTCTTAATATAAAGATTGAGGAATAATATGCTTTTTTGCCAAATGTCTGCAAAGGCTTTATTCTCTGCAACCACAGAAGTCCGGAACTCCATCCCTTTGTATGTTGTCTCACTTTTGAATCCCCAGCCTCCTTTCATTGACCCCCCTTCAATAACTATATAAGATCTGCTTGGCGCTATATACAGTCATTCAAAGAGGAAGGCAAAGGGACAAACCAGAGTCAGTGAGATTTGAATGTTGACTGCCTTGCCATGAGTACGATTCACAGCATTTTAGCTGGACCCAAGTCAGGCGTACACACATACAAAAGATACTGTATTTTTTTCCGGTCTTGCTAGTCTTTCCCATTCTTAAAACACAATGCTCTACCCACTGCATCCCAAAGTTTCACATTAGCCGACATACTCCCTCTTCCGGGTGAAATATAGTACTGACTGTGTTAGCGGTGTTCTTAAAACTTAAAAGCACAATTAATTTACAGCCAACTCAATTGCTCTCAAATTTTGTAATCTTATAAATCCCTTCCGATACTAAGAGAATGAAAAGGCCCTTCAAAAAGATGCACACAAACTGATTCTTAAACAAATTCTGAGCATTAAGAGCATAGATAGCATTGATTTTGAGAAGAGAATAAAGACACACTCTTTTGCTTGCTAGATCATGATCTGTCTGAATTATATTTTAAAGAAAGCCATCTGTCATATATTGAACAAAGGTGTTACATCTCCAGTCCTTGTTTTTTTTCAAGATTCATTTTTATTTTGCACACTAAAAAGGTACATGTTTTGCGTTATGTGAGTCTCGCGGTCCTCTGTAAAATCAGCAGGTGCCTCAGTTCATATAACATGCTTTCTGCTGATTTAAAGTGCATATTAATAGGGGACAGTGGCAAGTCAGGCATCAGGTTATTAGGCATACCAGAAAAACACTGGTGCTTACAACATCTACTTTTGTTTTGCTTGTTTCTCCTGACATTTTATATCCACAATAGTCTATACAAAACAATTTTTGTACTCTTATCCAATTTGCAATGCAGATATATCTGGCCATACTGTGCTTTGCAAACCTAATGTTGTTCTAATTGCAGAAGCATGTTTTGTCCACTGGTTTGATCATTTCTGTTAACCAACTGAGCACTACAGCACAAACGCACAAGTCGGGGGTAAAGGTGTGGCCAGCTATCAGCAAAGCAAAATTCTGCTGTAATTACTAAAATTCATGATCCATCTACTGATAAAAAAGTTTGTAAGAACAGGATTATGAAGGTTCAAATGTTTCTCTAAACTATACACTGAAGATCTAGAAATTTGAAGATCTAGAATCCCTCTCCCAATGCTTTCCCAGCAAGCAATACATGAATTAAACTTTTCGATTTCCGAGAAGTAGGTGCTATCAATTATTAAGTGATTTCTAATGGAAATAAAAGCATTAAAAAAGCTAGCAAATAACCTCTTTGATGTGCTCTTTGTCATTACCACCTTACTTCTTGGCATCATTTGTGTTGACGTTGAGAAAGCTTTTGGTCATATCTATATATTCTGGTCTTTTCTTGCAGTCTATTTAGTCACTTTCTCTCCGATCTAATAGATTCACTTCAATTAATCAACAAATTGTACCGCCTTTTCCTTTAACGAATGGCCAGAGAAAAGGTTGCCCCTCGTGCATTGCCTTATTTGCCATTTATATTGAACTTTTTACTATAACACTCCTGGAAGCAGCTAGTACAATTCCACTCCACCCACAGCACTGAAGGTCAGCTCATGTGTTGATGACTAATTTACGCTATGAGCATAGGTACCGCTCTTCACGAAGGTTGCCCCTCGTGCATTGCCTTATTTGCCATTTATATTGAACTTTTTAATATTAAGCTCCTGGAAGCAGATAGTACAATTCCACTCCACCCACAGCACTGAAGGTCAGCTTGTGTGCTGATGACTGATTTACTCTATGGAGCACAGGTACCGCTCTTCACTTATAGATAATATTGTGAGAGAGAAACAGCCTTGACCACGCATGTTTCACCAAGCATATGCCTTTACCATGCGTGCCTGTACAATAGTTCACACAGACACACACACACGTTTCCATAGGAAGAGCGTTTGTTTTGCCAATAACTTTGGCGCCACTTGATCAATCTTCACAGAATTTAAAAAATGTATACTTTAGTGGGTCCAGCTGCTGTGTTAAACATTTCCGGGTGATCCGTCAAACGAGGGCTGAGAAAAAAAGGGAGTCCAAAATAAGTTTTCCTGTGTAATTTCCCATAGGACATTTGAACACGACTACAGGCCAAACCACTTGACAAAATTACACCAAATTTGGAAGGTAGGTAGATGTAGATTTAGTTACGCAGATCATGCTTTTTGTGATTTGGTGTAAGTCCTTTCAGTAGTTTTAGCGCTATTAAAGAGCAAAAAATATAGATATCAAGGGCAGCGGATTCCTGCAGAGAACTGGTGTGTCCATGCTGAAATCTGATTGGCTGCCAACACTTTAACCAGGAAGTGTTGGTAGCCATTTAGGGACTCAGCTTGAATCAGAGTCCCACAAAAAAAAGAAATATTTTAGAAGAAAAAAAAAAAAAAAAAAAAAAGAAGGGGCCAGGGTAGAGACACCCTGAGCCCCTGGCAGTGGTTTCCCGGAGCCCACCCCCAAATAAAAAGCATTAAAAAAAGAAATCTTTAAAAAAAAAAAACCACGCTGGAACTGCAAATTTTTCAGAAATTTAAAAAAATACACCAGCAGCCCCAGGGAGCGCCACCTCCTCATGGAACATATAATAAGAAATTGCCCCTCCCACCCACTTCCCTGGGAATCACCACCTCCCCGTGGCAAATAAGACAAAATAATAAAGGGAAGGGAGATGGATTGGAAAGTGGAAAAATACACCGGTAACTACCAATACACATTTGTATGATAATGTGCCTATTGATTCCTTGGTACATTTTCTTTGCATAGCTTATGGTGCTAGTAGAAGCAGACGGCTGAAAACAGCCCTTGATGTCATACGTGTTTCCCTGGCCTTATGTGTGTGCCTTTATTTTGAAGACCTGGGTCTCCCACTGACTACAATGGGATTTGTTTAGATAGATAAGTTAATCAGAATTTATTAGAGGCAAAAGTTCTTTTCGACAGCTTTTCTGCACATTGTTGATTTGAGATCAGACACACTATGTGCATTAATATGTACATGAAGTGAATAAAATGTGTCTTTAGCAAGTGTGGATAAAGTATGTTATCTCTCACTACTTAAACTTCTGCATTTCATGATAATATTTATGGCTGTGGATATGATATTTGAGAGAAGTCTTCATGAAAAACTTTGGGCTTCCGCGAGCTACTTTTATTTACTTCCCTCTTATGAACTGGAGAGGCATATTAGTTTCGTGTGTAATTCATAATTTTGAAAAATTTAGATGTTAAGCTATGCAACAAAGAATTGGGCACAATTTATAGGGTAGAACATGCTGATAATCGTGGCAGACCTCTTGTAATTGATGTAAAAGAAATTTCACATTAAAAGTTACTTTTGTTTGTAGCTAGTCAGCTTCATTTAGCCTTCCTTGCCTGTTTTTTTTTTTTTAACGAAACGCTATTTTCATAAATGCTCATCTTGCACAGCAAGCAGCTCTTAGAAGCATTCCTTATTATAACGAACGTTCCAGAAACGGAGGGTAAAAGCCGACATTGTGCACAATAGTTAGCTATGGAGAATGCAGCAGAGCGGAGTAGAGTAAGCGTCTAGAAACTTCACCTGCTCACAATGTACAGTTCACACGTTCAACATTCTTTCTTCTTAGGAGCAAGCACATGTTAAAGTTGAAAAGGAGTCTTCAAACGCCAAGTGCATCTTTATTTATGTGCTGCTACCTACATTTCAGACACAGTCTGAAGACAGGGAGGGTGTGTGGCATTCAGGTAAGGCCCTGCACGCGGTGGACAGACACTGCAAATGATGACACAGGAGCCTGGTCACAGTTAGCCGGAAAGACCCCGAGCGGTCTTCCGCATGTTTATTTTATGCCCCGGCGCGAGCCCGCCCCGGGGTGCGTGTGCGTGCGTGGGGGAAAAGGATACATTGTAGGAGAGAGCCCGGGTGGCTCTCTACATCCCTCCCTTATTTTAGTTCTGTTCATGCTGCACGCTTCTGGATTTCACTTTAGGGCGATGTCCAGGCAAAGTCTCTCATCCGCTGGTTAGGCCTCGGGTTGGGCCTCAGACTGTATCGGTGATTCCGGGTCCAGAGTTATTCGACAACCCCAGCCGGGGTTGCCCTTGGGCCTTCACCCGCATCAGTCGCCCTCGGTTGACTTTGCTCGGCACCCAGGTTCGGTGGTGTTGGCCTGGGTTGAGACTCGCCTTGTTATGGTACCACAATTGGGCTCGGGAGACTGCGGAAGTCCAAATCTTCATACTCTCCTGTTTCCGCTCCTTCTTCCACTCTATGCCCTTCCGTGGTCTCCGTTGCCTTCCTGAAGCATGACACATTCCTTGTCACGACTTGTCCATTCCTCTTTGCGGTGACCATTGTCCCTTGGACCTTGTCCACTATCCATACTTCTGACTCAAACGGGGTTCGGAATTTCCATCCGGGATGGCGGTCTTTGACAACCACCACGTCTCCTTCCTTAATGTCCGGCTCCTTGGCATGGCGATACACGCTCGCCTTGATGTTTGTGTTCTGTCTTCTAGCTTGAGTAGCTTCGGCGTTTCTCTCCTCGGGCACCCATGTGCTAGCGGTTGGGATGCCGTCCCTGGGTGCACGCTTAAACAGTACGTGGGCAGGAGCACACTTGGTTGTTGAGTGAGGCGTTTGTCGGTATGCTCCTAGGAACTGGTCAAGGGCCGACTCCGGGTCCTCCCCATTATCCACCGCAATCCGGAGGGCCCTATTCAGTGTTCGCATTAGTCGCTCAACTTCCCCGTTAGCCTGGGGCCACAGCGGGGTGATCTTTCTGTGTTTGATTCGGAGGGTTTCCAGGTATGACTGAAATTCTCTCCCTTGAAAAGGGGGTCCGTTGTCGGACTTGATTTCCTCTGGGAGACCCATTGTGGCAAAAACGCGGCTTAGCACCTTCTTCACTTGCGGGAATGCCGTTGATGATATGACTTCAACTATTGGGAATTTGGAGAACGAGTCAACTAATACCAGCATGTGTCTGCCGTCTGGGAAGCTACCAAAGTCTATGCTGAAGTGTGTCCAGGGTGTCTGAGGCGCTTCCTCAGTGATCACCGGCGCCGGGGCGGGTTCTCCGCCCGTGATTGTGCAGGCATGGCAGGCCCGTACCATGGCGTCTACTTGGCTATCCATCGCGGGGAACCACACTTTGCTCAGTAGCCGTGCTTTTGTCTTGGCCATGCCTTGGTGCCCCGCATGTGCTAGACTCAGAGCTCTTTGTTGGAGGCTTTCCGGTATGACGATGAGGTGTCCTCGTAAGATGATTCCTTCATCTCCCACACTTAGTTCGCTGCGTACCTGCCACAGCTGTTGTCTTGCGTGGCTCACCTCCGGCCGGAGGCTCGATGCACCGTCGAGGAAGTGGGCCCAACGATTTTCTTCCAGGGCACAGCGGACTTTCGTCAGCGTTTCGTCCCCGGCGGTGGCTTCTCCGATTTCTTTGAGCGACATGTTCTCTGGACACACTGCCTGCGAGATCATATGGACAATTTCCTCCACTTCTTCTCCCTCTTCTGTGGGCGGACGCTGGGTGATGACATCCGGGTGCCGGGACAGGTAATCGGCCGGGTTGTGGGTCCCTGGGCGGAACACGATCTTGAAGCGGTAACCCTGCAGCTGGACCGCCCATCGTTCGATGCGTGGGGGAGCTAGCCGTGATGACCCCGCAAAGAGGGGTAGAAGAGGCTTATGATCGGTTACCACCGTGAACTCCTGCCCGCAGAGGTAGAGGTGAAAGTGCTGGCACGCCCACTTGATGGCCAGGGCTTCTCTTTCTATTTGCGCGTATCTGGTATCGGTGTCGGTCAGCGCCTTGCTGGCATAGGCAACCGGCTTCCACTCTTCGGGCCCGTATTCTTGCAGAAGGACTGCTCCCAGTCCCACGGGGCTAGCGTCGACGATCAACTCGGTCCGACGCCGTGGCTGGAAGTAGGCCATAGTGGTGTCATCCAAGAGGCTGGCTTTGATGGTTTGAAATGCATTGTTCGCGGTGCCGGTCCAGTCCCACTTCTGGTCGGCTCTGGTGAGGGCTCTGAGAGGTTCCGCGATGGCAGCTAAGTTGGGTATGAACCGACCGCAGTAGGTGGCCATGCCCAAGAAGCTGCGTACTTCAGTCGGGTTTCGGGGGTGCTTTTCTGCCTTGATCGCCTCTGCTTTCTTGGGGTCTACCTTCAGACCCTCCCTCGTGAAAGTGTATCCAAAAAAGTCTATCGACTCCTGGTAGAAGGAGCATTTGACTCGGTGCAGAGTCAGGCCACTATCCGCAAGTCTTTGTAAGGTTGCCCTCAAATTGACATGATGCTCTTCTAGGGTTGCGGAGTACACCAGAATATCATCGCTGAGGTTGATCACTCCTCTCAGTCCCGATAGTACCTCACGAATGGCATTTTGGAAGACCTCCGCCGCGGAGGAGACACCGAAGCTGAGCCGTGTGTAGCGACGTAATCTCACGTGGGTCGAAAAGGTGGTGATGTACCTGCTAGCTGGTTCCAACTCGAGTTGATGATAGCCCGAGTTAAGATCTAGTTTTGAAAACCATTTCGCCCCGTTGAGGTCTGCTATTATATCATCCATGGTGGGAGTGATATGTCTTTCGCGCTTGACGGCTGTATTGGGGAGCCTCATGTCCACACATAAACGAATGGCCCCTGGCTGCTTCGGTTTTGGTGCGACGACTAACGGGGAGACCCAGGGTGTCGGGCCCGACACTTTCTCAATTACACCTAGGTCTTCAAGCTTCCGAAGCTCCTCTTCGACCTGTGGCCTGAGGTTGAAGGGCACCCGCCGGTGTCGGAGTGCTACAGGCCTGACCAACGCGTCTATGTGCAGTTTGAATCTACGCCCCTTTAATTTTCCTAGGCCCTTGAACAGTTCTGGAAAATCCCTTAGCATGAAATCCGCATGCGCCTGGTGCACTTGATTGGCGAAGGATACCAGGCCGAGGTCTTCTGCCGTGTGGCAGCTCAGGAGGGTGCCTTTCTTTCCCTCCGTGATGTGAAATTTGGTCTCCGTGGAATATTCTCCATTGACTACGGTCGTTTGTATTACTCCTCGAAGGGGTAACGGTTCTGATCCCCCGTAGGTGTAAATCCTTGCTGCGGAGGGTGTTAGTGCAGGCTTCGGGGACATCCTCTCGTATTGGTCCGAGTCCATGACATTCACGGACGCTCCTGTGTCTATCAGGGCACTGACGTTGGTCCCATCTACTGCTATGGAACACATGGGCGGCGGCCTCCTTCTCGTGGACGCTCGGCTTACATAGGATACGACGTACACCTCGTCGTCCTCGTCGTCTTCGTACCTGGGTCGTCTGTCCTGGGCTTGAGTGTCCGGAGGAGGTAGTTCCTGGTCAAGTGATAGTTGTCGGATGAGCTGCGTCACTGCTCTGGCGCGTGGGCCTGCTGACCTGAACTTTCCCCCCCGACAGACAGCAGCAAAATGATTCAGGCGCCCACACTTGAGGCACGTTTTTCCTTTGGCGCCACATGTGGCCGTGGCAGGGTGGTCATCACCGCAATACCTGGTTTCCTCGTGGCGGGGCATTCCGCTGTCTTGTTGGTGGGAATCTCCTCTGTATCGCATCGATCCGTTCTTCCTTGATTGGCGTCGTTCTCGCAGCAGGCGGGGCAATCACCGGGGTGCGCAGCGCTGCCTCCATCTCCTCTGCCATCGGACAGTTCGTGCGACCTGGCTAGGATTAGTATTTCGTCGAGAGATATGCCTGGTTGTCTCAGGATTAGCTTTCTCAGCAGCTTCGATTTGCTTCCCACTATGATCTGATCCCTGATTTCTTCCCGGGGGTTGGTGAACGGGCGCGTGCTTGCGAGCCGGCGGAGCCGGGCATAGTACATGTCAACAGACTCGGAGTCAGTCTGCCAGGCGCGTTTAAACTTGAATTTTTCAAAGTCATTATTGAGCTGGGGATCAAAATGTGCGTTTAAAGCCGCGACCGCGGCATCGTAGTCGTGCTCAGGCCCTGTGTTGGGGAGTGATTCGAACAGATCGTAGATTTCCGGTCCCCCGTATAAAATGAGGAGCGACCTCTTCACCGTACCGTCCGTTTCTCTGGTACCCTTAAAGTATAGATTGAGTCTCCCGACCCACGCCTTCCATCGGAGCGCCGCTGTTGTCGGGTCGCTGTCTCGCTGAAGGGCGGGATGGGCGCTGCGCCGGCGGACGGGCACCGCTGGCATGGGGGCTCCCACTTGGGCTTGAGCTCCCGCTTGGGCTTGGGCCTGCGGTGGTGCAGCAGGTATCGCTGGCGGCGGCTGGACCGCTGGCGGTGGGGCCTGGGCAGCACCATCTTGGACCGCCCCAGTCGCGTCTTGATTCATGGCGTGGCCTAGAGCACGAGGTCTTGGAGCTTTCCGGTGGCGTTGCGTCGCGTGGTGGCAGGGCTTTGGTACAGCAGAGGGTAACGCCTACTAGGTCTCACCAGGGCAGACACTTGAATTTTACCAATGGTTGATTTGAGGTGGAGCACCCTGTGCGCGAAGGAGAGCAGTGTTCGCGCACCTTCCTAGCACCAGCAGGCTAGGGGAGTTGCAGGCCGGGCGCCAGTGAGGCTTGGTGATGGAAGTCCCAATTTGTGATTGCCAAGGTTTGAAATCAGGTCGGTGGAGCAGGCGCACCTGGGAGGCTTGGAAATGGCAGGTCTCGATTTTTGTTTGCCAATGGTTGTTGCTGTGTAGAGGAGCTGGCAGGAGCGGGGCAAGCGGAGGCTGTGTGCGGCGCCCTGGGTGTGCACGCTGTTGGGATCGCTGCTCGCGCGCTCGACGCAGATGAGAGGCGGGCCCGCGGTAGGCCTTGGCCACGTGGTGCGGCCGCCGAGATCTTCCTGTGCGGCGGGCGGGCGCACTACTTCCGCGCCGGCTGATGCAGGGGACACACGCCGGTGTCGCGCAAGCGGGGCAGACGGCCAACTCACCCGCAGGATCCACGGGCAGCACACCGACCCCTCGAGTCCCGCCAGCTGAAGGCGCTCCCTCACGCGAGACGCGTGGGCGGGCCTCGGGATGGAGGGGGATCGGCACAGCAACGCGGGTGGGCACCGCAGCTGGAGCCAGGCAACGCAGTGCCACGGGATGCAGCGGGGCACGCGTGGAGACAGACCGGCCTCGTCGCCAATGTGTCATTCAGGTAAGGCCCTGCACGTGGTGGACAGACACTGCAAATGATGACACAGGAGCCTGGTCACAGTTAACCGGAAAGACCCCGAGCGGTCTTCCGCATGTTTATTTTATACCCCGGCGCGAGCCCGCCCCGGGGTGCGTGTGCGTGCGTGGGGGAAAAGGATACATTGTAGGAGAGAGCCCGGGTGGCTCTCTACAGGGTGGAGTCCCAGGAAAGACCTTGAACATTTTAAAGGGGCTTGATAAGTTGTCTGATATGAAAAGTGGGGGAGGGAGGCTGCGTGCATCTCTTCAGAGGCAGAGATGTACATGCACTTATCCAAGAGCATCCTACGGAGTCTTGCACCTGCCACCTCTGGGGGCTACGGTCATGGATGTCAATTCACCAACATATCAGGGGCAGCGGAAGTGGCATCACACACCCTTTGACCTTAACGACATCACAGGAAGAGACATATGACTTTTAACCCTGAATATTCTCAGGAAGTGAGGTCACACGACCTTTTAATCCTAATGGCATGACAATAATGTACCTCGCTGAAGAGGCATAAGAATGGGGAGATTCATATAACGCAACACCACATAACACATAGAAATGTCTTTGTGCAATACCACCAATATTAGGGTGCTGACATGGTCTTTGAATGCTGTGGGGCGAATTCATTGCCCTGGACTCGAGCGGATGAAGCAATTGAGCTCGACCTTTTCTATCGGAAGTTTGGGGACCTTTCAAATGGGGAAACTTTGGAAAAAAATGTATTTTAAAGCACAATTTTCACATAAATTTGCTAATAAGCTTAGGCTTTCAAGAGGTACTCAATAAATATTCAAGTTCTTTATTGCATGCCACGCCAATGAAACTCAATGGTATCAGTTGCAAGGTGGAAGTATTATGTGGTATGGCATGGGTGGCTTACCATGTAATATTAACACAATGCACAAAGATGAAACCCTGGTACTCTCTCAGTACACATTCTTTCTCTACGTCCTGGTAGAGTTGCAAAGAGCAGACAAGCTACTTACAGCACATCACCAACAAGGACGATAAGTAACTGACACAATGAGAGAAATCCTACACCCATTTATTAAAATAACTCAGATTTTTATATATTTTTAGACACCAAACTGAAATCGATACATACAGTATAACCAGAGTTATCAATTTTCAAGCAAAAAAGAAATCAATACTTTGCACTGTGAAACAAGCATTCACAATGCAATGGTTTTGCCTTTGACAAAGTTAGAGCTATTGGCATTGTCAATGACAAATTTTGTATTTATGTGTTGGTTTTGAAAACAGATAAATTAATGGCATTGTCATTTACAATGCCAATAGCGTAATCTCACGCAAATGGACGATGGTTACAAAAAATTTTGAAAAGTGCTCTATAGAATCATGAGTCGTCGGGGAAGGATAATGAATAGAGATAGAGCCAAGAAGGAAAAACAAATTAGGGTGAAAGAGTGGTGCATTGGAGAGAGTTAACAGTGTGTTGAAGGGAGAGTGAGTGACGGGATGAGAGTATGAGCAGAAGAGAGAGAGGCAGTGAGAGAAGGAGAGTGCGGTGAAAGGGAAGAGCGAGTGATGGAGCCACAGGGAGTGGGAGGAGCGAAGAGGAAGTTGTTCATGAAGGTGAGGACTGAGCAAGTGACGGGGTTGTCTGGACAGGATAGGCTGGCACAGGGCGGACAGACGCATGGAGACACAGGTACTAGGGGGCAGAGGTGGGAGACAGGAGCATGTGACACTGGTCCCGGGTGCAGGGTTTGGGACTAGCGTGTAGAGAGGATGGGCAACGTGTTATTGCAAGAACAACAACAGTCGGCAAAAATCTAAGTAAAGGTCTGCTTTTAACGTGAAAAGGCGCAACAGTGAAGGGATCTGGCAGGAACACATGGCATGTCCAGCATTACGTGGGGGAGGGTCAGCCGCCAACAATGTCTTAACTTCAAGCCGGGAAAATCCGAAAGGGGAGGGGCGTCCAATTTAGCTAAGCTTTTGGGCAACCCTGTCCACACCAAGGCACATATGCCTCGGTCTTTTCATGGAGGTAACTCGCGCTGAAAGAAAAAAAACATCAAATACAATATTTTTATATTCACCTCCCAAATAAACGTTGTAAGAACTAAGTGCCTGGCGCTGCCGCTCACAACGATCGTGCTATGCACACTTTAAAACAAGCAATGGCGGGAGCGTGGCTAGAAGTGGAACTTAATGGCCAGTTCGATCAGGCCCTTCATGGTACACCGAAGGTCAGGGAATAGCGCATTCCGGAGCTAGTTAGATGTTGCACGCGAAGTATAGTACAACTCCCTGCCACCAAACTACATACACACCACAATGTGCCTTCCTTCCTGCAGGCGCCAAGCTCAAATCAGTATAACAAATCAGTGTTTGATTTTTTTTTTTGCAGTATTATCTATGTACTTGTGTTTGGTACCCTTTTGTAACATGCACACACCACTTTGCCCTTGTAACACACGGTTTGCTACCTCTCGCATGTTTTTACCTTTGATACTTGCACAAGTGCCACCTTTGCCTAAGTAACGTTTGTTCTTGTGCCTGAGTGTCTAGCACATATTGCAGTATTATACCTCCAATTATACCTTGTTTTCTCTTGTAACCTGCACACTTGTCACTTTGTCCTCCTGTACACTTTTTACTACTTCTTGTATTTTATTGGTTGCTCACAATTTTTACTACCTCATGTATTTTGTTTGCTCACAATTGTCACTTTTACCTTTTGTAACTTAACGGCTGATTTTGTAATCTGTTCTTGTGTAATGTTCTCATCATGTATTATTTCTGTTCCTATTGTGAAGCGCTCTGACGCCTTCAGGTAAAGTCCGCGCTATATAAAAATGCATAAATAAATAAAATAAAATAAATACACCACCACTATCACACGTTCATCTGATCTCATAAGCAAAGTGATGCCTGCACCGCAAAGGGCGGCTGCGCTGCCGAGGGTGCTGCTTACTAGACCAGGAGGAGGAGGAAGAGATTAACCTGGTAATAACTCCTGCCATCTATGATCCAGGGTGGATGTATTCACTCCTAGCTCTGGAGCACCTAAGATCTTTATGGACAGCTCCAGACTTTGCAGTTATGCCACATGTAGATGTTTTGTTGGACTTCTTGTGGCACCGACCTGGAGGCCACTTAGGGAATAACTTGTGCACAGGCAGGCGGTGATATCTGACAGTGCCTTCTCAGTATCCACCGCCAGAGACCCTTTTAAAGGCAGGTGCTTGGTGTATGCATTCACGCAGCCATCTTTGAATCAGGGCCAGGTCAGCTATGTAAAAGCTCACAGTCTGGGCTCAGTTATTTTCGCCTGAGCTGCACGCTCATTCTGCCAGTCAGCAAGCATGCAAACACGGCTCCTGTAAACCTGAATTCCAGAAATACGGACACGAACAAGGCATACGAATGAAATTTACGGGCAAGTATGGAAAGCTGGGTGCAAAAGCTACCACTGCATGAAACTGAAATGTAATCATAAACTACTCTGCATCACCCCACAAGTGACAACTTCCGTTGACCACCCTCTGCAAACAGAAGCATGGCACTGAGAAACACAGGTTGTGCAACACATTGCTGCACCAAAGTCCTGCATCCAACAACTGAAAGCAATTATTTTCACTCTTATCTTGGACACACACACACACGTTTGTCGCAGGATACACACATGACAGACAGGCACCCAGCAGCCAGTGCTTAATTTGAGCTGGAGGTTCCGGTGCTCGGCACTAGCACTTAAATCTCCACACCGTCACGTTTCACAGTCTGCCACATAGTGGCGCTGATTGTGTAACAGTTGATTAACTTATACCTGCCGCCCAAGTCATTGTTATAGATTTGGGGGGCCTGAAATAGTCTGAATTGTCAGACTTGAAGCAGTGTGATGGTGAGCGGTTGTGTTGATTCTGCGATGGGCAGTGCTGGCAGGGGTCGGTGCAAGCTGTGGTGGTCTCCGAAGGAGGAGCCCGGCACTTATTGTTTCACAACTTAAGCAGTGCCAGCGGCAGCAGACAGACGAACCACACAGGACCGACTGGAGAAGGTAAACATACAGCCGACACCCCCACCACAGGACATAACGGATCAGGGGTACAGCGGGGGTTCCCGCAGCCCTGCGGTGTGGGGGTGGGGCGATGGTTTCTTATTTTGGAAGGGGGGGCATCATTCTCTAAGCCTGGCAGACCTCATGCAGTGGCACGGAAGAAGAAACATTTCAACGCCCAAAAAAGCCAGGCTGACTTCCCAAGCGGCAGGAAACAGGAAAGCACCGCCCTTTATGTGCTCGGACTGGCAGGTATAGGGCCCGCTAAAGGTACCCCATGGCACTGTGTCCATGGCAGAGGCGTAATGCACCACTCTCCCTCCAGTGAACCAGAACCACAGACCCGCAGAGGGCGCCCAGATGCCGAAGGCGCTATGCAGCCAGACACTTGGTAGTAGGCGCTGTACAGAAGCAGTCCTTTACCAGAAGATTGTACACAGAAATATCAAATTACATACATATTTATGTCCTAGATAACGTGTACAAAAATATCGTGCCATTCAGCGTAGATTTTCTATTTTCAATTAAAAATTTAGGACACAATATTGATCCCGTACAAGAGTCTGGAGCACACCTAAACCCGGCCATTTACAGCGCCGAGAAATGAAAGTGAGCCGTGAAGTCCTGTATAAGAATCAAAGTATTGTCGTGTAGAAGCTGGTGGGGGCACAAGAGCGAACCCCAAGCAGCCCCCTCCGCTGTGCCCAGCCCGCACTACACCCGCACACTCCGAAAGCGCCGAAGGGCAGCTGGGAACGGCGCGGCGCTATATGAACACACCTCGTGACGTGACAGAATGTGTTCAGCTGTGGTGCCGGCAGGTGTGTGGAGTGACGGCTCCCTGCTGCGGGGGTGGGGGTAGGTGGGGTGCAACCTGTGGGAAGCATTCTGCATCTAATGTGCCACGGACATAGGAGGGCATTGCACTCAGAAGCCTGGGAGAGCCGATAGCAGGAAGACGGGCCTGTCCGTCAATCCCGGCCCAGATTCGGGGGCGTTCCCGAGAACAGGCTTTCGGCTGACGTAGCCAAAAGCGAAAAATTCTCGGGAACGCCCCCGAGTCTGGTCCGGGGTTGACGGACAGAGCCCTCTCCCAATGGCTAGCCTCCATTTATGGAGCTAGCCAACGGGAGGAGGGGGCGGATACCCGACCCCACAGAGAAAAACATAAGGTTTTCCTAGCGCATGCGCACTTTGTGCGCATTTGCTAGGCAAAACCTAAAAATATTAACGTTGTGTCAATGAGAAAAACACATAAATGCAATCCATACTTTAGAGGGGGAGTTCAACAGAACCCACTCAGGGTTAAGGTCTCAGGAGTCCTTGGACCAGTTCACAAAAGCTAGCACAATTTTACCTGGCTCAGGGGAACAGGGTGCAGAGGTGTAATATCCGCTGTCAAACGGTGCGGTCAATCAGACTGGCTGTGTTGAAATGGTTACCGAAGCAAAAAGGTACTTGCGGGGTGAGTTGAACAAAAACCCTTTGGAATTAAAGAAAAGGAGCTGGCCCTGGACCAGGAATCTACCTGCTCAGGGGACTCCGGTGCAGAGGAGCTCTTGGCTATCTCTGGTGTTGAACTGGATCTGCGGCCAGATCAGCTCACAGGTGTGCCAAGAGAGGAAGAAAACAAATGCAAAATCTTTAAGATGGAGCCACTGGAGTGGTAGTTTGTTCGAGCAGATGAATCTCTTCTCTTGAAGCGTTGAAAAGAGCAGGTTGTAGTTGGACTGACCACTAACAAGTCTAGGTACCTGCAAGCACTCCGATGAGAGAAATCTTTATCCAGAGGACCAGGGGAACCATTTAGAAGGCTGGGCCACGCTAAGGGTCGGGACTACAGTTCCCAGAAACCACCTGCACAAGGACTTTGAGCAGCCACACTGGGCGGCAAGACTTCAAGGTTGCAGATTTTGCAGTTTGTGTCTGCCGACTGCAGGGGATTAGTTCCCCTAGCCTGAGGGAGTTTTACTGAAGTCCAGAGTTTATAAAGGGGTTCACCTTCCTTTTGGAACCCGTCTCTTGCCTTGGTCGAGTCAAAATCCAGCTGGTGCAAGGTGGCTGCCATAGGTGAAGAGCTTAGCTTCTCTCTTCATGGTATCCTGCCTTGTTGTGGAAACAGGTCTCTTCTTGGAATTACGTTGAATTTGAGGTTCTGGTGTCTGGGATGCTTCTTAAATCCTAGATTTGGGGGCTGTTAGTGGGTGTGCGGACTAAAGCCAATATTCCCTGTGAGAAGTTGGCCTGGCATATGATGTTCACTATTCTAGTGGGCACCTTGCACCAGTCCAAACGATATATATGTATGTATTCTAAATACACCCTTCTAGTCCTTTATGAGGCTGAGGTAAAAGTACAAAAGTTAAACTTAATTAGCACACAGTAAATTAGCACAGTAAAAGTTTTGCCATAGGGTCCTCACAAACCATATACTAAGAGAGTGGTTTAAGTACCGTTGTGAACATAGAGACCAGGCCTAGGGCCTGTAGAACCGCTGGGGCAACCAGGAACCACCCAAGGGAGGGACGTAGGAGACCCACGCGAATCACCCTTGACTTCTATGGAGAAAGTTGTGATTCGATTTTTAAGGATTAAGGACACGTAGGAGTGGACTAGGAACAAACCACTTCAGTACTGGACAGTTCGAGAGTCAAGACCCACAGGAGCACCAAAGTACTTGTGTTACCTCACCCAAGGAAGCCGGGTGCATAGGTGTCTTTTCGTGTCGGGTTTCGTCGTTGTTTCCTATGGAGAGCTGCAAAGAAGTGCTGCAGGCGACCAGATGGAAAGTGTCCGGATGGATCCAAGGGTGGATCGAAGATCTGAAGAACCTGAAAGCAGAGGGAACAGAGTCTGGGTCACTTGCCAGTGACCAGGGGGGCAGTAAGAAGATGCCCACAATGTCGGGTGATTTCAGGTGCAGGAGGTGAAGCTTGACTTCAGCCACGAGAACCAGGAGGCGTCGCCAACAACCAGGAGCTGGATTCGAGCTGTCCCACGTAGGATGTCGAGTTCTACAGCATCTGTATCCAGATTGGACGCGACAAGCCTTGGCAACAGCAACCCACACAGAAAGCAAAGATTGGCTTTGGTGCAGACCAGCAAGGTCTGAGGGACTCACCCTTTGGAGGGGAGTCAAGGCACGTCTTGAGCAACAAAAGCGGTACCTTCACGGGGACCTACCAGTTGACGGACAAGGGATCGTGAAGGGGCCACGAGCAGAAATGCTAAAAGCGGGCCTACGGAACACTCGTGGAGTGTAAGCCCACAATCTTCGGTGTAGATGGTGCTCAGGGCTTGGACTACAAGTAGTCCAATGCACAACTTCGGGAAAGCTCTGGAAGTACATGCACTAGCAAATGTGCACGGTGTCCAGGAGTTCTGGTCCCACGTCTCTTGTGATGGCTACAGGTCTCAGCTTTGCTGGGATCTCGTGTCGGCCTCGGAGATGTCTGGAAGTCTGTGTCCTGTGTCGCGGATTCTTTGGGATCTGGCGAGAGCCTCATAAATGCAGACTATCAAGATGCTTCTTTGGTACCTATCTGAATAGGGGAGTTACTCCTTGACCCCAAGGGAGATCCTTCTGTCTTCTAGTCAAAATAGAATGTCGAAGTTCCAGGATATATGTTGCAGAGTTTCATCCAGGGTAATCTAAAGTCCTAGGGACTGGGTTCCTATACTTATACTAAGTTTAGGGGATGGACTAACTCCAAGGTCCCTGTTATGGGAGGACCTGGGGAGGGGGTGGTTACACCCCTTCCCCTTTGTCCAGTTTCGCACCAGAGCTGGGCTGAGTGCCCCAGCAACCGGTTTGAACTGGGGTATGCACAGGGACACCTTGTGTGCCCCAGGCACTGTCTGAAAAGCATTCACTGAAATCACCGACCCTGCCCCAATACACTAAAGCTGGTCTGGGGAGGTGGCTACACCTCCCTGGGCAGGAAATCTATTGCCCAGGCAGCCCCTGCTTGAGGTTCGTCCAGCAGCTGGAAGTGTTTGACACCAAACACATGTTTTGATACAGCCATTCCAAAGATAGCATTTACTGCGAGGTTATAATGCACTTAAGAGTATATGGTATGGCTGTATCACAGAACAGCTACAGAGAAGTGATTCCGAGAGCTGCAGAGGGGCTCAGCTCATGCTTGGGCACCTTCTCACACAAAACCAAGCACTCTGCCTTCAGGATTGTTAAGGCCTGCCATAGGAGTGACTTATAGGTTTATATGTGTCTGTATATACAGGTAGATATAGGTATACTATATCTTAGTAAGGGGCACCACCTTACCCAGGCTGCAGTAGTAGACCTGTGGTGCCATTTTGGAAGGCTTCCCAGGGGTGGCATAATACATGCTTCAGCCCCTGGTAGGCCTATGGGGTACCTATGCCCTTGGTACCTAAGGTACCATATACTAGGGACTCACAAGGGTAACCCAGTAACCAATCTGGAGTGTACCTAATGTACATGCAATCAGTTTAGAGAGGAAGCAGCTAGGCTGGGTTCCTGGTTAGCAGGGCCCCAGCCAGACTAAAGTCGATAACTCAGTGAAACACAGCAAAACGTTAGGGTAACCATAGTACGCAGATCGTACTCTCCTACAGTCCTGCAGCTAATTCCCCCCAGTAGTGACAACATCCTGTGGGTGTATATCACTAAAATTAGTCACAACCTGTTTCTAAGCCTAAATTCAAGATGGCCACAACCATCCTGTGCCGTACTCCTCAGCTGCCAGCCCCTAGATGAGTGGTCAGCCTTGTGGAGATAGATGTCATCTGCACAGCTAATTTCCCGCCTGCCAGCGAAAAACATTGCCTGGGGCAGGAGGAGGCTTTGTCTTTGAGTGGGGTACAGTTCCTTTGTCCAGTGGCGCCAGTGAAGTATTTGAGGCTCACCGCCACGCTGGTGCAATTCACTTGCCATCCAGTGTGTGTGGACTTGTCACCTCCTGCTCACACAGGTCCTTTGTCTCGGACCTCTGGGAGCAGCACACACTTCCCAGCATGAGGTCAGGCTTCTGTTTTAGCTGCAAGGCTTTGAAAAAGAAAGCCCACCATGGTACAGGAACACAGGTTAAACTAGGGGGGCACGTGCGAAAGTGCCACCTGGGTAAATGCTTGTTAAACCTCGACACCACCATTGTGTCGGGGGTTGAACAGCACAGTGTTTGACACCAAATACAAAAGAATTCATGTAGACACCATCGTGGAGCTGGTCATATAGGCGATGTCCTAATGATAGCCCAGGTTATCCAATGGACCGCCAGTCACTTTGGTAGAATTAGGTTTAGAACACTACCACAGGGCAGTATATGCTTGCACATATACTTCCCCACATATAATATAATGCAACCTGCCTCCTGGGCTAGAGGAGGCCTACCTTAGGGGGTCACTGATGTATATTAAATGCATACTCGATCGGGACCACATAGCGCCCTTCCCGGCCCCTGAAAACAGCTAACTGATTACAACATGCAGGGCTCATGAGGGACATGCAGCTGGGGCCACTTGAGGCATCTGAATATTGCTGTTGGTGGTTTTGACAATATGAAAAAGGAAAAAACATTACATTTGTAGGCGCTTGTATTTATTACATAGGGTCCGAATGTCGCAAAGATATGCATTGGTACAGCACTCTGGTGTGATCCCATCACTTGGAGGAAGGTGGCACTGCAGATAGGGATGGATGTGCACTGGCAGAGACTTGTGTACCTATTAGTGGGTTTGGTCATAATAGAGGTGCATTGGTAGAGATGGTGGTCCTAGCAGTTGGCAGCAGGGAGTGTTCCGGTCAGAATAGCGCTTAGATGCAGTTTCAGAGCACTGAAGCCCGGGAACTGCTAGGCGGTTGGATGGTCAAGATGAGGGTGCACTGGCAGAACATTATAGTTACAGGCAATGTTTCAGTCAGGTAACTGGTGAAAAAATGCATATTTCAACCTAGGCAGGTTTGGCAGTGCCGGTTTCCAGGTGCCTATTTCTCACTTTCTGTAATTAAGCATTGTGAAAAAATTAAATGGAAACTGTTGCTCAAACAGGTATGTAAGTGCATCACCTCACCTATAAATGAATTATCCCATTTATTTCAAATCCAGAAATAAACCAGTATTTTGGTTCTCAGCATATCTAGCTTGCCCGAAAACTCAAATGAGTGTGTCCGAGAATGGATTGGGAAGAAACGCCTAGGCCAATCTGCTCTCGAATGAGTCATAATTTGCCAGGGCTGACACCACGGACTTGGCAGACCCGGCACCAATCTCAACTGAATAATTATCTGATCACATTCGGAAGAAGCTAAAATGAAAAACAACGCTGGGCCCTCTTGTGCATATTTACAAACCCTGATATTACCTCGTGGTTGAATCACGGGTGGTGCGCATGACATCATGAAGGATATTAACAACATGGGAGGTTATTGAAAAAGGTCCTACACACTTCGGAGAATTGGAGTGGGCACAATTCCCCATCCAGGGGCTCGTGTTTGCAGTTAGAGTGGTTTTGAGTTGGTAGTGCTGTTGAGTTGAAGGGATCTCCCTTTGAAAGCTACATGCATTTTGCAAGATGTAGCTTCAGCACGGCTTCAGGTTTGATGGCTAGTATCAGGCATCAATAGCGAGCACCCGTTTGGGTACAGCTTGTGCTAACCACATGCAGGTCTAGGTGTAAGAATGGAGGACCCTGGAGCTTCCAGAACAGGCCGCACGTAGCGATTCCTGCAGCCGGCTGGGCCTGCAGGCAGGAGGGGCCCACTCCAACGCTACACCAGAAATTTCGAATGCCTAATCTATTGCCTGCTACTAACTAGACTTAAATGGAGGAAGAGCAAATAGCGGCAGGGAAAGGGAGAAGATGAAAGTGAATAACATTTTGCGACAGGAATGAAAAAAAGATTAACAAGCATTGAAAATGTAATAGGTCTCGCCTTTGATTAAGGTAAAGTCATTTGCTTTGCTAACGGTATTGTATAGCAAAGCAGACTGCTTTAACTTAATAGAAGGCGAGACATAATAGCGCCAGATGTTTATCTTTTTTTGTGACCTAAAAATTAATGCTAAATAATTCTAGTTAGATCCCGTTGGTATTTAGGGCGTGAGCGTCTTATGTGCACATGTCTGGAAAGCTTTTGAATATCGTGTGTGACGTTTTCCACCTCCATGCCATTTTTGAGCAAACAGCGCTTTGCATTCTGGGACTCGCAGTTCTGTTTTGGTTTTCATTGCAAATACGAGTTTAGAAATTCAGCATGCAAAGTGCTCTTGCTCAAATAAACATCTACTGCTGGTTAATGGCTCACAAGTATCACAGACTCACCTCTCACCTTGATACAGATAGTATTTGTGCAGTTTGTCAGCCTCTTTTATATGACCAAAGCTAATAATGTTTACATATTGTGTTTATGTCCATTTTTCCAACGTTAGCACACACAGAGCAATATGGTCCTCATAAAACTAGCAGTGCACGTAACCACTCAGACACGTGGCTGGACACAGTTGTCCATTATTTTGTAACGGGCACTGGTGAGTGAACAGGCACAAGTGTAGCACGCTCCCATTTTAACACTAGTGAATGGGTCTAAATAACTCCCCATACATTAGAATTAAAGTGCCTGACACATGGTTGTAGCTAAATAAACATCTAATGCTGGTTAAGGACTCACCCGTATCACGGTTTCACCTCTCACCTTGACACCAAGGCTAATATTGTTTGCATGTTGTGTTTATGTCCATTTTTCCAACGTTAGCACCCCTAGAGCAGTATGTTCCTCATAAAACCAGCACCAAGAAACGCTGTGCGACGTAACCACTCAGACACTGGGCTGGAAACAGTTGTCCCTTATTTTGTAACGGGCACTGGTGAGTTAATAGGCTTTGGTGTAGCGTGCTCCCATTTTAACACTAGTGAATGGGTTTAAATGACTCCACATACATTGGAATTAAAGTGCCCGCGACTCATGGTTGTAGTAGCCGAGTGCAATATTGGAATTGTAGTCTCCTCGAGCAGCGCAAACGGCAGACGGCACCTACAAGGAGAAGCTATGAGGCACCAAGCTTCCTTGAACTCATGGCAAAGAAGGACGAGAATGAATGTATTAATAAGGGTTGGAATCCCAGCCAGATAGGTGGACGGAGACATCCCACAGAAAATCAAACACCAACGGCATATAAATGCACCTCTTTCTACTGCCTAATCTTCTCAAATAACGGTATGCATGTGAGTTCCAAGGCTCCGCGAGATGATAAAGGTCTGTTGTGAGCCTTCTCCAACTCCTTCCGTGCCCCTGGGCTCGGTTTGTTCACATCCGCCTCCTTCAGTCTGTTGTGGGCCCGCCCTGGATGCAAGCATACTCACTCCCCACAGCACCACACAAGGCGTAGAAGCGCCGCCCGTGACTGACGCAGTCCTTTCTCCCGTCACTCACAGCAGCAGCGGCGGCGGCCTCTCAGCTCCTCACAGGCACCGCCACACAAGCACCCCCACCCGGCGCCTACGCGCCCACATCAAACCAGCAACGGCCGCTTCCTGCCCCAACCCCCACCCACCGGCTTCCCATTGTGACGCCAACGGCACAGAACACGACTGGCACCTGAACTGGACCGGAGAACTTGTGCCACCTCTGCCAACATTCGTCCACCATTCCACCGGTTTGGAAGGTGATGCCAAGTCTCGCAAGTTTATGCCAAATCTGACCGTGGCTTCGGGATTGGGCGGCCTGACCTGGTATCTGTGTTGTGAAGAAGGAGGGAGGGAGAGGCGGTGACAATAGAACTCCGGCAAGCTGAATATGTGAAGCGGCAGCTTAATTGCCATGACAATAGAAAGCTAAGGCCTCAAGATGGCGTCGGACTGTCCACGGTTCGTACGTACGCGTGCATGTTTAGCTTTGGATGAATGGCGAGAGCAGCCATCTTTGTCCATCCGTACGCGTGCATGCACAGCTTTGGAAGACTCGATCGCAAAAGGCACTTCCATGGCGAAAGCAGGGCATGCGCTGCTATCGCTAGGTGAGACCTAAAAAATTAGTATATATAGTCAGGGCACGTGTTTGTCATTGATTTTTTGCCATCGGGGCTTCATCTCTCTTGACTCCACCGTAACTCCCTTGGGGCTGCCACAAGACCCTACCCCTGTGTCTTTTTTCAAATTCCAGCTCTGAATGGAAGGCACGTGAATTTAAGTTGTCTTTCAGTGAGTTCCCGGCATTAATGAGCATTGGCCCTTAAACTAAGAAAACGGTTAAAAACTGGATAACCCTGTGATCTGTGATGTGATCTGGGCAATCATTTATCAATAGCAAGGTGTTCAGTCTTAACGAGTAAGAGGATAGTTTGCTATTTGCTACCCTCCCTTCCTATTGGCTATTCACAGCTTCCAATCGACCGACCCTTAGCTTCTATTGGCTGGGCATCACCTGTCGCTACCTGCACAGGTAGGGGATCTAGCACAAGGAAGGCAGCAATCTGGTTGCCACATCATGCATCCCCATTGTAACGAAGCCCTAGGCACATCCCTCCCGGCCTTAAATTTGGCGTTGTATTCCCCCGAATCAGCTAACTCCATTGGTCACTATCCCCAAGGGCCACTCTAACTCGTACCCCGAGGACTCATCACCCTGCGCCTCATTCTTGACGCTGGATCCCCCCGCTCTCCGCTATTCTAAACGGAAATACAATTGCCGGTGATCATTTAATCTGGCCTTCGGCTTCACCGAATAGCAAGCCTGCAAGCGCCTTGGTTACCTCCATTAATACAGAGAACGGATGACCCATTTCTTAAACAGTTCCGTTCTCCAGCTATTTCCGCTGGCTATTGTGTTATGCATGTATCAACAGGAGAGGTAGGGCTCGAGTCAACACTCATGTGCCCCTGAGATTATATCTTAAACAACAAAGGAGTGTATGAGTGTAATTTGAAAAACCATAGACCCAAAAACAAAATGAAAAAAGTGACAGTGTCAGTGACAGTTTATTCCTGGACCCCAACCTTGCTCAGGTAATCCTTTATTTTTTATATATTTAGCATGCCTGGTCCTACTAGTCAGGAGGCGTCCACCCTGAGGCCAGGGATGACTATGTCCAACAGGGAAAGGCAAACAGCCTTTTGTTTAGAAGGACCCTCACTCACCACTAGTTGGTGACATGCTTCATCATCGGGTCCCTGCTGGGGTGACCGAATGTCGCCCCAGCGTGCTACGACGCCCGAGTTACAGCGGAGCGGGTTTGGTGGTGAGTGTACTAGTGAATCAACTCATATGTGTGTGCAAAAAGAGTGAGTGCAAAATTAAAAAATACAGGGTTGAAGCCTAAAAAATATTTAATGCAGGCCAACCTGTATTAGGATTAAAAACGTGAATATCGGACAACTACTGGTACTATATTAGGTGACCTGTGTCCTTAGTTACAACAACTGGTCAACATGTTTCTGCTGTCATAAGAGCAAAATCGCGCAGCATTCGTCAGGACCACACTAATGGCACTCCGGGGGTATGAACGCTCTAAGGTCCACCCTCCCGTGAGGCACTTATGTGAAAAATACAAAAACATTTTTTTTAAAAGAGGAAAATACTCACGGTTATTAACCGTGGCGGCGCACCGTGGAGTACAGTCGCCTAAAGATACCTGTGAAGAAAAAAAGGAAGACACAAGAAACAAACTGACACTTAAAACATAAACAACAAACAGACATGTAATTCAGCTTAGTCACTCGTTTTTGTGACTATACCAAGGCTATCTTATGCCACCATGTCACAGACCCCATAATATGATAAAGAGGCTCATGATCCCCCCTTTTTTTTGGGAGGAAATCCATAATGCCCATGCCAAACTGATTTGTCACGCATAGGCAGGGACAAACCTTGCGTTCCCTGAGGGTGCAGATATAGTGATAAAGTCTGCAAAAACACTTTAACATCTAATTTTGTAATCTGGACAGCCTGCTAGTAACCAAACAAATACTCATATTGGAAAACTCCAGGTGACCAAAGAAGGTAATTTACCAAGACTCACGCTAAAGTTCGAATGAAGGAACCCATTGAGGAGGATTATGTAAAAGTGACTCAATTTGTAAATACAAAAAAAGGAAGCGCTAATGGTTTTCATCGCGTGAGGTAAAAGCGATGAAGCCCACATGACCAAAGAAATGCGTGTGGCAAGTGTTGTCACCCAAGTATATTCATTCATGCCGAGTAAGAAGATTAATCACTCATACTGGGCCTCAAAAACTGACTTACGAATTTCAAAATACTCGTAGGCTTCCTGGGTCAGGACGGCGTTTGGGCAATGTTCACGCCGCGTTCTGCAGGATGAAAAACAAAGGTAATCACTTTGCAGCGTTTCCGTGCAACCGCTGCCTAAGGAATCAGTAGCGAGACTCATCTGAAAACCGATCAGCCACTCACTTTCACGCCTGCGACTCCCCGCCCAGCACCTACTTCAAGGGACACCGTCTGCCCGGAAAGTAGTGAAGCAATGGAGCTGGGCTGTTTACATCCTTGTTAGTGGATGTCACGTGACCAGCGTGAAGCGACGCTGGTAACGTCAAGCCCGTTTGTGAGTGTTAGGGATTTAAAGGGACAGTATATTGCAAACCAACCAGCAGGGTTCGAGCCCCCATGTCCCCACCAATACTGGGAATATATAGCGCTGTAATAAGTAACAGAATTAGCGCGGTATATCACATTATAAACCCAGGGTGATTAATAAAATACACAAGTACATAACCATGTTGAAAGACTAGTTATAGTGAAATCGGCTATATTGGATTTGACCTGGATATTTTCTTAAAAGACAATCCCAAACAATGTTTTGTCAACAGGCTATTTATAACTTAATTGTGTGTGGGGTATTGTCTTTGAGGGCAAAAAAATGTTTTCAAAAAACTCAGGGAACAATGAAATCTGGGGGCTCCCTGAGTTTTTTGAAAAAAAATGTTTGCCCTCAAAGACAATATAGCCGATTTCACTATAACTAGTCTTTCAACATGGTTATGTACTTGTGTATTTTATTAATCACCCTGGGTTTATAATGTGATATACCGCGCTAATTCTGTTACTTATTACAGCGCTATATATTCCCAGTATTGGTGGGGACATGGGGGCTCGAACCCTGCTGGTTGGTTTGCAATATACTATCCCTTTAAATCCCTAACACTCACAAACGGGCTTGACGTTACCAGCGTCGCTTCACGCTGGTCACGTGACATCCACTAACAAGGATGTAAACAGCCCGGCTCCATTGCTTCACTACTTTCCGGGCAGATGGTGTCCCTTGAAGTAGGTGCTGGGCGGGAAGTCTCAGGCGTGAAAGTAAGTGGCTGATCGGTTTTCAGATGAGTCTCGCTACCGATTCCTTAGGCAGCGGTTGCACGGAAACGCTGCAGGGTGATTACCTTTGTTTTTCATCCTGCAGAACGCGGCGTGAACATTGCCCAAACGCCGTCCTGACCCAGGAAGCCTACGAGTATTTTGAAATTCGTAAGTCCGTTTTTGAGGCCCAGTATGAGTGATTAATCTTCTTACTCGGCATGAATGAATATACTTGGGTGACAACACTTGCCACACGCATTTCTTTGGTCATGTGGGCTTCATCGCTTTTACCTCACGCGATGAAAACCATTAGCGCTTCATTTTTTGTATTTACAAATTGAGTCACATTTACATAATCCTCCTCAATGGGTTCCTTCATTCGAACGTTAGCGTGAGTCTTGGTAAATTACCTTCTTTGGTCACCTGGAGTTTTCCAATATGAGTATTTGTTTGGTTACTAGCAGGCTGTCCAGATTACAAAACTAGATGTTAAAGTGTTTTTGCAGACTTTATCACTATATCTGCACCCTCAGGGAACGCACGGTTTGTCCCTGCCTATGCGTGACAAATCAGTTTGGCATGGGCATTATGGATTTCCTCCAAAAAAAAGGGGGGGGATCATGAGCCTCTTTATCATATTATGGGGTCTGTGACATGGGGGCATAAGATAGCCTTGGTATAGTCACAAAAACGAGTGACTAAGCTGAATTACATGTCTGTTTGTTGTTTATGTTTTAAGTGTCAGTTTGTTTCTTGTGTCTTCCTTTTTTTCTTCACAGGTATCTTTAGGCGACTGTACTCCACGGTGCGCCGCCACGGTTAATAACCGTGAGTATTTTCCTCTTTTTAAAATTTTTTTTTTGTATTTTTCACATAAGTGCCTCACGGGAGGGTGGACCTTAGAGCGTGCATACCCCCGGAGTGCCATTAGTGTGGTCCTGACGAATGCTGCGCGATTTTGCTCTTATGACAGCAGAAACATGTTGACCAGTTGTTGTAACTAAGGACACAGGTCACCTAATATAGTACCAGTAGTTGTCCGATATTCACGTTTTTAATCCTAATACAGGTTGGCCTGCATTAAATATTTTTTAGGCTTCAACCCTGTATTTTTTAATTTTGCACTCACTCTTTTTGCACACACATATGAGTTGATTCACTAGTACACTCACCACCAAACCCGCTCCGCTGTAACTCAGGCGTCGTAGCACGCTGGGGCGACATTCGGTCACCCCAGCAGGGACCCGATGATGAAGCATGTCACCAACTAGTGGTGAGTGAGGGTCCTTCTAAACAAAAGGCTGTTTGCCTTTCCCTGTTGGACATAGTCATCCCTGGCCTCAGGGTGGACGCCTCCTGACTAGTAGGACCAGGCATGCTAAATATATAAAAAATAAAGGATTACCTGAGCAAGGTTGGGGTCCAGGAATAAACTGTCACTGACACTCACTTTTTTCATTTTGTTTTTGGGTCTATGGTTTTTCAAATGACACTCATACACTCCTTTGTTGTTTAAGATATTGTGTTATGCAAACTTTAGGCACAAAACTTTTGTCCTGATGATGATTCCTTGTATTAATGTTATGGAATCGAAACGTCGTCGACCTCTTACACCATATATGCAAATGTATATTTATTAAGAATTGTGAGTAATGGTGTAACTGAATTTCTGCTATTTCTCTATTTCTCAGAAATCGCTCACTCTTTGCCTAAGCTTATCTTTCTCTTTGCCTCTTTCTATCCCTCTACTTTGCCAATTTGTAAGCGTGAAGGCACAGGCTTGTGTCTCACTCTTCGTGAATGTAAGGTAACTTTTTCCAAATCTTTGGTGATCACTGTCCGGCTGGACAAATCACTACAACAAATATAGCTCCATTGTGTCTATATTCATTACGTCGTAACAATTTCTGCATAGGACTACTGTTGCTAAATAGAGATTTTCTGTAAGCATTTTTTGCAAATACAACTTACTCCCCGAATGGTACAAATAACTCAGGAGAAAAGAGAAGGAAACTAGTGTTTCCTTTTAGGCTCAAAACATGTAGTTTGCTTAGTTGATCATGATGTCAGTAGGCATAGACTTCCGAGTTTTTTCTCCTCTCATGTAGTTTGAGGGTAATCTTTACTTCTAGCCAATAGATAGTCAAAATTATCTCATACTATCAGGCGGTTTTTATCACATGGCATTAGGTCAATTCCTAATAAACATATTTTTTGTCCTTTTAGTCATTTTTATTACACTCACGTTTATCACTTGCACTGCACTCCATCAGTCCTCGCATACCTTGAACAAACAAAGAGGCTGAGACTGTTTCGAGAGGAGGAGGTCCAGTACTTATGCCTAGTTACCATATTTGGCTATAGGTGATCCCTCTCTCTTGGTTTTCCAAATGATGATGTTCCGCCAAATGGGTGGGCTGATGGAAACCACACTCAAGCCCGAGATTGTACGAGCTATGTACCATTGGTGAACTGTAGTTGCTCCCACATCGGTGGTCTTTCTATCACACTATATAGACCGATTTCCTTCTTGTAGTTAGCAAGGTAATCTTTCCCACCACCGAAATGGCTTGGTCAGTCTGGAGAATATTCTAAAAGAAAAGATCAGTGGTGGTGTAGATTCAACAGATAGCCATTGTCTATAATGGGATTTTAATATTTCTGGCTATCATTTCAGATCTGATGAGTGTAAACTGTGATCCAGCCACTACCTAGTCCTTTTTTGCGTATTTTTTTTTTTTTTTTTTTAAACATGGTCGCTAGTGGTTCTAATAAAGTCATTAGAAACAACCCAACGGGCTGCCATCAGGGCATTTCAGGCTAACTGTAGTAGTTTCGCAAAAGATGATGAGCTGATGACAAGACAGACTAGGATTTTTGTTAGACCACTGGTGCACCTGATAATTTCACCACTGGTATTTCCAATCTTGCGGCTTCATCTATTTATGCCTATAGACGCATTGGATTATCAAGAGTCCCCGTAATAAAACAGTCTATTTGGAGGCAGTCAGAGAATTGAAGGAGATGAGATGAATCATTTTCAGCATGACCCCTGAGGCACTGATGCTGCATGTTGTGCATTCTTTTATAGACAGCAGACATGGCCATTTATGTTCTAGCTTAAAGAACAGTTATATTGTGTGGAGGTCAGAGGGTCTGTTCCAGCTAACTAGATTAGTGAGCTACATTCAGGAGATCCTACAGTCCGCTAGTAACTTTTGTGATGACAGTAAGTAAAGTTTTATTGCGCAATTATTTAAAATCGTTGCAATGTACATACATACTACTTACTTACTTTTGTGATGACAGGTCAGGCACAAAAACCATCTGGAGCACCCTTAAGCAGATGGATGGAAAATACTATTGCATTAGCCTATCCAATTCACGAGGTTCTGATCTGAGTTGAAATTAATGTTAAGTCCATAAAGAGTTTTCTAGATTCTTAAATTAAGATTGCGGATGTACTAGTGGAGGACACTTTTAGGAATACAAATCTGTGCTTATCATAAGTCTTTGTCTGACAGGTTGTTAGTTGACTGAGAATCACAGGTCAGGTTGGTGTGGGAATCCTGCATGCAGTTTTCAAATAATTTCTATTTGTCTGCATTCAATAAAATGGAGGACATTCCACATGGACAAGTGGTATCTTCTCGATTTCTGGACAGGCAATGCTGTCCAGGTTTCACTCGGTATTTATTCATAAATTAGTTCTAGGAAGAGAAGAAGGATTGGGTGGCAGTCCTGACGTCCTTTACTAATGATCAGGTTTACTCTTAGGCCTACTCTGCTTTGTTAGAATCCTCAAATCCAGACCTTCCTCAGCCTCACTTCAAGCATTGGCCCAACAAGGTTTTGAAAGTTTCAGTAAGTATTGAGGGAGGTGATTTTATCCTGACTCCGGGGGTAGGGAGTTTGAGAAAGCTAAACTAACAAGGATGTTTTTGTCAGGGGAGCGGTTTCACCTTGAAGTAAAAATATGACGATGACTAGTAGTACATGCGAGTAAAAGCATTAAAAGAATGTTCCGCTCAATAGAGTTAAATTTACATTTGGAGATCCATTAGAGTACAAAACTCCTTGGAATACACAGAATTTCACCGTAATCAGAATAAATGTCAACTGATCGCGAGCATCCACTTTGTGTTATACTATATAAATTATCAAATGCCGACTAGTAGGGGTATTTTTTATGTCTCTACAGTTCTAATTGGATACATGTATCTACAGTTAGTGCGTGTATCAGGAAAGTCATCTACAGGAGAACAAATGAAATAAATCCCATATAGTGACAATTAAATCAGAAAGTGTGGTCAGTAATCTCAGAAATTGGGATAGTGAGGGTTTTTCAGATGGAATCATTAGAATAGTATATATTATTCAGGGGAAAATATATATGTTGACCCAGTGTACTCAAAATGCACTGCTCAGAATGTACAAGATACCAGAAAACGACAGCTCCTCTGTTGCACTGTCACCCATGATGCATGAGCTGTGCTGACACACTGGCGTAGAAGGCACATGCTGGTGCCACTGCAGATCACTCCTAGACGCATCTCCTCTAACGCGCGGGTTATCACATTTCACACGTGACAAGAAGTACAACAAGGATGCTGTTGACGGACACTGGGGACAATGCACACTCCAGTGAAGCGGAGGGCGAGAGCTCCCCAGCTGACACATCGGGCTAGAAAAGCCATCTACATCACCTACACAGGCTGGGCTGCACCAACCTACTACCCATGGCAATCATCACCATATTTAGTGGCAGACCCCTACAGGCGAAAGGATCAGCAGTTCTTCGTGTTTAGTAGCACATACCACCAGACGTCCAGCGTCGGCTCCCCTACAGCAGAACAACACTTACCGTCGCAGACATCAGGCGGAAAGTGCCTGCTCAGCCTGCACTCTAGGTATAGCTGTACAACAGGATCTCCTGGGGATAGACAAGACGACACACTGAGGCCACGTGTGTGGTGGTGGCTGGCAGGGCGGGGGTGCCACCTGCAATAGCACTTGATAACAATGGCTGTGTGTGTGTGTTCTTCTCCCGTACACACAGGGGGATAGGAGCACAGCGCTGCACCCCCACATCCCTCCCGACCACCCCCCCAAACCCGCCCCTCTTACCCTCCTCCTCGCTGGAGGCGGCTGCTCTCTCTCCGGAAGAGCCCGCAGCACTGGGTCCAGCAGATCCCCATCGCATACTGTCCGCCTCCGGGGCCGGTCCGAGCGCAGGCAGGCTCCGGCAGGGTGGAGCGAGGGGAGCGCCTCGTCACTGCGGCCCGCAGCCCGCCCGCCGGAGCGCCCGCACCGCCGCCATGAGTTCACGCAGCTCCACACAGGCAGCCGTCCCCCGCCGCCGAGCTCTGCACCGCCGCCGCCGGGAGCTGTCAGCGCCTTCTTCCGCAAGCAGCCGGGCTCCTCCCACCACCCGAGCAGCGAGTCCCTCCCACCCCTCGTCCACACACCGGACTCCGACCGAGCGCAGCATTCCCTGCCGAGGAGAGCTGGGCACCTCCCCGCCCGTGATGTCAGAGAGGCAGGTATGCTGCTGCCTCTGGTGTTCAGGCCTGGCGAGAAATACTGCTAGCAATATTTACTTATTGGGGTTCAACACACCGCGGAATGCACCAAAATCAGGATAGGTGCGACCACTGCAGTGTGCCCGATGCTTTTTAAGCATTCATTGAGGGCGGTGAGGATGACCGTGCAAATTCCGGGCCTGGTTTAGATCTAGGTCAGCCCCTCAGGGGTGTTTACAAGTACCCATAGGCATTGTCCTAGCAGGAGATTGCTGGCTGGAGGGGCTCCCTTGTACTAGTCCTGTGGTTTTTGGATTGATGCTGATACCACACACCTGATGTGTTTTGACTAATTGTTTTCACCTGCATAGTAAACTGTGGTGACTGGCTGGCCACTTCTAGTGTTTCTTTATAAAAAAACATTCTGTTTCACACTATGATCCTTTGGCATTCAACTGCAGCAGAATATTGTTCCGGAGTACCTTTTCAGTGGTCAGGTCTCTTTTTGCTTTCTCTGTTTCTTGTTCATTTAGTCTTTTTTTTAAAAATGTATTATCTGGTGGGTTATTAAGTTAATTTGTTTACTTTTTCATAATGGCAGGGAGGAGAAATCCCCGTTTTACAGACAGAGAATTGTCAGTCATGGTGGATGAAATTATTAGAGTAGAGCCACGATTGTTTGGAGCCCAAGTACAAAATACAACTATAGCTGAGAAAAGACAAATGTGGGCCAGAATAGTTGGTAGAGTGAATGCTGTAGCAAGCAATCTGCGCACACATGAGGAAATTAGGAAGAGGTGGAACGACTTGCGGAGGAGAGTGAGTTCCCTGGCCTCCAAGCGTCACCTGGAGCCCCATAGGACTGGTGGTGGTTCTCCCAGACCCCCCTTACAACTATTTCCCTGGGAGGAGAAGGTCTTGCAGATCCTACATTTTGAAGCCTTGACAGGAATCCCTGATGGAGTGGAGACTGGTAAGTTATAGTTTTGAATGCGTCACTAAACTTAAATGTGGTTTTGCTTTTCGTTTAGCTGTTGCTAATGTGTTTTGCACCTTTTTTAAACGTATACACCTATATATAATTTATTATTTGTTTATTTCTTTTAGAACATTTGTAGCATTGTTGCTTCTCTCGTTTTACTACTTATTAATATGTGTAGTCATTATGTGTGGGTTTTTTCATGTTTATTTTTTTGTTTTTGCCTTGTTTGTTTGAATGTATTTAGTTATGTTTACGATTACAGGTGTCAATCTCTATTACATTTTACATGATGTTATGGTGCTAGTGTTTTTTCATCTAAAAACACATTTCAAATGTGTGTTTTATATTGTAAATGCCTGTTCATTTTTTACTGCATATTGTTTTACTAGGGATATTTTACTTACAATTTTGAAGGCGTTGGTAATGTTGAATTGAAATGACTAGAGCTACCATGGCGCCTTGTTAAAAAAAACCTGCAATTTCATTTTGGTCATTCTCTCTTTTCTAACATATTTTCCCATATGTTAAAGTGTTATATATTCATCAATCTCTATTTTATGCTCTATTTGGAAAGTTGTTGGTATTTTCTTGAATTGATGGTATTTGTTTCACCATTCAAAGTTTGTTGACTTACATTTTTTTTAAAAATATCTTTATTGGGTTTTTTCCAAAGTATATAAAACCCCTCCCCCCCAAGTCGGACAAGTTCAACAAAGAATATTTCACATATATACACAGAGAAATTAGAAAATTAGATGGATTCATACATTGAACATTAATGGCTAAATAGGTTAATTTAACAACCAAAACATTTCCCATCTATTTGGGGAGATAGACGTAACATCTGAATAATTATAGATTTCAAATATTGTACAACTATAACAAATTACATTTTTGCAGTATTTAGATCCCGCAGGTTATGGCTTTATGTTACAGAGAATTGCTTTGGGATTGGGACCACTCAATTAAAGGATTCCAGATTTTCAATCCCCTGGCCCTCCGTCTTCTGCCTTTTCTTTTATATATAGCCATTTCCAAGTTAAATATAGCTAACAGTCTAGAAAACCATTGTTGAAAATATGGTGGGTTAGGGTCTAACCAGGCAGAGGCGATACAGATTCTTAAGACCGCCATGGTGATAAATATTAGTTCATGTCCAGGGGATGGTTCTGCAAGATTAGTTGCCCCAAGCAAAATCATTTCATTAGAGAGGACTATTCCGGTTTTTAGGATATCAGTTAAAAACCGTTCAATGCTCAGTTTTAAGGAGGATAGGTTTGCACAGGAAGAAAATATGTGTACGCTATCCGCATTAGATAATGTGCATCTAAAGCAGCATGTGCCTCTCCCACTCCCCCATTTAGCAATTCTATCAGGGGTATAATAAATAAAAAAGCAGGTTTTATAAAACTGTGTTTGTAGTTTGGTTGACATAAGGATAGTTTGGGATAAATCATAGGCATAATTAAATTCTTCTGTGGTGTTTGCTAATTTTCCCTGCAACTTCTGTGCTGTTTTCTCGAGATTGTTCGGAAGAAGGGATAACAAGTGAGAATACATCTCACCGATTGTGAATTTTTGGGATTTTTTTAACGTTTCTGCTGTCGGTATTTTATTAAATGAGGTATTTTCTCTAATTATTCGTGTTAAGAAATCTCTAATTTGCAGATATTTAAAAAAAGTCCCTCCACTCCAAGTGATATATTTCCCTCAAGGTTTCAAACGAGTGTAGCCCTTCATTTGCGAAAAGACATCCAAAGTGTGTAATTCCAGTCATAGTCCATCTCTCAATACAGGCTCCACTAAAGATTTCAGGGAGAACCGGGTTATTGCTTAGAGGAGAGTAGAGCGAGAGTCATCCTATGCCCAGTAATTTCCTCACAGCTTTCCACGCTTTAAACCCCCCCAGTAAGTTCTTTAGACGGACCTTTTTGTGGGTGCTATCATAGAGAAATCGCCACAGATAGCCTTTGCTCTTATTACCTAATACCAGCTGATGGATTGATGGTTGGTCTTCCCCTGAGACTGTCTCATTATTATCTAATAGAAAAAAATAGTTCAAGAATATATGAGAGCATACAAGCCCAATAATATAACTTAAGGTTAGGGAGAGCTAAGCCTCCTTTTTCTTTAGGAAGAGTCAAGAGCTTGTAGGCTCTTCGAGGTTGTGAATAGGACCAAATAAAACTAGAAAAAGTGCGCTCCGTCAATTTGAACCAATATTCAGAAATTTCCAGATTGATTGCTCTGAACATATAAAGCAGTTTAGAGAAGTATACCATTTTTAAAGCTTTTACACGGCCGATCAAAGATAAGTGTAGGTTATTATCACAGTGAAGATCTTTCTGCATTTTATCTAGCAGGGGGCTCAGATTTAATTCGACCAATTTATCGAGTTTGGAGATACATACCCCTAAGTAGGTCGCATTTGTTGTCACTCAAGGATCTACAATAATGCATTTATCATTTAAGACTACTTGGGTTTTACTCTGATTAAGAGCGTAGCCGGCCATATTACCAACGTTTTTAGCCTCAGTTTCAACTATAGGTAAGGCTAATGCCGGATCTTATGTTACTATGGCTATGTCATCGGCATAAGCAAGAGTTATAGTCATATAGCCTTGGGTCAGTATAGGGATAATACCAGCATTAGATTCCAGACTGCGAATAAAGGGATCAATGTAGATGGCGAACAGCAATGGGGAGCATGGGCATCCCTGTCGAGTTCCCCTTGATATTGTTAATTCTTGAGAGAGATTACCATTTTTTTTTTCTTGATTATTTTAACATATATATCAGTTATAACAGAAGTCATTCAATTAGTGCTTTGTCACTTAAAGAATCAAACGAATTGTACAACATATTCTTAAAAGGCAAAGTTTAAACGAAAGCGAAAACAAAAAAAAACAAAAAAAAGAGAAAAAAAATGAAAAATTACAAAGAGTGCTAAGCAGTTTTTGACCCCACCGACTATAATCTTGTAAGAATAAGCATGAGTCTATCCCTCTTTTTAGTTAACCGTCTAATTTAATTAATAGAGAGATTACCATTTATCATCACTACAGCTTTAGGGTTGGTATATAGTTTTTGTACTGCCTGAATGAATCCTTGTTTAAAGCCCAGATGACCCATTGACAGCCACAGAAATGACCAGGAGACCCGGTCAAAGGCTTTTTTGGCGTCTAAAAGGATGAGCGCCATTGGGTCTCCCGTCACCTCTGTGCTGTCAAAAAGGGTGATCACTCTATGGATGTGATCTGTGGTTCCTCTTCCAGGTACAAACCCGTGCTGGGAATTTGAGACAAGTTTGTGGATTAATGGTGCCATTCGATTCGCGATTAATTTGGAATATATTTTTGAATCCACATTGATTAAGGTGATGGCGCGATAGGAGCCCATCTGATTCGGAGGTTTATCTTTCTTCAGGAATACTATTATTTTTGCTTTTGACCATGATCTTGGTGGTTGTCCCCCGTTAAATATGTGCACACAAATCTAAGAAAATCTCTTGGATTTGATCTAAAAAAGTGATATAAAACTCTAGAGGGATAGAGTCCAAGCCAATTGCCTTTCCTCTAGGCAAAGCCTTCACTGTCTCTAGAATTTCTTCCAAGACTGGTATCTCCTCTAGATTATCTCGGTCTTCTTCAGCAAATCTACTGGGTGTTCCCTGATTTAAGTATTCTCTCATACTGTCTATATCGGCCCCTCTTTCCTCTGAGTATAAAGTGCTGTAGAAGTGCCAGAATGCCTCTCTGATTTTATTACTTTCTGAGATTAAGCTTCCACTGGGTCTGATATTTCCTGTATGAAGTTCTGAGATGTTTGTTGCCTCATACGTATGGCCAGTTGATGGCCAACTAATTCGCTTACTTTGTAGATTTTCTCACTATGTGCAGTGTCTTTTTTATCCGCTTTGGTGATAAATGTAATCATAATAGCAGCCTTATCAATTGCCACCTGATATTGAATGTTAGTGAGCTCTTCTACCGTTAAAGAATCATGGGTTGCCCTGATGAGTTCTTCTTCAGAACCCTGTAGTTTTCCTGATAGCGATTTATACAGGTCTCTGGCCAATTTATGAACCCTTATTGAGTATTGTGTGGTTTCCCCTCGGATTCCTGCTTTTAGAGCGTCCCACACTATCTCTATAGAGGTACTCCCTACATTATTTTCTAAAAAAATTGGGTATCCATGCTCGCATGTGATTACAATAATCTTCAAGGAGCAGGGATTTCTCGAAGGTCCAATTTCTTGCCTTCTGGGCCATTTGTGTTAGCTCTAGGGTGCATACTAGAGGATTGTGGTCAGATAGTTCTCAAGGCAATTTTTCTATTTGTGTGATAGAGCTTAATGTCTGTGATATAAGAAAATAGTCAAGCCTAGCATGCACCCGGTGTGGATTTGAAAAAAAGGTGTAGCCTGGATCCTCAGAGTTAGAGATCTGCCACCCATCCAGAAGTCCGTGCATATGACATAGATTTTTTAGGGCCTTGAACACATTAGGTTTCCTCCCATGATACACCCAATTATCCTTCATTGACCAGTCGGAGGGTAAGTTAATATTGATATCCCCGCAGATGAGAACTGGTAATGGCCAATGTGCAAGTTCGCTAGAGACCTCATTTATCAGGGTGGGATCATCACAATTGCTTCCATAAATTGAGCAGATGGTAACTAACTGCGATTGTTCAAACTGGCATTCTGTGATTGCCCACCTCCCGAATTTATCTGCTTTGCATCGGTTAAAGCTAAAATCTCCGCCTCTAGCTAAGATTGCCACCCCCCTGACACGAGCTCCCTGAGTAGTAGCGCAGATTAATTTGTACCCTAATGTTTTTAAAAGGTGTAGCTGTGAGCCTTCAATATGTGTCTCCTGCATACATACTATGTTGGGGCCTGTAGTTTGTAGACCCACCGCAACTGCTTGTCTCTTCTTAATGTAATTTAGGCCGCAGATATTAAGTGACATAATCTTCAGTGCCCCCATTTGTTTGTGCTACCCATCTTAGAGAGATACTCTCCCATAAGAAAAGTGTTAGCTATAGCCTTATGATTTTCCTTTTCTCTGTAATTTTTAAAATTCCTGTCTGACCTTCCCCCTGAACGCCCCCTTCCCCAACCCAGAGGTCCCACCGACCTGCCCTACCTCCCGATGCCCCCTCTTTCCCTCCCCCCACCCACCACCACCTTTGAAGGTTACCTGACCCTGTCTGGACCAGGGGTGTGACATCCGTGAAGGCGGGCCCTGCGGGCTGGGCTAGATAATAATGTGTATTATATACCTATCTAATCCTAATGAACCAAAGCCTGGATAATATGAAAATATTTCACACTTAATTTTATAAACTAAATATGTTTTCCAGCCTGCTTATCCATTCTACTAGTTCTCAATGCTTCCGCAGAATAGGATTCCTGATTAATACATAGTGGAGTAGTTAATTCAGCTTAACTATTCCTTCTATAGGTTTTTTTCTGTGGTTCGCATTATTTCCCTGAATTTCGTGGCCCAGTCCCTGAGATTTCTCGTAGATAGTTCTCCGCCTGCTTTTCGCTATTAAAGCTTTTTGTTGAGCCCTTGAACATGATTTTCAGGCGTGCAGGGTTTTGCAAAAATACTTTTGCTCCAATTTTTTCAAAAGGTTCAAATAGCTGGCGCATTTTCCATCTTCGCTCAACAGTAGAGTGAGCGAAATCCGGTCTAGCAAAAAATTTGAATCCCTTATATTCTCTTTGAGTAGTCGGTCTGGCAAGGTCATAGATTGCTTCACGGAGAAGGACATTGCCAAAGTAAACCAGCATTGCCCTGGGATATTGATGTTGCTTGTTAGAATGTTTTGATGGCATTAGGGGAAAACAATGAGCCCGCTGTATCTCCCTTTCCATATCCCAGGCTTCCAACTCCGGAAACGATGTTTTAAGAATGTTGATCATTGCTCCTCTAGCGTTGTTTCCCTCAAAGTTTTCTGGGATTCCAAGGAAACTTAAATTGTTCCTTCTAGATCTGTTTTCATGATCTTCCACTTTGGCCATGAGATCCTTTATTATTCCATCTTGTTCCTTTTCGTTTTTTTGGAGCTTCACGATATCTGTTTCGAGATTCTCAGCACGAGTTTCCACCATGACCATCCTCTCAGACATCTCAGAGCAAATGTTGCCCGCTTTCTTCACTGCACCTTGTAATTTTTCAATTGCCATGCGATTCCTATGGCTATCTTTCTTCATATCCTCGTGGAAGTTTTTTTATTGAGCTAAGCACCTCGCTCAATGAGGGCTCAGTTGTTTTTTGACGTGATGTTTCTCCGGGTGATTTAATCATTGGGCTTTTACGGGTAGAATTAGGTCTACTTTTGGCATAGTCCGTGTTGTTACCGGGGTCTGTGGTCTCTTCGTTCATCATATTTTTTTCTCTTTTATGTTTCATCCTTTTTTTTCCCCGCTCCTTTTCTTCCTGAAGTTAGTTTCGCTGGATAATCTTGAGTCGTTGGAGCCCGAGATCTCCAGAGGTACAGAACCAGTTTGCGCACCGGGACTTGATTCATTTGAGTCTCTTAGTTCACTTAAGTCACTTGAGATAGACATCCCTGTTTCATATAGTTCTGATTCGGACTCTTCGTCAGAAAGTGAGTGAATAGCTGAATGTGAGTCTTTCCCAGCTGGGGGCGTTTGCGTGTTGAGAGAGGGGTGTAGATGCTCAGCTTTCTGATTCATCTCTTTTTGATCAGATTGCTCTCTCTGATTAGATCTCATTGCATCAGCCTTTATGGATGTCTTTGTCTCGTTGCTCCTCATATTTGGGTCAGTTTTCAGAGTTCCTTCGCTTGACCGTGTGGTATGATTCCCTTCAGTGTTGGTTTTAGTTGGGACCATACTTTGAGCATCCTTGCAGTTTCCATTCAGCTCTCTAGAGTTCTTGCTTTGCAATTGGCTCTGTGCTTTTTCATTTGTCGATGCGTCGCTCAGGCAGTCCTTCGGGCGAGGGCTAAATATATTAGATATTCTTGGTTGGGATGTTGCCGGTAGACCAGTATTCTTAGCAGCAGCTTTAAAAAAATTTATGGTCTGTAACCTCTGTGCTTTTTTAGCCATTAACTCCAATTTGGCGTTTTCCTATGTTTCCTCTCTTTCTCCCCCTTTGTCCTTCTTTTTGCCAGCCTCTTTCTCCTTTTCTTTCTCTTTCTCTTTCTCTCTCTCCTTGCGTTTTGCCTTTTCCCTTTCTTTTTCCAGTTTTTTTTTCTACATTTTTATCTTTAGCTTTTCCTTTCTCTTGGGATTCATTTCTTGCCATGTCTTTTTCTTTTGCTCTGGTCCCTCTACTTTCAGGGCCTTTATGTCTGTTATTTATGTGCGGAGTAGGTGCCTCATCAGGTGTCTCCTCAGTTTCGGCGTTCTCAAGGTTTTGATTTCCTAGGTTTATCACATCCTTTGAATATGCCGGGTCTTCTTGGATCGGTGTATCTCCTTGTAGGAGAGCGCCTTCTTCATCCCCCTTTTCTTTGTTGTGAGTCGATTTATTTAAAGCTGTTGTTTGTGTTTTCTGGCCTTTTTGGGTTTTTTTGGCTTTCTGGTCCTTTTGTGCGATGAGTTCCTCTCCTCCTCCATCCTCTCTGTCCTCTTCAGCGTTCCTCTCCATATTTATAGCCTTAGATGGCGTTGCAATCCAGCTCTGATTGTTTTCTGGCTTCTGTAGGCCCGTCTATAAGCCCAGCTGAGTTCGAGGTTGCCCTACTTGGATTTCTTTCTTGGAATGAGAGCGTTTTCTCAGTACAATATCAATGCTATTCTGACCTCTCTTGTACTTAATTTCCTTAAGGCAGATATTTAATACACTCTGTGAGAGAGCAGTAATGGAGGAGCAGAGTCTACACAGTTGAAATGTTGTTGTCCCAAATATTGATGGAGAAAAAACGATGTTAATCACTGTATCAAATAGGACAGATGTAGTGGCCAGAGTTCCAGTCCCAGTCCTAGTCCCAGTGCGGCATTCAATACTGCAGCTCCTTTTTATTGAGTTCGTTCTGCCTATGAGCAGCATTCGCCTTCACAGCTCTTTTCCTTCTCTCAGCCTCACCCTCTGCCTTCTTACAGCAGGCGCCTCCTACGTTTCCCTGGCAACGGGAGGCGTGGGACACGGAGCGCGCTTGAGATTTGAGGCCCCTGCTCTCGTGTTAGCAGATGAAGCCTTTGGAGCCAGGGAGAGAGGATGAGGAAAGGTTTCACTGTCTCGGTGTCTCTGTGGGGAGAGAGCAGCAATTGACGGAGGCGTTGGTGTCGGTACGATATCCGCAAGATGGGGAGGTGAGTCAGAGTCAGAGATGATAAGGGGGAAAAGACGGAAAAGACGGTCGGTTGGTCTTAAAAAATTCAGCTTAGTGTGTTGCAGCCAGGGATATACAGATCTTAGTGCCAGCAGTGAAGCAAAAGCAGAAGCAGAAGCAGAGGCCGATTATTATTGTTAACACACAAAAAGTCAAATGTCAAAAGTTAGTTTGCCATCGGGACGTAGCCGTCATCCTTACCCGGTACCGCTATGCTGTGAAGTGATGATGCGGCGTATGGCGTTCTTCACTTGTTCTTCACTCAAGGGTTCACTTAAAGGTTCTTTGCATTTCAGTATTGCAGCATTGCAGTATTACTGTAGGTTGGTAAAGTCCGGATCAGAGTGTCTCTGGTAGACGTGGGGAATCATAATAGCAGGCTGATGTAGGTAGTGCCAGAATGTAGAAAGGTTTTCTCTATGCTGTATCTGCCCAGCGCCGCTGAGCACAGCCGCTGCGACCACTCCCTTAACATATTTAATGTATGGTATTTTATATGCTGAATATAAGTTTTTTTCAAAATAAATGTACTTTGCAATATTTATATGATGACTGATGCTATTTATCCTTCTAAGTTGTTTAATTTTGAGAATTTTATCCAGCGAGGCCTTGGAAAGGTTTTTTTCACATTACTCCTCTCTACTGTGTTGTGTTAAATGTTTGGTTTATTTTGTTTCATTTTAGGACATCCTTTTACCTGCTTTTTTAAAGTAGTAGTGTGTGTAATTTGTAGAGTTTTTTTTATATTTAGAATAATACCACTGAAAGGTATAATTTTTATTTTAATTTTCGTTTCCTTTTAGGTTGCTTCATTTTTTTGCTTCAAACTAATTTGTTGTATAATCCAGACTTTAACAAATGTTATTTTTTTACATTTATATTAGGTCTAAGTCCCAGAGTTCGTGGACAACCATCTGCCACAGCTACTGATGATACCCCCACTCCAGACCAGGAGCAAGCCTTCAGTGAGGAATCCACTTCAGCTTGTCAGGACGATGAGGAGCAGGCTGTTCCATCTGGTTCGCCTGGGCAGACAGCTCCAGTGAGTCTCCCTCGGCCCACAACGACATCTCCGACCCCAACTGTTACCACATCTCAGCCTCAGGATATCTCCACTTCCCATGTCCAAAGGAACATTACGCCAATTTTGTGCCCCCCAGTCCTGGCTGCTGCAGATCCAACACCACCACCACCTCCAGTTCAGCAAGGACCCAGTGGAATGGGGCATACTGGGTCACGGGCACAGGGTACTGGGGGTAGGGTTCGTGGGAGGGAATCTGTGGGCCAGCAAAGTGAGGCCACTGGGTTCATTGTCACCCAGGCCACCATTGACCAAGTCTTGAGTTCTCTTAACCAGTTCCAAGACAGGATGGGCCAAGTGCTTACAGAGCTTCGGGAAATGAAGCAGTTGCAAAGGGAGCACAATGTTCAGATGGAAACTTTCAACTCTAGTTTGGGATCCCTAACTGGGGTAATACATGATTGTTTTACTCATATGTGCAGGGCTTTTCCAGCAACATCTTCCCCTGTATGTGGTCCAACAACATATGGGCCTACTACATCTGCCACAGAAAGGGATGCCCTGCCACAAGAGGAAACCCCTGTATCCACCTCAGTCCCTGCTACTACAAATCCACCAGTCCCCGCAACTGTGAATCCACCAGTCTCTCTCAGGAGGGGACGTTCATCTGGACCAGCAGGAGATGATAGCAAGACCTCCACCACCAACACCAGGAAGAGACGCAGAACCTAATGTCCTCCAGTGTGTGACTAGCATTCACTCTGTGGACTATTTTCTGGACATTTTTATATTTTTTTTCTGCCAGTTGTATTTTGTACATTGGATTTCAATCAATTTAGGCCCTTCAATAATAGTTTCACTTGCCATGATTGACTTCTTTTGTTTTTTGTTGTTTAATCTTGTTCCTTTCAATTTTGTTTTGTTGAATAAATCAAAAATTTCAAATTCAAGGACTGGTTTTGGATTTCTTTCTTAATTTGTTCAATTGTTTTTGTTTCATCATACATTAACAAAAGTTATAGCTGAAAAAGATTGTTAAATCATAAATAATTTATATGTAGATAATGCTTTTTACATTTTACCAACATCCAAAAATGTCTAATCAGATAACATTTATTAATTTGTATAATTAATAGTTTACCATATTTTTCAAATACATTAAAACACATGCATAATCCAAATATTTCATGCTGGTTTCATTTACAGTTCCAGGCCGTGTCACCATAAAAGAATGTGACATAATTTTAAAATTCTTATTAAATAGACAAACTATAAATGATTTATGTCATCAGCAGGAGTCAGATCTTCTGCCTCACAATATGAATCCCACATCAATAACACAAATATTGAAAATAATGGCAGTACTCCATTTTGTGGCCACAGGGTCATTCCAATACACCATTGAAGTATCTGGTGGATTGTCACAACCAACTTTCAGTGGTGTGTTACAAGAAGTTCTTTCTTCAATGATGAGACACAACAGCTTCAAACACAACGTAAAATGAGGATTTTGCCAAAGTGAAGGGAGAATTGTATGCTTTGGGTCACTACCACATGTGGTTAGATCAATTCGAACAGCACATATTGACTTGGTGGCAACATTCAACAGAAAACAAGTTCAATGCAATTTTTCAAACTTCAATTCAATCACTGTGCAAGTTATCTTCGTATGAGATTTGTACATTCAAAGCGTGTGTGTCTTTCACAGGATCGACCCCTGTTACCTTTGTACTTCGCAACAGCAGCATATACTTGCAAATATCACAACTTAGAAATGTCCAAATGAAGATAACCTAGTGAAGGAAACTAAAACAAATTAAAAGGATTTTTGTTTTTATTACTTTATAAAATAGACACATTACAAATTAATAATTTTGAGGACACACTTTCTCTAAACATTCAGAGATATACAATGCAAACAACCATTGTAGTTAATGTGTCTAAATAAGATCGACAAACATCTTTGGCCTGGATTTTCTTTAACTTGTTCTTTCTAAAAAATGGCTAGCATAGATGTTATACTGATTTGATTGATTACAAGTTGGGTTAAAATTGAATGTAATAAGATGTAAAGATATACTTACGCTCGTGAAGATGTTGTCAATAACATCTTGACATATGTCTATACCTTCCTCTTCACCACTATCATCTTCATTAGGCATTTCAACATTATCACCTCACAGCTCATCATTGTAGCCTTCCTCCCCAATGCATGGGATGTTCTGTTACAGGGCTAAGTAATGTAACATGCAGTAGCATGCATGGTGATTTTGTACACCTTATCAGAGGAGTAAAGGAGGGCTCCACCAGTCTTATCCAGACATCGAAATCTGGCGTTTAGGAGCCCAAAAACCCTCTTCACTGGCCTCTATCTTGTTCCATGGGCATCATTGAAGCAGACTTCCCCTCGCCTTGTTGGATTTTTCAGAAGGGCTAATATCCTTTTTATTAAATGATATATAAACAACTGTTTTATTGGATTTTACAATATAAACTACATTAGCTTAGCATGCAACAGTTGTTTATTGATGCTGATAACATTGAGCAGCAAGTACAATTTTATTTTGTCTGCATAGATGCAAGAGGATTACAATGAAAAATATATGATGGTATAACAGTATAAAAGGTTCCCTTTATGCATCGATTGCCAACAACTGTGGGTGCCACAATGCATAAACTGGGGTTAAACTAGGGAGTTAAATCTAGGGTAGGGATGTGGGGGGAATGGTCCATGAGTAGTAGTAGAGATTGAAGGGATAGGCCAGGATGGCTTCTGGGAGAAATTGTACTATCCTGTGGGTCAGTGGTGTGACGGGGGGATGGGTTGGCGTAGAGCATGTACAAAAGGTAATTCGCGCAATCCCAGTTGGGATGGTGATATCTGGGTATCAGGGGACAGGAGAGACTCAAGGCAGATTCATGGAGGAAGTTCATGTTACCCTGTCTCCTGTTGAAAATGCATGCGAAGGGTGGCCCATTGAGAGGGGATGGGCTACATGCACCCACCACATACCTCCTCATAATGGAGTCCATCTTTCTCCGTTGTGCTCCATTTGCACTTTGCCCGTGCCATGCTGTTATTGGAGGAGTGGTAGGACAATACCAGTGGAGTATAAGTGGGTGTTTGGCGAGGAGTAGTGCCAGTGCTGCAAATCAGGTATGTCCTTTTTGTTGATTGCATCTGAGCACAACTAAAGAGAATGCCTCCCACAAGTTTATGTCCCGCAGCTCTGTGACCTTGTGCAAGGTGGTATGTACTGCGTTCTAAAAGCTTTGGAAAGTTGGGCTCCAACCCTCTAAAGCATGTGCCTACGGTCTGCATCGGGAGCACAGCTCACCGATGCTAACAACCACGGTCAGTGATGATAATCTGAGTCTCCTATATGAAAAAAAATTTGCCAAAATATGTAATACTATTTTTAATCATTTAACTTGAAATTAACTAAACAATATATTAAAAGATTGTACTTACCAGCAAGCCAGGACATCTCGGGTCCAAGTTGTGACATTTCCATGGCCATGGTGCTGGTCTATTGTACAAAGGAATCCTGTGTTGTGTCTGGGAAATGGACACAGGCTTGTGATGTACAAATCTGGTCAGCACACGACCTGTACATTGATTGAATGGAAGTTATTTCAATTGTAAAATACTTTTTTCTGTGTCATGTGTTGGCATCAGGCAATATGCGTGCCATCAATTGCTCCAACCACATGTGTGGTACGCGACCCAAAAGCTTACAAATCTCCCTTCACATTGGCAAAATCCTCATTTCGTGGAAAATGGATGAAGCTGTTGATGTGTGTCATTGTTGAAGAAAGAGCTTGTTGTAGCACACCACTGAAAGATGGCTGTGACGTTCCACCAGCTACCTTTACAGGAAATGGTCTCATAATTTGAGGCTGTCATCTTCTCACACTCCCTTGGTTCATATAGACAGCATGTAAAAATTTAAATTTTTTTTATAAATTTAGCAAACCTATTTTTGAAATAAAACAAATTTAATTTCTCTTTCTAAAAAAAGTTTTTTGTTAGCATAATTTTACACATTTATTTGGGTTTTTAATTATATTTTTTACATGTCTCTTTTTTAGTATTAAATGTTTTTATTGATCAAAAAGGAAGAAAGCTGGAAAAAGGACCGCTGTCCATTCCGCCTACAACCCAACGGGCCGGCATGGAGGGGACAGTGCACATACAGTTCGCAAATCAGGGGGAACCATTGTTAAACACAGCAAGCCGCATACAACCCAACAACAGCCGGCCGCGTCATAAGCAAGCTTAATACACTAGAAGTCCCCACAGGTGTGTCGTCTGTCCAGCCTTCCCGGGCGGGTGCAGGCCGATCACCCCCACCAAACCCCAAGGGGCTATCCAGCCGCCCCCTCGGAACAGCACTGCTGCTGTACCACCCTCCAACCAGCCTGAGCTAAGTAGCACATCCGCCTGTTGAAGTGAACCCCCCCAAACAAACCCCCTTCCCACCCGGAACCCAACAAACCTCCACCCGCACCCTTAGCCCTCACCCTCTCCCCCCTCCCCTCTCCCTTCCCCATGGTCCATGGTCCTCGCCTACCCCACTATTCCACGACTAATTTTATGGTGTTAGGGGACCTGAATTTACACTTCAATGAACCGGCGGACTTAGTGGCCGCTGACTTGCTGTGTGCTTTAAATGCATATAATCTCAGTCTAAGTAACCCAGGAGCCTCGCATTCCAAGGGCCACCTCCTTGATCCCATCTTCTCGAACATACCGCACCTTAGGGCTTTGCCCGCTTGCCTTCTACCGTGGACAGACAATTTCTTGGACCCGGTTATCTTGCAAGTTGATCCAAGAACCGCCCCTTCTCCGAGAATCTATACCTTGGAAAGAGCCTGGTCCAGGTTATCAGTGGATAACTGGAACGCCAAACTTGGGAGCTCGTGCCCTCCCTTAGCCTCGGACCCGGTAACGGCTGATGCGGATTTTGAGCTGTGGGTGACCAATTCCCTGGATGCCATCTTCCCGAAAAAGAGAGTGGCAAAGAGGGGAAAGAGGATGGGGTCTGCCCCATGGTATTCACCATGACTGCGAATCCTTAGGAAAGGATGTAAGAGGTTGGAGAGGGCTTGGAGGAAAGATTGGGGGGTGGCTAGTCGGGATGAATACCGCGCAGCAATTAGAGCATATAAAAACGCCCTTCGCTGTGCTAAGGCCCAATTTTTTGAGGAAAGAATAAAAAGCTCCTCCAACTCTTCTAGAGAGACTTTTAAAGTGGTAAAGGAGCTCCTCAAAATTCCTGAGCCCCTGTTGATTCAGGATAACCCAGCATGGGCAGTCAGGTAGGAGGAGATCGTGTCCTATTGGACACTTTTGGTCCAAAACCTGTGGCAGAAGTCCTGAAGGAGCTGGGATCTATGAAGAGTGGTTCTCCTGGGGATCCGGCCCCAATGAGGTTTCTGAAACAGTTGGCATCTGTTATTGCGGCCCCTGTTACAAACCTGATTAATACATCCCTTGCCCAGGGTGTGGTGCCCCCGAGCTGGAAAAGAGCAGTTGTAAAGGCTCTCCTGAAGAAACCTAATCTGGATTATTCGGATTTGGCAAACTTCAGGCCTATCTCTCTGCTGCCGGGGCTTGGTAAGATCGCAGAAAGACTGGTTAATCACCGATTGTCAGACTTTCTGGAATCCAACGGTCTGTTACGAGAGTCACAAACGGGTTTTCGGCCAGGGCACGGCACAGACACCGCCCTATTGGCAGTCGTTGAGGAAGCCAGGAGCATTTTGGATTCAGGAGGCTCAGTGGCAGTGATCCTCCTGGACCTCAGTGCGGCTTTTGACACTGTAAACCACCAAGTGTTGATCCAACGGCTGTCCAATGTGGGGGTGGCAGGAGTAGCGCTGCAGTGGCTTCGGTCATTTTTGTGGGGCCGTACCTATCAGGTCTGGGAAGGCAGCGAACGGTCAACATCTATCCCCCTCCAGTGTGGTGTGCCACAGGGCTCTTCGTTAAGCCCCACATTGTTTAATGTCTATATGGCCCCCTGGAGGACATGGTTGCCCCATTTGGGATAAAAATCGTCAGCTTTGCTGATGATACTCAGCTGGTGGTTGCATTGTCCCAATTGATGAAGAACCCTGATTCGCTGCGCCTATGTATGGCCAAAGTACACACCTGGATGTGCGAATCTGTGCTTAAATTAAACGGTTCTAAGACCGAAATAATGCTGCTAGGGCATAAGACTCCCTCACTCCCTTCGACCTTCGACCAGCTCGAGATCAAGAGCTTGGGGGTTTGGATGGAGCAAGACCTTTCCTTCAAGACCCAGGCTAAGAAAACGGCAGGGGTCTGTTTCGGGCTCCACCGTTCAGCCCGTAAAGTTCTGCCTCTCCTCCCTTTGACATCGAGGAAGCTACTCATTCAGGAGCTGATCATTTCAAGGCTCGATTACTGCAACACTATTTTCCTTGGTGCCCCTGAAGCAACATTCAGCAAGCTTCAGCGGGTCCAAAACGCTGCGGCTAGGATGCTGACGAATGTGCCAAGGAGGCAGTCAGCTAAACCCGCCTTGAAGACACTGCACTGGCTTCCAGTGCGGGAGAGGGTTAAATTCAAAGCTCTCTGCACAGCACATAAAATCCTCCAGGGGAAGGGACCCCCTATCCTAAGGAAGTTAGTGGTGCCCTATAAAGCGAACAGAGCTTTGCTCTCTGACCAGAAACATCTGCTTCAGGCTCCTAGAGTTAATAAGGCCCGTACTGGTGGTAGAAGATTTACGGTTCACACAGCCACTCTCTGGAATGCGCTTCCGCTGAGAATGCACTTAGAGACTTGCACTCTTCGTTTTCGGAAGCTTCTGAAGACACATCTATTCCCTATCTGATGTGATTGATCTGGCTCTGTGTTTTTTTTTTGTTGCTGCCTGGACAAGCGCTGGGATGCCCGAGGGTAACTACGCGCTATATAAAATTCCAAATAAATAAATAAATTGTCCTTACCCAACCTTTGGAGCCGCACCTGTCCCTCTCCCTTCCTCCCCCACTTCTGTCAACCTCAATAGTCGGAGGTATTTAGGACATGTCACCTCAATGAACTCCGACGCCAGCAAGGACATGAGGGGCCTCCACAATTCTGCATATTTAGCTCCTTCTCCCTCTCTAGACAACAATAGCTTTTCCATGCCAAGTACCATCCAAAGGCGATGAAGCCAGCCCTGGTAGTTGGGAATCTGCGACGAACGCCAATGCGCCAGTATGTTCTGCATTGCGGACCCCAACGCGATAGCAAGCAGGCTGCCCCTCCGAGACCTCAATGGGTAGGTTAGTGCATTAGGAAGCCCCAGGAGGACATAGGAGGGAAAGCGTGGGATCTCTGTGTCGAAGTGGTTGTCTATATCCATTAGAATCTGACTCCAGTATTCCTGTAGGAACTCACATTCTCAGAGTATGTGAACTAGTGTGCCAACTTGACTGCAGCCGCGCCAACACAGGGGGTCATTAGCACTGTCCATCTCGTACAGGCGCTCAGGGGTATAGTACCAGTAGGTCGCAACCTTTGTGAGAGTGTCAGTGAGTCCCTATTGGTATGCCGAGTGTCGCGCCCTATAGTATATCCCCTCCCATTCCTTGTGTGTAAGGGACCTCTCCAGCTCCCGCTCCCATCGCACCCTGTCTGCGTTATACGTTTACTTGTGTTTGTGCATGAGCATTTTATAAAGATCCGAGATAAGCTGTCTATCTGTAGTGCGAGTAATCAACCACCGTTCGAATGGTGTCAAGCGTCTATCCGCCGAGGACCTCACACCATCATTGAGCGCCCAGTGCCTCACCTGCAGGTATCTAAGTCTTTCCGATTCCGGCAGTCCGAACGCCTGACGGAACTGCAGGAAGGGGATGACGCCCTTCGGGCCATAGATGTGGTAGAGAGCTCGGCAGCCGGCAGGCTTCCAGCGTGTAAAGGCTCGTTCGTCGATTCCTGGCTGGAAGTCCGGGTTCCCCACAATGGGGGTAAGGGGCGATGGGAGAGTAGTGAGGTCCTGGCTAACCCCCACTCGGTCCCAGACCTCCAGTGGCACCCGTGTAATAAAGGAAGCATAGAGATTAGGGGGCCTGTGTTCCGGACGCATGAAGGGAATCTCCTGCAGGGTTCTCTCCGCGTTGGCTTGATCCTGGAACAATCAGTGTTTCCTGGACTCCCACCTAGTGCACTCCACCAGGAAGCGCAGTTGGGTCGCTTGAATTTTTTAATTTTTTTTATTTATTTGACTTATAAAGCGCACTGTCACCTTGCAGGCATCCTGGCGCTGACTGGCTCAAAAGGGCGGGCGAGTATCAGGCGAGACGTGACAGAGCAGTACAATTACTTGGGAAACAGCCAGGTTTTGATCTTTCTCCTAAAAGGGAGAAGTTCAGTGGTTTGCCTAATCTCTAACGGGAGCAGATTCCATAGTTTGGCAGCGGCCACCTCAAAGGATCTACCCCCTGCTCTAACCTTCCTAAATCTAGGCACCTTCACCAGCCTAGCCGCTGAGGATCGAAGCCGCCTGGTTGGTGTATACCAGGCGAATTTCGATTGCAGGGAAACAGGTCCAATTCCATGAAGGGCTCTAAAAACCAGGCAGAGGGCCTTAAATTGTACCCTCTGTCTCGGAGGTAGCCAGTGCAGTTTCGCTAGGGCAGCCGGCCCATGTGCTCTTCTAGGAAGCCCTTACAAGAAGGTTTCTTGAATGATTAGTTGAAAGGTAAATATGACACTTTGAACGTGAAAGATATTCAAATATTTATTCCAATTCTCGTTGCATTCACAAGAATGTATTTCATCATCAAAATTCCATTAGTGCACTCAAATCATCCCAATGCATTTCGGCATTCAAATCTCCCGTGTCAAAACAGAATTGGAAAGCAGTTACTCCACAGATGAACTCAATAAAATCATGGAAGACATTAATGCACAACTCACCAAACACACCGCTGAAGTCACCGAACGCAAGATCCGAAAACTAAGAAGAGATACCATTGACTACAAAATGGGAGAGGTTTACACGTGGGCAGATATCTACGCCAAAAGACGACAGAACAAACCTTACACAGCTAACACTGAAACTTCTTCTTCGGAAGACGACACCACCAATTTACAAGACAGACGAACCCGGTTTCCTCCACAGAAACCAACCTCTAATGTCCAAGAAACTTCTACAACCTCTCAAGTTCCATCAACATCTGCTGAGCCTTTTTTAGAGGGAGGCCAGGATCAACGCGAAGACCCAGGAGGTCAAAAAGAAAAAACAAAGGAACCTCCACAAACGAGAACAGTAACCAGCAAGAGGGACAAACCGAAAGTGAAGTAACAGATAACCTGGTTATCAACATTTCGGATTATCAGTTCAGCAAAATTCAAATAAAAATTCTACAAAAGGGGACTTCATTCATACCCACGGTCCAAACTAACAAACTGGAACTGGAAATCTCTTTCTACAAGCTCATGAGGAAACTCCGTTTGAAACATTATTTTCAAAACAACATTCAAACTCCCACTGATCCTCAGGAAGATCAACTCAGGGGCTTACGTCCAAAAAGCAACTTCTTAGCGCCGGTCTCACACAAGACCCTTGATACGTATGAGACTTTAGTCAGAAATGACTTATCCAAACTCAACTGCAATCGCCAATCCAAACACAAGAACTTCACCATTAAGGAGATCAATACCATCAAATCTATTGCCAACAACAATGAAATCACCTGCGTCAAAGCAGACAAGGGTGGAGCTATTGTAATTCTCAATACATCTTACTATGATCAACAAGCATCTCTTCACCTCTCGGACACCAATACCTATTTGAAACTACCAAACAATCCCACTATTCAATTCAAAGAAAGACTGGATAAAATATTGAATACAGCCTTTGAAAACAATGTCATCTCTGACAAAACCATCAAGTACCTCACCACCAAACATCCCAAAAGTCCCAAATTCTTTTTGGTTCCTAAAATTCACAAGGACCCACAAACACCTCCCTGCAGGCCTATTGTGTCCACATGTGGCAGCATCCACGATCCTGTGGGTAAATTTCTAGACAAATATCTCCAGCCCATTGTCATCTCCCTACCAACTTTTATCCGAGACACAACAGACTTTCTCAATAAACTCAACCAAGTGCAAATAGAAGATCACAATCAAATACTATTGTGCACGGTGGATGTATCATCCCTATATACATCCATCCCGCATTCCATGGGGATTGAGGCCATTGAATACTGCTTATTGAGAACTGACTTGGATAACTACCTAAAACTGTTTCTAATGGAACTTTTACAATTCACATTATTTTTCAGCTATTTCACATGGAAAGACAATTGGTACCAACAAATGACAGGAACTTCTATGGGCAATTCAACAGCACCTGCCTATGCAAATATTTTCATGCACAGATTTGAAGAAGACCACATTCTCAACAAAAAAGAATGGACTGATCATCTGAAAATATTTGTAAGATTTATAGATGACATTTTCTTAATATGGCAGGGTCCAAGAAATATTTTGCAACAACAATTGTCTTTATTGAATACCATAGATCAACGCATTCAATTCACTCATGAAATTCACAATGATTCCATAACCTTTCTTGATGTCAAAGTTATCAACACACCCACAGGATTCATTACCAGCCTATTTCGGAAAAAAACCCGACAGGAACAATACATTACATTATTCTAGTTTTCATCCACAACCATTGAAAGATCATTTGCCATATAGCCAACTCATCAGAGCCAAAAGGATTACTTCGGAAAGCTACCTATTTCAATAAGAGGTACAAACCACACTACAGAGATTTAAATCCCGAGGGTACCCACACCACGTCCTCGACCAGGCCAAACAACGATGTGAAACTAAATCCAGAAGCCAATTGTTGTCTAACATACCAGCACCCAAGAGAGATTCAATAACCGTTGTTTCCAAATACTCAACATCCAGTAACAAATTTAAACAAATCATCAGAAAACATTGGGAAATCCTAAGGATAGAACCGGACTTCAATAAAATTTTCGATAACCATCCCACCTTCGCGTACAATAGAGCCAAAAACATTGGCGAACTTCTAAAAACATCCTACCAAACTACCACTGAATTCAAAGGAACAATTCCGTGCAGGAACTGTAACCACTGCAATAGTGTCATCCAAGGGAATACAATCAATCACCCAATGAAGGGCAACAAGATCAAAGTCAGAGGGACAGCAACTTGTGACCCCAGCAATGCAGTCTATATGTTGAAATGCCCATGCGGCAAAATTTATGTTGGACAAACCCAAAGGAAACTAAAAGTAAGACTTAGCAAGCATAAGTCCAACATAAGAAATAAACAACTTAAATCCACAGTTGCCCAGCATTTTTTGGAAGCAGGACATGGCATTAGCCAATTAAGATACTGTGCTTTGGAAACCATCAAACAACAAGAAGGCAAAGACAATCACATTGAACTTCTCGGAAGAGAAAACTACTGGATTTACACATTGTGCAGCATGAAACCTCTGGGTCTTAATGACCGAGTGGAATACTTATGTTACCTCTAGTTTAAGGCTCCTTATTACGCATAGTGGTTAGCTCGTAACATCACTTTAATTATTGTACTTTTACTGAGAGTAATTCATTGAGTTCACCGATCATATATATTTCTTTATTAATTTCAATTCTGTGATCTTTAGGTCTTAACATTAATGAGTATGAAATGTCATTTACTCGTTATGCTTTTTACAGGTTCATTATTGTGATGCATTGGAGACCAAACTGTTACTGTCATTGCTATCCCTCATATGTATGCTATCTCCGATTTACTATTGGTGTTCTTTCCGTTTTTTTCTTTGCACACACTTTCACGTCTAACCGAATACCCGTCACACGCATCCGCCATACCGTATAGAACACACGTCCCCTTTAATTATCAAGCTACGCTTCGTTTCTGCGTAACCTCATTGCTATATAGGCTTCCGGGTCACAACCGCGATCGAACCCGGTCACAGTAAAGATTGTCGGCGTTTGGGAATCTATCTTTGCACGTTTACGGTAAGCTACCCTCTGGCATAGGAGATTGGAATTAGTTGCATGCACGTCTTGTAATCAGAGCACAATTGTTTGAAACCGTAGCACTTAAAATGCGTCCGTTTGGTTTATCTATTTCCAGAGCGATTCCGCACAACTTAGACACCCATTTTTTAAAAATAGGTCACTGAAACTGAAACGAGTCGGTCGTGATACCACTTTCACGGAGCACAGCTTTTCACTATCCGGAGCACTCCGTTTATTAAGATTTCCAGCACGTTCGGTCTTTCACGCTTTCATTTCATAGTCCACTCACATTACTATACAGTTGTTGGACACTATGAACTCGATGTTAAGTACAATTACTTTTTCTTCATTTATAGAACATATCCCCAGATGAAGGCATGATTTGAATGCCGAAATGCATTGGGATGATTTGAGTGCACTAATGGAATTTTGATGATGAAATACATTCTTGTGAATGCAACGAGAATTGGAATAAATATTTGAATATCTTTCACGTTCAAAGTGTCATATTTACCTTTCAACTAATCATTCACGAAACCTTCTTGTAAGGACTTTTTTGGAACCCAGAGGACACATCTCACGTTTGAGAGTGCTACCCCCTAATATTTTTCACGCCTCCAGACAGATGGCGATACTCTGGAGTTCCTCACAGACTATTTAAAATCACTAAACAGCTGTGCGCCCAGTTCAAAACCCTTTGTCTCTTCTAGGAAGCCCCAGAACCAACCTGGCAGCCGCTGATTGCATTCTTTGGAGCCGATCCAGCAAAAAACCAGGGGACTCCAACAGTAGGGCATTACAATAATCCAGCCTACTGAGGATTGTGCACCTTGCCACTTGAGCACGTGCCTGAGATGGTAGAAGTGGCAGGATTTTCCGCAGAGACCGCAGAATAGCAAAGCAGCAGGCAGTCGTTTTTTTTACATGAGTCTCCATGCTAAGCTTCTGATCAAGCATAACTCCTAAGTTACGGACTGATTCCACAGGCCGTACTTTAGTCGCTGTCTCAGGAGGCCAAAAGTTTTCGGGAAACGGGCGGGGGATCTTATTCCCAGCGCTAAAGAGCACCTCCGTCTTCCCAGCGTTAAACTGAAGGGAGTTATTCTTTAGCCAACGTGACGTATCCCGCGGACAGTTGTGGAATACCTCCACAGGTGTTGATTCCTCTCCCTCAAAGGAAAGGATCATCTGCGTATCATCAGCGTAGTTTACAATCTTGATTTTATAGGCTTTAATAAGCGTGATCAGAGGTCTTAAATATAGATTAAAAAGGATGGGACTGATTGCTGAACCCTGTGGAACCCCATGAGGCACCTGAGAGAACGCTGATTGAAAGGGGGGTAAGGACACCGCCTGCTGCCTATTCTGCAGAAATGACCGAAACCACGTTAGGGCACTACCTCTAACCCCAGCATCAGATAAACAGTCCAGCAGGATCCCATGGTGACCGTATCTAAGGCGGCAGACATGTCAAGCAGGATCAGAAACGCTGCCTGTCCCCCTGTCTGCACGCCTCTGAAGCTCATCCACGGCGATGACCAAGGCCGTTTCGGTTCCATGAGCCGGCCGGAAGCCAAATTGATCCTCCTCTAATAAATGATGCTGTCCCAGATGTTTGGAAAAGGTAGCACTGACCAGGCGCTCGACAACTTTGGCTGGGAAGGGCAATAGGGAAATGGGTCTATAGTTCTTGGAGCATTCCGGATCCAAAGAGGGCTTTTTCAACAGGGGAAATATCACCGCCTACTTCCACTGAGCTGGGACGATGCCAGTAGCAAGAGATTGGATACAAATCAGACGGAGGGTGGGAAATAATTCCTCCTCATACTCCTTCCAAATCTTGTGAGGCACGGGGTCCAAAGGAGAACCGGAGGAAATCCCCCTTGACAGCCTACTAAATGCGTCTACAGAGAGGGGTGGGAACTCTAGTAATGGTTCCCCCGGCGACCAGGCTGGCTCGTCAGTCCTATCCACCGGAGCCCCAAGTCTGGTGTCCAGGGGGTAACCGATCTCCGGAGAATCCTCCAAATCCTCAATAATTAACTCGATTTTCTCCTTGAAGAATTTGGCAAAATTCTCACAAAGTTCTTGAGACGGGACAATGGCGTTCTTAGAGCATTCAGGATTAGTAAGGCTATTTAGTATATTAAAAATCCTCCTAGAGCTATTAGTAGCATTGCAAATCAGAGAGGAATAGTAATCCGCCTTAGCCAGATCCGGGATCCCTATCCCGCCCTGCTCCGCGCTAACATCGCTATCGGCATCTTCAGGCGCGGCTTCCTCCCATTCCATATAAACTGTGACAACTCGGATTAGATCAGTTTAATCCAGCCCCGCGGGGGCCCAAGGGGAATCGTGCGGAAGAGGTATAAAATTTGAGGGAGGACGGTCATCTTGACAGCCGCAACCCTACCCAGCCAGGACAGCAGGTAATATTTCCACTGCCCCAGCTCAAGCCTAATTTTCTGTCGCAATTGGGAATAGTTGATATCTACCGAGGCCGCGAGGGAAGGAGACAGTTGTATCCCAAGGTAATGCACTGCCTCTGAGGCCCACTGAATGGGAAACGCCTCCTGCAGACCGGCGCGAGTGGTCGCCTCCAGTGACAAGTCAAGGGCCACCGATTTGGTCATATTAACTTTGAAGCCCGAGACCCGTCCAAACTTTGTGAGGTCTTCCAAACACTCAGGAGGGAGTCCCTGGGGTTGGAAAGCGAGATCAGTACGTCATCGGCGTACAGACTTATGGTATGCACATCGCCCCCAAACCTGATTCCCCGCACCTTCGAGTCCAACCACAGTAGCTGTGCAAGAGGTTCCATATAGAGGGCGAACAGTAGGGGGGACAACGGGCACCCCTGTCTGGTACCCCGTTCTATCGCAAATCGGGGCGACGTACATCCGTTGACCCGGACCGTGGCCGGAGTTATAGCAATTCATCACCCGGGTCCGAAATTTCGGGCCCACACCTGCCTTCTCTAAAACCTTCTCCAGGTAGGGCCAGTGTACCCTATCAAATGCCTTCTCGGCATCGATGGCCAGCATCATATATTCACTTATTGAAGCCGGTTAAGTCGCGGGTAAAAGCAGAGGAACTGGCGGGAGTCTGCAGGGCAGAGGACGAGCCGCTCTCCACCCATCTCATCCACTCTCCCTCTGTGTCTTCACCATGGCTTTGTGTCTGCAACTATTCAAACAATATTTACAACATCTCTACTAATCCAAATTGAGGGTCGAGGACTTTGGGCTTATCATCCCTGCCTTCACGCATTCCAGAGGAGCCTGTCACCGGGATAACTGCTGACTATTGAGACAACCGCCGTGTGCTGCAAGGGGCCGGGACTGCGAGACCCAGGGTTCAACGCGCTTTACCAACACAGCGCACCTGGTGTCTCTTCCCGCCCCCTGCTCCCTCACAGCTATTTACGGCTCGCGGCCCCGGCTCCACGGGAGCCGCTCGCAGCCGTCTTGCAGGGTCGAGGACTTTGGGCTTATCATCCCTGCCTTCACGCGTTCCAGAGGAGCCTGTCACCGGGATAACTGCGGACTATTGAGACAACTGCCGTGTGCTGCAAGGGGCCAGGACTGCGAGACCCAGGGTTCAAAGCGCTTTACCAACACAGCGCACCTGGTGTCTCTTCCCGCCCCCTGCTGCACCTACATAACCACGCCCATCAACGCGAACACGGGACGCGCGCGGTCGGGCGCCGGGCTAAGCCTGGGCAAAGGGCGGGCCGTTTGAGGACGAACGAGACCGGGACTGGGTCATTCCCTTTTGCTCTTGCCACCATTTCTCACTATCTTCTCTTGCCTCCATAATTTTCGAACAATGACTACGAGAGAGACAAGGAGCAAGAGCACGCTGGCAGCCGGACCAGCAAAAGGTACTCTGGACAATTATTTTGTTAAAGCGGGGTCTCTCCTGATTGATGAAATTACGGTTCTTGAAAGGCGTATATCCCAGGAAATTGAATGGGTGAAAAGATCCTCTTTAGGCCCTATAGCTCATACTAGGACACCTGAAAACAGATTAGAACGTATTGAGTTAGACATTGAGGAAAATGGGGCTAGTGGGACGTTAGCCAGGTCTGATATAACCAATTTTACCCTTCACAGTAATGCGAGCAGTCCTGATGAGGTAAGTTTACTAGCCCTACCCAGGTCTCAAGAAAACCCCCCTCCCCCCACACCTTCTGTCACTATAGTCAACATGGTTGACATTAACAGTATAGCTAGCGATCCTACACTGGGGGAAGGGAAGGAGCTATACCAAAGAGGAAAAGAGGGGCTCAAAATCCGGTGGGGCGCAAGGCTAAAGTTGCAAAGCGCAACCCAGTAATTGTGGGCAATAAAAAGGGATCATCTAAAAAGGGACCAGCACAGCCGGATTATACCCAGGCGCCACCCATTACGAATTCATCCCCACAGGCATTAGATAATGTAAATCCTCCTCGCCCAAATGTAAACAATGGCGATGATGACATCACTTTGTCCAACAGTGGCGCTCTTTTGAAGTCACTAATAAGCCACCTAGAAGCACGCCTAATAAAGATTGAGGCCAGGCGTGTGATTATAGAGAAAGTAACGGTGCAATTAGCGGACACTTACAAAAAAGATAGTAAGGTAGCTGGAGGAGGGGTGGAGACTAGGAACAAGAAGACTACATTAGCCCCCCCACTGTAGGATGGTAATTTAGCCCCCGTAATATCACAAACTCAGCAGCCCATACCACATACTGCTATCCCTCAGCCAACTGACTGCGCTGTACCTCCCAGCATCACCAAGAGGAAAGCTACAGATATACAGGGAGAACATGTCACCTCTAAAAAAATTAGGCCAATGAACTTGCCACCGGAGGCGAGTCCATATACAGTTATTCTAGCGGGCGTCCCCGAGCTAAAATCTGATTACAAAGAACCTGTTGTTGCGCTACAAAATAAGGTGGTTTGTTGGCTTAGTACATACCGACCTCTTCCCCATGGAGTAACGAGCAAGGTCCTTATGGTAAGGAGAGTCCCATGGTTAGGTAACACAAGGAAATCAATCACCGGAGATTGCGTCCTAATTAATTTTGGGGATCCCAGAACTGTCTCCCACATATGCAGATGGTTGCATCCGGACCAGGGGACATCCATTCAGGCCCTACCGCTATCCTTTTTCTACCCACCAACGGGGTGGACACACAAGGAGGCGGGATGGGAAACAATTTCTAGGAGGGGGGAAGGATGGGTTGGCAGAGAGAGAGGAGCCTTCCAGCATTCCAGACCTCCGCATTTTGCCCATTTCACAACATTTAACAGGTGTAGCTGTTTAGACATGGTCGACTGACAGCATCTGGCCGGGATGGGGGAGGCAGGTGGCAGATTGGGGGGTCCCAAAAAAAGAAAAATTAACCACCCCTCTGAACTTTGTGATAATTCCCTGGGGGAGAGCCACCGGGACGTGAAGGAAAAAAATACCAAGGCGGCTCAATTGACTACTGTAGGGCCTGATCCGCTTTGACCAATATTATAGCCGAGCAGGAATCATCGCCAAGCCTATGCGAGACGGACATTCCGTCATCCAAAACCATGTACCACAGATCATCCTCTTTAAAGATACTATCGTGGAATGTGGCTGGCCTGGGGAACAAATTGAACTGCCCTGATTGGAGCTTATTTATAGAGGATATGGAGATATGTATGTTTCAAGAAACCTGGGCGAGAGAGGATGTCTATCGTCCAGGCTTCGCGACATTCTCCATCCCGGCGAAATGGGGGGGAAAGGGGTGCCCCTCAGGAGGTCTTGCAACGTGGGTGGCGGTCGACCTGGGTTGCAAGGCCAGATTACTTGACACAGCCTCGGAGGATATTCTGGGGGTCCTGCTGGAGTGGCCAAACCTGAGCAGACTCGCCGTAGTAAACGTTTACTCCAGGCCGGTAAACATCACAAAGGAGTCGCGTACCATCGACAAACTATCAGTTGTCCTCAGCGACATCCCCCAGGGTAAATCCTTTTTGGTAGGAGGGGACTTAAACTGTCATTTTGAGCCTCTCCTAGGCCTACTGGATGGACTTTTCATTAGAGGAGGATGCAGTGTGGTCTGTACCCCCTACGTCAGCCCCCCCCACCCCCCAGAGCTTGGACCCCTCTTGCCGTCCAGGTCACTGGCTTAACCCTGAAACATGGTGTGCGGGCGTGAAACGGACGTATAATCTCCGATATTCCCCCCAAATGCACATATAATAGAGTGGGCAGGGAGTCTAGATTGGACTACATGTTGGTCTAACTCGCTTTATGGTCGCATATCATTGATTTTAAGGTGATCCCAAGGGAAGATAGCGACCATAATGCGCTGGAACTGGAATACACACTCCCCGGTACCCGCACCAGCATCTGCGCTGGCACTGACGAATAATAGACGGAGAGTGAGGTGGGAGAAGCTAGTAATGAATGCAGAGAAGATTTCAGGGCTTTATGCCCGGGTCATCCCCACACTGGATAAGGTGTCCGCAATAATGGAGCTTGATAGCACCCAGGATATACATGAGCAACTGTGGTTGGCGCACGAGGATCTCATTAAGTCTGTAGCGGAAGTCCTATTTACCACAGGAAAGAGAGGGGGCGGCTGTTCTAACCGCCTCACTTGGTATAACGCTGCATGTCTTAAGGCCAAATCTGACCTGTTGATTTCAATTAAGACGGGTACTGACAGGTCTGAGATTCAGGCCAGAAGGAGGGATTACAAGTGCTTGGTCACCCACGCAAAGAGTGAATGGGAACAGGAGAATTGGGAAAATCTTGCCACCTTATTAGATGGCAGGGATTCCCGCAAATTCTGGCGCGTTGTCAATACGGGGTCCGAGGAGCCAATCTCTGCTATCGAACCTAATATTTCAGAAGAGGCTTTGCAAGACCATTTTCAGTCACTTTACATGGTTGATGATGGGGCTCCAAATCAAGTACAACCGTCCATCAGTGGCTTACCGAAAGGGGAACCCTTTACAGAGATAGAGGTGCGAGCCGCCATTGCAGGGCTGACACCAGGCAAGGTGCCCGGACTAGACGGTTTACCCAGCGACTTATTTAAGCAGGAGCCTGACGTGTGGGCCCCTTACTTGGTGCTGATATTCAATGCTGTCCTGAGGGGTATGGAGGTCCCGGGTAATTGGCTGGGCGCAGAGATTGTGCCGATATTCAAGAAGGGGTCACCTCTGCTCCCAGCCAACTACAAGCCCATCAGCCTTATAGACGTACCCCAGAAAATATTTGGTAGGCTGATACCTGACCGTATCCAAAGTTGGATAGAGGAATTTGCAATTTTAATCCCCTACCAGGCAGGATTTAGAAAGGGGGTCTCAACCATGGACCAGATTTTTTGTTTGAATCTTGTGTTTTGGAAGACAGCGGTAATCGAAGTTGGCAGTTTGTACACAGTATTTGTGGACTTACGAGCCGAGCCGCCTTCGATTTAGTACCAAGAGCTAGACTATGGACTGTGTTGGCGGAGATGGGCATCCCAGCTGATATCCTCTCGATCCTGATAAGATTGCACCAGGGGAATTTTGCACGTGTCAGGTGCGGTAGGAACGGGTTACTTTCTGGAAGATTCCCCGTTGACAGGGGGGTGAGACCGGGTTGCGTGCTTGCACCGACCCTGTTCTGCCTCTTTGTCAACGGGGTAATCGCCCATTCGACCAGGATAGGTGATATTGATGCTCCAAGGCTCAACGGTAGCAGGGTGCCCGCCATTATGTTTGCGGACGATACCCTGCTGCTGTCTAAATGCCCTATGGGAATACAAAGGGTTTTGGATGGGTTCTCGATTTTTTGCGTGGAGCGGGGGCTTGAGATCAATGCCCTTAAAACTAAATATATGATTCTCAACCCCCCCCTCCTCAACACGCCCCAATCCCACTATAGGCACTCTGAGACTCGGGAGGGTATCTAGTATTGAATATCTCGGGGTGAAAATTAACCAAAACATGACCTGGGACACGCACCGGACCAAGGCTAACCTACAATTAGCACAGTTAACGGGTGGCATCTGCAGGATGGTAAATAGGTCAACCTATAAACCCCTTGGTCCTGTGCTCCAAATTTATAAAATGCAGGCAAGGGGGGCAGTCACCTACGGGGGGGAATTGTGGGGTCACATACCAGCCCAAAACCTGTTGTCCACTGAAAATGACTTCATTAGGCAGCTGGTAGCTCTACCCTCAAGCTCCCCGCTTCTCCCGATGAGGCTAGATCTGGGTCTAAGACCAATTACAGAGGAGTTGGGACTGAAACCAATTACTTTCTGGCGTCGAATTTGGAGTACGCCTGAACTGATGAATTATAGGACTGAGCTCCAAGAGATCCTATCTTTACCAAATGCTACACACATTCCCTGGTTGAAATACATTAAACAAACTTGTGAGAGCTTAGGAAGACCAGAATTATGGCTAGACCCGGGAAATGCATGCTGTAGGATCCCCCGTAAACTCCTCTCAAGGGATTTCTACGAGCGAAAATTAGCAGAGAGCACAAAGGAGGGGTCCCTTACTAATTTGTTCATCAAATTTAAAGACTCATACTATCTAGAGCACGTCCTTGATGGCATTAGTCCCGTTTTGACCAGGAAATTGTTTCTGCAGTGGCGTTATGGCACACTCCCTCTTAGGGCTTTTACCAAACGCAGGGGCCAGCCCTCGCCCACAGAACAGTGCCCGGTATGCACATATCCTCAGGAAAAGGATTTGCACATTATATTTTTTTGTAAAGCTTACCATAGATCTAGGAAGCATTGGCTTATCCCACTTTTAAAAAACCTAGGTTTTAGACATCATCTTCCAGCATACAGAATTTTAAAGACGGATACATCACCCCCGATTGTGTTTGCGGTGGCAAAATTCCTAACAGCGATGTGGCACACCCGCACTCGTTATTTAAAGTCAGTCACTGATTCGTGAATAATGAAATGTACTGTTGATTTCTAATCAGAATGCACTGCAATTCTTTTAAAATGTTTACTGTAAGGTTTTTATAATCTCTGTTTTATTTGCTATTTGATTGTAAGTTGATTTTAAATTGTATGTATATCTTTTATGATCTAGGAAGATCAAAATAAAGATTGAAAATGAATGATATTCACCCTCTGTACGAGCGGCCTTTTCGAGGAGGTGGAAGATTCCTTTTGTATTATCAGAGGTCTGGCGTTCCGGGATGAACCCGGACTGGTCCAGGTCAACCAGCCCCTCCATGTACGGGCCCAAATGTGAGGCGAGGATCCTGGTATAAAGCTTAAGATGCCTTCCAGCATTCCAGACCTCCGCATTTTGCCCATTTCACAACATTTAACAGGTGTAGCTGTTTAGACATGGTCGACTGACAGCATCTGGCCGGGATGGGGGAGGCAGGTGGCAGATTGGGGGGTCCCAAAAAAAGAAAAATTAACCACCCCTCTGAACTTTGTGATAATTCCCTGGGGGAGAGCCACCGGGACGTGAAGGAAAAAAATACCAAGGCGGCTCAATTGACTACTGTAGGGCCTGATCCGCTTTGACCAATATTATAGCCGAGCAGGAATCATCGCCAAGCCTATGCGAGACGGACATTCCGTCATCCAAAACCATGTACCACAGATCATCCTCTTTAAAGATACTATCGTGGAATGTGGCTGGCCTGGGGAACAAATTGAACTGCCCTGATTGGAGCTTATTTATAGAGGATATGGAGATATGTATGTTTCAAGAAACCTGGGCGAGAGAGGATGTCTATCGTCCAGGCTTCGCGACATTCTCCATCCCGGCGAAATGGGGGGGAAAGGGGTGCCCCTCAGGAGGTCTTGCAACGTGGGTGGCGGTCGACCTGGGTTGCAAGGCCAGATTACTTGACACAGCCTCGGAGGATATTCTGGGGGTCCTGCTGGAGTGGCCAAACCTGAGCAGACTCGCCGTAGTAAACGTTTACTCCAGGCCGGTAAACATCACAAAGGAGTCGCGTACCATCGACAAACTATCAGTTGTCCTCAGCGACATCCCCCAGGGTAAACCCTTTTTGGTAGGAGGGGACTTAAACTGTCATTTTGAGCCTCTCCTAGGCCTACTGGATGGACTTTTCATTAGAGGAGGATGCAGTGTGGTCTGTACCCCCTACGTCAGCCCCCCCCACCCCCCAGAGCTTGGACCCCTCTTGCCGTCCAGGTCACTGGCTTAACCCTGAAACATGGTGTGCGGGCGTGAAACGGACGTATAATCTCCGATATTCCCCCCCAAATGCACATATAATAGAGTGGGCAGGGAGTCTAGATTGGACTACATGTTGGTCTAACTCGCTTTATGGTCGCATATCATTGATTTTAAGGTGATCCCAAGGGAAGATAGCGACCATAATGCGCTGGAACTGGAATACACACTCCCCGGTACCCGCACCAGCATCTGCGCTGGCACTGACGAATAATAGACGGAGAGTGAGGTGGGAGAAGCTAGTAATGAATGCAGAGAAGATTTCAGGGCTTTATGCCCGGGTCATCCCCACACTGGATAAGGTGTCCGCAATAATGGAGCTTGATAGCACCCAGGATATACATGAGCAACTGTGGTTGGCGCACGAGGATCTCATTAAGTCTGTAGCGGAAGTCCTATTTACCACAGGAAAGAGAGGGGACGGCTGTTCTAACCGCCTCACTTGGTATAACGCTGCATGTCTTAAGGCCAAATCTGACCTGTTGATTTCAATTAAGACGGGTACTGACAGGTCTGAGATTCAGGCCAGAAGGAGGGATTACAAGTGCTTGGTCACCCACGCAAAGAGTGAATGGGAACAGGAGAATTGGGAAAATCTTGCCACCTTATTAGATGGCAGGGATTCCCGCAAATTCTGGCGCGTTGTCAATACGGGGTCCGAGGAGCCAGTCTCTGCTATCGAACCTAATATTTCAGAAGAGGCTTTGCAAGACCATTTTCAGTCACTTTACATGGTTGATGATGGGGCTCCAAATCAAGTACAACCGTCCATCAGTGGCTTACCGAAAGGGGAACCCTTTACAGAGATGGAGGTGCGAGCCGCCATTGCAGGGCTGACACCAGGCAAGGTGCCCGGACTAGACGGTTTACCCAGCGACTTATTTAAGCAGGAGCCTGACGTGTGGGCCCCTTACTTGGTGCTGATATTCAATGCTGTCCTGAGGGGTATGGAGGTCCCGGGTAATTGGCTGGGCGCAGAGATTGTGCCGATATTCAAGAAGGGGTCACCTCTGCTCCCAGCCAACTACAAGCCCATCAGCCTTATAGACGTACCCCAGAAAATATTTGGTAGGCTGATACCTGACCGTATCCAAAGTTGGATAGAGGAATTTGCAATTTTAACCCCCTACCAGGCAGGATTTAGAAAGGGGGTCTCAACCATGGACCAGATTTTTTGTTTGAATCTTGTGTTTTGGAAGACAGCGGTAATCGAAGTTGGCAGTTTGTACACAGTATTTGTGGACTTACGAGCCGAGCCGCCTTTGATTTAGTACCAAGAGCTAGACTATGGACTGTGTTGGCGGAGATGGGCATCCCAGCTGATATCCTCTCGATCCTGATAAGATTGCACCAGGGGAATTTTGCACGTGTCAGGTGCGGTAGGAACGGGTTACTTTCTGGAAGATTCCCCGTTGACAGGGGGGTGAGACCGGGTTGCGTGCTTGCACCGACCCTGTTCTGCCTCTTTGTCAACGGGGTAATCGCCCATTCGACCAGGATAGGTGATATTGATGCTCCAAGGCTCAACGGTAGCAGGGTGCCCGCCATTATGTTTGCGGACGATACCCTGCTGCTGTCTAAATGCCCTATGGGAATACAAAGGGTTTTGGATGGGTTCTCGATTTTTTGCGTGGAGCGGGGGCTTGAGATCAATGCCCTTAAAACTAAATATATGATTCTCAACCCCCCCCTCCTCAACACGCCCCAATCCCACTATAGGCACTCTGAGACTCGGGAGGGTATCTAGTATTGAATATCTCGGGGTGAAAATTAACCAAAACATGACCTGGGACACGCACCGGACCAAGGCTAACCTACAATTAGCACAGTTAACGGGTGGCATCTGCAGGATGGTAAATAGGTCAACCTATAAACCCCTTGGTCCTGTGCTCCAAATTTATAAAATGCAGGCAAGGGGGGCAGTCACCTACGGGGGGGAATTGTGGGGTCACATACCAGCCCAAAACCTGTTGTCCACTGAAAATGACTTCATTAGGCAGCTGGTAGCTCTACCCTCAAGCTCCCCGCTTCTCCCGATGAGGCTAGATCTGGGTCTAAGACCAATTACAGAGGAGTTGGGACTGAAACCAATTACTTTCTGGCGTCGAATTTGGAGTACGCCTGAACTGATGAATTATAGGACTGAGCTCCAAGAGATCCTATCTTTACCAAATGCTACACACATTCCCTGGTTGAAATACATTAAACAAACTTGTGAGAGCTTAGGAAGACCAGAATTATGGCTAGACCCGGGAAATGCATGCTGTAGGATCCCCCGTAAACTCCTCTCAAGGGATTTCTACGAGCGAAAATTAGCAGAGAGCACAAAGGAGGGGTCCCTTACTAATTTGTTCATCAAATTTAAAGACTCATACTATCTAGAGCACGTCCTTGATGGCATTAGTCCCGTTTTGACCAGGAAATTGTTTCTGCAGTGGCGTTATGGCACACTCCCTCTTAGGGCTTTTACCAAACGCAGGGGCCAGCCCTCGCCCACAGAACAGTGCCCGGTATGCACATATCCTCAGGAAAAGGATTTGCACATTATATTTTTTTGTAAAGCTTACCATAGATCTAGGAAGCATTGGCTTATCCCACTTTTAAAAAACCTAGGTTTTAGACATCATCTTCCAGCATACAGAATTTTAAAGACGGATACATCACCCCCGATTGTGTTTGCGGTGGCAAAATTCCTAACAGCGATGTGGCACACCCGCACTCGTTATTTAAAGTCAGTCACTGATTCGTGAATAATGAAATGTACTGTTGATTTCTAATCAGAATGCACTGCAATTCTTTTAAAATGTTTACTGTAAGGTTTTTATAATCTCTGTTTTATTTGCTATTTGATTGTAAGTTGATTTTAAATTGTATGTATATCTTTTATGATCTAGGAAGATCAAAATAAAGATTGAAAATGAATGATATTCACCCTCTGTACGAGCGGCCTTTTCGAGGAGGTGGAAGATTCCTTTTGTATTATCAGAGGTCTGGCGTTCCGGGATGAACCCGGACTGGTCCAGGTCAACCAGCCCCTCCATGTACGGGCCCAAATGTGAGGCGAGGATCCTGGTATAAAGCTTAAGATGCCTTCCAGCATTCCAGACCTCCGCATTTTGCCCATTTCACAACATTTAACAGGTGTAGCTGTTTAGACATGGTCGACTGACAGCATCTGGCCGGGATGGGGGAGGCAGGTGGCAGATTGGGGGGTCCCAAAAAAAGAAAAATTAACCACCCCTCTGAACTTTGTGATAATTCCCTGGGGGAGAGCCACCGGGACGTGAAGGAAAAAAATACCAAGGCGGCTCAATTGACTACTGTAGGGCCTGATCCGCTTTGACCAATATTATAGCCGAGCAGGAATCATCGCCAAGCCTATGCGAGACGGACATTCCGTCATCCAAAACCATGTACCACAGATCATCCTCTTTAAAGATACTATCGTGGAATGTGGCTGGCCTGGGGAACAAATTGAACTGCCCTGATTGGAGCTTATTTATAGAGGATATGGAGATATGTATGTTTCAAGAAACCTGGGCGAGAGAGGATGTCTATCGTCCAGGCTTCGCGACATTCTCCATCCCGGCGAAATGGGGGGGAAAGGGGTGCCCCTCAGGAGGTCTTGCAACGTGGGTGGCGGTCGACCTGGGTTGCAAGGCCAGATTACTTGACACAGCCTCGGAGGATATTCTGGGGGTCCTGCTGGAGTGGCCAAACCTGAGCAGACTCGCCGTAGTAAACGTTTACTCCAGGCCGGTAAACATCACAAAGGAGTCGCGTACCATCGACAAACTATCAGTTGTCCTCAGCGACATCCCCCAGGGTAAACCCTTTTTGGTAGGAGGGGACTTAAACTGTCATTTTGAGCCTCTCCTAGGCCTACTGGATGGACTTTTCATTAGAGGAGGATGCAGTGTGGTCTGTACCCCCTACGTCAGCCCCCCCCACCCCCCAGAGCTTGGACCCCTCTTGCCGTCCAGGTCACTGGCTTAACCCTGAAACATGGTGTGCGGGCGTGAAACGGACGTATAATCTCCGATATTCCCCCCAAATGCACATATAATAGAGTGGGCAGGGAGTCTAGATTGGACTACATGTTGGTCTAACTCGCTTTATGGTCGCATATCATTGATTTTAAGGTGATCCCAAGGGAAGATAGCGACCATAATGCGCTGGAACTGGAATACACACTCCCCGGTACCCGCACCAGCATCTGCGCTGGCACTGACGAATAATAGACGGAGAGTGAGGTGGGAGAAGCTAGTAATGAATGCAGAGAAGATTTCAGGGCTTTATGCCCGGGTCATCCCCACACTGGATAAGGTGTCCGCAATAATGGAGCTTGATAGCACCCAGGATATACATGAGCAACTGTGGTTGGCGCACGAGGATCTCATTAAGTCTGTAGCGGAAGTCCTATTTACCACAGGAAAGAGAGGGGGCGGCTGTTCTAACCGCCTCACTTGGTATAACGCTGCATGTCTTAAGGCCAAATCTGACCTGTTGATTTCAATTAAGACGGGTACTGACAGGTCTGAGATTCAGGCCAGAAGGAGGGATTACAAGTGCTTGGTCACCCACGCAAAGAGTGAATGGGAACAGGAGAATTGGGAAAATCTTGCCACCTTATTAGATGGCAGGGATTCCCGCAAATTCTGGCGCGTTGTCAATACGGGGTCCGAGGAGCCAGTCTCTGCTATCGAACCTAATATTTCAGAAGAGGCTTTGCAAGACCATTTTCAGTCACTTTACATGGTTGATGATGGGGCTCCAAATCAAGTACAACCGTCCATCAGTGGCTTACCGAAAGGGGAACCCTTTACAGAGATGGAGGTGCGAGCCGCCATTGCAGGGCTGACACCAGGCAAGGTGCCCGGACTAGACGGTTTACCCAGCGACTTATTTAAGCAGGAGCCTGACGTGTGGGCCCCTTACTTGGTGCTGATATTCAATGCTGTCCTGAGGGGTATGGAGGTCCCGGGTAATTGGCTGGGCGCAGAGATTGTGCCGATATTCAAGAAGGGGTCACCTCTGCTCCCAGCCAACTACAAGCCCATCAGCCTTATAGACGTACCCCAGAAAATATTTGGTAGGCTGATACCTGACCGTATCCAAAGTTGGATAGAGGAATTTGCAATTTTAACCCCCTACCAGGCAGGATTTAGAAAGGGGGTCTCAACCATGGACCAGATTTTTTGTTTGAATCTTGTGTTTTGGAAGACAGCGGTAATCGAAGTTGGCAGTTTGTACACAGTATTTGTGGACTTACGAGCCGAGCCGCCTTCGATTTAGTACCAAGAGCTAGACTATGGACTGTGTTGGCGGAGATGGGCATCCCAGCTGATATCCTCTCGATCCTGATAAGATTGCACCAGGGGAATTTTGCACGTGTCAGGTGCGGTAGGAACGGGTTACTTTCTGGAAGATTCCCCGTTGACAGGGGGGTGAGACCGGGTTGCGTGCTTGCACCGACCCTGTTCTGCCTCTTTGTCAACGGGGTAATCGCCCATTCGACCAGGATAGGTGATATTGATGCTCCAAGGCTCAACGGTAGCAGGGTGCCCGCCATTATGTTTGCGGACGATACCCTGCTGCTGTCTAAATGCCCTATGGGAATACAAAGGGTTTTGGATGGGTTCTCGATTTTTTGCGTGGAGCGGGGGCTTGAGATCAATGCCCTTAAAACTAAATATATGATTCTCAACCCCCCCCTCCTCAACACGCCCCAATCCCACTATAGGCACTCTGAGACTCGGGAGGGTATCTAGTATTGAATATCTCGGGGTGAAAATTAACCAAAACATGACCTGGGACACGCACCGGACCAAGGCTAACCTACAATTAGCACAGTTAACGGGTGGCATCTGCAGGATGGTAAATAGGTCAACCTATAAACCCCTTGGTCCTGTGCTCCAAATTTATAAAATGCAGGCAAGGGGGGCAGTCACCTACGGGGGGGAATTGTGGGGTCACATACCAGCCCAAAACCTGTTGTCCACTGAAAATGACTTCATTAGGCAGCTGGTAGCTCTACCCTCAAGCTCCCCGCTTCTCCCGATGAGGCTAGATCTGGGTCTAAGACCAATTACAGAGGAGTTGGGACTGAAACCAATTACTTTCTGGCGTCGAATTTGGAGTACGCCTGAACTGATGAATTATAGGACTGAGCTCCAAGAGATCCTATCTTTACCAAATGCTACACACATTCCCTGGTTGAAATACATTAAACAAACTTGTGAGAGCTTAGGAAGACCAGAATTATGGCTAGACCCGGGAAATGCATGCTGTAGGATCCCCCGTAAACTCCTCTCAAGGGATTTCTACGAGCGAAAATTAGCAGAGAGCACAAAGGAGGGGTCCCTTACTAATTTGTTCATCAAATTTAAAGACTCATACTATCTAGAGCACGTCCTTGATGGCATTAGTCCCGTTTTGACCAGGAAATTGTTTCTGCAGTGGCGTTATGGCACACTCCCTCTTAGGGCTTTTACCAAACGCAGGGGCCAGCCCTCGCCCACAGAACAGTGCCCGGTATGCACATATCCTCAGGAAAATGATTTGCACATTATATTTTTTTGTAAAGCTTACCATAGATCTAGGAAGCATTGGCTTATCCCACTTTTAAAAAACCTAGGTTTTAGACATCATCTTCCAGCATACAGAATTTTAAAGACGGATACATCACCCCCGATTGTGTTTGCGGTGGCAAAATTCCTAACAGCGATGTGGCACACCCGCACTCGTTATTTAAAGTCAGTCACTGATTCGTGAATAATGAAATGTACTGTTGATTTCTAATCAGAATGCACTGCAATTCTTTTAAAATGTTTACTGTAAGGTTTTTATAATCTCTGTTTTATTTGCTATTTGATTGTAAGTTGATTTTAAATTGTATGTATATCTTTTATGATCTAGGAAGATCAAAATAAAGATTGAAAATGAATGATATTCACCCTCTGTACGAGCGGCCTTTTCGACGAGGTGGAAGATTCCTTTGGTATTATCAGAGGTCTGGCGTTCCGGGATGAACCCGGACTGGTCCAGGTCAACCAGCCCCTCCATGTACGGGCCCAAATGTGAGGCGAGGATCCTGGTATAAAGCTTAAGATGCCTTCCAGCATTCCAGACCTCCGCATTTTGCCCATTTCACAACATTTAACAGGTGTAGCTGTTTAGACATGGTCGACTGACAGCATCTGGCCGGGATGGGGGAGGCAGGTGGCAGATTGGGGGGTCCCAAAAAAAGAAAAATTAACCACCCCTCTGAACTTTGTGATAATTCCCTGGGGGAGAGCCACCGGGACGTGAAGGAAAAAAATACCAAGGCGGCTCAATTGACTACTGTAGGGCCTGATCCGCTTTGACCAATATTATAGCCGAGCAGGAATCATCGCCAAGCCTATGCGAGACGGACATTCCGTCATCCAAAACCATGTACCACAGATCATCCTCTTTAAAGATACTATCGTGGAATGTGGCTGGCCTGGGGAACAAATTGAACTGCCCTGATTGGAGCTTATTTATAGAGGATATGGAGATATGTATGTTTCAAGAAACCTGGGCGAGAGAGGATGTCTATCGTCCAGGCTTCGCGACATTCTCCATCCCGGCGAAATGGGGGGGAAAGGGGTGCCCCTCAGGAGGTCTTGCAACGTGGGTGGCGGTCGACCTGGGTTGCAAGGCCAGATACTTGACACAGCCTCGGAGGATATTCTGGGGGTCCTGCTGGAGTGGCCAAACCTGAGCAGACTCGCCGTAGTAAACGTTTACTCCAGGCCGGTAAACATCACAAAGGAGTCGCGTACCATCGACAAACTATCAGTTGTCCTCAGCGACATCCCCCAGGGTAAACCCTTTTTGGTAGGAGGGGACTTAAACTGTCATTTTGAGCCTCTCCTAGGCCTACTGGATGGACTTTTCATTAGAGGAGGATGCAGTGTGGTCTGTACCCCCTACGTCAGCCCCCCCCACCCCCCAGAGCTTGGACCCCTCTTGCCGTCCAGGTCACTGGCTTAACCCTGAAACATGGTGTGCGGGCGTGAAACGGACGTATAATCTCCGATATTCCCCCCAAATGCACATATAATAGAGTGGGCAGGGAGTCTAGATTGGACTACATGTTGGTCTAACTCGCTTTATGGTCGCATATCATTGATTTTAAGGTGATCCCAAGGGAAGATAGCGACCATAATGCGCTGGAACTGGAATACACACTCCCCGGTACCCGCACCAGCATCTGCGCTGGCACTGACGAATAATAGACGGAGAGTGAGGTGGGAGAAGCTAGTAATGAATGCAGAGAAGATTTCAGGGCTTTATGCCCGGGTCATCCCCACACTGGATAAGGTGTCCGCAATAATGGAGCTTGATAGCACCCAGGATATACATGAGCAACTGTGGTTGGCGCACGAGGATCTCATTAAGTCTGTAGCGGAAGTCCTATTTACCACAGGAAAGAGAGGGGGCGGCTGTTCTAACCGCCTCACTTGGTATAACGCTGCATGTCTTAAGGCCAAATCTGACCTGTTGATTTCAATTAAGACGGGTACTGACAGGTCTGAGATTCAGGCCAGAAGGAGGGATTACAAGTGCTTGGTCACCCACGCAAAGAGTGAATGGGAACAGGAGAATTGGGAAAATCTTGCCACCTTATTAGATGGCAGGGATTCCCGCAAATTCTGGCGCGTTGTCAATACGGGGTCCGAGGAGCCAGTCTCTGCTATCGAACCTAATATTTCAGAAGAGGCTTTGCAAGACCATTTTCAGTCACTTTACATGGTTGATGATGGGGCTCCAAATCAAGTACAACCGTCCATCAGTGGCTTACCGAAAGGGGAACCCTTTACAGAGATGGAGGTGCGAGCCGCCATTGCAGGGCTGACACCAGGCAAGGTGCCCGGACTAGACGGTTTACCCAGCGACTTATTTAAGCAGGAGCCTGACGTGTGGGCCCCTTACTTGGTGCTGATATTCAATGCTGTCCTGAGGGGTATGGAGGTCCCGGGTAATTGGCTGGGCGCAGAGATTGTGCCGATATTCAAGAAGGGGTCACCTCTGCTCCCAGCCAACTACAAGCCCATCAGCCTTATAGACGTACCCCAGAAAATATTTGGTAGGCTGATACCTGACCGTATCCAAAGTTGGATAGAGGAATTTGCAATTTTAATCCCCTACCAGGCAGGATTTAGAAAGGGGGTCTCAACCATGGACCAGATTTTTTGTTTGAATCTTGTGTTTTGGAAGACAGCGGTAATCGAAGTTGGCAGTTTGTACACAGTATTTGTGGACTTACGAGCCGAGCCGCCTTCGATTTAGTACCAAGAGCTAGACTATGGACTGTGTTGGCGGAGATGGGCATCCCAGCTGATATCCTCTCGATCCTGATAAGATTGCACCAGGGGAATTTTGCACGTGTCAGGTGCGGTAGGAACGGGTTACTTTCTGGAAGATTCCCCGTTGACAGGGGGGTGAGACCGGGTTGCGTGCTTGCACCGACCCTGTTCTGCCTCTTTGTCAACGGGGTAATCGCCCATTCGACCAGGATAGGTGATATTGATGCTCCAAGGCTCAACGGTAGCAGGGTGCCCGCCATTATGTTTGCGGACGATACCCTGCTGCTGTCTAAATGCCCTATGGGAATACAAAGGGTTTTGGATGGGTTCTCGATTTTTTGCGTGGAGCGGGGGCTTGAGATCAATTCCCTTAAAACTAAATATATGATTCTCAACCCTCCCCTCCTCAACACGCCCCAATCCCACTATAGGCACTCTGAGACTCGGGAGGGTATCTAGTATTGAATATCTCGGGGTGAAAATTAACCAAAACATGACCTGGGACACGCACCGGACCAAGGCTAACCTACAATTAGCACAGTTAACGGGTGGCATCTGCAGGATGGTAAATAGGTCAACCTATAAACCCCTTGGTCCTGTGCTCCAAATTTATAAAATGCAGGCAAGGGGGGCAGTCACCTACGGGGGGGAATTGTGGGGTCACATACCAGCCCAAAACCTGTTGTCCACTGAAAATGACTTCATTAGGCAGCTGGTAGCTCTACCCTCAAGCTCCCCGCTTCTCCCGATGAGGCTAGATCTGGGTCTAAGACCAATTACAGAGGAGTTGGGACTGAAACCAATTACTTTCTGGCGTCGAATTTGGAGTACGCCTGAACTGATGAATTATAGGACTGAGCTCCAAGAGATCCTATCTTTACCAAATGCTACACACATTCCCTGGTTGAAATACATTAAACAAACTTGTGAGAGCTTAGGAAGACCAGAATTATGTCTAGACCCGGGAAATGCATGCTGTAGGATCCCCCGTAAACTCCTCTCAAGGGATTTCTACGAGCGAAAATTAGCAGAGAGCACAAAGGAGGGGTCCCTTACTAATTTGTTCATCAAATTTAAAGACTCATACTATCTAGAGCACGTCCTTGATGGCATTAGTCCCGTTTTGACCAGGAAATTGTTTCTGCAGTGGCGTTATGGCACACTCCCTCTTAGGGCTTTTACCAAACGCAGGGGCCAGCCCTCGCCCACAGAACAGTGCCCGGTATGCACATATCCTCAGGAAAATGATTTGCACATTATATTTTTTTGTAAAGCTTACCATAGATCTAGGAAGCATTGGCTTATCCCACTTTTAAAAAACCTAGGTTTTAGACATCATCTTCCAGCATACAGAATTTTAAAGACGGATACATCACCCCCGATTGTGTTTGCAGTGGCAAAATTCCTAACAGCGATGTGGCACACCCGCACTCGTTATTTAAAGTCAGTCACTGATTCGTGAATAATGAAATGTACTGTTGATTTCTAATCAGAATGCACTGCAATTCTTTTAAAATGTTTACTGTAAGGTTTTTATAATCTCTGTTTTATTTGCTATTTGATTGTAAGTTGATTTTAAATTGTATGTATATCTTTTATGATCTAGGAAGATCAAAATAAAGATTGAAAATGAATGATATTCACCCTCTGTACGAGCGGCCTTTTCGAGAAGGTGGAAGATTCCTTTGGTATTATCAGAGGTCTGGCGTTCCGGGATGAACCCGGACTGGTCCAGGTCAACCAGCCCCTCCATGTACGGGCCCAAATGTGAGGCGAGGATCCTGGTATAAAGCTTAAGATCCACGGGAGGCGTGGCTTGCAGCTGGCGAGGATGGTCGCAGCCTAACAGGGCTCCCGACCCCCTGCCCGATGATCCGTCCATTTCTCCTGCTCCTGACCTGGGATCCCCGCCGAAATCCGGGTGAGCCCAATAGACACTCCTGTGCCTGCTCCGGTCGAGGCGGCGGGCTGCTGCCATCACGAGAAGGGGAACGAAACGGCGGCGGAACCTCGGGCTGCTGAATCGCAATATGGCGGCGATCTCAGAGACTACGAGCTGCCGAGCACTGACCCATCAGCCCACCAACCCCTGAGGTCAGCCTGAGAGGGCTAATTCGGCACCCGGTGGAAAACCGAAGGAACGGGCGGCTGCCGGTGGAACTCCTGACCCGGGGCTGCGCCTACCGCCACCTCGCGGCCCCGATGAGGCTCCTCCCCACCCGGACAACAACAAATTGACGGCCCGGCTTCAGGAGGCCTACTGCGGCCGGAAGCGCTAGAATCCGTGTTGGGCCGCTCTACTCGCCTCCCCTGGCCGCCTGGGAACATAGACCTACAAGGGCTGCGGGGGCGCCGACTGCGGGCAGCGACCCCCGTCCGCGGCGGCGCTCAGGATCAGCAGCTGCGCGCCGCGCTCTCGGACCACACCGGCGCTGCTCCTCCCCACCCGGGCGACTCCAGAATCAACACCCCAGCTTCCAGAGGCCTGGGGCGGAGGGGCCCACGCGAGAGCTTCGGGACCAGCCCTGAAGAGGGAGGCACCGACGTAGATACTCGGAGACGAGGCCCACGACGCTGGGCTGCCTCAGATCCACCTAGCGCTGCCATTGCTCGAGGTCCGAGACACTGAGGGCACCAGACTATCGACCCCACCGAGCAGCCACGAGCCTAGCAGTGCTGTGCACACACAGAGTTAAGGGCCCCCCGCGTCTCCATTTGGAGGAGAGGATGCCCAGCTACCGGGCCAGCAACAGTTGGCGAACTGCCCGGAGAGCCAGCCTTGCTTTCGGTGTTACAGGTTGCAAGGCGGCGGGACCCCACAGACAGCACCTACTCTTTGGCCACTACTGCGAGGGCCCGGACCTGATCGACGGAAGCGGCGGAGGGCCGACGCCGGTGAGTGACATACTGGGGGACCCCTCCGGGTCTTGCCCTTGGTGCGGGCACGAGGCGGCCGCTAGGGGGTGGACGCTTGCGCATACACCCTGAACACTGCCTCGCCGCCCCCGAACGTCGATTTGGCACGCATCATTGGAGGAGGTGCGGGCGGCATCACCTGGCGACCCCAAGGGTCGGGACGATAAGGAGAGCTGGGAGCAGCCCGGAGGAGGGTGGTAAGAAGCGGAGGCCCGGATACCTGGGGACTGCGGAGGGGTTGAGGCCCTGAGTGGGAAACTGCGACTGACCCTGAGTGCACCGGCCTGCCGGCCACTGCTGACCACGCGCTGCTAACCTTGTTGATACGCGTGCCGACTGCCGCCCTCGGTATTGAACAGGCTCAGGACCGCGAGCAGTCACGCAGAATGGGGAAACCCAAAGGTCCGAAGGGAGAGGGGGGCACTAGCCTAGAGGCTCCTGAAGACACACTACCGACCCCACCAGACCTGCAGCAGATGCAGGACCGAATCCTAGAAGCTATCGCCGCCACAAAAGATGCCCTACACCAGGACATAGCTCAAGTGGCCACGAGCCTGGGTCTACTGCGAGCGGACCACGGGAATTTGTCGGACAGGGTCAAGGTCATGGAAGCTGCCCTGAAAGATCTGGTTCCTGCGCAAAAATCCGTGGAAGGCCGTTTAACGAAAGCTCTAGACCGTATACAATCCCTCGAGAGGCGGGCGGAGGATGTCGAAAACCGCAGCAGACGCAACAATGTACGCCTCGTGGGCCTTCCGGAGAAAAAAGAGGGCCCTAACATCGTGGACTATCTGACCACCTGGCTGCAGACGGAAGTGGCGCCTGAGGGACTCTCTCCTTTCTTCACCATTGAAAGGGCACACCGGGTACCAGCCAAACCACCCAGTCCGGGACAGTCACCTCGACCGGTGGTAATCAAATTACTACACTACAAAGATAGGGACTGGCTACTGCAAAGAGTGAGAATGGCGGGGCCCTTCCAAGTAGACAATTGCAGGGTGACGTTGTTCCCGGATTATACCTTTGAGACCCAGAAGTTACGAGCCTCCTTCCTATCCATCAAAAAAGAACTGAGGACGGAGGGCCTGCAGTACTCGCTACTCTTCCCGGCCAGGCTGAGGGTGGTGGTAGATGAGAAGTCCTTGTTCTTTCCTACCTCAGCAGACGGATGGGCCTGGTGGGACACCTACAAATCTGGAACAGATGGGGCACGGATGAGAGAGGAAGACGAACGGCTGCAACAACCGCTGAGAAGATCTCGAAGAGCGCGGGGTCGCAAACGAAAGACTGGGAAACCAACGGTCTTGCAGACGGAGAGTGAACGGAGGGCCGCACTACAAGCAGTCATTGACTTATCGGGCGCTGTCTTGACTCAATCGGAGCGGGCCTCGGGCTCAGAGGCCCGAGCAACGGACTCGGAAACAGAACTATCGGAATTTGGCAGCACGAAAGGCCCGGAGATCACACCGCAAACTTCGGGGGAGATTGTTGAAGGCTAAGAGGGCTCTGCCGTCCCAGTACCACCCTTTGCTGATGGAACTTAGCTGGCTTGGCGGCCGGAGCAGGTAGATCTTGGGCAATGATGTTGTGAGTAACATTGTTTTGGGAGCGGGGGAATGGGGCTGAGATTCAAGAACCCGTAGCCAGTTCGCGCCTCTTAGGGCCCATAAGGCCTCCGCAGTGCAGACTGCGGATTAGGTGGGTAAAAGGGCACGGTTGCCCACACATAGTTTGGATGGGAGCGACTCTAGCACAGTTAGATCCTGTTCTGGGGGTGGGAGGGGGGCCTGAGGCACAGTTGAGGGAGGGGGGAGGTGGGTTGTTTTCGCGAGGTGGAAGAAATGTGTCATCATAAGCGACCAGGGATGTAGATGCGTTGCACAATACCACACTGCATGGGATAATGACTAGTACAGGGAAGATAAAGTGTGTGACCTGGAATGTGAGAGGGCTGCACACCATGGCCAGACGACACAAGGTACACGCATATCTGGTCTGCAGGGGGATCCATATAGCGATGCTACAAGAGACACACCTGACGCAACAGGAGGGAATAGCACTGCAGCGCAGGTGGAGGGGACACTTGTTTAATACTACATACTCGGCCTTCGCTAGGGGGGCCTTAATTTGGGTAAGGGCGGGCACCCCGTTCCAGGTTCCTCGGCAGGTGGTGGATCTAGAAGGGAGATTTTTAGCGGTAGAAGGAACCCTCAAAGGGCGCCACATTGTGCTTTGCAGCGCGTACGCACCCAATGTAGACCAGGCTGCATACTTTGCGAGGCTTTCTGGGGAACTGGCTAGCTACCTAGCTGGCCCTGTTCTGTTGGGGGGACCTTAATTCGATAGCGGATGTTGACCTAGATAGATTGCACCCTCCCTTACACCAGGGGCGGCTCTAGGCTCATGGCGGCCCTGGGCAGGGAGCATAGGTAGGGGGCCCGACAGAGTGGGGGTCCAGGCGGGGCGGAGCGCGGAGGCGAGTGAAGAGAGGGGGGGCAGGGTTTTAGGAAGTGGAAAAGAGCCAGAGGCCGCCACATACCTGCCAGGGGCCGCTACGCCAATATGTATCCATCCTCAGAGGATTAATATATTAAGGATATATATTGGTGTGGTGGCCCCTGGGGTTTGGTGGCCCTGTGCAGGTGCACAGCTTGCACATGCCTAAGGCCGGCCCTGCTTACACTCGTCCCCAGTACGCAGACTAGCGAAGTGCAGGTCAGACTGGCAGGAACAGTGGGGACTAACCGATGCTTGGCGCATACAACACCCGATAGGGCGAGATTACTCATTCCATTCCGGCCTCCACGACCTCCACGTTCGTATTGACGCCTTCTTATGCTCGCGGCTTGTGCTCCCTGTAGTAACCCACACCGAATACCTGGCGCGCACGATTTCGGACCATAACCCCCTATTATTATCGCTTGACTGGATGACTGAAATCTCTAAGGTCCCAACATGGCAACTTCGCCCAGACACACTAGATGACCCACCATTCCGTGAGGCATTGGGGAACAGAATCGATCAATATTTTATGGAGAACGAAGGGTCCACCGACTCCAGAGCCACGGAATGGGACGCCCTTAAGGTGGTAATACGAGGGCACTGTATCGGAAAGTTCGCAGGGGCCCGCAAAACGTTGTTAGACGACTTGGATAGAGCGGAACGCAAGCTGCGGGAGGTTGAACTACGCGCCCAGACCGGCCTGAACTCCAGGGGGACCTCTGCGCGGCGAGAGAGGCGGTGGCAGTAGAACTGGAACGCCTCCGCAGTTATGATTATAAGACTTATCTGGTGAAAATGCACGCTGAGGGGGATAAGGCTGGAACCCTGTTGGCTTGGCTTGCCAACCCCACCAGACGTAGCCACCCGATTCTGGTCATATCAGAGGGGGATGGCCGCATGCGCACCACGCAATCGGCGATCCTGGATAGCTTCAAAACCTATTATGAACAATTATACAAGAGCGAGCTCGGGGACAAAGAGAGGGATATAGCCGCCTTCCTAGAGGACCTACAACTGCCGCGACTAGACCAGGCCCAAGCGAAAGCCTTAGGTGGACCGGTAGAGCTAACGGAAATTAGAGGAGCGGTGAAGCGAATGGCCCGTAATAAGACCCCAGGTCTGGACGGACTACCGATTGAGTTCTATGGGCGATACATTGACCAGCTAGCCCCGTGGCTCCAAACCATTTATGCAGAAGCTATGATTAAGGGGCGACTACCAAGCTCCATGGCAGAAGCCTTAATGATTCCCCTGCTGAAACCGCGGAGAGAGAGTACCGACACTGCGTCCTACCGTCCGCTGTCAATGTTGACCACCGACTATAAGATTCTGAGCACAGTGCTGGCAAACATATTATTGAAGCACATGCAGGAACTGGTCCATAAGGACCAATCCGGGTTTATTCCCAAGCGCAACACCACCCACAATATCAGGAGATTGACCCGCTTATTGGGCATCCCACCGCTGGAGGCAAGAGCTCCCCTGGTATTGGCAGTTGATATAGAGAAGGCTTTTGACAGTCTGAAGTGGGGATACCTCTATAGAGTGCTGCGGTGCTTTGGGCTTGGGGAAGACTACATACGATAGACGAAAGTATTATATACTGAGGCGAGAGCAAGGGTGAGAGTAGGCACCCTGGTATCGGACCAATTTGAAGTGCTCCGTGGCACCAGACAGGGATGCGCGCTATCTCCGCTGCTGTTTGCCTTGGCGGTGGAACCTCTAGCGGCGATGGCTAGAAGGGGAGACTACTATGAGGGCTTGGATCACGGTGGAACTCGCCACTTTATCTCGCTGTATGCGGATGACCACCTCCTTTTTTTGGAAGACGCCAATGAGGCAGTGTCGGGAGCGGAAAGACTCCTTGCGCGCTTCGCTGAGATATCTGGCCTGAGAGTTAACTGGGCCAGGACCTGCCTGTTCCCCCTACGTAAGCACGAGTTCCAGCCCTTTCTCCGGCCGTTACTTAGGTGGGAGCCTCACTGCTTGGAATACCTAGGAGTACATATTTACCATGAAGAGGCAGATATGCTGGGGGGAAACGTTGGACGCTGTATACGTGCTTTATAAGGCAATATGTCCTTCTGGGCCACTCTCCCGTTATCAGTAACAGGCCGCATATCCCTGCTCAAGATGATAGCCTTACCCCGACTGCTGTATTATTTCCGGACCTTGCCTGTTTGGGTCCCAGCTGCGATTTTTTGACAACTACGTTCAATGATTATCTCCTTTTTGTGGGGCATGGGCAGGCGAAGAATTGCATTATCCACACTGACCCGCCCGAAGGACGAGGGAGGCCTGGCTGTCCCAGATTTTGAACTCTACTACCTAGCGGCCCAGCTCCAGACCCTAACGCAAGAAATCGCGAGAGTGTATCGCGGCCCAGAGCAAGACCGAGACAGCGGCATCCCCCGACATGTGCTAGCCTTCATAGCCCTGCAACAGAAATTACCACTCAGAGACCTGTCCTTAGAGGAGAGAACTCTCCGCCTATGCTGGAACCGATCGTCGAGGCGTGCGGGGATTAAACACCCATACGCGCCCGAGATCCCTCTGGGTATGATGACGGCACTCCCACACGGGGAGATTGGTCGCACCTGCAGGGCTGGGAGGAGGCAGGTCTGCAAGTGGTGGGGGACTTGTTCGAAGATGGGGCACTGGTCCCATATCAGACGCTGCAGGACCGTTTTGACCTCCCACGAGGCGACTACTTATTGCATGCGGCAGTGGTGCGAGCCATACAGGGGCATTGGGGTAAGGGGCTCGAGGAACCGCCGACAGCCCAAGCCTGCCAGTACACTATGATGTCGGCAGGCACCTATAAGGCAGTCACGTGCCTATACTCGAGAATGCTGAGGGAAATACTGCAGCCGCTGACTGCCCTGAAGACCAAATGGGAATCAGACCTGCAGACAGAGATCCCTGACACCACTAGGATGCAACTGATGGGACGTGCTAGGAAGAGCACGAGGAACGCACGCTTCCAGCTAATCCACTTTTATATTCTCCACAGGGCCTACCTTACTCCGGGTAAGATACAGAAATACTTTGGAGCGGAGGAGGCTGCTTGCCCACGCTGTAATACATTGGGAGCGTATCTGACACACATGCTCAGGGATTGCCCCCACCTACAGGAATACTGGAGGGACATAGGCGACACCTTGAACGAGGCCGCAGACAGGGACCTTCAATACACTACGGCCGTCAGCATCCTACACTGGTTCCCGCACACACCCAAAAATAAGATGCCGAGCAGGTTCATCGTTATGGGCCTCCTCTTGGCCAAACGGGAGTTGACAAGGGGGTGGAAATCGAAAACAGGCCCGACACATCGTAGATGGCTCGCTGAGTTCTTGAAGTGGGCGGCGAGCGAGAGCACGATTAGATACCAATTAGCACGTAGAAGAGCAGACGAGCGGGCCTTGGAGGCGGCTATGGAATGGGAACTGTTAGTACAAGCACTACGAGATAGCACATTAGAAGAAGAGGAGGACGAACGAGACGTGACGACTGATGCCACCGATGTACAGGGGATGACAGCACCCCCACCAGTCACACTCACACAGTAAACAATTAAGAATTCCTGCCTACAGTCATACAGACCCACATACTAGACCGGGAGCGATTGATGACTCTTGGGGGGGGGGGGAAGATCTGAAGGGAGCGGGGGGAATCTTTTACCAGTAGTGTAGTTGGGATGATCATTTATAGGCACTACAGGGAGGGGGGTGGATAGGGTCAAAATTAAAAGCAGATAGTGGATCTCCCCAAAGGCACCGCACAGCGACTGCTGATTGTGCAAACTTCATCGATTTGTGATTTTTGCCGCCCGACCTCCGAGTTGTGGGCTGAATGGCTGTGTACAATAGGTGGGTACCTGATAACGAGAAGGGGGATCTCGCATTAATGATGGTTATCCTGATTGATATACAATGTGATTGGTTCTGCAATAAAAACGGTTTTAAAAAATAAATAAAAATAAAGCTTAAGATCCACTTTTAGGAGAGAGATAGGTCTGTACGCTCCACACTTGGTGTTATCCTTGCCCGGTTTGGGTAACACGGCGATAGATGCCTCTAGCAGGTCTCCCGTTATCGCCCCCTCCTACGAAAAGGAGGTGAAGAGTCGAGCAAGCAGCGGGGCCACCTGGGCACAGAAGGCCTTGTAGAAGCTTGCCAGAAAGCCATCCGGCCCATGAGCTTTAGCTATCTTGAGGCGAGAGATGGCAGAGATAACCTCCTCCGGTCGAATGTCTCTCTCCAGACATTCCATCTGATCCTGCAACAGTGCTGCCAGGGGAACAGAAGCCAGAAAGCCTGCCTCTGCCTCGGGCGCCGGGGGGTCGACAGAGTATAACTCTGCATAAAATGAGCTAAAGGCACTAGCTATAACATGATCTGCAGTAACCGGAGTGCCATCTTTCCTGCCGATCTCCTGAACCTCCCGTCGCCGTGTGACTTCTCGCAGTTTATGCACCAATAGGCGCCCGCATCTGTCCCCGCAGGTATAGTATGCATGACGCAACCGTAAGGCCGCGAATTCTGCCCGGTCTAAGTCTAACGCCGCGAGTTGCTGGCGCTCCGCTTTCAGTTGCCTCCATATCATCGGGGCCCCTGTCCTCCTATGTATTTGTTCCAACTCCCTGGTCTGCTGTGTAAGCTCGTCTCGTTTAGCCCGACGTTCCGCGTTCTCCGCCGTCGAGATGGAGATGAACTCCCCCCTTAGAACAGCATTCAGAGCGGCCCACTGCGTAGCCAGCGTAGTTTCAGCATTGCTGTTATGGGAAAGGTAGTCCGCTATAGCGCGCTTAATTTTAGAGACCACCTCCTTCCTGTACAGCAATGACTCCCGTAACCGCCAGACCCTACGTGAGCGCTGCACTGCAGGCACAGAGAGGACCACCGTAACTGGTGCATGATCAGAAAGAGAGGCAGTGCCTATGTCAACACTAGTGACGTGTGCCTGAGTGGGTGTAGAGACAAGCAGGTAGTCCAAGCGCGCGTACGTTTTATGTGCAGGAGAAAAGTACGTGTAGTCCCTCTCCCCTGGGTGGAACATGCGCCACAAATCCATGAGGCCCAGGTCCGTCAAGCGGGCCAAGCCCTCCGGTGTGAGAGCCCCCACCTGCGCGTTACGCTGACAAGACCTATCCTGTACGTTGTCAAAAACTAAGTTCAAATCTCCACCCAGCAGGATGTAGCGGTCAGTCGTGTCTGTGATTTCAGTGAGAGTCCTGTGCAGAAACTTTTCTTGACCTTCATTGGGCCCATATATCGTGCCAATCGTGTAAGTAGTGTCTCCCACTGCAAACCTGTACACCAGCAGCCTCCCCTTAATTTCAGCAGCTTTACCTAATACCTTGCCCCTGAACTTTTGAGCCACCAAAATTGCCAACCCTGCCTTTTTAGTGGGGCATGAGGAGAAGAATTGGAAGGGGAACTTACAGGAACGAAGCCGCTGACAATCTTTAGTGAGGAGATGTGTCTCCTGGAGGAGGCAAATGTCTGCTTGAGACTGCTCTAAGCTAAGCAGGATCGCTTTACATTTGACTGGATTATTCAGCCCCCTTACGTTCAGTGTCAGGACAATCAAATCATCTGGTGTCATCTAACTGGTGTAACCATGTTCCATCCCTTGCAGCGTCCCAAGGGACCTCTGCCCCAGCATACCCTAACCCCACCACCCCCACAAGCTCCGAATCACAGGGCCAAACACAATCCCACACAACGAGTGAACCATGGACCATACCCCCCCTTCCCCCGGCCGACCCCCCCCTGAAATTCACACACAAGTAGTCCTTCATCCAGAGACGAAAGGAAAGCAAATATGGAACGCTTCACGAATTTGCGTGTCATCCTTGCGCAGGGGCCATGCTAATCTTCTCTGTATCGTTCCAATTTTAGTATATGTGCTGCCGAAGCGAGCACCATGCCTCTTTTTTAAAAACAACTTTTAAACATATTATTTCTACATCTTTTAATTTTTATTTCTTTATCTAAAATTCAGTCAACAGAAGTATAAACAAAACTGTGCAACTATCGCATTTAATCACAGTAATGCACTACTTAATAAATTTGCAATAAAGTTTTGGCTTCACAAATAAATAACATTAACATTTTGTATATTTAATCAAACTACCCACCATTTTGAGTGGTGATGACGCACTTAACATTCACAAACACACTATTTACCAATCTAAAATGGTGGAAGCCTGACCTCACTGTCAGAACATTTTCAATTAGACAGAAGTTGGCAGAATTTGACGGGGTAGTGGGTGTGACACTCCACAACAGATCCGCCATAGACTAACGTGTGTGAAAGCAACATACAAAAGCCAGTGGATGTGTCCTTGTGTGTTGACAATCCCGTACGTCATGTAGATGTACATGTCGTTAAAAAAAAAAAAAGAAGCTCACTTGCTTCCTAACAGTGCCAACAAGATCACCTCTTCAACTGATGCTGCTGTTTCCTACATTTGTGAGCGACAATGCAAGGCAAAGCATGAGACGGGGCCCAACATTTCCCACCAGATGAGCTGGAGATGCTGACTGGTGAGGTCCTGTCCCTGTACAGCAACCTGTATGTCTTATACAGGAACAGGAACATGTTTTAAATGAAAATGTAATTATGACAAACTTAAAAAAAAAAATTTAAACTTAGGCTCAAATGTCCCTTTTAGTGACTGAGCGAAGTGAAGTGAGATTGAAGTTAAGTTTCTGTTTATTTTTATTTAAATGGAAAAATAATGGTGTATATTCTTAAACACATTTAAATTATACAACACCACAGCATTAGTATGTGTTGTGTGTTTGACACCCTTTATTTTGGTGTGTCTATATATATATATAACGTATTTTAAAATTTCATTCTACATTTATAACATTAACATGTTAATTTAAAAAGAAAATATATTTGTAATATAAACTATTATATACATATACATATTTACATACAAAATAGTTTTTGCAATTTTTATGATCCAATAAATAACTTAGCCTAGATGTTGTCAGTGGCCTGGATTAGTATAATAAGGACTTAACAAAGGGATAAGGTTACTGAACAGTTACTACAAAATTGTTTTAATTTTTTTATAAAAAACAAAAAGCTATATTGTTTTATTTTTTTAAATGCTTGTGAATGATTTCTCAAAATTGTGTTACATCAAAATAAAAAAACAAGTCATAAAAATATTTTCTTTTTTTTTCATTTTATGTTTCCATTTAGGCCACCACTCATCAGAAGAATGAGATTTGGAAGGCCATTGCCAAGAAGGTGTGGACCCTGGGGGTTTACAAGCAGTGCAGCATCCACTGCCGGAAGAGATGGGAGGACCTACAACGCTGGACAAAGAAGTCAGCAGAATTCCAGCTCGGCCATTTCTCCCAACATTCGAAGTGTATGCGCCACATTCTGACCCCATACCCCCAATGGCCCATATACTTGCAGTAGCCTATCCACAACTTGATTGGCAGTTGAAAAGGTAGAAAGCAGCATGAAGGAGGTATGTTTTTTGGGGGGGAGGGGTGTTGTTTTTGATAACAATTTTTTGTTACAGCAACAAAATTTGGCATCAGCATAAATGTTGGCACATGACCAACACACAAGAAGAGTTCTTGAAGGCGTAAGTTTTGCACAAAGTTTATCTTGAAGCGTTTGTAAAACATTTATTCTGTAATTGTTTTAAGTAAAATGTTTGTAACATAAGTTAAATTTTCAAAACAACAATTCAGAACCTTTCAGAAGTGTCAAACAGTTCTTGGAGAGAATTGAAAATTGTTAAGAAATATGATCAACAATAAAATGTGACCAAATGATTTCTGAAGATGTTCCCTCCGTACAAGAGATAAAGATAAGAATAAACCAAAGTTTAAAAACCTTGAAGCAGATGAAACATAAAACTTTAGAAAATGTTTTGAGAAAAAAACGTCATGGTTAGTTATATTTACACAGATACAATAAAACTATTGTATATGTCTTTAAGTGAATCTTACAGAGCCGGCAAAGGAGACATTGGCCAAGAAGGCGGGGAAGCAGCTGGCCATTGTGTTTCAGGTGGTGAAACACCTGACACCGATGGACACAGTAGCATGGCGGGTGAGGGGACTGGAACAGAGGCCACCACCTGGTCATCGGAGGCCTTCACAAGTGACCAGTCCCTAGTGGTGGTGGACCCTACCGGAACTGTGAAAACTTCATCCTTGTCTACCACCCAGAGATGCCTCCCCACCCTCCCTCTTGCTCCCCCCAGTTGCCCAACCCCGCACCCCTAAAAGGGCTGTGATCTCCTTTGCTACAGGCACCTCGCACCCTGCTCCTGTCACCTTGGCTCAGTGATTGAGGAGGCTAGTGACCAACTACGCAACATCTCTGTAGGCGAGACTACGATAGTGAATGGCATCCAAATGCAACAAATGGTTGCATTTCTGGATGCTATTCTCAGTTTAATGTTTGGCATGCAGAGATTGCTAGTCCAAAATAGCAGCCTCCTTACTCACTCTATCCTTCTAACCAGCTCAATATTCTGCCCCAACTCAAGTCCCTTCCTCACCCTAAATCAAAACTCCCACCCCACCCAAATCCGAAGCACATTCACTTCTTTGCAGGCACCCACTGCAACAGACACAAGCATTACAATCACATACACACACAAAAACAGAAACACACAAGCAACTTACACACTATTTAAACTACACCCGCAAGCACAACATCCACCACCATACCCACAAGCACCACAACCAGCATCACACCCACAACCACCACCACACCTACAATCACCACATAGGAAGCTGGCTCTCTATATACTATCCCAAAAAGAGGTATAGTGTGCCTAGAGTCGAGTGGATCTCCAGAGGCTTTACAGAGACTAAAGTAGATAATACTAATGCTCTCTTTTGTTGTAGTGTGGGCTGCAGTTAATCTTATCTGAGGGTAGTATTAAGCATGTGCTGTATACACAGTGGCAATAAATGAGACACACACTCAATGAATAAATCCAAGACCTATTTAGAAAAAAAATTGGTATATTTGTTTTGCAGAACCACAGAACTTTATCGTAGGTAAATAAATTTTTCAAATGAAATACTTTTCAGTTTCAAAAATGGACTCAATGCAATTTTCAGATTTTGCAATGTTTTTTTTAAATTTTTTTAAAACCTTTATTTTCAGATTGCACAGTACACAGCGTCTGCCTACAACCCCATCGGCCGGCCGCTATGACAAAAAGTCTGGATACCAGACAACATATTATAACATCAAAGCCATAAATCGCAACATATCGGTGCACTGGCATCCAAACACCATAAAGAAGGATCGACCAGGTTTCGTTTTTATAATTTTTATGAAAACAAGAACAAACATCACAAGCAATCACATGGTAAGAGCAATATCTAGGGTGCGGGGTGGAGAGGAGGAGGAAGTCAGTTTCCCCAAAAAATTTTGTGACTACTATCGAGGGGCGGGGGGATGGTGAAAAGGATCACAAAGAAGTTTTATTAGTCAGTCTTCAGGAACGTCAATTACGGGGATGAAGGGACATCAGTGTTGTATTCGAGTGGAGGGGTGCAGATATCTCCACGGTACTCATTCCACTGTGACCAAATCCTGCCCCACTTCCTGGGACGGCCCCGAGCCTCATAGACCGTCTTCTCCCGAAACATGCACCAGTCCATGTTTTCCTTCCAGGCTGTTATCCCAGGCGGTCTATGAGAACCCCAGAGTTGCGCTATGTCCCTCTTGGCAACCATGTTGCCAAGAGTTACCCAAAAGGTCTGAGCGGCCGTACAGTCCGTAGGCTCCCAGACATTAAGCAGGCAATGACGCGCCTCAGGCAAAAGAGAGACCCCGGTGACCCGCCCCATAATATCATGCACTCTGGACCAGAAAGCGGAGATCACCGGACATTCCCAGATGACGTGGAGAAAGGTGCCACTTATGCCACAGCCACGCTTACACAGCCCATCAATCGAGTATCCCATTCGAACCAGACGCGTACCAGTCATGTAAACTCGATGGAGGATCTTCAATTGCACAAAACGAAGGCGAGCTGGAATAGCCACCTCTTTAGGGGAGGCGATCGCTATCTGCCAATCCTCGTCTTCTAGTTCGAGGCCGTCTGCAATCCAGGAGGCCCGAAGCCGCACCAGAAGATCAGCTCTGGTATTAATGAGCTTTTTATAGATCAAGGAAATCGTACTGTCAGGCACGGGGCCGTCCAGAATACGATCCTCGAGCGGCGACGACTGGGGGATCTCCGTCCCAGGAGGGAACACAGAGATCAGAGCGTGGCGCACCTGAAGATATCGAAAATATTCCCTGTCGTCAAGCTGGTACTCCACCTTAAGGGCCTCAAAGGACTTAACTGTGCCCTTGGACCAAAGATCCTCCACCTTGCTAATACCGATCATATCCCATCTATCAAACCCTTTTGACCGCCACAGGCTGCCCAATCTCTCAGAGTCATACAATGGAGTCAGCCGTGTCATCTTATCACCCCAGCCCGTAGCTACAGTCGCATCTCTCCACGCACGCACAGCACATTTTGTAGGTCCAGTCAGAAGTCGGAATGGCTCCTTCGAATACAAAGCCCTGTTGAAGTTGCCACCCGGCAACAGTAATTTGTCCATTGCGAAGGCAGGGACGGGGCCCGGGAAATACGTCACATGGTTGACCGCACTCAACTGTGAGGCCCAGTAGTAGCGTTTGATGTCCGGAAGGGCTATGCCACCTTCATACCATGGCAACGTGAGTTTAGATAAGGAGATACGAGCCCGTCCGTCCCAAATCAATTGCCTCTGGAGCCCCTCAACCTCACGAAAGTAGCTAGAGGGAACAGGGTCAAAGAAGTTCTGCAGGGCGTATAAAAATCTAGGGAGGGACATCATTTTGAAAAGAGCCGCGCGTCCCAATGGGGACAAGGGCAAGCCGCGCCACCGCTGGACGTCTAGCTTAATGCGCCGAAGCGGAACATATACATTGCGGTCGTAACGTACAGAGGGGTCCAGGGAAATGAAAATTCCCAAATACTTGAACCCAGTCTCCGCCACCTGGATCTGGAATCTACGGGGTAGCGGAGGCAGCACCCCCGCTATAACATATATACACGATTTAGTCCAGTTAATTACGAGCCCCGAGTTCTTCCCAAAGGAGGTGAGGACATCAAAGAGCACGTTAAGGGACTTCTGAGGGGAAGTAAAGTAAAGAAGAATATCGTCTGCGTGGAGAGAGATGCGATCCTCAAGAACCGGGGCCCACCGGATCCCTTTAATCGAAGGCTCCCACCGAAGCCACGCAGCCAATGGTTCCAACGTCAAAGCAAAGAGGAGGGGGGAGAGCGGGTAACCCTGTTGGGTGCCGCGCCCCAGCGGGAACGATCCAGAGACTCTGCCATTAACAACTACCTGGGCCAACGGACGTTCATACAGGAGCTGCACCCACGCAATAAAGTTAGGACCAAAACCAAACTTCGAGAGGGCCGCCCACAAATAAGGCCACTCGATAGTGTCGAAGGCCATAGTAGCATCCAGCGAGGCCAAGATGGCGGGTTCAGTCAGCATCCCAGCTCTCGCGAGAACACCGTGGAGTCTGCGAAGATAAAGCGCCGTATTCCGATGAGGAATGAAACCGGACTGATCCGGATGGATCAGGTCACAGATCACCGTTAGCAAGATTTTGCAATGTTAAACTATGGTAGGAAAAAAACATTCACCATACAAAGGGATAACATCGACTTACAAGACCAGTCTTCGGAAGTTAAGGTCAGTATTGGGCTAGGTTCAGTTCAGCTCCAACAGTGCACCACCAGCGGCACAGGGGCGACCGTGTGCAGGGTCCAAGTTTAAGGTCAGGCGCCTAATACAAAGTCAATGGGGCTTGGGGGCAATCGAACAGAGGCTTCTTACAGTTGAGTATCTGTGGCTTGGGGGGCCAGTCTCCGGGGGTTGAAGCAAGCCCTGTACAGGGCTCAAAGTGGCACCAACACTACACCAGCAGCAGCACCGCGGCGAACGGTAGCAGGGTGACAACACAGCATCGGGTGCCCGATGCAAGGCAATGAAGAATGGCAAAATGGAACAAGGGCTGCAGACTCAGGCCAGGAGGCCAGTCTCAGGAAACCAACAGTTGGGCAGGTAAGTTGTGATTCTCCGGAACATAGGGACACCTTTGGTGCTTTTCACCAAGGCCCAGGACGGACGGGTTCAGGGGTGTCTTTTGGGGTCCGAAACGGCTCTCTGGAGCAGGTTGCGATTGGGGGGGTCTCTCTGCAGAGGCCACAGGCAACGTTGAGGAGTCCAGGAGAGGTCAGCTCACGTGGACTCGGGCTTTAGAACACCGGAGTACCTTGCTGGAACCTGTGGGCCACTTAGACTCGGGCTGGAGGCATTGGGTGAAGAGGTGGAGGGGGGGTACACTTCGCAGTTCTTCAGGTCTCAGAGTCCTTCCTTTGAAGATAGTTGCTTGGTGAACATGTCCGCTGTTATCTGGAGTCTTGATCTTTATCAAAGGCAGGCAGTCCGCCCAAGGCTATGGAGGTCTCTGGGCTGCAGGATGGGTCGTCTTTTGACATAGTATTGTCAAGGTCTGCAGACAGGCTGGTAGGGCTGGGGCCAAGTCAGTTGGTGTTTGTAGTCTTTTCTGCTGGTGCCACTCTGTAAAGTCCGGCTCTACTTCAGTCATCACAAACTGAAGTGCAGGGTCTCAGGATGCCACCTAAATAATAGATTTAGGAGCATTGCAAGGGAGTGGCAGGTAGTGGGAAATGGGCCCCTGACCCGGGGTGTCTACACCCTCTATCATTCCCACCTCCTGTGGGAGGGGACATAAATCTAGCTCTGGTTGGATAAGTCCCACTATCTTCAAGATGATGGACACTGAAAAGTGAACTTCACCTCGCCTCCAGGACCTGAGATGTGAAGTTGGCAGAGGGAGGCACACCTCCTATTCTTTCTAAGTTTTCCCACCTGTCCTCCCACCAAAAAGGGGGTGAGGACGGGAAGGGGGCCTGCTCCCTCTAACAGGAGAGGCTGGGGTCGCACTACAAAGGCGCCAAGGCTGTTGAAGCTCCCCGGCCCTGACTACTCCTCCCGACGAGGGTGAGGTGTGAACACCTCAACCAGGGAAAGGGGTTGGTCTTGGACTTGAGTGCCCAGGCACTCTCCCCATGAGGTCCGAGCACTGTCTGGTAGTAGCAGGCTAGCTCAGGCCAGTCGGTGACCACACTAAGGATTGGTAGGTTTCAGGGGACCCCTCTAAAGGGTTTTCTGTGTGCACTTTTTAATAAATCTCACACTGGAATCAGTGCAGGTTTATTATGCTGAGATGTTGGGTTCCAAAGATTCTATATTTTAGTGAAGCCATCATGGAGCTGAGAAACTCATAATGACGAGTGTCCTGCCCATGCACTTACTATGGCCTCCCTGGTCACTTACAATATTCAGAAATCGACAAGGATATTGTCGGAACAAATTTGCTCATGCAGATATGTCCTCACAGGAGCTATAGTGCACCCTGCCTTTGGGCTAAGAACTGCTAGAGGGGTATCTTACCTATATCTCATGCAGTGTCTATGGGCATGGCACACAGGGATGTGTGCCATGTTGACTCTTCAGTTTTATCTGCACCAAGACACGCAGTGGCAGTGTGCATGTGCTTGGTGAGGGGGCCCTTGGGGTGGCACAATTCGTGCTGCAGCCATTATTGGCACTCATTAGCCACAAGGCCCTTGGTACCATAGGTACGTTTTACAAGGGACTTATATGTGAGCTAAAGGGGTGGCAATTGTGGAAACAAAAGGTACAGTTTAGGAAAGGAGATTTGGCATAAGCGACCGGGTTTGCAGGTACCCTGTGCACTCTCAGTCGAAACAATATCATTTTCAAGGCAAAACGTGGGGGGTAACCATGTCCTACACACCACCACACCCACAAGCACTACAACCACCACCACATCCATAAGCACCACAACCACACCAACCTCAACAACACACACATCAAAACCAACACACTCATACAAAAGCACAATTACACACAAAATAACACCAATCAAAAGCAAATGCAGACAATCACCAAAAAAGTAGACTCTCACCAAGAAACACACACCCAAGCATACACAACAAACATCAAACCCATATGCAACTACCAAACATACAGACACAAGCACATCACTCAATCTAGCTCTCTCTACATCTAAATACCAATTCTCTACCACCTTTCCTAACCTTACTCCTCCTTACTCCTCCTTCCAAACTCGTTATCTTTCCTTAGCCCCTATCAAATGTAAACCCACCCCTCCCTAGAAATATCCTTGAGATGTCTCTTCTGTGCCCAATAGATGCGCCTTCCTGAGGAGGTTACCCTGCGGACAATGTTTACAAGGCAAGTTATGGGCAACAAAGTGACAGGCTGTTATTGCGAGGAAACCCTTTTGATCTTATTTCTTTTTGTTTGAAGAAAAGTTAATTAGAGAAGTATTTCACTTATAAATAAAATAATATATTACAAAGTTTGTCCTAACATTACAAAGTTTGTCCTAACATTCATTTGCAATTCATTGATTATTAAATATGTTACTGATTAAAATGTGAAATACATATTTTTACTTACATTTATGACAGAAAATATATGTTTTTTTAAATGACATATTTGTAAAGTCCAAACATAAGTAATAAAAACATGTAATGGACATTACATTTGAGGTGCAAGTATTCATCATGATAATGGCATCCCAAAAAATATTTTACTTTTGTTTTGAAGTGTTAATACAGGTGTGTTTATTGTAAGTTGATAAGTGTAAAAAATGAACACATATGCATTTCACCTTAAAAAAAGTAAAGTAGAAATTAATGAAATACAGAAAATGCTCTAGACAAGGGGAAATGTTACATGCATAAATGATTTATGTTTAGTACTAACATTGATTTTACATATATTTAAAAAAAAGTTTTACTTTGTCTGGTGCAATTACTAAATTATATTAAATTTAAATTATTCAAAGAATGTGTAATACGTCTTTTTATATTTTGATAGTTTACAAAAAATAATTAAACACACCTACATGAACACATTATGTATTTTAATTAATGTCAAATTATCTGTAAGTGTCCATTCTCATGATGAAAGCTTGTAACAACTTTTTATTTTTATGTTGTTAAATTTAATACAGATGTGTATCTTTAAATTTCTTAAATAACAACATAACACACAAATGCATTACACATTAAAAGAAATTGCTTGGAAGAGAAATGTAAAACTACACGAGTTCAGAGCAATTGTAAACAGACAATTCAAAAGAAAACAAGTAAAAACTAAGTTTACCTTCGATTCCGGCAACAACGTAGTTTAGTTGCTTAGTAGTCAAGTAGCAACAGTAAAGGAAGCAGTTGGATGATCGCGTTCATGATGGAAACAGAAGTGGAAAAAAGAAAAAAGGTTTGGTTCTACCTTATACATCTTTGAAACCACCAACTCAGGTGTGGATGTTTACCCAGCGCAGTAATCTTGATGGGAAGGCACATTGGGATTAGTTCAGCAGAAATATTGGCTGAAAGCCCTCTGACATCCACTTTTGCCTATGATGCCTATGACGCAGGAGGAACATTCTGGCAGAGACAGCAGCACTCTGACAGACTATATGTCCATAGACCCACCAGAATCTAAATTTAGCAGGTGAACTGCCTAGTAGGCGGGCACTGAAACCGACAGAAAAGTGATGACGGGAACAGAACAACCAAGATTTAAATCAGGCACTCAGGGCCCGATGTAGGTAGCCCTTTATCGGTATCCAGGCATCGAGATGTAGGGCGCAGAAAACCGTCCGAATCGGTATTTATACCGAATCGGTATAGTTACCGAATCGGAAATAATCGGAAATACACCGAATCGTAAAAAGAACGATTCGGTAACATACTGAATCTGTAAAAATACCAAATCGGTCCATGTACCGAATCGGTAGAGACACTGAATCGGTAAATATTACGATTCGGGCTATCTACCGATTCGGTAGAGTCACCGAATCTGTAAATTACCGATTCGGACAGGGCAAAACTCTGATTGAGATGTAGGGAAGCACAGAAATACCGATTTTGCCTCAAAATCGGTATTTCAAATTCGGTATTTACCATGGATTCCAATCAGGTGGTAACCAACTGCAACCTATAAAAATAGACCCAAAATGCATTGCAACTTGCAGGATGACGGCATTTTATGTCATTGCAAGGCGGCTACGGCTACAGCAGGAAGGAGAGAGGGAATGGCAAAGAGAGGAACAGGTCTACAGACAGAGGATCACCCTGTTCATGCTCACAGAGGCAGAGATCCTACAGAGGTACAGGCTGGACCCAGACACCATTCTGGAGCTCATCAGGGACCTGAAACCACTGTTGGACCACCCCACCCCAAGGGCACACGCCATCCCAACGCATGTGCAGGTGCTATGCAGCCTACACCTGCTTGCGTCTGGCAGCTATCAAAGTGGTGTCGCTGCGGTAGGAGGGGTGAGCCAGAGCAGCCTGTCAAGGTTTTTCAACAACTTCCTTGACGCCATGATACAGAGTATGGACCAATACATATCTTTACCTGCGACCCATGCGGAACTGGTACAAACAAAAGCAGACTTTTACCAGATGGCACAATTCCCCCAAATCATCGGCTGCATAGTTGGCACGCACATTCCGATTTGCCCCCCTGCTGACACAGAATACATATACCGCAATAGGAAGTCTACGCACACCATCAATGTGCAGGTGATCTGCAATGCGAAGTGCACCATCACAGACCTGGTAGCAAAATTCCCAGGGAGTACCCACGACTCCTACATTTTTCAACACAGCGGCATCTATGCACGGCTGACGGCTGGGGAATTTGGTGAAGGATACCTCCTAGGTGAGACACATCATCAGACCCCCATAACACAAAGTAGCAATGTAAAATACATGTATGCATGTGAGTAATGTTACCCCTTTTCCTTCTAGGCGACAGTGCATATGCCCTCCGCTCATTCATACTCACCCCCTACCTCAACCCCTCTACACCCAGCCAAAGGAGGTATAACCGGGCCCACAAAAGCACAAGGAATGTAGTAGAACGGACATTTGGCATCTGGAAAAGCAGATTCAGATGCTTGCACAAGAGTGGAGGTGCAAGGCAGTATACCCCCATCACCTGCTGCAAGATCATAGCTGTCTGTGCAATGTTGCACAACCTTGCGGTGAAGAAGGGCACTGAGGTGGAGTTGTCAGACTACGAGGACCATGACGACGACGTTGCTGTGCCACAAACACAACCTGCTGGGGTGTCTACGCCAAGTGATGGCAGATACAGACGTGAGGAGATAACAGAAAACTATTTCTGAGTGAGTACAGATGCACAGACAGGTCACTGGATGTTTGAAAAAAAAGATTTAATAATGTTGCAACAACGTTACTGCACTGATGTGCAACAAATGAAATAGGTAAACAATATGTGGGAAATGTTACTTGTCCGGGTTGCCTCACCCGCCCTGGCAGTCTTACTTCTTGCTGAGCTTAGCTGACCCACTAAGGAATGGCTCACCCCCTTCTGTATGTCCGGCAGCCTCAGCGGAGCGCCTGGTGCTCCGGCGCGGCTCCGACACAGCGCTGGCCGGGCTGCTGTGGCTGCTGCTGTCCCCAGCCTCGCCCACGTCCAGGGCAGGATTCACCACTGTGTTAGATATTATCAGTGCCTCCATGGCAGTGGTGATGCGGGCCATGCCCCTAGTCACCTCTGCCGTGTTCTGGGTGAGGCAGTCCTCCATGTTAGCCCCACGGCGGCATAGCTGGGCGGTTGCTGCAGCAAGGCGGTTGATAGCCCGGTTCTGCACGCGGGCATCCCTGCGCCTACAGTGCTCGTGCTCCTCCATTTTACTGCACAGCTGGGTGATGGCAGTAGTCATTCGCCCCAGACCAGTTGCAATGTCCTTGTTGCTATCAACAAATATCTTGAATCCCTGTGTCATCTCCCCCATCTGCAGGTTGTGCACCCGCAATTGGCGCTGGCTGATTTTGCCTGCATCCTTTGGATCCTGACCATACTCCCCTCCAGCCCTAGGAATACGCTGCCCTCCCGTGCTGGAAGAGCACTGCTGGATGTGCGTGGCCTGCGCGGATTGCTGCTGCCCTGCTGTGTGGGCTGGTGTGCCACAGGTGTTACAGGGTTGGTTGCTGGAGCCTGACCCGCTGCTCCCTCCATGATGTTTAATGGAGCAACAATGATCCTCCTGGCAGGAGATGTGGCAGGTGCAGGATGGGTCTGTGGGGGTGAATTCTCCGGGGAGAACTGCAATAGGGGCGTTAGAGACAGTCGGGGGGAGTGGGGGAAATGTGAGGGTATGTCCAGTGTCTTCCTCATTGCCCAGGGCACTGCTGTTCTCCTCCTCCTCCTCCTCCTGTGATGGTACACTGGTGCTTGGCCCTGCCACCGCACTGGCTGATGGTGCTGGTGCTGGAGCTTGTGTAGCTGCTGCTCCCCCGCCTGATGGTGCCCCTAGGTATAAAGAAGCATTTGTGAACTGAGTGCTAATGTCTTACAGTCACTACAATAAAAGCATTGCACATCTCATTTGCAATACTTTGATTCAGTTTTACAGTTCATTTTATTATGCTTATGCACTGGCATTTTTTACTACTTTTGCTGACTACATTTACCATGATGCATTGCTCATGTCTGTTGCTAGCAGTACTGGGCTGGGGTTTGGCTTTTCATTGGGGCTAAAGGGGAGGTGTCTGGTAGGGTGTGTCATGCTGCGCATGCTTCTTACCTTTAGCTGTAGCTCTGGATGAGCTGTCCAGGTCCCCAACTCCCACCACACTCTCGCTCTCAATGGTCGTGGACACAAGTTCCTCCAGGTCAGTGAGGGGTGGCGCCGGGTTCCTGCCTCCACCAGTTAGTCCTGCCTGCTTGTGCAGCTCGGCCAGTTTCCTCTTGGTGAGGCTGCGAATGTCATAAAACCTCTTCTTGAGGTCGTCCAGGCTCCTGGGGGTGACACCAACTGCGTTCACTCTCTCCCCGATTGCACTCCACAGCTTCCTCTTGGTGCTCTCTGGGACAGTGAGGGACAGCCTCCCAAACAGCTGCTTGTGTACCCTCACAACCTCCTCCACCAAAACTTGCAGCTCCATGCTGCTGAACTTGGCCTTCCGCTTGCGCTCAGCCTTCTGGCTCTCAGAGCTGCTTGCCATTTTCACACAGATCTGGATAGTGCTACCACTGCTGCTCACTCTGGATGCTCAGCTCAGGCTGCCTCTCCAGAAAGTTCTAATGAGTTGCACCTGCCTGGGTAGCCACTCCCTGCTAGGGTGGGGGAGGGTGGTTCCACCTCATTGGCTGTTGTCATTAGTTTCAGTTTTACTTGCTCGCCGATTCGGCATTTACCGATTCGGTATTTACCGATTTGGCTAATACTGATTCGGCTAATACCGATTCGGTAAATACCGATTCGGTATTTACAATGCGTTCCTATGGGCCTTTTGGCCCATGGGGGTGCATTGCTATTACCGATTCGGTATTTGCCGATTCGGTATTCGCCGATTCGGTAAATACCGATTCGGAAATTACCGATTCGGTACGTATCGACACACGATACCGATTCCTACCGAATCGGTATTTTACCGAATTTTTTTATCTACATATCATTTTCCGATTTCAAAATACCGATTCGGTATAAATCGGTATTTTAAAATCGGTAAATGGATTTTACCTACATCGGGCCCTCGGTCTGGTGTGGCATGTTGGGACCGCAATTGGATAGCAAAGTGAGCAATGAAATAGGATTGCTTACATTTTCTCTAACTTTCTAAGGTTTGATTCCCTTCGTCTCTGCAACTTTGTAAACTGCACAAGGGTGTTGAGATTTCTGCATATTTTTATTGATTTTAAAATATTCCATAGCAAAAATATTCCCATTACCCTTTATAGAGTCCCCTCTCCCTCTCTTAATAAAGCCAACATTTCGCAGCAAAAGCAGCAGCTATCACCCTGTGATTATTTTGTAGTCCCTAGTGGGTTAAATGAGGGATGACTTTGTTTGTAAGCACACCCTTCTCTTTTACCTCTATTGCTGTCACCGACCAGCCACAGTGCTCTTATTCTCCCTAGCCTGGTGTGTAACTATCAGTAGTGCAGCAGTGAAATGACACTGGGGTCCGGGATTATTAGCTCAACATACCGTAAATGTGAGTTTTTTCACTACCCCAAAGTAGGGGCACCAGACATATTTTCCCAGTTCTTATTTTGTGACAAGCATTGGAAATTCAATAGGTCTCAGATTTATTTGAGTTAGAGCTAATGGCATTGTAAATGGCAATGTCTTTTAGCCATGAGTTATGGAGTGTATGCATGTGGTGTGTAGTGGAATTATGTGGGTTGGATTGGAATTGTAGCAATGGTGGCATGCTGCGCTTTAGATGAATATGTTTAAAAGTAAAGTGCACCATACTGCGATTGCATACTGCGATTGCTGCAATAGTTAATTGTGGATGCGTTAACAAATGATGTGTGCACTGATGGCTGGTGGTGTGTGTGCCTGTAGAAATTGTGCACAGATGGCTGGTGGTGTGTGCGCTTTGTGGAAGCGTGCACTGCCGGCTGGAGGTGTTTGTGCCTGGTGGAAGCGTGCACTGACGGCTGGTGGTGTGTGTGCCTGGTAAAAACGTGTACAGATGGCTGGTGGTGTGTGTGCCTGGTGAAAGCGTACACTGACGGCTGGTTTTGTGTGTGCCTGGTGAAAGTGTGCACTGATGGTTGGTGGTGTGTGTGTGTGTTTGGAGAAAGCGTGCACAGACGTCTGGTGTTGTGTGCCTGGTGGAAGCCTGCACTGACGGCTGGTGGTGTTTGTACCCGGTGAAAGCGTGCACTGGCGGCTGGTGATGTTTGTTCCCGGTGAAAGCATGCACTGACGGCTGGTGGTGTGTGTGGTTGTGTGTGTGGTTGTGTGTGTGGTTGCGTGTGTGGTGGTGAGTGTGTGGTGGTGAGTGTGTGGTAATGTGTGTGGTGGTGAGTGTGTGGTGGTGGTGAGAGTGTGGTGGTGAGAGTGGTGTGTGTGTGGTGTGTGTGTGGTGTGTGTGTGATTTTGTCCGTGTGGTCTTATGTGTGTGGTCTTATGTGTGTGGTCTTACGTGTGTGTGTGGTGGAATTAGTTCAAGTGTTCATACCCTGCACACTCACACACTGCCCCTACACACTCACACACTGTTCACCCTGCACACTCACACACTGTTCACCCTGCACACTCACACACTTTTCACCCTGCACACTCACACTGTTCACCCTGCACACTCACACACTGCAGTCACTCTCACTCTGCAGTCACTCTCACTCTGCAGTCACTCTAACTCTGCAGTCACTCTCACTCTGCAGTCACTCTGCAGTCACTCTCACTTTGCAGTCACTCTCACTCTGCACTCACACTCTGCACTCACACTCTGCACTCACACTCTGCACTCACATTCTGCACTCACTCTGCACTCACACTCTGCACTCACACTGCACTCTGCACTCACACTCTGCACTCACACGCTGCACTCACTCTGCACTTGCACTCACTCTGCACTTGCACTCACTCTGCACTCACACTCTGCACTCACTCTGCACTCTGCACTCACTCTGCACTCACTCTGCACTCACACTCACTCTGCACTCACTCTCCACTCACTCTGCACTCACTGTGCACTCACACTCTGCACTCACACTCACTCTGCACTCACTCTGCAGTCACACTCACTCTGCACTCACTCTGCACTCACTCTGTACTCACACTCACTCTGAACTCCCACTCTGCACTCTCACTCTGCACTCTCACTCTCACTCTCACTCTGCACTCGCACTCACTCTGCACTCGCACGCACTCTCACTCTGCACTCTCACTCTGCACTCACTCTCACTCTGCACTCACTCTCACTCTGCACTCACTCTGCAGTCGCACTCACTCTGCAGTCGCACTCACTCTGCACTCGCACTCACACTCACTCTGCACACACTCTGCACTCACACTCACTCTGCACTCACTCTGCACTCGCTCGCACTCACACTCTGCACTCACACTCTGCACTCACAGTCTGCACTCACAGTCTGCACTCACACTCTGCACTCACTCTCACTCTGCACTCACACTCACTCTGCACTCTGCACTCACACTCTGCACACGCTCTGCACTCACTCTGCACTCACTCTGCACTCACTCTGCACTCACTCTGCACTCACACTCACTCTGCACTCACACTGCAGTCACACTCACTCTGCACTCACTCTTCACTCACTCTCACTCTCCACTCACTCTCGCACTCACTCTGCACTCACTCTGCACTCACTCTGCACTCACACTCTGCACTCACACTCTGCACTCACACTCTGCACTCACTCTGCATGCACTCATACTCTACACTCTGCACTCACTCTCACTCAGCACTCACACTCTGCACTCACTCTCACTCAGCACTCACTCTCACTCTGCACTCACACTCTGCGCTCACACTGCGCTCACACTCATTCTGCACTCACACTCTGCACTCACTCTGCACGCACTCACACTCTGAACTCACACTCTGCACACACTGCACTCACTCTACACTCACACTGCAGTCACACTCACTCTGCACTCACTCTGCACTCACTCTCACTCTCACTCTGCACTCACTCTCACTCTGCACTCACACTCACTCTGCACTTACTCTGCACTCACACTCACTCTGCACTCACACTCAATCTGCACTCACTCTGCACGCTGCTGTCATGAAGTGGGGGAGAACTCAGGCGACAGATGTAGGTCGTCACTTCAATCAGGCTGAGTATTTCCGGTTTAAAAATAAAGTGAGAACAGATTTGGAATGTTATTTTAGAAGTACTTACTGAGGTCCAGAGGCCTCTCCGAATGCAAGTGTAAACGTTACAGAAGTTGGTTTACAAACTTTAATTTTAAAAGTATTTACGTTTTATTAGACACTCATCCGTCCTGAGTTTTGCACGTAAAAGGAAATCATCGAGACAACAGAAAAGTGAAGATGATTTAAAAGCAGTTCTTGGCAGAGTGTCAGTGAACGAAGATATGTATTGTGGGAGGGAGTTCAATCTAGGTCTGGGAGGGCCGATCAGTGACAGATTTTTAGGATGTGCACGTAAAAAACAATTCCAACCTAAATAAACAAGAGGCACTTCAACGGATTGCGAAAGCAATCCAATTGTAAAAAAAAAAAAAAAAGAGCCCGCAGTGGTGTGCGCGCGCCACTGCAAGCATATGTTTTCAATTATCGCGGCTGGCAAGCCGCGATAATTCAAAACATATGGCCTCTGGTGCGCGTAACAGACACCAATAGGCCATAGGCAGAGCTGCGCGACTGCCTATGGCCTATTGCGTGTTCTGTTTAAAAACAGCACTCACCCGAAGGCCAATGAAATTGGACCTTGGATTCCACAACGGCACGAGCGTTGTGGAATGCAAGGTCCACTTTCAAATCCCCCAGAATAGGCTCGCGCTGCGCGACACTGCATGCGCAGTGTACTCTAGGCCAGAGACCTAAAAAGCAGGAACCCTAAGATTTTCTCAAAAGCCACCCTGTGGCACAGCTGAATGCAGGGGATGCCGAATTGCAAATATGCCTAGTCTTCCGCCACCTTGCAATTCTACTCTTTTAATTTTAGGGCTTTTGATACACTTTCCCATGCCACTACAGTGGCCACCTTAGTACTTCATGATCTTTGGAAGGAAACATAATGTTTGGAAGCCACGCCTCCTCAAGTTTGAATTACTTTCTTTCTGTCTAGTACATTATGTGTTTTTCATAGCCAGCACATCCCAAATACTAAGGCCCGCATTACAAGCTAAAGGGCTAAATTCTGGTCCCTGTGCAAACGAGTTCAGAAACAAAGGAATCAGAATTACAAGTTGGATGATAATTATCAAAGCCTTACAGTTTCCCCCTGATACATTTGAGCCATTCAAACCTGCACATTTCTTTGTGTTACATACTGATTCTGTATGTTATGACTCATTTTAAAGTTGACAATTCAGAATAGGAGGTGTTTACAAGACATGTTAAATAACTCTCCCTAAGTTAATCATATTTACGATGTTTCACAAGAAATCTGTTCAACTTGTACCTAGGGCCCAAATAGGCTAGGGACAATGTCCTTTCCTTGTGTGCTGCTATCATCTGTTTTACCACTAATAGCAGCAGTGATATTAATGTATTTTTGATGAAATAGAGGATGTTGGCTACCTTGCAACTGTCTCATTATAACTAACTCAGCTTAGGGGCGGGGCTTGGCGTCAGTGCTGTAGGACGAAAAAGCTAGAGCTAGTCAACTCCTAGACTGCAGGCCGCACCAGCAATCTAATGGATCACTGCCCAGAGTGCCACGGGATAGGAGGACTGACCCGTCCATCATTGGATCATTCTCTGCTACTGGTCTCACTAGCCTCCCTGATACTGTGCAACAAACAGGGAATCCCCTGCAGAAGACAAGTGCCACTTGACTGGGAGCTCGCACCTCAGGGGGTTGTCAGGGGAGAGCAACAACGTAACCTCCCTACAACTGTCTTGCTTTACACTCCCAAATAAAAGAAATTCAGCACTCCCCAGTAGAGGCATTCAATAAAGCAAGAAAACACCTGGGAAGGGGCTCCACCCTCACCAAATGAGGCACATCAAGAGACAGGTTTCAGAATAAAGTGTGGGGTTTTATTAGTGAACAACTCTCTAACAAAAAGGCTTTTGTAGATGTCAAATAAAAAAAACATGCAAATGTAAATACTTATATACATGTGCAAGCAAATAATATGAAACATGCAGATAATTATGGTAAAACACATGCAGATAATAAACACTTACAAGTCAGATAATAATGAAACATTCCCAAGTGAAATGCAAGGGAGAATAAGCAGATAATAATAATGGACGTCTAATGCAAGAAACACGTGCTGTCAAATGCAAGAAATAAACCCTATCAAATGAAATGCTCAAATATAAAGAGCATGTATACACAGAATGGAAGCATATAAAATATATACATAGAATACATCAGATAATGCCAATGAACAAAAATACTTCACAGGCTAATCACTCAGCACCAAGACAAAAATATGTGTAGAAATAACTATATCTATACATATATCTCAATACCAATGATCAGAGGAAATACCTCACCGGCAGCAATATCTTCATCTTAGCCCACACAAGACTGGAGGATTCCAAATTTTAATCCGTGAGACTCCTCAAGCCGGGGAATGCAGCACTCGGGAGAGAACCCAGTTTTCGAGCTAAGAAATCCCCGTTTTTTAGGTCTCGCGCCTGCGATGCATATGGCGAAGCCATATGCCATCGCGCAGGCGCGATACTAATGTTGCCGGGTCTGCTTCCCAGGAGACAGGAGATGTCACGCGCACGCTCTGGAAAGCGATCGGCGCCGGCCGCGCGCGCGCGTTTCCCAATCTCCTGTCTCTCTGGGAAGCACACAAGCAAGCCCAGCAAGCCCCGCCAAGGCACCACGAGTGAACGCAGTAAGAGTTGTGCAGCTCGCGCTGCAGCTGGTAACATTATTTAGTTTCTATCCAATAACGTCGTAGTTCTGCCCTGTTATTAAATACATTCATTTAATTTTGTTTTCCGCTGTGAACGTATGTGAGGAAATAAGATTAGTGCTGGATGTTAAGTACCAGCCTGAGTACATTTGCAATATCTTTGTAATTTAATTATGTTTTACCCCCCATATATTGCCAGGCACTCAAAACGTCACAAGATCATTTTGTGTGTCTCAAAGAACGGGTTGTGATGGCATTTCCTCCTCCAGCAAGAGTAATTGAATCCCTTTGTGTTTTTTTTTTCAATTTGGAGTCATGTGTATAGCGTGCATCTTTAGTATACTTACTACACACTGCTTCAGAATTGTTTCCTGTGTGCAAATATTGGAAATATTTATATATTTATATATATATTTTTAGCCCACAGTTTGTATGAAATAATTCATCGAAGTGACTAGTTGCACTTCTGTGGGTTAAATCTTTGTTGGAACCGTCATTCATCGGGAAGTGGGTGGTTGCCGGGCTCGCGTGTGTGTTGATGACAGGCCCGCAAGAAGCACTAGGCCTCCTCTTGGCTGAGGCCTAGTTGAATCTGGTTACTGGATTAGAGGTGCCCGTCCGTGCCACTTTCAGTTACCAGGTTACTGGTTCGGAGGAGCATTTCACCCAGTGCTCCCAGATCCAGGCCCCTCTCTGCAACACATTCATGTAGAAACGGGAGCCCTGCCGAAAACATAAGCACAAGAAGACCGACTCGCTAATTTTCTATAGTCGGTGTCAACTTAACTTCTGAAGCTAGGACCGTTACAAGACTTAGTCACACTTATGCGCATATACATAAGTGAATCGGGCCTAGTATTAAGAAACGGACAGCACAGATCTTCTTCCACTGCCCTGGAACGCCAATTTATTTCATACAAACTTGGTTTCATTTAGTAAAAAACAAAAGCCTGTGTTGTGGGAATGCGCGAGCCGTAGTACCATTATTCCACCCCCACTTGTCTGCCTCGTAGGTAGCTTTCCATGTTATCTGTTCACACTTTAAATAACATCTACATTTTCCAAAAACAAGGAAGAGGCTTGCTGTCCTAAGTTGTTTATAGTCGATACACTCGGTATGCAGACTCGAAGCAGGAATGCACATTGCTGTACAGAATTGTCTTATATAATTCTAAATTATTTACGGTGTATGTAAAGCGCTGCCTCGGAGCGCTTTGGAGGTAGGGTCCAGACAAGATAAAGAGGGGGTGTCAAGTTAAATTGAATTGACTTGCATGAACTGACGTTGAGTTAAACCCTTTGTGTGTGTTTTTTTTATTATGTTTGGGGTGCTCTCTAATAAAAAGCTGATAAACCGGTTCATTCCTGCCGTGGTCCGCGGATGGCTTTATCACCTTATCGGTGTTTTCTAAATACCAAGCATGTTGTACAGGCAATACTACTCATTAATACGCGATATAAATCGACACGTACACTCATTTGTGAGTGGAGGTATGGGGAGACATTTGTGTGGAACCTGTGTATGTGGTGAGGTAGAACGCAACAGGCACTTTGTTTTAATTTGGTGAGTTGTGTAAGGTGGCGACTCAGGGCGAAAGGGTCAAACTTGTTTCAACTATGGTTTCCCGAGCAAAAGGAATGGTTTGTGATTTAGGAATTTTCTTCTCTTTTTTACCGGTGAAATAGGGCAACGCAAGCAGGATAGGTGAGAATTTAGCATGTGGGAAAAGTGTATACATTTATATTAAAAAAATGGTCTTTGACGTATTAGTTGCACGATTTTATGATGTCTGCTATCCTCAGTAAACCTACACACCAACCAGATTTCTCTGCTCCTGTTTCCTTCAGACCTCCTTTGGTGGGTTGGCTGGTAGGCTCACATGAGGACAATTTACTTTTGAGTTTATTTTGTATTTTTATTTGTAGTGCAGGCCACATTTTCACGACAGGGCGCTCTGCACAGATGCAGATATATCGTGTACAAACGAAGAGCAAAATATCACGGAGCAAAATCTTTCAACAGAAGGACATCAGGTTTCTCCTTCGAGTTCTCCTGACCGAGGCGGCCTTGGGGGTGTATAGACTTTAATAAGAGGTCAGAAATGTAACCCAAACACGATTTCAGCAGAGATGAACGCTGCATTGAATACTTTGATGGGACTATGTACGGCGTAGTAAGCAGTCATATGCTGAACTGTGGCATTGGTATAGCGCTGCATGTCTCCAGCTGCCATACGAAGCTCTTGGATTTAACACGTTTACGTCAGCTGCACGTATTTTGTTGTAAATCGCTCAGTGGTTGGTGGCAGCAACATGCGCTATCGTGTCCTGTATGTTTCATTAGTGTCTGTGTTCAGGCAGTATTTTAGTAAATACTATTTAGCATAACATATTCAAAGTCCCACTGAGACAAAGGGTTCCCGGATTGAGGCTCCTTTACCCCCGAAGAACATTCCAGTTCTTTCCGGGTGCTTCTGGAAAGTAGTTTCCTTGTTCCTTTTAAAAAAATTTTTTTTTTAGCCCCATACTAGTTTTTTCTTAGTTCTTTGTGTACTTATTGAGTAGACTTGTCTTTGTACCACTGCTCACCTGAAGTACAATTCCATAAAACCCACACGCCACAATTTAATTTCGTAGAAAGCATTTGTTACTAGGTAAATGGAATATATATCAGGCGAACATTCTAGTTTAGGTGGGCGCATCAAATGAATGTCTCCCTAACCATTCATCTAACTTATTGTTGTGATGAACAAAGTAATCAGGGCCGGCCCTAGGCATGTGCAAAGTGTGCACCTGCACAGGGCCGCCAAACCCCAGGGGCCGCCACGACGACGGCGGCCCCCTGACAGGATTTGGCGGCCTCCGGGCAATGGCAGCGACGCGTGAGCGTTGTTGTTTTAAGCAGTGACTAAAAGTGAGAGCCTGTGGCAGCACTGCCTGGCAGTGGTTTACACACGTTGCTCCAGCAGGATTGAGGTTCGCAGCTGCTCTAACGCAGCATTAGCACAACTGAAACAATGTTTCAACATTACAACGGCCGCGGCGCAGCTCTTCCTGTCAACCTGACGTCATTGTGGGGGGCGTCCTATCCTGCTTGCTGCCTGGGCGCCAGGAGAATTCATTTTGGGTGTTAGAAATAAAGGCGGCTGGCTAGTTTGTGGGACAGCGTGGCACGTAATCGTGCACATAATCATGCCCGGAGGCGGAGGGAGCACTGCAGTTAATTAAAGAGGCGGCCGTGAGTTCGCACTGGTCCGGACCACCTCGTGGCTGCATACCAGCTGTTGATACTAACCCCTACCCACCTTCCCTGAATTCAGTATTTTACCGCAGCAGAAGACGGATTTAGTATATCAGAGGCCGCCAGGACAGACCGTCTGACACTGGATGCCCCCACCTCCATGGGGCACACAACTGGTAAGCAATAAGCACGCTCCAAGCCCTTTTTTAAGATAATATGTCTTGCATTCGCATGTCCCGGAAGAGAAAAACTGATTATGATCAGCTAGTGCTGAGATGAACCTAATGTTAACAAGCTCAATATTAATGAAAATGCACAGGCCATCTCGCAGACCCCGCCCACTTGTGAGCGCGAGCTGTGCCGTGTTGCCTGTGAGGTGTCCGCGTGTGTTTACAAGATGACTCGGGCAGGGCCTGCAGCACACATGATGGTGCCCACAAAATACAGCTTTAGAGGCGCTAATAAGCACAGTAAAGGAAAAGACCACAAATGCCCCGAAACCATGAATGCAGCTTGGTCCACAGGCATAAACCAGATTACGTTAAAGGACAGTTCAACGCAGAATCTGACTTTATACGTTCCCTCTGAACGCGTTCAAAGATCAGAAACAGCCGTCGACAGCCGCCTGTATGCATCTGTCTCACATTTGGGGCAGATTGTTTTCGAGATTTTTTTTTCTCGGAAATTCTAAAATCAACATCTCCTGGCAATTCCACAAACAGCCAGACTGCTTAAATTTAGAGGTCTGACTTTAGTCTGCTTGCTGCTGAATGAAGATAATGGTCAGACTGCATCAATCCCATGCCCTTCCTTCTCATTCGAAATGACTTCCGAATATGTGCTCTAGATAAGAAGGAACGTGGAAAAAACCGCTGCAACGTCGGACTAACGTCATTAAGAGATAAGTCTTGAAGACCGGCCCCCCATTTTCTCGAGGGGCTATGAAAGGAAGTGACGCGGCTCCTTGTTATGATGAATTAATGTAAACAGCATTTTATAAAGCACTTCAGACATTTTGAAGAGCTCCAACTTCGCAGCAGAAGAGATTTAGGTAGATTTGTAAACTGCCCAGGATCACAGGGTGGGTGGTGCTGGATCCGGATGCAGGATTCTTGGGGTCCTGTCAGAAGTGTAGAGCACCACATCATATGAGACAACCCCCCCCCGAGCTTTGCACAGTTGAAGGCGCACTATTTCCACAAGCATTATATACAGTGAATTTGATTTTGCACCTGTGCAGCTTCACTCTGCCCTTTAGGCCAGGTCCGTGCTATACAAATAATAGACTCGCATATCCATCGCTCAAATAACTTTCACATTTCACTACACTAACTCACGACTAATTCTTTATGGGTTCCGCCTCGTCAGGGGTAGTAAGCGCTATATAAATGCAATTACAATACAATACAATACATGTATACAAACGTACATACAGGCTCGTACTGGCCGTTAGGGCAAAATGGCAGTGCCAGAAGGTCTGGGCTCACACACCAGTGCACGGGCTGGCTTTGTGGCTGTTTCTGGTTGAGTCGCAGTCTCCCACACCTTATACATCACTAATGCAGCTTATCTTTACAACTGCCCTGATTTGCAAATCGGATAAATGTTTGTTAGCTGAGTTGTTAATGGAGGACACTTTTTTTTGTGCACAGTCCTATTTTTTATTCTTTTTTGCATTTTAATATAGCAAGAAATCCACCCGATGGTATTGGAGCGCTTTACATGAGCCCAGGTACATCACACAAGGACACATGCGTTTTTCGGTAGGCACGGGGAGACTACGTCATTTGCCCCAAATCACAGGATGTTGAGTCAACACCGAGACTCGAACCTGGTTGCCTAGCTCCATAGTTGGGTGTTCTGGCAGTTACGCCATATCCAGTCCGACACTGCATACATACACCAAAGGAAAATGTCAACGTTAAACGCTTCAAAGCCTCATCAGAGGTCGTCCGCACTATATAAAGACAGTTTATGATTATAATCCTTGTATCTCCTTGTGCTACCCAAGTGTAGCTGTCAGTTGCTCAAGTCATTCTAGAAACTTTTAATCCATCCTGTTTTTTCAGCAAACCGTACTCTGTTTTCTTTGACCTGTTCTAGGCAATATGAACATGTAGGACAGAGAACGCTTACTGCCAATGGCTGAAAAACCAGAATTAGCTGAAATACCTCTACATACTACTGGGCACGTTGACAGCCATGCCAGTCATGGCTAAGCCATGTCAGACCTCAAGCATGACAGGACTGCGGGTAGGCCTGGATGTTATCACAGGAGGCGGGCCGGGCGGCAAACTCTAATTGCCACGACCTCCGCAGTAGCTCGCAGCCTAAGCCTGCCTTCAGCCAGCCTTGCAGACCAAAGTTGCGGCCTGTAAATATGGAGCGCAGCCAGAAAGTTCAGCATTTGGTTCAAAGGGTTTAGGAGCTCGGCAACTAATCTTCTGCTTCTGAAGGTGTCCAGGGTCGTTAGCGGGCACTTGACATGAAGCATACCTGCATGATGGTAAGAGAATTTCTTCACAAGTAGTTAATATTGTAACGTGGATACTGAGATGTGCTAACCTTGAGCTTTACGAGGAAAATGCTGGTGTTTTGCTTGAATAGGTGCCAAGTACAGTGGCTGTTTTCTAAATTAATTTAAAGCAAGTTCTGTATTATATTTAGCGTTTCAGCTTTTGAATTCACAATCCCGAAGCACTATAGCACTCAAAATGCTAACCTGCATTAGTGTTGTTGAGTGATATAAATGAAAAGCAATTCTTGCTGGATAAATGTGGAAGAAACGATTTAAAACAGTCCTTGTTATGTTCTTATGCCCCGGGAACCGCTATAGCCCTGCATCAACCCACAGACCTGCAGGTACCAGAACTCACTCTTTTAAGATCTGCTTAGAGTTTCTCGTTGTTCAAATGGTTGTAATTGATTATATATATATGTTTCCATCGTCTTAATTGTTTGATTTTGCTCGGGAGACAGTGTGTGTCACTAATAGTCGTTGAAATGTCACTTATAATTGCACCAAAATTATATAAATGTCACACATAGCAATCTGAAACCTTGGCAGCTATGTTCGTTTTTGTGGAGAGAGTATCTTCTGATCTAATCACAGTATCAATGCAGGCCCACGCTGCAGCCGGCTTCCTTATTTGATCCAGGGCCGAGACAGCAGATAGAGGTGGTCTGCTCCCAGACTCCTAGGCGCGAGACCCCGGGGAGTTTGGGGCAGTGAATTTATTTAGACAGAGGGTCACTGAGAGCCAATGAGAACCTGGTATGAACTGCCAACCATGTGCTTACTTCTGTTCAAAACAGAGGTCTGGTCACGGGAGCCCTGATTCCACCCAGGTATGTGTAATGTAGGGCAGGAATAACTTCATTTATTTTGGGCTCTGCGGGAACACCCGATATTTAAAGTGGTGCTTGTGCTAACAGCAATGCTCATCAAACTCTTTCTGTGCGCATAATGCAGTCTCATTCCTTTACGTGTGTATCGGTTCTCCTTACCCATCCCAGAGTTTTGTCTATTTTGCAGAATATCCACAAATCCATCATGCATTTTCATGCCCTGGTAGAGCTGAGCTTCTAAAAGGGCAGTAGTCTTAAGTATATGTATTCATTTTTTGCCTAGCCCAAAACACTACTTCCAAGAATATCTGCTGCATTAAATCATTACAGGGTCGGTTCAAGGATTCTGGGGGCCCTGGGCAGAAAGCAAATTTGCGAGGCACCTAATAATTTGCACAGACATCCACATTCAGGGCTGCCTGCATCTCAATAGATGCCCCAGCTCCTCTAGCTGCAGCCCCTCCCTCTCCTTAAGTGCCTCTTAACAGCTCATAAAGGGCTGGAGGTGTGAGGGTTGGTTATCTGCAGAAAGTGTTAATACTGCCAGGGAGCTAAACAGGGGGACAATACCCATCCCGCTGTGCCACCGCGCTTGTGGGGGGTGGAGGCCTAGTTGCTAGACACACCGGAGGAAAGTGTTCTCTTGCAACTGGGACTACCCTTACCCCAGTGCTGACGTATTATTATTAAAACATCTTCCTGAGCTCCGCCCCGTCCGGACCCCCTCTTCCGGGGCCCCCACCTACGCTCCCTGCACAGGGCCACCATGAGCCTAGAGCCGGCCCTGAAGTAATCCATGCTTCATGCGAGTAAAATCATATTTAAAAAAGCGTCCGAGCAAAATCACATCTGAAGAAATATATCTGTCATCGCACCTGTTCATATCTGAAATGTGCAATGTAGAGTGTCTTAAAGGCACAGAGTTACACTGCGCTGTTTTACTAATTTATTGGGGACACAACAGTTCTTCATCTGGCCCTGTCAAGACTGGTCTTTTCCACCCAACAGACTCGTACCTCTTTCAGGCAAACCCTGATTTTTTGTTTTTTTTGGGGTGGGGGGGAGGGGGGGGGGTGCAGGAAATCATGGCTTGAAGCAGTACTTTGCTTGTCATTACAGCCCACGGCCCCTTACTATTTTTGTTGTTGTAAATAAGTGAACAGGCTCAGACCATTTGGCTGGTTTGCCACTTGTCATTAAGGGACTGATCTAGTGAATGTGTCGGGGAGGTCTCACCAAGCGGCCTTCATCACATCTAGGATGCTTTCAGCAAACTTAGCAGCTGGGATTGTTGGTGATCCAGCTCTGGTCCATGCACTACCCTATGCCAGTGGATTTTCACCATTGCACTGGGGGAGGTCCAAGGAAAACTGCTGTTCTTGGAAATGAGAAATTGGTGACAACTGATGACCATCGCACACAAAGCGAGTACACCTGATAGGAGAAACCACCATCCCACGATTTCGCCAAAGCACTGGTGTCCAAAATTCGTCCCCAAAGGCCAAAGCCATGCCACTTTTTCAGGTGAACCACTGATTAGGTGATTGAGTTCTTCTAGGGTCACTAGGTTAATGTGTGGTAAGTAGATTCTCAAAAAATTGGGGATGGGTCCGGCCATCTGGGCTTCCGTTGGACATCCCTGGTTTAGCGAGTCAAAAATTCCCCTCCCTCCTCTTACTCACTCCCAGAGCGGAGGACGGGGTTTTATCAGGTTGGCCTGCATAGAGAGGCGGACAACCAATCCGCTTCCTCCTGGAGTTGGCTAACTTCTGCTGCACATTTTCCCACATGTGCAACAAAACATGCTGGCATAGTGCTGGCATAGTGTGTCTGTATATGTGTATATATATATATATGTACATACATATATATATGTACATACATACATATATATATATATATATGTGTGTGATAATACTGCAGGTCTATCTTTTTTAAATTGTTTTGATTGGCGCCATGCTTAGTCTTTCCGTGGGTGCAGGCCTCTGAACAAATTGTATATTTATGTCCAGTCTTCAATACTTTGAGGGTGGATACTTTATCTGCTCTGTAAATCGTATTCTCTTTACATTTTTTTTAATACGTATTTTTCATTGTAATATTTTTTAGAAGCGAGAATATGGAGAATTCTCTAGCACCCCACTATTAGGTGAACCACCCTGTCAGTATGTACCCTTAACTTGGGTGAAAGGAGTTGCACATGAAGAGCCACAGATTTTCCCAGCTAGAAGGGTCCGGCAAAACAGCATTTTATTACATTTTCCCCACTTACAACTTTTGCAAAAGTTCGTTTCACGTTTGGTTTTTACTTGTAGCTTTTGGTTCAGAAACAAATTGGAGCTTCCTTTTTAGGTCTCGCGCCTGCGATGCATATGGCGAAGCCATATGCCATCGCGCAGGCACGATACTATTGTTGCCGGGTCTGCTTCCCAGGAGACAGGAGATGTCACGCGCACGCTCAGGAAAGCGATCGGAGCCGGCCGCGCGCATTCCCAATCTCCTGTCTCTCTGGGAAGCACACAAGCAAGCCCCGCCAAGGCACCACGAGCACGTCCCACGTGGGCGCCTACCACGAGGACAGCCGCAGCAGCAGGGCTGCCCCGCCGGACAGCGTGCGGCCCCTCGCAGCCCGCAAACTGCAAGCGGAAGCCGGGACAATTATTTGAGGCGTTTCTGGTTTTCTTTCATTTTAACTTCCTGGCGCTGCCGCTGCATCACGACATGATACCAGCCTCCCCGCGGCTGAAACTGGCTGACATGTTTTGGAGCCTGGGAGGAGTGAGTACTCTCTCAGCCTGAGTCCCTGCTACTACACAATGCAGCATAGGCGGGCCTCGGAGGGTCGCCATGCCCTCCGTCCCGCCCAACAAACCTCTGTTGCTTTCGGCTCGGCTGCAAGCGCGCTGGCCCCAGTTGAAGAGGGCTTTGCGGATGATTTCCTTGCCGGCTACCTCCAGGTCCTGGTATGGTTGCGCTCTCACAGCCCAGTCCTACTGAAGACCCAGTAGCAGTTGCCAGTGTTTGCGTGCCCAGCGGTACCCCCTGCAGGCGGGAGGCAGGAGATGCGAATCTGCCAGCCAGGTAACCACCCTGCACCCGGGCCACCATTGTTGTTGGTTGCTTTTCTCTTCTGGCATCGTTTTTTTATTGCCGAGACCATGTACGATTCTAAGCTCACTCGTAAAATCCTTTGCAAGTTTGTTTTAGCTGAATTATAACATTTCATTGGAGGCTCTTGCTCTGTAAATGCGGGTCAACTCAAGGGTGGGTTAAATGTGCAAGAAATTCGCCATTAATGCGTCCGGGTCTGCACGCTCTCAGATCTGGGTGCTTTCTTTTCATACAGAAGAATAAAACAACGTATCCTGAAACACACTGATCTTTCTATCGGGAAGTAACTGGTGGTTTACTACTCAACTCTCTGGTCGATTTCATTATCACGTTTGTGTGGCTTTGATGCTGTGACAGTTACAGTCGCGCATCGTAGATGCACACAATAATCTTAGTTATAGATCGATATGATTAACCGCAATTTTTGAATATCCTCCGGTTCACTTTAACGTCTAAAACCAAACCTGACTTTGATGTCAAACGCACAAACCTTGCAACTTACAGTGTCACTTTTGGCTGGAGGCAGGATAGGTAACAAATTAATAGGAAGAGCAGAGCCGTGTCAGAGGTCTGGCTTGGCACTAAGAGCCCATGTACGAGCTAAGCCATGAAAATGATTGGCATGTAATTTGTACAACTCATACGTGTAAAAAAAAAAAATGATAATGTCTCTTCAGAATTAAAACAAAGTGTATTTCTTTAATTGCCGCACAGAGACGTTTCATGTTTACTACATCAGATTATACCACTGCAGAGGCATTTATTAAAAGCATTTAAAAAAAACTTCATGCCCTCCATGTGACCATGCCATTCTTGATGTGTCATAAGAGTCTAGCCAATTGTCCTGTGCACCCTTTATGTGCCCTTGATTCTTATTATATATTGAGCTACAATATTATTAAACAAAGCACGTTTATTAAATCTACAAGCGAGATATGATTAGGATCACACTGTTTGGTCAAACCAGCAAGATAGGATTGACTGTAGGTTTTCTGGTTTCACACACTGCAATTCAGCCACTACACGAATCTCTTTCTTCTGTTTTGCATCAAATGGTCATACTTTCGCTTCAGCTCCTGGTGCATGACGTTGGAGAGTGGGAGGCAGGCAGAAGCCACATGAAATCTCATTTTGTTTGGGCTTGAGGGTCAAAGAAACAAAAGCTACACATTTTGGCTTGAGCCTTCAGTGCGTAAACCCAAGGCTCGCCCAACTTTACTTTTATCCAGGCCTGGTTCTAGTGAGGGATGGGGAGGGCAGTCAGGCCCACTCCTCCTTCCTCCTTCCTCCACAAATGTGCCCATAGACGACCCAAGACCCATTCTGAAGAGGAGAGCCACAGTTTGAGCTGTTTCATAATGTTTCCTGTTTGGAAAAAAGTGCCTCTTTCTATCTAATCACTTCATTTTCATGATCACCAGAAATTACGTGGCCTGCTTTAAGTGCCTGGGGCAAGTGTGAAAATCAGCAGGGCCAGAAGTAGGCTGTGGTTGTTTTTCCCAAAACTTTCTGATTCCCAAAAAGGACAATGGCTTTTGTCCTGTCCTAGACCTCCAAGCCCTCAACCTCATCCTCAACAAGCATTTGCAATGCAATAGGTCTCGCAGCATTAAAGTTTGAGTTACTGGCATTGTCTCTGACAATGCTTTGCATAACTTTTTTTTTTTTAATTTACAATTAGTGGGGCCCTCTGTAATGTAGGCCTTAACTGCACATCAGGAGTGCATGGGCCCTGGGCCCTATGCATTCAATCAGAATTGCAGCCTTCCGATTTCAGTGCAAATTCGAGTATATGAGCCGTGCAGTGCTCTAGGTCTGTGAGGGTGTCTGTTAGCAACAGCTAACCACTCATAAACAATGTTTATATACCAATTGTAAATTAACAAAAAAGTTCTGCAAAGCATTGTCAGAGACAATGCCAGTAACTCAAAATTTAATGCTGCGAGACCTATTGCATTGCAAATGCTTGTATAATATTCTCAGTGCATGAGTAGACACCCTCTACAGCAAGGAAACTTACAGGTGCTGGCCAAGCATTCCAAGGCAACACATTTTTCAGACATTCTCCTCGCACTCCCACACTATATGTTCCAGCATCTTATCTTAGTGAAGCCTGTGAAAGTAGAAAACATCTCAAATAGTACATAAAAACCCTCAAAGAGGAAAACAAAATTGATTATGAATAACCTAAATAACTGTGAGTAATGTGGGGGTATGCTTGTGTGTGCAGAACTCAAGCTGGACAGAGTCATAATTCAAGTTGGAGTTAGGGCATGTTAAAGCCCATAGGTAAAGCTTAATTTCACAATGTACAACCTAATGCACATTTGCGCACCACTGCCTACAGCACTACACTCCGAGACAGAGAAATACATTCCACACATTCCTCTTTCTTATACTTTCAAACGCACATCCCACATGCTCTCTTTCAGGCAAGGCTATTTTATTCGGTGCTAAACACTCCTACTCTGAAGCTATAAGGAGACACAAAATGAAATCCCAAGTCAATGCAAGTGAGAGTAAGTTAAAACACATGGAGTCAATTAAAACAATGGTAGTCAAAGCTCATCACGTGGCCCCCAATAAATATGAGTGCATAAAGCACTACAGCAACCATATGATCCAGACTGAGTGAAGATAGGGTAGAGGACTGACCCCTGGGGAGACCCAGAGACAACTGGCCCTCGTGAACCCACCTTCTTTGCTTGCCCACAGCACTTGACCCATGAACCCCTTTGGCCTACCCACGCTAATCAAGAGAGACGGGGATGCTCGGAGGAGCTTAACTGCTCCCTGTGCCACTTGAAGCTAGCTGCTTGCTCTGCCCCTGCGCACAACTCAGTACAGAAGATCGTGAAATCGGTCTGTAAAAAAGACAGGGTCGCGGGTGCCCCAGAGCTAGATGGTGTTTCAAACTGTAAGAGGGATGAAGAGGATAACAGCACTCATTCAGAGACCTCTCTGGGCCCCACCTTGCAGAACATTATGCAAGCCATAACAGCCACTCGTGAAGCGCTGTAGTGCAAATTTGATCATCTAGGAAAGGCCATGAGGATTCTGAGGTCCGACCATCGCCACTTAGCAGTGCGGGTCATTGCCTTGAAACAAAGGTTTAAACATCAGAGTTACGAGTGGAGGATGCTGAAAATCACTCCTGTTGAAAAAATATACATATTGTGGGGCTCCCGGAGCGAATCGTAGGGGCTTGCATGGTAATGTACCTGTGAAAATGGCTCCACGAGGAGGAGGAGCCAAGATGGCGACCTGATCGGACGTGTAGTCCCTCGTCTCCGGAGACCGTCTCCTTCTTTGTGCCTACCCTGCCGGTGATCCTGTTTTTAGAAGACACGACGTGGAAGCCGATGTGCCCAGGCGTCCTGCGGTGTAATCCTGAGGCTTGCGACTCTTTGCAAGTGGGTGCAATGTCCGACTGAAGTTTGCGGCCCGCGGCGGACCCGAGTCCGGGGCCACGAGTGGACGCTGGGGCCGGCTGCTGGGTGATCAACACCGGGCGTCAGAAGCGGCTTTGACCCGGTCGGACCATTCACAACATTATCGGCCGAATATGGAACGTGCGCTCCTTTGGACTGCAGGTATTGCGCTGGTTGTGCCTGGCAGACTATCCGCAGAGATTGCATGAGTGCAGATGTCCACATCGCGACTAAGGACGAGTGCTTGAACACTGCCCTGCTAGCGGCGGGAGGCTCCCGATCTTTCTACCCCCTCAATGTCGGGCGGAGCGGCTTGCTTCTGGGGCGATATTTACGGCCTCTTTTTGGACCTGCTTAACTCCTTTCCTCGAGCTGTACGTCTTTAGCCAATATTAGCGGCTTTGCACTACTTGAGGTGTCTCCAGTGGTGATCACGAAGTGCACAATGGAGGGCAGCTCCGGAGAGACTGTATCATGGAGTGACGGTGGATGTGTGGTGCGAGATGACTTGACCGGGAGGACACATGGAACTGCTCGGGGCTATGGAGCTTTATTGGCGGCTATTGTCTCCCTTCACTCCGAGGTGTTACACTCTGCAAAAACCCTGATCAACAAGGTGGACGTTCTAATAAGTGATCGTGGATGCTCTAAAATGGCCGCCTCGTCAGACTGTAGTGGGGCTCTTTGTTCCACGTCTGACCGCGATAAGATGGCGGCGTTGCGTAGCGGTGCCTGCCCAGCAACCCCAGACCCCGGGGTGCCTCTTGCTACTGCTGATTATTGCCCTGGCCGAAGTGGAAAGTACGAACTGCAATCACGACGAGTGTTCTATCCCAGCACTGTTTCTCCCTCTACCTGGAGATCCCTCCAGAAGGGGCCTGACATTGAGACTTTCATCCTTGGTTCGATTTCGCTCTGTGCCACAGGTGTGGCGTACTCTTGGCCCAGCTTGTTCTCATTGGCCCTGTATGTACGGGACATGGTTGAGTGCTCTAGTCGATGTTCCCCGTTTGGACTATCGTACGCATCTCCCTGGATCCTCGGGGTTTCCGTGGTTAGCAGTGGTGGCGGAGAGAGAACTGGCCAGGGGTGAACATTTATTATTATGGTCTGGGGATCTCCTGTTGCTGACCTGGGCATGTGGGTGGTGTGTCGCTGCCTTTGACTGCGCTATGTGTTGATTCTGCATCTCTAATTTATCCTGATTGTACTGCTTAATATCACCGGGCTTTTTACTCTGTGTTGTTGCTGGACTTGCGGGACGGTGGGGCCGGGGGACGGGCGGTGGGCTCCTCCCCTCCTTTCTTTATTTTTGAGAGTTATAAATTAGGATTCTTTTCTTACTCTCTATATTTCGGGACTCCTTTTACTGGGCGACAGGCACACTGCTAGGGGGGGTTGGGCTGTAGCCAGCTGCAGGGGTGCAGGGTGGGGGGTGGATAGCAGGGGTTTTCTGTTTTTTCTTTTAGGTTCTATGGGCCCTCTATTCTTTTTCTTTTTCCTTTTTCTGGGTTTAGACGTTTCACATGTGTGGTAGGCAGCAAATCTGGCATTCCATTACGGTTCCTATTTGTCAATCCTGTTTCTATGAAGCCAGGTCCGACTCGTTGTCTTCGATATCCTGCTCTTGTCTATCCTACAGGAAAAATCTTTAAAATTAGACCTCATTATTCCTGTTACATGTCCTTAGCACCTTTTCTGTTGCAATGTACTGTACTTGCTAGCCCTCGGGCTCATTGCTGTATTGTATGTGCGGTTTTTTGTCAATAAAGGTCTTCCAAAAATAAAAAAATAAAAAAAATGGCTCCACGAGGAGATAGCTGGTGAGGGCCTCTCCTCTTTCTTTGCCCTGGAATGGGTTCATAGAGTTCCGGCGAGCCCCCCACACCCCAGGGTTCCGGTGCTGGCACGTCTGCTCTATTATAAAGACAGAGATCATATTTTGAACCAGGCCCAGCTCAAAGAACCTTTAGAGGTGGAGAAAAATATGGTCAGAATATTTCTCGAGAGACGTACAGAAAATGAGATTGTCCTTCCTTGAAGCCAAAAAAAGTGCTCCAGCTGCAGTACAGGGCTCCTCATTTTTCCAATCCCCGCTGGAGGTGTGGAACTAGTTAGACCAACACCCACAGCAAGTTAATAGTCTCAGAATGCAAGTAAGCCGACCACGCAAATCTCGATACAGGCACAAGCTCAGGAGCCATAATACAGCAGTTCCCACATCAGAAGAGGTCCAGCAGGAAGGAGATGAGCAATGGAGGTGATGGTGTCAATGAGTGACAGCAAATCCTGACCTCCATCACCTGCTGAGGGCATAGCGGTCAGAGACTTGGACTCAGATCATGGCTTCCTAACGTCAGTAGATTCCAACGGCCATCTACCACTGGTCATTACAGGTACATCTGATGAAATCATCTAAGTGCACTGATGAACACTAAGATACAATGAACTCGGGGGACCAGAGAGCGATAGAAGCTGTTGTGAAATGGGGCATTTCGACATCCTCCTTGGAGCATGGCCACTACACTCCGCACATCTGGTTGGACAGGCAAACTCTGCCACAGAGCCTAGCAAAATATCCCCCCCCCTTAGTTAGAGTTATACGCAGATGTGCCAGCGACTGGTTGAGTGAAGATTGAGATTTTGGATGGTGGGCCGTTGCCTACCCATCCTTGGGTGTGAATGTTGGGAGTTAAATGAGTGCTAGATACTGAGTTGTGCCTGATGGTATGCTTGAATGAAGACTGGGTTGATGAGGAGTCAGAGGATGGGTATTGGGGGGGTTGGCGCTAAGAGAATGCAATAATGGTGCCCTATAATGTATAGATCACTGTCCTGGAATATTAGGGGATGCACACAATTACAATGGCGAAAATATATAAGGTGTTCTCATTCCTAAACAGGAGAGGAATTTGCAGCGCACTCATTCAAGAGACACATTTAACAGTTAGCACCTACTCTGCCTACTCATCTGGGTAAGGGCAGGAGTGCCCTTCCAACACACGGGGCATGTGATCAACTCAGAGGGAAGTTATGTGTTAGTGACTAGCCAATTAGAGTGGCAAGATATCACAATTGTTAATATATACGCACCAAATACTGATCAGGGGACCTTTGTGACTAACCTATCAGGGCCTTTAGCTCCATTCCTTCTTCACTCAACCATAATGGGAGAGGATTTCATGTGCATTGCTGATCCTGACCTTGACCACTCACATCCTCCTTTTCAAGATGCTCCAAAAGCCCATACTGAGTGGGCTTTTCTGGGGCTGGCAAGCTGATAGACACATGCTGACAGTTGAACTCTCAGATGAGAGTATTTCTTATTTCCACGAACTGCACATAAGATTAACACCTTCGCTGCGGCACGAATTCCGCTGCAGTGCTGGGACATTCCATTCTCAGGCATGGCTTGAACGGCCACTGCCCGTCATGCGCACACGCCTACCGTGACTCATGATGGCCGGGGGCTGTCATGAGCACGGAAGAGAATATGTATTTCTTATGTACCCCAGACGTGCACACACTGACCCATGAGATAGAATACCTCTCATGCACCATATCCTACCACAATACTGTGCTTCTCCACCTGACATGGGAATGCTCAAAACTCTGCATTCCTACCTCGGAACTTAAGCCCAAATCCCAAAATGATCCCCACTATGAGGAAGTTATCTGAGATAATATACACCATTACGTTGCCAAAAATAGTGATGCCGCCTTCTCTCCATTATTGGAATGGGACGCATTTAAAGTGTTCATAAGGGGTAAGTGCCTAGCCGAATCGATGGCCACCAGGAAAATGCTGCTGCTGGAAGCCCAAACCTCTGAACAGGCCATGAGGGAGGTAGAGCAAAGTAAACCCCGGCAAACAGAGCTTCATCAGCAGTTGCTGGAATGTAAGGAACAAGTGGTGAGCCAAGTGGAGCGCCTCCACTTTTTCGACTATATCAATTATATGGTCAAGGCTCACTTGGAAAATGACCAAACAGGCAGGCTGTTGGTGTGGCTGGCCAATCCAGAAAAGAGATGCTCAGCGATAGTAGAAATTCAGGCAGATGAGACGAACACACAATTCAGGCAAACCAAGATCAATCAACACTTCCTTAAGTACTACACGCAATTATACACATGCATCATAGAAGACAACAGCAAGCTGCTGAGGGCTTACTTGGAGCCCTTACCCCTTGTAACCCTAACTGAGGATGGGGCTCAGGAACTGGGTGCTGATATCTCTATACAGGAAATCAAACGGTCTAGCGAAAGGAAAGACACAGACGGACTCCCAGTGTAATTTTATACCAAGTACTAGACAATACTAGTCCCCAAATCTTGAGGAGTTATAAAAGGTGGCAAGGAAGATAGGGAACATCCGCACATCCACAAAAGAAGCAATAATGAACCCACTGCTGAACCGAGTAAACCAGCAAACGACTGCAGGGTCTATAGACCGTTATCCATGCTTAATATTGTTGCAGGGATTCTGCACATTCACGTAACTATGCACAGGAGAACGGGACCTCGGTGTATAGGGCCTAAACCTTCCTACCACCTCAGTACCCAAAATCCCAGGACCGACTAGCTATAGTGCCTCACTCTCTCTCCTACATAATCACGAAGATGCAAATGATTAGACACTACAGACTCTCTCAGGAATTGTGGTATCAAGACTTGCCCTTTTGCTCACTCACTCGTACCTGCCCACAATAAGAATTGACAGAGTCACTGTTATAGTTCAAAATGTGTATTTTAACTATAGTGCTCTATAATGCAGTATACAAGCCCCTACCTGCAGCAAAATGCATAAACCTAAAACAGCATTGTTGCAAGTCCATAGATTATGAAGGAGGATGTCATTGTATACAGATAGTGGATAAAGGACTATACGGCCTAACCACCCTCCCCTTGGCCAGAAGAAGTTTTATTATATGAAAGAAGATCTCTGGGGTTTGTCAGCAGACCCCATACTTTAGTGCCTAGATGGATTTTTACATCATAGGAACAGCATAGCTCTTCTCCCTGGAAAGGCCTCTCTCCAAGTGTGTGTTAACCCAACATGCATCCCCATAATATCAAAGAACGAGTTTCCAGCAGTCGCAGCTGTGTTAGCATGCTTTGTCTTGCACATCATGTTCAGACTAAACTCCAGGAACAGGCAGAGAACTCAGAAAGCAGACGGTTCTCATGTGAAAGGCACAAACAGATTTGTGCAAAATAAAGTCATGTAGTAACGTGCGCAAGAGCAGCATCGTGGCAGCAGAGCTCATGCTAACTTAGCAATGTCAACAATAACCCTAACGGCCATACGACAATATACACTACAAACTCCTGAGTAAAATATTAGGGAACAGGCTTCTGTTTTACATGTCCAAATTAGTGCACCAAGACCAGGCGTGATTTATCCCTGGTCAAAAAACAGCCATATACATAAGACAACTGCTGACAGTCTTGGAGGCTGACGCATACCAACGTGACCAAGCAGCGATATTTAGTGTTGACTTTAAAAAGGCATTTGATAGCCTAAAGTGGTCATATCTCTACAGTGTGATGGAGAGGATGCAATTGCGACAGGGGTTCCTGAAGTGGACTAGTCTGCTCTACAAAGACCCCACAGTAATAGTTGCATGACATATACCCTATTGGCTAAGGGACGAGACAGGGCTGCCCCCTGTCCCCATTGCTATTTTCACTGGCAATGAAACCCCTGGCCTGCACAGCCAGAAAGGGACATAGGTACCAGGGGATCTGAGTAGGGGGCTGCCATAACCGCATAACCCTTTATGTGTAAGATTTTACTGCTCTTTCTGAGGGACGGGAGGAAGGACTTGAGTGGAGCCAAGCACATGCTAGATGACTTTGGGGCCCTATCTGTGCTACAGGTCAACTGGCAAAATTCCAGCCTTTTTCCAACAATAGCGAATCGAGGTCCCCCACCGGGTTTAGACCACTTGCGCTGGGAGCCTTGCTGTTTGCAGAATTTGTGGGTCAGTATTTTTCACGACAAAGCCGACCTTCTAAAAGGAAACGTAAGCCTACCTATCAAAGTGCTGAGACAGAATATGGAGTTTTGGAAAACACTTCCAATTTCCTTGGTAGGCATAGGGATGCTGCTAAAGATAGTGGTGCTCTTGCGGCTTTAGTACTATGCCACTGTGCTTCTGCTGTGGATTCCAAGACCGGTGTTTAGGGAGCTGGACTCCTTAATCACGGGGTTGTTATGGGGGGCTTGGTGCAGACGAATATCGCTAACTACACTGCAGCGACCTGTCACACACTGTGAACTGATGGCACCTGACTTAGAAACATATTATCTGACTGCACAACGCAGTGGTTTACGCAGTGGGTAGCAGGGAGACAGAACCCAGAGAATTTATTAGGACCATTTGTTCCCACCTTGGACCGGCTGCTTGAGGTGCTATTACAAACTAGGCATCGTGCAGATGGCGACATGAGGCAATTTCAAGTCATGAGTAAGTGTTGGACCCGCTGCCTCCAAGAGACGAGTTGGAAAATTCTTTATTCACCAGACCTCCCCATTTCCATGCTCAACACTCAGCCACACAGGGGAAACTGAGGAGGATTGACTGAGTGAGCCATAGCAGGGGCGACAAAGCTGGGGAATCCCTTCCGGGATGGGAAGTTGATCCCCCTTCAAGGAATTCAGAATGGAATTTGACCTACCATAAGGCACTTGCAATTCTAGGGGGCAGTGACAACAGCATTCTGCAGACATTGGAAAACAGGCCTGGAAGAACGTAAATCTCACAAATCCTGTCAGTATGTGATGACAACTTATTTAAGTGATGCACTTTGCACTAATCCAGGCAACCATTAAGGCAATTTTAGTGGTCTTTGATAACCATAGAAGCTCTCAAAATGGTAGCTGTGGAGAGCAGCCTTAAAGCTTATCTTGAAGGAGTGTTAAGCAGCTTGTTATATCAGTTTAATCAATAGTGTGAGTTAAATGAAAAAAATGTGGTTGCCCTCTCTTGGACTAGGAGGGCCCGATTCACAGAACTAACTTAAGACAAAATCCTAAACTTACTACTTTTGGTATTCACAGAAGTTAGGATTTTGTCTTAAGTTTGTCTTAAGACAGACTTAAGACAAAATCCTAACTTAAGTCTGTCTTAAGTCTGTCTTAAGACAAACTTAAGACAAAATCCTAACTTCTGTGAATGCCAAAAGTAGTAAGTTTAGGATTTTGTCTTAAGTTAGTTCTGTGAATCTGGCCCCCGAGAGTGTCTCCCTCTTGCACTCAAAATAAAGTTCAATAGTTAGTCTTAAGGTAAAGATCACTTAATTCGTGGTGTAGTGGATTATTTAATTTTCTTCAGATCAAATCTCCTATTGCCAACCATTTTCATCTCTTGAACCACAACAGAAGCCAACTGCGCTTTTTGATTCTCTAACAAGTTCTGATGCTGTAAGGACGTAACAAAACACAATACATGTTACAATGAGAAGTGTACTGGATAGATAAAATGGATTCCATCAGTCCTAAGGACTTAATGAACGGTGGGACCTCAGCTGTTTCTTGTAGAATTATCTCTATCTGACTTATGTGTGTCACAGCCCCCGGCATCCCTTGCTTCAGTATGACTTGTTTTCCAACACACTATAATGTATCACATAGGTGACCTGGTGTACGGTCACACCACGTGTTGTATACTCATGCTACACAGTACATTCAGCATCCCGGACATGTTTTTTCTGTTGTTATGCAACTTTTAACATTATGCATTTTTATTCTAGTTTTTACACTTTTTTTATAACATTATGCATTTCTTTCCAGTTGTTACAGTTTTTTTTCATAACTTTATATATTCATTTCCCATTGGTGTTACTGAACATTTTTGTGTTATACAGGGACGAGCTTTTCACACTACGTGCACCCGCGAGTCTATCACATTCACCCTCATCTGATCCGAGCACACATGCCACAGAACTACCATTTTTTTGCCTTTGTAGTTCTTCCCAACAGAGGTCACGCATGTCACTTCCAGGTTCACCAGGAAGTTTATAGTTAGTTCCTGGTATACGACCCGGCCAACACCGGGGACGTGCCACTAACCTGCCTGAAAGCTGCTCGTGAGGAGGAGAAACGCCGCTGCCTGTTCCCTGATAGGGGAGAGCTGGAGGAGTGCTGCTGTTTGCGGGCCGCGCCGTGAATAGAAACGCGGCTGCCGCCTGCACCTTGCTGGGGGATTGTTGCCCCTAAAGACCACCCGTGCCAGGAGATCCCCGCGGACCGCGCGCTGCCTGCCTACAACACCCAGCAGGCAGTGCGGTCTCGCGTGAGGTGACGGCCGGAAGCCCCGCCCCCTGGGACCTTGAAAATCGGCACCGGTGCAACGTGCAGCGGGACGTGCCACTAACCTGCCTGAAAGCTGCTCGTGAGGAGGAGAAACGCCGCTGCCTGTTCCCTGATAGGGGAGAGCTGGAGGAGTGCTGCTGTTTGCGGGCCGCGCCGTGAATAGAAACGCGGCTGCCGCCTGCACCTTGCTGGGGGATTGTTGCCCCTAAAGACCACCCGTGCCAGGAGATCCCCGCGGACCGCGCGCTGCCTGCCTACAACACCCAGCAGGCAGTGCGGTCTCGCGTGAGGTGACGGCCGGAAGCCCCGCCCCCTGGGACCTTGAAAATCGGCACCGGTGCAACGCGCAGCGGGACGTGCCACTAACCTGCCTGAAAGCTGCTCGTGAGGAGGAGAAACGCCGCTGCCTGTTCCCTGATAGGGGAGAGCTGGAGGAGTGCTGCTGTTTGCGGGCCGCGCCGTGAATAGAAACGCGGCTGCCGCCTGCACCTTGCTGGGGGATTGTTGCCCCTAAAGACCACCCGTGCCAGGAGATCCCCGCGGACCGCGCGCTGCCTGCCTACAACACCCAGCAGGCAGTGCGGTCTCGCGTGAGGTGACGGCCGGAAGCCCCGCCCCCTGGGACCTTGAAAATCGGCACCGGTGCAACGCGCAGCGGGACGTGCCACTAACCTGCCTGAAAGCTGCTCGTGAGGAGGAGAAACGCCGCTGCCTGTTCCCTGATAGGGGAGAGCTGGAGGAGTGCTGCTGTTTGCGGGCCGCGCCGTGAATAGAAACGCGGCTGCCGCCTGCACCTTGCTGGGGGATTGTTGCCCCTAAAGACCACCCGTGCCAGGAGATCCCCGCGGACCGCGCGCTGCCTGCCTACAACACCCAGCAGGCAGTGCGGTCTCGCGTGAGGTGACGGCCGGAAGCCCCGCCCCCTGGGACCTTCAAAATCGGCACCGGTGCAACGCGCAGCGGGACGCGCGCGGGGCTCGCACGGGGCTAAGCCCGGGCAAAGGGCGGGCCCTCTGTGGCCCTCAGAGGCCGGAGGAGGCTGTGCTGGGCCCGAGGTCCTGGAAAAAAATACCGAGTAAGTAACACATACCCACAATTGTAATCAAATTGCTCTATGGCTACCGCCGCTGTAAGTGATACATCAACTGGACCGGAAAAATCCGGGAGTGCACTAAACAGAACACTGGATGATTATTTTCCTAAGGCTGCTCCAGAGGGTAATAAAGAACTAACACTTGCTGAAAAGCGGGCAGACAGACGTCGTTCCATTGAACGTATCAAAAATAGGACTCTGTCTGAGCCCATCTATTCTGTAACCCTGGACAATGACTCATATAACACTCCTACAGACAATCTATCCCCAACTGCTAGTGTGCCTCTATTGTTCAAGGAATGCTTAGCACCTGCCATCTCACCGACGCTAACTGAGGCTGACTTACAATCTGAGGGTCAAGATCTCCCCAGTACACTAAACCCCGTAGTAACTCTGATTTCCCCTACTATTAGGTCGGGGAAAGTAGTAAGAGGGAAACAGCAGAGCACATTGGCAAATAAAGCACATGGGCCCCCACCCCCCAAAAGGAGACGAACAAAAATGGACACAAGTAAGTCCAAGTTAAGTCACTCAGAGTTTGGCAAGAAGACCAGCATTGCATCAACTATGACAGTGGGGAAGTCAGTTGGCAAGCAAACAACGGCAACTGCCCTAACTCCATCAAAATCCTTAACACCACCCTCTCCATTAATCACATTGCCTGATACTACCCCCACTCCGATGGAAGAAGGTCCCCAGACAAACTCTCCGAAGGATTTACTGGACAATATTGAAATGATTGTACGGACCTATATGCTAGCTCTATCGGACAGATTAAAGGGAGTAGAAACAAGGTTGGGGAGGATTGAGCTGGATCTGGCAGCTCTTGGGCAATTGGGAAGGCCACTAAGACCACAGAATGTAACCCAGTCCCAAAAAGCCCCACACACAGTTTGCACCCCCTCTACCGTAAGAGCAACTGTAAAAACTACTAACTCTACTAATGATAACATTACGGTAGTAGCTAATGGAGCTGCCCCTAAACATCCAGCTAAAGGTACCCACTCTGTCAGTCAATCGCCCAAAAACACTGACCCAAAACACCATCAATTTGCTAAGAGTAAATCCACTGCATTACTAAGTACTGTGGATACCCTGGCCAATATTCAACCTAGGGACTCATCCAACTCCTCAAACTGGTTACCTAGTGTTGAAGAGAAAGAGGTTGGTCACGCAAGAGGGGGTCAGGGAAGGATACCACCTATGGAACTCCCACCGGAAGCACTACCATATGTAGTGGTGCTTACTGGGGTTCCTGAGCTGACAAGTGGCAAGCGGGAAGGCTACTTTCAGCTAAAAAATAAGATCATGCATTGGTTATCATTGTATAGACCGAAAGCCAATCATGTAAATGGCGAAATTGTTCATGTGCGCCGTCTGTCCTGGCTGGGTGGTAGAACAAAGGATATTGGGGGTGACATTGTAGTGGTAAATTTTAGGGATAGGAAGGCGGTCCAATATATATTGAATTGGCCATATGGCAACGAAAACAACTGTGTAGTGCCCCGCCCACTAACCTACTTCTACCCAAGAGCAACTGTATTCCCCCCTCAACACACTACCAGACTCTTCCCCTATAATACGCAACATTTGAATGCAGAAGTACCTAGGAACCCTGTTCATTTTCAACAATTTGTCCCACCCCCCGTGTTCCACGAGTGGAACACTGTACCAACCAATTACAACATAGGAGGAAATGGTAATATGTCTAATCCTACCCCATTTACCCCCTTGGAATTGACAAATAGGTTTGAGGCATTCAGTGGGTTGGAAGAGTGTGATTGATGTTTAAAGAGCACGGGAGGTATTAGTGGTACTGAAAATGTCAAATGTATTTGGGGGGGCACTGTGGAAAAAGGATTAGGTTGTTTGAAGCCAGGTCCAAACAATACTGTTATTTGTTGTGATGCTATAAACAAAAAAAGATCGATTGTTGCATTACCTGCAGTGTCTCTAGAGACAAATGAGGGCCCATCTCTGTTTGCTTCGAACCTAGAAAGTAGAGATGTTGGGGGGGTTGCTAATGCATTGTGTACCTTGGGTCATGACCACCGAAAAGAAGGTGATAGTAGCCCTATGGAGGATACATGTTCTGTTGTTGTTATAGCGCCAGATAAAGTGAATAGGAGTATAATACCAGTTGCTCCTGCCGTGCCCCATGACACGAACAAGGGAAATTCTCTATTCACACTGGTCTCATGGAACATTGCGGGGGTGCGTGCAAAATTGAATGATCCTGACTGGAACGCATATATAAATACTTTTGACATCTGTGTGCTACAGGAAACTTGGGCTACAGCACAACTGCACAGGGTTGGCTTTAAAACCTACCAAATAGAGGCTGTCCCTTCCCTGAGAGGTCGTGCCTCTGGAGGCCTCCTAGTGTGGGTTAATGTTTCCATAAAGCTAACTATTAAAATGATTAACACCGACTCTCCAGACATTCTTTGTCTGGAAATAAGAACAGTGGATAATAGGACATTTCACTTATTTAATGTTTACAACAGCCCCCAATCTTCCCATAAGGAATCCGCATGCATAGGGAAGTTGGAGTCGCTTGTGGATTCACTAAAAACAGAGACTGGTGTTATTTTATGTGGAGACTTGAATTGTAACTTTGAACCTATCACAGGGATAGCCGCACTGTTTAAGGAGGAGGATACTGCCAATGCAATACCTGCCCTGAGCGAGAGTTGCATGGTTGCTGGTACAGCATTGGCCCTACAAATCACACGTCTCTTGACCTCACATGGTCTGAGAGCATGTAATGGACGCATGCCTTCAGATAGCCCAAAAGCTCCTACATTTAAGAGAGGTAATTATGGGAGTAAATTGGACTATGTTATTGTCTCCTTTGACCTCTGGCCATTTACAGTGGATCTAAAAGTCAAAGAAAGATATGAAAGTGACCACTACCCCCTAGAAATGAGCTTTTTAATAGGCTTGGTCATGGAGCCTGATAATAGGGAGGGAGACCAGAGCATAGTAACCTCAATCATTACCGATAACATTGTCCTTAGTAATAATCGCAGGGCGGTTAAATGGGCATTTGTGCTAGAAAAAGAGGACCTACTGGCCAATATTTATCGTGCTTTTGCAGACACCCTGGACCAATATTGTCCCTTTAGCTGCTCTCCTAAAGAATTTATTGATCTGCATAAATCCCTTTTCAGCCAATTATTAGAAATCCTTACCAAGAGACCAAAAAAAGGTGCAGGAAGGACTAGCGCAAAACCTTTAGGCAAACCTTGGTATAACAAGGAATGCCGCCTTGCCAAAACTGCACTGATCAATGCTGTCAAAAGGGGAATCCCATCAATAGTTAGAGAGCAAAGAAAGGTTTATAATAAAATAATATTAAAAGCTAAATCTACATGGGATGAGGAACTGTGGCTCAATATGCTAATAGCCGCTAAAACAAAGGATCAGAAACAATTCTGGGAATTGGCAGCTAAAGAAAATAAACGAGAGAAAGGTTCCAGGGAGGTCTACCTAGATGAAGATACTTGGGTTAAGCACTTTTCGTCATTGTATGCAGCCAAAACCTCGACCGAGGCAGCAAACGATGCACCTCCCCCTAAAATATTAGCTAATACTCAGCAGGTAGTGTTCACCCTACAAGAAACGGAGGCAGCAATTAGTTCAATCAAGAAGGGGAAGGCGCCAGGGCTCGATAGAATCCCTGGTGACCTGTACCTGTATAGCATTGAAGTTTGGGCACCCTATTTAAATCATTTATTTAACATAATTACAGCCAGTGAGCACATTCCAGATACTTGGAATGGTGCAGAAATCATTACCATTTTTAAAAAAGGGGACCGTGGTGATCCAGCAAATTACCGCCCCATTAGTCTTTTAGATATCACGCAAAAAATATATGCTAGGCATATTCTTAATAGAATAAACTCATGGTTGGAAGAGGAGTCAATTTTATCTAAATACCAGGCGGGATTCCGAAGCAAAACAAGTACTATAGACCAAGTATTCAGGCTATGCTGCTTGTATTGGAAGTATGTCATCATGCGCAAAGGTCACTTGTATGTGACCTTTGTTGACCTACGAGCAGCATTTGATCTCATTCCACGAGATCTACTTTGGGAAACCCTGAATAGGCAAGGGCTGCCTGGCGACTTATTAAAACTTGTCATAGGATTGCATCGGGAGAATTACGCTAAGGTTAGATGGGGCCCTAACGGGGAACTTACACACCCAATCCCAATAAAAAGGGGAGTGCGGCAGGGCTGCGTCCTGGCGCCCACCCTATTCTCCCTCTACGTAAATGACATTGCAACCTATATGCAAGATTGCGATAATGATTCTCCTCGACTGGGAGGGGAACGCGTTGCGTCCCTCCTCTTCGCGGACGACACAATCTTAATATCGCAAACGCCTCATGGCCTACAGACCCTATTAGACAGGTTCCAACAGTACTGTATTCAAAAAGGATTAGAAATCAATGTAAAAAAAACAAAATATATGGCTTGGAACCCGCACAAAACTTTTAAAAAGAATTTAACGCTGAATGGGCAAAGATTAGACTACGAGCACAGTTTTACTTACCTGGGGGTACTGATGGACTCCGCAATGGGTTGGGTGCCACAATTGGAAAAATCCAAATTGGTGTTCAAACAAAATTGCTTCCCAATCACACAGAGATATAACAAAAGTGTAAATAAAGCAGTTACTCCCGCGATAGAGCTTTTTAGATATAAGGTACAATCCGCCTCCTTGTATGGGGCAGAAATCTGGGGTCCAATATGTAAAAAATCCTTTGAAGTATTGGAAAATAAATTCGTCAGGGGACTATTAAAAATTCCAACTAATACCCCCCTGATACCCCTATATCTAGATCTTAACATCAAACACACAGACCAGCATGCCATTTTGAGACCATTGTTGATGTGGATCAGATTATGGACAACCATGGAACTATCTGACTACAGAAATGGCCTGAAGGAAGTTCTAGAGTTGGATAGAGATAATAAGATCTTTTGGTTTAAGCATGTGAAAAACTGGCTTACCAAGCTCGGATTAGTACACTTCTGGAACGAGCCGGAATCTCTAAAACCAAACTCTAAGAAAATTGTAAAACTAAGCTTCTGGTCATACGTGAACTATGATTCTGTGTATTCGAGAACCCATGGTCCCCTTACTGAAACATTTCTATTGGTAAAAAATGAGGTTCTATTTGAACAATTTCTAGATGAAGTCCAACCCCCGCTGGCAAAATCCCTATATCTAAAATTCAGGTATGGAACATTGAGGCTAAAAGTAACTGAGAAAAGATGGGGGAAGTCTGACAAAGAGCATTGCACTTTGTGCACCGATAACCAAAGGGAGGACATCTTCCACATATTGTTTTTTGTCCTAGATATGAAAAAGCTAGGAAAAAATGGATAGTCCCCCTGTGCCGCAATCTTGGCACATCCTCCCATAGGGAAGCGGGCAGAATTTTGACCACGGACACCAGTCAAGTAATCGTGTTTGGTATTAGCAAATTCCTACTGTCTACCTACTTTGTTAGAAGGAAATTATCCCTTCCATTCTAAATTAAAAACTCCCCGGAATCATGAATAATGCCAATGTATAGCATTTTAAATTTTGGTGTAAAATCAATTTAATATCTTTTTAATTTTTCTACTCTTTTTAAACTATTTTAATATTTATTGATACTGTGCCAAACTGAGTTATATATCATGTGCTCTACTGATGAAATATTTGCCAATGTGATGAATTGATGAAATGTAGAGGCAATGTAATACTAGGGTGCCCTTATGATGAAGACTTTTACTGTTGTATGATCTATAATGTATTGTATATTTTATGTATCTTTTATGTCGCAATGCAACGAAATAAAGATTGAAATTGGAATTGGATTCTCTAACAAGTTCTGATGCTGTAAGGACGTAACAAAACACAATACATGTTACAATGAGAAGTGTACTGGATAGATAAAATGGATTCCATCAGTCCTAAGGACTTAATGAACGGTGGGACCTCAGCTGTTTCTTGTAGAATTATCTCTATCTGACTTATGTGTGTCACAGCCCCCGGCATCCCTTGCTTCAGTATGACTTGTTTTCCAACACACTATAATGTATCACATAGGTGACCTGGTGTACGGTCACACCACGTGTTGTATACTCATGCTACACAGTACATTCAGCATCCCGGACATGTTTTTTCTGTTGTTATGCAACTTTTAACATTATGCATTTTTATTCTAGTTTTTACACTTTTTTTATAACATTATGCATTTCTTTCCAGTTGTTACAGTTTTTGTTCATAACTTTATATATTCATTTCCCATTGGTGTTACTGAACATTTTTGTGTTATACAGGGACGAGCTTTTCACACTACGTGCACCCGCGAGTCTATCACATTCACCCTCATCTGATCCGAGCACACATGCCACAGAACTACCATTTTTTTGCCTTTGTAGTTCTTCCCAACAGAGGTCACGCATGTCACTTCCAGGTTCACCAGGAAGTTTATAGTTAGTTCCTGGTATACGACCCGGCCAACACCTTTTCCAACATTGCTCGTATAAAAGCGCTGAACTTACCAGCTTCAGCCTCTATGTAAGTACCTAGCAATCCCGACCGTTTTCACACTTGTTGTCACGCTTGTATTTTGTTATCAACTTCATGTGATAACGCATAGCACTGTCTCTTCCACAGATCTTGGACACTTTGACATCACGGTAATGTCACGTGAGCATTTATCTGCTGTTTCCCTCATTTGTACACTCTTAACCACGCCATTTTTATTACCTAACTCGGAACGGTTTTCACCGTATCACCTATTTGCACTGAACTGATGTTCCTATGATCACCTCTTAGCACGGCACGGTTTATATCACGTTTCGGACCGTAGAATAATGTTTGCATGAGACACTTACGCACCAGCATGCTATGCGCAGCGCACTTTTTATCTCCTCGCTATCTTTTCAGTGCACAGATGACTGGACTCAGGAAATTTCTCCAAACACTGACAAACTTGATAATCATCTGTTTACACTATGGGATTTGTACCGCATGTACCGTTGTACCGCATAGCCATGTTTACACCCAGTGATTTACGCTGACACCCTGTTTCCTTTCATCCACAGTAATCTATCGCCTGACGAAGGGCTTGCATGCCCGAAATGCATTGGGCACTTTGAATGGGCACTTTGAATGATTTGACAATTCAAAGCAATATGAAGCTTAAACGAAAACATTCCATTATTAATAAACCATGAAGAAAATTTAATAATCAACGATACCTACTACACCACAAATTAAGTGACCTTTACCTTAAGACTAACTATTGAACTTTATTTTAGCGCACGAGGGAGATACTCTCTTAGTCTAAGAGAGTGCAACCATGTCTATATCATCCTCAAACTCAGGAGGACTTATCCGACTGCACCACCAACCGTGTTACCATTTTATTACCGCAACTCGACAACCTAAAGGAGTGCGCCACTCAGTTTTTTTCACTGTTAAATGAAAAAGAACAACACAGTGTTTCTATAAAAATCAATCTATTTTTTACACAACACTCACTAACACATTGGTATATCTCAGACACGAAGATATCAACATAGTACCTCAAAATACTTCACAAGCAGTGGTGGCTGGTGACATTTAAAAGTAGTGGCGTAAAAGTTTGTGGCGAGTAGGTGGTGCTGAGCAGAGCGAGTGAAGCGGTCCGTCTTTTTAAAAGAGATGACATATGGTGCATTTTCATTTTTTGAGCATATTTGAGAAAGCAAGAAGATTAATAAAGCAATTGTACAGTGTATTTATGACATCAATAAAGCGATTTCATAAGATAATGATTTAGGTAGATGCTTATTTCACTTGCAGAACTAAGGATTTCAGGGGTTTAGAACCAAGCAGTAAAATTGCTTAAAATATCCTGACAAATTGAAGAGGCGAATTTTGTAGTTTAAAACGTTTCACATTGCGGGGTATATTTTTCCCCTTCAGCTTCAAGGTTATCATGTGGTGGGTACATGTCTTTAACTGCAGTAAGTCTATGTCCCATTTCGAGGTGTTTATATTCTTTTAAAATAGCAAATTAATCCAAATGGTTAATACTTAAAGCAAGGCTGTGAAATGTTCTGAAAGATCCACAGATCAAATGACTGCATTTTCCACTCATGAGTCCTGTAATCATCCCCTATAATGTGTTATTGTTTTAAAGTATTTAAGTAGGGGTGCTGTTCGTGTATTAACGCCTACATTTAGGCTTTCCTATTTGCCATATCTGCACATCCTGCCACTCAAGAACATGGATCCGGCGACTAATAAACAAACAAGAACACCACCTTCAGCCTTTCCTTAAACTGCACAGATTCCACACACCAGGGCATGTATGTTTTAAAGGCCCGACAAATGGCTTGAAGCATGTTATTGCTTGCATTCCAAAGCACGCCGGCTTGTAGGCCTCTAGCTACTTGTAAGGCCAGAAAGACACAGCAAGCACACAAATGCCCTCGTAAGGATTAAATAGCTTGTAAATTGGCAGGTATTATTTGATAAATATACCTTGTAAATGTTTTTTGGGAGGGGGAGCACAGACACACCGGCCAGTTTATTAGTCATTTCACCTTATACTGCATTTCCTTACAGGCCATAGTAAGTGCTCAATCAAAAACAATTATCACACAGTGCAGAAATTCATATTCAGAACAAAATGAAAATGTGTATCTTACAAGCGGCACCTGAGAGTGCACAGAGTGTCTGGGGAAAAAGAGCCCCAACAGCCAAACCTATACCAGTGGATTTCTTTCCTAGTGCCAGTAGCTGGAACGGACACTGCATTTCGACCCCTAGCTCACCATCACAACAACATGTACAGATTGGGCACAAGCACATAGACCTAGTCAAACCAGATGAAGTATAAGACGCCTCCTCCCTCCCCTCATCCTAATACAATTCTAAATATCAGTTTGGAAAGAATAAAAAACGTTTTTTTACTAGAACTATAATGGTTTTCCATTATTTACATGTTTCAGGTATTTTTCTGCCATGCTTTCCTTTACCACAGCTTCAACTCCTTTTGTTTTTCAAAAACGGCAGCAGCTGAGTGAAACGGAAACCCCAATGTATTCTGGTAATTGTAGTCTACGACTATGACACTATGAAAATGACAGATATCACCAGATTAGTTTCAAATTTAGTACGCGGGTTGATAACCTCACGTGGCCCAACAGTCAGGATGTGTGACCGCACAGCAAATTACCGGGTTGCCACTCTAGCTGACAAGTATGTCACCAGCAGGAGCGAAAAGCTTCCTATGGTAATTCACGTGCGGGGCACATTACTGAAGCCAGTGGCATCTCGTACAAAGCCGGCACATTTAAAACATAAAAAACGGTTAGACTATTGTGACTATCTCGCCTCGTGCCCTGGCAATGGCCTCATTCTTCAGTCAGTCGGTGGCATTGCTCGCAAATGCTGAAGCTGTTTCAGCGTGCCCTTATACCAGTAGCCAGAAATGGAGTCATTCTGTGTCATTGTGCTTTGTGTTGCACCATTGCTCACTGTTTGTAGACATTTCCAAAGGGGTAGATCCCTGTCTACCTTGTGAAGTGAATTACGAGACGATACTTGTGAGAAATTGACGAAGATAGCAGAGCACAGGTGCACGTAGTTGTAGAATACAATAGAAGTGTTCTCTCACCCAAGCCTCCCTTCCGCTAAGACTACTGCAAGACAAGGTTAATTTTAAAATTAATTTAAATATAAAAAACTTACCTTGGCTTCCCGACTCGAGTCCCGAGACTGCTCCCGCCGTCCTGGATTTTGAATGCTGCCTCTTTCGTCATTGAAGGCTGCAGGCAGCCTCCCTCCCCTCTATGGCAGCCGGCGCTGATTGGTTCGTCCGGCTGCCCTAACTGCGTCATTCTTCCTAGTCTGCATCCTGCAGAACGGAGAGTGGGAGGAGGCTTGGGGGAGCGGCTTGCCCACTGTTGCTAATACTGTCTGTTTGGACAGCCTCTCAGGCTGTCCAAACAGTCCGTATTCACAACAGTGGGCAAGCCACTCCCCCAAGCCACTCCCCCCTGCCCTGAGGCTTGACTCGAGTAACCAGGAAGAAGTTCTAATCTGCTGACTGCTTTCTCGCCGTGCGAGAAGGGCAGGCAGAAACAAATGGTAGTTATAAATAAATAACTACCATTTGTTTCTGCCTTCTTCTCGCACGGTGAGAAAGCAGGGGGGGCGGCGCCCAAACGCCCCCATGTAGAAACCGCCACTGTTCACAAGCAATAAGGTAAGTAGCATAAAATACAGTGGTAGCCAGGGGGAGACTAAAACTGAATTCCTCCTCCTCTCTACCTCACTTTCTCCTCCCCCGGTTCAATCATGGTTGGATCAGATGAATCTACTTAACAGTAAACTCATCATTGTCGACAGCGCAAAATCTCTTGGTGTCATACTCGGCAAAAAACTCAATCTATTCTCCCACATCAATTCCATTGCAAAGTCTGCTCGATACCAACTGCGCCTTCTTTGGGGGATTCGTCGCTTCTTCCCGGAGCAAGACATTAAAACCCTGGTCCAATCGCTGGTTCTCTCCAGACTGGGCTACTGAAATTCTCTTCTTACTGGCCTCCCTAAATCCCTCCTGTCCCCCCTTAAATCTGTTCTCCATTCAGCAGCTCATTTCATATATGGGGCCGAAAGAAGCGACCACATCACACCCATTTTATCCACCCTCCGTTGGCTTCCCATCGAGGCAAGATCTATCTTTCAAGACTGCCTGTATTACCCACAAAGCCTTGCAATCCTCCTCTCCTCGCTACCTGGCGAATAAACTGAAACTGAGCCACCAGACCCGGCATACACACATCTTTCTCCCTCCCTCACTCACTCCCTCTCTCTCTCTCCCTCCCTCTCTCTCTCCCTCCCTCGCTCCCACCCTCCCTCACTCCCTCCCTCCCTCGCTCCCTCCCTCTGTTTGTCTGTCTCTATTACTCCCTCTCACTCCCTCACTCACTCACTCACTCACTCCCTCGCTCACTCCCTCACTCCCTCCCTCCCTCCCTCTCTCTCCCCCTCCCTCCCTCTCTCCCTCCCTCCCTCCCTCCCTCTCTCCCTCCCTCTCTCTCTCTCTCCCTCTCTCGCTCCCTCTCTCCCTCCCTCTCTCGCTCCCCGTTTCGCTCCCTCCCTCGCTCCCTCTCTCTCTCCCTCACTCCCACCCTCCCTCCCTCTGTCCGTCTCTCTTATTCCCACTCTCTCTCACTCCCTCTGTCTCTCACTCCCTCTCTCTCCATCCCTGTCTCTCACTCCCTCTCTCTCCCTCCCTCTCTCCCTCACTCCCTCTCTCCCTCACTCCCTCCCTCTCTGTCTCCCTCTCTCCCTCCCACCTTCACTCCCTCCCTCCCTCCCTCCCACCCTCACTCCCCCTCTCTCTCACTTCCTCTCTCGCTCCCTCTCTCGCTCCCTCTCTCTTTCCCTCGCTCCCTCTCTCTCCCTCCCTCTCTCTCTCCCTTGCTCCCACCCTCCCTCCCTCTGTCTGTCTCTCTCTCATTCCCGCTCTATCTCACTCCCTCTGTCTCACACTCCCTCTCTCTCACTCCCTCCCTCTCTCACTCCCCGTCTCACTCCGCGTCTCCCTCCCTCTCTCCCTCGCTCTCCCCCTCCCTCACTCCCTCTCTCCCTCCCTCTCTCCCTCTCTCTACCTCCCTCTGTCACCCTCTGTCATCTCACACTGCCTGTGTGTCAGCCTGGACTGATACAGCTTTCAGGTGCACACACACAGCGCACACAAGCACTTCACAGGTCATTAAAGGCCATCTGCATGCTAATGAGGCTTTGTTGTATTTCACCTCATCTTAGGCCCCTGCAGCTCCACAAGCTATGCGAGAATCGCCCGGCCCCCACAGAGCAGCAGAGACTCTCAGAGTCGCGCTGCAGCAGACACTCTTAAAAAAATACATTGGTACGATGTTTGAAAAGGGCCGTACTATGAGTACCCATGCTCTAGACCATTGCATGATGCAGAAAATGTATTGCTTGAACCTCCCACTTTCAAGAAGGAAAGATCGATGGCCCAATCCTTTTCAGGCAACGCAGTGAGAATCTGGAACTCACTTCCGCCTCAGCTCCGGGCCACCACCTCTCTCCAGGCCTGCAAAACTGGGACATCGTTATTTTGCTTGAACTTGCCCAGGAGGTCTTCTTGTTTATTCCTCACCAAAACCTTTTCACTGCTCGCCGGACCCGCTTCGCGGATTGAGGGTGTCTGTGCTTGGATTCAGGGGCCAACACGCTGAGGTCGCTTGAGGCGAGGGCAGGACTCTGAGCAGTGCTGCGAGCGGTGCTGCAGGGACTCCATTTCCCAGGAGTCCCTGCCCGATCCAATTTGCTGCACCTGGACCGCTCTCCCTGCTTGCCCCGCCCCCGACCACGACAGTGTAAAAAGCCCTGTGCCGGTTAAGAGTGTGGGACATCGTTATTTTGCTTGAACTTGCCCAGGAGGCCTTCTTGTTTATTCCTCACCGGGACCTTTTCACTGCTCGCCGGACCCGCTTCGCAGGTCCCGCATCGCGGATTGAGGGTGTCTGCGCTTGGATTCAGGGGCCAACACGCTGAGGTCGCTTGAGGCGAGGGCAGGACTCTGAGCAGGGCTGCGAGCGTGGCTGCAGGGACTCCATTTCCCAGGAGTCCCTGCCCGATCCAATTTGCTGCACCTGGACCGCTCTCCCTACTTGCCCCGCCCCCTGACAGCTTCCTCCCCCTCATAGCTGGCATAGCTAACTGCTGCACGGGAGCGCGCGAAAGCGTCCCGGGAGAAGCCCGGGACAAGGGCGGGCCCGTTCTAGCCCGTTACAGACCGGGTAAGACCGGACCGGGCCAACCCTCTAACATTGGCATCTTGTATTCTAATATTTTATATGTACTTTTTATTTAAATTTGCTTCGCATTCATTTGTTTAAATGGCTTTAGAGATGTCTCCTAGAGGAAGCAGAAGCAAGGTGGGGAAGGGGGGAACCAAGCTAACAGGCACGCTAGATGATTTCATTACTAGGACCAACTCGGTAATAGACATGGGTATTAACCTAATGGAGCAAAGGGTTTCACTAGATCTTGTAATGGCCAGAAGAATGTTCCAAGACCCTTCAATGGCCAAGAGATCGTCTCTGGGCCACATAGCATCAGCCAAAACCCCAGAACGCATTGAAGGTTCTGCTCTAATAACAACACATCCAACTATGTTCCCGAACCCACATCTACCAATTCCCATACATGTTCCATTACAATTGCCCTGTGAAAATCCACCTCTTGAAGTTACACCCCCAGTAAACCCAGCTGGTATTAGTAACAACGTTCCAATAATTATAGAGCTCGAGACCCCTGAGAACGAGACCAGCACAAAGCAATTGCGCGGGAGGAAGGAGGGCGCTATACCCAAACGCAAACGCCCCATCCCTTCTGCCTATGCTAGCAAAAGACAAAATGTAGCTGAGGCACAGGATAATGCCATATCAGTTAAAGAGGGGGATGGTCAGGGCAAAGTGCTATTAACCACGACAACGGAGCAGGGGGAGGACCAAAATACTGTAAATCTTGAAACAACCGAAGGGGCTCAAGAAACCTTACCTCCAAATAACATGGGAAGCAGAGTAGTGACTGCTGAAGAGGGAAATGGAATAGGGGACCTTCTTAAATCACTCCTAATGCCATTGGAAGTAAGATTGACACGAATGGAAAACCAGCTGTTGGAGGTTGAAAAAAGTATTATAACATTAGCAAGTCTGAGCATAGCTGACTCGGCGATTAATACTACCGCACGCGTAGCTACAGTGCCTGTAGTATCTCCAATGGATAACAACATATTACATCCTATGCAGCAGGGAACTAGTGCTATACCCACAAGCCAACCCCTACCTCGGAGTATTAGTGTCAACCAAACAAGTGTACCCACTGCAAATACCATAATTAATGTCCCAATAGCGAAAGAAACCCTAGCACAGGGTGTCAATGCTATAAAAGATACTCAACAGACACAGAAAGGGAACCTACTGGGGAAGAAACCTAGGTGAGGTTATATAGACCTGCCTCCAGATGTTATCCCTTATGTAATTGTCTTGATGGGGGTTCCGGAACTGAATAATCAAGTAGATGAGAGCTGTTGGTCACTGAAAATGTGCAGAGGCCTTTACCACACCATATAAAAAGCAAAATATTAATGGTTCGTAGGGTTCCATGGATAGGACCGACAAGGAAGACTATACCAGGTGACTGCGTGGTGGTTACATTTGAAGATCCACGTACTGTGCACCACCTGTGTTCCTGGAACCCACGCACGTTTGATGGAAGCAATATAATCCAAACCAGACCACTGTCCTACTTTTTCCCACCCAAAACAAATTCTGACGGTGGTGTAAGGTGGACAATGCTTAATCATAGTGCTTCAGGTAGATTATGTGGTGGAAATTTGGGAAGCCCAAGCCAATGGATGGGACTGCCAACCTATAACAGATTCAGCTGCTTAGAAGCGGTTGATTGACTGAATCCTTTGGCGGGATGTCCATCTAGCACTAAAGTTAGAGCACGCAGGCTGAACCCCTCCACTAGGAATGAACCAAGAGAAAACAATATGGAAGCAAACCTAGAAGTGCACACGGGTGTAGGAAACAAAAAGGATCATAGTGCATATATTAATATTAGAGACCTAGATATAGTCAAATCACCAGCCGGCAATGAAGTTGTGGTGGTAGATTGTGACCAGGGAGAGAGACAACATGGTGTTTTGCCACCAGAATATAGGAACACAAACAATGTCATTATCCAGGGCGATAGAAGTTGGATGTGCGAAAACACTGCATTATTGGTAGAGGAACCATTAAGAGAGATGTCACCAAACATGGAAACCCCATTTCTGGAGCCACCCGATGTATCAAGTAATAAGGGTGAGTCACTAAAACTTGTCTCATGGAATATAGCTGGAGTCGCCAAGAATTTGAGGGACCCGGAATGGGCAAAGTTCATTGATTCCAATGATTTCTGTCTGCTACAGGAATCTTGGGCGGTAGCTATACCACATAGGGTAGGGTTCAAATCTTTTGGAATTGGTGCCATCCCATCCAAAAGGGGAAGGCCCTCAGGTGGTCTAATAACCTGGGTAAAGGTAACCTTGAGGATACAGATAGATGTAGTAGACACAAATTCACCTGACATATTAGCTTTGAAAATCACCACATGTGAAGGGAAAACATTTTACCTAATAAATGTCTACAATAGACCTGCCCCTGCATCCAAAGAATCTCCCACCTTAGCTAAACTAGATTCCCTTTTAGGTAGAATAGTTGGAAAAGAGGAATATGTCATTATAGCTGGTGACCTAAACTATAACTATGAACCGGTCCCAGGGCTTAGTGATATTTTTAAAGAAGAGGACCAAGCCAACAATATTCCAATATTGGAGAATAATAAACCTGTTAAATGCACAGTTTTGGCAGTTGTTAGACGGGGACCCGGAGGGTCGGCCGAGTACAGGGGGAGAGGCCTCCGGTGAGGGCCGTCTCCGGCGATCGTACAGACAAGTAACTTCCCCCCCACAGATGGACACTACACAAGGATGAGTTCAACACACTTTATATAAGAATCTTGAGGCAAGGTGATAAACAATGCAGTGGGGTCAGGACACGAGGATCCTCCCAATTCTAGTCTCTGTAGGGGAAAGGGGTAGCGGGACAGTCTTAGTACCGGTCCGGTACAGGTGCGGCAAGAGGGAAGCTCACAATCCTCGAGCTTGGGGGTCTGCAAAGATGGGCCGCGGCAGCGCCAGCAGGCTAGGAAGATGGAACGAGGTGATGAGGGCCACGGCAGCGCCAGCAGGCTAGGACGATGGTTCACAGCGAGGAGGGCCCTTGCCGCGCCAGCAGGCTAGGACGATTGTTCACAACGAGGAAGGCCGCGGCAGGGCCAGCAGGCTACGAAGATGGTGCACGATGAGAAAGGCCGCGGCAGCGCCAGCAGGCCAAGACGATGGTTCACGTGGAAGAGGGCCGCGGCAGCGCCAGCAGGCTTCGGAGATGGTTCACAAGAAAGGGCCGCGGCAGCGCCAGCAGGCCTTCAAGGATGAGTTCCTCACGGTGTCTCTCGACTCCAAGATACAACTGCCTTCCTGCTCTGGAGCTGCCCCAGTTATAGGTCTGGTCTCCTTTGATGTCCGGACCCTCGCACTTGGAGGTCGGGAGGTCCGGGATGAGGGGGTCCAGCCACCCAGCAGGGGAGTGGAGCCAGGGCCCGGGGAGCCCGGGGGCGATCGACACCTGGCGGAGGGGAGCCATTGACACTCCTTCTCCCATTGACCTGCCAAGTGGTCTCTTCACCCCCTGGGTGGATGGTGGTGCCTCGATGTCGGGGCCTGGCCAGGCCCAGGTTTGGGGTCGAGCCGAGGCCACGCGGCCTTGTTATGTAGTGTCCAAAGATGGCGGCTGGGCCGGGGCAGTGGTGCTGACGGGGGCCAGGGCCAGCCGATACTGGGGTGTTCGGGGGCTGGAGTCCCGTTGTGGACGGGTCGTGGGTTGCCGGGATGGTTCTTGTCGGGGATACAGGGAGAGCAGGGGTCCGGTCCCCGTCATGCGGGGAGGGAGCGGACCTTCTCCGAGGCCTGTCCAACATGCGTCCCCCCCAGCTGAAGGCAGGAAGAGTCACCCATCCTCTTGGGTACTCTCCTCGCCGAGGCGGAAGAAGCGTGACAGGCCGTCTGCGTTGGCGTGGTCCTGGCCTGGACGATGCTCCACAGTGAAATCCATCCCCTGCAGGGAGATGGACCATCGCAACAGTTTTGGGTTCTCTCCCCGCATCTGCATCAGCCATTGCAGGGGTCGGTGATCTGTTTGCACCCGGAAGTGGGTACCGAAGAGATAGGTCCGGAGCTTCTTGAGGGCCCATACCACGGCGAAGGCTCGCGCTCGATGGTGCTCCAGCGCTGTTCTCGGGCCAGCAGGTGTCGGCTGATGAAGGCCACTGGCTGATCGACTCCCTCGGTGTTGAGTTGAGAGAGGACGGCCCCAATGCCATGATCTGAGGCGTCCGTCTGCACTATGAATTCCCGGCTGTAGTCGGGGGCCTGGAGCACGGGGCGGTGCACATGGCGGCCTTCAATTTCTCAAAGGCCGCTTGACAGTCCGGAGTCCAGTTGACTGTTTTGGGGTTTTTCTTGGATGTGAGTTCTGTGAGGGGCCCCACAATGCTGCCATAGTCCTTTACAAACCGCCGGTAAAACCCGGTGAGCCCCAGGAAGGCTCGGACCTCGGTTTGGGTGACAGGTGGTTGCCAGGCCTGGATGGCAGCGATCTTGAGCTGGAGGGGGGCCACCAGACCGCTCCCCACTTGGTGTCCCAGGTAGGTCACGGACCCTTGGCCAATCTGGCATTTGCTTGCTTTGATGGTGAGCCGGGCCTGCCGGAGGGCGTGCAGGACTTTCCGGAGGTGGTGGAGGTGATCTGCCCAGTGGCGACTGTACACAGCAATATCGTCCAGATAGGCGGCGCTGAATTCTTCGAGGCCCGCCAGTACCTGGTTCACGAGTCTCTGGAAGGTAGCTGGGGCGTTTTTCATTCCGAATGGCATCACCTTGAAGTGGTAGTGGCCATCCGGGGTAGAGAAGGCGGATCGCTCTTGGGCCCCGGGGGTGAGGCCGATCTGCCAGTAGCCCGCTGTTAGATCGAAGATGCTCAGGTAGCGGGCGGCCCCCATGCGGTCAATCAGCTCATCCGCCCGGGGGATGGGGTGAGCGTCGGTTCTGGTAACGGCGTTCAGGCCCCGATAGTCCACACAGAACCGGAGCTCGGGGGCAACGCCCGGGGCGGCAGCCTTGGGGACCAGTACGACTGGGCTGGCCCAGGGGCTGTCAGACGGCTCGATCACTCCTAGAGCCAGCATTTTGGAGACTTTGTTCTGGATGCAGGTGCGCCCTCGATCCGGCACTCGGTACGCCCTGTGTCAAATAGGGGGGCTATCCCCGGTGTCCACGTCGTGAAGGCACCAGGGGGTGACCCCGGGGATGAGGGAAAACAGGTCTGGGAATTGTAGCAGGAGATCTCGACAGTCTTGGCGTTGCTCTGGGGATAAGGCATCGGAGAGTCTGACCCCTTCCACGGAGCCGTCCTGCTCGAGTGTCTTCAGCAGGTCAGGAAGGGGCTCGGAGTCCTCCTCCGTCCCACTATCGGTAGCCATCAGGAGGCTGAGTTCTGAGCGTACGAAGTGGGTTTGAGTCTGTTGGCGTGGAGGACCCGTAGGGGGTTCCGGGGGGACTCCATGTCGATCAGGTAGGTGACGGGACCCTTGCGCTCTATCACCTTGAAGGGCCCTGTCCATTTGTCCTGTAGGGCGCAGGGTTCAACCGGGGACATCACCCAGACTTGTTGTCCCGGCTCGAACTCGATGGAGGAGGCATGCTGATCATACCATCTCTTCATGTCCTCCTGACTGGCTTCAAGGTTGGCCTTGGCGAGCTCCCTGAATCGCCGGGTCTGGTTGCGGAGGGTCAGGAGATACTTGTATACATCCGGAGGAGTCTTCTGGGGGGCCACCTCCCACCCTTCTTTGACCAGGCTGAGGGGACCCCGGACGGGGTGTCCATACAGGAGTTCGAATGGGCTGAAGCCCAGGGATTTCTGGGGGACTTCTCGGTAGGCGAACAGGAGGCACGGGAGCAGCACATCCCATTGGCGACGTAGGGGTTCTTCTAGGCCCATGATCATCCCCTTGAGGGTGCGGTTAAACCGCTCGACCAGGCCATTTCCTTGCGGGTGATAGGGGGTCGTGAATTTGTAGGTGACCCCGCACTGTTGCCAGAGAGACTTCATGTATTTAGAGATAAAGTTCGTGCCCCTGTCGCTGACGACTTCCCGGGGGAAGCCCACCCGAGAGAAGATCCCCATCAGGGCTCGGCCTACCACGGGCGCCGTCACGGTCCGAAGAGGGATGGCCTCGGGATAGCGGGTGGCGTGATCCACCAGGACCAGGATGAACCGGTGCCCTTGTGCTGTTCGGGGGTCCAGGGGCCCCACAATGTCTATTCCCACCTGTTCAAACGGGGTGGTGACGATGGGGAAAGGCTGCAAGGGTGCTTTGATCTTTCGGCCGCTCTTCCCGCTGGCCTGGCAGGATGGGCAGGCCCGGCAGTGGTTGGATACATCCTTCCGCATTTTGGGCCAGTAGAAGTGGGTCACCAGGCGGCTGTACGTTTTGTCTTGCCCCAGGTGTCCGGCAAGGGGCACATCGTGTGCTAGGTTCAAGAGGAAGCCTCTGAAGTGGAGGGGGACCACCAGCACCCGGCTGGCCCCCAGCTCAGCAATCCTTTGCTCACTGTAGAGCAGGTCATTGTCCCAATAAATCCAGTGGGCCCCCGAGGTGTCTCCTGCGCTCTGGGCGAGGGCTTGCTGCCGGAGTCTCTCGAGGGAAGGACATGTTCTCTGCTCCTGTCGGAATTGTTCTTGGGTGGGGCCACCCTCTTGACGCCACTGGGCCAGTTCGGGAAGGTCCCGGAGCCGATCGAGTCCTTCTTCGCTGTGTTCCGGAGAACTGGCTTCCAGGGTGGCTCCCTCGTGGACGATCGGGGGAGGAGGCTCTGGCTATTCGGGTTCTTCGGGACTGGGGATGGCGCGGGCGGCCATGGACCGGGTCGTTACGCAGACCCATTCAGGGAGGCCCAGCATCCCCAGGTGCTCTCTTCTCTCGACGGCTGATCAGGGAGAACTTTCGAGGTCGTTCCCCAGGAGTAAGCATGAGCGAATTTTGCGGATCTCGCGTTCGCGAATTTTGCGGATTTGCGGATTCGCAATCCGCAAAATCCGCGAATTCCCGCGAATTTGCGGATTTTTTTTTTTTGTGTTCGCCCGTGTTTCTGCCAGTTCGCGAGGGTTTTGTACACTTTCGCAAATTGCGAACTTACCTGTCGGGTCGCAAGTTTCGCGAACTTGTTGTTTGTACGTGTCCAGCCTGTTTGGGACACTCTTCTTCATCACTGCCACTCTCTGTCACCACTGCCACTCTCTGACTACTCATGCCACCCTCTGGCCCACCCATGCCACCCTCTGTTTCATCACCACACCCTCTGGTTGTCCAGTGTACATTATTTTCGGCAAAGCAAAGCACACCTTCCCTGCCTCAAGTGACCTGAATTAATTTGGGGCTGATTAATGTGTCACAGAATATTTTTTTAGCTGGCACCTGCTTCCTTAGTGCGCCCTGATTAGTGATCTTTTGCACTTGCTAAGTGCTTTCATTGTTGCAAAATTAGTTACAACACCTGCCCTGCCCCAACTGACAATAATGAATTAGGGGCTGAATAATGGATTTTAACTTCCAGCCTGGCTCCTGCTTGTCTCCCTTAGCTGTAATTCAGGACCTTTGTGGCATATGTGTAACTATTCTGAGGTTCAGAGCAGGGTCACATAATAGTTTCAACTGGCAACTGAACTCTGGAGGGGCCCCTCAGGAAGCACTACAGGAAATGGCTACTAATGATGAGCCTGAACTTTTGAACCTGGTAAGTAGTTACTTTCAGTTTTGCTAAGATCGTATTTCTGCAATTTTGCACTTATTCGCGGGTTGCGAACTCACGCGAACTCACGCGAACAGTGCGAGCAGTGCGAGCAAAATCCACTGCTCGCGGATTTGCGGATTTTGCGGGAGATTCGCAAATCTCGCGGATTGCGGATTTCCCGAAAATCCGCAAAATCCGCGAGCGGAACGGATTTTCCGCCCATGCCTACCCAGGAGGCAGTCCACGGGGGCATCATCGCGGACAGTCACTTTCAGCATTCCGGATACTCCTCCCCACTCGAAGGGGACGCAGGCCATCCGACATAGGCTTTCTGAGTTGTCGGCCGACCGTACGGGGCAAAGGATATTTGGCAAGATCTGGTTCGGGGTCACCAGATGACAGCGGACTGCGGTCACACTGGCCCCGGTGTCGCGGAGGGCTTCAGCCCGGTGCCCATTAATGTTGACCCACTGGCTGTACGTCTGCGTGTTGGCGGGAAGGGGTGCCCGCGGGATCAGGTCTCTTTCCCCTAGGCAGACCAGGGACATGGCGGCTGGTTCCCACTCGGGCTGGTCTGGCTCGTACTCTTCAGTGTCTTCTTGGTTTTGCTCTTCTCCCAGGGCGGCGGCAGCGACCTGGCGGGGCATAGGGCTCTGGTTCTTCGGGCAGTTGGGATCATTGGCGTAGTGGCCGGGTCGCTGGCATCGGTGGCAGGTAACGTTGGCGCGGAAACCTGGTCGCATCGGGAGGCTCCCCCTGCCGGTCGGGGGCGGGGTGTTGCTGGCGGGAACCACCGGGACGGTGTCTCTTCCCCGACCCTGGCCTCCTCCTCCCCCTCGGGGGCGATGGAGCCATTGGGCGGCTCTGTTCTGTTCGCTGGGCCCGTTTCGGGGAACTCGGGTGCTTTCCCATCGGTCAGCCTCGACGGCGAGTTGCCGAGGTTCAGTCAGTTTACTGTCAAGGAGGTGCTGCCGGAGCTCGACGAAGCAGTTATTAGAGAGGTGCTCCCATACAATAAGGTCAAAGAGTTGCTCGTAAGTGGTCACCTTGCTGCCCTTGATCCACCCCTCGAAGGCTCGGCTAAAGAAGTTCACGTACTCCACCCAAGTCGTACCCGGGATCCGTTTGCAGTCGCGGAACCTCTGGCGGTACATCTCGGGCGTGAGTCCGTATCGAGTGAGGAGGGCGGCTTTCATGTGGTCGTAGGATGTCATCTGATGGTCCGGGAGTTGCAGCAGGGCGTCTCGCCCTTCGTTGACAAATCTCCCCATAACCCGGCTCCCCAGTCGCTCCGGGGAATCCGGTGGAAGGTCATGGCTACTTCGTAGGCTTTGAACCATTGCTGGATATCATCGTTCCGGTAATATTCTCTGACGACATCCTTGGGGATGTGGACCTTGGGGTCCGTAGTGACAGGGGGGCTCGGGTGCCCGGGGACCCCGAGATCTTTGTTATGCCTCCGAATTTCTAGTTCCTTCAAGTTGCGCTCATGCTCGTAGGCTAGCTTTTTCTCTTCTAACTCTCTCTGCCTTTGTTTCTCTTCTCGCTCCTCTCGGAGCCGTAAGTGTTCCAAAGTTATTTTTTGTTCCGCCAATTTGAGTTCTCCATCCAAGCGAAGTCGAGCCAGCTCCAATTCGTGGAGCCTGCTCTTCTCTCGTTCTCGGGCCTCCTCTGGTGAGAGACCCGGTCTTCTTTTTTCTGTCGGCGCGGTGCTTGTTTCGGTTGTCTCTTGTCTTTGGTTTTGGGGTACGGCCGTACCCGTCTCTGCCCAAGATTCCAGGGCGTGTTTGAAGTCCTCTTTCGTGCTCAGTCCTGTGGTAGCAATGCCCAGTTCTATGCAGAATTGTTTTAGTTCTCTGTGGCTGTATTCTTCTAGTTTTTCCATCTGGAATTTTTCAGTTGTTCCGCTCTCTTTTGTTGTCATGGTGGTTGTGTGTCGTGGGGTGAGTTACTCTCTGTACGATTATGCGTTGGCTCGGATCGCGCCGCTGGCCACCAATGTTAGACGTGGACCCTGAGGGTCGGCCGAGTACAGGGGGAGAGGCCTCCGGTGAGGGCCGGTGAGGGCCGTCTCCGGCGATCGTACAGACAAGTAACTTCCCCCCCACAGATGGACACTACACAAGGATGAGTTCAACACACTTTATATAAGAATCTTGAGGCAAGGTGATAAACGATACAGTGGGGTCAGGACACGAGGATCCTCCCAATTCTAGTCTCTGTAGGGGAAAGGGGTAGCGGGACAGTCTTAGTACCGGTCCGGTACAGGTGCGGCAAGAGGGAAGCTCACAATCCTCGAGCTTGGGGGTCTGCAAAGATGGGCCGCGGCAGCGCCAGCAGGCTAGGACGATGGTTCACAGCGAGGAGGGCCGCGGCAGCGCCAGCAGGCTACGAAGATGGAACGAGGTGTTGAGGGCCGCGGCAGCGCCAGCAGGCTAGGACGTTGGTTCATAGCGAGGAGGGCCGCGGCAGCGCCAGCAGGCTAGGACGATTGTTCACAACGAGGAAGGCCGCGGCAGCGCCAGCAGGCTACGAAGATGGTGCACGACGAGAAAGGCCGCAGCAGCGCCAGCAGGCCAAGACGATGGTTCACGTGGAAGAGGGCCGCGGCAGCGCCAGCAGGCTTCGGAGATGGTTCACAAGAAAGGGCCGCGGCAGCGCCAGCAGGCCTTCAAGGATGAGTTCCTCACGGTGTCTCTCGACTCCAAGATACAACTGCCTTCCTGTTCTGGAGCTGCCCCAGTTATAGGTCTGGTCTCCTTTGATGTCCGGACCCTCGCACTTGGAGGTCGGGAGGTCCGGGATGAGGGAGTCCAGACACCCAGCAGGGGGGTGGAGCCAGCGCCCGGGGAGGCCGGGGGCGATCGACACCTGGCGGAGGGGAGCCATTGACATTCCTTCTCCCATTGACCTGCCAAGTGGTCTCTTCACCCCCTGGGTGGATGGTGGTGCCTCGATGTCGGGGCCTGGCCAGGCCCAGGGTTGGGGTCGAGCTGAGGCCACGTGGCCTTGTTATGTAGTGTCCAAAGATGGCGGCTGGGCCGGGGCAGTGGTGGTGACGGGGGCCCGGGCCAGCCGATACTGGGATGTTCGGGGGCTGGAGTCCCGTTGTGGACGGGTCGTGGGTTGCCCCAGCGGGTTGCCGGGATGGTTCTTGTCGGGGATACAGGGAGAGCAGGGGTCCGGTCCCCGTCATGCGGGGATGGAGCGGACCTTCTCCGAGGCCTGTCCAACAGCAGTCCAACTAATGAAGTTGTCTGCGGAGCATGGCCTTAGGGCCTGTAATGGGCGACTCCCGTCTGACACCTCCAAAAAACCAACATTTTCTAGAAACAACTGCAAGAGCAATCTAGATTTTGAAATCGTCTCAATGTCTATTTGGCAGAGTATGATAGATCTTGAGGTAGAGGACAGGTTAGAAAGTGATCATTACCCCCTGGGTCTATTGATAGAAGCTTCTCTGCTCCTGGGGGCTGAGCATGTGCCGACAACTGATGTAAATAGTGGAACGAGTGATGAGATCCTTGTCAGTAACAATAGACGAGCACTTAAATGGTCACACATATTGGAGCATGGTGAGATTCTTGCCAAAATCTACACACTTTTTGCAGGGTCCTTTGGAACTTTTGTAGGTTCCCTTACCGATGAAGAAAACCCTGTTTGTTTTATGTCACTCCACAATTTGTTTTTATAGCTTTGAGGACGTTAGTCACAAAAATGCCAAAGAAAAACCAACAAAAATTACACAATCTGTCCCATAGTAAACCATGGTATGACAGATTTTGTAGGGAATCCAAGGGGGCTCTTCTGCTCGCTATCAAATCTAAATCAGCGGAAGACGTAAAAATAGCAAGGAAAAACTACAAGCAGGTACAAAATGTCTCAAAAAAAGCTTGGGAGGAAGAAAGCTGGGCAGACCTGTTGATCGCTGTCAAATCAAAGGATAGTGTAGGGTTCTGGAGGTTAGTCGCCAATGGTAACCATGTAGGGAGAGTGGCAAAAGATGTTTACCTTGACGAGCTAACGTGGAACGTGGGTCAACCACTTCACGAATCTTTACAAAAAGTACGACACAATGTCAAGAGCCTCCGGAGACGATGCCCTGTGGCCTAAATACCCCATAGACTACCTGGAATTTACATTAGAAGAAACTGAGGCGGCAATAAACTCAGTAAAAAATGGTAAAGCGCCAGGGCTAGATAAAATACCAGGGGATTTGTATAAGCACGACTTAAAGGTATGGGCACCGTACATAAATTACCTGTGTAATAAGCTATCCCATAGTCTAGATTTCCCTGAAAGCTGGAGGGGAGCAGAAATCATCTTAATCTTCAAAAAAGGGGATCGGCTGGACCCTTTTAATTATCGGTCAATTAGCCTGATGGACATTCTCCAAAAAATCTACTCGAGACACATCCTAACTCGTGTTAACGATTGGTTGGAGGAGAATGCAATCATAACAAAATATCAAGCCGGTTTTCGATGTAAAGTGAGCACAATTGACCAAGTATTCAGATTTTGCTGCCTATACTGGAAATACGTACATTTTAAGAAGGGCCACTTATACGTTGCTTTCGTTGATCTGAGAGCAGCGTTCGGTCTAGTGCCACGAGACCTTCTATGGAGAACACTGAGTGAAACAGGGCTTCCCAGCAGTCTGTTGGTACAGATAATTGAGTTGCATGCTGGTAACTTTGCCAAAGTGCAATGGGGTCCAAAATGGGGAATTGACCCAAAAAATACCTATTGAGCGTGGCGTTCGTCAAGGCTGCGTACTGGCCCCCACACTTTTCTCCCTTTTTGTGAATGACATCCCTGCACATCTAGAGGGATGTAAAAATGACTCACCGAAATTGAATGGAGAAAAGGTAACTTCATTACTATTCGCAGATGACACCATTCTGATCTCTCAAACTAAGAAAGGTCTCCAGGCACTACTTAATTCCTTTAGCAACTATTGCAGCAAGAAAGGGTTGGAAATTAATGGGAAAAAAACAAAATGTATGGCCCTTAATCCATCAAAACCAGATAAAGGCTGTTTAATTCTGAATGTTGAGAAATTGCAATCGGTTCAAAACTTTTCATATTTAGGGGTCACGTTAGATTCTAACTTCTCTTGGCGGCCCCAAATGGAAAAAAGCAAGTTGATATTTGCACAGAATGTAAAGCCTATTCTTAGGAAACAAAGCCTGAGTACTAGCAAAGCTGTGTCACCTGTAGTGGAGTTATTTAAATTCAAGGTCCAACCAGCGGCCCTATATGGTGCTGAAATTTGGGGGCCCATGTCAAAGGACTCTTTTATTGTTATGGATAATAACTTTATGAGAAGTTTGGTAAGGGCTCCAAAAGGTACTCCTTTTTTGCCACTTCAGCTGGATTTAAATGTTAAAAGGACTGACCACTACACAATTGTTCGGCTATTAACCCCTTCGACGCTGATGACGAGCTGGGCTCGTCATGGCGTAGCCTCCTCGCACGCTGATGACGAGCCCAGCTCGTCACGTAAAGTGCGTTTCCGCAAAACCCAGCGTGCGAGCGGAATTCCGCTAGCGCGCATGGTGTTAATGCTATGGGTAAGACTTTGGAAGGTACCTGAATTGTACGATTATAGGGAAGGCTTTAAAGAGATATTGGGGTTGGACAAATTGAATATCAATCCATGGCTAAAACATGTTAAAACCTGGTTCACCAAAATAGGTCTAAACCATTTCTGGGAGAATCCGGAATGTTTACAGCCGCACTCAAAACTGGTTGTAAAAAGGGCTTTTTGGAGTTTTGTGTCTAACCTAATAACAAATGCGAATAATGCTGGGACCCTAGTGACCAACTTTCTGAGCTTCAAGGACGAGCCTTTTTTTGAGGCTTTCCTTGACGAAATTGAGCCTCCACTTGCCAAAACCCTTTTTATGAAATAAGGATACGGGAATCTTTTGACCAAAGCAACCTTGGCGCGCTGGTCTAGGGGGGTCCAATGGTCTAGCACCAGTGGCAGATGAAACCTGCAACATGTGTGAGGGCAACCAGAAGGAAGACGACCCTCATATCCTTTTCTTCTGCGCAGCTTATGCACTGGCTAGAAGAAAATGGATTAAGCCTCTATGTGTACATCTAGGAATAAGATCCAGTAATCAGGCACTAAGAATAATTAAAACAGACACAACCCAAACAATAGTATTCAGTGTTAGCCGATTTCTGTATTCGATTTATTTCTTGCGGAGGAAAAAAGGCCTAAAGCTGTAATGCCAAAGAGATGAGTTTACATGACCAAATGTGTTTTTTATTAAGTGCTAAAAGGGCTGTTGGTATTTTATTGAGTCCCGAGAAAGTTTTTTGGGGAATTTTTTTTATCACAAATGTTTTGTCTGTTCCAAATGTATCCAAAATTGTGACTTGATGTATTTTATAATGAATTGTGTTGTGATTCTTTTATGGCATTTTAGACGAAATAAAGAAATATTGATTGATTGATGTCAAAGTTCTCCTCCTTCAAAGACACTTCCAAATTTAATTCACACCCTCTCTATTATCTGAAGGAAGTCCTTCCATTATAGGAAATTCTTTTCTCCATGAATATAGAAGTGCCTTCCAAGTGTGTTCTTGTGGTTTGAGTGTCTGCCATTTATTGCAGTATTATACTTCTACCTGTATTTTGAACTCTTTTGTAACATGCACACTTCAGTTTTCCTCTTGTAACGTATCGTTTGCTTTCTCTTGTATTTTGTTTGCTTTTGATACATGCACAATTGCCACCATTGCCTCATGTTACGTAATGTTTGTTCTTGTGTTATCAGTGTCTGCCATGTATTGCAGTATTATACCTCTCCTTGTACTTTGTATGCTTTTGTAACATGCACACATGTCACTTTTTCCTCTTATAACTTACCATTTGCTACCTCTTGTATTTTTTTTTGCTCTTGATACATGCACAATTGTCACTATTGCCTCATGTAACATAATGTTTGCTTTTGTAACATGCTCACTTGTAATTTTCTCCTCATGTCTCATTACTGTTCCTATTGTGAAGCGCCCTGACATCTTCTGGTAAAGTCTGCGCTATATAAAAGTGCATAAAAAAAAAGTGAAATGTGAACTGCAAAGGAAGACAGGACTTGGACCAAAAGACCCAGAGGAGCTCGGGACAGAAGGAACCAACCAAGGTAAATACCCAGGTACCACAAGGAGGCTGTGTGCAGAAGGGAACACAGCTCTGTGCCCAATCGAAATCAATGGAGAAGTCGTGGTTGCAGTTTTGCAGAAGAAGGACCCTTCCCAGAGGACCCTGAAGAATTCCCTTGGATAATGGAAGGTTGGAGAGCTACACCACCCATGGATGCCCCAGGAACCAAGTTACCTACACCAGGGAAGCCAGGTGCATACAGATGAAGAGACGTTGGAAACCTCTGTAGACAACAATGTAAGACTTAGAAGAAAATACCTCTGGAGAAGACAGTGAAGAAGTCTGGTGCAATCCAAGGGTAGATTATGGAAGAGAAGAACCTGCAAGCAGAGGGGACAGAGTCTATGCCACTCGGGAGTGACCATGAGGCATGAAGACACAAAGCCCACCAATGTCAGGAGGTTCAAAAGAGTCGACTGTGACCTTGTCACTGCAGCTGTGAAGACCAGGTGACACAGAGGAAGACCAGGAGCCAGCATGAGCAGTCCCACATCAGATGTTGGTGAACTAGTTAGTTGGAGTCCGGCGGGAGCATCAACAATCCTTAGTAGGTGCAACTAGCGTGGAGATTGAGGAAGGAGCAACGTTGGGACCAACAAGGTCCAAGGGACTCACAAACAGCAGGAGAGTCAGAGCATGGCCGGAGCAATCAGGGGAGCCCACTGAAGCATTAGAAGACCCTCAGGAGGACCACAAGGCCGAAGGCACAAGAGTCGCAAGAGGACCTTGAGCAGCTCACCAAAGAGGAAGGTCCACAGTGCAGGGGGTGTGGTACGGATGCTGATCTTGGAGGGAATAGATGCTGGAGGCTGGAGCTTCCTGTAACCTGAAGATCTCTGGAGTGTAGAGCCAACAAGCATTGGCAACAGCAAGTCAAAACGGTGCACAGGGGTTCGGTCCCAGCGGTTCCGACGATGGATACTGGCCTCAAAACACCAGAGAGGATAGGTCAGGCCTCGAGGGAGTTGCAGAACTACCGCCTGTGTGGCTGAGCCTCAAGAAGTCCATAGGATGACAGGAGCAGCACCCTGGTCAGCTTCTTTGTGGTGCCTGCAGATACATGGCTGTGACTCCTTCACTCCAAGAGAGATTACTTTAGATGTCCTTGATGCCCACAGGTCTGTTAAAGAACCTGAAAAAGGCACAGACACAGAATACAAAGAAGATTTGAAGAACAGCAAGACGAGAAGCAGCAGGAGTCTTCCTTGGTGCAGTTTTGGTTCCAGTCAAAACCCAATAAAGTCCAGATGTCCAGACGGTCGAAGAACAGCATAGTTTCAGGCTTGAGTCTTGTCCCACGACAAATCTGAGGGCTCACCCACAGGAAAGCCCTTAAGTACCCTAAGGGAAGGGTTTGAACAACTCAGGGGTCCCTCCCAGAGGAGGGGTTGAACAGAGGGGAGGCTTCGTCCAGTTTCATGCCAGAGCAGGAGCTGAAGGCTCCCTGAACTGGCTCAAACTGGAGTATGCAAGGAGGGCACCAAATGTGTCCTTCAAAGCAGTCTGGTGGCGCTGGCAAGTCCTGTCTGGAAGGTAGTCACATCTCCCTGTGATTGGAAACCTATTGTTCTACCTTCCCCTGCTCAAGTACAGCTCAGAAGCTGGAGGGCAGAATCACGTCTGTGGTCGGCAGCAGCACTAGATTGCTGTCAGACCCTGAAAGGCTGTTACTGGGAGTACAAGGGGGTACCCAAGGGAGCCCCCAGTACATAGGATCATACTTTCAACACTGGACTAGGTGTTGGGTATGATTCCAACATGTTTGATACCAAACATGACCGGGTTTGGTGCAGCCACTATACAGTTAGTCATCTTGTAATGACTGATGTCCACAATATGTATTAAAATGGCTAACTACACTTACAAAGCCTGTAGAATCGACTATGGGGTTTGCATGGGTGTCCTGCTCATGCAGGGGCATCCTCACAGTTACAACCAAGCACCCAGCCCTCAGGACTGAAGAGCCTGCCATAGGGGTGACTTATAGGTTTAAAGTGCAGTGATCTCAGATATAAGGAAACTTCTATCTGTTGGGAGAGGTGCAAGCACCAACTTACACAAGCTGCAATGGCAGGCCTGTAGTCACATTTTAAGAAGACTCCCATGGGTGGCACAACACATGCTTCAGTCCATTGGAGACCCTAGGTGTACCTTAGTACCATATACTAGGGACTTACAAGAGTACACCAGTAGCCAATTGTGGATGTACAAAAGTACTTACCATGGGAAATTTAGGGAGAAAGCACTGTGACTGGGGTCCTGATTAGCAGGATCCCAGTCAGACTAGGTCAAAAACATATTGACACCAAGCAAGAAGTGGGGGTAACCATGAAAGCAGATCCCACTTTCCTACATACTGCATATGATTTGGCACAGCCCTATATCACAACAATATTGGGAAGAGATAAACGTGACAGCTGCGAGGGTGATAGAGAAGGAAATCCCTTTCTCCTGGGTAACTACCTGCTGTGCTGGTTCCCTCACACTTCCAAAAACAAGGGAACAAGTAGGTTCCAAGACCTGGCATACATATTAGGTAAACTGTAAATTACCAGGAACTGGAAAGTGTCAGGGAGGCCCGTGTCACAACATGGAGGAAATGAATATGAATGGATATGAAGGAGAGGATCTGATGTGAAAAGCAAGGAGAGACATTAGCTTGATAGATAGAGCCCAAGCCTGGGAAGCACTGGTTGACAGCTTAAAACATCCAGAGTCACAGGCAGAGGACAACACACTATGAGTCCCCCTCGCCCCAACCCTGTTGCCTCCAGAACAGGGCGAATTTGGAGGGACAGAGTAATATAGCCCATTCACCAGTATACCTCCCCCTCCATTGCGATGGGAATTACTAGATAGCAGACTACCCCATACATGTATGAGAGCATGACTCAAAAGGACCAATTCACACCCAGAAACAGAATAACTATGTTGAACTAGGGTACAACTCAGAAAGAGGGGGGGGGGCGGGGGCTAGTGGGAGGTATGAAAGTTGGGTTGTTGTTCATAGAAAACCGTCACTTGACACATGATTAATAACATGTAACAAAGATGCGCCCGTTGTGATGTGGCTGATTAGGAATGTGACTGATCATATACAGTGGTTTCTATTGAAATGCAATAAAATTTGTTTTAAAAAAAAACCTCAGCTTAATCGGGCAAGATGATGCCAGTGTCAGCCTAGTGTTTTGCAATACTGAGTCCCAGATGCCTTTAATCATATGACATTCCCATAAAAGCGTGCAATGATCCATTATCACAGATGAACAATTCAACACATTTCAGGTTTGAAAACATTGCATCTGTGCAGTCTAACTGGTGGATAATGCCAGAGGAAGAGTACTCTTAATAGTAGTTCCCTACCCCATATATATTTCACAGCGATGAATGCACCGCCACTCATATTTTCTACTCATTTTTCCTACATTGGAGATCAAAAGCCCCTTCCCATGATTTTTTATTTCTCCAAGAAGAGTTGCCATAGCCATCAGAAGAATTTAGCATGTGATTGATGTGATTTGGTAGATGTCACTGTGGAGTATGGATTGTTGAAAGGGATATCTGAACACATGTGACTCCATGCCTGTACCCCCAGGCCACCTAGTCTCAGTGGCAATATCATTTGCCTGAAGGAAGTCCTGGATTTTCTGACCAGAAATGTGAATTCTCCTGTTATTATTTTCTATACCTATGGGTAAGATTTGGGGGGGAGTACAATAATCTTAATTTTTAGGTCTCGGCCTGCAAAAGACTGCGCACATGCGCAGTCGAGCTGGAGAGATTTAATGAGTTAGGGATAGTTTCACTAGCGAGGTTAAGCCCCTCCCCTCTTTTCCATTGGCTGCCGTCCTAAATGGTGGCCAGCCATTGGAGAAGAGGTCCTAGTGACGTTCTTCTTTCTCTCTAAGTCCCGTCCTTTTCAGACTGGGCTCCTTGAATTATGTTTGTGGTAAAAGCTTTCTTATCTTCTTTATTGGGCCAGATGGCCCCATAAAGAAGATAAGGAACCTTTTTCCACAGCAGGAAGTCGGGGAAACCAGTCTGAAAAGGACAGGGCTAAACGAGGAATTTCCTTCGTTAATCCGCTCCTTCAGAAAAATACTGTTTAAATCCGACTCATAATCACATTAAATCATGCTGCAAGATTTTTTCCGTTCACATTCTCCTTTGAAATTCCTTTGGAGCATATCACCTCTGGGTTCTAGCTGCTGGAAGCCTGCTTCCCTCCATTGTACCAAGCTTAGTGATATATTCTCTTAAGAGTAGCATGTCCTGCAGAGTAGCAAAGGCAAGCATAGGGGCAACCAGTGATCCGTCCATGTGAGAAGGCAAAGCAATATTCCCCCGCTAGCCCAGCGGGGCATTATACTCCCGTCTCAAACATGGCCAATGATTTTGAATTTGGAGAGGAAAAAAAAATCACAACAAGCGGGGTCATAAAATCGGCGCATCCCTCACATTCACGTGCATGGCCACACAGTACCTGCTGATCAGGCAAGCCACCGCCAGACTGGTGAACAACAATAACCTTCCTTCATGTTCCACGCAGAGACACGTCTGTTTACGGCAGAAGTGACATAGCACTGGCTAAAAGGACTAGAGGCGTGGAGAGAATTTAGTGAGGGAGGGACCACAACTGGGAGGACACTTCCAAGACTCCAGTCTGTCACGGAGCTCAAAGCTTAATCAGTTAGCGGTCTAGTGTGTTCCAGTAAACGAGCAACAAGGCGTGTCACGTTCTGTGGCGTCAGAAGAGTTTCATTGGCATTGGTCCTAATCCACACCGGGGTCAACAGACGGAATGGTAACTCCATTCCATCCCCGATACAGGTAGATTACGATTCCAAGAAAGTAGTCTAAAAAATAATTACATAAAAAGTAACGTTTTATTAGTAATAACTAAATTAGCCCGTCGGTTCACTGCCACCTGCCAAGGTGCAGCTCGAATTTCAAAGAGTACATACAGCACGTGTTAAATTTAGGTATTCCCAAGCCACCCCTGAGCCATTTTAGGTGAAGCCTGGCCACAAAAAACCTACGGTGTTTTTACTAAAACATTACAGGAGATTAGAGCCCACCAAGAAAAGGTACTCGCACAGCTCTGTAAATACATCTCACTTATAAGTCGTATTGTCTATAATGAAAGTATGAGGTTTTAGATGTTGGTGTTTTTTTAGGGCTTGCTCATCAGACAGCGTAAGATACCTGGTTCTGAAAGACGTACTGGGAACTTAAAGTGGGCTCAGAGGTCGCGCATTGCCTATCAGTGGTTAAACTTATTGTCATTCATTTGGGTGTGTCTTTTTATGTCTGTGTGTGTGTGTGGCTCTGTGTGTGGGTGTGTGGCTCTGTGTGTGTGTGTGTGTGGCTCTGTTTCTGTGTCTGTGTGTGTGTGTGGCTCTGTGTGTGTGGCTCTGCGTGTGTGTGTGGCTCTGTGTGTGTGGCTCTGTGTGTGTGTGTGTGTGGCTCTGTGTGTGTGTGTGGCTCTGTGTGAGTGTGGCTGTGTTTTTTTGAAACATAAATAAAACGCGTTGTTATGTGCAATGTCAATAGCTCAAACTCGTGTAAATACATGACCTATTGCACTGCAAATGCAATAGGGCTCGCATTTGCGAGAGATTAAGCTATTGGCATTGTAAATGACAATGGCATTTATTTATCTGTTTTCAAAACCAACACATAAATAAAAATGTTGTCATTTACAATGCCAATAGCTCTAACTTTTGCAAAGGCGAGACCGTTGCATTATAAATGCTTGTTGTTAACTTCTCAGGCCCCGAGATATGTTGGCTAGACTCGTCACGTAAGATCTTTCCTCACATACAAAATTCATTTAAGATAGTTAGCTTCATTCAGTTTATGTACATTTGTGGTGACATGTTTCCAAGTAACTAATGCTTGCTGTTCAATTGAAATAGTTATGAAAATCTGAGTCGTCCACAAACTTGTGGGATCCGCAGATATGTTCAGGGTCTCTGGCTTATGTCAACTGTATGTTGATTGCCATTTACCTGTTAATAGAATTCAAGATTTTTCCATAAACATTGGGAGAGGTATGTTGGAATTTTCCATGGGAATAAGTATATGATCTGAAAACATGAATAAGTTGATGTAATGTTGCCCAACTTTTATGTCTTTAGCCTCATATCCATGTTCTATGAGTGGTTCCACTGTTAAGGCAAAATGTAGGGGGGGGGGGTGCTTCGGACATGCCTGCCTGGTTCCCCTCTCTTCGTGTTCCTTTTTCAATAGCTAACTCTACATTTTTACCATAGCTGTCAGTTTCTGATAACAAGCCTGTCTTGGTGAAGGACGACTCCAGAAGCAGGTAGCGTATTAGATAGTTATTTAAGTTTCATGACAGAAAACACCGCCAGCTGTCAAACATTTGACTAATCGCCCCCCTGGAATGTTCATTACCACATTACAGCCCTATTAATCTCGCACTCCCAAAATGTAAGATTCTCCGAATAGAATATTATCTCCTTTTTTCAAAATAAATCCCAACGCACAACAAAGCCCATAGAAAACCAACTACTGAAACACAGACCAAACATAACAAACAATGCATAGGAAACCCTTCCAAAAAGTCCCAAAACAACTTCATGTAAATAATTCACATTGGGCCATATGTATCAATGTTAGGTTTTGCGATTCTAAAATAGCGAATTTTTGGGAATCTCTATTTGAGAATCACAAAAAAGGCTATGTATTAGGATTTGCAATAATTTTTGTGAATCCTACATATTGCTTAATTGCGAATTGCAAATTGCACTTCGCAATTAAGGAATTCCTCCCCATTCATTCCTATGGGTCTAGAGGCCCAAAAGAATGAATGGGAAGACATTCTCAATTTGCGATTCTCAATTAGAGAATCGCAAATTGAGAATGCAATTTCAAGTGTGCCAGGGTGTCAAAAGGACACCCTGTTGCACCCTCGAAATGAGCATGGGTGCACAGGTGGTGAACATACATGCCCTAAGGTCATGTGTGTGCGCCACATGCCACTTTGAAAAATGCAAAAATGTGAATTTTTGAAAGAAATCACAAATTACCACGAACCTGTAGTTGGTGGTAAATTGCGATTCCTTATGCCATATTCGCATTAAGGAATCACAAATTGCGATTCCTTAACTGCATTCGCAAAATAAGGAATCGCAAATTTTGCAATTCCTTATTTTGCGAGGCAGTTTTTCTTTTATACATACCATTAAGCATAATTGTGATCACAAACGCCGAAATTCTGCGAATTTCGGCATATGCGATCGCAATTTTGAATGATACATATGGCCCATTGTACCTAAAGCTCCATGGAAACCGTTTAACATGGGCAGAGTGGCAAATAATGCGATCAGAGGTAGACGCATCATTCAATTTATCTTGAACTTTGTCCATGGAAAACAAGTGCAAAATGTCAGCCAGAACTTTGCTTAGAGCTTTAGACTGTGCTTGTTCTTTGGAGATTTTTATAACTCTCTCCACATTCCACTTCTGGCCACCCTGAACCATTACCACCATTACCACTCACTCTTTTTCGACCAGTACAGGTTACTAAAGGATGGATCCCCTCTCCTCACAAAAACACTAGATCCCCAATCTCTAGCACTGTCTGTTAAGCACACTTTCTGGAATCATATGTAACCGTTTGTTTATCTTGTGCTTCACTCACTCCCCTATGTACCATACCATCCAGGCCTTCTGCTTTATCCTCATAAACCTACTTGGACATCCAAGCTGGACACAAATAGAGGTCCGCTTCCATCCTCTTAATAAATCAAAAGTTGAAATCTTAGTAAACGAGTGAGGAGTGGTGTGATAGACCACAACCAAGAATGTCTAGCTCCTTCAACAGCACACTCATTACTTATTGCCTATTTAATATAGTCAGTCACTGCTCTGTTTATTCTCTTTACAAGACCTGAGGGTGGTACAGCAAACTCTTCAAATGTTTCACACCAGAATATGCTAAAACACTTTTCATATCAGCTCCAACAAACTGTATCCCATTGTCTGAAATCAAATACTGTGGCAAACCCTCTCTTGAAAATACAACTCTCAATCAATCAACTACTTTTTTTAAAGAAGGCTGTGAGGCAAACCGTACCACTGTCCACTTGATGTATGTATCAATCAAAACAAATGCACAGCGGAGCTTTGCGGGAAGAAAATTAAATGGTCCAGCCATGTCAATGACAACCTTATTCTCAGGAAACTATATGGGTTCTAAAGAGGTAGCAAACTCCTTTAATCCATTTTCTGAACTGTTACAAACTACACAAACTTTGACATCAGTGTCAATATGAGTACCCATTCCGGGCAGCCCAAAAATACATCTAAATCTGCTCTTTGTCGTAGTAGCACCTAAATGTCCTTCATGATCCAAGTGCACCAAATTCCTTCGAATGCTAGAGCGTGGTACAAATCATTCCCTTCTGGAAATTACACATTCCTCCATCAATAACTCCTCATATATCTTGACAAAAGGCTGCAACCCGGCCTGTAAACTTCTCTTCTTATCCAATCATCTGTAATAAAATTCTTTGCAAGATTGAGAGCAAGATCACTCACAAGAAAAATCTCACACCAATTTATAAAAAAGAGTCATTTTAAATATGTATTCTAGATCAAAATGACAAAAAACCAATCAGTATAACCAGAGATATGCAATTATAAAGATTTAAATGAAACTGGCACTAAAAAGCACACAGCACCAACTGAGGTTACTTTGTTGCGCTAGACGGGACAAAGTCACAAGCTCAGCCTGACCGTAATGGAGCGCAGTCCGGCTGTTGCGACCTAGTTAGGCTCACTGAACAAAGTACCTTGAATCCTGGTTGAAGACAAATGTGTACTCCCACATCACGGATGCATCACATAGCAGAGTGATGCATCGTCCTGAGGTGGAGATGCATCATGCAGCGGTGGTTCTGGGAGACTGCGAAGCTGTAATTCGAGGTCTTGCATTGTCGTCGAGCATGCCATCGACCAAGGGCTTGTGATTCATTGTGCAGCAGGGGTTCAGAAGGGTTGCGTGGCTGTGAAGCGAAGTCCTGCGTCGGGATGTCTTGTGCAGCGGCTTCCAAGTTTTATGAGGCGATGCTTTATGCTGCATTGATTCTGCCATGACGATAGCTGAGTTTATAGTGCACCTTCAGGCCCACTTCTACAGTTCCAGGTCTAGGGTGGCCCATGTGGGAGGGCAAGATTCAGGTGCTGACTTCAAGATTGTTGGAGCCTGTTCTGTCCCTGAGGCTCTGATCAGAAGGCCAGCCAACTAGCTCTTGGAATCACTCTGGTGGTCCTAGGTTTAAGATGCAGGTCCAGTCCTTCTCACTTAGACAGGAGGGCAGCAGGGAAGGACAGCAAGATAGCAAACTGGCAGTCATTATTGCAGCAAAGCAGCACAGCATTATTGCTTCAGACTCTTCCACAGGTCCAGATGTGTATTGATGAGTTGGGTCTGAGGGTCCATCATTTGTACCCGGTGCCCACTTTGAAGTAGGGGAAGGTTCTGAAGGGTTCCACCACCCTCAGATGTCAGGCAGCCTCTTCCTCTCTGCCCTAGCCCCAGCTTGTCTGGGGACACAAAGGACTAGTGTCAAACCCTTTGTGATTGTGTTTAGGCAGGCTCTTTGTGATGTGCAAGTGTGGTGGGTGACAGTGCTGCCCCCTCATTCAGGGCCTGATTATGACTTTGACGGTCCAAAGGATTCACAACTGCTGACTCAGCGGTCTGCTCGCCGTATTACGATGTTGTATGATTTCTAAATGAAAGACCGCCGGAGCACTGCTGCCACTGACAGCCATTCGCAGACCGCCCCAATGGGGATCGAGGAAAAATAGCTGTCATAGGGCGGTAAGGAAAAGTTCACTTCCGTCTGAATTACGAGTTCGCTTTCCGAGGAACAGACTGTGGCAAGAAGACTACCTGCTTCGAGTCAGCAAAATCTAAGAATTTGAGGTGCATACTCATCCATTTCCTTTTCTTACCTTTAGTCTCCCATGTGGATACCGTCCTCCTGGTTTCCCCTTTGCAGCAGCCCATTTGTCCCCAAAGAAAACAACTCTGTAGGCACTGAAATCCAGGAAGGTCCGTTTTGTACTATTTACCCATGGACTGGGCACATATGGACTCAGGACTTTCGAGCAACAGTAGAGCTGAATTAGCCAACTGCAGGTTAGAAGCAGTACAAATGACACAAAGGTAAAACAAATAGATGATAGGTCCCTGTATCACTGTGGGAAACAGTAACACTGTGCTTCACGCCAGAAGAAGGTGGCGATCCACTGAAAAATCCCAAAATGCCACTGTAGAAGTAAAAAATGAATGAGTCATTCCTGAAATGCAACTGCAAAATATGAATCTACATGTATATCTTCTTAGATAAAATTGAAAAACTGCTGGCATGACAAACAAATGAAAACAGAGTGTACCTATCACTGCAAGCATCAATCCTCACTCAATACTCGTAAAGGTGTGCCTGTCACTGCAAGCACTGAAGCAATGTCAGAAACGAGAAAATTCCAGATATTGGTACGAGTATCGGTACAGTTAACCATTGAGAGTATGAAAAACACACACAACTGTAAGTTCAATGGGTACACAGTCAGGGCAGACTGGGAACCGAAACCGGCCCTGGCAAACAGAGTCAGGGCAGAGGGTGCTAGTGGAAAGCACCACACCGGTCTCACTGCTGACGGGGGCTCATATTGCAGCTATGCGGCAAACCCGGCACCCGGTAACAAAACCGGCCCCTATTTTTATGTTAAGAAGGACTTGTACGGAAACAATCCATTCAAATCACACATGATGCTCTGGACTAGGACTAGGACGGAATGTATGAAGCTCTGTGGTTATACTGAATAAGCACCTACCTATGTTATGACATCTATTAATGTAATAACTGCACTTTCACAATTGCTTTATTAACCTTCTTGCTTTCTCAAATTTGCTTGAAAATGCATGATTTTTCTTCTTTTTTTCAAAATTTTCTTGGGGGGGTAACCCCCCCTAGCCCCCCTTATGGGGTTCGGTATCGCTCGCTATGCTCGCTCGCTATGCTCGCTCGCTACGGTGCTGTATGCAAATCACTTTGCGCCCCACCACTTTCAAATGTCACCCACCACCCCTGCTCTGGAGACAGTACAAATTTTGCTTATTGAAAGGTATATCCGAGGATCTCCGTGAGTTCACTGCTTGAGTCAACCTCTGAAACAGAGTTATTCATTTAAAGACAACAAGTAGCAACACTGAAATGAATGTAATCAGCCTAAGCATAAAACATAAGAATCAAAATTTGTTTAAAACAATCTACAGGAAGCCTAGTGACCACAACACCAGTCTATATTTTAGAAGCTATCACTAATGCAACCTTGGTATATATATATAAGTGGATATATACGTGGATTTCCAGAAAAGCTGCTACAAAATATCCAAGTAGTTTGTGTCACCAACTCTTGTGAATGCATGAGGTAATTAAAGACCCTAGTCAGAAAAAAGGGTGCATGCTAGAAACGCAGGTATTTTATTGTAACAAACCTTTTTGGCGTTGAAAAACAGAAAAATATCATACAAGACCTAGTAACAGCTATTGGATGGAAAATAGACGCTAGAAAAATACATGGAGTGTATTGAATGTACTGCCCCTGCAAGGTCACCACAAATGTGTACTTGCACAGTATGGCCATCATCCCTCTAATCAAATCAGTTTATAAGTGTAATTGATTTGCAATTGAATAATTTCCACAACTGGGTCCATACACCGTTCTCCTCTCTTGCAGTTTTGATACCGGCTTTGAGTACACGAAGAAAGACCCCATTACCCACTACACCTGGAGGAGTCACTTGATTGGAAGAAAACATACAGTTTGACTATAACTACATATACCAGCGCCACCACAAGGAAACTGCATCAAAAAGCTATATTTCCTATTGTGCCTGGAAGGTCACATGATCTAAAATAAACATCTTGGTTAACTTTAACTCATTTCGCAAAGGGACATGGCCTAATTTGTGCGTACTTGTATGCCAGCTTAGAGTGTACTTTACACAGAGAGCCAAACCAGAACGGATCTTCACAGCAAGCTGCACCTCAAATAGTCTGATATATCTGAATCCATGAATGTACCCCGCTTCATTTTTTTACGGGCCTGGGTATTCTCCCTATGATACTAACAAATTATCATAGGACTTCACGATTAGATCAAATACATTGTAATATTGACCTTTTCAGAATTATGGTGATTTCTCCCCCTATTTTCCAGTTGTAGGCAAATCCCTTGTATCTTATCTGAAAGAAGAAATGATTCTTTGAATTTTCTCAATAGCATATTACTATCTCTCCTTAGCTATAACTAGAAAAAAACAAAGCCAACGGTGATCAACAACATTGCGCATGCAACCCTGTGGACCTGATTCACGAAGGGCCTCCGCCTCGTGCCAGAGGCCCCACAGGCGTGGGGGAGTCTGTGCGAAATCACCGTAATGAGAATTCTTATAGCGGAGATTCCTCCTCGAGTGTGGAGACTCCCCCACAACTGCAGGGCCTCCACCACAAGCGCGGAGGCACTTTGTGAATCAAGCCCTCAGTGTATTTTAGAGTAAGTGCTTAACTATTCCGGTTCATGTATGGAAATAAGATGATCGATCGTCATTAGATACTGCTTTGCCGACCGGCGGAGTCTCCTTCAGTTGTTTTAAGTATAATCCAGGTGGATAATCTGTTGACTAATTCTGTATATCCTTGGTAGAAATTTGAGTCCATGTGCATACAAAGTGTCCCTTCTAGGATGGTTGGCCATTATCAAATCAGGAAATAGCTTACTAAGTTGCAGAGTCTAGTATCAGAGTTTCACACCGCAAAAAATTCATTTTTACAGTTTAATCCCTATTTATCAGAACAGGGTACATGATTCTTTAACTGTATAGATTAAGGTAGGAGCCCATAAATGTACCCGAGTACCTTACTCCTTGCATTAATTGGTCTAGGGAACCTATTACAACAGTGAAAATGTGTGTGCTATAAATTCAGTCCTTTATGAGCAGTGATCGCTTTGGCACAATCGTCTGGAAATCGGTGCAATCTTCAAACAATTTGTTGACTGGACATGTGGCTGGATGCTGAACTTACTTTTGAAAGAAGATAAAAAGATAGGGGCCTCCTTATATGGAGCTGAACTATGGGGAACAGCAGATGTCCGGTCTTTTGTGCAAGTAGAAAATCGGCTTATGGGAAGCCTAAATAATCTCCCAGTATGAACTCCACTACATCCATTGCAGCTAGACTAGGGGCTAAGGTGTATTAATAATGTGGTAGCCTTGAACACCCTATTGCACTGGTAGAGAATATGGACAGTCCTAAGTGGCCCCCATGCTGGTCCCCTTCAGTTGCTTTAAATACTCATCTTTAAATAAGAAAACATTGTTCATCAAGATGAGTCTCACACATTTCACAATAAAATCTTTGTTTGCCCCTCAAAGGTCCTGGTTCTCTGGGATATCCTCAATCACCATTACTGTGTCTTCCTGTGGGATATTTGTATAGAGAGACTCAACGTCCAGAGTAACCATACATTGAGTTTCCCTACAGAACATCTTTCCTTCAATAAGTGAAATCATATGTGCAGAATCCCTCACATAAGACTTGAGACTACACACAATCGGTCTCAAGAAATGGTCCACATATTTGCTCAAGGCGGGAATCAATACTACTAACTATGGGTCTCATTGGTGGATCAGTGCTATGTTAGTGCACCTTGGGGAGGCCTTAAATGGCCGAGATTCTAGGTTCCACATTGTTAAGGAATTTGAATTCATCTTTTCAAATCCAATTACGCTCTTTCGCCTCCACAAGGAGAGCCACACATTCCCTAGATATAATAGATGTACTACTCACCTTGATGCGTACATAATGTTCTTGAACATCCAACAGTTTGTACATTCTATCTTCATAGTCTGAGGTATTAAATACTATGACCCCACCGGCCTTATCAGCAGGTTTAATTGTGAGGGACCTATCATCTTTTAAGGGGTTCAGGGCCATTCTTTCATCTCTATTTATATTGTAGGTACTGGGCCTGTTCATGTTGCCTAACATATTCTGAATTCCATTTTCTACAGCCGTTTCAAATGCTTCTACGTTTCTTCCGACCATAGCTAGTGTACAGGTGAAAGAAGACTTAGGTTTTAATCCTGACACATTTTCTCGCTCCCTAGTCTCTCTGTTCTCAAAAAATCTCCTAAGCCTAACTTTTCTAAAGAAAGAACGCATATCCTTTTCTAGCTGAAATTTATCTATACCAGTGGAGGGCACAAAGCTAAAACCCCTACTTAAAATCCTTATTTCCATCTCACTAAGGGCCCGATTCACAGACCTAACTAAATCCTAAACTTACTACCATTTTGGTATTCACAGAAGGCACTTACTCATTTTGGTATTCACAGAAGGCACTTACTCATTTCAGTATTCACAGAAGTTAGGAGTCCTAACTTTAGGACTCCTAAATGCCTTCTGTGAATATCGAAAGTCTTAAAGTTATGATTTTTCTCAATTTAGTAGTAGTAAAGTTAAGACTCCTAACTTTAGGACTCCTAAATGCCTTCTGTGAATACCGAAAGACTTAAAATTAGGATTTTTATAAATTTAGTAGTAGTAAAGTTAGGACTCCTAACTTTCAGACTCCTAAATGCCTTCTGTGAATACCAAAAGTCTTAAAATTAGGATTTTTCTCAACTTTACTACTACTAAACTGAGAAAAGTCCTAATTTTAAGACTTTTGGTATTCACAGAAGGCATTTAGGAGTCCTAAAATTAGGAGTCCTAACTTTACTACTACTAAACTGAGAAAAATCCTAATTTTAAGACTTACGGTATTCACAGAAGGCATTCAGGAGTCCTAAAGTTAGGACTCCTAACTTCTGTGAATACCGAAATGAGTAAGTGTCTTCTGTGAATACCAAAATGAGTAAGTGCCTTCGGTGAATACGAAAATGGTAGTAAGTTTAGGATTTCGTCTTAAGTTAGTTCTGTGAATTGGGCCCCAAGTGTTTTGTTTGACAAATTAATTACTGGAACTCTGTCGGTCGCCAGTAACGTTTGTTTCTTGTACTCATGTATTTCTGTTGTTGTGGAGGGCCCCGGTTGAATTGACCTCTCCCCATATTCTCACTGAATCGTTGGGCTCTCCTCGGGCGTGAGTCTAAAAAAGACCTCTGTTCTCTAATATTAGTTCTCCCTACAGTGTCCTCTCTCTGAGGACCCTCATCTTCACTGCTGGACCCCGATGTATCAGAGAAAGTGATCTGTTTTCTGCCTCTCCTAGTGTAGATCTGTCTATTTTGAGGCCTTTTCCAATTCGCATCATTCCTCTGTTGATAATAATTTTCTTTTACAAAAGGGTAGACCCTCTCCTCAGAGAATCTCTCGATATCTTTTTTAAGTTTTTTTTTTTTTTTAGCAAATATTCACTATAACCTTCTACATCTCTATTGATGTCATGAAGTTTTTTCTGGGCCTCTTCGAGAGCCGGACAATTCTTCAATTCCAGCTCAAGTTTTTCTATTGATTCTTTTTATACGTTTGTGAGCTGTCTCAATAATCAAGAGCATCCAGTCTCGGCTGCATCTGTTCGAGATCATAGCTCATGTTTCCAAGAATTTCGTATTTTTGCTAAATAGGCCAGGCTCATTACGTACCTGTAAGCCAATAGGGATGGTACCTGATTTCACATATTCTACTAAAAAATCGGCATGTGCCTCAGTGCGAATAAGTTTCTTTTTCAGGTTGAGCAGTTTCCCCCAATTCTCACCTTTCCCAGAAACAACTGTTATTTTATTTCCATTTTTTGTGTTAATAATTCGATTTAGCTGGTCATCACTGAACCCCAAGGTCCTAATTTGTTCCATTGGGGGCCCACCGTTCGCACCCAATATTGTAATCACGGAAAACTCTCCAGCCCACCGGGCTGTACACAGTATCACTAATAAAAGAGAGAGGGACCCAACAACCAAAGGGGTAGGGTACCGATAAAGACAAATGTCAAACAAGAAATCCCCTTTGGGCAATATTACACAGCAGGCATACTTTCATAAAAGACACTAAATCCACAACAGAAAGATGAACAAAGAGGAAATGTAAAAATAAATTCTTAAAAAAGTATAACATTTATTCAGACAATTGTTAAAACATGATCCAACCCTATCATCAATACAATACTAGTCAATACGGAGAAATGAACACATTTAGACAAAAACAATAAAAATACATAAAAATTGGAATCACAATAAGGAAAAATAATTCCTATTAAAAGAGGGAAAATACAATAATCAACCAAGGATCAGCTCTGATTCATATTCCAATTTCAGTCAGAGTTATTGTCTCCACAGACTTAGTGTAATTTCCACTCATATATGCATCGACGCGTTTCGGTGAGCAAGTTAAATAATAGCCACCACCTTCTTCAGGAAAAAGTAAATAATTTAATAATAACAATCTTATTGCTAATATGCTCCTCACTTTGTTACCAATGTCACTGTCCTAGACTCCTACATCCCCACAAAGGCATGCTGTGAAGCTGTTCCTGAATCTCCCAACACCACTGTAAGATACTAGTCAAGATCTAGACGAGCTCTCTAAGGAGCAGCAGCCGATAGTCGGTCACCCCACACTCAGACAGGATCAGTTAAAGTATCTGGGAACTATGGTGGAATAAGACCAGTTCATGGGATTGGCCCCTAGAATAAAACAAGCATTGGTAAAAGCAATACATTTTGCCTATGTGATTATTAATAATTATTTTGTTGTACGTTTTAGCTTGGTGAGCAGGTGTGAAACTGATATGGTAAACTAATATTTGAATGGGGTACCTGAATGCCAGGCACTATGTTACAAGGTGAGAGGAAGGGATTAATAAAGAGAAAGCCAATAACAGGAAGCACGACAGAAGGAGGGACTAAAGAACAAAGCAAGAAGATAAGTAAGGATTTTAAAAAAGAAAAAGAAGGTCAGTGAGCAAGTAAAAAATCAAAAAGAATAAAAATTAGTGAAATCTGGTGTTGAAAAAGAAAGATCAGAAATGTGCAGTTTTGATTGAATCAAATTAAGGTTTAGGATGTTCTGGCCAAAGCACCTACTCTCTGTGAGGGATAGCTGAAGCAAAAAAGAGTCACTTGTTAGCGCAGGTACAAACACATAACAGCGAAACTGGGCCATGAGAGGAGGTTAAAAATAAAAAACTAAAGGCTGGGGTAGGGGAGAATGGAGCAACAAGCAGCTTGTGAGGTAAGGCCAGACATCGAATGGGAAAGCAGCACATGAGGGAGAGAGGACTTGGATTAAGGCATAGTAACAAGAAGGAGGCTAGGTTTCCTTTCTGCTGCACATCACACTAGAAGTTTTCTGGTATTTGTAACTAGTCATCTTATTAGTCTCAAACCTAACAACACCCTACACTGACTAGCCCTGAAATGGTGAAAGACATTGGTGATTTTTAAAGGTAAATGAGCACCATCCCTCTTTGGATGACAACGTCATGTTTAACGTTGACTGACCTGCTGACAAATACATTATTCTGAGTGATTTTTTACATGTAAATTATTACTGGGGGGACTGCTCTGAGAAAGGATTGTAAGAGCTGTGTAACATGAGGGGAACAAACAGTTTTAAAACTTTGTTAATGTTTCACCCACCTCTGAGTTTGTTAGGGGCAGATGTATCATCATTGTATTTTGCGAGCCCTTATTTTACTGATTCACTATTAAAGACTTGCAAAATGCAATGTATATAGATTTCACAATAATATTTGCGATTCCTACATATTCCTTAATTGCAAATCGCAAATTGCAATTCGCAATTAAGAAATACCTTCCCATTCATTCCTATGGGCTTAGAGGCTCAATGTATCAGGTGAAGCTCATTGTCTTCAGTAGTATTTACGTCTGCGCCACTTTGTTTCCTGACCCTCACTGTACTGTGAGGAGACTGTATTGTTACTACTAGTGCGCTCCGAGGTCTTGAGCTTTCTATGACTTAACTCATTGGCCTAGAAATATGTTGGGGTAGCAAGAATAGGATGCTGTGCCCCTGGAATGGTTGGAAATGTGTTTCTAGACCAGGCAGTTCCAGAAAAATTATTGTTTGAACCCCTGGTCAGGAAAAAGAGTCATCAGCCACCGTTAGCTGTGGTGGGTGCACCCCTTGTCTTTCGGATGCACCCTCACCAAAAAATCTTGATCTCAATGCTGGATTGCAAGAGAGAGGTCGCTAGACTGAACTTCAACAAAAAAGGTTATTCAGGTTTGACTGAACGCTGATCAGCTATTCCCCTACTGGGTAGTCCAGCGGATACTGGGGTCTTGAACTCCATTTGAATGTGCCAACACACCAAGCACAGGACACCTATCACATTTCAAGATCCCCTAAAGTCACCCAAAGAAGATAATTTTTTCTTCCAGGCTGGCGGCACGCACTTTGTTAATTGTGAAGTGGCGCAATTGGTTGTCCGGGTGGTCTTGTTGAAGTAAAGAAAAATATTGTTACTTGACTTTCAAATGTAGCACAGAGCACTGTTGCCTTTGAATTGTATCTTTGCAGGACTGAAATTTTGTTGCTGCATTGTGGCATATGATGGTTATACAAGGATTGATAGTTTTGGCACCATGGCACAGCATAGTCTTCCAATGGTCTTTGAAAATACCTTCAATTCAATAATACTGTCCATAGACCTCCAAATTAGCTCATTTATATTTCTTAGTGGCAAGGAACTCCAATGTTGGTTGGCGTCAAATCTCTGACTAGGCAGGTTAAAGAGAATGTTTGTTTTCACTCCTTATCCACATTTTGTGTGTAGTCTTTTATTAATTATTAAGTGTATTAAAGTCAATTTCAAAGTAACCAACCGTCTGGAATCTGAACATTTTACTAAACATAGATTGCATTGTGTGTATCTAGTCCCATGCTATCTACTTGAGTAAGCCTTGGATCGTCTGCCTCATTACCTTGAGCGAGTCAAATGCTAAAAGGGGGACTGTGCTCTCCAGTAAGACTAAAATGACAACAAAAATATCCAGATGGACCAGGAGAATCCACACCAGGAGTACAGAGGCTAAGATGGCCAGGACACAACAGGCCACAGATTGAGAAGGACCTAGCCTACGGGTCTAGGAGCTTCAGGGTAAGAATAAGGTGCCCCCAGGACCAAGAGGATCAGAAAGGAACAGAGTCAGATTGCCTAAGACTGAGGGAATCAAAAAGCAAGGCTTATGATAACAAGTCCAAAAGAACAATAAGGACCAGGACTACTTGGACCAAGGTCAGGATGGTTGGTGAACCAGGTCTATCAGAACTAAGCCATGAGAAACCAAAGTATCAAGACCAAGAAGATCATGACCAACAGCCATATAATCTTGAGCAGGACAAAGGCAATGAAAAACAAGAATAGCATAACCATGGCCAGGCATGCCAGGGAGGTGAATCCAGAAACACAGGCTATTAGAGACAGAAAGAACAGTTTAAAGAGAGCCAAGAAACAAAGAACTAGGGGCACCAGGAAGTGCAGGGCAAAGAAGATCAGAACCTGCAGTACGAGGACCAGGAGGATCATGGTGAAGAGGAAATGGAAGATCCAGACCAGGGAGATCCGGACCGGGATGACCACACTTGGAGGTCCATGCCACAGGGATAGGAACAAGATGGCTAGGAAGACGAGGAGCAGGATGACCAGTACCAAGGAGCAGGGAAGACTATGATCAGTTGGTATAGAGGCATGAGGGCAAAGAGTAGGAGGATCAGGAGCAGATGCTGGAAGACTAGAAAATCTGGAGCATGAGCATTATGGTTAATAAGCCAGTATTATTAAGGATGATGAGGAGGTCAGTAACAAGGATACCAATAAGACCAGAACCCCCAGGAAGACCAGAGCAAGGAAGAGTAGATGGACCAGCATGAATAGGACCAGGAACAGGCCAAAGAGTTCCAGGCGGACCAAGACCATAGCCCCAGAGTCCAGAGTGCTATGTAGAGCAGAAAGACCAGGACCAATGGGTAGCAGGACCAAAGTGGGGAACATCCGAAAGGTCAGGAGGGCCATGGGTAATACACTTGTATATCCACGAGGACCTGGACAAAAATGACGAAACTGTGAAGGACCCAGACAAACAGAACCAGGATCCTTGGATCTGGTGCCAGAAGTGCCATGAGGACAAGCCACAGATCGAGGTGGACCTGGAAAATCCAAACCAGGAAGACAGGGTCTAAGAGGGCCAGCCCCATGAGGACCAGGGCACGAGATGCCAGGTGGACAAAGGCGACCAGCAAGACTAGGTACTGGTGACTAAGAATCAGATGAGTAGGGTGAGAGGATCAGAATATCCAGATCAAGGGGACGAGAGTCAAGAGGAACAGGAAGGAAGAGGAAGAGCTAGGAGAAGTGAGCCTGAAAGGACAAGGATGATTCAGAAAGGCCAGAACTAAGATGATTAGTCATACACAAACCCCAAAAAGGGAGAACCAATAACAACAGGATCAAGCCTACTGGGCTCAGAACCAGGAAGAGAACACAAACTGTGATGACCTGGAATAGAAAGACCAGTGCTAGGCAAGCCAGCCTGAGAGTGAGGAAGACTAGGAGAACATGACTTGTAGAATCAGAAGGAGATAGGGAGGCAACCAGAGCCATCGGGACAAGAGGTGGGAGGACCAGAACACGGAGGACCAGTGGGGAACATCGTTTACAACGCGTTGTTTACACCGCACTACCTTAACAACGCTGCCATTACAACGCAAGTCATTACTACAACTTGCGCTGGATGGCGCTGTTGGTTAAGGAATATTGTAATTCTTTTTTTTTTTAAACCTTTATTGTAGCATTCAAGAAAATACAAACATGGGCCTACAACCGCGGGGGCTGGCCGCTAGATAAATTAAAACCACCAATATTACAGTACTGCACAGCTCATTAGCCGAAAACCCGGAGGTTCGGCAGCGATTCAGGACAAAACTGGTATAAGAATGCACAAGTAAGTTTCAGAATGAGTCAGAGGTTTCGTTTTATATTATATGAGAGAGGATCAGGTGCCATACAATCAAACCAGATAATACGGGGGACAGAATAAGAAACAGGATAGACACATAATAACCACTGTGATGGAGAATCGGCGCCAAAATATACAGATCGATGCAAATGAACACACAATATACATTCCATGTTGCGCCAATTCTCAGAGCCTGCCCACCCGGAAATCGGATATCAGAAAAGCATGAGCACTAGATATAAGCTTACAATAAAAGTCTGAATGATTCGTAGCTATACTGATCCTTAAGAAAGAAAGAGAAAGAAAAGGAAGGCCATAGAAAATAAAAAAGGCAAAAAAAAAAAAAAAAACGTCCAGCCCCCCACCCTGCACCCCTGCAGATGGCTACAACCCCACTAGCAGCGTGCCTGTCGCCCCTAATAACTAAAACCCTAAAGGAAACAAAAAGAATGGAGGAGGGCATAGACATTGGAGCTCCCAGCCCCTTTTGACCTCCCGCCAGATACAGCCACCCACTATCAATAAAAGAACACTTATGACTACACTATAGAGGTAAGTAGAGGGTACCGGAAAACACCGCCTAGCCTCTTAGAGTAAGCAGCTACAGGTCAAACACTTATAAAAGCCACACCAACCCTTCCCGACCTAGTCAATCTTAAACCTGGCCCTTCCGAACAAGAACACGGACCCCTCCCATCGAGACCCAAAGGCACACAAAGAGGTAATAAAGGAGAAAAGAGTCATCAAAAATCAATCCATGGCGATGCGCAGGCAATAGGTCCATGGGAACTTTAGTCGCTGAAGAACTCTCCCTCCTGGATGAACAGTCCCAATGTATCCTGCACAGGAGTCGTAGAGTCACCAAGGAAGGAGAAGACGACCACAAAGTAAAAGGAAAGTCACAAACAGAAGTCTCCGGGAGGGGAGCGTCCCCTGATCTCTCCAGAGCCGATAGTAACGGAAGGTTCGGTGATATCATAACATCCTCGGGAACACCGTCTCCCAGGGCACTATCCGATGGTTCCAATGCTTGTAGCCTCACGGAGCTCTCGCACGGAGTCAAAATGGCCACGGTTTGAATGGCTGCAGATTCCTGTTTCAACCGTAAGGCCGGGTCCGGGTCCACCAGGAGCGTCTCAGATAGGAGTGAGTCTAATGTGCTCAATAAGGTATCCACCTGTGATCGAAACGCCCAAATTTCCACCAGTACTGACCTCAGCGATGGCTCCTGCATCGTTCGATTCACTGTCTCATGCCCGATATCAATCCCAATCACCTCCCCGGGTGAATCTGGCATCCTCGGGGGGGACAAACAGGATCGCAAACGTGCAGCTACAGAGGGTGACCGGTCTTTGCTTGAAGCCACGGTCCACACCGTTAAGGCCGCAGGCCAGAGGCCCCGAACCATGAACCCCGGTGGCCCCGATACCGGGCCCGCGGGACGGGAGCCCCCAGTCACAGCCAGCAATAAGCAGAATCACTCCTCCATCGATAACAAGCAGTAGAGACGATCGCCGCCAAATCAGGGCTGAAACAAAGCCTCCACTCCGGTAGACCGGACCCAGCCTGGTTTTTATGGCCGATGTTGTTGCACTGCAGCCCGTACTCGAGGCCCCGGCTTCGCCGCTGGAGCAGGCCGCAAACTTCAACACGACAGAACTTCCTCCAACAAGCCGATAAAAGTTTCCGGATTTCACCATCGGAGTGCGGAACAGTTCATGCACACAGAGACCAGGCGCAAAGTCAGGATAATGTACAGGATATCACGGCGGGTTACGGAGGTCGGCGGAGCTGGGAGCCTAAGCAGCCATCTTGTTTGCCGACGTAGCTCCTCCTCCTGTAATTTTATATTCCAACACCTTTCCTACTGTTACGTGGACTGGTGTTGGAATATAAAATTATAATATTCCACAATCCGCGCCCTCCAACGCAAATCGTGTAATGACTTGCGTTGTAATGGCAGCGTTGTCAAGTACTGTGATCTAAAAGATCGTGTTGTACTGACATACATCCGGACCAGTGAAACCACAACCAAGAGGAAAAAGTAAGATGAAATCACAGAGACCCAGGAGTATCAGGACCTGATATATCAGGACAAGGAGAGCCAGGATTACCAAGCCAGGTTTAAGAACAGGATGACCTGAACAATGAGGAGAACCAGGGCCAAGAGTATCATGTCAAGTTTGAGGAGTACCAGGAGAACTAGTCAGGGCAGGAGCAGGTAGACTAAGGCCATAAAGTGCATGGACCAGATTGAACGGATTAGGTGGACTAGAAGGATCAGAATAAGCAGGACCAGGAACAGAGTTAGGGAGGACCAGAGTGATCACAATCAAAGGGAACAGTACCTGAAGTACCAGGTGGAGCAAGAGGGTCATGAACTGGGGTATTATGAATCGGCTGGTGAGGATCGGGGGCCAGGACAACCAGAGACACAAGTATCAATGGGACTAGACCAGGACGAAATGAAGCCCAAGAGGTCCTAATAAGGAGAACCAGGAGCCGTGGATGACATATCAGATCAACCACAAAGACAGGGACCAGGGAAAGGAGAATCAGGATGACCCACACCAGGAAGACTAGCTGTGCCAGATCTAGGAGAGCCATTAAAACAGGGTTATGTATAGAAGGACCCAGGAGACCAGAGGATCAAGGTGAGGATTAGTAATGCCAGGATCAGGAGGCCCCCGGAGGGTTAATACAAGGAAGGGACAGGAGCAGGTCCCAGGAAGAAGAGAATCAGGAAGATCTAAGACCAGGAGCACCAGATTCAGGAAACCAGCATTAGGGTGACAGAACTAGTTGGACCATGACCAGGATGAGGGCAAGGAGGAACAAAACAACCCAGGAAACAAGGTTTTGGACCAGGAGCAGGACCTACACCAGAAGACATAGAAGGACCTGAAGGAGAAGGAAGACCGGGAGCAGGAGGGCACCTATGTGATTCTACGCCACATGTTCAGGATATCCCTTTTATAAATGGTTCTTATTCATGCTTCCTATGCTGCCAACCCCACAAAACCTCTACCTTTTTTAGTACAAGTATAGAACTGGTAAGAACTTGCTAAACAAATTCAGACCCTGCAAAGGGAATAAAAAAAGTCAGGATAGTTACACTCTGACCTCTGAGTGATAGCAGAATCTGTCTGATGCTGGCATGGTAGCCTGGGGGTAGATCTGATGGCAGAGGGACTGAAACTTGACAGAGGGGTCTAAAGGTGGATGGTTAAAGGAATGTGGTATGAGAAGAAGGGCAGAAAGGGGTTGAGAAACTCAGATGGCTGAAGTCAGAAAAAAATAGTTTATGGCTATCAACGGGGGTCAAAGGGCTATGGCTATCAGCAAAGGGGAGCTCCGTATAGGCTCATAAGTGGGCTCAGATGAGCAGAAGAGGAGGTAAAGGAGGCTCCAGATAGGTCATCACAGATGGCATAAAGAAGGATTCTTAGTAACAAAGTGCTCTGAATGCCAGCTGTGATAGCATTGGAAACCAAGGCCACCAGTAATAGCTTCAGCATCAGACTAGTGGCCTGTGAAACACTAAGGTCTAGATGAAGAGTGGTTGTAGGAAAGTAGGATCTGCTTCTTATGGTTATTCCCACCTTTTGCTTGATGTGATGCTGTTTTTTGACTAGTCTGACTGGGATCCTGCCAATCAGGACCCGGTCTATCTGCTTTCTCCTTAAACTGTTGTGTTATGTATTTAGGTACACCCCAGGTTGGATATTGGGATACCCTTGTCAGTCCCCAGTATATGGTACCCATGTACCCAGGGCATAGGAACCCCAGAGGACTCCCGTGGGCTGCAGCATGTATTGTGCCACCCATGAGAGACCGTTCAAAATGGAACTACCGGCCTGCCATTGCAGCCTGTGTAAGTTGGTGCATGCACCACTTATGAAAGATATAGGTTTACCATATCTAAGGGTCACTGCACTTAAAACCTATAAGTCACCCCTCTAGCAGGTATTTACAATCCAGAGGGCAGGGTGCTTGGTACTAAGTGAGAGGGTGCCCCTGCATGAGCAGGAAACCCCTGCAGCCTACGGAGTCCATTCTCCCGGGTTGTCAGTGAAGCAGCCATGTACCATAGAGAGGGGCATTGCGTAACTGCACGATGACAATCTCGAAAACGGCTGCAACGAATCCTATCATGTTTGGTATCAAACATGTTGGAATCATACCCCCACACCGTAAACGGTGTGGGAGGTATGATTCCAAGCACTGGAAGAACTCTCCATTAGGCTCTCAGTGTTCCCGGTACCAGCCTTCTAGTCCCGACAGCACAAAATGGTTGCTGCCGACCAGAGGCACATTTCTGCCCTCCTGCTGCTGAGCCAAGCTTGCGTAGGGGAAGGCAGAACAATAGGCATCTTCAGACAGGATTTAGTGTATCAGGGCTGGGTGGGTGCGCTTGTCACCGCCTGAAAGTCTGCATGAGGGGTACATTTGGTGTCCCTGTGCATAGTCCAGTTCAAACCAGTCCTAGCAGTCATTGGCTCCCGCTCTGGTGCAAAACTGGACAAAGGACATTGGAGTAACCTCTCCCATATCCAGACCCTCCCCTGGGAGGGTCCCCTGAATCTTTCGAACCCTTTCCTTAGGGTACGTAAGGGCTTACCTGGGTGTAGGTCCCTAGATTCATTGTGGACAAGATTCAGAACTGAAACCACTACACTTCTACCATCTGGGCACTCTGGACTTCGCTGGACTTCATATGGGCCTGACTTCATCTACCTGTCAGTCTGCTGAATTGCCTGTGCCTGTGCACCATACTGGATCCGTGCAGGACCTGTGGAGAATCCAAGACACTTGAAGATAATCTCCGTTGAATTAAAGGAGTCACTTCCCTGTATTCGAAGGCACCTCAGCACTACTGACTGGTCAGTTGATCATGAGCTCCTGCGGACTCTGAAGGGTTCAACAACACAGGTGGTGGTTACCTATGTCTCCTGAGGCCCGATTTGCCCTCTCACCAAGTCTTAGGTCAGTATCCCTCATGGGGGCTGCATTAACTGAACCCGGGAGCAACACATACTTTTGAAAGTGCATATGCTAGTTGGCAACTCTGCGACAAGTGCATTGGGCTCCAAGTCTTCCGTGGGATTTCTTCAGGGTTCACTGGGAAGGGTCCCTAATCTTTAAAATTCCAACGAGACTTGCACGTAGACTTGTATGGAGCACACGTTCATGTTCACACACTGTACATGCTCGCCATCGGGTCCCTATCTACTTACCTTGGGTGGTTCTGTCAGTCTCCAGCAATTCTACGTCCTCTTGATATTATCCTGACTCGAGTCATGGTTCTTATGCCACTTTCTTAGTATATGTTTTGAGCCCCCCTGGGGCCCTCTGTGTATTAGTGCTATGTACTGGTGTTTCTTTGCTAAAGTATTGTGTGCTTTGTGTCTATCTCCGTGTAGGAGATAATGTAATGTACTAGAGAGTGTTCTATAATAAAACATATTTTTATACATACTTTGTGTGGTTCCTTTTCATTTAGTCTATACTATAAGATTGCCTTCTGGTAAAAGAAGCTGCTATACACTCATTCAAGACTAAGTCTGAAGGCTGCTCTCCACAGCTACCACTTGGTTAGCTTTCTAAGGTTGCCTGAGACCTCTTAAAACACCACAAGGGTTGTCTGGACCGGTGTAAGGTGCCCACTTACATTAGTGGACATCATATACCAGGCCAGCTTCTCACAGTGGTGGAGATACATATGTGTTGGGAGTGTTTGGAAGGCCAGCCTAGACACAATGAGAGTAAAGACCGGTAGGATAGTCTGTGGGCCTCCCAACATTTGAGTTGGCATTCCATGTGCATGTATGTGCGGTGGATATGTAGCAAATGTGTAGTAGTAAGACACAGTATGTGGTGAAAGGCTATGTACATGGACCAGTGGGATGCATTTTGCATGATGTGATGGAGAGTTGCTATAGCTTCCCTAGACAGTGGGAGTGTGGTGCAGGGTGGAGACCCAGACACTGACGTGAGGATGGCTTTATAAAAGGCTTCCCACAGAAGTACAGTGAGGTCCATTTAGCAAAGGGCTGCTGATTAGTTGTTTCTGAGAGATGATAAAAACTAGCTGAAAGGAGTGAGGGGTAGGTGAAAGGTTTCTCTTGTTAAAGGTGAAACTGCACTGAAGGTAGCCACCTGCTGAGATCTCATGCTTCATTGGGTCCTTGTTTCTGAGACAGACCTCATCTAGCACAAAACAGTGGTGGCTGCCACAAAAAAAGGGTGGTGGGTGGGTGGATGGATCGCGGGGGGATGAGGGAATAGAAATATTAGATTTTTAAAAACGTACCTTCAACCGCTAGCCACCTCCAGCGTTGCATTGCCTCTCCTCTTCCTAGGTCCCTGCAGCACCTGGGACAGACTCCCATCCAATTCCCATGCTGCAGGGTAGGGATTGGCCTGAGTGGGCTAGAAAGACGCCCCGCTCAGGCCAGGGAGTGTGTGGGGGTTTCTACAGCCCAGCTGTTCAATGCAGCTGTATATTTACAACAAGGGGTGGTGAGGGACAGAGTCTCTGAATTAAGCAGAAAGCTCTCACCCAGTCAAGAGATCAGGGCTAGATCCAACACCGTTTTTTAGCTCACTGCACCATCCCAGTTTCAGAACCTGGCTGTATGCAAATTAGTCTGTTCCTGTCCCAGTGCATGATGGGAACAGGGCAAACCAAACTACAAAAGCCAATTCTTACACTGGGAAGGAAACAAGCTCCCGGGGACCGGTTTCTGGCATTACAGCCGTCTTCGGCCCGGTTTGCTTGAATCCTGATGGTGCAATGAGCAAGGGTCTCACATCTGAGAATACCCTTCCACGCTTAGGGTGGACAAAAATATTTACAACAAGGGGTGGTGAGGGACAGAGTCTCTGAATTAAACAGAAAGCTCTCACCCAGTCAAGAGATCAGGGCTAGATCCAACACCGTTTTTTAGCTCACTGCACCATCCCAGTTTCAGAACCTGGCTGTATGCAAATTAGTCTGTTCCTGTCCCAGTGCATGATGGGAACAGGGCAAACCAAACTACAAAATCCAATTCTTACACTGGGAAGGAAACAAGCTCCCGGGGACCGGTTTCTGGCATTACAGCCGTCTTCGGCCCGGTTTGCTTGAATCCTGATGGTGCAATGAGCAAGGGTCTCACATCTGAGAATACCCTTCCACGCTTAGGGTGGACAAAAATATTTACAACAAGGGGTGGTGAGGGACAGAGTCTCTGAATTAAGCAGAAAGCTCTCACCCAGTCAAGAGATCAGGGCTAGATCCAACACCGTTTTTTAGCTCACTGCACCATCCCAGTTTCAGAACCTGGCTGTATGCAAATTAGTCTGTTCCTGTCCCAGTGCATGATGGGAACAGGGCAAACCAAACTACAAAAGCCAATTCTTACACTGGGAAGGAAACAAGCTCCCGGGGACCGGTTTCTGGCATTACAGCCGTCTTCGGCCCGGTTTGCTTGAATCCTGATGGTGCAATGAGCAAGGGTCTCACATCTGAGAATACCCTTCCACGCTTAGGGTGGACAAAAATATTTACAACAAGGGGTGGTGAGGGACAGAGTCTCTGAATTAAGCAGAAAGCTCTCACCCAGTCAAGAGATCAGGGCTAGATCCAACACCGTTTTTTAGCTCACTGCACCATCCCAGTTTCAGAACCTGGCTGAATGCAAATTAGTCTGTTCCTGTCCCAGTGCATGATGGGAACAGGGCAAACCAAACTACAAAAGCCAATTCTTACACTGGGAAGGAAACAAGCTCCCGGGGACCGGTTTCTGGCATTACAGCCGTCTTCGGCCCGGTTTGCTTGAATCCTGATGGTGCAATGAGCAAGGGTCTCACATCTGAGAATACCCTTCCACGCTTAGGGTGGACAAAAATATTTACAACAAGGGGTGGTGAGGGACAGAGTCTCTGAATTAAGCAGAAAGCTCTCACCCAGTCAAGAGATCAGGGCTAGATCCAACACCGTTTTTTAGCTCACTGCACCATCCCAGTTTCAGAACCTGGCTGTATGCAAATTAGTCTGTTCCTGTCCCAGTGCATGATGGGAACAGGGCAAACCAAACTACAAAAGCCAATTCTTACACTGGGAAGGAAACAAGCTCCCGGGGACCGGTTTCTGGCAATACAGCCGTCTTCGGCCCGGTTTGCTTGAATCCTGATGGTGCAATGAGCAAGGGTCTCACATCTGAGAATACCCTTCCACGCTTAGGGTGGACAAAAATATTTACAACAAGGGGTGGTAAGGGACAGAGTCTCTGAATTAAGCAGAAAGCTCTCACCCAGTCAAGAGATCAGGGCTAGATCCAACACCGTTTTTTAGCTCACTGCACCATCCCAGTTTCAGAACCTGGCTGTATGCAAATTAGTCTGTTCCTGTCCCAGTGCATGATGGGAACAGGGCAAACCAAACTACAAAAGCCAATTCTTACACTGGGAAGGAAACAAGCTCCCGGGGACCGGTTTCTGGCAATAGCAGCTGGGCTGGAGAAACCTAAGTGCGCATGTGTGTTTTGGTCGGCCTGAGACTGCGGAACAAACACACATGAGCACTGAGGGAGTGGAGTGCACTTAGCACTCCTCCTCCACCCTCTCATGCCTTGGCCCGCCCCTTCCAACAGCACTGGCTAAGAGCTGGCAAAAGCTAAATAAAATGATGCAAGAACATTGTTTTATTTTATATTTACTGGCTTTGAGGCAAGCAGTGGTGCGACGCTCCTCCGCCATTTAGGAAGAGCCGCCACTGGCACAAAGACTGTGTCTGATTTACAGCCAAAAAATGACTTTTAAAAGACAATCACCCCAAATCAGTTCTGATACCTCAACAGTACATCCACATCTTCTGTCTGGAAAATTAGAATAAAAGTAGAACTGTGAAATTATTGATCTGTAGGAATGGATGGATGTAACAAAATATCTGTTTATTCAGAGTCTTATTTCTTACAATATTTGTAATAAAGTCAATGAATATAATATTTCTGTGAGTTTCCGCTCTTCAGTGTCTCTGATGCCTATATGTCTTTCGCTAATTTATTGGGAATACTCCTTCATATTCCAGTGATATTCAGTACAATTAATTCCTTTACTCTGCACTCCACAACTGCATACTTCCTCTACCACAGAATTGGGGTCCTTGGACACCATCCACTTTATTTAGATTAAAATCTGCCTGTAAAGGACAGAAAAAGTAATGACTCTGACCTCTGGGAAAATGCTTCGAGCATGTGTGGGCCATTAGTCTTTTGTTTCGCAAAACAAACTCCCACTTTAGGAAACTGTTTTTAAAAAACAAAAAATGCTTGAAAGGTTTGCTGGCTGGCTGGCTATCATGTCGGATAGTATTGCCCCTCAAATTCTTTCTGTATAGACAGGAACTGCCATGACAATAGTTCCTGTCAATGGAGAGAGTTGTCTACTGGGCTGGCAACAACTCTAAATTTGACAGGCATAGGTCCATCAGGATGGCTGTGGTATTGTCCTTTGCAATCCTGACAGAGTTAACTCCATCTACCAAACTCTAAATCAGGCCCATCGTTTTTGTTCATTCCGTCATGAGATTGTAATGAAGTCCACCAATGATACTGTGTTGGTGACTTCATAAGGGGCCATATGGAACTGTTACTATTTCAACACGATCACCCTAACTATCAGATGCACTATGTCACTGGGATATAACATTTCCATTTCTGCCCTTTGCTTTTACAAATCATTGTTTTCAAGTGTTATAGTCTGATTTGAGTAATCAACTGAACCAGAATGAATAATTCCAAAATGCACTGATTTGCTGCAGAAAAAGAGGTGTTCTGATAATATTGACCCTTTTGTTAACCCCATACGTGGTTGTGGTTCATTCCCATAGTTTTGTGAGTAAGAACGAGTACATAGCTTTTAGATTTGGGGGTCTCTAGTTGGCACAGGAAGGTACTTGTGACAAACAGGGACCCTTGCTTCTAGTCAAGATAAGGGGATTAAACTCCTAAATAACCCCTGCTCACCCCCTTGGTAGCTTGGCACGAGCAGACAGGCTTCTCTCAGAGGCAGTGTGTAAAGCATTTGTGACCACATACAGTAACCCAGTGACAACACTACAGATGGACACCACACAAGTTTTTATATAAAAAAATAAGTATACTTTATATAGATTTACCACAAAACCATAAACAACAAAAATACACAATACTGTTACTTTAAGATGGTAGGTTTAGTTTAGCTAAGTTCAGTTCTTAAGATGCAACACTTTGCGTCAATGTACCTTACGATGCGTTGCGCTTCCACGGCAAGCAATGTCGCAGCGAGGGAAATGCGGCAACGTTCCGGTGCAAAGAAATAAAGACGTGAAGATCTTTCAGATGCGGCGCACTTCTCCGGGGATGTGAGAAGTTCTCGGTTCGATGCGTGGACTGCAGCGGCGACACCCTTGTTCAGAAGTGCGACAGCAACAGCTCCAACTGTGACACTCTTCTCCCACGATGCGTGAAGCTTCCGCGCAATGCGACAACTACAGCGGCGACATCCTTGTTCAGAAATGCGACAGCAGCAGCTCCGACGGCGACGCGCTTCTCGGGGACGCGAGGCGCTTTCCTCGATGCGGTGCAATGCGACAGTTCCAGCAGCGACACCTTTGTTCAGAAGTGCGATGGCAGGCCCAGCGACGGAGACATGCTTCTACCTCATTGTGAGACTCTTCTCCCGATGCGGTGCAGTGCGACAACTCCAGCGGCAACACCCTTGTTCAGAAGTGCGATGGCAGGCAGCAGCGACGGCAACACGCTTCCTTTTCGTTGGGAGACGCTTCTCTCAATGCGGTGCAGTGCGATAACTCCAGTGGCGACACACTTGTTCAGAAGTGCGACAGCAGCAGCGACGACGGCCCGCTTCCTCTTAGTTGCGTCGCGCTTCCAGCTCCTTGCGACACGCAGTTCCTCAGAAGGCCCAAAACAGCAGAAGGCACTTCAAAAAGAACTCTGGGGAGCTGGAGGTTGAAGTCTGTTGTACCTGAGACTTCAGCAGGAGGCAAGCTCTTTTCAAAGCCCTTGGAGATCCTTCACAAGTTGAAAGCAAAGTCACAAAGTTCCTTTGTCCTCTCTTTGGCAGTAAGGCAACCACTGCAGGCCAATCCCCTAAGCAGAACTTCGGCTTAGGAATAGTCTCTCCTCAGTTTCTTCAGGTTCCTCTCCTCAGCAGAGGTTTCTTCTTGTTTGTCCAAAAGTGATCTAATTTCTTGGGATCGGGGACCCAATATTTATACCCCAAAATCCTTTGTCCTCTGAGGGCAGAGGGGCCTTTGCCCAGTCCAAACCAGTTCTGGAGCACTGTTTACTTGACTTCTTTTTTCCTTTCATAGTGCAGGGCAGAAACATCAGACGCCACACAGGAGGGCGAGCCAGCATTGTGGAGGGAAAGCACAGCCCTGGAGCACTTTGTTGACATGATTCCTTCTCTCCTTTCACAGTGCAGGTCAGAGACATCAAACACACCACAAGGGGTGGTGCCAGCATTGTGGGGGGCAGGCACAGTCCTATTCAGGTTCCAGGTGCAACTCCTCCCACCCATCTAGATGCACATCTCTCTAGTCACCACTGGGGTGACTCATTCTGTCTCCTTGAATCCCCCAGCCCTGTCACTCAAACTCCAGACAAGGAATACACAACCTAGCAGAGGCAGGCAGCTTTGGATAGTTAGACAGGAAAATACCTACTTTCTAAAAGTGGTATTTCCAAACACAGAATGTTAAAACCAACTTCACTAAAAGATGCATTTTATGATTCTGAGTTCAGGCATACTAACCTCGAATTTCTACGATGTTCCCTGAGTCAGTTAGGATTATAAGAATGTAATAATCTAACTGCCCATTCTGGCTTATGGAGAACAGGTCGCCGTGCAATAGTGAAAAACGAAAATGGCTGTAATTCACTATTAGGACATGCCTCACACACATGGGCATGTCTAACCTTATACTTACAATGCACCCTGCCCTTGGGCCTACTATAGGGGTGTCTAATATGAAGAAAAGGGAAGGTTTTGGGACTGGCAAGTGGGTGCCTGGGTGCAGTACCAGACTGCACAACTACTCTGCTATGGCAGACCTTAGACACACCTTTACAGGCTACTTCTGTGGGTGGCACAACCAGTGCTGCAAGCCCACCAGCAGCATTTGGATTACCAGTCCTGGGCACTCCTGGTGCACTGTACTAGGGTCTGACAGGTAACCAGCCAATCATGGAATCACTAATTCATACATTAATTTATAATAGGGAGAGCATGTGCACTTTAGTACTGATCAGCAGTGGTAAAGTACTGAGAGTCATAAAACCAACAAAAACAGGTCAGACAAAATACAGGAGGAAGGCAAAAAGTTCAGGGATGACCCTGCAAAAAGGGCCAAGTCCAACACAACCCCCTTCCAGCCAAAACGCAGGGTAGACCAATCACTACCTTGAAGAGCTTCCCTGCTTTGGGCGATAGAACTTGGACCTGGCCCGCAACAGCTGGGGCGTATTCCAGTTCTACGCCAATCGGAACCCATTTCAATTCCTCTGTCCATACTCTCAGTGTCCATCAAGCTAACCTGTGTGGAACCCTTCTTCTTACCTGTGGACACCACCTGTGCAGCATCTAACCTTAACTTGATCACCGGTGTGTCCCAACAGACTGACAGCAAGCCACAGTGGCCACTGACAGTAGTCAGGGATGAGACCCAGGCCATATGCCTTTCAGCACTCTCAAACCTCTGTGGCTTCAGAGAGCGGGGAGCAGTAGCCCCAGGTGCGTGGCACCCTTTGTCCTCTCTCCCTCCTGTCAGGTCAGGTATGAGATCCTGACACTGACCCACCAGCCCCAGGCCTGTACCTGGCGGCTGGACCAGAGACTGGGGTGGGTTCTCCCACACTGGGTCTTCCTCCTTGGGGCTCTGTACCCTCCCACCTGGAGCGGTACCCCTTTCCAGAATTTCCAGGGTGCCTGTAGCAGGCGTCCTGCACAATTCGCCCACCAGTTCAGGGGTTCTATCCTGCAACTGGGCTTCCAGGTCAAGGGGGACACCCTGAACCTGGCCCTTCAACCTAGGGTCTAGACCCTTGGGCTGCACCCGGGTCAGAGGTGAGGACACCCTCCCTCTGCATCCCTTCCAGAGCACAGCACCCTCCCAACTGGAGTAGTACCCCTAGAAGCTACCACGGTCAGGACACTGATAACAGTTGCCCCTTCCTCCAGGTCAGAAAACACCTGAACCTGGCTTCCCAACCCAGGGACCAACCCCTGTAGTTGAACACTTGCCTCGCAACCCAAGGCTTCCTTGGGAGCACATATGCTCCCCCGGAGGGTGACCAATAACTCATGTGTCGTGTGACAGTCTGCCTGGCGCAGATCTCCCGATCCCTGTCCATCTGACAGTGCTGAAAGATCCCCCAGGACAGAAGTGGTGTCACCATGATCATTCACTGGTGACACAGCCCTTCTGGCTGGCCCCTGACCCACTGGTTCCTCCACTGGGGACTCTTTCCCCCTCTCAACCCTCAGTCTGGACTTCCATACCCTCCACTTAGGAGCGGCATTGCCAGCCTCCCGAACTAATGGAGGCCTGCTTACAGACACTCCCAGTTCACCAGACACTAGGGGATCCCCCTCAACGGGCGGCCCATCAGGGCAGCCTAGGCTCCCCACCTGGTGCTCCCTTAAAGAACCATCCAGGCTCTGAGACTGGGTTTCGGGCACCTTGGGACACGCAGCCCCACACTCACTCCTTCTCCACTGAGAGAGGACGTGAGCCCCTACACCCCTCCCACCACAATGGGACCTAGCTGGTCTACTCTGCACCACTTCCACCACTCCGGTTGGAAGATACCTGAGCCACTCCCCACAGGGTCACTCCCAAATGCTTCCCCAGACCCTCTGGGATCCACCAATAGGTCTGCCTCCTCCAATGTGAGCTCCCTGGGGTCAGAGAACTCACTCTCCAACAGGTTTTGGCATAGCTCTGGAAAACAGGGACTTACAATATGCACTCCCACAATTGGATCACACAGCCCCCTACAGGGGTTAACCTACCTATCCTTCACCTCACCATCCAGTGTCTCGCACACATCCTCCACACCACTCTCCTGAGATTGGCAACGTAGTCTCTGACTGTCTCTGTCATTCAACCCACACTCTTCTGGGCGGCCTTCACACTCACATACATAACTTCAACCTTGGGGGAACCCCTCTCCCTGCACTTCTCATTTAGAGTCAGTAGAGTGTACCTCCCACTACTACAAAAAGGGCCAAGTCCAACAATAGCTATAGAAGAGCAAACAGCCTCAACTAGTCTTACAAAGATTCTACTCATCTTCATCGTTAGCCATCTCTGCAGGCAAACACAAAGGAGTAGGAGCATTTGCGGAGCATTAGACAGCTCTATGGAAGGCCTCCCCACTCACTGTGTCTTGGTCAATATTTTAGAAGAGTGGCATTCTGTGCCATGTCTGGCAAAAAGAGATAAAATCATTCAAACATTTGGGACATTTAGACCTACAAGTAGGGGTCGACAGAACTTGCTTAATTTGCTACAGAATAATTACATGGAATTACAGCAACATTATGCAGAATTACACGAGGAGCTTAACCCAGCATTTAGAGCTATTTTTTTAGCTCAAAATCCACCCTCTCATGTTGTAACATCAGTTTGTGACCACAGCAGTGCTTCTCATTATGCACAAAACACATTTATGAATTGGAAAATTATTTTGACTCATTAAAGGACTTTTGTGATTGTGTCTGAGTTACAAATCGGACGGGTCGTGAAAGGGGTTCCCCATCCTCTTCTGTCCCCCCTTTCCAATTCAGAAAGGAATTTATTGAAAGTTTACGATTGCAATTGCTGTCACAAACCATATATAAGCTAACGGACTCCAATTTGTGGTGGCAACTAATTCACAAAGAGGAAAGGTGCACCCTTAGGAGGCCTTTCCCCTTAGGAATCACGTTGGCAATCTCAGGGAGAAGGGGTTTTCCAAAACACAAACCATTTTTTGTTTAAAACAGCAGGGGTTCCTTTAAGTAATTCAGGATGCTTTACAGAATGAGAGTTCTATTTTAGAATGCAGTCATAGGGATGGTGGTGAGCTTGTTGTGAATGTATCTAGGACCCTAATTAAATATTCCTGATTCATGCCCTTATGCGGTTATGATAAATCAATCAATCAATCAATCATAGACATTTATAGAGCGCTCTACTTACCCAGAGGGTCTCAAGGCGCTAGGGGGGGGGGTGCTGCTACTGCTCGAACAGCCAGGTCTTGAGCCTCTTCCTGAAGGCGAGGTGGTCTTGGGTCAGTCGCAGGTCGGTCGGGAGGGAGTTCCAGGTCTTGGCGGCGAGGTGGGAGAAGGACCTTCCTCCTGTCGTCGCTCTTCGGATGCGGGGGACGGCGGCGAGGGCGTGGCTAGCTGATCGGAGGTGTCGTTTGGGAGCGTAGAAGTTGATGCGGTTGTTGAGGTAGCTCGGGCCTTGATCGTGAAGGGCTTTGTGTGCGTGGGTGAGGAGACGGAAGGTGATTCTCTTGTTGACCGGGAGCCAGTGCAGGTCTCTCAGGTGTCCGGAAATGTGGCTGTGGCGTGGGACGTCGAGGATGAGTCTAGCTGAGGCGTTCTGGATTCGTTGGAGTCTCTTCTGGAGCTTGGCGGTGGTACCGGCGTAGAGGGTGTTGCCGTAGTCCAGTCGGCTGGTGACAAGGGCCTGGGTGACCGACTTCCTGGTCTCGGTGGGGATCCACCGGAAGATCTTCCGTAGCATGCGTAGGATGTTGAAGCACGACGAGGAGACAGCGTTGACTTGCTTGGTCATGGAGAGGGAGGAGTCCAGGATGAAGCCCAGGTTGCGTGCGTGGTCTGTCGGTTTGGGTGCGGTGCCCAGGGCGGGGGGCCACCAGGAGTCGTCCCAGGCGGAGGGCGAGGATCCCAGGATGAGGACTTCCGTCTTGTCCGAGTTCAGCTTCAGGCGGCTGGTCGACATCCACTCGGCTACCTCTTTCATCCCTTCGTGAAGGTTGGTTCTGGCGGCGGCGGGGTCGTTGGTCAGGGAGAGGATCAGCTGGGTGTCGTCGGCGTAGGAGATGATGTTCAGGTTGTGTTGACGTGCGATGGCCGCGAGGGGGCTCATGTAGACGTTGAAGAGGGTTGGGCTCAGCGAGGATCCTTGGGGTACGCCGCAGATGACTTCGGTGGCCTCTGACTTGTACGGTGGTAGACGGACTCTCTGTGTTCTTCCGTCGAGGAAGGAGATGATCCATTCCAGTGCCTTCTCCTGGATTCCGACGTTGTTGAGGCGCTGCACTAGGGTGCGGTGGCACACGGTGTCGAAGGCCGCGGAGAGGTCTAGAAGGATGAGGGCCGCTGTTTCTCCGTTGTCCATTAGGGCTCGAATGTCATCGGTGGCAGCGATGAGGGCAGTCTTGGTGCTGTGGTTGGCCCGGAAGCCAGACTGCGAGGGGTCGAGGGATTCATTCATCTCGAGGAAGGCGGCCAGCTGCTTGTTGACGGTTTTCTCGATGACTTTGGCCGGAAACGGGAGCAGCGAGATGAGGCGGTAATTCTTGAGTTCGGTGGGGTCCGCTGTTGGTTTCTTGAGTAGAGCGCTGAGTTCGGCGTGCTTCCAGCTCTCAGGGAAGGTGGCGGTGGTGAAGGAGGTGTTGATGATGTCCCGTAGGTGGGGTGCGATGACAGCGTCGGCCTTGTTGAAGATGTGGTGAGGGCAGGGGTTGGTCGGAGATCCGGAGTGGATGGAGTTCATCATGCGGACGGTGTCTTCGGTGCTGATCGGGGTCCAGGTGCGGAGGGTGGTGGTGGGGGGCGTTGGTTCGGTCGTGTCGGTCGTGGCGTTCGTCGGTTGGGTGCTGAAGCTGTTGTGTATGTCCGCGATCTTGTTGTGGAAGTAGGAGGCGAGGGAGTTGCAGAGTTCTTGCGATGGGGTGATGTCGTTCTTTCCGGCGTTGGGGTTGGAGAGCTCTTTCACGATGTTGAAGAGTTCCTTGCTGTTGTGTGCGTTGTTGTCCAGGCGGTCCTTGAATGCAGTTTTCTTGGTGGCGCGGATCAGTTGGTGGTGCTTCCGGGTGGCGAGCTTGAGGGTTGTCATGTTGTCCGGTGTTGGCTCCCTTCTCCAGGCTTTCTCGAGGGCTCGGCAGTTCTTCTTGGAGCTCTTGAGTTCGTCGGTGAACCATGGGGCCTTCTTGCTGCCGGGTCTGCTGGGCGGGGTCCTCAGTGGGGCGAGTTCGTCCGCGCAGTTGCTGATCCACTTCGTGAGGTTGTCGGCGGCCTGGCTGGGGTTCGCTGAGCTGGCGGGAGGGTGCTGGCTCAGGGAAGCGGCGAGCTGGTCGGCTGTGATCTTGTTCCAGCTTCTTCGGGCAACCTGTTGCTGGTGGTGGTGGATCGTCGTTCTTTTGAAGGTGAAGTGGACGCAGCTGTGGTCCGTCCAGTGGCGTGGGTGAAGGCTATGTCTTTGCTGGATGAGAAGACGGCGTCGGGTGTGTGTCCGGCGAGGTGGGTGGGGGTGGTCACCAGCTGCTTGAGTCCCAGGTTGGCGAGGTTGTCGAGCAGGGTGGTGGTGTTGCGGTCGTTGTTGTTCTCCAGGTGGATGTCCTAACGAAGGCATCAGAATCTTACCCATATTCAGCCATAGCCCACGCAGCCCAAATACGGCAAGGCTACTTCCTTAGATTCCTAGACAGCACAACAAGTTCTTTCGACACACCAAGCCTTCAGCAACCTGGGAATTCCCCAAGTCTTTGTTTTGATTTGTCATTGATCTCCTGCGAGCACCAAAGGAACAGTCAGTTCTTAGTGACATCTTTATTGACGTCTTATGTCCAACCTTACGTCAAATACGGCACCTTCCAGGTATAAATATACCAAAACTTGCCTTAAGCAACACACGATGGTGTGGAGCAGAGCAGCTATCTACTTATCCTAAGCCCAGCTGATGCGAGAGCCGAAGGAAGCCGCCACTCCCCTTTGACACACTGGAGAAGCTGCTTTTTCTCATGCCGAGAAATCCAGCTCCGGTGTTTTCCAGTCACCCTTGCGGGTTACTGGGAGATCGAGTCCTGAGAAAGGAGATACAAGACCTCCTTCATTCTATAACCAGGGTACGGAGCTGATTCAAACCTTAAAGAGAATTCTTGATTCAGATTCTTGGCAAAAACCTAACTTAACTTAAAACTGCAAATTACTTACTCCTTCCCACCTATTAGGCTTAGGTCAGGTACACCGGGGTAGACGTATCTTAGAAGCACCAGTTGAGTTCGTTAGTCAATGTTTTTATGTATGTAAATATTTTAACCGTTTTAAAGTATCACATGGCTAAGAAACCATATCAATGCTTTTACAGTATTATTTCATAATACTCCTTTTACTGTACGCGCTTTACTTAATGATAAGTATTGCAATTGTGGCAATTTATTTCTCTTGCATGAGAAAGAAGACTGCTCAATAAAATAACACCTTTTATTGAAAACGCCTGTCTCTCTATTTCTCTGCACCCTGGTGAAATTAAGCATACACAATTGACTGAGTGAAATAGCTGTCTATTGTTTTCACACGACTCTGGAGATACACTCCTTATTCTGGGGGAGCAAAGTTGTCATGTTATATGGTTGTAAGAAGCTAATCCCTTCTTGTCTAAATCAGGGAAGTTAACCCCTCCCTATTCATTCGAGATAGTTTCTAGTGACCTTTGAGCTAGCTGGCAAAACAAATTAAGTCTAACATAGTCAGTAGAGGGTAACTGGACATAATATCGACTACATAATATCGAATGGACAAAATATCGACGGAAAAATATCGACAATACCAAAATATCGACTATAGGAATATCGTTGAACAAAATATCGACTGCAAAAATGACCCAAAAATATCGAATACAAAAATATCGACTCAAAAATATCGACTAGACAAAATATCGAAATATAGTGAAAGTAAAAAATATCGAAAAAATGTTTGAAAATATTGATTTAATAAAATATTATATATATAATATATATATAAATAGTACCTAATGTTTAGGAGCGGGTTGTGGGTTTATAGGGGAATAGGGTGGGAAGTAATTTAATAATAATTAATTAGTTAATATATGTTTTGTAATTGTTTTAATTAGATTTTAATTGGTAATTAATTAATATTAATTAGTTAATTGTTTAATTGATTAATTAGCATATAAGTTAATTGATTAATTGATTAATTGATTATTAATATTGTTTTTTATAATTATTTTGTATATGATTTTAATTGATATATTGGTTATTAAGTAATAATAATTAGTGATTTTTTGTATTAAGAATTAGTATATTATTGACATTTATTAATTGCTAACACATTAATTATAAATAGTTAATGATGTAATTAATATATTGCATATCATTTAAATACATTAATTGGTAATTATTTTATAATAATGACTTAATTACATTAATTGTATACATTTAAATGTAATGTGTTAATTTATGTTGTAGTTAATTAATTAATTGGAATTAAACAATATTAATTAATCTACATTATTATTATTATAGGTAATGTGAAAATATATTTTATAATATTTTTTTACAATAAATATGTCTTTTTCATATATATATGTTTAATGTTGTGTTCATTATTATTTATAGTGTTCTGGCTTAGTTTCATAGTTTTTGTTATAGGTTAATTTTTTAGGGTTTTGGGTCTTTTTTCTAGTCGTGAGTAAAAGTGTATTTAGTGGGATTTGGGAAATTTTTACGTTTGTGGGTAAATGTGTATTTTTGAGTTTGAGGGTCAGTTTTCAGTTCTTGTGTAAAGGGCTATTTGTAGAGTTCAGGGTCAGTTTTTAGTTTGTGGGTAAAGGGGTATTTGTAGGGTTCAGGGTCAGTTTTCAGTTTGTTGGGAAAGGAGTATTTGTAGGGTTCAGGGTCAGTTTTCAGTTTGTGGGTAAAGGGGTATTTGTAGGGTTCAGGGTCAGTTTTCAGTTTGTTGGGAAAGGAGTGTTTGTAGGGTTCAGGGTCAGTTTTCAGTTTGTGGGTAAAGGGGTATTTGTAGGGTTCAGGGTCAGTTTTCAGTTTGTTGGGAAAGGAGTATTTGTAGGGTTCAGGGTCAGTTTTCAGTTTGTGGGTGTAGGGGTATTTGTAGGGTTCAGGGTCAGTTTTCAGTTTGTTGGGAAAGGAGTGTTTGTAGGGTTCAGGGTCAGTTTTCAGTTTGTGGGTGTAGGGGTATTTGTAGGGTTCAGGGTCAGTTTTCAGTTTGTGGGTAAAGGGGTATTTGTAGGGTTCAGGGTCAGTTTTCAGTTTGTTGGGAAAGGAGTATTTGTAGGGTTCAGGGTCAGTTTTCAGTTTGTGGGTGTAGGGGTATTTGTAGGGTTCAGGGTCAGTTTTCAGTTTGTGGGTAAAGGGGTATTTGTAGGGTTCAGGGTCAGTTTTCAGTTTGTTGGGAAAGGAGTATTTGTAGGGTTCAGGGTCAGTTTTCAGTTTGTGGGTAAAGGGGTATTTGTAGGGTTCAGGGTCAGTTTTCAGTTTGTGGGTAAAGGGGTATTTGTTGGGTTCAGGGTCAGTTTTCAGTTTGTGGGTAAAGGGGTATTTGTAGGGTTCAGGGTCAGTTTTCTGTTTGTTGGGAAAGGAGTATTTGTAGGGTTCAGGGTCAGTTTTCAGTTTGTGGGTGTAGGGGTATTTGTAGGGTTCAGGGTCAGTTTTCAGTTTGTTGGGAAAGGAGTATTTGTAGGGTTCAGGGTCAGTTTTCAGTTTGTGGGTGTAGGGGTATTTGTAGGGTTCAGGGTCAGTTTTCAGTTTGTGGGTAAAGGGGTATTTGTAGGGTTCAGGGTCAGTTTTCAGTTTGTGGGTGTAGGGGTATTTGTAGGGTTCAGGGTCAGTTTTCAGTCTGTTGATAAAGGGGTATTTGTAGGGTTCTGGGTCAGTTTTGGCCTTTAGGGTGAAGGGGTCTTTTTAGTGTTTTGGGACAGTTTTGGGTATTTTAGAGTGCTGATACTTTAAGTTAACAGTGATACATTAAATTTATTACACAAAAATAGCTATTATTATAACTTTACATTAGTACCCTTTATTTAGATCAAAACTATTTATGTATTAGCATGTTTTCAGACAGTAGCTAGAGTGGAGTTGGAATTCTAATTCTTAATTGGTTGGTGTACAGCACCATCAGTAATATTACCAACATTGGAGTTGGATTAATAAAAATACATTGGTTAGTCTCCACCACATTTTATGCTATTACCTTGAGTGTAGTAGGAATAGTACAATAATTTTTGTTAGTGTCCTGCAGCTTCTATGATTTGAGATTGACTGGAGTAGTAACAATATATATACAATTGGTCAGTGTGCAGCACATTTGTATACATTTGTTCATTACTGTAATTTACAAATAATAATTAATGCAACATAGATGTTTTCTAATAACTTTATTAAACAATTTTTCATTTTTTTATTGTGTACTACAATAAAATCACAAACAAATATAACATCATATTTTTTGAAAATTTTATTATTCACACAATAACATCTTTACATTTATATACATGTGGTCAATGTAAAACATAATTTGGATTACTAGATTTTTTCAATAAATGTTACATATTCACATCAGTCACTTACAATTTAAACTATTTATATAGAAATATATTAAACAAAGATTTTTTATATATTTCTTATATTAATATTTAATAATGTTAATATTAAATATTAATATAATAAAATATATAATACATATTTCTTTTTAACAAGTAACATGAGTAATATTACATTTTTAGGATCAATTCAAATACAAATAAATATTTTCTTGGTGTATATTTCACACAATGTTGTTTTTACATAAAACATATAAATCGATTTGGTTGTAAAGTTTATAATTGTATAGGGAAACAATATGTTTAATTATAATATCTGGTATTTATCAAATATTACTAAAGCAATTATATAATTTTGTTACACTTAGAAATAATTATATAACTTTTTTCACTAATTAATAAAAATAATAATTTTTTTATTAATTATTATTATTATTATTATTAATTAATAAACATAAACATTATTTTATTATTAACAAAAATATATACATTCACAGATAAAATAAAGAGTTTTTTAAGGCCATTCTTTATATACTAAATGGTTCTACTTGTTATATTAATAACAATAAATAAGTTATATTATTTATCATTATTAATTATTCCCATAAACATTTTTAATGTTTTAGTAAAATTATACACAAAATTATTCATATAAATATACTGATTAACTAAATATTTACATCTTTTATTCAAACTTTTATATAATTATTTAATATTATTAATATATAATACATATTATATATTAATTTATATTAAATATATATTTTTTTTAAATAAAGGAAAATTGTCATGAGTATAGTGTATTAATTTGTTACATTACACATGTGTATGTATTATATATTTTACATTTAACATTGTTTATTCTATTATCCTTTTACACAAATGGGTTAAGGGGACTACTTTTTTACCGCGTAAGGTTATTGCGCTCCATTCAGGACTGGAGAAGTTCGCGGTTGGGAGTTGCTTCGCGTGGAGAGAGGTAAGGTTATTTTTAACTACAAATTATAAGTAAGTGGTCATGTTTGAGGGTATAATCAAACTCTGTAGTGTTTTTTGGTGTATGTATTAATAGTTTAATTTGCGTTTGGGTGAAAAGTTTCCGTTATAGATGTGTCGTGCTTTTTTTCCTTCAAGTCTAATTTTAAGTGTTCGGAAATGTCTTCTTACATGGTTAATGTTAATTGTTAGTATATTTACAAATGTGAAGGGGGTATTTGTGGGTGGCTTTCGTTATATATGTTATTTTACAGGTTTCGGTTCCTCGCACGAAAACTACATGGAAGGAAGCGTGTTTTTTAATGGAGAAACTAATGTTTAAGTTATTATGCTTACATTTTGACTTTTATCTCCTATTTTTCGTGTTTGCCAGGAGCGGTTTTTTCACTTTTTAAACCTTTTTCGGGTTTTTTGGAGGGTTTCGAATCGGATTGATACATTGATATGCGTAACCGTTTTTTTAAAATAGTGTGTATATAACTTTAAATCCTAACGTGTACACACTACTGTTTTCGGCATTTCCTGGAGCGTTTTTTTACGTTTTACAATTTATTTTCGGGTTTTTGAGGGTTTCCCACATTGGAATAGTAAGATATTGGATTGGATTGTATGGATTGTTTTTTCCTTCATTGCGTCTCTCAAGTTCAAAAATTGTAAGTATTTATTTTACTATTTTGATTGGGTGGGAAATGTCGATTTCTAATGTTATGTGTATGTTATAAAAAATTATAAACATTGCATATTTGTTACGAATTTATTTACATAAATTTTCTAAGTTTGTCAAACAAATATGTTTTATTTATAATTTATTATATATGTTTATGACATGTGAATTTTATTTGTATTGTAAGAAGACATTCGTACATTTATTTGATATTTTTACAGTAGACTTTTTGCTATTATTGCCAGGTATTCTAAACCTCTAGTTGTAGGGTATAATGTGACTTGACTTTGAAGTAGTCGGAACATTTGTTGGGTTTGTTTAGTGAGTTTGGGCCCTATTTGTGACACTGATTGTTCCATTCTTAGTTCCTGATAGCTTTGTTCTTTTTTCAAAGCTTCAAGAAGGTTGTGGAATGTGGGTTTGCCTCGGTTTGTAGTTGCTTGGAATGCATTATGCCACCCTTCAACACTGTTGTTGGTTTTAGCCTCTTGGTTTAAAGTACTGAGATAGACATTCCACCAAGGGATTTGGAATTTGGGCTGGCGTCGATGTCCTGATCTGTGCAACCTTCCCACCCAAGTGTCTTCAAAATAGTCTAGCAATGGTGTTAACTTATCCTCATTCCTCTTATAGTATGCGCTGTCAATTAATAAATTGTAATGTTCAGCAACATCTGTAACAGGGACGTAGGCCAGGGCTATTAACTTTTTAACTTGATAGGCAAAGGTGCTATCTGTAGAGTATAGTACACTTAAAGTAGATTTTTGGAGATGCCTCCATATACTCTGATTAAAATGATAATAGCAACCCTGGATTGCTGTGTGGGGAAATGTTCTCAAAATGCTATTTACCATAGCTAATTCGAAATCAATAATTATTTTTTCGGGAAAAAAATTATTGATTTCCGTTTTGAGAACATTTAAAATTTCGGTGTAGGTTGTTTGCTGTTTGTTGGGTAGCAAACAGTAAATGAAAGGTATGTTAGAATGATGGTATAAACCGTGGATGGAATACAGTTGGTAAAAAGGTTTTGGGCAGGGTTTAAAGGTTCCATCCATCATCCATTGGGGACACTGTTGGATTTTTCGTAAATTACTTGCAGTTGCAAACATAATTATTCGGTTTGTACTGCTTTCATTATCAAAAAAAATAAATTTATCTTTATTGTGTGTGATGGCCATTTCGGGTGAAATAATAATTTCTTCAAAACAAGTTGGGTTGGGTTGGGTTGTGCTAGTGAGTCGTTTGGTGCGTGCAATTGTGCGCTTCAGGGAGTCAATAGAGGGTAGTTGCCCTGAAGCATGAGCAGGGATTTTTACCAGTTCTTCTTTAAGTATTTGTGTGGTGGGTTTGTCACTTTGTGTGCTAGCACTTTTAATACTCTCTAAGGCATCTCTAATTTCAATTTCGGTGACATTTGGGGGATGATTATGTTCTCTAGTAAATAGCACATTACTTTCCTAGGTAGTGGCCCTCCCATAACATTTGTTGGAGTAATATTTTGTACACTTCCAAAAAACCTTTCTGCCACTTTGTCTCTCCTGATTATACACATAACCCATGTAGCATAATAGTAATTTGTTTTTCTGAGACATGACAAATTCTGCACCTTCAGTCATTTTGATTTACTTGTTCTAGGAAAGAGTAGAAAGAAACAAAATCAGTACACTTTTTTTTACTTATGTGGTGCTAACATCATTAGTGATGCATTTATACTTACAGTTAATCAAAGTAGTAGTCACAGAAGCAGAAATGTCTTTTCAATGATGTTCTTGTATGTATGTCTTTATTTGCTGTTGGTATGAAAATATTGAAAAACAACATTAATGTTTCTATATAACAAACGTATTTCCTACTCAAAAGCAGTTGTAATTTTTGTTTACTAGTGCATTTGATGTAAACATTACATATACTTACTTGTTTAAATAGTAGAATAGTAGTAATTGCTGGAGTTCATCAATTTAGTACAGGTATGATCTGTAGAGTAGATAGAAGAAATAAAAGCAAAATATTATAATTTTAATACTGAACTGTTTGGAAATGTAACAGATTTAAACGTATACTAACTTCTAAATATGTCGTTTTCTTTGTTGTAGGTAGAATAGCTGTATGATGTATTCAGAATATCTGTAGAGGAAATATAAAATAGATAAGATGTTGTTAAGAACATAGTCTGTGTTTTTTTTTGCCGTTTTAGAGAAATGATAAATATACTTACATTTTATACAAGGCTATTCTTCTATATTGGTATATTTTGTGTAGGATGTTTTCATATGAGATGTAGAATAGATGTATGATGTTTTCTGAATATCTGTAGAGGCAATTCAAAATAAATAACATGGTGTTAAGAATATAGTTAGCGTTTTTTGTGCCCACATTGTAGCTAATAACAATTACACTTACATTTTTCTGAAGGGTATTCTTGTGTTTTGCTATAGTTGATCTTGGATCTTTCAAATGATCTATAGGGAAGATGTAAAAAGCAAGATATGTTGTTTAAAAATGTGCATTAATGAAATTGGCCGTTTTATAACAAACACATCTATACTTACATGTGTAATTAGGGTAGTTTTATCGTTTTTGCTGTAGAAATAGCACAATTTCAGTATATCTGTAAATATAATGGTAATGAAAAATAAATACTCTTGTAAATTAGTGTTTAAAAAAAGCAGTTGGTGTGTAACAGAAAATTATTATATACTTACTATCTGAATTTGTACATGAAGAAATATGACCATGTAATAGGATTTGTGTTGGAGTAGTTTCTATCAGAAAAGTAGGAAGACATGAAAATAAAATAAGTGTAAGACTTAGGAGATGTAAGGAAAATAGTGCACTTGTAATTTATTTTTCTACAAAAATGTTGTGTTACTTACTTGATTAATTAGCTAGTAAGCTGGATCTTTAAAGATGGTTATTCTGCAACAAAATCTTCAAAGTGTTGGCATCTACTTTCCACAGAGGTAGCAGGAACAAATGGTAGAATGCATGTAGCCCTTTTATAGTATATGTGTTATGTGTGCTTTGATTTGATTGGTTGTAGGATGTAAGGAAGCATAGTATAGGCTAGTTTGAATTTTTTTAAGTTAATTGGAGTGTTTGTTGATGTGAGAATGGTGGTATGTGGTTATTCCCGCATTAAAGCAGGTTCGTGTTTAAATGAAATATATATATATGTGAAAATAAGTAATGAAAATGTTAGTTAAATGCAAAGATTAATAGAAAAAGATAAAATGCATGTAATAGAATGTATAGCAAATGTGGATTAATAGTAATTTTATGTAAGAAACCGGTATGATATGTGAAACGTTTTTTTTAGTGAGAAATGACTTTTATTGATGATAAAGATGGTATTTTAGAAAGAAAAGTGTGCAAATATGAACTCGATATTTTTTTTTAACGATATTGTGGTAGTCTATATTTTTGTAGTCGATATTTTTGTAGTGTTAGGGCTAATTTCATGGCCAACGATATAATTGTAGTCGATATTTTTTTAAGCGATATTTATGTACTCGATATAGTTACTACTCGATATTTTGTACTCGATATTTTTGTAGTTTGTGTAATAAGTATAGTAAGTCGATATTTTTGTCGTCGATAATTTGTCAACGATATTTTGGTAAGTCGATAATGTGTCCGTCGATAATATTTCAGTGATCCCAGTAGAGACCTAGATGACCTCAGTCCTACGTCTACACTGCTGCCCCAGCCAAATTACAATGAGGGCAGAAACAGGCCTTTCCGTGGCGGCAAAGGCATGCAGAGTTTACTTACGGAGACCTGTTGCGGGCCCCCAGGGACTCTGGGGGGTGCACATGGGGGGTATCTATGGTAACCCCCTGCATTGTCATGGACATGGTGGCAGGCACCTCGCGGTGCCTGCCACCTTGTGTATGACAATGCACGCTGTGCATTCCCAGCATTGTGGTGGGTGGTGCTGTGAGCAACACCCGCCACAATGTTGGGAATGGAGGATGCCACCGCCATGGTGGCAGCTGCATCCTAATCGTTGGGGCGGGACCGCCACACCACAGGCAATCAGTCCCAACTCTGCTAGGGTGGCAGGCGGACGGAAGTCCGCCTGCCATCCTAATGGCCCCCTATGTGTGCAATGAGCGATTTGCGATCACATTTTGCAAATTAAATAATACAAAACAACAATGGGAGAGGTAGGGAGATTCAAGGACACTCTCTCAGTCCCCGGTTAGATACAAATAAACAAAAACAGAGAGGTCAGATCGGTCTCAAAAAAGCCACAGAGACGGAGCGAGATAGATAAGAATCACACACCCACTTTGGGTGGATAGGAAAGCCCTCACACACCGACCTAGTCAGTGCCATGCTTCATCACCGGGCCTCACCTAAGAGGCTGAGTGCCTCTTCGGTGTGCTGCGACGCCAGAAAGACTGCGGAGCTGGTTGTGTGAGAAGGGCGTGCTGTGAGGGTAGCTAAAATTAAAAGTGCCTAAAAGGGTATCAGTAAAAAAAGTTTTAATGAGTGATCCCTAAGACACAAGTGAAGAGTATTATGTGTCTGAATTTAGCTGCCAAGGTTTAAGGATTGGTTAAATTCAGAAAAAATACTTAAGTCAGTCAACATGTTTCTGCCATATGGGTGGTTTCAATTTACCAAGGCATTCGTCAGGACTAAACCCCGGCGGTATTGACTCTCTAATCGTCCACCCTGACCTGGGGACGTGAAAGTGAAAATCTAAAAAAAGTGAAAAAAGTGCTTAGAAAAGATGGAAGAGCGGGTTGCTCATTCCGAAAAATGCTCCAAATTATGGAGTATCTCAGCACCTGTAAAGTGAAATACACATACAAACACAAAAAGACATACATACAATTAATATAAGCCATTGCGTTTGAACATGGTGCTCCATAGTTAGTGGCATAAATAGTGTTCCCAAAGTAGACACTAGTTTTAACACCATCCAAGTAGCCCTTTGGGGATGATGGGCCCGATTCACAGAATGAACTTAAGACTCAATCCTAAACTTACTACTATTTTGGTATTCACAGAATGCACTTACTACTTTTGGCATTTACAGAATGAACTTACTACTTTTGGTATTCACAGAAGTTAGGATTTTGTCTTAAGTTTGTCTTAAGACAAACTTAAGACAGACTTAAGACAGACTTAGGACAAACTTAAGACAGGCTTAAGACAGACTTAAGACAGACTTAAGTCAAAATCCTAACTTAAGTCTGTTTTAGGTCTGTCTTACGTCTGTCTTAAGTTTGAAATCCTAACTTCTGTGAATACCAAAAGTAGTAAGTTCATTCGGTGAATATCAAAAGTAGTAAGTGCATTCTGTGAATGCCAAAAGTAGTAAGTGCATTCTGTGAATACCAAAATAGTAGTAAGTTTAGGATTGAGTCTTAAGTTCATTCTGTGAATCGGGCACGATATTGTTAACTCTGGGAAGTGAAGTGGTAAGGGTGTCTTTAAAAACTAAAGCAGTGGATAGAAGGGTTAAAAACACGATGTATGTACTCCTTATGAAGGGATCAATGGACCAAAGGTCTGTGACCCCCTAAGATGGTAACTTAGACTTATATCTCACTTTAAAACAGGGCGCTACTTGCAGCATGGGTCTCGGGAGGGGGGTTGGAGCGTGCCTGGCACATCCTGTAAAAGAAAGGGTTTGCTTTAAATCCCAATAAAACGGGTGTACACTTAGCTCGTTTTTGTAGAATGCCAGCGATCCTATAGCTGATGTGCACTCACGCCCTCAACGCTCTCAGCCCGCTGTGAACCTGGGTATCGCCTCAAAACCGGACCCCGACGATGGAGAGTGGGGCCGGTAACTGAGTCTTAAAGCGTTCGTGCTGCACGCCACGCTCTTCCGGGTGGGTGTGTCCAGCCAAACCGAGGCTGGGAACGCACCCGCCCAGTGTGTAGAGGCCCGGCCGGAATCCAAATGGAGGCTTGGAAAAGTGAGCCAATAGAGAGCCTGACCGGCGTCGATGCCGGTGTGAAGCTTTATTGGGCTCATGCACAGACGGCGGTGACTTACTGGAATGTGCTTAAATCTCCAAAAGATTGCAACGCCAGTAAGAGCATCTGTGGTTGCATGCAGATAGTGCAAAGGATTGATCAATACAAGTCGTTATGCTGAGTGCACACTAATAGTAAGAGTGGTATGAAAAGGCACTAGTGTAGTAACAGTAAGGGGTGAGGAGGCATGTTAATGCTATGTAGTCAGGCAAAAACGATTAAACCTTTCGCCGTATTAATTCGTATTGAGGGCAACATAGCACCTAGAATGGGATATTGTTGCAGAGGGGCACAGAGAGCCAACAGTACAAGAATAGGTAATGTCTCATTCGGTGTCATGAAGGAGTTTGAAAGATCAAATGCTTTCCACACCAGGATGGTTAAGTTGGAGTGAACACAGAAGGAAATCCTGTGTGGATGGTCATGTTGGTTACTAGGCACATATACACATGTAACACGCATACAGGTAACTTAGACAATACAGAAAATGGTTATTCACGTCATTGTGGATTCAAAGGTATTCTGCTCAAGATAGCACAGTATTCCACGGGATGTCATCGTTGAGGCCGTTAGTATTAGTGCCTAAGCGATACACCCAGCGCTGCTCTTTTTCAAAGAGTCGGCTTGTTATATTTGTTGTGCCGTTGACTACTTTGATTATAGTCCACCTCATGTCATTGGGTGTATGGTTACTGTCTAGAAAGTGACGGCTCAGCTTGGTTGTTACTTTTTTACACCTGACTTTGCTCCGGTGTTCACAAATACGCTGTTTGACCTTGCGTGTTGTCATGCCAACATAGCGAAGCTGGCAGGGGCAGGTGATCAGATAAACCACATTCATTGAGTTACAGTTTGTGTGTTCTTTCTGTGTCCATACCCTCCCTACTTCCAGCGACAGTGTTTTTGTTGCTTCCGTTAGATGGCAGACGCTGCAGTCAGAGCAGGGGTAATGCCCGGTGATTCTTGGCAGACCCCATGCTGCAGCTACTGTGGGCATAACATGAGGTGGCTTTTCTTTTGGGCGAGTGTGGACCAAGGCATCTTTCAGACTCCGTCCTTTTTTAAAAGAGAAGAGAGGTTTCTCCTAGTTCTCTTTGCAGGATGTTAAAATGTTCCAGTGTTTATTGATAGTTTTTTTCATCAGATTGGAAAGGCTGTTATATGTAGTTACACATGTAAGGGGTATTGAGTCAGGGTTATTGATCTTTTCTTCCAAGAGCGCCTCTCTTGGCTGATTTCTTGCTCTCTTGAATCCCTTGTTCAGGATAGGCGATGGGTAGCCTCTATCTCTAAGTTTTTCAGTAAGACTAGAGGACTGTTCTTTGAAATCTGAAAGAGTGCTACAGTTTCCTCTTAATCTGAGATATTGCCCATAAGGAAGATTCTCTTTCAGAGGGCGAGGGTGGAAGCTGCTAAATTCAAGAAGGTTGTTTTTAGTTGTAGGCTTATGGTGGGTTTTGGTTGTAAGTCCAGTTCCATTCACAGAGATCACCACATCGAGGAAGACAATATCTGTTCTACTATTGGTATTGGTGAACCTTAAGTTATGGTCTAGGGTATTGATCCATACCAGAAAAGTTTCCAGGTCACTGTCACTACCTGTCCAAAGGAGCAGGATGTCGTCTATGTAGCGCTTCCATAAAAGCATTGACGACGAAAAAACTGCGGTTGGTGGCATAATGTATTTGGCCTCGAAATCAGCTACATAGAGCCCGGCCACACTAGGAGCAAAAGTGCTGCCCATAGATGTTCCTGAGCACTGGTGGAATAGCTTGTCTTTGAAGGAAAAAAAGTTCTCTTTTAGGGCTATGGTGGCACACTCAATGATAAAAGCCTTGGGTGTCTGGTAATCCCATTCAATAGAGTCTAATGATTTTCCCAGAACTTCGATGGTATCGTCCTGTGGGATGCTCGTGTAGAGGCTTTCTACATCAAGAGTCACTAGGGTGACTGAGTTCTCTGTGAACGTAACCTCTGATAGTAGTCGTAAGAGGCTCTTGGTGTCTTTGAGGTAAGTAGGAGTTGATTGTACTAGTGGTTTTAGGAAATAGTCACAGAACTGTGACAGAAGCTCCAAGAGAGAGCCAATCCCTGACACGATGGGACGTCCGGGAGGTGGCAACCGTTTTTTATGCATCTTAGGCAATGTGTAGAAGTATGGTATGACATTGCTTGTGTTATTCAAAAAATCTGCTTCGTTTTTAGACAAGTGACCTCGTTCCTCCGCCTGTCTAACCAAGGTTGTGATCTTTCTGGTAAGGTCTGCAGTAGGGTCTGTTGTGAGTGGGGTATAGTTTCTGATGTCCCCAAGCAGGTCATTACAAGTCTTCTCATAGTCTATAGTATTTTGAATGACAATACCTCCACCTTTGTCTGCTGGCTTGATGGTTATTGAGGTGTCATTCCGCAGTTGTTGTAGCGCTTGGTATTCAGCAGTGCTGAAATTCCCAAATGTCTTAGGGTTCAGGCAAGATTCCAGATCTTTGAATACAGCCTGCTCAAAGGCGGTGATGGCCGCAGGCACGGTATATGGGGGAGGGGTGAAAGTGGAACTCGGTCTTAGTCCCGTGCCACCTTTCCTGGTTGCTTCAGTTGGGTCTGCTTTGCCTTCAAAGAATGCTTTTAATTTTAATTTCCGAAAGAAGCCAGCAAGTTCGCAGTGCAGCTTGAACTTGTCAGGTCTCGCTGTTGGAACAAAGCCTAAGCCTTTTTCGAGTACCTGCATTTCGGTAGGGGTTAGTACCCTTACAGACAGGTTAGTCACTAGGCTCATACCCCGCTCGTTCCCGGCTGTTGGTTGCTGCGGGTGTGATTCGCTACAGAGTCGTCCTCTTCCCAGGATACTCTGTTGTTGCCTCTCCTTTTGCCTCGGCCCCTCCGGCCGCTCTCTAAAAAAGGCTGTCCGTACTGATTATGGAAGTTTGCGGGGGGCATAAAGCCCGGGTTCCAGCCCATGAAGGGATATTGTGGTTGTTGGTAAGCAAAGGGGTGAGGGCCCATCCCCATTTGTGGTGGATGCCATTGTTGATGGTGGCCCTGATTGCCTTGTCTGCCCCTGTTATTCCTGTTGCCACGGTTCCCTCTTCTCTTTGTTTGTCTGAATGAGCTATTGCTTGACCCACTACTGTTAGAGGAGTCATCATCTGAATAATCAGATTTGCTAGCATTGCGTGCTGGTGGAGTGAAGGTTGCAGCAGAGTAGGGGTACACCTTTTCAAAGTCAAATTTCTTTTGATCTTTTTGAAGTTTGGTTGCTTTTGACTGCATCAGGTTGTCTTTATACTCATTAAGTTCCTTAATGAGTTCATCCAACCGTTTCTTATACCCAGTAATTGTTGTCTTAAAGTGGGACTCAGTCTCTCTAATTTCCACCATTAGTGCCTCAGAGAGTCTGAGTGCTGTTTTTATTATTAAGACCAGCCAGTAGCGCGTGCAATGCCACGCGATCATGGCCCAGTCTTTTCTGAAAGTAGCATCGTTGAGAAAGATGCGGGGGGCATTTGTGACCAGCAAGCCTCTTGGTGCTGTGTTGGAAACGAGATACTGCTTGAGGATAGTACCGTGGAGAATGGTACGTATGTGCTCTCTTTTTTTCTCTGTAAGGTTTTCCCATTCGGTGGTATTGGCTATTGCTTGCGATATGTGTGGATCTGCAAATAGGACAGGATCCGACATTAGTGCCTCAATTTCGGATTCAGAATATGTCAGGCCCAAGTTCGCCATGGTGAGGTATCAATGCAAGGAGATAGGAGTACGTAGATAAAACAGGCAATGATAAATAGAGTATTATCTTGCTTGGGGTAAAAAACAGACTCTCACAGCTGTGCGCTGCTAAGATGCAAAACAACAATGGGAGAGGTAGGGAGATTCAAGGACACTCTCTCAGTCCCCGGTTAGATACAAATAAACAAAAACAAAGAGGTCAGATCGGTCTCAAAAAAGCCACTGAGACGGATCGAGATAGATAAGAATCACACACCCACTTTGGGTGGATAGGAAAGCCCTCACACACCGACCTAGTCAGTGTCATGCTTCATCACCGGGCCCCACCAAAGAGGCCGAGTGCCTCTTCGGTGTGCTGCGACGCCAGAAAGACTGCGGAGCTGGTTGTGTGAGAAGGGCGTGCTGTGAGGGTAGCTAAAATTAAAAGTGCCTAAAAGGGCATCAGTAAAAAAAGTTTTAATGAGTGATCCCTAAGACACAAGTGAAGAGTATTATGTGTCTGAATTTAGCTGCCAAGGTTTAAGGATTGGTTAAATTCAGAAAAAATACTTAAGTCAGTCAACATGTTTCTGCCATATGGGTGGTTTCAATTTACCAAGGCATTCGTCAGGACTAAACCCCGGCGGTATGGACTCTCTAATCGTCCACCCTGACCTGGGGACGTGAAAGTGAAAATCTAAAAAAGGTGAAAAAAGTGCTTAGAAAAGGTGGAAGAGCGGGTCGCTCATTCCGAAAAATGCTCCAAATTATGGAGTATCTCAGCACAACATGTTTCTGCCATATGGGTGGTTTCAATTTACCAAGGCATTCGTCAGGACTAAACCCCGGCGGTATGGACTCTCTAATCGTCCACCCTGACCTGGGGACGTGAAAGTGAAAATCTAAAAAAGGTGAAAAAAGTGCTTAAAAAGGTGGAAGAGCGGGTCGCTCATTCCGAAAAATGCTCCAAATTATGGAGTATCTCAGCACCTGTAAAGTGAAATACACATACAAACACAAAAAGACATACATACAATTAATATAAGCCATTGCGTTTGAACATGGTGCTCCATAGTTAGTGGCATAAATAGTGTTCCCAAAGTAGACACTAGTTTTAACACCATCCAAGTAGCCCTTTGGGGATGATATCGTTAACTCTGGGAAGTGAAGTGGTAAGGGTGTCTTTAAAAACTAAAGCAGTGGATAGAAGGGTTAAAAACACGATGTATGTACTCCTTATGAAGGGATCAATGGACCAAAGGTCTGTGACCCCCTAAGATGGTAACTTAGACTTAAATCTCACTTTAAAACAGGGCGCTCAAAACCGGACCGGAGGCGATACCCAGGTTCACAGCGGGCTGAGAGCGTTGAGGGCTTGAGTGCACATCAGCTATAGGATCGCTGGCATTCTACAAAAACGAGCTAAGTGTACACCCGTTTTACGGGGATTTAAAGCAAACCCTTTCTTTTACAGGATGTGCCAGGCACGCTCCGACCCCCCTCCCGAGACCCATGGTGCAAGTAGGGCCCTGTTTTAAAGTGAGATATAAGTCTAAGTTACCATTTTAGGGGGTCACAGACCTTTGGTCCATTGATCCCTTCATAAGGAGTACATACATCGTGTTTTTAACCCTTCTATCCACTGCTTTAGTTTTTAAAGACACCCTTACCACTTCACTTCCCAGAGTTAACGATATCATCCCCAAAGGGCTACTTGAATGGTGTTAAAACTAGTGTCTACTTTGGGAACACTATTTATGCCACTAACTATGGAGCACCATGTTCAAACGCAATGGCTTATATTAATTGTATGTATGTCTTTTTGTGTTTGTATGTGTATTTCACTTTACAGGTGCTGAGATACTCCATAATTTGGAGCATTTTTCGGAATGAGCGACCCGCTCTTCCACCTTTTCTAAGCACTTTTTTCACCTTTTTTAGATTTTCACTTTCACGTCCCCTGGTCAGGGTGGACGATTAGAGAGTCCATACCGCCGGGGTTTAGTCCTGACGAATGCCTTGGTAAATTGAAACCACCCATATGGCAGAAACATGTTGTGCTGAGATACTCCATAATTTGGAGCATTTTTCGGAATGAGCGACCCGCTCTTCCACCTTTTCTAAGCACTTTTTTCACCTTTTTTAGATTTTCACTTTCACGTCCCCAGGTCAGGGTGGACAATTAGAGAGTCCATACCGCCGGGGTTTAGTCCTGACGAATGCCTTGGTAAATTGAAACCAGAAACATGTTGACTGACTTAAGTATTTTTTCTGAATTTAACCAATCCTTAAACCTTGGCAGCTAAATACAGACACTTAATACTCTTCACTTGTGTCTTAGGGATCACCCATTAAAACTTTTTTTACTGATACCCTTTTAGGCACTTTTAATTTTAGCTACCCTCACAGCACGCCCTTCTCACACAACCAGCTCCGCAGTCTTTCTGGCGTCGCAGCACACCGAAGAGGCACTCGGCCTCTTTGGTGGGGCTCGGTGATGAAGCATGACACTGACTAGGTCGGTGCGTGAGGGCTTTCCTATCCACCCAAAGTGGGTGTGTGATTCTTATCTATCTCGCTCCGTCTCTGTGGCTTTTTTGAAATTAAATACTACATCAGCACCCCAATGTTTTTTAAGGAGATGGATGCCAATAATATTTACACCAATTTTGCAGTTCTACCTGGTGGTAGGCACCTGTTTACATCTGCAGAAGGCATAATAACACAATGTTTAAGCTGTTTAGATACCAGCCTGATAAATAGTGAAGTCCTTCTGCCAGCTGCATGGCTACTGCCAAAGTGGTACATACTGTCTGCTATTTGCAAGCCTCCAGGTGAATACAGAAGTTACTTTTTTATTTAGAAAGAAAATAATAATGTCTGTTTGCTTGACTGCTGGCCAAATAGTACATAACCTTTGCTAATTAGCCAGTGGGCAGTTAAATAATGAAGTGTCCTTGGTATTTGCATAGCTGCCTGTCAAATACAGCAGAATCTCTGCTATTTACCCAGCGGCTGGGTAAATAGTGACATTTTTCTACAATTTGCATGTTCGATAGCTAAACAGTTCAGAATCTCTATTATTTAGCCAGCAGCTAGGTAAATAGCAAAATGTCCTTGCAATCTTCAAGGCCGCCTGCCAAACAGTTAGCAATTTCTAGTATTCAGCGAGCAGACAAGTAAATAGCAGAGACATTTCACTATTTATCCGGTGGTTGGCAAAATAGTTGGTCCCGAATGTTTCACATAAACGGTGATACTACAAAGCTCAATTGAACAATCTAGGAAAAATGAAAGGTTGAAGCAGGTTTTTTGGCCATCAGTTGGCCTGCAGTTATATCTATCATCACATACAGATCTTCACCACAAAGACTGGGTGGGCTTATTTATGAGAGCCCTGCATAATTTTTTTCACCACGTAAGGTGGTACATGCGTGGCGAAGAGCTCCCATAAAGATTTATGAAGCCAGGCAAAGCCACACTGCACGGCTTTGTGCGGCCTCATGAATCATGAGTAAGGCGACGCAGCACAAATTGGTGAGTCACCTTACTTTGCACACAGGAGTTGTTCCATGGGGGTTGCAGTGGGTTTTCCCACGCAACACCCGTGGAATTAGATGCTGCCCCAGATTTACAAAGTGATGTAAACTTGGAGAAGCACCAAATCTGCACGCCTCCCGCGGTGAAGTGTAATGAGGAGAAATATGTTTATTTCTCTTTTTTTTCCTTTTTCCAGGTGTGCTGCATTGGATTGGTGACGTTACAACGCAGGCTATTACAACGCCTGCTGTTACAACGCGTTTTTTACATCGCATACCACTACAACGCATAGTGCTTTTAAGCGCTGGATAGTGATTTATTTAATTTACTATTCCAACTCCAGTCCCCGTGGATAGTAGGGAAGGTGTTGGATAGTAAATTAAATATATTCCCTATCCTAGAGCGCCCCCCAGCGCAATGCGTTGTAATGGTTTGCGTTGTAATGGTTGCGTTGTAATGGTAGTGCGTTGTAATAAATGCGTTGTAAGTGATGTTTCCCGCTGCATTGCGCAGCACACGTAGAAAGAGGAAACCGCCTCGTATGATTGTTTTTGTGCAAGAAGTGCCCCTTCCTGCACAAAAACAATCCTGCCTACAACTGAGACAGCCTTGTACCATGGTGCATGGGTGCCTATGTTGGCACTAGGCTGCCAAAACAGTGCCAGTGCAGGTAGAAAGGACAGGAATGCACTGTATTGCTTAAATAAGTGCACTCCTACCCTTTCACTTTGGCATAGGACAGTGCAGCAAGGTGCCTCGCTGCGCTGCCCTATGCCAAAATGCCATGAATGAGGCCAGGGAGTCTAAATTTGAGGTAGGAGAGGCGGGACAGTTTGGAACAATCACAAACCCGAAGAGGGTCAGAGCTGGCCTCTGCTTGTGAAAAAAAGGAATCATATGCAAAGACTGACAGGGATAGCTTGAGATGGTAAGGAGTGAGAAGGAGTCCAAAACTACAGACGCAATACATTGAACAAACACTGAGAAAATCTTTAGGCACAGTCTGTATAAGAGTGCAGGTGAAACAGAAACAAAAGACTGTCATAGAAAGATTGAGACAGTACAAAGATGTACAGGGATGGCCGGAGGCTGGTGGGAGCAGAGGCAGACAAAAACCTGCAGAGGAAGAGGAAGAGCAGAGACTCAAACAGGACCAAAGAACCCAAGGCTGCCAGTTACGTGAATCATGCCTGAGAAAGTTAAGATGTTGTGTGACTTCCACAACATCTACTACCGTAGTCAACAAGTGCATCTAATCCACAGTGAAACTTCATTCGTTATCTGGCAACAGGTTTACTAGTCCAGAATGATATTTATTCTGTGCCTGCATAAATTGTAAGGTTTTTTCACCAAATTGCACTTGATCTGTGCTATTTTGTCAGTTATCTGCTAAATAGTGAAGCCTCTTTGCTATTTGGCTGGTGCAGGCCAAATAGTCCACGAGCTTTGCCATTTAGTCAGTGGCTCGTAAAATAGTGAATTTTATTTGTCTATTGGCATGACTACAAGCCAAATAGTTCAAGACTCCTGCTGACTAGTCTATGGCTGGCTAAATAGAGAAGCTTCTTTGCTGTTTCCCTGGCTGTTGGCCAAATAGTACATAAGCCCTGCCTCAAGTTGGCGGATGTGGGCAAATAGTAAATTTTCTTTGGTATTTGAACAGCCATTGGCGAAATTGTTCATAATCTCTGCTATTTTAGTCAGCAAACGGGTAAATACATTTCTTTGCTATTTGCAGAGTTGTGGGCATATAGTACAAAATCTCTGATATTTATTTGAAGGCCAGGAAAATTGTGAAGTTTCGTTGGCTGTTTTGACGGTCCCTATTGAAATAGTCCATGATGTCTACTATTTTCATCAGAAGTCAGACAAATAGTGAAGTTTCTTTGTTGTTTGCATGGTCGCTGTACATGTTAACTGCTATCTGGGTGGCGCAGGGGTGAATAGTAAAGTGTCTTTGCTGTATGTATCGCCGCGAGACAAATAGTACACTCTGCCTGATATTTAGTCAGTGGCTGGGTAAATAATGAAATTTGCTACCTATTTACAAGGCCACCAGTAAAATAGTGCAAGTCTCTGCTATTTTGCTAGCAGCCTTGTGAATACCAGCAGTAATTCACTATTTACCCGACGGGCCAGATAAATAGCTGCTGCCTTATATTTATGGTCACAGTTTCACTAAACCAATGGTGGTAGAGTACCCAGTTCCTCTAAGATTAATTCTTAAACTTTCCCTTTGTCTCTCTATTGTATCTATACCCTATCCCTTTCTCCCATACCCCTTACCTTTCTCATTCCATTTTCCTTTTCTTCTATGCTCCTTAAATGTTTTTACTGTTATCATTGGTAATATGTAACTGATGTAAGTTTGCAACTATGTGGAACCTTATGTAAAGCGCTCTGATACCTTCGGGTCTAGCCAGCGCTATATAAAACTCTTTAAATAAAATAAATAAAATGCAATAAATAAAAATAATTCACTAGCTTCCCATTTTTTGTTGTGTAAGATAAATATTGAGGGGCAGATTTACAAGCCCCTTGCGCCTCTTTTACGCCACCGTTGCATCACTTTTGTGATGCAGCGGTGGCGCAAAAGATGCGCCATGGTGCGGGGTATATACAACGTGATGCATCTGGGAGATGCGTCACGTTGTAAAGCCCTGCGCCATAAGGAGGCATTCCGGCGCAGGCGGGGGGCGTTCCTGCGCAGGAACGCCTCCTAAAAGTGGCTGAATGAAATCTACAAGATTTCACTCAGTCACTTTTAGGCCAATGCTGCGTCAAAACCCTGCGCCTGCTTGAAGCAGGCGTAAGGCCTGACGCAGCATTGGACAGATAGGGCACCCCTGAGCCTTGCTGGAGCTGCGTCGCGCTTGCGACGCAACTCCAGAAATGCGCCGCCTTTACGGCACAGATTCGTCACGCATCTGTGCTGTTTTTCCCCCATGGTGCGCCGCATTGTAAATGCGGCGCACCATGGGTGGCGGAGCTGCGGCGCACAATAACTGGCGCATTCCTGGGGATGCGCCAGTTATTGTAAATCTGCCCCAAAGTATGTGACGCAGAAATGGAAGTAGCTAAGCCGTAGCAATCATGCACATCTTTATGCTGGACCCCTACCTGTATTCTCTTATTCCATGGATAGTATGGGGTGTAGTGAATTTTTGCAAGAGCGAAAGCTAGAACAAATGCAAATATTCTGACCATTATATACTGAGGTTTAGCTTTGGGGGGTACTTGGGGTGTTAAACGCCCTAATAAATCTATTTTATAGTAAATACTTGGGTACAGATGCTTTAAGTCGGGAACTGTGAGGTGCTTATCGAATTTCACTTGGACATTTTACATGCACACATTGAGAATAACACACACGTCTCTGTTTCAATGGTCTTAAAATGGTTCAAAATATCGAGTTTTATGTTCCCCTAACATTCCTCTCTCCTTTCCCTTTATGTGTCTTAAGCCGCCTTATACCCTGCTTCTCATATAATGTATTTAACCATCATGATTGGTGGAAAATCTGAAGCTACCCCTCCTCCCAATCTTACTGCCCTAGCTACGCCCCTGAAAAATAATCAAAATGGAACAACCCTCTGACCTTTGTGCTTCCATACGTTAAGTTACTTATGCTAAACGTATTTAGGCTGCATCAACCACAGACGCGCTATAAACTTCAGCAGTTTACAAAACAAACTGTGTCAGCCGGGCCAGGATGAGAAAAACGATTAGACAAGATGTTGACTTAGAAAAATAAAGTGTTCCCCAATAGTTATTTGGTTTCCGTCTGCCATCTAGTGGCAGGCTTGAAAATTCACATCGAAATTCACATCGAAAGGCGCGGGTATAGGGTATGGTATAGGATCTTCTTTAGAGGTACATTTATTTATGTATTTAATGCGATTTTATATAGCGCAAACCTTACCCGAAAATGTCAGAGCGCTTTACAAAAGGACCGGTTACATTACATAAGAACTTCGGAGTACATGCGGCCACATGCATCATCCCGGCCTTTTGCGAATTCCAAATTGCGAAAAATAGCGAATCGCAATTTGGAATTCGCAAAATGGGATGCATGTATATTTTCGCAAATTATTTGCGATTCGGTAAAAATCACAATTTTTACCGAATCGCAAATATTATGCGAATTCCAAAGTGCGAATTCGCAATTCCCATTGATTCCTATGGGCCAAAAGGCCCATAGGGATCAATGGGAAGGCTTTAACAAATTGCGAGTTTCTTTTTGAAAATCGCAATTTGTTAATGCATTCCAAGGGTGCAGAGGGGGGTCCAAAGGACCCCCCCTTGCACCCCAGAAATGTAATTTGAAGTGCATGTTTCACACACACATGTCCTAAGGACATGTGTGTCTGAAACATGAACGTTTAAAAAATGAATTTTTTAGCTTTTTCAAAACTTTTCGCAAATTACCATGAGGTTCAACCTCGTGGTAATTTGCACCTCCTAATTGCTAATTCGCAATTAGAAAAACAATCATGCATTGCTTTTAAGGAATCGCAAATTTGCGATTCCTTAAAAGCAATCGCATTTTTGGAAATCGCTAAAAATAGCGATTTTCACAAAAATGCATGATGCATCCCAAAAACGTATTTAGGAAGTGCAAACGGCCGATTTTACTGATTCGCACCATTTGCACTTCCTAAATAGGTTGATGCATGTGGGTGTAGTTACATAAAAGATACAAACAGAAAAACTCTAAATAAATTCACAAATGAATTGTAGTAAGTACAAAAGTCTGCTACGGATACAAGTGGTTAGAGATACATATATACAAGTTGCAAATTCACTCAAGGAAAAGATAAAAGAGATAAACTCTAAATTAACATAAGAATGGTAGTAAGTACATAACTCTACTACAGATACTAGTGGTTGGAGTTACATATACAAGATGCAAATTCACTCAAGATTACATTTTAAGAAGCGATCAGGGTTGGACAATTATATATCACACATCTACAGAGCATGAACTTCTTGCCATGGTTCAGCGTTTAAAAGTAAATACCGCAATAATGGGTATCATGTGTCTGTTGGGTTCTTAAAAATGTGAGTTGTTAGCTTATGCAGAAGGGTAGAAATGCCGGAATCCAAAGCACAAAACATATTTTGCCAGCAGCAATAAGGCTAGTTAGCAAATTGATATACGTTTTCAATTGAATTCACAACACATACATTTCAATTACAGGGAACAGTCAGGAATTTCGGCATATTTCTGTGTTACATCTCAGCATTGCAATCACTCACACACATACCACACACGCCACACCCCCACTTACCCTCAGGGGCCGTATTATGGATATGGCACACTATCCCACTCTGGTTGTCAGTGCACCCCAAAAGGGGCCAACCAGTGTAAATAAATTACAAGAAAAACAGTTCTAATTTCCCAGTCTTATATTTCTAACAATCACCAGCAATAGGCTTTCTAGATTGTTTGTATCTTTGATATCAGCTGGGATTTTGAGATTACTGTGGCATCGTTGACCGGATCGCACTTTCAACTGGGTGCTCCAGGGATAGGTCGACTGTGAAAGTTTGCCCTAAAGCGGTGAATACTCTGTTCAGGTGCAAACTCTTGCCTGCACGGGCTGAACAGTGCACTTGTGAAATGCCGACAGTCTGCCCTCTTTTCTATGCAGGTACAGACCCGACCTCAGTTTGAGAGTGGGGCTTGGATTCCCTGCAAACTAATGCAATAAGTGACTGCACCTGCCTACAAAAGAATGTCTGTAAGAAGGGTCCCTAAGACTCACTTTCCCTTCCGCCGGGTGTAGTCTGGGTGGCGCACAATTAGTGTGCCTCTTGACAGCTTCTTTGCCATTGTGCCCGCATCTATAATAGTCTAATGTTCTCAACTGCAAGACATTCCCTCTCCCAAACATGCTCTCTACATTATTTAAAACAGCTTAGTCATAATAAAAAATAAAAAAAGATAGGTTGGAGTGCAGGTTTACATTGTGAACGTTTAGTCCTATGCATATCAGCCCTCTTGTGCACTGCTGTGAGTGATGATTTATTCAAAAATAACCACCCAGGCTCAGGGCAAAAATTCCATTTAAGGAGGGCACTGTCTGCCTACGGCACCAGCCCCACCGACTTCGCGTGATAGAATCCCAAAATACATCTAACCATGCTTGAATTCTTCTCCCAAATATAACCTCAAACCAATGGAAGACATTCAAGTGTCTTCCCTTCACAACTGCTAGGAGAGAAAGACACCAAGATGAGACGACTAACCATGATGGCCACACAAGCACAGTTCAAGCTTGAATCACATCCAGACTCCTCACCATCACACACAACGCCAGGGAAGAAGACATAGTTGGAAACAACACAGTGGTGGATCAACCAACATTCCTGCATCAAAATCCATCCTCCAATATCTCTGTCTCACCCTTCTCTTTAACACACGCCCATGTATTCCTTCTCTCTTCACTGATCTTCACCCTCATGCTCTCACTTCTCAAATCATCTTCCTGCCATGCACACACACAGACTCTTTCCTCGCCCTCTCTCTCCAGTTCTTTCCCACAATCTTGATCTTCTTCTCACCCACTCTCACGCCCAGAGACTGTCTCCTCTCTCTCTCTCACCATATGGCTAAGAACGTGCCTCTGCACTGAAAAACAAGACTCCCCTTTACAAAATGACTAAGTGCTGTGTCAGAGAATTACCTCAGGGCTTCTGGAAAAGCAAATGCAAAGCGAGAACCACAGCCACTGCACGTAGTCACCCCCCACCCATTGATGACTCTCTTCCATTAGTAGAGCAAAAATCAGGTACCTCCACATTACCTCCTTATCTGTCTTCCTCATCTCAGTCCTTACTGAGTGAGATGTAATCTCAAGAGTAGAAATGGTTGCTATCAAAGCTATAGCATTGCAAAAACTACAAACATGGTGGACATCCCTTTCCCATTATTAGTATAAACAGAGAAAGTCGTCATTCAACACGTCCTATTTTTTGTTTCTCAGGACGGGAATGGATTCAGTCGAGGTAAGTGTTATCGTCTTAAACACTCAGTAATCCATTGTCGACTTCCAACACAGGATCTGCAAGCTAAAGGCTTTGCAGTTTTCTCCATTTCAGCCTGTAGATCAGTAGATCTCAAATGTCTTTACTTTTGGGTTCTTTTTCTGATTATTATCTGTTAGGGTCAGAGAACTGGAGAACTTGGAGAATTGCTTTGTTTCGGTCAATTTCTTAGTTTCTTTACAGACATGGTTATCTTGAGACCGAAACCTTCTCTTCTGCCCAATGTTCCATCGGACTTCCATGCACCTCAAGATCAGTTCTTCCAGTTTATTTCAATAATCCTTCCACTTCAGAGGAGAAGTTACATGTGCTAGGTTTGCCTAGAGCGTTATCTGTTTATGTTTCAAGAACAGCATCTTTTAGAAAGTTGCAGACTTTGTTTATTACATTTAGTTTGTCTGGCTAGAGGTTGAAGCCTTCCTCTGCTACACTGTTTAGATGGCTGAAGCAGGCTATAATGAAGGCAAATGAGAAGTCTGATTTGTCTTTGCCCGTTCCAGTCCTGGGGAGGTTGTCAAGAGGGTAAACAAGAGGGTATGTCGGCCTCCTGGGCTACGTTAAAGAGAGCTTGCATGAAATATATTTGCATGGCAGCCACTAGGGCTTCACCTAACATATTTATGAGCCATTATCATCTACAGGTGGGAAGTGGGGTTTCATCTATTTTAGGTCAGAAAGTTTTGAATGCTGTTGATCTAGATGCCTTGCTATGTTTATTTTCAAGTTTGATTTAATGTCTTACTAGCACAGGGGTCTTCAAACTGGGGGTGGGAGGGCAGGGGGAGGGTGATTCCAGGGGGCTGCCAGGCTAGGGCCAAAGGAAGCATTACGCTGATTACATTGCGTAGTTTTCAGCAGAAAAAACGAGCAGCAGTACACCGCTCTGTAATGGGCCATCACTAACATCTTTTGTTATTTATATCCTGGCTGAGAGAAGGTGTCAAAAGGTACTATTTTTGGCAACCATGATGGAGCGGTAATTTCTTCTGGTAATTTCTCAATGTAAAACCCTCATGCTACCTCTAATTTACCGCTGAAAAAGGTGTTGGGCCCTTCACACCATGTATTGCCTGCAGGAGATTTTAAATAATCATCAACAGTCAAAAATGCAATTATTATTTAAGCCAATAAAGAGAGAGTTGTTGAGTATTTTAAAGGGTTTTACTTTCTAGTCAAAAGTTATTTTTTTTCTCTGACCCTTTATTCATTAGTAAAATATCAATCAGGTTACAGAATTTGGAAAACAGGAAAAATAGCATTAATACAGAACACATTACAGTCTGCATATAAGCATTACATGTAGGAAAGAAAATGTGGCGCAAAATATCAGTCAAAATTCTTAAAGTTTCTAAGAAAAATAGTCTTGCAAGGCTAATCAATAATTAAATAGTTGGCAAAAATCTCCCATAAAGAGAAATAAATGCATAAGACAAATACATCTTTTCAGACCTAATTAATTAGTCAAAGCATAAACTTAAAGTTGAGCATCTAAATCTAAAAAGCCATACTTTCTGTTGCTGCTCTTCTGCATCTGTCTGTGTCTAAAGAGCAAAACAGCCCCCCCTTCACAAGGCCTCAAAGGAATGTGGCCTGCAGTGCCAAAATATGACGTGCCAGGACTTTTAAAGAAAAAAAGAAATCACCAGGGAACCCCCCCCACCTGACTCTCCTCGGACGCCCAAGGCTGCACCCGTGACAATCTCGTACCTAACCCATAGAATGAAGCAAAGCCTAAGCCAAAATTAGCAAGAAGCCCGCTGAGCTAGAAAAAGCCAGCCCCACCTCCAGAGAGGTCATTATTTATACTCTAATTCTTGGCAGTCTACACAAAAATGTTGCATCTTCAGGAAAACTTGTACGTGATTGGACAGCCACAATGGCATGAGTTCTCTCTACCCTGACTCATTCTAAAAACCTGACTATACCAGTTTTAACAAAAGAAGCGCAAATGATTTAATACATTTATAAACGTTTGCAACATTTACTAGGAAAAATGTTTCATTCTAATTCTCTTCCTTCCTTTCACAGCGCAGTAGGACGGACATTTTAACTAACTAGTACATTGGCACAATCACAAGAATGTCCAGTTCAAAGCGTCCTTGACTCCTTCCGCAGATTGAATCAAGCTGGTGTCTGCGCATGCTCTCTTCTCTTTTAGTGCAAGCCATAGCCCTGCTGGATTCACAGGCAACCATTTAATGGTAGGCCCAAAAATAAAACAAACACAAAGAGAATATTATTTTCATGTAAATCAGCCCATTATGTTTCCCAACTCCATACTAATACCCCTTATAAATGTTTACCTAGCCAAGCTATTAGTGTAAAGCAGCTTTTCTATTATTTATGACAACATGCAAAATAAATGTGCAATGTGCAACATAGCATTTTAATGCTTTAATGTAAATTAAAAAAGCACACACCGTTAATACAGCGCACACAGCAACATGCTTTAGTGTTTTATATAGCTTTTCATGCAAAAAGCATTTAGTCCCATGTGTAGTGTTTGGTGCATTATTAATTCACTCACATTATAAAAAGAGGTGTTATTAACTGAAAATGTTTATCAAAATATGCAACAAGTCAAAGTCTTTTAAGACAGAAATAGTGAATTTAGATTACAAGGAATGAGCTGGGAATAGATAAACACATTCTATTAATCTTCAAAGCTAAAAAAGGCCACTTTTCTGTACACTGCAAAAAACACATGTTAATTCAGCAAAAGCATTTCAGACTGAATAGGCCTCACTTTCATGTTTTTCATGTGCCATGTTTTTAACTTGCACCAAAATGTGCGTGGCAATTTAAATGCAGTCTGTCTGAAGCACAATAATAAAACAATGCCTGACTCCAGGTGAAATCTGCTCCATCAACAATGCATTATTGCATTTTTAAAACGGTAACAGAACTTAACTGCAATGTTTAAATAAGTATCAACATATTTAAACATTGGAAGTTTAATATAATAATTTTTAACATTTATGGGGGTGGCGGCTGCTTTTTGTTTTTCACTGCGTGGCACGCAGCATTAAAAGGTTTGAGGACCTCTGTAATCTAGCATTATTTATTCTGAGAATTTACTTTTCTGTTGCCTCTTAATTCTGCTTGGGTAGTATTTACCCATTAAGGACTGTGACAAGGAAGAAAGACGAGGGGGTAATAGTGTGGTTACTTATAGGTAATCTTCATTATCGGTACGTAACTGAGGCAAGAATGCTGACCCTTCTTGGCCTGGTAACCTTTATCACTGCACTGGTTTGTCAGTCTGCAGGCCAGCATGCTGTGCTGGTGCCAACTGTTTTCTGTCTGTGTCAGATGCGGGGGTAGGAGTTACATACGTGCAAAGCCCAGACACCTATGCCTTCCTTCCTAGAAGGTGAACAGGAGCACCCAAAGCAGCACTGGGATGGACATGGCCTCATTAAGAGTAAGAGTTCAAAGAGTGCCAGTGGAATTGTTCATACTGCTTATACCTTATTTACTTGTTTGTGAAAATCCATGATTGAAACTTGGGGAGTTTTTCTTTTCCACTATAGTGTTTTTTTCTCAATTATTTAACCACTTCGGCTATGAAAGAAAGAATGAAAGTGTGTGTTAAACATTTGAAAAGTTTGGACACATTGACTTTAAAAGGGTCAAACATTTAATTATAAGTTTAATGTCTAGATGTATAATGTGACTAGTTGGATAATCTTTAAAAGTACTCCAATAATACAATGGCTTTCTGCAGACACAATGTTTAAATATATAAGCAGTAACCACTGCCGTATTAATAGAGACTCAAGTTATTCCCTATCAGCTATTTGCAGATGATTAGGGGCCTTGTTTACATTTGGGTTGACTGTGGGAAATCTGTCAAACAGTGGTAGATGTCTTCTGTGCCTCCTTAAGAGTGTATTGATGTCAGTAGCATTTTAAATACATTGAAAGGAACATTTTCATGACCCTGCAAAGACCAGATTCAGACAGGAAGCATAGGATTAGATGAATACAAAGACAGCAAGTGTACAAGCCCAAAGGATGACCGCTGATGCTTGGAGGCTATGGAAGACCAGACAGCCACACCTGAGATACAGAGGGTGGGTCCTTCATGTCAAGCAGAATTGAAGGACCAATCAGAGTAATGGCAAGAGTGTATCCAGGACAATTTAAGCAGCAGAGAAGCATAGGTCGTACTGCACACAGGATGTTTACCCGGTTGGCTGGCAGGTTGGAGTTCAGTTCAACTGCTGTTGGGGGTTGGTTTTGTTGCTGGGGGTTGGGCCAGCTTCAGTTCATGCCTGCCGAGCTTCAGTGATTTACAAACATGCAGAACGAATGGTTTTAAAGCAAGCCCAGTCAGACCACACTCCTGCAGAACCATTTGTTTTTGCTTTTGGTTTGTTTGCTGCCTTTCTTGCCATGAGCCTTCAGGGAGAAAGAGGTGATGGGTCTGCTGTTGCTTAGCTCAGTGAGTACAGTTCATAAATAAAGACTTTTTCAAAATTCAAAAAAGTGTATTTATTTCAAATGCGGATGTTGCAATGCACCTCAGTTTAGTGTATTAGTTCATACAATTACTTTGAGTGATAATTGTTAGAAGTGATTCTCATCCTGAACGTAAAACAATTCATGCCTCTCCACCACTGTCCTGACGATGATCCTATTAGTGAGGAAAGTCAGTTATTCTTTTGCCCCCTGTACGTGGGGTAGAGTTTTACTATACATGGAGTAACATTATAGTCTATTGTTTTTGTGCAGTGCACATGCTGAACTAATGTATTTAAAGATGCTCTCGTGATGATGAAGGAAAAGGAGGCAATGTGAAAAAAGTAATTGCCTAGAATCTCACAATGTAGTCAAGTAGCTCGAACCGATGCACGGTTTCTTGGTTATAACGTTGTGAAATTCGGCTGTTGCATATTTCTCTTTTTCTCTCTTCTGTTTAAGATCAATGCCTAATGTTTTGTGTTTAATTCTTTGTGATGCTAAATCAGAACACTGTGTTAAAATACAACTGGGCTATGCATGGTTTGAAAGGATTTGGTGATGGCAGTGTTTGCGGAGGTGACGTTTTAATGCAGAAGCCAAAATGAAAACCAGCGCACCCACCCATAGTAAGTGCATTGAGACAAATTGCTCCATGTAGCTAAAAGCCTTCATTCATTGTCATCCATTCTTGAATTAATTCATCCACCCACCCCTCATCCATCCAATTATTCATTGTGCAGTATGAGGTCTGGTCAAAGATTTCCAGGGCTACTTTTGGTTCCCAATACGGCCCAGGAAAAGCTGCAACAAGTTGTCTCACAACAACGTAGTACTATGGCTCCTGTGGTGCAGAGCAGGAATATCGATGGAGAAATATCGTGGGACATAAATATCGCCGCAAAAATATTGTGGGGAAGAAATATCGCCCAACAAAAATATAGTTGACAAGAATATCGACTGACAGGTAAGTAATATTGATTACAAAAATATAATTGTAATAAATATCGTTTACAAAAATATACTTTACAAAAATATTGATTTATTAGTAATGTTATGTATTTTAGTGTTTTTTTTTTTTTTTAAAACCTTTATTATATCGTTCAACACAAGATACAAAAGTAGCCCTGCAACGACAGGGGCCGGTACCACATGTATGCAACACGGATCAGTAATGCCAATAACACAGCTCTTCAGCCAACAACCCATGGGTCCGGCAGCGGTAAAGGATAGACGATGTATTGAAAACATTTCGGATCAAGGATATGCATAAGGTTTCATTTTATATTTAACCCCCCCCCCCAAAAAAAAAAAAACGAGAGAAAGAAGAAGATACAGGATATCCGGAGCTACACACTCGGAGGTATAAAAAATGCGGGTAGGTGTTAAAAGGTAGTCGTGGATCAAAATAGACCAACTGTAAAAAATGCAAGCGCTAGTAAGTTCACTAAGGGTAAAGAACAAAGCTACCTATCTATCATCACAGCCACCCACCCCAGACCCCGCCCACTCATATACTTCAGGATGAAACCGAAAGTTATCGCTACCGGACCCTGCGAGAAAAAATAAAAAAGAAAAGGGGCCATAGAACACAACAAAGGCAAAATAACAAACCCCCCACGTACCCCCCACCCTGCACCCCTGCAATGGCTACGGCCTACCCCACTAGCAGCGTGCCTGTCGCCTAGAGGAATACCCGAAAGAGAGAGAGAGAGAGAAGAAGAAAGGGGCCATAGAACAAAACAAAGGCAAAATAACAAACCCCCCCACCACCCTGCACCCCTGCAATGGCTACGGCCTAACCCACTAGCAGCGTGCCTGTCGGCCAGAAGCGTCCCTAAAAGAAGAAAGCAGCGGAGGAGGAGAAACAAAAAAAACACACTCCCGGACTCCCCAACCCCCCACCAGATGCGACCCCCCGGAAACAAGTACAAAATAAAATGCAGCGAAATACACAATCAATCCAGGGAAGTACCAAACATACCACCCGACTCCCGCAGTTCACAGGTCACAATCCTAGCAGCAGATTAAATTATTTTCCCGTATCCTGAAAAGCCCCACAAGTTAACCCTGGCCAGTACGAATGTTCACTGGAGCACTTATAACCCAGGCCACAGCAACAATGAGAGAGGTAAAGCTTTCATGAAAGTTCAAGTCAGTATGAACAAGCCAAGTAAAGGATAAAAGTTCACGATCTACACAAAGCAAGCAAGGAAAAGCGTGGAAGGATGATAAAACTCTCCAATAGTCTCAGGTGATCTTGTTAAGGCAGTCAAGGTTGTCCATAGTGATATTCGGCGAGATAGGGCTCAAGCAGGGGACGCTGACAATGTTCACGGGCGCGTGATCTGTCTTATAGGAATAAGCAGCGCCAAAGGGATCCGGCTTCTGCACAGGGACCTCGAAGTTGGATATACGATGTTCCGTTGGTGGCACCGCTGGCTGCGATGATGGCAAAAAGCCGCTGTCCGGTCTCCGGCAAAGATCGTCCATTGTTACCGACAGTGCCTGGTAGTTGACGATGATCTGTGAGTGGAGCGCTCTAATAGCCGCCATTACGGCTTGCAGTGGTGGCGTGTCTTTCGTCCCCTCCATCTCCTCTCGCAAGCAACAGATCAGGATGCAAACCCCGGAGGCCGGCTTCTCCGGGGTAGCAGGCAAATCTGGAGCGGACACCAACAACGGGCGCTCTCACCTCACGATGTTACTCCTTCGCCGCTGATCAGGGCTCCCGTCCGCGCCCCCCCCCCGACAAGCTTACTGTGTCTCCGGGCGTCGGATACGGGGCCGCAGCAAACGATGTGTCACGCCGTAGCGTGTGCGTTGCAGGCAGGATACGAAATCGCCGTTAAAAACAGGAAGATTATATCTCCGTTCGGGAGACCGGACAAAGCCCAAGGTTCACAGCCGATGTTGTTCAATTCCAGCCCGGATGGGTTGGAAATCGAGGCCCCGGCTTCCGCTCCGGGGTAGGCCGAGAATTAAACACGGTGTATCTCTGTCACCCGGTATGATAAAAAGTTCGGGATTGCGCCTTCAGAGTCAGTCACTCCTCATATATACGGGAGTCCGGTGTGAAAACAGGATAACTTGCAGGATATACGAGCTGCTGGCGGAGGTCGGCGGAGCCGGGAGCTTATGCGGCCATCTTGCTTGCTAGCGTAGCTCCTCCCCTATTTTAGTGTTTTTAATGAGAATTGTTTGGCATTTTATTATATGTTTTGGAATTTTACTAGTTATTAAATTATTTTAAGTTTAATTCTGCGTTTTTAGTTCCGTAGCGGGTTGTGGGTTTATAGGTGAATAGGGTGGGAAGTAATTTAATTATATAGATTTAAATAATAATTTATAGTAGTTCATTTTGGTTTTTTCATTAGAATTTTGTGTTTTTAGTTCTGTAGCGGGTTGTGGGTTTATAGGAGAATAGGGTGCGAAGTAATTTAATTATATAAAATGTATTGAATAATTAATGTGTTAATTGATTAATTAATAATAGTTTAATAATTAGTTGTTAATTAATTTCAATTAGTCAATTAATAATTAATTATGTTAATTGTTGAATTCATTTTAGGTGTGTGCTGTGTGTTTATATGTGTAAATGGTGTAAATGGTGTGAAGGGTGGTAAGTATTTAATTTTTAATTGTTTAATTATTAAATATTTTTAAATAAATTACCATTAATTAGTAATTATTAATCGTAATTGTGTAATTAATTTTAGGTTTGTGTTGTGGTGTTTATATGTGTAAATGGTGTGAAAGGTGATAAGGAATTAATTTTTTATTGATTCATTAATAAATAATAATACATTAATTTTCATTAATTAATTAGTAATTATTAAATGTAATTGTCTAATTAATTTTAGGTGTGTGTTGTGAATATTATAGTGTTAAATAATGTGTAATTAATTATTTTTTATTATCTTTGTTAATAATAATATATTTAAATTTAGATATTAAATTTAATAAAAATGTTGATGGTTTTGTTTTTTATTGTTTTGGGATCCAGCGCTTTCCCTACTGTTGCACTCACTGGAGTGGGAATAGTAATTTTTACCCCTCCGCTATCCAACGCTTTCCCTACTGTTGCGGTCACTGGAGTGGGAATGGTAATTTTTACCCCCACGCTATCCAACGCTTTCCCTACTGTTGCACTCACTGGAGTCGGAATAGTATTATTTACCCCTCCCCTATCCAGCCCTTTCCCTACTGTTGCATTCACTGGAGTGGGAATAGTAATTTTTACCCCTTCACTATCCAGCACTTTTCCAACTGTTGCACTCATTGGAGTGGGAATAGTAACTTTTACCCCTACGCTATCCAGCTCTTTCCCTACTGTTGCACTCACTGGAGTGGGAATAGTAATTGTTACCTCCTCGCTATCCAATGTTTTAACTACTAATGTTTTTATTTTGTTATTAAATGCATGTATTATTTTTTTAAATAGTTTAATCTGTTAATTAAATATAGAATATTTTATTTTAAATTATTTATATATGTGTTTATTTTATTTTTACATAATTAAAAAAGTTCATACATTAAATAAAGATAATAGTTAATAAAATGTATTTAAGTAAATATATGTATATGTACACAGTTTTTGTGTTTATATTCAATAAATTAAGTTTATTTGTTATAATTAGTTAAATATATAATAACTTTAACTTGTGACTGTTGCTGCTGTGTTGCTGGTCTGCGCAGGAGCAGGCTGCCACTTGTCTTTCGCTACTACCAACCCCCCTGGACATCCAACTGCTCGCCGAACCCGCTCCGCGGGTCCCGCTTCGCAACTAAGGAGGGAGCTGTCTTTCATCTGGGCTAGAGCGTGAGGGGCATAGAAATATCTCGGCAGGGCTGCGAGCAGAGCAGGAGGGACTCCGTTTCCCAGGAGCCCCTGCTCAGACCATTGCCCACACCTGGTCCGCTCTCCCTGCTGGCCACGCCCCCCGCCCCTGAGTGGTGAAAACCTCAGTTTTTTCAGAACTTTGTGGGACTCTTGTGACTGTTGCTGCTGTGTTGCTGGTCTGCGCAGGAGCAGGCTGCCACTTGTCTTTCGCTACTACCAACCCCCCTGGACATCCAACTACTCGCCGGACCCGCTCCGCGGGTCCCGCTTCGCAACTAAGGAGGGAGCTGTCTTTCATCTGGGCTAGAGCGTGAGGGGCATAGAAATATCTTGGCAGGGCTGCGAGCAGAGCAGGAGGGACTCCGTTTCCCAGGAGCCCCTGCTCAGACCATTGCCTACACCTGGTCCGCTCTCCCTGCTGGCCACGCCCCCCGCCCCTAAGTGGTGAAAACCGCCGTTTTGTCAGAACTTTGTGGGACTCTTGTGACTGTTGCTGCTGTGTTGCTGGTCTGCGCAGGAGCAGGCTGCCACTTGTCTTTCGCTACTACCAACCCCCCCTGGACATCCAACTGCTCGCCGGACCCGCTCCGCGGCTCCCGCTTCGCAACTAAGGAGGGAGCTGTCTTTCATCTGGGCTAGAGCGTGAGGGGCATAGAAATATCTCGGCAGGGCTGCGAGCAGAGCAGGAGGGACTCCGTTTCCCAGGAGCCCCTGCTCAGACCATTGCCCGTACCTGGTCCGCTCTCCCTGCTGGCCACGCCCCCTCCCCTTCATAGCTCCATTAGGATTCCGCTGCGCGGGAGCGTCCCGGGAGAAGCCCGGGACAAGGGCAGGACCGTCTGTGGCCATCAGGGGCCGGAGGAGGCCGGGCTGGGCCTACCCTCTAACATTGTGCCTTCAATTTACATGATATAGTCGGTTACCAAGTTTAAGAAATACCTGGTGTTTGCATACATATTATTGTTAAGCCTATAGTTTCTTGACTGTGAAGTATGTCTTCAAACCCAAACCCATCTGCCCTGATCCCCACTCAGGCCGAGGTGGGGCCAGTAATCTTGGGCCCTTTAGACAAATATTTCAGTTGGGCAACCCAAGATATTGACAAAGAAATAGCTTTGGCCGACAGGCGCGCTGAGCGTAGGTTATCCATTGAACTCCTTAAAATCCCCTTAGAGAGAAGGCCACCCCAAGGTTTTCCTGCATTGGCATTGGTTCCTCCCCTGTCATCTCTAACCCTGCCAGTTGTATTGGAAACGCCCTATGCCTTTTCCCCTTCACCAGAGCTGTTGGCTGGCTCGTCTGTGGGCCTCATTGAGTCTATCTCTTCGTCCACCTCGCCCACATTAACAACAACCAGCTCACCTTCAGTGCAGGTGATTACTGCCCAATCGAGTGTGCTTATTTCGTCCCCCACCTCGCCCCTAGCATTAACTGGTTTATTTTTAGGGCAGGTAACCACCGCCCAGTCAAGTGTGTCAGCTCACATTGATAAAACTAAACCAAGTATTAAAAGGAAAAGAAGTGCTGCCCCGAAGAAGTGTTCTCTTTCCAAACACCCGAAAAAAAAAAGGAAGGTTGGAGTAGTCCTGCATCCTACTAGTGAGCCTACTAGGACTACCCCTGGTGGGGAAGACTCTACTAAGGATGGAGTTGTTTCGGTTAGTCCTGCATCTAATACGAATGTCCCCTCGGCGATGGGACTGGCTGAGACATTATCCTCTGCTCCAGTTCTGCTTCTCGAGTTGGAAAGGTTGATGAGGTCTCTCCTGAACCCTATCGAGGAACGAGTTAAAAAATTAGCTGACCGATTAGATCATTTTGAGCAGGCAACCCTAGATAACTTTTTTTCTAACAAAGCCCTAATCAAGTCCCATCCCAGGACTGGGGGAAGTACCAACTCTCTGAAACCAAATGACCAGGACAATGGTGTGTCCATTGTAGTGCCCTCTCCCCCTATAGTTAGCATTGCTAGCAAGCCCCAGTCGAAGGGCCAAACCCCTAAGACTAACCCAGTTTTGCTGGACCGCCCAATTAGTAATAATAGCAAAGAAACCAAGCTGCCTGTTACCATGGCTACAGGTAATAAGGAGAGTTCCAAAAATGGTAATCCTGTCTTTAATGGTTCGCAACCTTTACCAAGTAGCTTAAAACCCCGTTCTGGTGTCCCAGTTAGGGGTAACAAAGACAGTTCCAATATCAAAAACACTGCATTGAGTTGTCCCCAGCCACTATCAAGCATCTCAACAACATGTCCTGCTGCTCCTGATCTAAGCCGGCCTATTACCCTCTCAGTGAGAGCACCGCGTAGGGTACCTCCCATGAATCTCACTCCGGATTCTTACCCCTATGTGGCTGTCCTCACTAATGTACCACCTCTGTTGGCCGGCCAAAGAGAATCCTTCCAGATGCTAAAGAACAAGGTAATGCACTGGTTGAAGGCAAATAGACCATTGCCCGGGGAAGTGGACGGGCTGATTATTGGAGTGAGAAGGACAGATTGGATAGGTTGCACTCCTAAGAACCTGGGGAGGGGAGTGTATAGTTGTTAACTTTCAAGATCCTAGTGTGGCACGTTTGATTACGAAGCAAAATTGGGGTCCAAGTAGTGGTGGAATTGGTGTTGTTGATCTTACATTTTTTTACCCAAGACCAACAGGTATACAATTTGGAATGACCAGTGAACCAGGTTGTTTTAATAATCCCCCCCCCCCCCCCCCCCCCCCCCCCAGGGTTTGCATCTACCACTGTACCCTCTCAACGGGGCAACTTCCATAACGGATCATTGTATAATCGGTTGGATGTAATGAATGATATAGGGTGGATCTATTGACCCAGTTCCGATTACTGTCAGAACAACAGGGAAAGTATGTCCCGTAGGGAGATATGTGGGAAACCTGTGTTAACTGTTTTATCTAAAAATGTGATATCAAATGAAATGAGAACTTGTGGGGAGACTATGATTTTGGACGAAACATGTGGGGAGTGTATTCCTACTTCCGGGGATTCCGAAAGAGAGGTATCAATTATAGTAAGTACCGTGGACACCCAGGAGGTTGATCATAGCGTGGAGGATACCACCCGAGGGAGGGGGGATGGGCGACATGGAACTGGGGTGTCCTGTGAAGGAGAGTTATCCATGGACAGCTCCGGGAAGTTCCTCTCATGAAACATCGCGGGGCTGAACAGTAAGCTGACGTCCCAAAATTGGATTGATTTCATTAATGGTTTCGAAATTTGTTTATTCCAGGAGACATGGGCTTGCGAGCCTATATTTCTTCCTGGTTATTTAAATTTTTCAATTCCAGCCATTAAAGGTACTAGGGGCCGACCGATGGGAGGCCTGACTATTTGGGTCAGGCAATGCCTCCAGTTGACAATCAAAGTTGTGGATCTGGGTTGTAAAGACATTCAAATGTTAAGAATAACCTCAGAAAAGTGTGGAGGTATAGATTTGTATAACATTTATGCCAGGGGTAGTACCATTGGGAGCTCTCCCATCTTAGAGGCACTGTCCACTTCCCTGGAATCCCAGTCTGTGGGTAACAAAGTTCTAGTAGCTGGTGACCTAAATAGGACCTTTGAACCATTAGATAGTTCAGACGATCCCCTAGGGCATGAAGAAGATACACAGTGGGGTGTTCCGACTTTACATCTGGTCCCTGTCAAGCGATGGACGAAAGATATATTACAACTGATTGCCATCTGCTTGGAACATGGTTTGAGAGCCCAAAATGGGAGGACGAAGGGCGACATGGAAGGTGCTTGTACATTCGACAATGGTCATAGTCAAAGTCGGATAGATGATGTCCTCTGTAGCCTTAATTTGTGGCAGTTGGTATGTGACATGAAAATTGAGGGTAGACTAGAAAGTGACCATAATCCCCTCTGTGTGTCCCATGATTGGTGGACGGTCACATCAGGGAACCCGCAATTAAGCAATGGCCTAATGCCTACTATGGCCAATGACATGCGCAGACTTAACTGGCCGAGGGTACAAGCGAATGCAGAGTCTATGAACTTTATAAATTCTGAAGTGGATAATGCAATCGCTGCTATGGAGGCTGCAAATCCTGTAACCCCAGGTTCAAGGGAAATAACGGACATACATAACAAGCTCTTTTCAACTCTAAAACCGCATTTTTTGAGGTCCAGTAGTAATATAAGTAGAAAAAAACCACCTAAACCAGCTATTTGGTATGACCACCAGTGCAGGGAAGCCAGGCTAAGCTTGGGATGTGCAATTAGGAATAGGGATAAGGTAGCGATTGGCGAGGACAGGAAGCACTATAAGGCTAGTGTATTACTGGCAAAAAAAACATTGGATGAAAACCACTGGGCTGAGCTAAAGGAGGCCGCAGGGGCGAAGGATTCCAGGCTGTTCTGGAATATTGTCAAGTGGGGTAGAGGAGGACTTCCAAACAAACCTGATAACAATGTCGCCGAGGGTGCCTGGGTGGATTACTTTGAACCACAATACGCTGAGTCAATGGAGTTTAATGATGTGAAGGTAGTTCCAGCTGTATTCCTTACAGGGAATTTATTTTCCATCAAAGAAACTGAAGCTGCAATAGGCGCTGCCAAAGGGGGAAGGGCCCCGGGTTTAGATGGGATACCCTCTGATGTTTTTATAAATGATAAGGCAAGGTGGGCTAAGTATATATTTCTCCTAGGAAATGCAATTGCAAAGGAACAGTAGTCCCGGAATTATGGAAGGGAGCAACTATTATACCCATATATAAAAAAGGAGAACGGTCCCTTCCGGCCAATTATAGGCCGATTAGCTTGATTGCCACTATCCAAAAAGTGGTGGGGAGAATGGTGGTAAACAGGCTAATGGACTGGGTAGATGAGGAAAATGGCCTGTCCCCTTATCAGGCTGGATTCCGGCGGGCGACAAGCACCGTCGATCAGGTGTTTCGTTTTGCACTGCTGCAGTGGGGGACGGTGGTGCTTGGTGAGGGCAGCCTGTATGTCGCATTTGTTGCCTTCGACCTGGTCCCAAGGAGAAAGCTCTGGGCAGTTCTGAGTGATATAGGCCTTCCAGCTGAGTTGCTTACCCTGATAATGATCCTACACGAATGTAACTTCGCCAAAGTCCAGTGGGGCACGAATGGCGAATCATCTGCCGATTTCCCAATTGGACGCGGAGTACGACAGGGGTGTGCTATGGCCCCCCTGCTTTTTTCCCTATTTATTAACGGAATTGTGGCTAGGATGCTGGATGCCAGTGTCGACGCACCTTCGTTGGCAGGCGTCAGGGTTCCGATCCTGATGTTCGCCGATGATACGTTGATTTGATCTAAAACACCGGCAGGGTTGCAGCGAGCCCTAAACATCTTTGATCTCTTCTGTAGGGAACATGGTCTGGAAGTCAACGTGGGCAAGACCAAGCTGATGGCCTTCTCATCTAAGCGTAGACCCCGGCCCAACATACTTTTGAATAACTGCGAGTTAGAGGCTGTTTCTGTATTTACATATCTAGGTGTACAGATAGCAAATAATTTAAAATGGTCCCAGCATGTGGAAATGGCGGTCTTGAGGCATCAACAGATTTCGGGGGCACTCCGGGTGGAACACAAAAAGTCAAAATCAAAGCCCATAAAACCAGTCCTAGCAGTATATGACGCCAAGGCTATTGGGTCTGCTTTATATGGGGCGGAGTTATGGGGCTTTGATAGGCTTCTCCCTCTACAGATATCGGAGAATAGGTTTCTGAGGGGAATTACAGGTCTCCCCCAGAGTACCCCACTGATCCCGCTTGGCCTCGATCTAGGTAGAAGATCAGTTAGTGACCGAGCGCGATTGCGCCCGATCCTTTACTGGAGACGCCTCTGGACTACCCCGGAGAGAAGGCACTACGCAGAGGGGTTCCTTGCCATAATTAAAGCTGACATCTTCCACAAAATAGTGTGGTTAAAAAATCTTAGAGCAACTTTAGGGGACCTCGGCCTCTCTAATCTATGGGACAATCCATCTGGAGAACCCTTTCCAAGCAGAAATACAATTAAAAGTGTATATTGGGATTGGATAGATGGCAAACTTTGGAGTAGAACGAGGTCAGATACAATGGCGGGGCACTTCCAAGAAATCAAATTGTGTCCTACACTGGAACTATATTGGGACAGTATTACAAACACAGAGGATAGGAAGCTTTTCTTCCAGTTGAGATCAGGTGCCCTCCCTTTGAGATCATTGACGGGTAGGTGGAGGAGTGTAACTACCTCGTCCTGCCCGGTTAGTGGTGCAATCAAGGAAAGCGTAAGTCACTTTTTATTCGTGTGCAAAGCCTATGCCACCCCGAGAAGAGTTTGGCTAACTCCCGTTTGTAGAAACCTAGGGACATCCATGGGTGTTGAGGCACTACGAATCATTTGTACCACCACTGATATACCTATTGTTCTAGGAACAGCAAAGTATCTGGGGTGGGCTTGGTCTATTAGACGGAGGACAATTTTTACCAATGTAACATAATTAGGGTATCAAGGGATATTTGTGCAAATGTGCAAATGTATATAAATATTTTTTTTTATTGTTCATGTATGTAAATGTTTTAAAAAGTCTGTATAAACAAGGAAACTTTTTTATTGTGATGTATTTTTAAATGTATGTTTGTGCTTTAATGAGTATATTCCTCGAATAAAGCCTTGAATACCTAAATATATGTATATGTACACAGTTTTTGTGTTTATATTCAATAAATTAAGTTTACTTGTTATAATTAGTTAAATATATAATAACTTTAAATTATTTTGTCAATAATATTAATATTATTTAATTAATTTAATTTATGTTATTTTTTAATGTCTATATTTTTTACATCTATATTTTTTACATTGATATTTTTGAGTTGATATTATTATATTTACCTGTTTAAGTATAGGGAGTCGATATTTTTGTAATGGATATTTTTACATCGATTTTTTCATCTATATTTTTCTCATCGATATTTAAACATGGAACCGCTCCTGTTCATTCACCGTTTTGTGATTCCTGATCCTTTGTTTTGTTTTCCCTGCCTTTCTTGTGTTTTTCCTTACTCATCAGGGCTTACCTTGAGGTGGCTCTTGAGTCAGAGTCAGGTAGTCTGCAGTATAATGATACCCAAAGTCACTCTTCCTACTCTAGTGGCACCTGGTGCTCCCAAGCTCGAAAAAGGCCTCTAGTTACTTCCTGTCCTCATTCCCAGCATTTTCAATTGGAGTATCAGGTGAGCTCCAAAGATTATTTGAAGCACTTCACTCTGTATGTGCATGCTTTACAAACATAACCGTTGTACAGCCTGCATGAGCATTACCACAGCTGCTACCCTGTTTTCTTAGAAACCCAAATCTATGCTGTTTTCTTTTTCTCTTTTTCCACCCAACTCCCACCACCCATCACAGGATCTCATTGGTTTGGGTTATTGATTTGGTGTACTCAAATGTTTGAGGAAAATTCGAAGGCTCTTCCCTTCCTCAACCCAAATAAAGATTGTGCAGCAGGGGCGGCTCCTCCGATATGGCGGAGGAGCCTCGCCCCACTGCTTTTAAGCAGTGTCCTGCAAAGTAAAGGAAGCATAAAATGATAATAACTGAGTTATTATCATTTTATTTTTTCCTGCTGCTTTGCAGGGCATGGGAGGCGTGGTTTGCCCTCTCCTAAGTGCACATGACTGCTTGGCCGCCCTCTAGGGCGGCCCAAAACCGTCATGCGCACTTTCTCTATTCTCCATCCATGCTGCATTACAGCCTGCGTGGAGAACATGCCTATACCCCATTCCCTGGCTGATCGTCCAACCAGGATGCTCAGACCAGTCACAACGCTGCATTGATTGCCAGAGGAGCCTTGCTGCGCTTCCTGTGCATCAGTCCATGGAGGAGAGCAGAAGCAGAGACGCGGGACCCTACGCAGCATGGTGTTTATTTTTTTTTTTACATTGAGCACCATTTCCACCCTTGTCGCGCTCCCCCCGCGTGCCTGCTCCTGGCCTGCACCCGCAAACTAGGTTTGCCATCCTTTCATTATTTCCAGGCTAGACTATGGAAATGCATTGTATCTGGGTGCCTATCAAAAGTCAGTGAACATGCTTCAAATTGGGAAAAAACGTGGCAGCCTGCCTTCTCTGCCATATTCCTAAATCTGTTTTTCTCCTTTCATTTACGTACTCTGCATTGGGTCCTCATTAATAAGCATATTCAGTTCAAAGCACTGTACTATATACACACACGGCTCTGCATGGCTGAAGTCCTACCTATTTAAATTCAATGGTTTATCCTTACGTTCCTAAGTCTCTTCATTCAAGTGAATTTTGCGGTGATACCACACGTCAATTTCTCTAGACAAGGTGGAAGCCCTTTTGCCTTCCTTGGTCCCATCTCCCTTCCTCTGAAGCGTCTCGTGTGTGCCTTTTTGGTGGAGTTCCAAAAGCTTTTGAAAAGCTGGCTATTCTAATTGTGCTGGCTCTCATCTGCTGTTTATTATCGTTTGGAGTGCCTGTTGGGGTAGCCATTCGCTTTACAAATAAAAGATTCTGCTCACAGCCTGCAAATCTCTTCTGGTGGAGATTGGTGGATTTGCATCAGGGCCCTTCCTCAACATCTGCCAATGACTCTCACTTTTGGGAGACCAGTACAAAATGGGCTCAAATGCTAATCATCTCCACACTATGAATCAGTCTCTTAATTGGAGCCAGAAAGGTTTAGAGACCTCTGGGCATGAGTGTACGTTTTGCTGACTAAAATATCTGAGCTGAATAACAGACAAGAAGTTTCCAGAACAGCAGTTCCTAGTACTTCGCCAGGGTGAGAAACCTCTCTGAGAATCAGGCAGATAAGGGCTGCTGGTAATACCAGACTGGAGTATATAATTCAGAAACTAGAATAGGTCCCCCAGAGAACATTTCTGGATTGGGGTATGTGGTAGAAACTAGTTGATTAAGGACCAAGGAGTGATAGTACTGCAACTAGTCTGCCTTCCCCACTTTTTAACCTTGTCAGACGGACATGTAAATAAAACTGATTTGGGTACCACCTAGGTATTTTTAAAGATTACCTGGTATAGAACCCACACCCTTTTTCCTTAATAAAGTGCCCCCTTGTGAGTAAAGAGGTCATAGCTTGTATAAACTCTCAGAGGCTTTGGAAGAACTCGATGAAGCATGTCACTGGATAACATTCAGTGAGAGTTCCTTTAAGAAAAAGGCCATTCCCCTATATCCAATGGGCCCACCCTAGATGACTCGAGGCTGACTCTCTCTTGATTGCAACACTGTATATAAGAAGGGTGAGTCATGACCTCCATTTCCCTCTTCCCTCCCTCTTTTGAGCTTATATAATAGTTGTTGGGGATGCTGGGTGTGGTTTTAAAATGGAGACAGCCATGTATGTTGTTGACATGTTAATAAATGCCAATGAATATTTCATTAAAAAAAGAAAGGCAACCTTCCAAAACCTAACGCAGAACAGGTTGGTATTTTCATCCCACCAAACCTTTTTTATTGTAAATAGCTCTCTATATTTGCTTTTTTCAGTTTATCATAGTGAATAGTCTTGCACACACGAAGCATTTAAACTGTGGATTGGTTTGAAACAAACTTGTGCACTAAGAAATAGGGAATTGTGTACATTATAAAGCAAAATGACTGTAACTATTTTTTAAAGAAAGTCCAGCTGATATCCATCACTTAAACCTTCAACTGCTTTCGGTGAGCCTAAAAATCATTTTGCCATACTCAAGGAGAGAGGAATGAATGAAAGAGAGATTGCAAGGTGCAGGATAGGATTAATTGGGTCAATAATAGCTTCTTGTACCAAAGTATGAGAGTATGCATCCCTCAGGCCCAAGGAATCCAGGACCTGCGATAAGATGACAGACACAGAGGTGACAGGTGACAGACACAGAGACAAGAAGACCAAGACAGAACGCAGAGATGCAGACAGGGAACCAAGGACACAGGAAGAGGGACAGAAAGGCAGACATTGAGGAAGTTGCATCCAATTCAGATCTTTTTCTTTGCATTCTGAGATCTGGAGTTCTGTTTCACCGATTATAAAATCAGGGCCATTATTATAGACAGGGTGCACTGTGCCTGTTTACCCTATGGCGCACCTTTAAGTATTACCAATAGTGTGCTGCACACAGGGCAGCCACAAACTCATGATATGCCTGGGGCAGCGCATTAGTGAAACATAGAGCAGAAATTGTAATCAGCCGCTCCGTCGTTCTATGTGCAGGTGGCAATCCACACGCACTTCAGAGGAACTTGATGGCATGCTGTGTCTGAGGCATGGTTTTGTCTTAACATTAGGCACTCTTCCTACCATCATGAAACGTGCTATTTATACAAGAATAGGGGCATATGTACAAAGAAATGTCGGAGTCAAAATTGGCAGCACCACGCTCGTACATTTTCAAAATGCAGGGATTCACCGTATCTACAACAATACTGCGCACCCCTGTGTCTTCCCTAGGCTACAATTAACTGCCTAGCGCCAATGCAGGCACCCTTGCAGGCAGCCTTGCACTTGCAAGGGTGCCTGCGTTGCAGGGATCGATTGTTTATGTGCAGAAGGTGCAGAAGGTGCAGAATGCAGCACACATAGAAAGAACACCTTCCTGCACATAAACAATCATTCATGGTGTTTTGCTCTTTCTATGTATTCACATAGAAAAAGACAAAACGAGGAGAAATAAATGTATTTCTCCTCATTTCACCATTCTAACGCCTGCTATTGCATGGCGTTCGTTTTTGGCTCTTCCTCAGATTTACAGATCCTTGTAGATCAGGGGCAGAGTCAAACAGCAATGGGTCTTGCAGTGGAACGCCCCCAGCAACGCCCATTGCATGCCCCTTTCACGCTAAGTAATGCATGTAAAGGGGTCATATTTACAAGGTGGTGTTAAGCCACAAAAAAGTAAATATGGAGATGGGCATAGCACCACCAGAACATCACTGAACATGACGTTCTGATGACACCATCCCCTTGTAACTATACCCCACTGTTTCCTTATTTTTCTCTGTATCTGGGGCTTGTTCTTTACACGCAAGGGTGTTGAGAGTCAATGCATTCTCACCACTTTGTTTTCCTTTTGGGTAGTCAATGTGTTTTTTACTCCATGGTTTTATCAGGTGCAGGACATCCCACTCTCCCCCTGTGCTGGGTGAAAGCAGTGTGTTCAAAGGTGTAAATGGTCCGGCTCTGTTTTCTTGGTGTATTTTGTAGAGAATGAGCATGCCCACGTATGTAAAAAGGACGAGATGTCGATTTTACCTCTTATTTTCAAGGGCACGTGTGCGATGTTCGAAAGACAAATATGTAGAGCTGAAAAGAAAACAAGTTACTTACCTGTAACTTTGGTTCTCCAGTATTGGTAACTTTCATAGATTCCCATGCTTTTGTATCATTCCCCGTCGTCGGAATAGGAGTCTCGGTAACCCAAAATAACATAGTAGTAAGTACAAAAGAGAAAGAAAAGGCCTAGGCCTCATTCCCTTTTGTAGCATATCCGCCTCTTTTTGTAAAAGAGACCAAACTAATCATCAGCCAATGAGAAGAGCCTCACCCCTTAGAACCCTCCTGAAGGAACCTCAGAGCCTCAGATGTTCGCAGCCGTTGTGTACCAGTAACCATATCTGCTGGAGGCTGAGCTTTTCTTGGGGAGGAGGGTGGGCGCATGGGAATCTGTGAAAGTTACCAATACTGGGGAACCAAAGTTACAGGTAAGTAACTTGTTTTCTTGCCCCAGTATTGGAACTTTCATAGATTCCCATGCTTTTGTATCAGAGTAGCAAGCAGTAAGCAATACAGCACATTTTGTGGCATAAACATACATTGCAAAAGCCATCAGTATTCCAAAGATACAAAATGTGCAGAAAAGGAAGGAGGGATAGAAAGGAAAGCTCACCAATCAGTGGAAGAGGTTCCTCAGGACTGCCTGGCCCACAGCCGTGTCCTCTTGCGTCAAGGATTCCAAGCAGTAATGCTTCGTAAAGGTGTGCACGCTGCTCCATGTTGCAGCCCTGCAAATGTCTTTGATGTGCACTCCTGCAAAGAGAGCTGACGAAGAAGCCACAGATCTTGTGGAATGTGCTCTAATTCTGCTGGTCAGCGGCTTACCCGCTGTTGAGTGGCAATAGAGAATGGCACTTGAGATCCATCTCGTAATACTTTGTTTTGAAAGAGGGAGGCCCTTGCGAGGACCACCAAAAGCAATGAAAAGTTGTGAGGATTTACAAAATTCCTTGGTGCGATCCAAATAAAATTTCAAGCCCCTTTGCACGTCCAGAGAACGCAGTGACCTTTCTGCTGGTGTGGAAGGGTGAGGAAAGAAAGATTTAAGAATTAATGGCTCATTCAGGTAAAAGTCTGAAGGTACCTTAGGTATGAGCCTTGGATTAGTTTGTATTACAGTATTCCTCTTGAATTGGAGAAACAGCTCCTGAATCGTGAGAGCCTGTAGCTCCCCAATGCGTCTTGCAGAAGTGAGGGCAAGAAGGAGAGCCAATTTCTATGAAAGGAATTTCATATTCGCCTGATGTATAGGTTCAAAAGGGTTCTTCATGAGTTGCGTGGGAACCAAGTTCAGTTGCCAAGTAGGAGGCGGAGGCCTCACCGGGGGATAAACTCGAAACAATTCCTTGAGAAATTGTTTAATTATTCTTGAAGACCAGAGAGAATGTCCAGATGCTGAATGTCTGTATCTAGAAATTGCCGCTAAATGAACCTTTTTTGGATGAATGCGCCAGTCCTGTTTTAGCTAAGAACAAAAGATAAGGCAGAAGTTGATGAGGTTGAGAAGAGAAAGGATCAACGCCCTCTTTCCTGCACCAAATGCAAAATATTTTCCATTTAAAACGGTAAGTTTTATTTGTAGAAGGAGCTCTACCCTGGGAGAGAACCTGTCTTATTTCATTCGCGATGGGAAGGTTCATGAATTCTCGCTGCTTAGGAGCCATGCTGTCAGGTGCAATGAAGCTGGATCCAGATGCCAAATCTGCCCCTCGGACATCGTGAGAAGGTCCGGAATAGCTCGCAAGGGAAGAGGAGGGACCAGCAACAACAGATGGAGTTCCGTGAACCAGAACTGTCTCAGCCAACCCGGAGCTACCAAGATCATCTTGCATGGCTCCACCTTGATCTTCCTGATGAGTCTCGGTATCATTGGAATGGGGGAAAGGCGTAAACAAATGCCCCTGACCAGGCTATCGAAAGCGCATTCCCTAATGGTCCTCGATGGTGAAGCCTGCTTGCATAAGACCGGCATTTCTTGTTAGTTGGAGTGGCAAATAGATCTATTGAGGGCTTGCCCCACTGTCGGAAAACCTTGTCCAGAACCATTTGGTCCAGTTCCCACTCGAGACTGACTGAGGATAGTCTGCTTAGTCTGTCGGCATGTTCGTTTAAGATCCCTGGCAGATGTTCCGGCTGCAGCAAAATCTCGTGAAGGATAGCCCATTCCCAGATTTCCTGAGCTTCCTGAGACAACAGGAGAGACCTGGTTCCTCCTTCTTTGTTTATGTAATGCATGGTCGTGATATTGTCCGTCCGGATGAGAACCTTTGAACCTCTCAGGCGAGGGAGAGTTGCTTGAAGAGCAAGCATGATCGCCCTGAGTTCTAGGAGCTTGATGTGAAGAGGACGGTGCTGAGGAGACCAATGTCCACAGACATGAAGGTCCTGCAGTACTGCCCCCCAGCCGTCCAATGATGCATCCGTCATCACGACTGGAGGAGATGGATCACTTACGAAGGATAGACCTTGGTATAAGTTTTCCTGCTCCGGCCACCACTAGGCAGCTTTTTTCATTGTTGAGGTGATGGTCACTTTGTCGTCGAACGAACCGTGAATCTGCTATTGAGCTGCTCTTGAAGAGGGCGCATCCTCAATCAGCAGTGAGGAATCAGAGGAATGCATGAGGAGATGACTCCAAGAAGGGATTTGTAACGGCGTACTGAAAGATAGCTTCTTTTTCTTAAGGCCAGTGCCATTGTTTGCCGTTTTTCCTGTCTTTCTAAGGTTGGGAAAGCTTTGTTGAGATTTGAGTCCAAGATGGCCCCCAGGAAACGTGCAGTCCTGGACGGAACCAGAAATGACATCTCCTTGTTGAGAGTAAGACCCAGATTCTGAAAAAAGGTTTGTACATGCATTGACTGCTTCCCTCGCAGCCTCCCTGGATGGAGCCTTCAGCAGCCAGTCGTCCAGGTAAGGGAAGACTTGAAAGTGATTCCTCTGTAGAAACGCCGCCACGGGTACCAGCTCCTTGGTGAAGATTCTTGGAGCTGAGCGAAGACCAAAGGGTAAAACCCTGATTTGAAAGTGGCTCTTGGCTACTGTAAACCATAGAAACCTTCTGTTTGCAGGGTGACTAGGTATGTGAAAATACGCATCTTCGAGATCGAGCGTTGCCATGAAATCCCCTGGATTGATGAGACGTAATATGTCTTGAAGGGAGACCATGCGGAAGGATAGGGAAATGAGATATGTGTTGAGCTCCTTTAGTGTCTTCCTCACCAGGAAGAACCCTGAATGGAATCCTTCCCCTCTTTGAGAGGAGGGGACCGGCTCTATAGCACCTTTCAGGAGCATCTGATGAACTTCGAGCCGCCGGAGACGTAGATGTTTTGATGGAATGGCGGCCGGGGGCTTGGATGGTGGGATTTGTGTGAATTCCAAAGTATGGCCCTTTCGAATGATGTTTAGCACCCAACGGTCTGATGTTATCTTGGGCCAATTCTGAAGGTATTGAGATACCCTGCCTCCTACCGATGATCTTGTGGAGGTGGGCACAGTAGGAAGAGCCAGGATGCCGCTATTGCCTCTTGGACGTATCCCATCCTTGGAGATTACTTGTTTTCCTCTATTATTCGATCGAGAGAAATTCGAGGATTGGCTCTGTCTTTGTTGATAAGGCTGGTGGTATTGTTGTGAGCCTGATCCGTACGAAGGGTATCGTTCCTGCTGGTAAGAGCCTCTGTACGTGGTACTCTTACCTCTGGCATCTCTGAAAGGAGCTTTTCGGTACTGAAGTGTACCCAGAGACCTCGCCGTCTCGGTATCCTTCTTGAAATCCTGGAGAGTGTCATCGATATGTTTCCCGAACAACTCCTCTCCATCAAAAGGAAGATCCAGGATTTTATTCTGGATTTCAGGTCTGAACCAAGTCGCCCTGAGCCATCCCTGGTGACGAAGAACTGCAGCACCAGCTAGCGATCGAAAGGCAGTTGTGGCGATGTCCATGGCAAAATCAATTATCTCCATTGACGTTGCCTCCCTTTCTTGTAAAATTTTCTTTGCGTCGCCTTTTGACTCTTGAGACAGTTGACCTAGATGGGGCGAAATGTCACACCATAGTTGGCGATCATTCCTGCCCAATATTGCCAAGGCATTTGCTGCCCACACCAAAAGACTAGCCATAGAAGAAAATCTCTTCCCAGCGTTGTCTAACCTCCTGCCTTCCTTATCTGGAGGAGTTGTTAAAGGAGCTGATAGGTTGCTTGACTTCCTCTGTGCAGCTTGCGAAATCACTGAGTCCGGTTTAGGGTGCCCTGTCAAAGACGCCGGACCATCCTCAGGTGCCCTGTATTTCTTTTCGAGGCGCGGTAGTACAGGGACCACTGTAGCTGGGTTCTTCATTGCTTTAAGGCCTTCCTCCCAAACATGCCGAACAATGGGGATAGATCTAGTAACCTTCTTATATGGCTCTTTAAAGTCATATAAAAAACACTTGGTGGTAACGGAAGGCATTGGTAACTGAAATCTGCTAGAGGCCCTCTCCATCAACTTAGGGAACCCCCAGATATCCACCGGAGGGGAGTCCACCGGATACGGACATGGTGAAGCTAGGTCTGGGATGATACACTCGTCCCATTCTATGCCTTGATTTGGTCTGCCATCAAAGTTTTGATCCTCATCCGAGGAATCATCGTGAGTGTCCAGTGGTATTGAAGGTACCTGTGGAACCTGTGTTTGCGGCTGAGATATCACCTGAGCCGGCAACTCTGGAGAAACCTGTGCAGGGGTTGTAGGGACCAGCAGGCCTTGCGTAGTCGGAATAGCCGCAGGCTGTGAGCATCTGGATTTGTAATCCTGCAGCATGTTGTGGGGATCCTGCAAGAGCGAAGATGGTACAGACACCATCTCCTGCCTCGTATACTCCTGTGACTGAGCAGAATGTTGATTCCCACGTTCCTGAAGGTACTCTTCTTCGGAATCCGTCTCCTGACATTTTACTAGAAGCTGGGAAGGACTGTTTGCATATCCATATGAGTCCTGGTCCTCCTCATCTGAGTCATCATCATCCTCTTCCAACAGCAAAGCTGGAGGTAAGGGGGTAACTCTCCTCGCGGACGTCATGTTAGGTGTAATCCGTCTCATGGAAATAGTGATTATTTCCGTCGACGACAGTATCGTTGACGATCCCGTCGACGATGGCGTTGTTCCTGGTAATGCTGCCGTCGTCGACGACGGAGTAGACTTTGTCGACGAGCGAACTATCGACGACGAGATGGACGTCGTCGACGCCATCGACGACGAGATCGTCGATGCTCCTGCTGCCGTCGTCGTCAATGTTGTCGTCGTGGAAGCACTCGACGACGATACTGTCATCGTCACCGCCGTCGAAGAAATCTTAGTCGTCGCTGCCGTCGTCGACACCTCGTCGACGTCACTGTCCCTATCGTCGACGACCCCGTCGACGCCAACGATCCCGTCGACGTCGATCGTACCGTCGACGAGCCCGTCGACGGTACCACCTTAACTTTAGGCTTCAACGCCTTCGTCGACAAAGCCTCAACTGCGTCGTCGACGACTTGGAACTTCTGTCAGACTTCTCAGATGACTGAGAAGGAGGGTTCTTGAAGGCTGGAGCAGTCTTTCTCCCAGAAGAAGGTGTAGATGGTCCCTCCCTCTCCTTTTTACTGTGGTGAGGAGATTCGACTGGACCTTGGCTCTCAGACTCTCTGGGGGTCTTTTTTGAGGCCTTAGATGGACGCTCCACAGAAGGTGAAGGGGAAACCCTACCCCTTTTGACTGACCTTCTTGAAGATGAGGCTGAAGAAGAGTCTTCACTGTCACTGGAGACTGTGTTCTTTCTGGGCTTCAACTTCTGGAGCCAGGTAAGAAGCCTACCCTCACGGTCCCGGAGGGTCTTGGTAGAAAAGGTGCGGCAGATCTTGCAGTCCGCAGCCTTATGATCAGGATAGAGGCAATATATACAATCTTTATGATTATCCTCAACAAACAATCTTTTCTTGTCACAGGTGTAGCATGGCTTGAAAAGGGCCTTCTTCTTCTCCTTATCAGACATCCTGGAAGGGACAGCCAACAATTCTGAAGAGAAATCCTGAAGAAAACACTTGAAAAGAGTTAAGATTGAGCAGAGCTCAAAGGAGACTCCCCAAGCACAACGTGCGGTAGAAAATTCAAGGCTCTGGGGTTCCTTCAGGAGGGTTCTAATGGGTGAGGCTCTTCTGATTGGCTGATGATTAGTTTGGTCTCTTTTACAAAAAGAGGCGGATATGCTTCAAAAGGGAATGAGGCCTAGGCCTTTTCCTTTTCTTTTGTACCTACTGCTATGTTATTTTTGGTTACAGAGACTCCCATTCCGACGACGGGGAATGATACAAAAGCATGGGAATCGATGAAAGTTCCAATACTGGGGCAACAGGCAGTTCTGGAAGGCAAAGGCGCGGGTGCCATAGCGAAGAAGTCAGACTTTTTAATTCTGTGCTGTCGAAATGCATTACCTACTCGAAGCAGAAGGTCTTGGGTGTGCAATTTCCTGGTTGTTGATAGTCGTGAGCAGAGAGTATCACGTGGCCTATGCACAATCCAGTGTGTGACTGTGTGGGGGGGGAGGGGGGAGTCAAGCTTTGTATTCCTTTCTGCATTGGGTGAGGTGTGTTTATCTCAGCCTAACTAGCCCAAAGCAGGAGCTATGGGCGGCTCTGTATCGCACCCTATTATGTATTGTGTAAGTGTAGAGAGACAGCCAAACTGTTTCCAGGAGGATCTGGGCGGGCCGCATGTCATTTACTTACCTTCAAGAAAATTGTGCGCCTATCCTTAGGGCTGTTGGCCAGGTTGGATAGTTGATGGTTGCTCCATTAATCCACATCCAAAGCTGCCCCATGGTCTTTAACCTTTCATGGTTTCCAGGCGTCTGCCCTGGAGCAAGTAACCAGAGACCAGCACTGCTCACATAGGTCACACTACTGTGGCATCACCCTGCTCATTAAGATGGGGAAACCAGGAATTTACAAAAGCAATATAAATACCATGAATGGTTGCTGGAGCACAGCATTTTAAACTTAAGTTGAGCTTCACTTCTCATCTCAATTACAGTTAGAAGCTGCCATGACATTTCTAAATCACAATCTAACTGTCCATTGATGCATATGCAGTATTGAAAGGGTAAGCCAAAAGGCAATCCGGGCACTTGTAAACTCTTAGGGGAAGCAAGAATGCCACTGTGAGCCTGAACATCACACGATTGATGTCTTACCCCGTTACCTAAGGTGCTAGCCAGCCTCCTATTAGCTGGTGAGGGACTTGCTTTCCCTTCCTGTTGTTGCCTGGTTGACCTCTGGGACCAGGAGTAGCTAGGGATATATGCCAGAGATTAAGTAACAAAGGGAAAGCCAGTGCAGCAGCTGCTACTCCTGGCTAGCACTGAATGACAACCGTGAATTAATCAATGGTTTACAAACTATGCATTGGTTTCTTTCATAAATGTACATGGAAAGTGGCCTTTCTTTCGATATTTACTTTTTTTTTTAGCTTTGTGCCCTAACCCTTTCACGAAGACTAAACAAACCTTCGAAGTATCCTTTTCTTTCTGTTTGATGGAGTGTTTATTTCTTTAACATTTTACCATCTCGTAGAACACAGCCATGTATATTAAGATCTCATCATGTACAAAAACGTTACTGCATATAGAGAACAATACATATTTTCAGTGTTTGAAGAAGTGCATCACACTACATCAGTAATCCACAATATGTCTCCTTAATAGATACAGCCAGTTAATTTTGTATCTGCATTTATAGTCAATGGTAGAAGTCACGACTTCTTTGTTTTCCTGTTTCTATATGAATAATAATAATATTTAGAATATTTCTACACATATACGTCATTGAGAATCAGGCTAAGGGAAAAAAATCACAACAGGCGAAATTCAGTGAGATCTAATAGTGTGGAGGCATTTATCAGGAGTGTAATCTACTGAGTTTGCATAGAGCGGGAGACAACAGGAGAATTCGCAGCCCGGACCTCGCTTGCACCCAATTCCTTGACCTCCTTATCCTCCAAGGAGGGTTTTCCGGCTGATGTCGAAGAGCTGGCGAAGCGTAGGTGGGCCTTTCCGTTTAATGCTGCGATGGGTTTCCGCTTCTGTTCAATAGTTGCTTGCCTGCTGGGAGTAGTCACGTTGTCGCTGCTATCTAGACCTGGAGCTGTTTGTTGCCACATTGGCACGTGCTGCTTTACATCTTTGCTGTTTTCTAAGGATAAATAAAAGCTGGATTAAAGACACTGTCCTAATATTTTACATTGGATTTTTATTCATTTACTCTAGATCAGAGAGGTCTTCAAATTTGGGCCGGGCCTGTTGGGATTGATCAATTCATCTCAGGGTTTGGCCAAAAGGAGCATTTACATTCAGGATGGGTGTGTGTGTGCAAATATAGGGGTGTGAGTGAAAGTGCATGTGTGTGTGGGAGGCACTACGCCCCCTCCGTGGTAAATATACCGGGCATCACTGGCTTCGTTTTTTTTTTTCAACTGACAACAACATGTAATTACCTGTAAATGAAATGTAATCATTCAGCAGTTAGGAAAGCAAAAATGAAGCCCATTTTGTTGTAATACTGAGTGTGCTGGAAACAGAGGTACAGATTTACGTTGCCTGACGCATCTCTGCAAATCGGCAGAGATGCGCCAGGAAAGATACGCCACGCAAATCCATCCTTGCCCCACCCATGATGCGCCGCATTTACAATGCGGCGCATCATGGTGCAAGGAAGGGCAGATGCGTGACGCATCTTTTGGCTTACGGGGGGCATTGATGGAGTCGTGTCGCAAGCCCGAGGCAACTCCTGCAATGCACAGGGGCCACCCATACATTACATGGTGCGTCACCCCTTACGCCTGCTTCAAGGAGGCGTAAGGAATTGACGCTTTGTAGGTAGCAAGGACCCCCTGATGTGGATACGACTCCTGGGTCAGGGACAACAATTTTTATGTAATGGCATATACCCAGGCAGACTTCAAATACAAAAGCTGGCTATATGGTAAGATATAAACATAAATGTATACCAGATAAAAAGTAATGCAATGGACTGAAATGATATCAAAATAGATAATTTTTAATAAAAAGATCAATAAATACACTTATTACATAAAATACTCAATAAAAAGAATCATGTGGCTCTTTTGTAAACATATATTAGAAGCACATCATGATACGTGAAAAAAGGATCTTTGTTTTCCTTTTTATGAAGAATAGGGCTGTGTGTCAACGCGTTTCGACAAAGTCTTTTGTCTTCATCAGGACTAGTAGATATTCAGCCACTTTTTTTCTAAAAAAAGATTGTGACCAGAAAGGTTCAATGTAGATGAAGGGAGTAAGGCACCTTTCCTTTAATGACCGGAATCGGTATGTGATAACTGTTAAAGCAGTGTTCTCTGCTACCGTCTTACTTCTACCTCCACCCACTATCCGTAATTTCTTTAAAAGGGGAAAGAGACCTCAAACATCACCCGTCAATACGGTGGTTAAGTGTGTCGGCGGATGGATATGTTGTTAATCCGTATGTCTTCAACATTCGTGCAATGTTTTGAAAAGACGCGGTAATCTTTAGGGGTTAATGCATTTCATCGGCTCTTTCAAACTGACGGCTGCATTTTGGGTGAGACGTACGTTGGCCGGGATACACGCGTTGGCCGGGATAGGCACACGTTTGGATAAGCGTGCTGCTCGAGACGTTTCTACCTCCCTCAACGGTTCAGGTTGATCAAATGGCCAGCTTTTGTATTTGAAGTCTGCCTGGGTATATGCCATTACATAAAAAAAGTAAGGAATTGACGCATCAGCGTTGGGAAAGTGACTCAGTGAAATCTTGTCGATTTCACTGAGTCACTTTCCAGGGGCGTTCCTGCGACAGAACGCCCCCCCTGCACTGGAACGCCTACATGAAACCTGACGCAGGTTTCATGTGGCGCAGGGCCTTACACCGTGACGCATCTCCATAGATGCGTCACGTTGTAAATGCCTCGTAGGGATGCGCAACGTTTACGCCGCCTTGCGTGACGCACCAGCGGCGTAAACGTGGAGCAAGGGGCTCGTAAATCTGTCCCAGATTTTTAAGTAGTCAGTAAATGTTCATGGGCCCGATTACGAGTACAGCGGTCCCTAGACTGCCAGACCCGCAGTGGCGATCTGACCCCCCGAATACAAGGTTGGTGTTAGAACTGCCATAAGCCTGATGCAAGACTGTCACCACCGACAGGATCCAAAATCCCGACGGGCAGCTGTAGGGAAAGCGGTGATCAATGACAGCGGTGTAGATACCGGCACTGCTGTGCTGATCACAACCTGCCTTTCCGATGCCCTGTTCATGGCAGGGACCACGCTGCAATAAGGTAGACGGAAAGGAAGGAAAAGGACCCTAAACAGGGCACCAGGGCAAATTTGCCCATGTGGGGGTTGTGCATGAGGGCACTAGTTGTGACTCCTCTGCGTGCACTGTATACCATGCACGGCTTGGTACATGGTACACAGTGCACTGACATGCAAGTGCCGCTGCCACGGCACCGGCATATGCTTTAGGCTCTTTCTATGATCTGAAGCATGCCGCTGCCGTGGCACCGCCGACACAACACCGCTAGCCTGGAGGTGTTATCGTAATCCGGCAGTCGGAATGCTGCTGGCTTAGCGGCCTTCTCCTGAACATTGCAACGGCGGTCCAGCGTTTGGACCACTGATATCGCAATAAGACCCCATCTTTGTGCAAAGTTAGTGACCATTTCAATGGAAAATACGCTGTCTGTAAATGGCAATGCACTACCACATGATGCTTTAGTAACATTCAAAAATCACGCCCCTCATGTCCATTAAAGTTAGGCGGGTAGCGAATGTTTGTCATTTTGAAAAGTGGGTTGTGGTTCTAAAAAGTTTGGGAACCACTGCTCTAGATATTCATATTAACACATGCTAATGGTCTTCTCTAACATATGGTAGATGTTTATTGTTCCAGATTCTTTTCATACCCAATATGTAGGCACTGTCATCCATATTGGTCATGTGAGATATGGAAAACAAAAAAAGGAAATGCTACAGCAAAAATAGTTCATGATGGTGTTTTTATTTTTAAGGCCTGGCTGAGAACAACTTTATCTCTCATTGCTTCAAAGAGGTATGCACAACAAAGGAGTCTCTGTGCAAATTTACATACAAATGGTGGGGAATGTGCGTTGTTTTCTGCCTCTGATTGCTATTCCTTTAAGTCTAGCTGAAGCTTTTCTCTCGCCCCAGCATCAATTATGCACAATGAACATGCTAAGGACAATAACCCGTCACTCTACATCCTTGTAAGAGTGATCTGTTATACAACCTGTTCGGCCAATAACATATTACACTGACTTGTATCCTACAGGCAGTAACCCACCACAATCCATTGTATCCTAGGCACAGTAACTGAGAACAATGGGTTGAATTCTAGAAGCAACCACGCAGCATACTGCAACGCACTGCAACAAAACTGACCCACTACATTAGAACATATGAACATTAATTCTCCATGATGCAATGCACCATGGGTTCAGTAACCCAATCCAATGCACTGAAGTAGAGTGTGACATTAACACATCCCACTGTACCACTAGAACAATAACAGACTACACAGAGGTGCCTTATGTTGACTTTAACGTGCCAAACTGCGCTACATTGTAGGTTCATTAACCCATCACAATGCAATGCACCTTAGGGCTCCTAAATCACCAACCTGCACAAATAGACACAAACTCAACAGCCTTCACAACATCCTATGGACATTGCATTACTTCACTAAAGCCTTGGCATTCTAGAGAATGTTACGGTCCAGACTAACCTAGTCACACCACAACATTTTATTGAACCCTAGCAAAAGTGACCCGTTTACATTCCTAGGCCCTGGGCCCATTACAATGACATGCATCCTTGGGGCACTAACCCACCAAACTGCATTCTATTCTAGCCCTACTGAACTGCTACGCTGCTGTGTAACATAGGTGCATTAGCATAGCATAGTGAAGTGTATCCTAAAACCACTGACAAACTGTTGCCATATAGGGACACTAACCCGCTGTGTTGTAATGCACCCTAGGGACAGTAACCCACTCCTCAGTCAGCACTGTGGACTTCGAGCACTGACCACACTTCACCACAAGGACACTAACAGACCAAACAAAGCTGCACTCTAATGCCACTAATACACCGTCCTGCATAGTACCCTGGAGACAATAACACACCACGATGCACGGAATTCCAAGGACAATAACCCATCACAACGCACTGTATCCTAGTGGCACTAATTCACCACAATAGATCTTATGGCAATGTAAAGACATTGTCACAGCACTGTAATCTAGAGTTGCTACCATCTCGAGCGGCACTGCGTCCTATGGACAGTAATCCACCTCAAAATAGCGCATATCACAAGTATTGTAAACAAATAATGGAACTGTAAAATAAGTGCAGTGTTATCTTCTCGTTTCCAAGCAACATGTAAAAATATGCTTTCACAAATCGCGTACCAACAGGTAAGGTAAAAAGTATGCTTGGGCAAATAGCTTACCAACATGTAGAAACTTAAAAGCATGCTTGGGCAAATAGCTTACCAACAGGTAAAAAGTATGCTTGGAAACACAGAGCTTACTAGCAGGTAAAAAGTATACTTTGGGCAAATAGCTTACCACCGTCAAATAAAGAAAAGCTGGTAAACAATTTCTAAACGAGTGAACTTATAAGAATTGGAAACATGGTCATCTGGTAACTGAGTAACAGAGTGGACAAAACAACTGAAAAGGATATATTTGTCACAAGGGCTACATCACCAGAACCAATGATTATAATCCTTTTTTGTCACACCTTTCCAGGATTTACTATTTATAGCCAACACCAATTTAAAAAACAAAGGCTTGTTGGGAGCGAGTGCTGCCACTCTCTCCTGGCTTCCATAAAATAGTGTTTCAATCTATCTGCGAATTTGAAAGGGTGAAATGCATTAAAATGGGTTTATCAAATTAATTCCAGTTGGTTTTACATCTTTTCAAGCCACTCATCTTAATTAGGTTTTACAACAGTTCATGGGCTGGGAAAATTGGTAATCCATTACAATTTTATTGAATTCAATCTTTCTGATCTTGCTTAAGGAATTCTCAGGGCTGATGTGTGGCCATATTGACATGAAGAAAATAATGACTGAGAGTCTCTTGGGTTAGGACATAATTTAGGTGAGAGCAGTAAAGGAATCCCCTGAGGAATATCTCAAACTCTAAACATAAGAGCATAGTGCAAGTGCTCACTAGAACTTCCACAACTGTTGGTAAAATGTTGTCTTATATATAGGTACTGCTTCAATATTTCTAGATCTCCTTAAGATATTTCTGTAGAGATGCACTGCTTTAGATTTCTCCATGTAAATTTTAAGGCATGGTGTTATTACCAGGTGTCAGCTTTTGTATGTAAACGTAAACAGTCCTTCACTCGCTTGCACCAATCTCTTAGTTGCTTTGATCATCTGTTGGACGCATGTTAATGTTTATGAGATGACTTTCCAAGGTAAACATAATAATGACGCTGGGGGCGCCTATTTCCATTTACGAAAAAAAGTGAAAAATGTGTTCCCTTTCTGCCAGATACACATACACATTTCACTACCTTTATAATTAGTAAATACTGAAGAGTCGTCAATAAGATTTTGAAGGACCCTAGAATAAAGTCCTTATTCCACTAAATGTCTGCAAAGACAGGTGGCAAGCTTTTTTACCCAGGGATCTGTGACAACAAAACGAGCTTCTACAGGATGACTTAATACTCACCGGTGAACTCTGAAAGATATCATGAATGAGTCTGTTACAACCCCTAAGTTATACTAAAAGCTGCTGAGTTATGATCACCTTTGCAGCTTTAGAATCAAGGGGTGAGTGCAATAGAGGTCTCTTACTGTTCTGGTAACACTGTGAAAATCCACGAAGCTTAGGACAAATACTGGACCAAGACACCATACCCCATGAAACAATGCAGTATTGAGCTCCCTAACAAACTCTAGGCTGTCTGCAACCCCAGGTTTGGTTCTCAAACCTGCTACACTGCCACGAGTATTTTCCAAGGAGTTATAACTGTTTTCTCTCTGGACAAATTTCTCAATGGTTCTTGAAGTTTTTAGTGCATGGTCCCTGAGCTTTAGTCATTCAATGTCCTCATCAATCCACCAGGGCTCAAAACGTCAAATCAGTTTTCACAATGAGTTTCAGTTTCTGTTTGTGGTTGTTTGTTCATTTCCTTCATTGGTATGAAACTTGCTGGATCTGTGGTCGTTGGCATCATATTCGTCACTTTTTTTCTGGCGGTCATGAGGATGGTCTGGATTTAACTTATTTTTTGGTCATGGAAAATGAGCAATAGTGTGCTTTCAATTCATAGAAAAAGGCTTAGGTAAACTTTCTAAGTTCCCACTGACTGGGGGAGCGATTACCAGTGGTTAGGTTATGAGTAGGCATTCCTCCCATCACCTTTTTTTGTGTTTAATGTAATGACGAAAAAAAATATGAGAAATGCAAATTATTAAAAGATTCATAATCACATTTCCATTCACTTACCCTGTCTGCCGTTCATTTTCGCTTCAGAAATTCGACTTGGAGGCCTGAAAATGAGAACAGAAGACATGTCAGAAACATTGTGCGATACAAATTACAATAGTACATTTATAATGAGGATACAACTTTTAGGGCAAATTTCCGGTGCATTACATGTAACAAGCAAGAGATTACTCTCTTCAGTCAGTTAACGCAATCTATGCCATGGGATCTTCCATTTCAGTGCGACTCGTTTTAGAGAATGTTTCCATGGCCCATGACAGTAAGTAAGAATATTCACAGAAGAGGGTCTCAACCAATTAGGCCGATTTCAAACCACTTAACACTACCTAGCTGCTAAAGCCTTATTCATGGCTTTGGGCACTGAATTATGCTTTGCCAATATGATGAGGGTTATTTATTTCTTCCTCAAAATGCAGAAAACTATTTCAAATATTTTCTTTTTAGAAACAACAAAAATGATTTACTTTACTTGCTTTGTGTGGCGCTGAAATGTCTCCTTGTGGCACTCTCTGGGGCTTAAATGTTGAGCTCATTACAAGACCTTAATTCAGAAATGGCCAGTGTTTTTTTTTTCAGAACAAATTTTATTGTTGTCGAATTGCATATAAGACACTGTCCCTCAATACATCGAAGGACTAGCGAGCAAGAAACGGCCAGTGTTTGGGAGAATTAAAAATTATTAATCATGGGAGAGCAGCTTCAGGATTGGCCTGAGCGCCCCGATCAGCGCTCCAGGACAGACTGGGAGTCTGTGCTTGCTCTCTCCAACCCCAGCAATGCAGCTACGGCTGGAGAGTGGTTAACGGCGCATGATGGTTTGGCTGGCCTGAGATAGCAGGCAAAACCATCATGCACAGTGAAGGAAGTGCATTACCACTTTCCTCAGTGCCGTCATCCCTCAGGCCCTGCCTTCAATTTCAGCAGGAAAGGAAAAATAAAAAAAGTGTTGTTTTCTTTCTCCTTTCCTGCCATTTTGGGAGGAAGGGGCGGAGGGGGGGGGGGGGGGGTGTTAGGAGCCGCCTCTGCCTTTAGTCTAGCAAACCCGATGCTCAGATATGTCTGGGAGATCTGCCAAGTCGGATGATTGGACAAACTGTAGTATTCTTGCATGATGTTTTATCCCCTATGTTTCCGTAACTACATTTATTTTGGCGATGAGTTGGCGACTTGTTCACGCTCTACAGTGAAAGGAGCTCAAGATAGCATTCACAAATAGTCAATATGTTGGAGGAATTGGTTTGTATGGGTCTTGTCCCACTACATTTGGTTATGGGTCTTGTTCCCATTTACACTAAACATGTTACAAGGAGACACTTTCCTTGCGTGCGTAAGACACCTTGTGCAGCATGATCAATTTTGATGCAGGGTTGGGTTCCCTGTGTGCATAAGACACCTTGTGCCGCATGTCGTTTGTTTGTTGTTGCAGGGTTTTATCCTTGTGTGCCTCCTCACAAGGAGAGCATTTATGTTTTTTTCAGGTTGTCCCTTGTTTATGGTGGAGGCAGGACATTGGGTTTCAGTCCCTTTGGTTCACACAACATGTTCTCCTCACACGGAGAGCACATACGTTACAGGTTGTCCCTTGTTAATTGTGGGGGCAGGACATCAGGTGTCAGTCCCTTTTGTTCACATGACATTTTCTCCTCCTAAAGTTGTTGTCCCCTGTTTTGTTGGGGTAGGATATTGGGTTTCAGTCCATTTAGTCCACATGTCCTTTCTTCTTACATGGAGACAATACATTTTGACGTATATTTATTTTCCTTAATTGAGGAGGGGGATGGGTATTCTGTATCCATCTTTCCTTCTTGTCTTTGGTTTCTTTCCCTCTCGTGATGCAGAGTTCCCGTCATCCCTGGGTCTGGGCTTTTGACTTTGTTTTAAATAGTTCATTTCCACTTCATGATATTGGAATTTTTTCCTTCATCTTCGGGTTGTGGACTCTTTACTATTTCTGTGTTTTTATGTTTGTAGTTTAATACATTGGTTTCGTTAATTCTCCTTTTCAATAGGGAAGAGATATGTAGTATTCTTGCATGATGTTTTATCCACTATGTTTCTCTGTCCTAGCTGCTCAACCTGTGTGTGTCTTATATATGGAATGTTGGTGAATGGACCTTTAGTAGAATGCCTGGGTGACTGGATGAGGAGTGACAGTTGGTGAATGGGGCTGAGCAGCTAGCAGGCTCTTCCTGGTGGGGCTGCCCTACAGGACTTATATACCTGTTAATAATGACCAACCTGTTGATAAAGACTTACTGATACTACCTGTGAATAAATCTACTTGGATTACAACTTACCAGCGTGTCATAATTACTACACAAACATTTATAGTATCCTTGTTAGAGGGGTCTGGTGTCTTCCTGCTGGAGAGGGTGATCCTGGACGTTTTTGTGAAAAGTGAATTCCTCTTTGAAAAGGATTGACTTCAGGGTTTTCTTGTAGGACAGCAGGGTCAAACAGCTCCTCAAGTGTGTCCAGATTTGTTGGTCCACTTCTCTGATAGTTCTGCTCCCGGTACTGATTATCCCGTGGGAAATATCAATGTGTCTAAATGTCAGGGTCTAAATATCGAGGCTCAAAATATTGTGAAGTTACGTATATATAGGTAAGTATAGATTTATTTACTCCAAATATATGTCCCTTGGCAGTACCGAAATCTCCATGGTAGGTAGATGTGGATTTATGAATAGCCTACATATGCTTTTCGTCTCGATAATTTGGCCCTCTCTTATGTCGCTAAAGGCACATTCAGTGCTACTCAGTGGTGTGAACCCAAATTTCTTCCAATGCAAGTCTTTATTTGGGTCCAAATACATTAGAGCATGAGCATAATCTCGCTCTCCATGATGTTGACCAGGTAGAGGAAGATGACACCATGGTTGGTTCTTACAACAGATATTAGCGCCCTAGGAACCATGGGTCAGATTGTCTATTTATTTCTTGCAAATTATTGGTCGGAATCTGCGACTAGTATTTTTGAAACCAGCGAATCATTTTCCAAAACAATCTATCTCTAAATAGGGTGGTGTGACACTTGGCATCTGCTATGCAAGCACTATGCACAAAACATGTATAGAGACAACACAGACTGCAAGTTTGAAGGTGCAACAGAACTCTCAAAAGACTTTCAAAGACTATTGCATTCAGGAAAGTATTCTGGAATAGCACTGTGTTCCAGGATTTAGAATTGATATTTTGAACATTGGTTTTATGTGAGTTATCCACTCCTAGGAGATGAACTGTAACCTGCACATTTTTGCTCAACCAGAGAAACAAGAAGAATCCTCATTTGTACAGATTTGTTTATATTTTCTCTAGTCACAATATGGTATTAAGGTATCCACATTTTTCTGGAAGGGATTTCTTGTTGTTACAAAGGAAGGTTAATTTACTAATGCGTGTTCCTTATGTTACAGCTGGTGAACTTGTTATATTAACAATCAACTCAACCACAGATTTACTTACAAATAATTTGTAGGTAGTTATTGACTTAGAAACCATATTTGAAGGAGTTTAGAACATTGGAATGTTGAGAGCGCCATTGAAGACAATGGAGCAGCAGCGGCCTATATGAACTGGTATAGGCCAGCTGCACTCAACATTTAAAAGTTCTAATACAAAGCCTCTGTCTTTCTCGTTCCCTGCCTCTCCAAAATACATGAAGCATGCAGGGGAAAGTAAAATGCAGAGGCTGTGCTGCAGGGCACACCAGAGCCTTTCCCCTCCCTCCCCCCTAGCTCAGAGACACTTGAATACAGGAAGGAGGGAGGGGGGAGGCTGCTCTGCTTCTGGTTGTACCTGGCTTGGCTGAACTAGAAAAAGCAGTTCAGTTAAGCTGGGGAGAACCAGGGGCTGACTTCAGCCTCTTTTCTTGGTTTGAACGTTCAAAATCCAACAGCCGTCGCCCTGCGTGCGCTTAAAGTTGAAGAAATTCACAGCAACAGGTGTGAACAAAGGCTTCACGAGCCCGAGGGGATTTAAACTCCCTCGGGCTCAGTGAGGCCTCTGTTTTGCTAATTAGAACATTCTGCCCTGAAGGGGCGGAATGTTCTAATAGCTTCAAAGCCCACCGTAGCTGGGCTCTACTGGCCATCAAACGGCTGCTCCATTGTGAAATGCTTGAGCGGGCTTTTAATGGCCGGTATAGCTCTCTACGGCAGGCTATAATGCTATACTCAATATATGTTTAAGTCTAGGAAGCATAGAGTTTTAACCCTCTGCAGAGAGTCAGAAGTACAGAGATTTCAGCCAGCTCCACCATATGTCATATTGGAGTTAGTGAATTGTAACTTTTGTTAATATATGTTTAATTAAGTTTCTTCACAAACACTCAACAATTAATCTAACAATTCGTCAGAGCCTTTCAACATTGAATCATTACAGAAGAGTCATCAAAGTTACCACAATACACAACTATGCCTATTCAGTTGTTTGCACTGCTATTACATACATCCAACAGCCACTTAGTTCCAAAGACTTTATCACTATCTGGGGCCTAACCATACATCACTCTATTCATGGGAGTCTTTTGTCAGGGGAGTAGATTGCATTTCAGGATGGGGCCTCCAAAGCATACAGGGCATCTTGTGGTTTGTCATCTTGCCCGTTCAGCTTCATTCTTGTTTCCTCTGCTATAGTCCATTCTGAAAAATCTCTTATTCAATTCTCTATTAAATGTTTTTCTAGGTGTTAACCAGGAGATTGCAATACGTCATTTCTGGTCCCCTCCTTGAATCTAGTCTGGGAAGCATTCCCTGCATCATATATTGTTCTGTGTATAAAATTGAAATATTGAAGATGGAGCCCGGCATTACTCAATGCCTTCTTTATCAGAATAAGCTTTTCTCGCCATTATTTATCAATATATAGTATCCCACAATCTGCATTCAATTTCCCTCTTGCTGTCAGCTCAGGCGGCATCTGTAGAGCTCTATAGAGCCATGCCTTACAGCCCTAAGCCTAATCTGCCCCCACCAGCAGGCCCATACCTCAGATTCCCTCAGTATAATCTGTGCCCCCCAGAATTGTTGTGTTACCCTACATAGAGCAGGAATGTAGAGGAACTATTCCTCATCTACATTAAATGTTTTGATTACCTTATCTAGGAAATAAAGTGCATCTATTTTTAACAGATCAACCAGTGTCATGTAGTTGCCCTCCTTCCATTTGTACATATCAATCTCCCCATTTATTCCCATAAAGGGACTCAGATGCCATATTGGCAGTGGCGGCTCCTCCGCTAAATCGTAGGCGCATCCCCTCACTGCTTGGCATGCAGTGAAAGAAAGGAAAAATAGAATGATAATAACTTGATATTATTATCATTTTATTTGTTCCTGCAGCGGCATCTTTGCAGAGCAGGGCGGGTCTCCTCAGCTCACAGAGCAGGGGAGGAGTGGTGAGCACACTGTAAACGCACATGCCGTTTTGGCCTGCCGTCTTGGGCCGGCCAAAGCGTCATGGGCACTTAACATGTTCTCCTCCCAGGCTGTATTTCAGCCTATGTGGAGAACTTGCCCAGGCCACCATTCCCTGGCTGAGCGACGTGGTTCGGTGCTCATACTAATCACAATGCTGCATTGCAGTGTTGTGATTGGCTCAGGGGAACCTGGGTGCTTCCTGATCGTTACCAACTCGGAGATACGACGTGGGAGAGATGTTACAAAGTTTTTTTTGTGTTTTTCCTTCTTTTCTTACACCCCCTTACTCTCCCTCCCTGCCTGCCACCCCCAATCCGTGTCAGCCGCCACTGCATACTGGCAAGTATTGCAGGTTTGGATAGGCGTTACCACACCTGCTACAGTACAGCCCCAACACCCGGGCCCTGTCTCGCAGCATTTAAGGCACGTATAAGTCTGGTCTGGTTTTTCTGAATAGGCACCACAAGAGTTTAATTCGTCAATGAGTCCCCTAATAGTTCTTTACCTATGCTCCCATCTGCATCTAACTAGGCAGCCACAAATTGCAGTTGAGCTCCTCCTATATAGTCTGCCATCAGATCTGGGACCCTCAGACCACGCTCATTATATGTAAATGTTAAAATATACATACTCCTTTTTCTGCCCAGCTGTAGCTGTAAAAAATTGAGTTATTGGATGAGGGGGTGAAAACCCTCCTCAAGCAACTACCACAATCCTTGTTATGGTGAACTACAAAACTTGCTATATTAACCTGTGCTTAACCCTCTGGTAGCTTGGCACAAAAGCAGTCAGGCTTAATTTAGAGGCCAAGTGTAAAGTATTTATGCAGTACAAAACCGTAATACAGTGAAAACACAACACAATAAAAATCACAAACCAAATTAGAAAAATAAGAGTACATTTACATAAATAAAATGACACCAAAACAACATAAATCTTACCAGTAGAATCGGAGTTTTGAAATGAAATGTTTTATGGTTTATATCCTTTTATGTTTTAAGTGAAATCTAGCGACTAAAACATCGACGCACCACCAGGGAAAAGTCAAAATTAAGGCTGAACACAATGGAGAATGGGTCGGATACAAGGTGAATTGGGCTCAGTTTCGTTCTACTTTTGGACATAGAATATTTTCTGAAGAAAAGTTCAGAAAAAGGTAGAGTTCAGCTGGGCAAGGCAGCAGGTAGCTTCCTAGGAGGTGTGGTTGTTGTCTGGGAGCCACTGGGTGAGGTCTCAGGGAAGACGTTTACAATGGCGGCAAAAAGCTCTGAGCAGGGGAAGCTGAATTTCCAGGTTGAGGGGCATGTCATTGTTGAGCCTGGTGAAGAGTTTTACCTTCAGACATTTTGGAAATGGAAAAACTTCAGCGGGATGAAGCTGCAAGCTGTAGCCGAAGAGGACACCATGAGGCTGGATAAAGTCACTCAGAGGTCCCACTGAACAGGATTTACTGCAATGGAAAAGAAAGTAGTGGGAGCTAGCACAAAGTCAGCAATGCACCTTGGCAGATAGGATAGTAGGTAGATCACAGTATTTTGTCGGCCCTTCTGCCATTTTTTGGTGAAATTTCTTCTAAGTCCCAACTTTTAGTGTTAGCCAGGAGCAGAACCTCTAACACCACCTCTAAGGATCCAGTACTTGGGGGGCACCACTTGGGGGCTCAGCAGAGGTCAGGTCCAGGGTTGAAGGTCTCTGGAGCTTACGTCCATGTAGCTCACACAGCAGGCCAGTCAACTAGCCACGATTGGAGGCATTTTGGTAGTCCTAGGTACAAGCAGCAAGGCAGTCCTTTGGGGAGCAAGGCAGTCCTCAAGCAGCAGTGCAGTCCTCCGAGTGTTCAGGCAGTCCTTCTGAAGTCCTCCACAGGTCTAGCAGAGTACTGAAGAAGTGGCTCTGGAGGTTCAATATTTGTAATTGGAGCCAGCCTTTGAAGTGAAGGGACTTCTTGGTTCTTCCTTTTCCCTGCAAAGCCCCAAGAAGTCTGGGATGACAAAGGGCTAGTGCCAGATTCCTTTGGGCTGGAAGCAACTCCTGGAAGTGTAAGTGGGAGCGGGTGCAGCTGCTCCTCCAACCATCCTGGCAGATGGCCCATCTGGCCAATCCGCAGTCCTCCTTTTCTCACTGTCTGGGAGGAATACGCAAAGCCCAATAGCTATGCTATTCATAGTCATGTGACCCAGGACACAAGCATCAGACAAATAATGGCTAGGACAAGAAAATGCCAACTTTCTAAAAGCACTGGGTAATTAAATGAGTCTAGTCTGAAGTATGGTTGACCTCTGTGCCACTGTGAAAAACCTGGATGGGCAGCAGGAGGCATTTAAAACGGGAAACATCCTTTACAACTCAACTTTTACCACGCAGTGCCTTTACGACGCAACTATTACAATGCAAACCATTACAACGCATTGTGCTGGGGGGCGCTCTAGGATAGGGAATAGATTTAATTTACTATCCAACACCTTCCCTAGTGTCCACGGGGACTGGAGTAGGAATAGTAAATTAAACTATTCACTATCCAGCACCCCAAAGCGCTATGCGTTGTAAATGTTTGCTTTGTAATACTTACGTTGTAAAAGCATGCGTGGTAAAAGCATGCGTTGTAATGTCATACATCCATTTAAAACTGTTGAATAAAGAACTCATGGGAAATGCTGCTGTCTCCGTGAAGCTGTATATGCAGGAAGTTTAACGACATGAGGAAGATTACTGTAAATACAGTGAAAATATGGTTTACTGAATATGGTTTATCTTGAGGGATGATTTCCCATTTGGCAGTGCGACTGTTGGGTGCTTGACGACGCACCCAACTTGTTGGTGTTTTAACATGAGCTGTGATTTGGGACGGTTCACAGACTGTTCGCACACATCACAAGGAAAATATCTTTGGATATTAATGATGATACAATTATAAAGGAAGGAGTGCATTTTCATATTCACTTATTAGATAACTTTCTAAAAGTAGCATTTTCAGGATTATATCTTAAAATGAACAATTGTTACTTACCTGTAAACAGGTGGTTCTCCATTATTGGTGTCTTTCATAGATTCACATGCTTGAATATTCCTTGTTTCCGAAGTGGGAGCCCCACAGTAAATAAAATAGCAATAAAATACCAATAAAATATGTATGTAAAAACATAACATATAAAAATACACACTAGAAATAGTTGCAAATACTAGGTCATAATTTCCACATAGGAATACATGGAGAGAAAGAAAAACTTTGCAATATATCACAGTCATTATGTTAGAACGGTCTCCTCAGAGGTGCAGGCCCACAGATTTTCGTAGCACAGTAGTGACAAAAGAGTCCAGGAGGAGAAGCGAGCCTTTGAGGGGAGGCGGGTGGGTCGCATGTGAATCTATGAAAGACATCAATACTGGAGTACCACCTATTTACAGGTAAGTAACAATTGTTTTTCTCCAGTTTTAGGGTGTCTTTCATAAATTCACATGCTTGAATAGAATAGTGAGGAGTAATAGCTGGTAGCAAAGCAAGATTAGCAATGCATAGGCATAAATATTCACCAATAGCATAGCATAGCCAATAGGAATAATAATAGTAATCATCACAACAATATCATTACATAAACCATATAGGTGGAGGGTAGGAAGCAGAGGCTCACCTTAGTTAAAAAGATTGCGAAGCACTGCTTGTCCCACTGTCGTATCGGCTTCGTTGATCGTCTCAAGGCAGTAATGCTTCGTGAATGTGTGCCTGCTGGGCCACGTAGCTGCTCGGAAAATTTGATGGATCGGCACACCAGCAAACAGGGCGGTAGAGGATGACATCGCCCTGGTGGAATGAGCTCTCACTGCAGATTGAAGAGGCTTGCCAGCCCGCTGGTGACAGAAGGAGACTGCTGAAGAAATCCAATGTGCAATAGTTGGCTTGGTGACAGGACGCCCCTTGCACATGCGTCTGTATGCAACGAACAGCTGGTCATATTTGCGAAAGGGTGACGTCCTATCGATGTAAAACTTAAGGATTCTCTTAACGTCCAGAGAGTGTAAATGCTGCTCTGCTGGAGATTGTGGATTGGGAAAGAAAGTCTTTAAGAGAACAGCCTCATTGAGGTGAAAGTCCGTGGGCACCTTAGGCATGTAAGCCGGGTTGGTGCGAACTAGTACACATTCCGATTTAAACTGGAGAAAAGGCGGTTTAATGGTAAAGGCGTGCACATCACTCACGCGCCGTGATGAGGTTAAAGCAAGGCCATCTTCCAAGTTAAGACTTTCAAATCCGCCTTGTGGATAGGCTCGAATGGCGCTTTCATTAGTTGTGCCAAAACAAAACAATGTTGAGATGCCAGGTTGGAGGAGGACGCCTAATGGGCGGGAACTACTTGAACAGTCCCTTGAAGAACTGACGAATAATCCTGGAAGAGCAGAGAGAGGAGGAGCCATCCTGCCTGAAGCGAGAAATCGCAGCCAAGAAGACTTTCAAGGTGGAGTGGGAGAGCTCTGACTGCGCGAGTTCTAGAAAGAATGGAAGAAGCTGAGCCGGAGTAGAATGCACCGGATGAATGTTGGCAGCCAAGCACCAGTGACAGAACCTCTTCCATTTGAGTTTATAAGTCTTTATTGTAGATGGAGCTCTGGCATTGGCCAGAATGTCTCTGCACGCTGGCGGGATGTTCATATGGGCAAATTCAAGGTGCTCAGGTTCCAGGCTGATAACCTGAGAGAGGAGGGGTCCGGATGACAGCTCAGGACCTCGTCCATTGTGAGGAGGTCCGCTCGAGGATTAAGGAGAATGGGATCACACTGAGACAGGAGCAGCAGTTCCGAGAACCATGCTTGTCGAGGCCACCTGGGAGCGATCAGGAGAATGTGGCATGGCTGTCTCCTCAGCTTCCACAATACTCGAGGAACCAGAGGAATCAGCGGAAAGGCGTCGGCGAATAGACCGCACCAATCCATTGAAAGGGCATTCTCGGACGATTCTGGATGGGGAAGCCAGCTTGCAAAGGACAGGCATTTCCGTTTCACCGGGCTCGCAAAGAGAACTATGCTGGGATTACCCCAATTCCGAAAGATGAAGTCCAGAGTCGGCTGATGTAGCTCCCACTCGTGCGTTGATGATGCATATCTGCTGAGGGCATCCGCTAGAATGTTCGAGATGCCCGGCAGATGAACCGCTGTCAGGGTAACGTGGTGCCGAAGCACCTAATCCCAGATAGTTTGTGCCAAACGAAACAGGAGAGGAGATTTGGTGCCGCCCTGCTTGTTCACGTAGTACATACTGTTGGTATTGTCTGTCTGTATGAGCACCGACTCTCCCTGGATTAGAAGATGGAACGATTTGAGAGCCAGAAAGATGGCCATCAGCTCCAACCGCTTCAGGAGATTTGGTGCCGCCCTGCTTGTTCATGTAGTCCATACTGTTGGTATTGTCTGTCTGTATGAGCACCGACTCTCCCTGGATTAGAAGATGGAACGATTTGAGAGCCAGAAAGATGGTCATCAGCTCCAACCGGTTGATGTGCCAGGAGCGTTGGACGACGTCCATTTGCCCTTGATGGACAGCTCTTGAAGGTGTGCTGCCCAACCTTCCAAGGAAGCATCCCTGGTCAGAGTGAGGTCCTGAATTGTGGAGAGGAATGAAGTACCGCCGCCATGTTGGACGGCTGTGACCACCATTGGAGAGCCACTCTCATCCGGGCGGTCACCTGAATGAGATCCTTGAATGAGCCTGTGACCTGTCGCCATTGACCGTCTAATTCTTCCTGAATAGGACGACTCCTGAGCCTGCAGTTTGGTATCAGAGAGATGTAGGAGGACGCCATTCCCAGGAAAGACTTCAACATACGAATGGAAACTGACTTTTTTGAACAAATGAGGGACACTAGGCGTAGAATTCGCAGTTGTCGCTCGTGAGACACGAACGCTTTGGCTAGTGACGTATCCAGAGTGGCAACTAGAAACGTTCTGCAGCAAGATGGGTAGTTCTGAGACATCTCAGCATTGATTGAGAGGCCGAGGGATTGAAAAAAGTCCTGGCAGAGTTCAGTGTCTCGAGAAAGCTGGCTGTGAGACTGCAACTTGATTAGACAATCGTCTAGGTATGGGAAAAGGTGAACGCCTTGAAGGCGCAGATAAGCCACTACTGGGGCCAAGACTTTTGTGAAGACACGAGGGGCGGAGCGTAGGCCGTAGGGTATCACCCTGAATTGAAAGTGTCTCCGCCCAACTCGGAAGCGCAAGTACTTGATGAGGAAGAATTGGCACATGGAAATAGGCGTCCTGGAAGTCGATGGTGGTCATGAAGTCGTCCTTGCAGAGAAGACGTAAAATCTCTATTAGCGTAAGCATGCGGAAGGACTAGCACTTCAGGTATTTGTTCAGTGCCCGTAAATCGAGTATGGGACATCAGTCGCCTGTTTTCCTTCAGATGAGGAAAAACAGGGAATAAAATCCCATCCCCCTTTGAGATTTAGGGACCACTTCAATGGCACCTTTCTGCATCATAATATGAATCTGCTGGAAAAGTTCTTTGAGGTGCGCAGGAGGCGGACCAGTTGGAGGAGTGTGAGGAGGGAATTTTACGAACTCCAAGGCGTGGCCCTTTGATACAATGTCCAGTACCCAGCGGTCCGAGATGATTGAGGACCATTGAGAAAAGAACAGGGAGATTCGTCCTCCAACCTTGCGCGGTAAGGGAAAGTCATTGCCTCTTTGAAGTGGAACCTCTATAGGAAGATTTTCCACAATAGGACTTGGAAGTGTGCTGGCGTGAGGTCTGCTGTTGCTGATTGAAGTACCGTTCATTTCCCTGGTTATAGGAACGGTATTGGCTTGCTCCTCCACGAAAAGAAGAGGTGGTGCCGCGTCCGCATGCACCACGAAAGGGCTGTTTACGGAACTGGAAGGTGCCCAAGGGGCGAGCTGTTTCCGTATCTTTCTTCATTGTGTGCAGTGCCTCGTTGACATCCTGGCCGAATAATGACTCCCCGTCATGAGGCACGTCAAGAATTTTGGCCTGGACTTCCTGACAGAAAGAGGTGGACCGAAGCCAAACCTAGCGCCGTAGAACAGCTGCCCCTGCAATTTAACGGAAGCCAGTGCAGGCAATATCAACGGAGCAATCGATGATCTCCTTCGGCGCTCTTTCTCCTTCTTGGAGAATCTTAAGAGCCTCCGCCCTGGAGGCCTACGGGATGAGGCCACCAATCTGGACATGTCAGACCACATCTGACGATCGTAGCGCCCCAGTATAGCCAAAGGTTAGCACCCCTAACAGTAGCGGTGGCCATAGTTGAGAATTTGCATCCGATAGCATCTAAGCGACGACCCTCGCGATCCGGAGGAGCTGTAATTGGGGAAGATAGGTTTCTGGAATGGAGCTGGGCGGCCTGAGTGACTACAGAATCTGGTTTAGGCTGCGTCACCAGGCATGCAGGAGAACCCTGGGGTGCTTTATACTTCTTTTCCAATCATGGCAGTTGTGCAGTGATGGAATTAGGCATTTGCATCAACTTGACTCCCTCATTCCAGATGAAGTCGATGATCGGAACAGTACGAACTTGGTAAAAGGGTTGACTTTTTAAGTCGTACAAGAAACAGTCTTCCTCCCTGTGAACCATGGGAAGTTTGAAGTGGAGTGCCGTCCTATCCATGAGTTGGTGGAAACCTGCGATGTCCACAGGAGGGGAATCCCCCGGCGTTACAGGAGGCGGGGACGGTGTCTGGATCTGGTAGTCGTCCCAGTCTTGCATATCGCCATCACCATCCGTATCATCATCCCGCAGCTCAACATCCTCTCTAACTGGACAATGATTATCCTCATCATCGTCCGCATACACCGTAGCTTGTACTCGAATAGAAGTTGTAGCTAAAGCCAATGGAGGCACCGCTTTTGGTAGTGGAACCGTGTTAGGAGCTGGTGCAGGCTCCGGTGCCGTAGGTAGAGGCGACCCATGACCAGATGGTGGGAAACGCTTGTTGTAATCTTCCAACATATACTGAAGATTTGTAATAAGGGAAAGAGGCAGTGACGCCGCCGGAACTTGAGTGGACTGTTCTTCCTCCTGAACATATGAGTCCTCTTGATCATCCCCATAGTCCTGACATTTTATGACAAGTTCAGAAGGGCTACGTGCTGCCCTGAAATGATCGTCCTCTTCATCTTCAGACCCAATGTCTGACTCAGAACCTGTCGCAAACTGGGGAGAGGGTGGCTGTGTGTCACTGGGTATGTCAATCTGTTCCAGAGGCACCTGGCGACGCTGGTGCAAAGGGTCGGTGGAGGTCACACCAGACCCGGATGAAGGTAGTGGCACCAAAGGTAAGGATGCGAAGGCGGAAGGCACCACCTTCGACGAGGTTGTCGTCGAAGCCATCGACGAGGACAGAACAGGCATCGACGGAGCCGCCGTCGACGAGGCCGACGTCGACGAGGCCTTCGTAGATGAGGCCGTCGTCGATGAAACACTCGCTGACGGAGTGGTCGATGACGAGTAGATCTTCTTCCCAACTTCTGTCGACGTAGATCCTGCCGACGACAAGAGGCTCTTCTTCGACGCCGAAGCAATGGGTATCGTCGACGAGACAAATTTAAAGCTGAGGCATACCTTCGTCGGCGTGGACGCCGTCGACGCAGCCACCGTCGACGATCCACAAGCCGATATCGTCATCACTGTTGTCGCCGATGAACCGGAGACGGCAGATCTCGTCATCGGGACGATCGTCGACGCTCCTGTCGACGATTTTACACGTTTTGAGGTGGAAACGTGTTTGGAAGAAGCCGTAGACGCCTGAGAGTCAGATCTCGGGGGCGTCGGCGTAGCAGGACGAGATGGGGACACCTCAGGAGCCTTCAAAGCTGAGAGTTTCTTCTTCTTCAAGGTAAATCCTGCACACTGCTACGCTTTGAGGCGGCTTTATACGTACCTGAGACCAGGCTTTCTACGTCAGAAAGAGCTGAATCCTTGTCCTTCAGCCTTTGTAACCAGAGGAGGAGGCGACCCTCCCTATCCTTCAAGGTTTTTGTGGAGAAAGTCCTGCAGATCTTACATTTACCCACCTCATGGTCAGGGTATAAGCAGTAAATACATTTCTTGTGGGGGTCCTCAGAATAACGTCTCAACTTCCCACAAGAAGAACAAGGTCTAAATAAAGACTTCTTACTAGAAGACCTGGTCTGAAGTACTGGAAAACCAGAGAAAAGTAGAAAACTGAGCAGAGCTCAGGGAGACTCCCTTTGCACGACGTGCGGTAGAAAATCTGAGGGCCTGAGCCTCTGAGGAGAAGGTTCTGGAAGAGTGCTTGTGCCTGATTGGCTGTAGTTTGGACTAACATATTGACTGTGATATGTTGCAAAGTTTTTCTTTCTCTCCATGTATTCCTATGTGGAAATTATGACCTGGTATTTGCAACTATTTCTAGTGTGTATTTTTATATGTTATGTTTTTACATACATATTTTATTGGTATTTTATTGCTATTTAATTTACTGTGGGGCTCCCACTTAGTCGACGGGGAATATTCAAGCATGTGAATCTATGAAAGACAGCCTAATACTGGAGAACCTACTTTACCATTAAAGATGATTTTAAATTACAATTAATTTGAGTCCAAATTTGAGATCCCTATTGGTTCCAAATCAAATGTTAGCACTTATCAAATTTAATAAGGTAATCCCATGTTATTCAATGAGAGAAATAGGTCTTATAGTAGTGAAAACACATTTTTGAGTTTTTCACTACCAGGACATATAAAACTTAAAACCATGTGTCCTACATTTTAAATACACTGCACTCTGCTCTATGGGCTGTTTAAGGCCTACCTTAAGGGTGACATGTATGTATTAAAAAGAAAAATGTAGGCCTGCCAAAAGGTTTATTTGCCAGGTCAAAATGGCAGTTTAAAACTGCACTAGAGGCTGCAATGACAGGCCTGAGACATGTTTTAAAGTGCTACTTTAGGGGGTTCGCACAATATGAGCCCTGCAGGCCCACTGGTAGCATTTAAATTACATGCCCTGTGTACACGTAGTGCCACTTTACAAGGAACTTCTAAGTAAAGTAAATGTGCTAATCAGGTGTAGGCCACATTTACCATGTTTGAGGGAGAGAGATCAAGCACTAGTCCTAATGCCAACAAAAACGAATTTCTGAAAACAGGAGGGTTGAAGAAAAATATTTGTGGGAAGACCACACCAAAGATGTCAGGTCTAACAGTAGTGATCCTAACTTGTTGCTACTTGTCTGTGGGATTCCATCCATACTGCCTGGAAAAAAATATAAAAACGTAAACAGTACCACCATCTTGTATGGATATCTGGCCTGCCACTAAAAGCGTTAACAAGATCCTTAGAATCAGTTGCCTTTGTAGACCCGTAATCAATTTAACTGTATTAAATTCCTGCCATGTCTAGTCTGTATGTGTCACCATTATCCTCAGGACAATGGAATATGCAGTGGTGAGAGCCGCTGCTGAGGCGGCTCTGCCAGGCTCCCCAGTGGAAACACAAGGGACTTCTGTAAATTGATCCGTAACCCAGACTATCCATCAAATGTCCCCAGTATATCCAAAGGCTGTGGTAGAGCAACTGTAGGATTCAACAGATACAGTAATAGGTCACCAGAGTGCAGGGATACCAGATTCTTTTGACAGTGTATATTTATTGCCCAATCCGACAGTGCCGCTTTGAGGTGGCATGCGAGTGGCTTCAGTAAGTCAAAAGGGGAATCCCTGGAGTCAACTTATTCCCCTCCCCCTGTCTTATTAGGGAGAAGGATCTATAGTCCACTATCTATCGGGGAAAATATAAGGATTTCCACAAAGAAATACAATCGTTCACAGTCTAATTTTATTAAAACCAATATCTAAGCAATAAATTACACAACAAATTAATACAAAACAATTTAAAATCCAAGGAATATTCCTTGAAAACGAGCATAGGCAATTGAAACCAATATTGTTCAGACACAATTAAAATTTACACACAACTAATAGAGACATGTATATAACATTTCAGCAATTAATAGACATAAGACAAAGCAATATATCATAACAAAAAACGCCTCCTATCGTTGTGGCTCCCGAATGTCTCTGCCACTTGATGTTACTAGATCCACAGGCCTAAAACACTTTAACTTATGTAAACATTAGTGGTGTTGTTGGATATCCATCTAGAGTTTACCAGGCCCTGATTGGATTCTTTTTATCAGAAAACATGCGTCGACGCGTTTCGGTGCGGTACAATTGATACTGTGGCACCTTCTTCAGGACTTCTCTTGTTGGGGTTTCAAGAAGCGATTAGTTACACCTTATCTGTGAATGTATAGGAAGAAAGGTACGGAGTCATTTATCGTGCAGGATATCAACCTCTCTTCATTCAGTATACTATAACAGTCTCTCTCCTAAGTGGGTGCTAGTTGTTATCAGCAGTCAATAGGAACATTGTGGTTTAGATTACAGTCATGTCCTAAAGTGCCTATTTCCAGGTTGTTAGATGGTTGCTCAGTAGTAGCTCTTATTTATGTGGATAGTACCATGCTCAAATATGTATAGACCTTCTTAGAGAACTTATTTTCGTTTACACTATACATGCATTACATACAGTACAAAACCCGACTCCCATTTACAGAGTTCTTATTGGCAAATTAACATGACATTTCCTCCGAGTCTATTTCAGTGTGGAAACTGATATGGGGAAGTAATACACTTTGGTCTAGGAAGAGTTTCTGCTTAAAGGATCCTAAACATACTGGATAAAGTTCAATCTCACCCCCACTTGCTGTGGAAGACGATCCTGCATGGGATCTGCGTTGCGTAGCACTTTGTCTCTGCAAACTTTCCTAGTAAATAATATCAATACATTAGCGCAAATAGTTGTATAGTATAAGCTCCAACCTAACCAGATAAATCAATATTTTATTCTAGTTACCTCTCCCCTATCATAGGAGCTCCTGCTCTTGGGGTGTCTTTCTTTCGTCCTATCGAACTACTTCATAATGTTTTGTTGCATCTCTGTATGGGCGAAACACATAGTATTTGTACTGTGTATATTTCCTTTTCCCCTATTCATAATCTAGTAGTGGATTTGTATGTGTCTTACCTCGTAGGGTATTAAGACTATCCTTGAACGGGCATAGGTTATCTTAATTCCTCCCAAGAACTGGATATGTTCTGTTCAGACTAAAAGGGTACAGGAGAACAATTAATATTTAATATTTGTCCTGTGATGATATCAAGCTTATCAAAAAAAAAAATTTAAAGACCGAGGCTACCCGAAAAAACTAATTGACCACTCGCTCAAAAGAGCACGATACTACGACAGGGACTGTCTGATCAAGAAAGCTGGGAAAAAGAGAACACAGGACAAAATAGTGATGGTAAGCCAACACTCAGTTATAGCCAACCAGGTCAAGAATATTATCAATCACAATTGGAAAATCCTGAACAACAATCCAGATGTAACTCCCCTTGAGCGGCCACTGTACGCATATAGGAAAAACAAAAATCTGAGATCTAACCTGGTTTATACATATAGGGAGGACAGGATAGAGACCCAAACCACCCTGAGTGGACACAAAGCAGTTGGAAACAACAAATGCGGAAATTGCTGCATTTGTGAACTATGTATAGTAACTAAGAAAGTTGAGCATAATGAAACCACACACGAAATCACCACCCTTAATAACTGCAGAACAAAGAATGTCATATATATGATCCTGTGTCCTTGCGACCAGGCGTATATAGGAGAAACTGGCCGAGAAGTTAGGCTCAGGATAGGGGAACATAAATCTGCCATTAAGAACAACAAAGAAAACGCCCCTCTAGTGTCCCATTGGATGGAAAAAGGACACACAGTCAAAGACCTGAGATAGGTCATCCTAGAAAGAATAAAAGAACTAACAAGATCAGGCGACAGTACAACAAGGCGTAAACAACAAGAACAATGGTTCATGGTTAAATTCAACACAATCAGGAAGGGCCTGAACTCTAGGGAAGAGTGGGAGGCTCTGATTTAGTCAGATATATTAGGAACCACATAGCATCCAATACAAGGACTTCATGGCTTTAAAGAAAACCCGAATTGCCAATATTCCAGTTTATAAATAAAGACACCCCCCCCATGAGTAGACAATTCAAACAAAGGTATAGCGAGAAAGAAAGTGGAGGTGTTTACGTAGGTTCCCCCAATAGGACCCTATTGCTCGTTTGACTCTTGTCCTGAAACAACTTAGGTAATAGATGTGAAACAGCTACTGAGAGTTTCTTCTATATAAGATCCAAGATAACTAGCCCCGAATAGGGACAAGGTAACATGCCCAATAATAGAGCTATAAAGGTCTAAGACAAATGGCACCAGTGTGTTACACGTAGTTTTAAACAACCATCGGCCCAATAAAAAGAAAATAGAGACAGTGGGTGAATACACAAAATTAATTACTAACGAGTAACCTAAGAATCGTGATTATGTAGAGAATAAATAATAGCATATCGTCACCACTAAAAACAGTAAGTGTGGTTGAATGTAAAATTTACAATAGTATTAATATACAACCCTAGGAAGTGAACATACCAACCATGATAATAACACATAGGACAGCCGTGCCTCGACTTGTAGACTACCCTAAGGTGACGCCACTGCGGCCCGTCGTAAAACGGTCCTATAGAACACCAATATCGGCGATTTTATAAATACCCAGGCAGACCTTAACTCTAGCCAGATCACCGCGATTTATATAACACATAGTGGTAATTAAATGAAAATGGTAGTTTCACGGCATGAGGTAATAAACTATATGCAATACCACTCTAAACACGGCATATTAGTACCGTTCCAAGATGGCGCCTACATTGCCCCATCAATCGAGGCGCCAATACACCGCACGATCAGCTAGGTGTTTCCAATTATACACTTACCTATACGTATAAACACATGCACCTAAATATAAAATGGTATTGTATGAAATATGCAGCTCTATAGTAATGGAAAACAAGGCGGTATCGTGTGAAATATGGAGCTCTATAGAATTGAGAAACATTGTAGATGCTATACCCTGTTAATCACGGCAGAGTATTACCGTTCAAAGATGGCGCCTAAGTCTGCCTCACAAATCGAGGCGCCGATTCACCGCACGAAGAGCCAGGTGTTTTCAATAATAGTCCGACCTACACATATAAATACAGGCACCTCTGCCCAACACTCGAGTGAGTGAGGGAACGAGGCAGAAACGCGGCTCCTTTGAGACTAAGGTAAGAGACGTCGTAGGCTACGTGTGTTCGTTTAAAGCACACGCTACTCTTAAGTGTCTGTCTTGGGAAATCCATGACTCAAGGGGACATAATTGACCAAGGGATGTATTCACACCCATACGGGGGGGAGCGACCGACGCCCTTAGCCAGTTACATTGAAACGCTACCTAGCAGGGAGGATATTCCTCCTCTGCACTGGAGCTCCCCGTTTACTAATGCAACCAGAATGATAATTCTAGACTAAACCCAAGGGGGGCGGTGATATACTAAAGATGTTAAATGCCATTCCAATGAAATGACAGATCACTACAATGTTGGTCCCTGTCCCATAGATTGAAACCTACATGTACATTTAGGATGGAAGCATATTAGTATCAATCCAGGAGGGTAGCACATTAGCAGTGAACCAAGTACACTCTTTTTTGATAAGCTTGATATCATCACAGGACAAATATTAAATATTAATTGTTCTCCTGTACCCTTTCAGTCTGAACAGAACATATCCAGTTCTTGGGAGGAATTAAGATAACCTATGCCCGTTCAAGGATAGTTTTAATACCCTACGAGGTAAGACACATACAAATCCACTACTAGATTATGTATAGGGGAAAAGGAAATATACACAGTACAAATACTATGTGTTTCGCCCATACAGAGATGCAACAAAACATTATGAAGTAGTTCGATAGGACGAAAGAAAGACACCCCAAGAGCAGGAGCTCCTATGATAGGGGAGAGGTAACTAGAATAAAATATTGATTTATCTGGTTAGGTTGGAGCTTATACTATACAACTATTTGCGCTAATGTATTGATATTATTTACTAGGAAAGTTTGCAGAGACAAAGTGCTACGCAACGCAGATCCCATACAGGATCGTCTTCCACAGCAAGTGGGGGTGAGATTGAACTTTATCCAGTATGTTTAGGATCCTTTAAGCAGAAACTCTTCCTAGACCAAAGTGTATTACTTCCCCATATCAGTTTCCACACTGAAATAGACTCGGAGGAAATGTCATGTTAATTTGCCAATAAGAACTCTGTAAATGGGAGTCGGGTATTGTACTGTATGTAATGCATGTATAGTGTAAACGAAAATAAGTTCTCTAAGAAGGTCTATACATATTTGAGCATGGTACTATCCACATAAATAAGAGCTACTACTGAGCAACCATCTAACAACCTGGAAATAGGCACTTTAGGACATGACTGTAATCTAAACCACAATGTTCCTATTGACTGCTGATAACAACTAGCACCCACTTAGGAGAGAGACTGTTATAGTATACTGAATGAAGAGAGGTTGATATCCTGCACGATAAATGACTCCGTACCTTTCTTCCTATACATTCACAGATAAGGTGTAACTAATCGCTTCTTGAAACCCCAACAAGAGAAGTCCTGAAGAAGGTGCCACAGTATCAATTGTACCGCACCGAAACGCGTCGACGCATGTTTTCTGATAAAAAGAATCCAATCAGGGCCTGGTAAACTCTAGATGGATATCCAACAACACCACTAATGTTTACATAAGTTAAAGTGTTTTAGGCCTGTGGATCTAGTAACATCAAGTGGCAGAGACATTCGGGAGCCACAACGATAGGAGGGGTTTTTTGTTATGATATATTGCTTTGTCTTATGTCTATTAATTGCTGAAATGTTATATACATGTCTCTATTAGTTGTGTGTAAATTTTAATTGTGTCTGAACAATATTGGTTTCAATTGCCTATGCTCGTTTTCAAGGAATATTCCTTGGATTTTAAATTGTTTTGTATTAATTTGTTGTGTAATTTATTGCTTAGATATTGGTTTTAATAAAATTAGACTGTGAACGATTTTATTTCTTTGTGGAAATCCTTATATTTTCCCCGATAGATAGTGAACTATAGATCCTTCTCCCTAATAAGACAGGGGGAGGGGAATAAGTTGACTCCAGGGATTCCCCTTTTGACTTACTGTCTTTCTACCCTGTTCCCTGGTGAAAGTGGGGTACCCTCTCTTTTGAAACCCATGCGAGTGGCTTCAGTCAATGACTGTTAATAAGAAAACAAGTTACTTACCTGTAACTTTGGTTCTCCAGTATTGGAAACTGGCAATTGGCAACATCATTTATAATGGAGCTCCTGCTTATGCCTTGCAGCGCCTACAGTTAGTATAAAACCAGGCTGCCCGCCTGGTCTTTGGCCTGTCTAGGTCCCATCATTCGACCCCTCTGCTTAGGAGCTTACACTGGCTCCCCATAAAACAACGAGCCAGGTTCAAGCTAGGGTGCTTGACTTTTCAAGCAAGAGCGGGCACAGCCCCTGCCTTTATCAATTCGGCAATCTCTCTCGATGTTCCTTCTAGGGACCTCCGCTCCTCCAGCCTAGCCTTACTAACCACGCCCCGGTTCAAAAAGAAGCGGGCAGGGGGGCAGAAGTTTGCCGTACTTGCACCCACCTTTTGGAATGACCTCCCCCTACCTCTAAGACTCTCTTCCTCCTACATGGAGTTTCGGAGGTCACTAAAAACGTTATTATTCCAGCAGGCCTTTGGCACCTAGCTCTCCTATTTATCCTCACCCAGGGACCTCACCAGCGCCATGAAACTGACTCAGTGTACGTGCGCTCTACAAGTTTTTTTAAATTCAATTTTTTTTTTTAAATTTCCTAGATTCCCATGCTTGTATCATTCCCCATCGTCGGAATGGGAGTCCCCGGTATACATAAAATAGCAATAGAAACCATTACCAAAACAGAACCTAGGCCTAGGCCTAGGCCCATTCTTGTTTTGCAACCTATCCGCTTCTTTTTGTAAAAGAAACCCCAAAAAATGAACAATCTATCAGATTAGCCTCACCCCTTAGAACCCTCCTGGGAGAAGCTCAGAACCTCAGATTTTTATAGCCGTTGTGTAACCACACCACTAAAGTTGGAAGTGGCTGAGCTTTCTCTCGGGAGGAGGGTGGGTCGCATGGGAATCTATGAACGTTTACAATACTGGAGAACCAAAGTTACAGGTAAGTAACTTGTTTTCTTACTCCAGTATTGGAACTTTCATAGATTCCCATGCTTGTATCAGAGTACCTAGCAGTTATGAGCACATTTTTGGAACCATGACCCATATAAAACCAAGAACGAAGCAATAGCATATTCACCATAATGACAATTTCAATGGTCAATAACATACTTTGAAACTTTAGAAAATATAAACACATGAGGTTCAAAAATGTGCAAGAGCTGAAAAAACAGTAACATGGAAGGAGGGATGAAAGGGAAAGCTCACTACTACTGAAAGAGGTTCCTCAGGACTGCCTGGCCGACTGCTGTGTCACTCTGCGTTGCAGAATCCAGACAGTAATGCCTTGTAAACGTATTGGTACTGCTCCAGGTCACCGTCCTGCAGATCTCCCGGATAGGAACTCTGGCAAAGAGAGCTGTCGAAGAAGAAATCGCCCTTGTGGAATGAGCACAGACCCGACCTTCCGGGGCTTACCTGCTGCTCTGTGACAATACTGGAGCGCTGGTAATCCAACGAGCAATCCCCTGCTTGGAAAGGGGAAAGCCCTTACGAGGGTCACTAAAGGACACAAATAGTTGAGAAGACTTCCTGAAGTCCTTAGTACGTTTGAGATAGAACTTTAAGCAGCTCTGAATGTCCAGTGAGTGAAGTGCCTTTTCTGCCGGAGTAGCCGTTTGAGGGAAAAAAGTTTTGAGTATGACAGGCTCATTCAAATGACAGTGTGAAGGTACTTTCGGTATGAACGTTGGGTTGGTACGCAGTATCACTGTACCCTTTTTGAACTGGAGAAAGGGTTCCTGAACGGTGAGAGCCTGCAATTCCCCCACTCGTCTAGCCGAAGTCAAAGTGAGTAGAAGAGCTTCCTTCCAGGAGAGGAATTTCAACCCCGCCCTGTGAATAGGTTCGAAACGAGGCTTCATGAGTTGGGCGAGAACCAAGTTAAGATGCCAAAGAGGAGGAGGTGGTTTGACTGGAGGGAAAACACTGAAAAGGCCCTTGAGAAACTGCTTAATTATCCTTGCTGACCAGAGGGAAGGAGCTGAGAACGTGCGTCTGAAGCGAGAGATGGCTGCAAGATGCACCTTGATGGAAGAGTGAGTCAGTCCTGATTTTGCCAATGACAGAATATATGGAAGAATTTCATGCGGCTCAGACTTAAAAGGATGGACACCTTTTTGCTGGCACCAAATGCAGAAACGCTTCCACTTCAACTTGTATGTCTTGTTGGTACTTGGAGCTCTTGCCTGAGAAAGCACTTCTCTACATTCTGTTGAAAGAGTCAGACCAGGAAGTTCTCGCTGCTCAGGAGCCAAGCAGAGAGCTGCAGAGACTGTGGATCCAGATGCCAGACTTGGCCCTGGGACATCGTCAGCAGTGAAGGAATCGGCTGCAGCGGAAGTGGAAGGTTCATGGAAGAAGGTGCAGTTCTGTGAACCAAAACTGTCAGAGCCACACAGGAGCTATCGGAATCATCTTGCAGAGTTCTGCTTTGAGCTTCCTGAGAAGTCTGGAGATTAGAGGAATGGGGGAAAAGACTAAACAAATGCTCCTGATCAGGCCATCGAAAGCGCTTTCCCCAACAATCGAGGATGGTGAAGCCTACTTGTGTAAAAACTGCATTTTTTGTTCTCCGGTGTGGCAAAGAGATCTATGGAAGGCCTGCCCCATCTGCAAAAGACCTTCTGTAGAGAGGAGGGGTCCAGTTCCCACTCATGGCTGACCAAATTCAGTCTTCTGAGAGTGTCCGCTGCTTTGTTGAGAACAGCTGGAAGGTGCTCCGCCTAGAGTGATACTTCCTGCTGGATTGCCCATTCCCAGATTGTCTGGGCTTCTTGTGACACAGTCGAGATCTGGTGCTGCCTTTCTTGTTTATATAATGCATGGCCGTCGTATTGTCTGTACGTATTAGAACGGCAGACTGCTGTATCCATGGAAGAAAAGCCTGCAAGGCCAGGCAAATTGCTCTGAGCTCCAGCAGATTGATATGTAGAAGACGATGCTGGGGTAGCCAACGGCAGCTCACATGAAGGTCTTGTAATACTGCTACCCAGCCCTCTAGCGAGGCATTTGATGGACCTCCAATTGTAGAAGACGGAGATGTTTTGAAACAGTGGCGCAAGGGGGATTGGAAGGTGGTGCTTGGACAAACTCTAGAGTATGGCCACATTGAATGATCTTCAGCACCCAACGGTCCAATGTTTTCGTTCCCAGTTGTGGAGGTAATGTGATATTCTGCCTTCCACTGATGTTACAACAGGGGAAGGGACAGTAGTAAGAGCCAGCAAGCCGCTTTTGACGTCCCTCCCCTGGTGTCCTTGTCTTTCTCTGTTACACGATCAAGAGAAAGAAGAGGATTGATTTTGTCGTTGGTTATAACTTGGTCGGTAAGATTGTGAATTCGATGCATATGAGGCATACCGTTGCTGCTGGTACCCTCCTCTTTCTGTGGTATTACCTCTCCCTCTGGCTCAACAGAAGGGGACCTTGCGTTACTGCAGAGTCCCTGGGGATTTTGCTGTCTCCGTGTCTTTTTTGATGTCCTAGAACACATCATCAATATGTTTTCCAAAGAGCGCTTCCCCATCAAAGGGAAGATCCAGGATATTGTTCTAGACCTCCATACGGAACCATGTAGCCCACAGCCAGCCTTGAAGCCGAAGGACAGCAGCCCCCACCGCGGAGCAGAACGCCGTCATTGCAATGTCCATTGCTCAGTCAATCACTTCTTTTTATGTTACCTCCCCCTCCTGAAGAATCCTCTCAGCCACTTTTTTCGCATCTTCAGGCTATTGGTCCAGATATGGGGAAAGATTGCACCACATTTGGTGATCATCATGACCAAGAATCGCTGGAGCATTCCCCTCTAACCAACAAACTGGACATTGAAGAAAACCTCTTGCCCACATTGTCCAGGCGTCTGCCCTTTTTATCTGGAGGCGTTGTGAGAGGAGCTGAAGGATTCCTCAACTTTCTTTAGGAAGCTTGAGAAATGACAGAGTCTGGTTTTGGCTGACTGACCAAGCAGGCAGGACTATCCTCTGGAGCCTTACATTTCTTTTCAAGGCGAGATTAAACTAGAATCACAGTAGCAGGATTCTTCATTACTTTTAACCCCTCATCCCAGACAGGACCAACTATAGGGATAGAGCGGACAGTTTTCTTGTAAGGCTCCTTGAAGTCATAGAGGAAGCATTCAGACTGCTCAGTGTGTAAGGGCAGCTCAAACCTCCTTGAGGCCCTCTCCATCCAATTATGGAAACCCCATGTGTCCGCAGGGGGGGAATCAACAGGTGCTGGTGCAGGAGAAGCTGGATCAGGAATGACATAGTCATCCCACTCTGTATCAGTATCTGGAATTGCTCCAGTGCCCTGATCTTCATCAGAGGTGTCATTGTGAATGAGAGGCACAACAGGTGGTGCTTCTTGAGTCCTTAGTATTGGTTGAGATGTTGGCAATTGGGGGTAGCAGGCTGAGCCGGAGGGACAGCCGAATCTGATACCACCGCTGAAACTGGAGGTTGCGTCACAAATCTCCTTCTGTAGTCTACCAGCATAGATTGCAAGTCCGCTAGTAAGGAGGAAAGCATGAAAACCATCTCCTGCTGGTAATCCCCTTGATAATCTGAGGAAGGATCATAATTCTGCTCCTCTCCGTAATCCCCCTCTGAGTCTGTGTCCTGACATTTCACATATAATTGCGAAGGGCTATTCCCATATGCGAAAGGACCATCATCTTCTGCAATGTCCTCTTCTTCCAGAAGAAGTGCCGGAGGTAGAGAAGTCACCCTCCTGGGAGATGTCATATCAGACCTAATTTGGCGCTTTTTAAGAGAAATTGTAATTTTTTCCACCGTTGACAAGGTCGTTGACTGGGCCGTCGACGACAATGGGAGAATCGTCGACGATGAAAGGGATGTCATCGATGCAGCTGTCGCCGTGACCGTCGACACCCCCACCCCAGTCGTCATCGATGTGGTAGCCGTCATCAGCCTCGTCGTCGACATCCTCGTCGACATTGTCGTCATCAGCACCATCGACAACGATACAGGCACCACCGGCGACAAAGTTGTCGACACAGAACTTTGCAATAGTCCCGAAGACAATGAAATACCCGTTGATGAGCGTGTCGCCGGAGCCACAGATGAAACAGAGGATTGGGACGGTACCTTTGATACTTTCCTCGACGGAGTCATTGACAGCGTCGTCGACGAGGGAGCTTTTTTCATTGATTTTACCTCAGAAGAGAGTGAAGAGGGCTTTTTAAAAGTCTTTGGAGCCGCAGGCGGAGACGATGGAGGAACAGAACTGAATTTCCTCTCAGACATCACTCCCCTAGACAGTCCTTCCCTCTCCTTTATACCTCAGTGAGGAGATTCGCCAGGACTACGTCCTTCAGACCTATGAGAGGTCTTTTTTAAGGCCTTACCAGGACGTTCCTCAGAAGGGGGAGGGGAGACTCTACCCCTTTCTGCAGACCTTCTGGAAGATGTTGCAGAGGCTGAGTCACTATTACTGGAAACTGGTTCTTTCCTTAACCTAAGCTTCTGGAGCCAAGTCAAAAGACATCCTTCACGGTCTCGTAGAGTTTTTGTTGAAAACGTGCAGCATATTTTATAGTCTGCTGCCTTGTGGTCTGGGTACAGAAGGTTAATACAATCCTTGTGCTTGTCCTCCACATACAAACTCTTCTTAGCACAAGTTGCACAGGCTTTAAAGAGAGCTTTCTTCTCCTTATCAGACATCTTGACAAGAAGTCCAAGCAGGTCTTGAAAAAAACTGGTGAAAAAACTGTTGATTTAAGGATAATAGACAAAAACTGAGCATAGCTCAGTGGAGACTCCCTAGCACAACGTGCGTTAGAAAATCTGAGGTTCTGAGCTTCTCTCAGAAGAGTTCTAAGGAGTGAGGCTAATCTTATTGGTTGTTCATATTTTTGGTCTCTTTTACAAAAAGAGGTGGATAGGTTGCAAAACAAGAATGGACCTAGGCCTAGGTTCTGTATTGGTAATGGTTTCTATTGCTATTTTATGTATACCGGGGACTCCAATTCCGAGGACGGGGAATGATACAAGCATGAGAATCTATGAAAGTTCCAATACTGGAGTAATAATGGGGACAACAGCACCCATGTTGCATGCCTCCTTCCAATTCCCATTCTGCCAAAATTAGCCCATTCATCTTTACTCTAGCTAAGAGATTTGTGCATAGGAGCTGGACCATTTGCAGAAACGCCGGCCAAAAAATCATAGCCCTCAGCACTGTGACTAGGTAAGCCCACAACACTGTGTCAAAGGTTTTTTCTATGTCCAGTGACACCAGTGCAAGGGATTAAAGCCCACATCACAGCCTTGCAAATGTGAGCAGTGGAAACATTCTAGCCTCTGCCCAAAAGGCTGCCATGTACCTTATTGATTGACCTTAAACAGGAAGAGCCCTGTCTAAGATATTCATAAGCCAAGTATATTGTACTTTTAACTAAAGATTATTTAAATACTAACAAGGTCAAAAAGGTGATTATCCCATCAAGTTAAATTAAAACGGCCATGTGAAACATCCAGTGACTGTAAGAGCACGATTGCAGGAGACATGGGGTCAGGGTGAAGCACAGGCAGCACACCCTACAACTCTAAATGAAACCCCGAGACTTCAAGCAGAAACCCAGATCCAGCTTTAGAATCTCTGAAATCTGGTTTACCTCCAACAGATTTCCTTAGTGCTCGGCCCACAGACACTCCAGATCCCACTGCAGAGCCCGCATATGCCACCTGATGAAAACGACAAGCAGGATGCATGAGGCCTGGAAGCCAGGAAATTTTAGAGCTACTCTCAAGAAGATCAAATACTGAGACTGGAATGTCAGGATCATAGCCCATTTGTCCTGGACTTGTTGAGAGGGAGGAAAGGCCTGGAATTGCTCTGTGCTCAGAAGAGCTCTCATAAAAGGAAGCCTCTGTGAAGGAGTTAGTTGTGACATGGGCTCACTGATAGAGAACCGCAAAGATGTCATTTGGTTTGCCATCATCTGGAGGTAGTCTACATCTGACTTTGGACACCCACCTTCAACAGCCAGTTATCTAGGTAGGGGAAAACCCTTATCCCTAACCTCCGAAGATGGGCGGTGACCACCACTGTCACTTTAGTGAACAACCATGGGGTGCTCGTAAGGATGAAAGGGAGCAAGGCATGCTGAAAATGCCCCTGACCTTGAACTGCCAGTAATGTTTGTGAGACTGCAGGACAAGCACGCAAATGTATGCGTCCTGCAGGTCCACGGCAACCATTCAGTCACCCAGATCCAGGACAGACAAAACTTGGGCCAGTGTGAGTATTTTGAGTTTCTATTTTCATAGAAAGGCATTCAGAGGGGGGAAATCCAAAATAGAATGAAGCCCTCCATCCTTTTTCGGCATGAGAAAATAGTGGGAGTGAGATCCCTTTTCCCTTTCCAAGGCCTACACCCTCTTGATGGCTCCTCTGGCTAGTACTTCTTGTAGATAGATGGGGAGGTGCGCCTCTGAGAGGCTCTAATATGACAGAAAGTTGTAGTGGGTCAGAGAGAAATGGAAGGACATAACCCAGCTAGAAAAGCTGGAGGATCTATCTGTTGGATGTGATGGAATGCCACCATAGGAGAAAATGTCTGATTCTGTCTCCCATAGCATGGTTGGGTGCTGCTATAGGCAAACTCAATCCATTTGGAATCTAATGCTGTAGAGATGTGGGACTGAGATGAGGGTTGTCCCTGGTACTATGCATGATGTCTGCTTGACCCTATTCCTGTCCCTAAAAGGACTGAGGTGGCTGTTGCTATTAAGGCAGTGCCTGATGGTGACGAATAGGGCGTTCGACCTCGGACCTGGGGAACTGGGTTCGAGTCTCGGTAATGTCGCTTAAACCTCCTGTGGCTCTGTTTTCCTTACAGTGTTTAAGGGCAGGATTAGTCTTCTTGCCATATGGATAGGACCCATTGAAAGGCATGTCCACATGGGATGCCTGTACATATCTAGAAAAGCCAGTGGATTACATCCACACATGTTGGCGAAGCAACATACTATTGCACACCGTTGTCCCCCAAGCAATCTGTAATATCAAGTTCAGCCCTAATTTCATATTTGGTGCCATCCTGGCTTTCCTGAATGGTTTTATCCAAAATAGCTCAAAGCTTCTCTGAGATTGTTCTCACTTGCCATGTCCCAGATGGCATTCCACGGCCATGTACCCCCGTACAGAGACTGGAAGGCTCTGGACAAACTCAGACTGAATGGCCCAGTATTTGAAGTGGAAGACAGTTTCTCCATTACTCAACCAGTTGAGGCCAATTATCTATCCCTTTGTACAAGGATTTCCAACACCTCGGAACGCCTCGTCCCTCTGAAAAAGGGCAAACCACAGAGACGAGTGCCGGCCCCATGGTTTGATGACTCCTTAAGAGCTCTCAAACTAGCATGCAGACAAGCAGAGAGAAAATGGAGGCAGGGTTACTCGGACACTCACAAAACCCTCTGGAAAGAAAACCTCCGGGAGTATAAAACTGCCATCGCCCAAAATAAGGCTAAACATTATTGCTCCATCATCACCAACGCCACGAACAGCTCAAAAAGTATTTTTCAAATACTCAAAAACCTAACCAATCCGGACTGTGTCACCTCTACACAGCCTCCTACCCAAGCCCTCTGCGACAACCTTGCAGTGTTTTTCATTAATAAAATAAACACCATTATTCACAACCTGAAAACACCTCCCTCTTCAGAAACTTCTAACACGCAGAGACCAGACACCAGCTCGCGAAACTTGTCGTCTCCAGGCTCTGTCCTCTTGGCTAGACTGTGGGAATTTCCTCCAATCCCGGCCTTCGAGTTTGAAAGACTTGCGCTTGGTATCACCTCGGGTTCTCCACTCGACCCCCTACCTCCAAAAGTTTGGAAAAATTTTGGTAATGAACATTTTGACACCATGCGCCTAATATGCAACCAGTCTTTGCACAGTGGCTTTGTCCCAACCACTTGGAAACAGGCACTAATCACCCCTCTCTTGAAGAAACCCTCCCTGAGCCCAGACTGTCTTTCCAACTACCGACCCATCTCTCTGCTGCCTTTCCCAGCGAAGGTCGCCGAACGATGGGTCAGCTCGTGCCTGTCCGCCCACCTAGAACAAAACAACCTTCTTGACGATCACCAGTTCGGGTTCCGTCCTGCCCACGGCACCGAAACAGCAGTCTTAACTGCCATGGAGGATCTTCGCATGCGTGCAGACAGGGGCCAGCCAGTGGCACTGATACTGCTGGACCTGTCTGCCGCATTCGACACGGTCAACCATGGTAGGCTGCTGCAGAGACTTGGTGAAGTGGGAGTGGAAGGCACTGCACTGCTCTGGTTTCACTCCTACCTTCGGGACAGAAGACAGGCTGTCTCCCTTCCCCCATTTCAATCCACCTTTGCACCAGTACCCCAGGGAGTCCCTCAGGGCTCCTCCATCAGCCCCATCCTTTTTAATGTGTACCTCATCCCGCTAATCAAACTGATCCAATCCTTTGGGATCAAAACAATAAATTACGCGGATGACACACAGCTCATCCTCTCGTGGGAAGGTGAAGATGCCATTCCTTTCTCCACCTTCCACGACTGCCTAAGAGAGACGGCTGGATGGCTACACAGAAACTCCTTCCAGTTCAACTCCGCTAAAACGGAGGTCCTGTTTTGCTCAGGCACTAAGATACCCCGTCAGTTTCCGAATGAATTTTGGCCCCCGGAGTTTAGAGACAAACCTCTGCCAGTTCCTTCGGTGCGCAACCTGGGAGCCATGCTGAACAACAAATTAAGTATGGAAACCCAGGTGACGAAAACTGTGGGGATCTGCACAGCCCTGCTTCGATCACTGCGGAAAATCATGCCTCTTCTCCCGGCACAAGCCAGGGCGTCGATAGTCAGGTGTACGATACTCAGTCGCCTTGACTATTGCAACGCCCTGCTCCTGGAGTCTCCAGTCACGATGATGGACCGACTACAGCGAATTCAATCTGCCGCCGCCAAGCTGGCTCTTGGCTGGACGAGGAGGGCCTCGGCCACAGCAGCTCTGGCTGAGCTACACTGGCTACCCTTAAAACAACGAGTGGCCTTCAAGTCCCTCTGCATTGTCTTTAAGGCTCTGCACGGACTTGGACCCAAACCTCTGCAAGCCCTGTTTCTGTGGTACACTCCTGCCAGAGACCTACGTTCATCCTCGGCCTGTCTGGTAAAGGTACCCAGATTCAACAGAACCAGAACAGGGGGCAGATCCTTCAGTGTTGCAGCGGCCAAGCTGTGGAACAGCCTGCCCACTGACATACGTCAGATATCACAGCTTCTTCCATTCAGGAGACGTATCAAGACCTGGCTCTTCCCCAAATAAATTGTCCGTCTGACTGTTCTCCCGGTTATCCGTTAACAGAGTAATTTCCAGCGCCAGGAAGCCTGCAAGGTGTCAGTCGCGCTTTACAAATTCTCAAAATAATAAATAAAAATAAAGATGGCACAAGTATTCCCACCTACCAGGCAGACTACATTGACCGACATCACTGTAAAGCTGGTCAAAGAGAACATTACCTTCTCGAATGTCTCAATCATTATGTCTCCTTGTCTGGAGGAGATGTGTGGAATGAATTCAGATTTACTTTGCTGGTAGAAGCCAGGACAAGCAAAACTCACAGCTATAGGATGCTATGTAACAAAATCAGGGTTGCCAGGTGCTGGTTTGTGGAACCTGGTCACTTGCCTGTTCACTAGCAAAGCTTATCCCAAGCCCCCCCATGGTATGAGGGAGGGCTTCATTAAATGAAAGTAAGAGCTTAGATGAGGCTGGCCAAGGGTGCAGTGCAAAACCTCAGTGAGTAAAATTGTCTTGACTTTAACAGAATGCAGCTGTACATGAAGGACCTCAGCCACATGTCTGATCACTAAGGCAAATTAATCACTGTCCTCGGTTAGCGCTCCAGTGGTTAAATTCAACCCAGTATCAGGGAAGTATCAAGCCCACTGGCCTCTTGTACATCCATGTGTACACTGGTGTCATTGTTATGTAGGGGTAAATCGTCCCTATCATCATTGTTAGGTGGTGGCAAACACTGGTCAGATGCTGTGCCAAAAAGATGATGGAGACTCTGATGAAAGCTCCTTGGTAGAGAAAGTGTTTTATATGAGTCTCAGCATACAGGAATCAACTGCATTGGAGTGGAGTCATAGTGCAACCTCAGTTTGGGTTGAGACAGATTTTGTTTGGGGTCAGACACTGGAGTTGGCAGAGGCTATATCTCCAGCACCTTGACAGCCGTCTATGAAGAAGGAACCAACGCAGGTATTGGAGCACGAGTAGAAGTCAGCACTGGAGTCAGTGTGGACTATGACATGGTCTTGAGGAGCTCAGACAGTGGTGCAGGTGGACTCGCGAGTTGTAACTGAATGGAAGCCCCTGAAGGTTCTTGGGGCCTGAAGGTGTGCCAAATGGAGCTAGAAGAATGCCAAAAATATGCAGCATGGCCTTTGTAAAGGATTTGACCAGCTTCAGCATCACTGTTAAGCCCAGTTCGTGCGCAGTGGGACCATTTACGGCATTGACTCCTTGATGGGGGGTCAGGATCGAGATTAATTGCCAGCTCCTGACTTTTCTGTGGATAAAGAGTGGCATGATGTGGCAGAGTCCCACTTTGACTTCTTTTATTTCTTCTTCGACTTTGACCATGAAGAAGACTTGTTGCGGGATGGCCTAGAAAGTGGGAATGAGCCAGAGCCATTGACTTGGAGCGGATTCTGCCCGAACTCCAGGATTTCTTTTAGTATCCGGCAACATACAGCTTTGCTTCACAATCCTGTATCGCTTTTGGGTGCAGAAGGCCATATTGTGCACATGCCTTGCAGTTGAACCCCGAGCCCAGACAGCAGAGACAGTCCTTGTGTGGGCCCATGATTTACATCTATTTCCAACAGTCATGGCACCGTTTGAATCCAGTAGTCTTCCTTAGGGACATCATTCCCTTGTACACTATAAAAAGAGAATTTGAAAAGATTTGCCAAATAAAGAGGACCTCACAATCTGCATTCAAAGGTGTGAAAAGAAAGGAACTGATGTTGGGGTGCAGGGGTGGTGCCTATATGTGGCTCTGCTCCATCACTTCTCAGTGGAACAAAGTTAACATGGAGCCGCACTGTGCCACCTGGCAGCACGCTGGAGCACTGTTGTGGAGAAGTGTGGCTCACTGGTTAGAAGCGGCAGACCCTGAAGCAGAGGTCAGCCCGGGACCAGGGTTCAATTCCCGACGCGGCAGGGTCTTTTGGCAATGTCCGCGGACTCGATAATTCTCGCCTAGGTACCTACGCTAACCATGGGTCCCACTCTGCAACTCTGGGGAATAGCTTGCTTAATCTCCACAACGGCCCTCGCAGCGCCGGGGATGCCTGGCTTCACCTTGAGGGTGCCCTCTCAAAGGGAAAGCCAGGACGGGTTTCCCCAGTGGTATACAGCGCCAGGACGCCACGTAACGAGGTAACAGTGCGCTTTACAAGTATACATACATTACATACATTACATTACTGTTATCAAAAGTCTGGATTCAGTCTTGCGCCTGAAGAATATTCTAAATCTGAGAAATATGTGGCTAGAAGTAAGTCCATATAGTAGCATGCATGGCAGGAGACAAAACAAGCAACGCCATTCTGCAGGAACTGCAGCAGCATCAGATCACATTCCCATTGAACAACCTCCTTCTCAGCATACCACTTATAGAAGAAAACCCAATGATTAGATGCTTTACAAGTGGATGGCCTCGTAGAAGCATAGACTGCTGTGGTCACAAATGAAGACAGTCCCAAGTTCTCCACCTCTAGGAATTGAACAGTGTACTGACAGGAACATATTCTCCCGTGACAGTGCTGAGAAGAAAACAAGTTACTTACCTGTAACTACAGTTATCCAGTATTGGTATCTTTCATAGATTCACATGCCTGAATCATTCCCCGCCGCCGAGGCGGGAGTCCCACGGTAACAAATATACAATAGCAGTGCCTTAGAAAAAACTGTAGTAGGCTGACAAGACTATAGGCCCAAATCTTAGTAGCCTATATACCTCCTTCTGTAAAAAGAACTGAAAATAGTTCCAACCAGTCGGAAGTCAGCACCCTCTAGAACCTTCCCAGCAGAGGCAGTTCTCTTGAGATTTTCTTAGCACAAGTGAGGAGTAAGTATCCCCACTAGAGAACTGTCCTGCCCGGGGAGTAGGGTGGGTGCATTTGAATCTATGAAAGATACCAATACTGGATAACTGTAGTTACAGGTAAGTAACTTGTTTTCTTATCCAGAATTGAGATATCTTTCATAGATGCACATGCCTGAATCAGAGTAGCAAGCAGTAAGTCTAAAAATGTCATTTGCGGAAGGTGGGAGACAAAGCGTCACTCTACATATCCCCCACTCATCCGGAAGGTTATAGAGCACTTAAAATATGCACATACATATAAATGCAAAAACCTTCTGAAATGAAACAGTTATGGCCATTTAACATATTTCATATTTAAGAATACAATTTGACATCTAGAAATATTAGAAATCAATCTGAGAGACATCCAGAAATCTAACCTTAATGAAGAAGATATCAAAGAACCGCTTCTCTCACTGCTGCATCGTGCTGCGACGCAGATTGTAAGCAGTAGTGTTTCGTGAATGTGTGGACATTCTTCCATGCAAATATTACTGAAAGTCTTAAAATTAGGATTTTTCTCAATTTAGTAGTAGTAAAGTTAGGACTCCTAAATGCCTTCTGTGAATACCAAAAGTCTTAAAATTAGGATTTTTCTCAGTTAAGTAGAAGTTATTCACAGAAGGCATTTAGGAGTCCTAAAGTTAGGAGTCCTAACTTTACTCCTACTAAATTAAGAAAAATCCTAACTTTAAGACTTTCGGTATTCACAGAAGGCATTTAGGAGTCCTAAAGTAAGGCTCCTAACTTCTGTGAATACCGAAATGAGTAAGTGCCTTCTGTGAATACCAAAATGAGTAAGTGCCTTCTGTGAATACCAAAATGGTAGTAAGATTAGGATTTTGTCTTAAGTTAGTTCTGTGAATCGGGCCCTTATATTGCAGGGTACCCAGCGACTTAGCCCTGTCCGTGTCTGTTTTGATGGTCAATAATGCATCATCTATATGCTTACCAAAGAGTGACTCAGCATGGTAAGCCATATCAAGAATCTTTGTCTGCACCTCAGGTCTAAACGAGGTCGCTCTGAGCCATCCCTGGCGTCTGAGAACAGCAGATCCTGCTAGCTGCCTAAAATTAGTGTTTGCAATATCTAAGGCGCAATCGATTATTTCTGATGCAGCCTGTTCTCCTTCAAGCACTATCCTTCGTGCTTCCTGCTGACGACCCCAGGTATCAGCTCCAGAAAATCTGATAACTCTGACCACATCTGGGGTCATAACGTGCCAAAATTGCCAGAGAATTGGCTGCCTTGATGGATGAGGCAGCATTGGTGGAAAACTTCTTTCCTATCAAATCCAATTGTCTGCCCTCTTTATCTGGTGGTGTAGAGATTGGGGTAGACAGATTTTTTGACCTCTGTTGAGCAGCCTGCGAAATTACCGAATCAGGGCGCGGGTGACCCAGCAGAAAAGATGGAGCATCTGGTGTTGCCCGATACTACTTCTCGATTCGAGGAAGGACTGCAGGAATAGAGGCAGGTGTCTTCATAATCTTAAGTCCTTCCTTCCAAATGAAATCTATAATTGGTATAGCCCTGGTGATTCTCCTATACCCTTCTTTAAAGTCGTGAAGAAAACTATCCGACTGTTCAATAGTGACTGGAAGCTCAAACCGCGCAACAGCTCTTTGCATGATATTATGAAAGCCGCCAATATCCTCTGGTGGCGAGTCAGATGGTTGTGGTATAGGAGGTGAAGGCATGGGGATTACATAGTCATCCCAAGGATCTGTAGTCACATCATCCAGAGGTAATTCACTTTCTTCTCTTCCGTCATCATCTGAAGATGAAGCATCCTGATTACCTTGTGGCATTGGTTCTACAAGGTGTCTTGGTGAGGCAGGCTCTTGTGACGGTGGTGGTGGAGTCTTTGTAACCTCCGGTACAGTAGGTACCGTCGGAGTAGAGGTTGTAGGTGGAAATCTCTGCCGATAATTGGCCATCATGGCTTGTAAATCTTGAATTAATGAAGAAGGAAGATGACCTGTGTCTTCCGATCTTGGTTCTCTATGCGACTGTCTATGATAAGGCGTCGACAAGTCCTCTTGGTAAAAATGCTCATGAAAGGTATCTTCTTCATCCTCATCTTCACATTTTTTCTGTAACTCCGATGGATGGCGCGCAATCCCAAAAGGGCCTTCCTCCTCATCATCATCTTCATCAGAATCTTCTTCCTCTACATATGTCTCTAAGATATGTGAGGGTAACAATGGGGAAATGTTGGTATATTCCTGTCTATGGTACGTTTTCAATTGAAAATGTGTATACGCAACAGGTGAAGCTTGAGATTTCTGAGGTAACCCAGACCAAGATTTCAAAGGTGGACTTTTGGTCAGAAAAGGGCTCTTCGTCGACATGGGCGTCTGGACCAAAGGAACAACAGCCGACTGTGTCATAGATGGGCTCGTCATCGACGGAATTGCCATCGACGGTGCTGCCGTCGATGGACTCTTCATTGACAAGGTCGTCGTCGACGGGACCGTCGTCGATTGACTCTTCGTTGACGGGGCAGTCGGTGATGGACTCTTCGTCGACGGGGCCTTTGTCGATGGGGCCTCTGTCGACGGGCTCTTCGTCGACGAGTTCGTCGTTGACGGGTTAGCTGTCGTCGACTGGACTGTCGTCGATGGGATCTTCATCGATGGACCTGCTGTCGACGGGCTCTTGGTCGACGAGATCTTAGACGTCGAAGGGCTCTTCGGCGACGATGACTTCGACGTCGACAGGGTTTTCGTTGATGATGACTTCACTGATGGTACCATCGTCGACCGGTTAAACGTCGATGAGGACGTCAATGACGATTTTGAAGAGATAGTGTCCCCAGAAGATTTCTTAGTGGTCGAAATTTTAGATGACACTATAGGAGAAGTTATAGCTCTAGTAGATACCGTAGTAGAAGAGCTTGAAATAGAAGAAGTCACAGAACTGTGTGAGAAGACACCAGTGACAGAGTCTTGACCTGGGCTTTACTCACTTTCTTTGTTGCTGAAGACTTGGTAGGTTCTGAAGGCGTAGGTAAAGGTGATCCAGCAGGAGGTGAAGACGACCTCCTTGTGTGATCTAAAGCTCTGTGAGAGGATTTATGATGTTTTTTTCCCCTCAGGAGAAGAGCTGTCTCTGGATCTGGCTCTTTTGCTGGAAGTAGAGGCCCTGTCCTTCTCATCTGTAGAAGATGATTTGAGCCATAAGAGAACTCTTGCCTCCCTGTCCCTGATGGTCTTGGCAGGGAAGGTTCGACAAATCCTACAATCCTTCACAATATGATTAGGATGCAGGCAGTAGATGTAGTCCTTGTGCTGGTCATCTACATGGACCCTCTTTTTATCACAGGTCCTGCAAGCCTTGAAGAGAGCTTTCTTTTCAGACATCTTGAAAGAACAATGAAGAAAAACTGAGTAGGCACTCAGGGAGACTCCCTTCCACATGACGTGCGGTGAAAATCTGAGGAGAACTGTCTCTGCTGGGACGGTTCTAGAGGGTGCTGACTTCTGATTGGTTGGAACTATTTTCAGTTCTTTTTACATAAGGAGGTAGATAGGCTACTAAGATTTGGGCCTGTTTGGGCCTATAGTCTTGTCAGCCTACTACAGTTTTTACTAAGGCACTGCTATTGTATATTTGTTACAGTGGGACTCCCGCCTTTCGAGGCCAAAATGATTTTATCAAACTACTCTTCCCCTCATCCACAAGAGGTGTGCAAAGTACCTGGGAAGGCAAGGTAGATGGAAAAAGCAAACAGAGTATTCTTTTACCAGGGGCAGGTCAAAACATTCAATCCTCAGGCTCACTCTAAGTGAAATGGAGAGTATAATATGGATAGTAAGGCACTCATTGTGCACACACAAATAGAACAAATAATGGCTGAATCTGCTGCACATCCCCATACAAACATCATATGAATTACAGTAATCCGGGCAGGGGCGGCTCTAGGCTCATGGTAGCCCTTAGCAGAGAGCGTAGGTAGCAGGCCCCGGTAGAAGGGGTCCGGGCGGGGCGGAGCGCGGAGGCCAGTGAAGAGGGGGGGGGGGGGGCAGGGTGTTTGGACGTGGAACAGAGCTGGGGCCTGCCAAATCCCTGGCAGGGGCCGCCATGCAAATATGTATTATATTAAGGATATAGGCGTGGTGGCCCCTGGGGTTTGGTGGCCCTGTGCAGGTGCACAGCTTGCACATGCCTAAGGCCGCCCCTGATCCGGGGATGAAGGCCTGACTCAGAGGGTCCTCTATTGTGTTGTCCACCTCTCTGATGTAGACTGCTGACAAGGAAAGCAGATGGAACTTTGCCCACTACATCATTTGAGAGGCCACTCTGCCAATATCTTGCAATAAAGGCCCAATTGACAGTTCACACAAACCTTGGTCATGATGTTGTCTATTCTCTGAATCAGTGCCATTCCCTGGAATGATTCCACAAAGGTCCAAAGGACCAGGAGAACACCAGAGAGTTCCTTCTGTTTGGAGGAGTGACCCAAGTCCTTCAGAGACAATAGACTCTGATATGATAGTAGACCCTGAGTGGCTCCCCTGCTGGAAGCCGAAACATCGATCATCAAAATCAGGTTCAGAGGACTGCATTTGGAACCCCTATTCTGAAGGAGTATGCACTATTCACCACTGTAAAATTCAGATTCTGTTCTCGGACATTGGAGTCCTGCTGTCATATTTGCCTATGGCCATTGGCCCTCCCGCAACAAATGTGCATCGACACAGGACCCTGTAAAAAGTAGAAAATGTTTACTTACATTTTACTACTTTTTTGGGCTGATTGGGCTTCCCTGTCACAAAAAAACAAGGGAGGAGCCCGAATAGTGCTATCTCAATTGACTTCTGCAGAAGAGGCTGAGGGAGCGCTGCAGGAGAATTGGCCCATTTCTTTTTCACCCCGACTTTCAGTAAAAAAAACACTCTCTATTTTTATGGGAGAGAGTTGCTATTACCTTGCAATGTCAATATAATTGCAGATTTCTAAAAAGGCACTAAACATATATGTAGATTATGTGCATATCATAGTTGGAGTATTCTTTGAAGCTCACTGCCCTGATGTGTCACTTCACTAGCCTGCTGGGGAGGAGGAAGGAGTGACCTCCTCCCTGGCCAGCCTATGTTCCTGACTCTTGGGAGTCATCACACTGCATGGCAGGGGGTCAGAATCCTGTTTTGCCTGCAGCAGGCACAGTAAACTCGGGCTTGCCAGCCAAAGCACAGAGCGGCTGGAGTTACAGGAGGGCAACCACTACACCAAACTCCACATATTTAGGTGCTCCCATAAGGGAGCTAGACAGCCGGGTCTGCCTGGGTGCAAGTCCCTTGTTATCCTATTGACTGCCTATCACTTACTGTGTACTTTAATGGTAAAGACACTATACAGACATTGCACTTACATGTCTACACTCTTTATTTTGTAAGCTTGTTATTAAACAAAGCTCATCATACAATGCAGTACTGAAAAGGATGCTGTAATCAACAGAATCTGGTACAGTACTGAGGCTGGAACAGGTAATAAGCACTGGACATTGAAGACTGAGTCTTCCTCTGGCACTTTTACGGCCTTGCAGTCGATCAGGTCTCGCCACCGCCATAATCTATCAGTCACTCAACCTGGCTCCATTGCCTCAATGCACCACCATGTCAGTGTCCCAGTATTCTCGCAGGCTCCCTACACTTTTTCGAACTTTCTGCCTCAGTAGATCACCTCCTCCACCCTCTGACACCAATCTAGATCTGCCTCCCACACTACAACACTCAGAGGGAGACTTGCTCCCCATCTTCTTGCAACATTTAGCTTTGCCGCTTTGGCCGCTGTTGTCAGCCAAATCTTTGTGTATAAAGGCCAAGCCTCCTCCCCCGCACAGCCACTAAAAGCCACTTGGCATCAAGGGGCAGCCACAGAGACACGACCCAGGACATCACATCTGTCATCCCCCGCCAGAAGCCCCGGATCACGGGGCACTACCATAAAATGTGAAAAAAGGTGGCCTCTTTGGTGCAACTCCTGATGCACTACGACGTATCAGTTGTCCCAATCCTAAGTAAAAGAAGGCTTGAGTATTATGACCCGTGACAAATTTTGAGTTGTACTAGCCTGAACCTGCCTCAGATACTGTTTCTCTGTGACCATGCAGAGCCTCGGCCCGGTCCTCGTCATCTATTTCCCCAAAGTCGTCCGTTGAAGAATTTACATGTCTACACTTTTAATATACTGCACCCTGCATCCTGGGCACAAGAGCCCTTTGTGAGAAGTTGGTCTGGTATATGATGATGACTATTCTAGTGATCACCTTGCACCAGTCCAAACAACCCTTATGGTGATCGTTGTAAGTCAACCTTATAGACCAGCTATCCTAGTGCTAGTATGGACAGAACAGTCTTAGGCTAAAAGACTCTAGAGGGCGTGTAAAGGCAGCTGTTTTACCATTTTTTCTATTTAGGGGGTTTTATAAAGCTCTTGGTGACGCACAGCGGCGTGTCCCCGCGTTGAGGAGCTGAATTTACTGGAACTTACACATGCGGAACACCTTACTGTGCGAATAATGCAGCTTTGAGCTTGGCTCTAAAGAGTGGTTCTGATGATTCCAATCGCAACGCCGTGGGTAGCTTATTCCATCTAGCAGCTGCAAGGTGCCTAAAGGATCTTCCGCCCATCCGAGCTCTGGACACCTTAGGAACGACTAGGAGTCCTGAGCCGGAAGATCTCAGGGAGCAGGACGGCTCGTAGGATGTCAGCAGTCCTTTCAGCGGGAGAGGAGACCTCCCATAGATAATCCGGTGACACGTACATAGTGCCTTGAATTCTACCCTGCTTCTAATCGGGAGCCAGTGCAAAGACCGGAGGGCCGCTATGGATGCAGCTCTTCTGGGTAGTCTGAGCACTAGTCGGGCAGCGGCATTCTGTAAAACCTGTAGGCGGCTCAGATTCTTCTCCAGGGTCCCTATGTAGAGAAGATTGCCGTAGTCCATCTTTGACGTGACTAGTGCATGTACCAGGGTTTGACGGGCTCTGATAGGTAAGAACTTCAATACCTTCCTAAGACTTTTGAGAGTCCCGAAGCATGATCCAACCACCTGATTGATCTGGGGGCCAAAGGTAAGGTCGGAATCAAACCAAATGCCCAAGTTCTTTGCTTTCTGGCAAGGGATGGGTGTTGGACCTAAGCAAGGCGGCCACCATGCCGACGTCCACGCCGATTGGCCTCCCCCCACTACCAGCACCTCGGTCTTGCCTCCGTTGAGCTTGAGGCAATTGGCGGATATCCAGGCAGCAAGATCTTGCATGCAAGCTCTGAAGATGTCCGCCGAAGGACCAGGCGCACGCGACAGGGAGATGACCAACTGCGTGTCGTCGGCATAAGACACCATTCGGAGGCCGTAACTCTCTACTAAGGTGGCAATCGGGGCAACATAGAGATTAAAAAGTGTCGGACTCAGGGACGAGCCCTGCGGCACCCCCTGATCCAAAGAGATTCGCTCCGAATAATGATCACCTTGCCTCACTTGGAAACCTCGGCCTGTGAGAAATGAATAGATCCATTTCAGCGCTGCCCCTCTCACCCCGCCTTTGTTCAGACACTGTAGCAAGATGGAGTGTGCTACAGTGTTGAACGCCGCGCTGAGGTCTAAGAGGATTAAGGCCATAGTTTGTCCCTCATCAGCCCCTTGCCTAAGGGTTTCGGTAGCCCTGAGAAGGGCAGACTCCGTGGAGTGACGGGCCGAAACCCGAATTGGGTGGGATGAAGAAGGTTGCTTTCCTTCACAAATTTCATTAGCTGTTTATTTACCACCTTCTCCGCTACCTTAGAGAAATAAGGCAGCAAGGAGATGGGGCGAAGGTTGTCTAGCTTCTCACAACTAATGTTGGGCTTCTTACGGAGGGGAAGCACCACAGCCTGTTTCCAGTCCTCTGGTATGGAACTGGAGCAGAAGGAGATATCCAGCAGGTGTCTAATGTAGGGTTCGAGTGTTTCCAGACTGTCTCCCAACCTTTTTGGGGAGGCGGGATCTCGAGGAGAGCCAGATTTGACAGATCTGCATATTTTAACTAAATCCACCGATGAGGGGGCTTCATCTCTTGAAGACTCTGCTGGCACTACCGCTGCAGGTGGTATATCGGGAAAAGCAGAGTAAATCTTAGACACTTTATCCCCAAAGTAGTTGGCAATTCGATTGCATGCTGCTACTGAATGATCTTCGTCTTGAGTGGAGGTTTTTGGGGTGGCCAGGGATTTATATATGCTAAACAGTTCCCTGGCGGAGTTCTCTGCCTCTTGGATTCTGTCGGCATAGTATGTGGCCTTCTCTGTCCGGATCTTATTGTGATAGGTGCGTCTCTTTGCGAGATAGGCCTCTTTCATCCGGACATCATACGCCACTCTCCACTGTCTTTCTGCACGTTTGCAGTCTCTTTTGGCGCAGCGCAGTGCCTCGCTAAACCAGGGAGCTGTTCTTTGTCTGTGGACACCTTTTGTTGGCCGACCAAGTGGGGCTGTGCAGTCGAGGGCAGCCGTGATGCGGTCATTGAGCAATTTATTTGCCGTCGCCACTTCATTGCCTCCTGGGGGTCCTTCCACAGTAAGAGCCTTGTTAAACTCTTGCAGGGAGAATTTTGCCCACCTGCGTCGAGAATAGTTGAGTGGGGTAGGGACGATAGATTTATATTTGGGCAGATAGATAATAAATGGAACATAAAAGTGATCTGTCCAGGGCAGGGGCACTGGGGGAGCAACTAAGACATCCTCCCAGTTAGCAAATATTGGGTCTAGCAAGTGCCCATGATTGTGTGTAGGAAGCTGCCCCTTCAGCTCTAACTGTAGGGTGTGAAGTTCTTCACGGAACTCCACCGCTCCTTTATCTGATAAGTCTTCCAGGTGTGTGTTTAAGTCACCTAGCAGCAGGAACTTATCCCTCCTGATCGCAGTTTCTGTGACACACTCTAAAAGACTACCTTTGAATCTGGACATAGGTCCTGGTGGGCGGAAGACTAGTAGTCCCTTTATAGTCATGCTCCCATCAATCTTTATGGTAAAAACACCCGCCTCACATCCTGCCAGATTGATTGGTTCAGGTTTACAGGCCCATTGCTGTTTAAAGGCAATCGCAATTCCTCCTCCTCTGCCTACAGGTCTGTCCAGGCGCACCATCTGGTAGTCGTCTGGTAAGGCCTGAACAATATCGGGATCGGAGTTTGCCTCCAACCATGTTTCAGTGATAAACAGCAAATCTGGATGTTTATCAGTGAGGAGGTCATATACATCGTGCTTATGGCAGCTAAGCGACCTCGCGTTAATCAGGCCGCAAGACAGCGAAGAGCAATATATAACCCCTTGAATATCAAATGAAAGGACACCACACAGGATATATATAAAATATATATGTATTTATTTACTAACACACTCCTCTGAACTCTTTATGAGGTCAGAGGCCAAAGCACATAACAAGACACTTAGTTATTATACGTTAAGTTGCACAATTTACGGTTAGGCCCTAGGGGCGAAGCAAACCATATACCATGAAAGTGGTATAAGTACAACGTCACGAGAAAAGGAAAGGCTTAGGGCCTAGGGAATCGCTGGGGCTACACTGTCTGAACAGTAGTTTAGAAGTAGGAGGCCCACAGGCGGCGCCTGCAGTGTCTTTACACACACACACGAGAATCAATGCAAAGTCAATAGGAACTTAGAAGTTAGATAAGGAAGGATTTAGGACACTTCCGGTTGAGCTAGGAGGAAACAACTAAAAATCTCGACACTTGGATAGTCAATACCCTTGGGAGCACCAAAGTACTCGTGTTACCTCACCCACGGATGGCGGGTGCATAGGTGTGAAGATGTGTCGGGTTTCGTCGTTGGATCCTATGGAGACCTGAAGAAAGATGCTGCAGGCGACCAGGAGGAAGATGTCCGGGTGGATCCAAGGGTGGATCGAGGATGAAGAGGACCTGAAAGCAGAGGGGACAGAGTCTTGGTCACTAGCCAGTGACGAGGTGGAACCAGGAAGGAACCAGACGATGTCGAAGAGCAATCAGGTGCTGTCTTGAAGCTTGTCTTTGCAGCCACGTGGACCAGGAGGCGTCGATGACAACCAGGTGCTGGAAACGAGCTGTCCCATGAAGGTTCTCGCAGATGGAGGGGTCGACTTCCGGATTGGAGTCAACAAGCCTTGGCAAAGGCAACCCATGCAGGATTCAAAGAAGGCTTCTGGTGCAGACCAGCAAGGTCTGGGGTGCTTCTCCTTTGCAGGGAACAGGGGCCAGTCTGGAGCAACTAGACCAGTGATGTGATTCAAAAGGATTGTCGTCACAGAGGCTACTAGCCAACGGGCCAGCAACCGGACAACGTGTCGAGCAGAACACAAGCAGAAGGGCCCCACGCAGAACTCGTGGCGTGTGGAGGGATGATCTCCGGTGCAGGTGGAGCTCGGGTTCGGGGTTTCTCAATCCCCAGTGCACAGCTTAAAGGAGGCCTCAGGAGCTGCATTGTTAGCAAGTTGCAGGCTTTCCAAGATGTCCGGTCCCACGTGTCTCGTCACCTCCACGGATCTCAGCTATGTTGCAGTCGTGAAGAGAGGTCTCAGAGAGGTCTGGAAGTCTGGGTCATGTCAGGCTCTGTGCTCGGGTTCCGGCGGGAACGTCGACAAAGCAAGTCGTTGATTTGCTGGATGGTGCCTGGTTGCCCAGGGTGGTCACTTCTTGGCCACAAGTGAGATTCTGCAGTCTTCAGCTTCAGTAGAACGTCGAAGGCCCAGAGTTTTGTGTCAAGTTTCAATTCAGGATTAATCTTAAGTCTCAGGACTCAGCTCCTACCTTTATACAACTAAAAGGGACTGGATTACTTTCTAAATCCCTCCTATGGGTGGGACCAGGAAGGGGGTGGTTACACCCCCTCTCCTTTGTCCAGTTTCACGCCAGAGTTGGGGCTGGAGTGCCCCAGCAACCGGTTTGAACTGGGGTATGCAAGGAGCACCTAGTGTGTCCCAGGCAGTGTCTCATTCTATTCAGCCGTTCCTGTCCCAATACACAAAGTCCTGTCTGGGGTGGTGCTCGCACCTCCCCAGGCAGGAAACCTATTGTCCAAACCTCTGTGACTGGAAGGACTCCCAACAGCAGGAGGGCAGACTTGTGTCGGTGGCAGCAGCGTCCATTTTGTGACGCTGGGGCTCTGGTTAACTTTAACCGGGATACTCAGCAACAACATGTCTTCTCCCTCTAGAAGGGTGGAATACTACCCCGGCGCCATAATTGGCGAGGGGGTAGTATTCCAAAGCGTATGACACCTTACACGGCATGTTTGGATAAAGCCAAACCAAAGTTAGCATTTAACTGCGAGGATTATAATGCACTTAAGAGTATATGGTATGACGATATCATAGAACAGCTATAAGGACATGGTTCCGAAAGCTGCAGCCAGGCTCAGCTCATGCTAGAGCACCATCTCACACATAACCAAGCACTCTGCCTCCGGGATTGTTAAGGCCTGCCATAGGGGTGACTCAAAGGTTACTACGTGTCTATATATAAGTAGGTATAGGAATACTATACCTAAGCAAGGGGTAATTACACGACCTTGCCCCAGCTGAGGTATCAGCCAGTTGTGTGTTTTTGAGTGGCCAGCCAGGGGTGGCATAATACCTGCTGCAGCCCCTGGTAGGCCTTGGTTACACCTATGTCCTGAGTACCTAGGGTACACTTCTTCAGGGGCTGACAAGGTGAACCAATTCCCAATTGTGGATGTACCTAGAGTACATGGTGTAAATTTAGAGAGAGTGCATCTGTGCTGTGGGTCTGATTAGCAGGCCCACAGCCATATCTAAGTCGAAAACCAGTAAAGCAAAGAAAAAAGTGGGGGTGACCATAGGAAGCAGACCCTACTCTCCTACACAACCCCCCCCTAAACTTAGGGACATTAAACTAACCTTGACCAGTTGAGTCTTCATGTTCTAAGTGGAAATATCTGGAGAGCCCATCTACATTTGCATGGTCAGTCCCAGGCCTATGTTCCACTGTAAAGTCCACCCCCTGTAGGAAAATGGGAAAATGGACCACCTAAGAAGTTTGGGGTTTTCACCCTTCATCTGATTTAGCCATAGGAGGGGCTTGTGGTCAGTCTGAATCTTGAAGTGAGTGTCAAACAAGTATGGCCTCAACTTCTTCAGGGCCCAAACCACAGCAAAGGCCTCCCTCTCTATAGCTGACCAACGTTTCTCTCTAGGGGTCAGCCTTCTGCTTATGAAAGCAATGGGCTGGCCTTCTATATTCAGTTGTGAAAGTACAACTCCCACACCCACCTCAGAAGCATCTGTTTGGACTATGAACTCTTTGGAGTAATCTGGACTTTTCAGAATGGGTGCAGTACACATGGCCTGCTTCAGGTCATTAAATGCCTTTTGACAGCTAACTGTCCACTGAACTTTCTTTGGCATCTTTTTGGGAGTTACATCATTCAGTGGTGTCACAATGGACCCATAGTTTTTAACAAACTTCCTGTAGTTCAGTCTCTGATGGTCTGGATCTTGCTCTCCAGTGGCTGGACCTGACCCCCACCTACCAGGTGGCCCAGGTACACAACCTTGCTCTGCCCTATCTGGCACTTTGTAGCCTTGATAGTGAGGCCTGCCTTTTGCAGGGCCTCTAAAACATTCCTCAGGTGGACCAGGTGATCCTCCCAGGTGGAGCTAAAGACTGCAATATCATCTAGATAATCTGCACAATAGTCATCCAGTCCTGTGAGAACTTGATTCACCAGCCTTTGGAAAGTGGCAGGTGCATCCTTCAAACCAAAGGGCATTATCACAAATTGATAATGTCCTCCTGGGGTCGAAAATGCTGTCTTGGCTTTTGCATCCTCAGCTAATCTGATTAGCCAGTAGCCTGCTGTCAGGTCAAATGTGCTCAAGAACTTGGCAGAAGCCAATCTATCAATGAGCTCATCTGCCCTGGGGATGGGGTGGGCATCTGTCCTAGTGACAGCATTGAGACCTCTGTAGTCTACTCAAAACCTCATCTCTCTCTTACCATCTTGGGTGTGAGGTTTTGGCACCAGGACTACTGAACTGGCCCAGGGGCTCTCTGAGGGCTCAATAACTCCCAGCTCCAACATATTTTGGACCTCTGTGCTTATGCAGTCCCTGACATGGTCAGGTTGCATGTATATCTTACTCTTGACAGGCAGACTGTCACCAGTGTCCACCTCATGGGTGCACCAGCTTGTCTGACTTGGGGCCAGGGAAAACAGATGTCTGAAGGACTGAACAACTTGTCTGCAGTCCTGTTGCTGATGTTCAGAGAGGCTGTCAGCAAAGACTACACCATCTACTGAACCATCATCAGGGTTTTGAGTAAGCAGGTCTTGGAGAGGGTCACTCTCTTCCTCCTGTCCCTCATCTGTAGCCATGAGCAAGCCCATATCTGCCCTGTCGACAAATGCTTTGAGTCTGTTGACATGAAGCACCCGGTGGGGGCTTCTGGGAGTCCCAAGGTCCACCAAGTTGGTGACTTCTCCCTTCTGTTCAACTATTGTGTGGGGCCCAGACCATTTGTCCTGGAGTGCTGCTGGGGCCACTGGCTCAAACACCCACACTTTCTGTCCTGGCTGGTACACAGTCAGCACAGCCTTTTGGTCATGCTAAGCTTTCTGAAATTCTTGGCTATCCTTAAGGTTTTTAGAAGCCTTCTCCATATACTCAGCCATCCTGGAGCGGAGACCAAGTACATAGTCCACTATGTCATGCTTAGGCTTTTTGAGAGGTAACTCCCATCCTTCCTTCACAAGACATAGCGGTCCCCTTACAGGATGCCCAAACAAAAGCTCAAAAGGACTGTAGCCAACCCCCTTTTGTGGGACCTCTCTGTAAGCAAACCGAAGGCAGGGTAAAAGGATGTCCCATCTTCGCCTCAGCTGTTCTGGTAACCCTTTTATCATCCCTTTGAGGGTCTTGTTGAATCTCTCCACAAGCCCATTACACTGTGGGCGATAGGGGTTGGTGAACCTATAGTTGACACCACACTCCTTCCACGTTGCAGTCAAATATCCTGACATGAAGTTTGTACCTCTGTCAGAGACAACCTCCTTTGGAAACCCCACTCTGGAGAAAACTCCAAGTAGGGCCCTTGCCACAACATGAGCTGTTGTGGTCCTCAGGGGAATAGCTTCTGGATACCTGGTGGCATGATCCACTACCACCAGTATAAATCTGTGCCCAGATGCTGTTTGGGGGTCCATTGGTCCTACAATGTCTATCCCCACTCTTTCAAAGGGTACCCCCACCACAGGTAGTGGTATGAGGGGGGCCTTTGTTGTGCCACCTGATTTGCCACTGGCTTTGCAGGTAACACAGGAGCGACAAAACTCCTTGGTATCTTCTGACATGTCAGTCCAGTGAAAGTGAGGGACAAGCCTGTCCCAAGTCTTGTTCTGGCTCAGGTGTCCTGCTAAGGGAATATCATGGGCCAAGGTAAGAAGGAAGCCCCTAAATCGCAGAGGTATAACCAACCTCCTGGAAGCACCAGGCTTGGGGTCTCAAGCCTCTGAATAAAATAGCCCCTCATCCCATCCCAATACACTTTATGGGTACCTTGAGCATTCCCAGCAGTCTCAGCAGCAGCCTGCTGTCTGAGGGGTTCAAGAGAGGAACAGTCTAATTGTGCCTGCCTCAGATCTGCGCTTGAAGGTCCCCCTGTCCCAAGAAACTCAACCTGATCATGCTCAAGCTCTTCTAGGACAGTTTCCTCTTGGATCTCAGAATCATCCTCCTGGGAGGGCTGATCCTCAACCTGAGGCAGGGGGAAAGGCACTGCTTTAATCCTCTTGCTCTTTCTCTTGGGTGGTGTCTGGTCTATTGTTCCAAGATCCAGCACCTGTTCAGGTAAGCACTTTTTGGCCTATGACCTGGTCACAGCAAGGACATGTGCTGATATTCCCAGCATTTCTGCATGGGTCCTATACTCCACCTCAGACCAAACTGAGGTTTCAAGATCATTTCCTAACAGACACTCTACTGGAAGGTCTGAACTTACCACAACTCTTTTGAGGCCAGTTACCCCTCCCCAGGAGGAGTTAACAACTGCCACACTATGGGAGGTAGTGGCATTGCTACTGTTGGTCACTAGGTACTTCTCACCTAGTATGATCTGTTCAGGGTCCACAACGTTAGGTGTCACCATGGTGACACTGGCACATGTGCCCCTGTAGGCCTGAGCCATCTTATAATTAATAAAAGGTGTCTACCTGTACTTGCTCAGATTACTGGGACTTACAGTAGAGGATATTGCTATGTCCCCATTACAGACAAGAACAGCCTGAAATGGTACTCTGACTAGGCCAGAGTCCATCTCAGTTCCCAGGGTCAACCCTACTACACCCTTTTGCTGGGAACCACCACTAACAGCTGGACTAGGGGGAACAGTTGCCTTAGGGGCAATGGTGGTTGGTGCTGTGCCCTTCTTGGTGCACTCACTAAACCAGTGAGAGACTGACTTACAGTATCCACACCAGGGCTTCTTTGGGCCTTCTTGTTTCTGTTTGTTCTTTTTGGAGCCACCCTCCCCCTGTGCCTTTTGGGGGCCTGGTGAAGACTTCTGGTCTTTTGGTTTCTGCTCATTACCCTTCTGGTCTGCCTTTTCTGATCACCCCCCTGGTTCTCGTTTTTCTGCTTAATCCTGGTTCTGACCCATTTGTCATCCTTCTTTCCCAATTCTCGGGGAGAGGTCAGATCAGAGTCAATCAGGTATTGATGCAATAACTGGTTTTGACAATTGTTAAGTATTTGCTCGCTCATGATCAAATTATACAATCCTGTATAGTCCTTAACTTGACTTCCCAATAACCAGCCTTCCAGAGCCTTAATGGCACAATCAACAAAATCAGTCCAGTCCGGAGTCTGTGTCTTCTGGGTATCCCTGAACAACAACCTATATTGTTCAGTGGTTAGGCCAAACCCATCAATCAGAGCACTCTTCAGGATGGAGTGCTTGTTAGCATCCCCATCACTAACTGTGAGGAGCTTATCTCTACCTTTTTCTGAAAAGGAGAGCCATAAGATTGCTGCCCACTGACTTTGGAGTACCTGCTGCACTTTGCAGGCCCTCTCTAAAGCAGTAATCCATTTGTGGATGTCATCCCCTTCTTTGTAGGGGGCACAATCTTGCTTAGGTTTCTATTTTCATGGGACCTATCTTTATCCTTAGGGATATTGCTGCCACCAGTGGGTTCAACCCACCACTCTCTTTGTGCTCTCTGGCACGAGCAAGCTTCTCTTTGGCCAAGGAAACTTCAAGTTCTTGCCTCTCAATCCATAGAGTAGCCTCTCTCATTCTGGCCTCATGTTCCCTTCTCTGAGGAGAGGTCATCTCTCTCTGAGCAGGGCCATGAGAGCCACGTGAAGCATAAGATAGGAGAGATTCCCTTGAGTGGGATCTTCCTCTCTTCTGCCACTGGGTAAGCCCACTTAGGGGTCTGTATGGGGGCTGCCCATACTGACTCCCATGTATGCTTAGGTTAGCCTGGCTAAGTCTACTGACTGGTACCTGGCTGTTTACCTCAAGATCAGAATCTTTCTCTTCTACCCCCTCTTCTTCCTCATCTGGTACAATAGTATCAGCATTATCATCTGAGGAGGGAAGGACTTCATCTGCACTACCTCAATCACCTGTCTTAGGTGGCTGTTGAGCATCATGCTCTTCCAAGAGCTCAATCAGGAATATGAGGGTAGGGTTTGAACCCTGATTTAGCCTTCTAGAAGTACACAGTTGTGTCAATTCTTGGAAGGCTAAGGCTTCATATCTCGAAGCAGTCCTCAAGGGATCTAACTCTGCACGCAGAGAACCACTGGGGTTCACTGTCTGAGACATGGTTTCTAGTGAGGTGTGGTGTTGCACCTACCTACACTATTTATTTCCCTACAGAACCTTTCTAGGAGTTGTAGTCAGGGTGTGCTAGGCCCAGGCTCTACAACAGCTAAGATCAGTAGAACTTAAGTATACTAAGAATTGTTTTTATATGTACCTACAGGTACCTATGTGATCTTTCAAATGATACCTCAAGATTACAAGTGGTAAAACAACAGCAAGCTCTAATCCCAACCGCTGCACACCAATGTGAGAAGTTGGCCTGGTATATGATGATCACTATTTTAGTGATCACCTTGCACCAGTCCAAACAACCCTTATGGTGATGGTTGTAAGTCAACCTTATAGACCAGCTATCCTAGTGGTAGTGTGGACAGAACAGTCTTAGGCTAAAAGACTCTAGAAGGCGTGTAAAGGCAGCTGTTTTACCATATGTAACACCTTGAATATCAAATAAAAGGACACCACACAGGATATATATAAAACATATATGTATTTATTTACTAACACACTCCTCTGAACTCTTTATGAGGTCAGAGGCCAAAGCACATAACAAGACACTTAGTTATTATATGTTAAGTTGCACATTTTACGGTTAGGCCCTAGGGGCGAAGCAAACCATATACTAAGAAAGTGGTATAAGTACAACGTCACGAGAAAAGGAAAGGCCTAGGGCCTAGGGAATCGCTGGGGCTACACTGTCTGAACAGTAGTTTAGAAGTAGGAGGCCCACAGGCGGCGCGTGCAGTGTCTTTACACACACAAGAGAGTCAATGCAAACTCAATAGGAACTTAGAAGTTAGATAAAGAAGGATTTAGGACACTTCCGGTTGAGCTAGGAGGAAACAACTAAACATCTATACACTTGGGTAGTCAATACCCTAGGGAGCACCGAAGTACTCGAGTTACCTCACCCACGGACGGCGGGTGCATAGGTGTGAAAATGTGTCGGGTTTTGTTGTTGGATCCTATGGAGACCTGAAGAAAGATGCTGCTGGCGACCAGGAGGAAGATGTCCGGGTAGATCCAAGGGTGGATCGAGGATGAAGAGGACATGAAAGCAGAGGGGACAGAGTCTTGGTCACTAGCCAGTGACCAGGTGGAACCAGAAAGGAACCAGACGATGTCGAGGAGCAATCAGGTGCTGTCTTGAAGCTTGTCTTTGCAGCCACTTAGACCAGGAGACGTCGACGACAACCAGGTGCTGGAGACGAGCTGTCCCACAAAGTTTCTCGCAGAGGGAGGGGTCGACTTCTGGATTGGAGTCAACAAGCCTTGGCAAAGGCAACCCACGCAGGATTCAAAGAAGGCTTCTGGTGCAGACCAGCAAGGTCTGGGGTGCTTCTCCTTTGCAGGGAAGCAGGGGCCAGTCTGGAGCAACTAGACCAGTGATGTGATTCAAAAGGATTGTCGTCACAGAGGCTACTAGCCAACGGGCCAGCAACCGGATAACGCGTCGAGCAGAACACAAGCAGAAGGGCCCCACGCAGGACTCGTGGCATGTGGAGGGCTGATCTTCGGTGCAGGTGGAGCTCGGGTTCGGGTTTCTCAATCCCCAGTGCACAGCTTAGAGGAGGCCTCGGGAGCTGCATAGTTAGCAAGTTGCAGGCTTTCCAAGATGTCCGGTCCCACGTGTCTCGTCCCCTCCACGGATCTCAGCTATGCTGTAGTTGTGAAGAGAAGTCTCAGAGAGGTCTGGAAGTCTGGGTCTTGTCAGGCTCTGTGCTCAGCTTCCGGCGGGAACGTCGACAAAGCAAGTCGTTGATTTGCTGGATGGTGCCAGGTTGCCCAGGGTGGTCACTTCTTGGCCACAAGTGAGATTCTGCAGTCTTCAGCTTCAGCAGAACGTCGAAGGCCCAGAGTTTTGTGTCAAGTTTCAATTCAGGATTAATCTTAAGTCTCAGGACTCAGCTCCTACCTTTATACATCTAAAAGGGGCTGCATTACTTTCTAAGTCCCTCCTATGGGTGGGACCAGGAATGGGGGTGGTTATACCCCCTCTCCTTTGTCCAGTTTTGCGCCAGATCTGGGGCTGGAGTGCCCCAGCAACCGGTTTGAACTGGGGTATGCAAGGAGCACCTAGTGTGCCCCAGGCAGTATCATTCTATTCAGCCCTCCCTGTCCCAATACACAAAGTCCTGTCTGGGGTGGCGCTCGCACCTCCCCAGGCAGGAAACCTATTGCCCAAACCTCCGTGACTGGAAGGACTCCCAGCAGCAGGAGGTCAGACTTGTGTCTGTGACAGCAGCGTCCATTTTGTGACGCTGGGGCTCTGGTTAACTTTAACCGGGATATTCAGCAACAACATGTCTTCTCCCTCTAGAAGGGTGGACTGCTACCCCCGTCGCCAGAATTGGCGACGGGGTAGTATTCCAAAGCGTATGACACCTTACACGACATGTTTGGATAAAGCCAAACCAAAGTTAGCATTTAACCGCGAGGATTATAATGCACTTAAGAGTATATGGTATGACGATATCATAGAACAGCTATAAGGACATGGTTCCAAAAGCTGCAGCCAGGCTCAGCTCATGCTAGAGCACCATCTCACACACAACCAAGCACTCTGCCTCCAGGATTGTTAAGGCCTGCCATAGGGGTGACTCACAGGTTACTACGTGTCTATATATAAGTAGGTATAGGAATACTATACCTAAGCAAGGGGTGATTACACGATCTTGCCCCAGCTGAGGTATCAGCCAGTTGTGTCTGTTTGAGTGGCCAGTCAGGGGTGGCATAATACATGCTATGCTAGTGGTAGCGAGGACAGAACAGTCTTAGGCTAAAGGACTCTAGAGGGCGTGTAAAGCCAGCTGTTTTACCATATGTAAATCTTGAATATCAAATGAAAGGACACCACACAGGATATATATAAAATATATATGTATTTATTTACTAACACACTCCTCTGAACTCTTTATGAGGTCAGAGGCCAAAGCACATAACAAGACACTTAGTTATTATACGTTACGTTGCGCAATTTATGGTTAGGCCCTAGGGGCGAAGCAAACCATATACTAAGAAAGTGGTATAAGTACCACGTCACGAGAAAAGGAAAGGCCCAGGGCCTAGGGAATCACTGGGGCTACACTGTCTGAACAGTAGTTTAGAAGTAGGAGGCCCACAGGCGGCGCGTGCAGTGTCTTTACACACACGCGAGAGTCAATGCAAAGTCAATAGGAACTTAGAAGTTAGATAAAGAAGGATTTAGGACACTTCCGGTTGAGCTAGGAGGAAACAACTAAAAATCTATACACTTGGATAGTCAGTACCCTTGGCAGCACCGAAGTACTCGAGTTACCTCACCCACGGACGGCGGGTGCATAGGTGTGAAGATGTGTCGGGTTTTGTTGTTGGATCCTATGGAGACCTGAAGAAAGATGCTGCTGGCGACCAGGAGGAAGATGTCCGGGTGGATCCAAGGGTGGATCGAGGATGAAGAGGACATGAAAGCAGAGGGGACAGAGTCTTGGTCACTAGCCAGTGACCAGGTGGAACCAGGAAGGAACCAGACGATGTCGAGGAGCAATCAGGTGCTGTCTTGAAGCTTGTCTTTGCAGCCACGTAGACAATGAGACGTCGACGGCAACCAGGTGCTGGAGGCGAGCTGTCCCACAAAGGTTCTCGAAGATGGAAGGGTCGACTTCCGGATTGGAGTCAACAAGCCTTGGCAAAGGCAACCCACGTAGGATTCAAAGAAGGCTTCTGGTGCAGACCAGCAAGGTCTGGGGTGCTTCTCCTTTGCAGGGAAGCAGGGGCCAGTCTGGAGCAACTAGACCAGTGATGTGATTCAAAAGGATTGTCATCACAGAGGCTACTAGCCAACGGGCCAGCATCCGGATAACGCGTCGAGCAGAACACAAGCAGAAGGGCCCCACGCAGAACTCGTGGCATGTGGAGGGCTGATCTTCGGTGCAGGTGGAGCTCTGGTTCGGGTTTCTCAATCCCCAGTGCACAGCTTAGAGGAGGCCTCGGGAGCTGCATAGTTAGCAAGTTGCAGGCGTTCCAAGACGTCCGGTCCCACGTGTCTCGTCGCCTCCACGGATCTCAGCTATGCTGTAGTTCTGAAGAGAGGTCTCAGAGAGGTCTGGAAGTCTTGGTCTTGTCAGGCTCTGTGCTCAGCTTCCGGCGGGAACGTCGACAAAGCAAGTCGTTGATTTGCTGGATGGTGCCAGGTTGCCCAGGGTGGTCACTTCTTGGCCACAAGTGAGATTCTGCAGTCTTCAGCTTCAGCAGAACTTCGAAGGCCCAGAGCTTTGTGTCAAGTTTCAATTCAGGAGTTATCTTAAGTCTCAGGACTCAGCTCCTACCTTTATACATCTAAAAGGGGCTGCATTACTTTCTAAGTCCCTCCTATGGGTGGGACCAGGAAGGGGGGTGGTTACACCCCCTCTCCTCTGTCCAGTTTCGCGCCAGAGCTGGGGCTGGATTGACCCAGCAACCGGTTTGAACTTGGGTATGCAAGGAGCACCTAGTGTGCCCCAGGCAGTGTCTCATTCTATTCAACCCTCCCTGTCCCAATACGAACATAAGTTACTTACCTGTAAACTGTGGTTCTCCAGTATCGGTGTCTTTCATAGATTCACATGCTTGAATATTCCCCGTCGTCGAAGTGGGAGTCCCACGGTACATAAAATAGCAGTAATATATGCATTTATAAATAAACAATTATCATAATTATATATATACATATACATACGTAAAATACAGTAAAGTATCCAAAACTTACAATAGAACAGTATAGGCCCATAGAAAGCCTAAGGGAGAAACTCAACTTAGTAACATATCAGTGTCATTATGTTTTGGTCCACATTCTAGCCAATCAGGCTGTAGTTCCCTCTAGAACCTTCTCCTCAGAAGCCCAAGTTCTCTGATTTTCGTAGTACAAAGTAACCAAAAGTGCCTGAGGAGAAAAGAGCCTCTGAGGGGAGGATGGGAAGGGTCGCATGTGAATCTATGAAAGACACCAATACTGGAGAACCACAGTTTACAGGTAAGTAACTTATGATCTTCTCCAGTATTAAGGGTGTCTTTCATAGATTCACATGCTTGAATAAGAGTAGAAAGCAGTAAATCATCATATAAGTCATAAAGGTAACACTAAACTTCAAGCATAGAAAAACATATCATTAAATATCTAATATATCAACATTCAAGAGAAAAAACCTTTATGACTGGAGGCGGGTAGCAACAGAGGCTCACCTTATTTAAAAAGATTCCGCAGCACCGCTTGTCCTACTGCTGCATCTGAGGCGTCTGTTGATTGCAGACAGTAGTGCTTTGTAAAAGTATGGCTGCTCGACCACGTAGCAGCTCTGCCAATGTGCCGCAGAGGTACCCCCGCAAAGAGGGCAGTAGAAGCCGACACAGCTCTAGTTGAATGAGCACGTACTGGAGCAGGAAGAGGCTTGCCAGCCCGTTGATGACAAAAAGTAATGGTAGAAGAAATCCAACTAGTAATAGTCTGTTTGGTAACAGGTTGTCCTTTACAGATCGGGCCATAGGCCACGAATAATTGATCCGATTTGCTGAATGATGCAGTGCGCTGATTGTAAAACTTGAGACAGCGTTTCAAATCCAAGGAATGCAATGAACGTTCAGCAGGAGTTTGTGGATCAGGAAAGATAGTCTTTAGAATGATGGGTTCATTGAGATGGAAATCACTTGGGACTTTCGGGATAAATCTAGGATTAGTACGTAGCGTAACAGCCTCATTGGAGAACTGGAGAAAATGAGGCTGAATTGTGAATGCCTGAATATCACTGACACGCCTAGGTGATGTCAAGGCGAGCAAAGGAGCCACTTTCCACGTGAGGAATTTTAAGCTTGCTGAGTGGATGGGCTCGAAAGGAGGTAGGAGAAGCTGAGACAAAACCAGATTTAGGCGCCAAGCTGGTGGAGGACGACGAATGGTTGGAAACATACGGAAGAGGCCTTTGAAAAACTGTTGGATGATTCTAGATGAATACAGCGAGGTGACGGAAGCAGGAAAGTGCTGCTAAAAACACCTTAAGAGTGGAGTGGGAAAGTCCCGACCTTGCAAGGGATAGGAAGAAAGGTAGGATCTGTTCCGGTTTGGCGGTCATTGGATCCAAGGCTTTGGTGTGGCACCAGACACAGAAACGCTTCCACTTCAGCAGATAGGTTTTAATGGTGGATGGAGCGCGAGCGTGCGCTAACACCTCTCTGCAATCTGTGTCGATGGTTAGACTCACAAATTCATTGTGTTCAGGTTCCAGGCATGGAGCCGGAGGTATGCCGGATCTGGGTGGCAAATCTGCCCTTGCTGCACCGGGAGGAGGTGAGGCAGAGGATATAGCGATACTGTCTCGTTCTGGGAAAACAAGAGCAGGTCCGAGAACCATGGGCGTCGCGGCCACTTGGGAGCGATCAGGATGACATGACAGGGTTGAAGCCTCATCATGTGCAACAGGCGCGGGATCAGGGGCTGCGGAGGGAAAGCGTAGATGAATTTGTTCAACCAGCTGATCGAGGTCGACTCTCTGTGGGGATGAATACTTGCAAAGCGTTGGCATTTCCTGTTGGCGGCAGTCGCAAAGAGATCCATCTGCGGCTGGCCCCACTGACGGAAAATTAACTCGAGAGTTGGTTGGTTGAGTTCCCACTCGTGATTGTCCGAGAGAGACCTGCTGAGTGAATCCGCCAGAACATTGGAAACACCCAGCACATGGATGGCTGTAAGATGAATTTAATGATGAATTGCCCATTCCCATATCTCCTGTGCTTGTTGGGAAAGCAGCAGGGACCTTGTGCCGCCCTGTTTGTTTAGGTAATGCATGCTGGTGGTGTTGTCTGTCCTCACCAGCAGAGATTGGCCCTGTACTATCCTCTGGAAAGATTTCAGGGCAAGGAAGATCGCAAGAAGCTCTAGGCGGTTTATATGCCAAGTGCGTTGGATTGCAGTCCACTTTCCTTTTACTGACATTCCTTCGAGATGCTCTCCCCAACCTTCCAGGGACGCATCGGTTGTGAGCGTCAGTCGGAGTTGCGTCTTGAAAAGACCGACCCATGGATATGTTGGGAGGGTGAGCCCACCACTCCTGAGCCACCTGAATGCGGGGCGTGAGAAGGATCCTGTCGTTGAAACATCCTGAAATCTGTTTCCACTGCTTGTCTAATTCCTCTTGCACGACCCTCATATGTAACCTGAAGTGGGGAATCAACTGTATGGCCGAGGAAGCCATGCCCAGGAATGATTTCAACATTCGGACTGAAACGTAAAGCTTTGACTGCAGGAATCGTACCATCTTGAGCATGCGGTCTTGTCTCTCCTGGGAGACGAAAACCTTTGCCAGCCGAGAATCTAGTGAGGCTCCTAGAAAATCTTGCCGCTGAGATGGGCGAAAGTGTGACTTCTGGCAATTGATGGAAAGGCCCAATTTTTGAAAAAGAGAGATGCAAGACTGGGTGTGCTGGATTGCCAGTTGGAGGTTCTGAGCCTTTATAAGACAATCGTCCAGGTATGGATAAAATTGAATGCCTTGTAGGCGCAGAAAAGCAGCTACCGGGGCCATGATCTTGGTAAAGACCCTCGGTGCTCAGCGTAGGCCGAACGGCAGGACTCTGAATTGGAAATGTAGGGGTCCAACTGTAAAACGGGGATACTTTCTGTGCCTGGGGTGAATAGGCACATGAAAGTATACGTCCTGGAGGCTGATCGTGGGTAAGAACTCTCCGGGACTGAGATAATTTAAAATTTGGAGCAAGGTCAACATTTGAAAAGTTTTTGACGTGATGAATTTGTTCAGGGCCCTTAAATCCAAAATGGGGCGCCACTCTCTCCACTTTTTCTTGACTAGAAAAAGCGGGAGTAAAACCCCTTGCCCTGCTGGCCTTGTGGTACGAGCTTGATAACACCTTTTCTGATCATCAATTTGACTTGAGTCAATAGTTCTCTGAAATGGGGAGGAGGCGGGCCAGTAGGGGGGCGATTGGGAGGAAATTTTGTAAACTCCAAGGTATGTCCTTTTGAAATCACGTCTAGGACCCATTGATCGGAGGTGATGTTGGACCAATTCAAGATGTAATTGAAGATTCGTCCTCCAATTTTTACAGTCGGCGGAAAATTTACGCTGGGACTGTCACTGTTTCTTTGTATTTGAACCACCCCTGTACGTGGTTTTCCTCTGGTATGGTCTGGAGGAGGTCTGTCGATTTTGGGACTGGTAGGTTTGTCTTTGCCGGTTGTCAGTGTAGGATCGAGATTGGTTTGATCCACAAAAAGTGGAAGAGTTGCCGCCTCTACCACGTGCTCCTCGAAATGGCTGTTTTCTATATTGGAGAGTTCCTAATGCCTTGGCCGTATCCGTATCCTTTTTGATTGATTCGAGGACCTCATCGACATGTTTGCCGACGAGCGAATCACCGTCATAAGGTAGATCGAGCATTTTAGCTTGAACCTCAGGGCGAAATGCTGTCGATTTTAACCAGCCTTGACACCTCAAAACAGCAGCCCCCGCCAATTGCCTGAACCCCGTAGAGGAGATATCAATGGCGCAGTCAATGATCTCTGAGGAGATCTTCTCACCCTCCTGAATGATGGCCTGTGCTTCCGCACGGATGGCATCCGGTAATTGTGGAAGCAATGCTGCAATCTCGGACCACATTTGGCGGTCATACTGCCCAAGAATAGACAAAGAATTAGCCGCCCTTACAGTGGTGGCTGCCATGGTGGTCAACTTTTTTCCTATGGAATCCAGCTTTCGGCCTTCCTGATCTGCAGGAGAGGTGAGAGGTGTGGAAGGATTGCGAGACCTTTTTTGAGCTGCCTGAGTAATGACGGAATCCGCCTTAGGCTGTGACACTAGGCATGACGGAGAATCTGGTGGCGCTTTATACTTTTTATCGAGTCTTGGTAAGACAGCCGGGATCAGATTTGGTCGCTCCATCAATTTGAGACCTTCATTCCAAATGTGGTCGATTATTGGAATAGTGTGAGCTTGCCTTTGAGGTAAGTCTTTAAAATCGTAAAGAAAACAGTCAGTCTGTTGGACATCTAGAGTGAGATGAAATCTCTTAGCAGCGCGGACCATCAAGTTGTGGAAGCTGCCAATGTCCACAGGAGGCGAGGCTAATGGCGACGTTGGTGGGGTTGAAGGTGTGTGAGCCCTGTAATCCTCCCACTCCTGAAGGCTGTTGTCATCATCATCATTCGGATCCGTGTTGTGAGGGTCTTGATCCTCATTATCCGTATCATGCTGGGTATCAATCAATCAATCAATCAATCAATCAGGAGTTTGTTAAAGCGCGACTACTCACCCGTAAGGGTCTCAAGGCGCTAGGGGTGGGGTGGGTGGGGGGGGGGGGGGTTGCAGGTTCCATTATATCAAGGAGGGGGTCTGTCGAAGAGCCAGGTTTTGAGGTTTCTTGCGAAGATGGGGAGCGATGTTGTCTGTCTGAGGTGGAGCGGAAGGGCGTTCCATGCTTTGGCCGAGAGGAAGGAGAAGGAGCGGCCTCCCGATCTGGTCTTCCTGGTGCGGGGGACCACGGCGTAGGAAAGCTGGGCTGATCGTAGGGTCCTATGGGGTGCGTGGAATTTGAGTTGGCTGTTCAGGTATGCTGGCCTGGTGCCGTGGAGGACCTTGTGTGCGTGGGTGAGCATCTTAAAGGTGATTCTCGCCTCCACAGGGAGCCAGTGGAGTGTGCGCAGGTGCTGGGAGATGTGGCAGTGTTTTGGCAGGTTGAGGACCAGTCTTGCGGCGGCGTTCTGGATGTTCTGTAGGTTGAGGATGAGGTTTTTGTTTATTCCGGCGTAGGGTGCGTTGCCGTAGTCGAGTCTGCTGGTGACCAGGGCGTGAGTGACTGTCTTCCGATGTTCGAGGGGGATCCATTTGAAGGTCTTACAAAGGAGGCGGAGGGTGTGGAAGCAGGAAGATGAGACAGAGTTGATCTGGCGGTCCATTTTGAGCTCGGATTCCAGGATGATTCCCAGGTTGCGTGCGTGGTCTGTGGGGGTTGGCGGGTTTCCGAGGGCGGTGGGCCACCAGGTGTCGCTCCAGGCATCGGGGTTTGGGCCCATGATGAGTACCTCTGTTTTGTTGGTGTTTAGTTGTAGGCAGCTGTTTTTCATCCATTTGGCGACGGCTTCCATGCCTTCTCGAAAGTTGCGTCTGGCGGTGTTGGGCTCGTTGGATAGGGAGAGGATGAGCTGGGTGTCGTCTGCATATGACACGATGTTGAGTCCGTAGGTTCTGACGATGGGGGCAAGTGGAGCCATGTAGACGTTGAAGAGCGTCGGGCTGAGGGAGGAGCCGTGGGGGACTCCGCAGGTGGTAGGTGTGGGGTCCGAGAGGAAAGGGAGGAGTCTGACCCGCTGCGTCCTGCCGGAGAGGAAGGAGCAGATCCAGTCGAGGGCCTTGTCCTGGATTCCTGCATCGTAGAGTTTGCGTATTAGGGTGCGGTGGGAGACAGTGTTGATCGCCGCTGATAGGTCGAGGAGGATGAGGGCTACTGTTTCTCCTTTGTCCAGTAAGGTGCGGATGTCGTCTGTTGCGGCGAGGAGGGCGGTTTCCGTACTGTGGTTTTTTCTGAAGCCGGATTGGGAGGAGTCGAGGATGTTGTGATCTTCAATGAATGTGGCGAGTTGGCTGATGATGGCTTTCTCGATGGCTTTCGCTGGGAACGGGAGCAGGGAGATGGGTCTGTAGTTTTTGAGGTTGGTGGGGTCCGCTGAGGGTTTCTTTAGGAGGGGGTTGACCTCGGCATGTTTCCAGTCGTCGGGGAACGAGGCGGTCGCCAGGGAGCGGTTGATGGTTTGGCGGAGCATGGGTGCGATGGTGTTGGTGGCTCTGTTGAAGATGTGGTGGGGGCAGGGGTCCGTGGGGGCCCCTGAGTGGATTGACTTCATTGTCTTCAGTGTGTCTTCAGTGATGAGGGCTGTCCAGTCATTGATCGCTGGTTTCCGGGTGTCGGGGTTGGTTGGTGAGGGTTCAGTGTGTTGGTTGTCTTCGCCGAAGTTGTCGTAGATGCTCTTGATTTTGTGGTGGAAAAAGATGCTGAGTTTGTCGCAGAGGTCCTGTGAGGGGGGGGTGTCGGTAGACTCACTGGTGGGTTGGCCAAACTCCTTGATGATGCTGAAGAGTTCCTTGCTGTTGTGTGCGTGGGTGGAGATTCTGTCTTCAATTGCTTTTTTCCTCATTTCTCTGATGAGTTGATGGTGGGCGTTGGTGGAGGCTCTGAAGTTGTTGTGGGCTTCTGTGGATTTGGTGTTTCTCCAGGCCTTTTCGAGGCGGCGGCATGTGTGCCTGGACTCTCGAAGTTCGGTGGTAAACCATCTGGCTTTCTTGGCACGGGTATTGTTGTTTTTCTTGAGGGGGGCTATGGTGTTGGTGCTGTCCGAGATCCATCTATGCAGGGTTCGGGCTGCGGTGTTAGGGTCGTCGTTTTCCGCGATGGTTGGGGTGGAGTTGTTGAGTGAGGAGGTGAGCTGGTCATCGGTGATTTTGGTTCAGTTTCTTTGTGGAAGCAGGTGCTGGTGTCTGTGGATGGTGGGTGTTCTGAAGGTGAAGTGGACGCAACGATGGTCGGTCCATGGGAGTTCGGTGGTGTGGCTGAAGGTGATGGAGTTTCCTGTAGTGAAGAGGGGGTCGAGGGTGTGTCCTGCTAAGTGCGTGGGCTCGGTCACGATCTGGCAGAGTCCAATGTTGTGGAGGTTGTCCAGGAGGCATGTGGTGTTGGGGTCCAGTTGATTGTCGAGGTGGAAGTTGAGGTCTCCCAGCAGGGTGTAGTTGGTGGATGCGATGGCCTGCGGGGAGATAATGTCCGTGATGGAGTTGGCGAAGGGTCCGCGGGGTCCAGGGGGTCGGTAGATGAGGGTTCCCCAGAGGGCGGCGGTACGTACCGGAGACCTTGATGGAACTGGTGCAGAAATTTGTGGCTGTGGAGGAGGTTGCGGCACTGGAGAAACAGGCCTAGACGGTGGGAATCTGCGATTATAATCATCCAGCATGTGCTGCAGATTCATTACCAAAGACAGCGGTATCTGTGTTGTTTGTTCTGTCATAGGTGCCTCTGACCTGTCTACAGGAAATAGATCTGTCCCATCTTCAACGTTCTCTTCCTCCTCCTCATCATAATCTTGGCACTTGATGTGTAGTTTGGATGGACTAGTCGCTTGTCCAAAGACATTATCCAGTTCTGAATCATCATTGGAATCCTCCTCCGCAGACTGAAATAATTTGTCAGGAAGAGTAGAACCACTCTGTATAGGACTCAACTGTATAAGAGGTACTCGTTTCAGCATGGAAGCAGTGACCACTGTGAAGGTGGTAGCCGTGGCCAAAGAATGGTGCAACGTCGACGAGCCCGTCGACGTGGTGGTGGAAGATCCAAATGCCGGTTGAGGCGTCTGCACCATGTCCACAGGTAAAGAATCCGTTATTGTTGACGGATGTGATTTAGCCTTCGTGGACGAAGATTTTTTCGCCGTCGACGGCGTCGTCGACGAGGGTAAAGACTTGCTCGTCGACGAAGATGGTGCCTTCGACGAAGGTTGGGCCGCCAACGAGGTGGCAACCGTCGACGGAGTCGTCGTCAATGGTAAGGCAGTCGTCGACGAAGTAGTTGTCGACGAGGAAGGTCCGGTCGGCGGGCAACAGCCCGTCAATGATGCTGTAATCTTGGTCGACGACGAGGAGTGCGTCGACGAATGGCGCGTTGACGGTTGGTTCTTCGTCGACGAGGTTGATTTGATAGCCGTCGACGAGATCTTCAAGACAGAGGCAATGGATCTCACCTCATGGGTTGTGTAGGAAGGTGGATACCTGACTATGGTTGCCCCCAACTTTTTGCCTGGTGTTTTGCTGGTTTTCCGACTTAGTTGACCTGGGACCCTGCTATTCAGGGCCCCAGGCCTACTGCTCTCTCTGTAAAATGGATTCCATGTACCTTAGGTACATATCTAATTGGTACTGGACCACCTTATCAGACCCTGTAACTCAGGGCATAGGTGTACCCAGGGCCTACCAGGGGCTGCAGCATGTATTATGCCACCCCTGGCTGGCCATCTAAATTTGACACAACTGGCTGCACGACAGCTGGGGCAAGGTGGTGTAATCACCCTTTGCTTTAGATATAGTATACCTATATCTAACCCTAAAATGGACACACAGATTCCTATAAGTCACTCCTATGGCAGGCCTTGACAATCCTGAAGGCAGAGTGCTTGGAATCGTGTGAGATGGTGCTCTGGCATGAGCTGAGCCCGTTTGCAGCTTGCGGAACCAAGTCCTAATAGCTGTTCCATGATAACGCATACCTCCTCATGTTAAAGTCCCTCGCCTCTCCCCACGCTACTGGGGCGAGCGGAACGGCTAAAGCCTTAATCCCTTTACAAAACACCCCCCCCCCCCAACAACGAACGGGGATAACCCTCGGCGTGCCTCTCCTTCACGCCCTTACCGCTTCTCCTCCTGGGAACGCTTCTCTCTGCAGAGCACAGCGTGCGAGCGGAGCCTTCCCTAACTCCCGACGGGAACCATTTCCCAAAACCTTACCCTCGCCGCTTTAGAAGAAAACCCGCTGGCAACACACGCGCTGCGCGTTATTGTTGCACAGGGCCTTTCCTCAACCCTCTCCACTCGCTCAGCGTTGCCATGACGACGGCCGAGCAGACTCTCGCTGAAACGGTTTGCCTCGACAGAAACCAACTGCTTTCATCGGAGACACGCGTTTTAACCCTTAAAAGCCTCATTTTTTTATATTCACCATAAACAAATGATAATCTAAGGGAAACAAGGAATATCACCCTTGCTGTAGAACGTTAACACTTAGCTAACACCTACTTTCTAAGTGACTTCTATCTTCCCTGCCTGTCCCTTTCTAAACAAAATGTCAGAATCTGATTGGAAGTTAAGTCCTGCATGATGGAGAGCCTATCTGAGCTAATGGGTCCCAAACGTCCACTCCCTTTGGAGGACGTCACTCACTCCCACCCTCATTCCGGTGGGAACCAGGGAGGTAAGAGACTGAAGAAAACTAATTACACCAATACCAATACTTCGGGAGGTCTTGGCACCTCAACAAATAAAGGAGGTCTTGGCACCTCAACTAGTAGTGGAGGCCTTCGCGCCTTTAACACCCAGGGTGTCCTTGGCGGCACTTCCTTTGATATGGATGATGACATTTCAACCAATTCCTCTGAATTTATTGATGAATATGTCTTTGATCTCAACGATGGTCAAGACCCTCTCGACGAATTTACAGATAATCTCCCTTCTCCTTCCAAAAGCACCATTCTGGACCCCTTGGGAGAGGAAATGCTCTCCCCCCAAAACCTTAGACACCCCAGGAGTTCTGACTGGGTACCCCAAGACCATGTCTCGAAATTTATCAAAAAATGGCTCAGAAACCTCCTTGACAGGGGAACCCGAAATATTCTCAGAGCTGAATGCTCAAGACCTTCCCTCAAAGATAAGGTTTGTTATACACCCAATCTGGACCCAGAGCTTATAAAATTCCTATTTAAACTTGGGCGTGACCCAAGAAAAGGGGTCGAAAAATCCTTTAAAGGATGCCAAGATCGCTTCCATTAACTCAGAGAGACGTAGGGTGGTCCTGAACAAAATCAACCCAAAACTGGGAGATCTGGCTGACAAAGAACCCTCAAGGAACCCTAAAGGACTTCTCTTCGGGGAAGACCTAATTAAATCCCTTGGGAAATACGTTTCCACCTTTACCGCCCTTGATAAAGCGCAACAGAACATGCGCAAGGTCTTTAACAACAACAACCTTTTTGGTCGGGCCGGAAGACGAGGCCAACCTTCCGGCCGTTACAATCAAAGGCCCTTCTCAAGAGGTCGTGGTTTCGGAAGAGGATACCAACAACAACAGTTTAATACCCCGCAATTCTACCCTCAAAGGGGTAGAGGCCAAGGTAGAGGCAGAGGCTACAGATCACGTGGATCGACCAACTCTAACACACCCTCAGGTGAGTGTTACCTCCCTCCCTTCCCCTTCTTTTCCACTAAAAGTGGGCGGAAGACTCAGACATTTTGCAATGAATTGGCATCTGATCACTCAAGACTCGTGGGTTCTAAACACGGTAAAGGGTTTCATGATAGACTTCACCCATCCTCCTGTTCAGACTTCCCTTCCCAGGAAGATTCACATGTCCTCGGAACAAGAAAAAATTATAGAAGAAGAGATCTCTTCTATGATTCAGAAAGGTGCAATCCTGGAGGTCCCATCCGATCAGCTGGGATTCATAAGCAACCTTTTTTTGGTGGAAAAAAAGGACAAAGGTTGGAGACCTGTGATCAACCTTCGAGACCTAAACAAGTTCCTCACATACAGGCATTTCAAGATGGAAGGCATCCACCTTCTCCGGGACCTTCTCTTGGAGAAAGATTGGTTAGTCAAATTAGACCTCAAAGACGCCTATTTCACCATACCCATGGCCAAGGCTCACCAACCTTTTCTTCAGTTCCTTTGGAAAGACCGCTTGTATCAGTTCCAAGCTCTTCCTTTCGGACTCTCTTCCGCTCCCTGGTGTTTCACCAAAGTGATGAGAGCGGTTGTGTCTCATGTAAGATCAAGAGGAATACGTCTGATTATTTACCTCGACGACATCCTCATTATGTCTCAAGATCCTCTCCAGCTGGTTCAGGACTTGAATTTCACTATGAATCTTTTGGAGAAGCTAGGATTCATCATAAACAAAGAAAAATCGTTGTTAACCCCAACAATGTCCATCGAGTTCCTAGGTTTTACCGTGGACACGATGCGCTGTCTTCTTCTTCTCCCCTCGAAAAAAGTTTCCAAGATAAAAAAAAGAGATAAGATATGTGCTGAGACACCAAGACTTGTCTCTGAGGGAACTTGCACGACTTTTGGGTCTTCTATCGTCCTCCATTCAAGCTATTTTCCCTGGACCACTCAATTATCGAGCCCTTCAAAGGATAAAAGCGAGGGCTCTGAGGTCCGGACTCTGGTACGAAGACCGGATTTCCTTAGATCCGGAAGCCCGCTCAGAACTAGATTGGTGGTTAGACAATCTGGAGGCCTGGAATGGCAAAGCAATCTTTGGCACCAAGCCAGAATTTGTCTTGGAATGGGACGCCAGCCTTCATGGCTGGGGAGCCTGTTTTCTCAATCAAAACACGGGCGGCCTTTGGTCTCAAGAGGAATCTTGCCATCACATAAATTTTTTAGAACTGACTACCGGTTTATATGCCCTTATGAGCTTCAGGCATTCCCTTCAAGGGAGATCCGTCCTTCTCAAGATGGACAATATATCGGCCGTGGCCTATATCAATCGTTTAGGCGGAACAAAGTCCTTGGACTTGTCGAACCTAGCCAAGAAACTCTGGATGTTCTGCCTAGAACACAAAATATCCCTCAAAGCAGAATACTTTCCAGGAGAAGCAAACTTCTCAGCGGATTGGAATTCGAGGTTCCTTTTCGACCACAGCGATTGGAAACTGAACCCTTCTGTTTTCAGCACTCTGAACAGGATTTGGGGTCCCCTGCACGTGGATTTATTCGCAAGCAGGCTGACTTCTCAGATCCCCAAGTATTTCAGCTGGATGCCCGATCCGGGCGCTCTGGCAGTCAATGCCTTCCTGCAACCTTGGAAGGATGTTCGGGGTTACGCTTTTCCCCCCTTTGCAATGATTCAGAGGGTCCTTCAGAAGGTGAGACAAGAACAATCTTGCCTCGTATTGATAACTCCTTTCTGGACCTCTCAAGCATGGTTCCCAACTGTTCTGGAACTGGCCTGCAGTGTCCCCTTCTTGATCCCTTCACTGGAAGATCTCCTCTCAGACGTAGACGGTCACATTCATCCCCTTATTCTGAACGGGAGTTTGTCCCTTTTTGCCTGGAAAGTGTCAGGAGATCTAATGCAATCTCAGGTCTTTCGGAGTCGGCTTCAACCCTCCTCAAGGAATCCTGGGCTCCTGGCACGCACTACAGATACAACAGTATCTGGAGAATATGGGTACGTTGGTGCCTGGAAAGGGACTTGGATCCCCTGGAGGCCCCTATTGTTGATATAGTCAACTTCCTGGATGAACAGTTTGATAGAGGTCTGAGTTATAGATCTATTAATTGCTATAGATCTGCTATATCGGCTGGCCACGTTCTTATTAATGGTAAGACAATCGGTAAGAATGTTATTGTCTGTAGAGTCATGAAGAGTATCCGTTTAAGGAGACCCCCTAAAGCCAAATATGAGACTCTTTGGGATGTCAGTTTGATCCTTAACCTCTTCAACAGTTGGCCTCCTAATTCCCTTCTGAACAGAAAAAATCTTTCCATTAAATTGGCTACCTTATTGTGCCTAATTTCTTGTAGAAGAGCTTCTGATGTCAAAGCTCTTGAGATTTCAAGACGTTCTTACAATGTCTTTGGCGTCAAGTTCGATATTTTCAGAAGGACTAAAACTATGTCCGATTCTATATTTTACCCTCGTTTTGATCTTTGCCCTAAACTCTGTGTCGTTGAATGCATGAAGGAATATGATCAAAGGATGGCTCTCCTTCGTCCCCAAGGCGTTTCTCAATTGTTAATATCTTTTGTTAAACCGCATAAAGCGATTTCCTCCACTTCTATTGCTAGATGGATTAAAATTGCCATGAGTCTTGCCGGCGTCGACTTACATAAATTTCAGGCTCATTCTTTAAGAGGCGCTATGGCCAGTAAGTCTCTTTGGTCCGGAGGTAAGTTAGAGGACATCCTAAAGGCTGCGGATTGGTCTAATGCAAGTACATTTGCTCGTCATTATTGTAAACCTATTGAGCATATGTCCAATGTTGTTTTAAGAAGCTACCAACATGCATAATGTAGCCTCCGTGTCTTGTTATGAAATTGCGATTCTCATATTTACATGTCTAGAGAATCTGGATTTCATTAAGGACACGGAGGCTGACATTATCCCTCCCTCCCACCCTCTGGTGGTGGTGAATGTTCTAATTGATATTACTGATTACTGTTTATAATATCTTTCCTATCGTAATGCTTCATTACACTGCCTTGTTTATTACACCTGATTGTATTGTACTTTATTGTATTGCCTTTGCAATCCCCTTTGCCAGAACTTACTTCTGTTTTCCTTTACAGAAAATCCTTGACTCCTACTTCATTCATGATCTTCGTTGGATTGGATTCCGTTCCACCATCCAGTTTTTCATCCTTTCACTCTCCATCCCTGTTGGATCTGGACTTCGCAGTTCTTCATTAAAGTTCTTTCTTTCTTGGACTATTCATTTAAAAGAGGCAGATTATTGCTGTCTCATGGGCTTTATGTGTTGCCATTGTTCTCTTTAGAGCTTAGTCTATTGTGATGTAGGCGGCTGCTTGGAGCTGCAAATAAAAGACTTTGCATAATGTCAGCCTCCGTGTCCTTAATGAAATCCAGATTCTCTAGACATGTAAATATGAGAATCGCAATTCCTATAAGTCACTCCTATGGCAGGCCTTGACAATCCTGAAGGCAGAGTGCTTGGAATCGTGTGAGATGGTGCTCTGGCATGAGCTGAGCCCGTTTGCAGCTTGCGGAACCAAGTCCTAATAGCTGTTCCATGATAACGCATACCATATACTCTTAAGTGCATTATAATCCTCGCGGTTATATGCTATCCTTGGTATCGCTTTATCAAAACATGTCGAGTAAGGTGTCATACGAATTGGAATACTAACCCCTCGCCAATTCTGGCGACGGGGTTAGCATTCCACCCTTCTAGGGGGACACGACATGTATGTAACTGTGAACCCCGGTTAAAGTTAACTCAAGCCTCAAAATGGATGCTGCCACCACAGACACAAGTCTGACCCCCTGCAGCTGGGAGTCCTTCCAGCGAGGGGAGCTTGGACAAAGGGTTTCCTGCCAGGGGCAGTGCTAGCACCATCCCAGACAGGGTTTTGTGTATCCTGGGTAGGCAGGGCTTTAGAGGAAAGTGACTGCAAGTGGCACCCCGGTGCTCACTATGCATCTGCCGGCTAGAACCAGGTCCAGGGGCACACCAGCCCCTGAGCTGGGGAAAGTCCGGCATGGGAGAGGGTTGTAACCACCCCCCTTCCTGGTCCCACCCATGGGCAGGACCTAGTCGATTGCCAGCCCCTTTTCCTAGTATAAAGATAGGAGCGGGCCCCCTTCCAAATTAGATCATCTTTGAATCCTGAAACTACTTTCTACGAAAGGGACTCTCGACTTCTTCTCAAGATTTCTCCCTTGTGACTAAGGAGTAGTCACCCTGCACCCGCAAGCACCATCCAAGAACACTGTGGTGTGCTGCACGTCCTTCCTCCGGAATCCGACTGACCAGCACAACGAGACCCGGCTTCCCTGGCACCTCTGACCTCTACCCACATCGTCAGCTCAGCTGAGATCCGTGGGTGCGACAAGACCTCGAGGGACCGGCCATCTCCAAGACTGCACGACTATTGCCCAGCACGACCGCCGAGGGATCCTCGAGTGAGTGCTTTGGGGTCCGAGAAGCCCCAACCCTGAGCAGCTCCAGCACCGAAGTTCAGCCCTCCAGCATCCACCAGATCTGCGTGGGGCCCTTCTGCTCTTTGCTGCTCACCGCGTTGTCTGGCTACTAGCCCACTGGCTTGTGGCCTTCCCGACGACGAACGACGACATCAACACCGCTAGTCTGGTTGCTCCAGACTGGCCCTTGCTCCCCTCCAAAAGAGGAGCACCCCGGACCCTCCTGGTCCACTCCAGACGCCATTTTGAGTCCACCGCGTGGGCTTGCATTTGCCAAGACTTGTTGCCCCAATCCTGGGTCCAGCGACGTCGACAGCAGATACCGTCGTGGGAAAGCTCGCACCTCCATCCTGGTCGCCGACAATGCCTCCTGGTCCATGAGACTGCAGAGCCCAGCGTCGCCCACTCACCTGGTCGAGGTGACTCCATCCGGTGCCATCCTGGTGCCCATCTAATCACTGGCTAAGTGATTCAGAACTTGGTCCCCTCTGCTTACAGGTGTCTTCCATCTCCGATCCAGGCTTGGATCTATCCGAATTTCTTCACTGGTCGCCTGCCAGAAACTTCTTCTTTCAGGCTCCTGGTTCGTCAACGAGGGTTTCCGACGACACTTGAACCCTATGCAGTCGCAGCCCCTGGGCTAGGTAAACCGAGTACCCCGGTGCTCCAGCGTAGAACAACTCTCTAAGTGCCTAGAGCCACTTTCGTTTTTGACCTACCTAGTCGGGTTCGCCCGAGAACACTAACTTTGCATTTACTAGTATCCATAGACTTTGTCCCGCATCCCGCGTGAGAGTGCACACTCTGCACCCGATCTCCCTAGGCCTCCTGCTAGTAATCTGAAGGTTCAGTAGTCAAGTCCTAGCGATCCCAAAGCCTATTAGCGTAGTACTTACCTGCTAGTAATTTCGCATTCCACTTTTAGAGTATATGGTTTTTCGTGCCCCTCGGGCATTTGTGTAAATTGTGCAACTTTGCGTATTTTCCTAAGAGCTTTGTATTGTGCTTAGCGCCCTGTCCTCATAAAGAGTCCAGGGCTGTTGTGTTCTAAATAAATATACTTTTATTTTCATAACAACTTGTGTGGTGTCCTTTCACTTGGTGTTCAAGGGGTATATGTGATGGTATAACAGCTGGCTTAACACGCCCACTAGAGTCTAGCCTAAAGACTGCTCTTGTCCATGCTACTAGGATAGCTGGTCTAACGGTTGACTTACAACCAATCATCAATAAGGGTCGTTTGGAATGATACACAGTGATCACTAGAATAGTGAACACTACATATCAGGCCAACTTCTCACAGGTTGTCGTCGACGAGGTGGACGTCGTCGACGTAGTCCTCGAAGACATTGAACATGTCGTCGTCGACATGGAGACAGCATCTACGGATTTCGTCTTCGTCGACGGACGCGTCGACAAGCCCGTCGACGAGCCAGTGCCCATTTTTGAGGATGAAGGCATGGCTTTGGACAATGACGCCAGAGAGCCAGGTCTCGTAGGCGTAATTGGAGGCAAATCCTGTGGGGAGACAACTTTAGAGATTTCTAAAAGTCTCCTTTTCTTGAGAAAAGGAGAAGGCATCTCTGACTCTGACCCACGCTTCTGAGAGGTCTTTGACTGGAAAAAAGAGACACTCTCATCCTTCGAGACCACAGTGTCCATTGTCATCAACTTCTGAAGCTACAGAAGGAGACGGCCCTCTCTGTCCCTTAAAGTTTTAGGTGGAAAAGTACGGCAGTACTTACAGGTCTTCACTTCATGGCCCGGGTAGAGGCAGTAAATACATTTACTGTGTGGATCTTCATGAAAGAGACACAATTTTACACATGATGGACAAGGTCTGAACAAAGATTTCCTTTAAGAAGACATTTGAGAAGAAAAAACAGCTATGTAAGATGAAAAACTAAGCAGAGCTCAGGGAGACTCCCTTCACACGACTTGCGGTAGAAAATCTGAGGACTTGGGCTTCTGAGGAGAAGGTTCTAGAGGGAACTACAGCCTGATTGGCTAGAATGTGGACCAAAACATAATGACACTGATATGTAACTAAGTTGAGTTTCTTTCTTAGGCTTTCTATGGGCCTATTCTGTTCTACGGTACTTTTTAAATTTTGGAAACTTATGTATTTTACGTATGTATATGTATATATATAATTATGATAATTTTTTATTTATATATGCATATATTACTGCTATTTTATGGGACTCCCACTTCGACGACGGGGAATATTCAAGCATGTGAATCTATGAAAGACACCCCTAATACTGGAGAAACAAAAGTCCTGTCTGGGGTGGTGCTCGCACCTCCCCAGGCAGGAAACATATTGTCCAAACCTCCGTGACTGGAAGGACTCCCAGCAGCAGGCGGTCAGACTTGTGTCGGTGGCAGCAGCTTCCATTTTGTGACGCTGGGGCTCTGGTTAACTTTAACCGGGATAGACAGCAATAACATGTCTTATCCCTCCAGAAGGGTGGAATGCTACCCCCGTCGCCAGAATTGGCGGGGGCGGGATGTAGTATTCCAAAGCGTATGACACCTTACATGACATGTTTGGATAAAGCCAAACCAAAGTTAGCATTTAACCGCGAGGATTATAATGCACTTAAGAGAATATGGTATCGTGATATCATAGAACAGCTATAAGGTCATGGTTCTGAAAGCTGCAGACAGGCTCAGCTCATGCTAGAGCACCATATCACACATAACCAAGCACTCTGCCTCCAGGATTGTTAAGGCCTGCCATAGGAGGGACTCACAGGTTACTATGTGTCTATATATAAGTAGGTATAGGAATACTATACCTAAGCAAGGGGTGATTACACGATCTTGCCCCAGCTGAGGTATCAGCCAGTTGTGTCTGTTTGAGTGGCAAGCCAGGGGTGGCATAATACATGCTGCAGCCCTTGGTAGGCCTTGGTTACACCTATGCCCTGAGTACCTAGGGTACACTTCTACAGGGGCTGACAAGGTGAACCAATTCCCAATTGTGGATGTACCTAGAGTACATGGTGTAAATTTAGAGAGAGTGCATCTGTGCTGTAGGTCTGATTAGCAGGCCCACAGCCACATCTAAGTCGAAAACCAGTAAAGCCAAGCAAAAAGTGGGGGTGACCATAGGAAGCAGACCCTACTCTCCTACACCCTTCTCTAGGGTGACTGACATGTACTTAACAGCAATGCTGTGACTGTGTCACACAGGGTAAGGACAAAGTCGAAATGGAGCAGTGAACACTGTTCCTGCAGTTTTCAATGGCAGGCCTGCTGTCATTAGTTTACCTGTCTCACTCAGGGAGGCACAAACAGTGATGCAAGTCCTGAGTACCCCTTTACCAACCATGCCCTGGGTACCACACGTACCACACCAAGGACTTATAAGGGAGGTATGATGCTTGTCAACTGGGGAAGCCAATTACACACATAGGGGCATATTACCAAGGGTGATGATAGGCAATTATCACCGGTTTAGCGGCCGTTTTCGGCTGCTAAGCGGCGATAATTCTATCGCTCTATTAGCAAGTTGTTGCTAACTGATGTTAGCGACAGCTTTTAGGCGAAAGCGAGCGGTTAGGGGCCCGCTTTGCATGTCAGCGATATTTATCGCTAATGATATGCAAAGTGGGCGTACCCAACCTGTTAGCGACTGAAAGCAGTCGCTAACGTCGCTATCGCCTATTAGCAAGGCAGGCGTAGCGATGGAAATATTCCTGCTATCGCCAAAAACCAACGCCTGCTCTGACCAGTTCTTAGCCATGTTATCCAATGGGAGGTGGATAACATGGCTAAGAGCATTTTGTCTCTAATGCATGAATATCGCTGTATTCTCAGCGATATTCACGCATTTCGCCTGATTTTTATTGCTTTTGAGATAAACCTTGCTTATAGCAAGTTATCTCAGCGATAAAAACCGGTGATGCGCGGCGATAAACATATTGCCACTAACCCTACTTAGCGATAAATATCGCTATTTGTTGGTAATATGCCCCATAATCTTTTAGAAGGAGCTCTGGCACTGCAGCCTGGTTAGCAGGCTTCAGTGCACTGTCTGAGTCGAAAACCAGCATCAGCATCTAGTCATTCAAATGGGGACAAAAAGAGGGGGGACATCTGCAAAGAGCCCTGTTTTCTTTTTTTTCAGAACAAATTTTATTTTGTTGACAAATTGCATATGGGACACTGTCCCTCAATACATCGAAGGACCAGTGAGCAAATAATAAGTCATTGCATACATTCAGTTCAATCAACGTTTGGAAATAAAGCAGCCCTCCCAATTTCGACCCCCTACCCTCCTTCCCGGTTCCAACCCCCCTCCCCGCACAGTGTCTACATAGTCCAAAAGCAAAGGTTATCAAATCACTAACAGTGTGTACTCCTCTTCACCCAGGCTCGACTAGTAATTGTTCGGCATCAACGTCCTGTTGCGCAGGCGATTCCAGCCACAGCCCTCTATAGTCCGCCCATCGCTTCCATATCTTAAAGTGTTTCCAGGGGCAGCCCCTGATCTCGAACACTGGACGCTCCAGCCCCATACAAAAGTCCAGCCCCCTCCTCCACACTTCCAGCAAAGGGGCCCTGGGGTGCTTCCAGGCCCGGGCTATATCTCTTTTGGCCACTGTAAGGCCCAGGACTAGTAGATGGCGTTTATATATATTTCCTCCAACCTGTTCCATAATATGCAGAAGGCCCAGCTGCGGCGAGCGAGGAAGGTCCCAGCCCAGTACCTCAGACAAGCAATTCCACACACCCATCCAGAACCTCGACAACTTCTCGCACGACCACACTGTGTGGATGAATGTGCCCACCGCCTGCTCGCACCGCAAGCACTCAGGGGAGGCAATCAAACCAGCCCTCCACAGGCGGTCCCTGGTGTAATAGGCCCTGTGTAGGTATTTGAATTGAATGAAACATAAGCGCACTGCTATTGCCGCTCCTCTCGGGGCTTCCAGGGCCTCCCGCCAGTCTTCCTCCTCAAATTCCCCAATGTCTCCCTCCCACACAGAACGCAATCTATCTAGTGGAGAGGAGCAATGTGTGACAAGAGTCTGGTATATGTTAGAAATTTTCTTTTCCTCCAGTTCCCCCATAAACACCTTGGCCTCAAGGGGACTGAATTCGGGCAGCGAGTCCAAGCCTACCAGGGAAGGGGACAGGGCGTGTCGCAGCTGCAGGTACTTAAAAAATTGGGTTCGAGGCATGGCATATTCTTCTCTCAATGCTTGGAACGACTTGAGGGTTGTGCCTTTCAGGACGTGCCCCAACGTGGATATGCTGATGGCATCCCAGCCCCGAAACCCCTTCAAGGACGCCAGGGCCGGTAGTTGTCCGTTCTGCCACAGCGGGGTCTCTCTCGTCAATTTATTCCACCACCCCATGCGGCGTAGAGCTCCACGCCACACTCGGAAGTCCACCTGGGTAACTACGGGAAGCCTCTTCCTGACGGTCGCCAAATATAGGATAGTGTGTAGCGTGTTTGGTTCCATTATGTTTCGCTTGAGGGCATAGGCCGGGTCGCCCCGGTCCCCATACCACCATTCATTTAGTACCAGCAAGTGAGACGCTTGGTAGTAGGACAGGATGTCCGAGGTGGCTAGGCCCCCACAATACGTGGAGAGAAAGCAAGTACGAAGAGCCACTCTCGCTACTCCTCCAGCCCAGAGAAACTGGCTTATCGCCGAGTTCACTTGTCGAAACCACTGCGGCGCTATGGGATATGGATGGTTTTGTAGCTGATACAAGAGGCGCAGGAGGGCCACCATCTTAAATATTGCTGAACGACCGTAGATGTTTAGGGGCATTCTGGACCATGTTTTAATATCAGATCGCATGCGATCCCAAACAGGCACCACGTTGCGTGTCCAAGCTACTCCCGGTACATCAGTCAAAAAGACGCCCAGGTATTTAATACCGCCAGCCGCCTCCTGCAGCGCAGATGCCCAGGGTCCCCTCCTTTCACGTCCCCCCAGCTCCCACAGCGTGGATTTTTGTACGTTTAAGTGTAAACCTGATATCTCCCCGAATACACGCATTATCGCAAGGACTCTAGGCCCAGACCTATTTATGTCTGTAAGAAAAAGGAGGACGTCGTCGGCGTAGAGTGCGATGCGATCAGACGGACCCATCTCCCACTCGAGTCCCCGCAACTGTGCATCCATCCGCACCCACGCCGCTAGCGGCTCCATGGCCAATGCAAATAGATAGGGTGAGAGAGGACAGCCCTGCCTGGTGCCCCGGCCGATGGAGAAGGGGTCCAACACCACTCCCGCCACTCTCACAGACGCCGTCAGGTCTGTGTTCAGCAATTGTAGGTATGAGAGGAAGCGAGGCCCAAGGTTCAGGCGGGACAGAGGCGCTCGGAGATAGACCCAGCTTAGGGAGTCAAATACTCTGTCTATGTCGGCCAGAAGGAGCCCCGCCGGGATCGCGGCAGCCCGGGCCGCCTCCACTACCACCTGAGCGCGGCGAATATTGTGTCTCGTCGCCCAATGGGGCATAAATCCAGCCTGATCAGGGTGAACTAAATCTGTTATATAGGGGAGAAGACGATTGGCCAGGGCTTTCGCCAAGATTTTTGCTTCGAAATTTAGGAGTGATATCGGCCTATAAGAAGAATGGTGTTCGGGGGGCCTCCCGGACTTACAGAAGACTACTATTTCGGCATGTCGCCAGTCCGCCGGAAGGCGACCACGCTCCATGGCCGCCTCCAAAGCCTTCCTATAACGCACCCCCCGTTGGAGATGAAAGGTCTTCATGAATTCACACGGGAATCCGTTAGGTCCAGGGGCCTTCCCAGTGTTCAGCTCCCCAAGCGCCGTACCCAGCTCCTCCAATGATAGAGGGAGCTCCAGCCGGTCGCGACCCTCGTCTGAAAGCGCGCGCGGCGGAAGGTCCGCCAAGAATTTGTCTACGTCCTACACTGGGGGAACTTCTTGGGGGGCATACAGGGCCGCATAATACTGTGCGAAGCTGGCCGCAAGATCCTCCGGGGCCGGCACAGGGTCCACCCGCTCGTCGCGAAGTCCCGGCAGGGACTGCGTGTGAGAAGTTGGCCTGATATATAATGTTCACTATTCTAGTGAGCACTTTGTATCAGTCCAAACAACCCTTATGGTGATTGGTTGTAAGTCAACCTTATAGACCAGCTATCCTAGTAGCGTGGATACGAGCAGTCTTCGGGCTAAACTCTAGAGGGCGTGTTAAGCCAGCTGTTATACCATCACATATACCCCTTGAACACCAAGTGAAAGGACACCACACAAGTGTTATGAAAATAAACAGTGTATTTATTAAAATCACAACAGCCCTGTACTCTTTATGAGGACAGGGTACTAAGCACACAACAAAACTCTTACGAAAATACTTTAAGTTGCACAATTTGCACAAATGCCCGAGGGGCACGGAAAACCATATACTATGGAAGTGGAATGCGAAATTACTAGCAGGTAAGTACTGTACTAATAGGCTTTGGAATCACTAGGACTACGTTACTGAACCTTCAGATTACTAGTAGGAGGCCTAGGGGACTCGGGTGCAGAGTGTGCACTCTCACGCGGGATGCGGGACAAAGTCTATGGGAGCTAGTAAAGACAAAGTTAGTGTTCTCGGGCGAACCCGATAAGGTAGATCAAAAACGACAGTGGATCCTGACCCTTGGATAGTGAGGCTATGCTGGGGCACCAAAATGCCGAAGTTACCTAGCCCAGTGGCTGCAGCTGCATATGTCTCAAAAGACGTCGGGAATCCTCGTAGACGAACCAGGAGCCTGAAGAAAGAAGTTGCTGGCAGGCGACCAGTGAAGATTGTTCGAGTGATCCAAGCCTGGATCGAAGATGGATGACACCTGAAAGCAGAGGGGACCAAGTTCGTGACTACTAGCCAGTAGTCAGGTGGCACCAGGAGGGCACCGGATGGTAGTCACCTCGATTAGGTGAGTGGGCGACGCTGGGCTCTGCAGTCTCACGGACCAGGAGGCGTTGTCGGTGACCAGGATGGAGGTGCGAGCTGTCCCACAATGGATGATGCTGTCGACGTTGCTGGACCCAGTATTGGGGCAACAAGTCTTGGCAAATTCAAGCCCACGCGGTGGACCTAAAATGGCGTCTGGTGTGGACCAGGAGGGTCCGGGGTGCTCCTCTTTTGGAAGGGAGCAAGGGCCAGTCTGGAGCAACCAGACCAGCAGCAATGATGTGGTCGGGCGTCGTTAGGAAGGCCACAAGCCAGCGGGCTAGTAGCCAAACAACGCGGTGAGCAGCAAAAAGCAGAAGGGCCCCACGCAGATCGTGGAGATGCTGGGAGGCTGGACTTCGGTGCTGGAGCTGCTCAGGGTCGTGGCTTCTCGGACCCCAAAGCACTCACCAGAGGATCCCTCGGCGGTCATGCTGGATAGAAGTCGTGCAGTTCTGATGATGGCCGGTCCCTCGAGGTCTCGTCGCACCTACGGTTCTCAGCTTAGCTGTAGAGGTAGGTAGAGGTCAGAGGTGCCAGGGAAGCCGGGTCTCGTCGTGCTGGTCAGTCGGATTCCGGAGGAAGGACGTGCAGAAAACCGCAGAGTTCTTAGATGGTGCCTGTGGATGCAGGGTGACTACTCCTTAGTCACAAGGGAGAAATCTTGAGAAGAAGTCTTGAGTTCCTTTCGTAGAAAGTAGTTTCAGGATTCAAAGATGATCTAATTTGGAAGGGTCCCCGCTCCTGCCTTTATCCTAAAGAAAGGGGTGGGTACGCGACTAGGTCCTGCCCTAGGGGTGGGACCAGGAAGGGGGGTGGTTACACCCCTCTCCCATGCCGGACTTTCCCCAGGCCAGGGGCTGGTGTGCCCCTGGAACTGGTTCTAGCCGGCAGATGCGTAGTGAGCACCGGGGTGCCACTCTGCAGTCACCTTCCTGTAAAGCCCTGCCTACCCAGGATACACAAAACCCTGTCTGGGATGGTGCTAGCACCGCCCCTGACAGGAAACCCTTTGTCCAAGCTCTCCTCGCTGGAAGGACTCCCAGCAGCAGGAGGTCAGACTCGTGTCTGTGGTGGCAGCATCCATTTTGTGGAGCTGAGGCTTCAGTTAACTTTAACCGGGGTTCACAGTTACATACATGTCGTGTCCCTCTAGAAGGGTGGAATGCTAACCCCGTCGCCAGAATTGGTGAGGGGTTAGTATTCCAATTCGTATGACACATTACTCGACATGTTTTGATAAAGCAATACCAGAGATAGCATTTAACCGCGAGGATTATAATGCACTTAAGAGTATATGGTATGCGTTATCATGGAACATCTATTAGGACTTGGTTCCGCAAGCTGCAAACGGGCTCAGCTCATGCCAGAGCACCATTTCACACGATTCCAAGCACTCTGCCTTCAGGATTGTCAAGGCCTGCCATAGGAGTGACTGATAGGAATCTATGTGTCCATTTTTAGGGTTAGATATAGGTATACTATATCTAAAGCAAAGGGTGAGTACACCACCTTGCCCCAGCTGTCGTGCAGCCAGTTGTGTCAGATTTAGATGGCCATCCAGGGGTGGCATAATACATGCTTCAGCCCCTGGTAGGCCCTGGGTACACCTATGCCCTGAGTTACAGGGTCTGATAAGGCGGCCCAGTCCCAATTGGATAATGCACCTAAGGTACACATGTCAATTTAGTGAGAGAACAGCTAGGCTGTGGGTCTGATTGGCAGGACCACAGCCAGAGAAAGTCGTAAACCAGTGAAACAAAAGCAAAAAATCTGGGTGATCATAGGATTGCAGACCCTACTCTCCTACATGACCCCCCCCCCCTAACTTTGGGACAATAAACTAATCTTGACCAGGTGAGTCTTCTTGCTCTAAGTGGAAATACCTGGAGAGCCCATCTGCATTGCCATGATCAGTGCCAGGTCTATGCTCCACTGTAAAATCCATCCCCTGTAGGGAAATGGACCACCTAAGCAGTTTGGGGTTTTCACCCTTCATCTGATTTAGCCATAAGAGGGGCTTATGGTCGGTCTGAATCTTGAAATGAGTGCCAAACAAGTATGGCCTCAATTTCTTCAGGGCCCAAACCACAGCAAAGGCCTCCCTCTCAATAGCTGACCAATTTTTCTCTCTGGGGGTCAGCCTTCTGCTTATAAAAGCAATGGGCTGGTCTTGACCATCAAAATTCAGTTGAGATAGAACAGCTTCCACACCCAACTCAGAAGCATCTGTTTGGACAATGAATGGTTTGGAGTAGTCTGGACTCTTGAGGATAGGTGCTGTGCACATGGCCTGCTTTAGGTCATCGAATGCTTTTTGACAGCCTGCTGTCCACTGAACCTTTTTTGGCATTTTCTTACTTGTCAGTTCATTAAGTGGAGTCACAATTGATCCATAATTCCTGACAAACTTTCTGTAGTAACCAGTCAGGCCCAAGAAAGCTCGAACCTGAGTCTGGGTGGTTGGAGGAGCCCAGTCCCTGATTGACTGTATTTTGCTCTCCAGTGGCTGAACTTGGCCTCCACCTACAAGGTGGCCCAAGTATACAACCGGTGTCTGCCCTATCTGGCACTTAGTGGCCTTGATAGTGAGACCTGCTGCTTGCAGTGCCTCTAGCACTTTCCTCAGGTGGACCAGGTGATCCTCCCAGGTGGAGCTAAAGACAGCAATATCATCAAGATATGCTGCACAGAAGTCATCCAGCCCAGTGAGAACATGATTCACCAACCTTTGGAAGGTGGCAGGTGCATTTTTCAAACCAAAGGGCATTACCACAAATTGATAATGCCCACCAGGGGTAGAAAATGCTGTCTTGGGCTTGGCATCCTCAGCTAACCTGATTTGCCAATACCCAGCTGTCAGGTCAAATGTACTTAAGTAGTTGGCAGAAGCCAATCTATCTATAAGCTCATCTGCCCTTGGTATTGGGTGGGCATCAGTCTTAGTGACTGCATTGAGATCCCTGTAGTCTACGCAAAACCTCATCTCTTTCTTACCACCCTGAGTGTGAGGCTTTGGCACTAGAACTACTGGACTAGCCCAAGGGCTATCTGAGGGTTCAATGACTCCCAACTCCAACATTTTCTGCACTTCTGTTATGATGCAGTCTCTAACATGATCAGGCTGCCTGTAGATTTTACTCTTGACTGGCAAGCTGTCACCAGTGTCAACCTCATGGGTACACCAATTGGTCTGACTGGGGGTTAGAGAGAACATATGCCTGAAGGATTGAAGAACTTGTTTACAATCCTTCAGTTGATGTTCAGAGAGGCTGCCACAAAAGACAACACCATCTACTGATCCATCATCAGGATTCTGAGTGAGCAGGTCTGGGAGAGGGTCACTCTCTTCCTCCTGTCCCTCATCTATGGCCATGAGCAACCTCATGTCCTTCCTGTCGACATATGCTTTGAGCCTGTTAACATGGAGCACCCTGTGGGGGCTCCTGGGAGTTTCAAGGTCCACCAGGTAGGTGACCTCTCCCTTTTGCTCAAGAATTGTGTGGGGCCCAGACCATTTGTCTTTGAGTGCTGCTGGGGCCACTGGCTCCAACACCCACACCTTCTGTCCAGGCTGATACACAGTCAGGACAGCCTTTTGGTCATGCCAAGCTTTTTGGAGTTCTTGGCTGGCATTAAGGTTTTCAGATGCCTTTTCCATATACTGAGCCATCCTGGAGCGGAGACCAAGTACATAGTCCACTATGCTGGTTGCAGGCTTTTTGAGAGGTCTCTCCCATCCTTCCTTAACCAAACACAGGGGTCCTCTCACAGGATGCCCATACAGAAGTTCAAAAGGGCTGAAGCCAACCCCCTTCTGTGGGACCTCTCTGTAAGCAAACAAAAGGCAGGGAATCAGGACATCCCATCTACGCCTGAGCTTTTCAGGTAGTCCATGAATCATCCCTTTTAGGGTCCTGTTGAACCTTTCAACAAGCCCATTGCATTGTGGATGATAGGGTGTAGTGAACTTGTAGTTGGCACCACATTCCTTCCACATAGCAGTTAAGTAGCTTGACATGAAGTTTGTACCTCTGTCAGAGACAACCTCCTTAGGGAAGCCCACTCTGGAGAACACTCCAACTAGGGCTCTTGCCACAACATGTGCTGTAGTGGTCCTAAGGGGAATAGCTTCAGGATACCTGGTGGCATGATCCACTACCACCAGTATAAACTTGTGCCCTGATGCTGTCTGGGGTTCCATTGGACCAACAATGTCAATCCCCACTCTTTCAAAGGGCACCCCCACCACAGGCATTGGTATAAGGGGGGCCTTTGTTGTGCCACCTGACTTACCACTGGCTTGGCAAGTGACACAGGAGCGACAAAACTCCTTGGTATCCTCATTCATGTGAGGCCAGTGAAAGTGTGAGACAAGTCTGTCCCAAGTCTTTGTCTGGCCTATGTGACCTGCTAAGGGAATCTCATGGGCCAAGGTAAGAAGGAAACATCTCTGAGTCAAGGGGACAACCAGCCTCCTGGTCATGCCAGGCTTGGGGTCTCTTGCCTCAGTGTACAGGAGTCCATCCTCCCAGTATACCTTGTGGGTACCTGTGGCGTTCCCAGCAGCCTCAGCAGCAGCCTGCTGTCTGAGGGGTTCAAGGGAAGGGCAGTCTAATTGTTCCTTCCCCAGGTCTTCTCTTGAGGGTCCCCCTGAGCCCAGAAATTCAACTTGATCAAGTTCAAATTCTTTAGGCTCAGTTTCCCTCAATTCCTGTAGGTCAGCCTCCTCTGAGACTTGATCCTCAACCTGGGGCAAGGGGGAAGGTGATGCCTTAACCCTACTGCTCTTCTTCTTGGAAGGTGTCTGGTCCATTGTTCCAGGATCCAGCACCTGTTCAGTGGGGCATCTTCTGGCCTGTGACCTAGTCACAGCAAGCACATGTGCTGGCAAGCCTAACATCTCCATGTGAGACCTATGCTCCACTTCTGACCATTGTGATGACTCCAAATCATTGCCCAACAAACAATCCACTGGGAGGTCTGAACTAACTACAACCTTCTTTTGGCCAATTACCCCTCCCCAGGAGAAAGCAACAATTGCCATACCATGACTGGTAGTGACATTGCTTGCATTGGTCACCAGGAATTCTGTACCTGGCATGATCTGTCCAGGGTCCACAAAGTTAGGTGTCACCATTGTGACACTGGCACAAGTGTCCCTATAGGCCTGAGCCATCTTTCCATTGATAAAAGGTGTCTGTCTGTATTTGCCCAAAGTATTGGGACTGACATCAGGGGATATATCCACATCCCCTGTACAGACAAGGACAGCCTGAGTGAGTGTGCCAACTAAGTTGTCATACCCCTCAGAACTCAAGGTTAACCCAACTAATCCCTTGGGAGGTGCACTACTACTGCTGGCTGTACTAGGGGGCACAGGTGCCTTAGGGGCTGCAGTAGCAGGAGTCTGCCCTCCTTTCTTGGTGCACTCACTAAACCAGTGAGTTTTACTTTTACAGTATTGGCACCACCTTTTTGACTGGCCTTCTTGATTCTTCTTTTTCTGGGAAGCCTGACCCCCACCCTCTTTGGGTTGTTGGGGACCTGTTGAAGACTTCTGGTAATTTTTTTCACCTTTAGAATCTTTACCCTTCTGGTCTGCTTTCTTCTGACCACCCTGGTTCTGGCCCTGGTTTTGCTTAACTCTTGTTCTGACCCATCTGTCTGCCTTCTTTCCCAATTCTTGGGGAGAGGCCAGCTCTGAGTCAACAAGATGCTGATGCAACAACTGGTTCTGACAATTGTTTAAAATCTGTTCTCTCATGATCAAATTATACAATCCTGTGTAATCAGTAACCTTACTGCCCAGCAACCAGCCCTCCAAAGCCTTAGTGGCACAATCTACAAAATCAGACCAATCCTGAGACTGAGTTTTCTGGGTATCCCTGAACAGCAACCTGTACTGCTCAGTGGTTAGGCCAAACCCATCAATCAGTGTATTCTTCAGGACCTGGTAATTGTTAGCATCCTCAGCTCGAGTAGTGAGGAGCTTATCTCTACCTTTACCTTCAAAGGAGAGCCACAAGATAGCTGCCCACTGACTCTGGGGGACACACTGTACAGTGCAAGCCCTCTCCAAAGCAGTTATCCATTTGTGGATATCATCCCCTTGCTTAAAGGGGGGCACTATCTTACTCAGGTGTCTAGTGTCTAAACTCCTGTTTTCCCTTGGGGGGAATGCTGCCACCAGTGAGATCTAACCCACTTAACTTTTGCTCTCTAGCAAAGGCAAGTCTCTCTTTGGCCAGGGCAAGTTCTTCCCTTTCAATCCTTAGATTGACTTCCCTCACTTTGGCTTCATACACTCTCCTCTGAGGGAATGTCATCCCTCTTTGAGAAGAGGCCTGAGAGCCATCGGTTTGAATGGATCTGTTAGAGCCTCTGGATAGAGACCTAACTCGTCCATTCCCAATGTTAAGCTGGCCTGAGAGGGGCCCCAGGGATCTCCTAGTACCATTCTCATGCCTGCTTAAGTTGTCCCTAGTTAGCTGGCTAACTACTTCTGGACCTTTGTCTGCCTCATCCTCAGATGGCTCTAGATCCTCATCCTCCTCTTCACCTTCTGCAGAGAGATGGATACGGTCAGGGTCACCTGTGGTTCCCTCTAGGGGAGGCATGTTCCCATCTGGATGAGAAGGTTCTGTGTTACCAGCCCTCCTAGCATCTTAAGTCTGTAAGAGACCAATCATAATAGGAATTGTATGGTTAGAACCCTGTTTTAGCTTCCTGGAGGTACACACTTGTCTCATCTCCTTGAAGCTAAGAGCAGCATATCTGGAAGTGACCTGTGGAAGGTCTACTGACACAAGGGGACACTCAGAGTTTCCTCCTTTGTCTGACATGCTGATTCTAGTGTGGTGTAAGTGATGCACCTACCTACACTATTTGTTTGCCTACTGATCCCTTGCTAAGAGTTGTAGCCAAGGTGTGCTAAGCCTTGAGGAGCTACAACAGCTGGTTCAGTAGAACTCAGAGTATTCTAAGCTAAGTTATATGTACCTGGAGTACTTATGTGATCTTTCACAAGATATTCTTAAGATACGTGTGGTAAAACAACAGCAAGCTCAAATCCCAACCGCTGCTCACCAATGTGAGAAGTTGTCCTGATATATAATGTTCACTATTCTAGTGAGCACTTTGCATCAGTCCGAACAACCCTTATGGTGATTGGTTGTAAGTCAACCTTATAGACCAGCTATCCTAGTAGCGTGGATACGAGCAGTCTTCGGGCTAAACTCTAGAGGGCGTGTTAAGCCAGCTGTTATACCATCACATATACCCCTTGAACACCAAGTGAAAGGACACCACACAAGTGTTATGAAAATAAACAGTGTATTTATTAAAATCACAACAGCCCTGTACTCTTTATGAGGACAGGGTACTAAGCACACAACAAAACTCTTACGAAAATACTTTAAGTTGCACAATTTACACAAATGCCCGAGGGGCACGGAAAACCATATACTATGGAAGTGGAATGCAAAATTACTAGCAGGTAAGTACTGTACTAATAGGCTTTGGAATCGCTAGGACTACGTTACTGAACCTTCAGATTACTAGTAGGAGGCCTAGGGGACTCGGGTGCAGAGTGTGCACTCTCACGCGGGATGCGGGACAAAGTCTATGGGAGCTAGTAAAGACAAAGTTAGTGTTCTCGGGCGAACCCGATAAGGTAGATCGAAAACAACAGTGGATCCTGACCCTTGGATAGTGAGGCTATGCTGGGGCACCGAAATGCCGAAGTTACCTAGCCCAGGGGCTGCAGCTGCATATGTCTCAAATGACGTCGGGAATCCTCGTAGACGAACCAGGAGCCTGAAGAAAGAAGTTGCTGGCAGGCGACCAGTGAAGATTGTTCGAGTGATCCAAGCCTGGATCGAAGATGGATGACACCTGAAAGCAGAGGGGACCAAGTTCGTGACTACTAGCCAGTAGTCAGGTGGCACCAGGAGGGCACCGGATGGTAGTCACCTTGACTAGGTGAGTGGGCGACGCTGGGCTCTGCAGTCTCACGGACCAGGAGGCGTTGTCGGCGACCAGGATGGAGGTGCGAGCTGTCCCACGATGGATGATGCTGTCGACGTTGCTGGACCCAGGATTGGGGCAACAAGTCTTGGCAAATTCAAGCCCACATGGTGGACCTAAAATGGCGTCTGGTGTGGACCAGGAGGGTCCGGGGTGCTCCTCTTTTGGAAGGGAGCAAGGGCCAGTCTGGAGCAACCAGACCAGCAGCGGTGATGTCGTCGGGCGTCGTTAGGAAGGCCACAAGCCAGCGGGCTAGTAGCCAAACAACGCGGTGAGCAGCAAAAAGCAGAAGGGCCCCACGCAGATCGTGGAGATGCTGGGAGGCTGGACTTCGGTGCTGGAGCTGCTCAGGGTCGGGGCTTCTCGGACCCCAAAGCACTCACCAGAGGATCCCTCGGCGGTCATGCTGGATAGAAGTCGTGCAGTTCTGATGATGGCCGGTCCCTCGAGGTCTCGTCGCATCTACGGTTCTCAGCTTAGCTGTAGAGGTAGGTAGAGGTCAGAGGTGCCAGGGAAGCCGGGTCTCGTCGTGCCGGTCGGTCGGATTCCGGAGGAAGGACGTGCAGCAAACCGCAGAGTTCTTAGATGGTGCCTGCGGATGCAGGGTGACTACTCCTTAGTCACAAGAGAGAAATCTTGAGAAGAAGTCTTGAGTTCCTTTCGTAGAAAGTAGTTTCAGGATTCAAAGATGATCTAATTTGGAAGGGTCCCCGCTCCTGCCTTTATCCTAAAGAAAGGGGTGGCTACGCGACTAGGTCCTGCCCTAGGGGTGGGACCAGGAAGGGGGGTGGTTACACCCCTCTCCCATGCCGGACTTTCCCCAGGCCAGGGGATGGTGTGCCCCAGGAACTGGTTCTAGCCGGCAGATGCGTAGTGAGCACCGGGGTGCCACTCTGCAGTCACCTTCCTGTAAAGCCCTGCCTACCCAGGATACACAAAACCCTGTCTGGGATGGTGCTAGCACCGCCCCTGACAGGAAACCCTTTGTCCAAGCTCTCCTCGCTGGAAGGACTCCCAGCAGCAGGAGGTCAGACTCGTGTCTGTGGTGGCAGCATCCATTTTATGGAGCTGAGGCTTCAGTTAACTTTAACCGGGGTTCACAGTTACATACATGTCGTGTCCCTCTAGAAGGGTGGAATGCTAACCCCGTCGCCAGAATTGGCGAGGGGTTAGTATTCCAATTCGTATGACACCTTACTCGACATGTTTTGATAAAGCAATACCAGAGATAGCATTTAACCGCGAGGATTATAATGCACTTAAGAGTATATGGTATGCGTTATCATGGAACAGCTATTAGGACTTGGTTCCGCAAGCTGCAAACGGGCTCAGCTCATGCCAGAGCACCATTTCACACGATTCCAAGCACTCTGCCTTCAGGATTGTCAAGGCCTGCCATAGGAGTGACTGATAGGAATCTGTGTGTCCATTTTTAGGGTTAGATATAGGTATACTATATCTAAAGCAAAGGGTGAGTACACCACCTTGCCCCAGCTGTCGTGCAGCCAGTTGTGTCAGATTTAGATGGCCATCCAGGGGTGGCATAATACATGCTTCAGCCCCTGGTAGGCCCTGGGTACACCTATGCCCTGAGTTACAGGGTCTGATAAGGCGGCCCAGTCCCAATTGGATAATGCACCTAAGGTACACATGTCAATTTAGTGAGAGAACAGCTAGGCTGTGGGTCTGATTGGCAGGACCACAGCCAGAGAAAGTCGTAAACCAGTGAAACAAAAGCAAAAAATCTGGGTGATCATAGGATTGCAGACCCTACTCTCCTACATGACCCCCCCCCCCCTAACTTTGGGACAATAAACTAATCTTGACCAGGTGAGTCTTCTTGCTCTAAGTGGAAATACCTGGAGAGCCCATCTGCATTGCCATGATCAGTGCCAGGTCTATGCTCCACTGTAAAATCCATCCCCTGTAGGGAAATGGACCACCTAAGCAGTTTGGGGTTTTCACCCTTCATCTGATTTAGCCATAAGAGGGGCTTATGGTCGGTCTGAATCTTGAAATGAGTGCCAAACAAGTATGGCCTCAATTTCTTCAGGGCCCAAACCACAGCAAAGGCCTCCCTCTCAATAGCTGACCAATTTTTCTCTCTGGGGGTCAGCCTTCTGCTTATAAAAGCAATGGGCTGGTCTTGACCATCAAAATTCAGTTGAGATAGAACAGCTTCCACACCCAACTCAGAAGCATCTGTTTGGACAATGAATGGTTTGGAGTAGTCTGGACTCTTGAGGATAGGTGCTGTGCACATGGCCTGCTTTAGGTCATCGAATGCTTTTTGACAGCCTGCTGTCCACTGAACCTTTTTTGGCATTTTCTTACTTGTCAGTTCATTAAGTGGAGTCACAATTGATCCATAATTCCTGACAAACTTTCTGTAGTAACCAGTCAGGCTTAAGAAAGCTCGAACCTGAGTCTGGGTGGTTGGAGGAGCCCAGTCCCTGATTGACTGTATTTTGCTCTCCAGTGGCTGAACTTGGCCTCCACCTACAAGGTGGCCCAAGTATACAACCGGTGTCTGCCCTATCTGGCACTTAGTGGCCTTGATAGTGAGACCTGCTGCTTGCAGTGCCTCTAGCACTTTCCTCAGGTGGACCAGGTGATCCTCCCAGGTGGAGCTAAAGACAGCAATATCATCAAGATATGCTGCACAGAAGTCATCCAGCCCAGTGAGAACATGATTCACCAACCTTTGGAAGGTGGCAGGTGCATTTTTCAAACCAAAGGGCATTACCACAAATTGATAATGCCCACCAGGGGTAGAAAATGCTGTCTTGGGCTTGGCATCCTCAGCTAACCTGATTTGCCAATACCCAGCTGTCAGGTCAAATGTACTTAAGTAGTTGGCAGAAGCCAATCTATCTATAAGCTCATCTGCCCTTGGTATTGGGTGGGCATCAGTCTTAGTGACTGCATTGAGACCCCTGTAGTCTACGCAAAACCTCATCTCTTTCTTACCACCCTGAGTGTGAGGCTTTGGCACTAGAACTACTGGACTAGCCCAAGGGCTATCTGAGGGTTCAATGACTCCCAACTCCAACATTTTCTGCACTTCTGTTATGATGCAGTCTCTAACATGATCAGGCTGCCTGTAGATTTTACTCTTGACTGGCAAGCTGTCACCAGTGTCAACCTCATGGGTACACCAATTGGTCTGACTGGGGGTTAGAGAGAACATATGCCTGAAGGATTGAAGAACTTGTTTACAATCCTTCAGTTGATGTTCAGAGAGGCTGCCACAAAAGACAACACCATCTACTGATCCATCATCAGGATTCTGAGTGAGCAGGTCTGGGAGAGGGTCACTCTCTTCCTCCTGTCCCTCATCTATGGCCATGAGCAACCTCATGTCCTTCCTGTCGACATATGCTTTGAGCCTGTTAACATGGAGCACCCTGTGGGGGCTCCTGGGAGTTTCAAGGTCCACCAGGTAGGTGACCTCTCCCTTTTGCTCAAGAATTGTGTGGGGCCCAGACCATTTGTCTTTGAGTGCTGCTGGGGCCACTGGCTCCAACACCCACACCTTCTGTCCAGGCTGATACACAGTCAGGACAGCCTTTTGGTCATGCCAAGCTTTTTGGAGTTCTTGGCTGGCATTAAGGTTTTCAGATGCCTTTTCCATATACTGAGCCATCCTGGAGCGGAGACCAAGTACATAGTCCACTATGCTGGTTGCAGGCTTTTTGAGAGGTCTCTCCCATCCTTCCTTAACCAAACACAGGGGTCCTCTCACAGGATGCCCATACAGAAGTTCAAAAGGGCTGAAGCCAACCCCCTTCTGTGGGACCTCTCTGTAAGCAAACAAAAGGCAGGGAATCAGGACATCCCATCTACGCCTGAGCTTTTCAGGTAGTCCATGAATCATCCCTTTTAGGGTCCTGTTGAACCTTTCAACAAGCCCATTGCATTGTGGATGATAGGGTGTAGTGAACTTGTAGTTGGCACCACATTCCTTCCACATAGCAGTTAAGTAGCTTGACATGAAGTTTGTACCTCTGTCAGAGACAACCTCCTTAGGGAAGCCCACTCTGGAGAACACTCCAACTAGGGCTCTTGCCACAACAGGTGCTGTAGTGGTCCTAAGGGGAATAGCTTCAGGATACCTGGTGGCATGATCCACTACCACCAGTATAAACTTGTGCCCTGATGCTGTCTGGGGTTCCATTGGACCAACAATGTCAATCCCCACTCTTTCAAAGGGCACCCCCACCACAGGCATTGGTATAAGGGGGGCCTTTGTTGTGCCACCTGACTTACCACTGGCTTGGCAAGTGACACAGGAGCGACAAAACTCCTTGGTATCCTCATTCATGTGAGGCCAGTGAAAGTGTGAGACAAGTCTGTCCCAAGTCTTTGTCTGGCCTATGTGACCTGCTAAGGGAATCTCATGGGCCAAGGTAAGAAGGAAACATCTCTGAGTCAAGGGGACAACCAGCCTCCTGGTCATGCCAGGCTTGGGGTCTCTTGCCTCAGTGTACAGGAGTCCATCCTCCCAGTATACCTTGTGGGTACCTGTGGCGTTCCCAGCAGCCTCAGCAGCAGCCTGCTGTCTGAGGGGTTCAAGGGAAGGGCAGTCTAATTGTTCCTTCCCCAGGTCTTCTCTTGAGGGTCCCCCTGAGCCCAGAAATTCAACTTGATCAAGTTCAAATTCTTTAGGCTCAGTTTCCCTCAATTCCTGTAGGTCAGCCTCCTCTGAGACTTGATCCTCAACCTGGGGCAAGGGGGAAGGCGATGCCTTAACCCTACTGCTCTTCTTCTTGGAAGGTGTCTGGTCCATTGTTCCAGGATCCAGCACCTGTTCAGTGGGGCATCTTCTGGCCTGTGACCTAGTCACAGCAAGCACATGTGCTGGCAAGCCTAACATCTCCATGTGAGACCTATGCTCCACTTCTGACCATTGTGATGACTCCAAATCATTGCCCAACAAACAATCCATTGGGAGGTCTGAACTAACTACAACCTTCTTTTGGCCAATTACCCCTCCCCAGGAGAAAGCAACAATTGCCATACCATGACTGGTAGTGACATTGCTTGCATTGGTCACCAGGAATTCTGTACCTGGCATGATCTGTCCAGGGTCCACAAAGTTAGGTGTCACCATTGTGACACTGGCACAAGTGTCCCTATAGGCCTGAGCCATCTTTCCATTGATAAAAGGTGTCTGTCTGTATTTGCCCAAAGTATTGGGACTGACATCAGGGGATATATCCACATCCCCTGTACAGACAAGGACAGCCTGAGTGAGTGTGCCAACTAAGTTGTCATACCCCTCAGAACTCAAGGTTAACCCAACTAATCCCTTGGGAGGTGCACTACTACTGCTGGCTGTACTAGGGGGCACAGGTGCCTTAGGGGCTGCAGTAGCAGGAGTCTGCCCTCCTTTCTTGGTGCACTCACTAAACCAGTGAGTTTTACTTTTACAGTATTGGCACCACCTTTTTGACTGGCCTTCTTGATTCTTCTTTTTCTGGGAAGCCTGACCCCCACCCTCTTTGGGTTGTTGGGGACCTGTCGAAGACTTCTGGTAATTTTTTTCACCTTTAGAATCTTTACCCTTCTGGTCTGCTTTCTTCTGACCACCCTGGTTCTGGCCCTGGTTTTGCTTAACTCTTGTTCTGACCCATCTGTCTGCCTTGTTTCCCAATTCTTGGGGAGAGGCCAGCTCTGAGTCAACAAGATGCTGATGCAACAACTGGTTCTGACAATTGTTTAAAATCTGTTCTCTCATGATCAAATTATACAATCCTGTGTAATCAGTAACCTTACTGCCCAGCAACCAGCCCTCCAAAGCCTTAGTGGCACAATCTACAAAATCAGACCAATCCTGAGACTGAGTTTTCTGGGTATCCCTGAACAGCAACCTGTACTGCTCAGTGGTTAGGCCAAACCCATCAATCAGTGTATTCTTCAGGACCTGGTAATTGTTAGCATCCTCAGCTCGAGTAGTGAGGAGCTTATCTCTACCTTTACCTTCAAAGGAGAGCCACAAGATAGCTGCCCACTGACTCTGGGGGACACACTGTACAGTGCAAGCCCTCTCCAAAGCAGTTATCCATTTGTGGATATCATCCCCTTGCTTAAAGGGGGGCACTATCTTACTCAGGTGTCTAGTGTCTAAACTCCTGTTTTCCCTTGGGGGAATGCTGCCACCAGTGAGATCTAACCCACTTAACTTTTGCTCTCTAGCAAAGGCAAGTCTCTCTTTGGCCAGGGCAAGTTCTTCCCTTTCAATCCTTAGATTGACTTCCCTCACTTTGGCTTCATACACTCTCCTCTGAGGGAATGTCATCCCTCTTTGAGAAGAGGCCTGAGAGCCATTGGTTTGAATGGATCTGTTAGAGCCTCTGGATAGAGACCTAACTCGTCCATTCCCAATGTTAAGCTGGCCTGAGAGGGGCCCCAGGGATCTCCTAGTACCATTCTCATGCCTGCTTAAGTTGTCCCTAGTTAGCTGGCTAACTACTTCTGGACCTTTGTCTGCCTCATCCTCAGATGGCTCTAGATCCTCATCCTCCTCTTCACCTTCTGCAGAGAGATGGATACGGTCAGGGTCACCTGTGGTTCCCTCTAGGGGAGGCATGTTCCCATCTGGATGAGAAGGTTCTGTGTTACCAGCCCTCCTAGCATCTTAAGTCTGTAAGAGACCAATCATAATAGGAATTGTATGGTTAGAACCCTGTTTTAGCTTCCTGGAGGTACACACTTGTCTCATCTCCTTGAAGCTAAGAGCAGCATATCTGGAAGTGACCTGTGGAAGGTCTACTGACACAAGGGGACACTCAGAGTTTCCTCCTTTGTCTGACATGCTGATTCTAGTGTGGTGTAAGTGATGCACCTACCTACACTATTTGTTTGCCTACTGATCCCTTGCTAAGAGTTGTAGCCAAGGTGTGCTAAGCCTTGAGGAGCTACAACAGCTGGTTCAGTAGAACTCAGAGTATTCTAAGCTAAGTTATATGTACCTGGAGTACTTATGTGATCTTTCACAAGATATTCTTAAGATACGTGTGGTAAAACAACAGCAAGCTCAAATCCCAACCGCTGCTCACCAATGTGAGAAGTTGTCCTGATATATAATGTTCACTATTCTAGTGAGCACTTTGCATCAGTCCGAACAACCCTTATGGTGATTGGTTGTAAGTCAACCTTATAGACCAGCTATCCTAGTAGCGTGGATACGAGCAGTCTTCGGGCTAAACTCTAGAGGGCGTGTTAAGCCAGCTGTTATACCATCACATATACCCCTTGAACACCAAGTGAAAGGACACCACACAAGTGTTATGAAAATAAACAGTGTATTTATTAAAATCACAACAGCCCTGTACTCTTTATGAGGACAGGGTACTAAGCACACAACAAAACTCTTACGAAAATACTTTAAGTTGCACAATTTACACAAATGCCCGAGGGGCACGGAAAACCATATACTATGGAAGTGGAATGCAAAATTACTAGCAGGTAAGTACTGTACTAATAGGCTTTGGAATCGCTAGGACTACGTTACTGAACCTTCAGATTACTAGTAGGAGGCCTAGGGGACTCGGGTGCAGAGTGTGCACTCTCACGCGGGATGCGGGACAAAGTCTATGGGAGCTAGTAAAGACAAAGTTAGTGTTCTCGGGCGAACCCGATAAGGTAGATCGAAAACAACAGTGGATCCTGACCCTTGGATAGTGAGGCTATGCTGGGGCACCGAAATGCCGAAGTTACCTAGCCCAGGGGCTGCAGCTGCATATGTCTCAAAAGACGTCGGGAATCCTCGTAGACGAACCAGGAGCCTGAAGAAAGAAGTTGCTGGCAGGCGACCAGTGAAGATTGTTCGAGTGATCCAAGCCTGGATCGAAGATGGATGACACCTGAAAGCAGAGGGGACCAAGTTCGTGACTACTAGCCAGTAGTCAGGTGGCACCAGGAGGGCACCGGATGGTAGTCACCTTGACTAGGTGAGTGGGCGACGCTGGGCTCTGCAGTCTCACGGACCAGGAGGCGTTGTCGGCGACCAGGATGGAGGTGCGAGCTGTCCCACGATGGATGATGCTGTCGACGTTGCTGGACCCAGGATTGGGGCAACAAGTCTTGGCAAATTCAAGCCCACATGGTGGACCTAAAATGGCGTCTGGTGTGGACCAGGAGGGTCCGGGGTGCTCCTCTTTTGGAAGGGAGCAAGGGCCAGTCTGGAGCAACCAGACCAGCAGCGGTGATGTCGTCGGGCGTCGTTAGGAAGGCCACAAGCCAGCGGGCTAGTAGCCAAACAACGCGGTGAGCAGCAAAAAGCAGAAGGGCCCCACGCAGATCGTGGAGATGCTGGGAGGCTGGACTTCGGTGCTGGAGCTGCTCAGGGTCGGGGCTTCTCGGACCCCAAAGCACTCACCAGAGGATCCCTCGGCGGTCATGCTGGATAGAAGTCGTGCAGTTCTGATGATGGCCGGTCCCTCGAGGTCTCGTCGCATCTACGGTTCTCAGCTTAGCTGTAGAGGTAGGTAGAGGTCAGAGGTGCCAGGGAAGCCGGGTCTCGTCGTGCCGGTCGGTCGGATTCCGGAGGAAGGACGTGCAGCAAACCGCAGAGTTCTTAGATGGTGCCTGCGGATGCAGGGTGACTACTCCTTAGTCACAAGAGAGAAATCTTGAGAAGAAGTCTTGAGTTCCTTTCGTAGAAAGTAGTTTCAGGATTCAAAGATGATCTAATTTGGAAGGGTCCCCGCTCCTGCCTTTATCCTAAAGAAAGGGGTGGCTACGCGACTAGGTCCTGCCCTAGGGGTGGGACCAGGAAGGGGGGTGGTTACACCCCTCTCCCATGCCGGACTTTCCCCAGGCCAGGGGATGGTGTGCCCCAGGAACTGGTTCTAGCCGGCAGATGCGTAGTGAGCACCGGGGTGCCACTCTGCAGTCACCTTCCTGTAAAGCCCTGCCTACCCAGGATACACAAAACCCTGTCTGGGATGGTGCTAGCACCGCCCCTGACAGGAAACCCTTTGTCCAAGCTCTCCTCGCTGGAAGGACTCCCAGCAGCAGGAGGTCAGACTCGTGTCTGTGGTGGCAGCATCCATTTTATGGAGCTGAGGCTTCAGTTAACTTTAACCGGGGTTCACAGTTACATACATGTCGTGTCCCTCTAGAAGGGTGGAATGCTAACCCCGTCGCCAGAATTGGCGAGGGGTTAGTATTCCAATTCGTATGACACCTTACTCGACATGTTTTGATAAAGCAATACCAGAGATAGCATTTAACCGCGAGGATTATAATGCACTTAAGAGTATATGGTATGCGTTATCATGGAACAGCTATTAGGACTTGGTTCCGCAAGCTGCAAACGGGCTCAGCTCATGCCAGAGCACCATTTCACACGATTCCAAGCACTCTGCCTTCAGGATTGTCAAGGCCTGCCATAGGAGTGACTGATAGGAATCTGTGTGTCCATTTTTAGGGTTAGATATAGGTATACTATATCTAAAGCAAAGGGTGAGTACACCACCTTGCCCCAGCTGTCGTGCAGCCAGTTGTGTCAGATTTAGATGGCCATCCAGGGGTGGCATAATACATGCTTCAGCCCCTGGTAGGCCCTGGGTACACCTATGCCCTGAGTTACAGGGTCTGATAAGGCGGCCCAGACCCAATTGGATAATGCACCTAAGGTACACATGTCAATTTAGTGAGAGAACAGCTAGGCTGTGGGTCTGATTGGCAGGCCCACAGCCAGAGAAAGTCGTAAACCAGTGAAACAAAAGCAAAAAATCTGGGTGATCATAGAATTGCAGACCCTACTCTCCTACACTGCGCTCAGAAAGTATTCTGGCAGAGTCTGTAGAGCATGGTACAGGATTTTTCTCCCCACTGATAGATTCTACTCTGCGTGGCCAACCACAGTTGGCGCGCCTCATTCAGCAACAGGGATGTATAGGATTGCTGTGCTAACAGCAGTTGCCCGACAGCCTCAACCGTATCCCCAGTACTACACTCCCCTCCAAATCCCAGACTCGCCCCGCTGCCTCCTCTATGTCCTTCCTACGGGTCCTGCGGGCTCCCGCACACCAGGCTATGTCGACTCCCCGGATCACGGGTTTTAGAGCCTCCCACAGGGTGACGGCGTTTGTGCCGGGCCTATCATTGTCATCCCAGTAGTGAGATATGGCCTCTCGAACATGTGACTGGTAGTCATCTTGTTGTAGGTGCCACGTAGACAGGCGCCATTTAAAGGGCTGTCGCTTCTTATCTAAGCATAAGTTTAGAGTCACAGGCGAGTGATCGGATATACCATGTGGGAGAATAGACGTAGAAGCTACTCTCCCTATCCAGGGAGAAGGAATGAACAAGTAGTCCAGTCTAGAGAAGGACCGGTACACAGCGGAGACATAGGAGTATTCGCAACCTAGAGTATGCTGGTATCTCCATGAATCAATCCATCCCATTCCTTGCACCATGCCGCTCAGTTTTGTGGGGGCGTCTGCTGGGGGCCCCCCTCCGGACCTATATCGATCCATTCGTCCATCCATCACATCATTCCAGTCACCACCCATGATCGCCAGTACATTTGGGATATCGGCCCACACCTCAAACAGCTTTTCAATGAGAGCCTCTTGCAATGGGGGTGGGGCATACACGTTACCAAAAACCATCGGCTCATCCCCAACCATACCTTTAATAAACACAAATCTACCATGGGCATCAATCCACTGCGTCTCATGTACATAGGGGAGTATGCGATGCACTAAGACTGCTACTCCTCGAGACCTCCTCACAAAACCTGCATGAAACACTTGTTGATAGCCATACCTCTGTAAGCTGAGGGTTTTAGTGCCTTGGAGGTGCGTCTCCTGCAAGAGGAGGACATCCGCCCTTTCCCTTTTCCCCAGCTGCAACACTGCCCCTCGTTTAATTTTATCCAGCATCCCCCGGACATTCCAGCTCACCACTCTTAATAACGCCTGTGGAGGGCCTGTTCCCTGGACGTCAGCCATTATCAATGGGAGGAAAAAGCAAGATCCTGGGCTTTTGGAGCCACACACACACACATTTTTGCAGCCAAACTCGCGCAGACACTGTGTCCAAAGTAGCGACTTCCCCGACAGCACCCCTACCCCTCTCCCTCCCCCATCCCACCCAACTGCATCCGCAACACCCCCCCTCTCCTCCCCCACTCCCAACTACCCCCAAAACACCCCCTCCTCTCCCCACCCCATACCTCAGCAACATTGAAGTACCTGTCGCGGTATAGATCGTCACCGGCCCCCAACGGGAGGTCAGAAACCCACTATCCCAATGGATCCCCAAGAACTACCCACTTAGTCTCAACTTACCCCCCACTAACTACCCTTCCGAACTGAGAGGCCAAGTCCGCCCTCTTTAAGTCGTCCCCCAACCCTCGCCCCCAAACCACAAAGTTACTTGTTCAGCTGAAGTCTCAAGCAGTAGTCTGCAAAAGTTGTCCATGTTCAGGAGGAGTGTAGTCCCCACACCGGGTCGCAATCTGAAGTCCTCCAAACCCCTTGGAGGCTATGATGTCGGATTTTGGGAGTCTGTAGCGTCAGCGGCTTCTGCAGCGTCAGTCTCCGGGGAGGATTCTTCTAAGTGCGGGATCTCCAATTACTTCTGCTACGTGACCGCCGGGGGGGTCCGAGGGGGCCCTGTTGTGGAGGATGTGTCCGAATCCCGGCCTGGGGGAGTATGCACTCTGATCCGGACTGTCTCGTCAGTCCAGGCAAAGACTTGTTCCGGAGTGTTGAAGAATTGGGTCTTGGATTGGAAGACCACCCGTAGGCGGGCCGGGTAAAGCAAAGCGTACTGGATATTTAGGCCCCGCAGTCGCGCCTTGGCTTCGGTGAAGGATTGACGCTGCTGCTGTACCAGCCTGGTGTAGTCCGGAAATATCAGAATTTTGTGATTTTTAAACAGCAGGGGCTCCTTCATGCGCGCTTGCCGCAGGATCGTGTCGCGGTCGTGATAGTTAAGCAGCTTGGCTATCACTGGTCTGGGACGAGCTCCCGGCGGCGGTTTTTGGATCAACGCTCGGTGCGCGCGTTCTATGATAAAACAGCGCGATAGAGAGTCCGGAGGGAGCCACCCCTCCAGCCAGAGGGTCAGGAAGGCCTCCATGTCGCCCTTCTCAAAGCCCTTCGGAAATCCCACAAAGCGTAGATTGTTTCTACGAGCATGCCCATCAGCATCCTCAGCCCGTATGGCAAGGCCCTTCTGGATCCCCTCCATGTTGGCCACCATCTTTTTCAGGGTGGCCACATCGTCTTCCACTCCCGTGATCCTCGTCTCTGCTTCTGTAATGCGAGCCACCGCATTAAGCAAGTCCTGGCGCAGTAATGTAACGTCAGCTCCAACTGCCCCAATTTTTGCGTCTAGCATATCTCTGGACTGAGTTATCGCCGCCATGAGGGCGGCGTTATCAGGGCCAGACACTGAGGGGCTCCCCGCTGCTCCTGCACTCCCGGTCGGCCCGGTAAATTTGTCTATTGTGCCTTGCTTCGAAGTGTGCCCACTGTTGCTACCCCTCGTCATGGCGGTCTGTGGATGTAGGCCCCAAGTCCAGGGCATCGTCGGAGTATTGACAGGGGTGTGGGCGTTCACCCCTCTGCCAGATGGCGTGGCTGCCTGCGCCGTTTCACCTCCTCGCGCCGGTGGCTCGGCATTGGGCTTGCACCCCCTTCAAATACCAGGCCGGCAGGCGCACTATGGTGGGCGCCGGGGCTGCGTTGACCTCAACGTCTTGTAGGACACCGGGAATGAAGTACCGTCTGAGCGCAGCGGCCAACTCCAGCTGAAATTCCTCGATTCCCCCGTATTTAACGCCAAAGCTATCAGCAGAGTTCCAGTAGGGGGTAGGGGGGAGAGGCGTTCCGCCGTACCCACCGGCCCGCAGCGTCTCCTCGGTCCGACACAACCGCCGAATGGGGCTTGTGTGATCTCTGCCAGCACCTCACCTCGTCTGTACTGGAGGTTGGGGTATTTCAGCCATGTTGCCAGGCACCGCGCCTCTCCCCCGCCGCGTCATGAAGCACGCTGCGGTGGCTCAGGCGCCGGAGGTGCCGGACCGCCCACCACTCCTCTGCTACGCAGGCCACGTCCCACTTCCGCCCGGCGGCCCAAAAATGAAGGCCCCGGCTTTCCGGCGTCAGCAGGCTGCACCACTTCGGAACCCGGACCTCCGCCCAGCAGTCGACTCCAGCTTCCAAATTGCAGTCAGGGCACCGCAGCCGGTTCCGAATGCTAAAAAACTCTGATTAGGGCGTCTTAGGGTCGGGGAGACACAGGATGCTCGCCGGATATCTGATCGGCGGGACGGAGCTCGCTTAGGCTGCGTCTGCCATGTTCGCCGCCGTAGCCACGCCCCCCAAGAGCCCTGTTTTCTTACAATAGGTTTATATTTTTGTAATAATCTGCTGCTGAATCTGCAATATTGTAATGTCATATCACCTTATCTAGAGTGCTTAATTAGTGTTTCTAGCTATAGATAGTGGCTCCAGGCAGTATAATACAAGAATGTTGTAATCAAGACATTTTCCAAAAAGAATATCATGTTTTAAATGTCATTTAGAAAAGTATTGTCGCATTGGGATTAATATTAGAAAATGTACACCCAATGGGAAATACATTTTTGTAACCGATATTTAGGACATGTATTTATGTCAGGTAATATTTTGCTAAATATATTCTGACATTCAACAAGCAACCTGCAAGACTGAGATAAAGAGGTAGGTTAGGGTGGTGGAAGGAAGAAGATTGAGGTGGAATCAATTCAGCCTTGGTACTAAGCATCTCCAGCATTGGGCAGCACTCGGTTGTGGACTCTTGAGTAAAACTTTGGAGCATATTACCAAGGAACCTCGTTAAAATTATCGCTGTTTTATCGGCAGGAAACTGCCGATAAAATGGCGATAATGGGCTTGCTAATATGCGTTCTAGAATTCCTATAGAATCCCAGGTTAGATGTCCTGCACATCTAACCTGGGATTCTATAGGAATTCTAGAACGCATATTAGCAAGCCCATTATCGCCATTTTATCAGCAGTTTCCTGCCGATAAAACGGCAATAATTTTAACGAGGTTCCTTGGTAATATGCTCCGAAGTTTTACTCAAGAGTCCACAACCGAGTGCTTCGAGTTTCCTGCCGATAAAACGGCGATAATTTTCACGAGGTTCCTTGCTAATATGCAACTTTGGGGCATATTATCAAGCCCCAGCGATAATTATCGCTAAGCGCACTTAGCGCTAGGATAATTATCGCCGGGTAGCGTGGATTTTTATCACTGAGATAGCGTGCTATTAGCAACGCTTATCTCAGAAGTGATAAAAATCCTCGCGCTAACTGCCAAATGAGAGATTATCACTGGAAAACCAACGATAATCTCTTAAAGTTTGGCATTAGCTCGATGATAGGGGCTCACAAACTTAGCCATGATATCCACCTTCCATAGGATATCATGGCTAAGTCAGGAAAATACCAGGTGTAAAAAAAGCAGCGCTGCTTTTTTTGTCACGAACAGGGTTAGCGATATCCTTGATAATAGGAGAAATGTCGCTTAACAACATTTCTCCTAATATTTTTCTCTGGAACGCCCCCTTTGCATCTCATTAGAGATGCAAGGGGAAGCGTAGAGAAGAAAACAAGTTACTTACCTGTAACTTTGGTTCCCCAGTATTGGTAACTTTCATAGATTCCCATGCTTTGTATCATTCCCCCGTCGTCGGATTGGGAGCCTCGGTAAATAAGAAATACCATAGTAATAGGCACAAAAGAGAAAAATCAGGCCTAGGCCTTATCTCATTTTGTAGCTTATCCACCTCTTTGTGTAAAAGAGCCCAGACTCTCCGCAACAACCAATCAGAATAGCCTCACCCCATAGAACCCTCCTGAGAGAGCCTCACAGCCTCCGATTTTGTTAGCCGTTGTGCAACAGCCACTATCTCAGTAAAAAGGCCGAGCTTTCCCAGGGGAGGAGGGTGGGCGCATGGGAATCTATGAAAGTTACCAATACTGGGGAACCAAAGTTACAGGTAAGTAACTTGTTTTCTTGCCCCAGTATTTGAACTTTCATAGATTCCCATGCTTTGTTTCAGAGTAGCTAGCAGTAAGCCCTAAAAGCACATTTTGTTATAAGAATATCAACACCTTGCCACATAGATACCCACATTGGAAAACCAAATATATATATACTTGTTACCTTAGCAAGGACTATCACAAGTGATACAAAATGTGCAACATAGGAAGGAGGGATTGCAGGGAAAGCTCACCTCTCATTGAAAAAGATTCCTCAGGACTGCCTGTCCAACAGCTGCGTCATTCTTCGTAGAAGAATCCAGGCAGTGGTGGTTCGTGAAGGTATGCAAACTGCTCCACGTCGCTGCCCTGCAGATGTCCTTGATAGGGAATCCTGAAAATAGAGCCACTGACGATGCCACTGATCTTGTGGAATGTGCATGGACTCTTCTTTCGAGCGGTTTGCCCGCTTCTTGATGGCAGAAATGAATAGCACTGGAGATCCAGCGAGAAATGCTGTGTTTGGACAGCGGAAATCCCTACTGTGGGGCACTGTAGGAGATGAACAGTTGTGAGGATTTCCTAAAAGGTTTCGTGCGCTCCAAATAGAACTTTAGACACCTCTGAACGTCCAAAGAATATAAGAACCTCTCTGCTGGAGTAGTAGGTCGCGGGAAAAAAGACTTCAAAATCAATGGTTCATTCAGATGGAATTCAGACGGAACCTTCGGGATGAACTTTGGATTCGTCCGTAGGATCAGGACATCCCGCTTGAATAGAAAGGCTCCACGATTGTCAGTGCCTGGAGCTCGCTAATCCTTCTGGCCGATGTCAATGCCCACAGAAGAGCTAGCTTCCAAGATAGGAATTTAAGGTCCGTTTTGTGAATGGGTTCAAACGGTGCTCTCATTAGCTGAGCCAAGACCAAATTAAGTTGCCAGACTGGTGGAGGAGGACGGACTGGAGGAAAAACCCTGAACAGACCTTTCAAGAACTGCTAGACAATCCTAGCGGACCAAAGCGAAGGACCTGAAGACGTCCGTCTGAATCTTGAGAGGGCTGCCTGATAAACTTTAACAGAAGAATGCGCCAACCCAGATTTAGCCAGCAACAGGATATATGGCAAAACCTGATGAGGAGCTGAAGTGTAAGGGTGAAGATGTTGTTTCTGACACCAGAGGCAGAACCTTTTCCATTTTGCCCTATAAGTTCTGTTCGTACTTGGGGCTCGAGCTTGAGACAAGATGTCCCTACACTCCTTGGTAAGGTTCAGATTCTGGAATTCCCTGTACTCAGGAGCCACGCTGTCAAGTGAAGCGAGCTTGGGTCCGGATGGAGCACTTGACCCTGAGACCTCGTCAACAGAGAAAGAACCGGTTGCATGCGAATTGGATGGTCCTGAGAAAGCAGGAGGAGTTCAGTGTACCAGAACTGTCGGGGCCACGCCGGTGCAATCAAGATCATTCTGCACGGCTCCGCCTTGACTTTCCTGATCAACCTCGGGATTAGGGGTATCGGAGGAAAAGCGTAAAAGAATGCGCCGTACCAGGCAATCGAAAGTGCGTTCCCCAAGGATCCCGGAGGGTGATCCCTGTTTGCATAGAATCGCATTTGGTGTTCTCCGAAGTTGCAAACAGGTCTATGGCCGGGGTTCCCCAGACCGAGAACATCTCCTCAGAATGGTTTGGTCTAATTCCCATTCGTGACTGATCGATTTCTGACGACTCAACGCATCCGCTGTTATATTGAGCGAACCTGCGAGGTGTTCTGCTGTCAGAGCAATATTGTGAAGAATTGCCCAATCCCAAATCAGTTGAGCTTCTTTGGAGAGAATCTGGGATCTTGTCCCGCCCTGCTTGTTGATATAGTGCATGGCCGTTGTGTTGCCCGTCCGGACCAGCACTGAACGATTCCGAATTTGTGGCAGAAAAGCCTGCAAGGCTAATCGAATGGCTTTGAGTTCTAACAGGTTGATGTGGCACTTGCGTTGAACTGGATCCCAGTGACCGCTCACGTGCAGTTCCTGGAGCACCGCTCCCCAGCATTCTAATGAAGCGTCCGTGGTGAGAACCATGGTAGACGGAGAAAGTGTGAATGTTAATCCCTTTGCGATGTTGTCTTTCACCAACCACCAGCCGCAAGCTCTTTTCATTGCTGGTGTTACCGTAATCCTGTCGTCGAAAGAGCCCTCCGCATGGTACCATTCCTTGTCGAGCTGCTCTTGCAGTGGATGCATTCACAGCCTGCAATGTGGAATCAATGGTATGCAGGATGAGATCGATCCGAGCAGGGACTTGTAGAGCCGTACTGACAGGGATTTCCTCTTTAGCAAGAGGCGAGCCGATAGCATCAATTTGTTTTGTCGTTCCTCCGTTGGGTAAGCCTTGCAGCGTTTCGTGTCCAGAATGGATCCCAGAAACCTTGCTGACCAGGATGGTTGAAGAACCGATTTGTCCTTGTTGAGCTGAAGGCCCAGGTGGTTGAACAGTTGGATGCAGGTCGTAATGGCCTTGGAAGTTCCCTGGAAAGATGGAGCCTTGACCAGCCAGTCGTCCAGGTAGGGAAAAACTTCCAGAGATTGTTTCCTGAGGAATGCTGCCACCGGAGCCAACGTTTTTGTAAATATCCTTGGTGCAGACCGGAGACCAAAAGGAAGTACGTTGAACTGAAAATGGCTCTTGCCTACTGTGAAGCGCAAGTATTGTCTGTGAGCTGGATGGATCGGCACATGGAAATAAGCATCCTCTAAATCCAGAGTCGCCATGTAGTCTCCTGGATTTAGCAGACGAAGAATATCCTGGAGAGTGACCATCCTGAAGGATAGCTTGATGAGATAGGTGTTGAGCTCCCGTAGATCTAATATGGGGCGCCATTTTTCTGTTGTTTTGCGAACCAGGAAGAACCTGGAATAAAACCCTTTCCCCCTTTGTGAGGGAGGTACAGGTTCTGTTGCCCCATGATGAAAATCTGGTGGGCTTCGAGACGTAGCAGTCCCAGATGTTTCGACTCGTTGGCGCATGGTGCTCTGTTTGGAGTAAGATGTTGAAATTCCAACGTGTGGCCCCTCTGAACGATATTCAGGACCCACTGGTCTGATATAATAACCTTCCAACTACTTAGACAATGAGAAATCCTGCCCCTCCCCCACTGTCATCGGAGGGGTAGGAACAGTAGAAAGAGCCTTGAGGCCACTATTGTCATTTGGAGTTATCCCGTCCTTGACGTCCTTGACGCCCTCTCTGTGATTGGCGAGAGAAAGACGCCGACTGGCCTTGGCGTTGATTGGAGTATTGAGGTTTGTAAGATTGGGAGGATTCGAGTATGAAGAGTACCGCTGTTGGTTGCCACCTGTGTATGAGGAAAAACCTCTCCCTCTTGCACCTTTGAATGGAACTTTGTGGTAATTCAAAAACCCCAAGGACTTCGCCGAGACCGTGTCCTTTTTGATGCCTTGAAGGGCTTCATCCACTTGCTTTCCGAAAAGCATTTCTCCATCGTATGGCAAATCTAAGATCTTGTTCTGGACCTCCTGCCGAAACTGCAGCTAGCCCTGGCGCCTTAACACAGCTGAACCCGCCAGGGCACGAAAATCAGTAGTCGCTATGTCCATAGCACAATCTATCACCTCCGAAGAGGAACGCTCTCCTTCCATCAGAACCTTCCTGGCCTCATCTTTCGCTGCCTCTGGAAGCTGATCCACAAACGGGGATAAATCGCACCACATCTGGCGATCATACCTGCCCAAGATGGCAAGAGCATTAGAAGCTTGAACTAGGAGGCTGGCCATGGTAGAGAATCTTTTGCCCACATTGTCCAGACGTCTCCCTTCTTTGTCTGGCGGTGTTGTAAGTGGTGTCGATGAATTTTTAGACTTGCTTTGCGCCGCTTGGGAAATGACAGAATCCAGTTTTTGTTGTCCAATTAGGCAAGCTGGACTGCCCTCTGGCGCTTTATACTTCTTCTCCAGCCGGGGAAGAACAGGGATGACTGTTGCAGGATTTTGCATGACTTTAATACCTTCTGACCATACATGTTGTAATATTGGGATTGACCGAATGGACTTTCTGTAAGGTTCCTTAAAGTCATAAAGGAAGTAGTCTGTCTGAACGGTAGTAATCGGCAGGCCAAATCTCTTAGACGCCCTCTCCATAAGGTTATGGAAACCTCCAATGTCAGCTGGAGGGAAGGTAACAGTATCCGGCACTGGTGCATCCGGATCCTGCAGGTCATCATCATCATAACTTCTATCTGGATCATGAGGAGGATCTTCCTGAAGATTTTCATCAGAGGAGACATCGTCATCCTGAATGGTCACAACCTCTTGGTAACTCTCTCTGGGTTCTGGTTCCGCAACTCGTGAAACCACAGGTGTCACTGCCACCGCAGGAGTAGTAGGAATAGATGGAGAAGGAGGACGCTCCTGTTGTGTAACTGCAAATCCAAAATTAAAGAAGACGGCTTTGCCACCATATCCTGACGTAAGTTCTGTGGAGGCCTGTCTTGTTGGGCATATTGGCGCTCTTCATCGTAATATTCCTCAGAATCTGTATCCTGACACTTTACTTGTAAGTCCGATGGGCTGTAGGCATCCCCATAAGGGTCCATCATCACCCTCGTCGTCAGACTCCTCATCCAATAGCAGAGTGGGAGGCAAAGGTGTTACCCGCTTAGGAGAGGTCATCTCAGGGTTTATTTGTTGCCTTTGTATGGAAATGCAGACTTTTTGGATCGTTAACGACCTCGTCGACGGACTCGTCGTCGACGGAAACGTCGGCGTAATCATCGTCAATAGAACCGTCGACGGGACAGTCCACGGAGAAATGGATCTCGTTAACGGAGTTTTCGTCGTCGACGGTGGATTGATCGTTGACGGTGTTGTCGACGAGCTCGTCGTTATCACCATTATAGCTGCCGTCGTCGACATCGTCGTCGTTGACGTCGTCCTCGTCGTCGCCGCCGTCGACACTACCTTTGCTGTCATAATAGTCGAGGTCGAGAATGTAGACACCATCGTCGACGAGCAGGAAACAGGCACTTTAAACGTCAACAAAGCTATCAAGGCTGCAGTCGTCGACGAAGCCACAGTCGATGGTACCGTCGACGGAGCTATACGAGAACTCGGGTCTTTCTTTGAAGTTGTCGTTGAAGTACCTGCTGATTTCGTTGTCGACGGACGTTGTTTCTTGTCAGGCTTTCCTTCCTGAGGGACAGTAGAAGGTTTCTTGCCTTCCTTCTCCTTTTGAGATGGTGGAGGAGTAACAGAAACATCTTTTTTCACTTTCTTGGCTGTGTCCTTCTCTGCAGCCTGTCCCAGCCTCTCCTTTTCACCTCGGTGAGGAGATTTAATGGGACTAGCCCTATCAGACCTATCAGAGGTCTTTTGTAAGGCTTTGACAGGGGGCTCAGTAGAAGTAGAAGGGGATGACCTACCCCTCTTTCTGGATCTTCTGGAGGACGCAGCTCATGAAGAGTCCTCATTGTCAGATGAAATAACTTCCTTACGTGATTTCATCTTCTGCAGCCAAGTTAACAGGCAGCCCTCCCTGTCTTTGTAGAGAAAGTCCTACAGATCTTACAATCTGTGGCCTTGCGGTCCGGGTACAAGCAGTAGATACAATCATCATGCTTGTCCTCCAGAAACAGTCTCTTTTTAGAAACAAGTAACACAAGCTCTAAATAATGCCTTCTTCTCCTTGTCAGATATTGTAAATTTGAAGAAAATGTAAAAGAATACAAATTGAAGAGAAAAACTGAGACTCCCTAGCACAACATGCGGTAGAAAAATCTGAGGCTCTGAGGCTCTCTCAGGAGGGTTCTATGGGGTGAGGCTATTCGGATTGGTTGTTGCGGAGAGTTTGGGATCTTTACACAAAGAGGTGGATAGGCAACAAAATGAGATGAGGCCTAGGCCTAATTTTTCTCTTTTGTGCCTATTGCTATGGTATTTTTTATTTACTGAGGCTCCCAATCTGACGGCGGAGGAATGATACAAAGCGTGGGAATCTATGAAAGTTCTAATACTGGGGCAAAAAGGATGCTAACATGCGAATTTGCGTGTAGGGAGATAATTTTATCTCTACTTTCTTGGCTTTTAAAGCCAAAAAAGCATAGATAAATCCCTTGATAATATGCCCCTTTGTTCCCAGCACTAAAAACTAAGCACTGGGTAAGTACAATAATGAGAAAAGTAGAAATTAACAGAAAGTAAAAGTTTGTGTCATAGTACAATTGAAATGCAACACAACCAATTCTCAAAGTTGCATTGATGTGGGTGAATACCAACTTCTTTAAGTTTATTCTGTTGAATTTCTACAAACCACGACAGGGTGAGAGAATAAGTTACCTGGTGTGCGTGGCTCTCTCTGATATCTCGACTTCCACGTTGGGCATCCCGTTCATCCTGCTCTGGAGCTCCAGATTATCCTTGGCATACTTGCCTTCACCATCTTGTTTGTTAGATGACTCCATGCCCATGATCGAGCGAATCATATCAGCCACCTCCTCCTTTTCTGATATCACAACAAACATTACAGGTTACCCGGGCCACAGTTCACAACATCAAAACAAGCTTATGGTGTGAGCCAGGCCTGACTTAGAGTTGGGGTGGAATGGAAAATGCTCCAATCTCTGGTCAAAATCCTAACTCTACAGGAGAATCTACCCTCAGAATTTATTTCAACCCAGGGATAAAATGCCAGCGGATTCAGTACTTACTACAAATTATTGAATTTCTTCATTACCATCCAGCTCTAAACCAGGCCTCAAACTCTCCTTATGTCTGATACATAAAATGTGGTTAGCCACAACCCTTATGTGCTGCGACTCACTACTGCAATTCAAAAGGGACAAATCTGTGAGTATTTACAAAAACGGGGGGGGGGGGGTTGTGAGGAACGTGGGACTCCCCCAATTAGATATAAAAACTATAAATACAGAAGAAATAAGTTGACTCCAGGGGAAACAATGAACTTAACAAAACAAATGAAAGGGGGCGTGGCCAAGCACCATGGCCGTTCAAAACAAATAGGAGGTTCCCCTGTTATTTATAGCAGGGAGGGGGATTATAACAGCAGGAAAAATTGGGAGTCCCTGACTATCAAGACAGCAGATTGGAAATAACTGTTTTAATACTTATGGATGTGGTCTGGCTTGAGGGGGATAATTCTCTATACCATCATACAAAGAGCAAATATACACACTAGGTAAAGTAAGTCGCTGAACTACAACTTAATGAACCTAAGAACGCACTTGAATATAACGGGCAGACGATTTTTGTAAAGTTAAAAATGATCATAGAAATGTATTATTTGCCTCCCAACTGGGTTACAATCTAAAACATTATCACAAATTAAATAAAAAACCACTTGACGTGGTTATCAATGAATTATGACAAGTCAAAGTTAAAAAAAACAGTCAACGCAGCGTTTCGGTGCTTTTTCCTTTATGACACCTTCTTCAGGACCTTAAAACATTTGACTCCATTATTTCTAGAAATAAATAAAAGCGTTTTAGTATTTATCATTGTATGAGTTCATCTCGCTTACCTAGTTTTTACACTATCTATGGTTATACATACTTAAACATGCCAGACCACTTTGTTGGAAGAACAGAAATTTTTTGTGTGGATGAAGTACACACTGGAGCTCGTATGGAGATCCTACAAATGATTTATCAATATATTTGGGACAATATCCCTCTGGTATCTTTATTTGATTTTGTACATCACCTTTTTTAAAAGTTAGATGCAACTCTTTTTGAATTTAAAAATAACTTATTAATCGTACCTGTGTGTTAAAATTGATGCGTTTCAAATGATTTCCACACATATTTGCGAGATGTTCAGGTATTCCAATTCCCTTGAGCTATACTGATAATAAACAAAAACTCAATTAAGTAACAAATCTGAATCGATCTCAGACTATTAAATTCATGAACAGTATCAATTTACCTCTCGATGTCAGCAACTATATCTTATATGTACACGGAGGAGCCACCGTCAGTAAAGGGGGAACTTCTTATAGTCTTTGGACCTGCATGTATAAATACAACTATCCAAAATAAAATATCTATCCACATTGTCTTTGCCTATATTCATTTTTAATTATGTTCCTTTTTAAGGGGCAGCCGACTTTAGCAACCCTGTTACTGGGGGCACAGGGTACTGACCTGTTATGAATTTGGCCGAGTTTTTCATGAATGTCCTCAGGTTTATATGGTACGCGAACTTAATCCAAGCCTTTTCTTCATGCACGAACCAAAAAATCTATAAATGTATGACAGACAGTCATTTTCTGAAAAGGATTTTGACCAGAGACCAACAGGTTCTCAAGTTCTACATTTACATGTAGTACGTTTTTTTGTCTACGAGATGTATATTTTTTGTTAGTTAGTGCGATATGGAAGACGTTATAATTGTGTTGAAGGACACAGATTTCTAAGGGTTACCCCGGTTCTATAGATCTAGAAACGCACTCTATGTTCATATGGAACCTATGATGGACAAGCCCCAAAATTATTTATGAAATGGAACTTATAAGCCTATTCTTTTAAACAAGGTATTATTTAAAAGGGGGAACAAAGATTACCAATGGAAAGGATTTTAACTACTTATTATTCACTGGTCCTGCGACCATGTCTCACCTTGTATTTGAATTGCGGCCTCCCTGCTCCTCCGTGTTATCGGCTTCCTGGGAATTAGAAGAGTAACGCGCATGCTTGGGAAAGGCATATTTATATCCTGTGAGCCAGTACTGACCCGGAAGTAATGCGGTTGTTGAAAAAGGCGCCGTTTAGTAAAAATAAAGTATTAATTTTACCCGTATATTTGATAATATTAAGGTATTAAATATGGGTGTATATTGAATCAAAGTATTTTGGTATTATACCGAAATTCAGAAATTTTCACGACGCACCGGGGCTTAATCGGCCCGGAAGTCAAATTGCCAAACTACAGGATTTTTAATGATACTATTTTAGAATTTTAAATCATCAGAATTGTCTAGAATGAATGCGAATAAAAGGGCACTATTCATGCTATTTAAACTCCGGGATGTATAGACATTGTTATTTGTTTTTTGCTGAGTTTATAGTGGCGGCCATCTTGGAACAGGCAGGTTGAAATGCAATGCTCTGGAAGTACGAAGCACATCGTTCAATGTTGAATGCAAATCAGGCAATAATACACAGCATTATAACCGGAACATATACAAATAGTAAACGTATTTTACAATGATTTCGCATTATACTATATAAACCAGTTTTTCACTTTTGAAATATTACTCAAATCTTTCATAGAGAACGTGGCATATGTCTGTTATTTTAGTTTACATGTTATTCTACATTATATTGCATTGTATTTTCCACCTTTCTTTAGTTTGTATATCATTGCAAAATGATTTTATAATTCACTTTCTTATCTGCATAACAAGGAGGTGATATTTTAAACAGCTATCACAGTGCCATATATCAACAATATTTACTGATAATTTAAAAGACACAAGAGGTTAATATGAATATCTCAGCTATATATGTACTGTACAAACCATGCTAAACATTCAATGTCCCGTCATTGCCCTATTGTTGTAATGCATACTCAAAACATAGAAATAACAAAGAAATAACAGGGTTAACGGTTTAATAGAACAGTATATCCGAAAAATATTACCCTATCTTATATATATTCTAATTAGTCCCTATAAAAATGACAACTGAATACAGCAGTATTTTAGTGCAAACAGATGATAATTTCTATGGCTTTCTCTATATTTTGAACTACGTGGAACAAAACTGGACCTTCTAAGTGTCATGATTACAGTACATTCATAGATATGGGGCTGGCATAGGGACATAACAGATTTGAAAATATAGTCAGAGGTCACTTAGACCTACTTATTACCTTGTTCTCTGCATTATTTTATAAAATCAATCTCTCCTTTTCTTCCCTATTATTTAGCCCAGTGCGGAAAGTATTGAAAAGAGACATATAAAACTGCTCTCTTTTCTTTCGTTTATTGTCCATGTTGCCGCCCCTGGTACTATGGGAAATAGCTTCTATTATACACCATTTGAGGTCTTCTATTTTATGGTTGTGTGCTATCCAGTGTTCCACAAGTGGGGCAGATTTCTTTTGGGTTCTGATGGCAGACTTATGTTCCGTTATTCTTGTTTTAATCTCTCTCGCAGTTTCACCAATATAGGCTTTGTCACAAGGACATTTAATCATGTAGATTAGATTTTTAGTTTTACAATTCACAAAGTTTTTGATCTTGTGTTCTACACCACTGTATGACACTGACTTGTCTTTGATTAATGATGTGCAATTTAGACACATGTTGCAAGTGAAATTCCCAACTGGGAGAGGTGTGTTATTGATGGTACTTTGATTGGTTCGAATTTTTTCTTTGAAGGTATGGACAAGACAGTTCCTAATTGTTCTATTTCTGCGAAAGCTGAACATGGGTTTGGGAATCTTTTCACCAGGTCTATCGTTCAGTAACGACCAATTTCTGTTTATAATATTTTTGATTTTGTTACTTGCTGCACTGAAGTTGGTTACAAAGATTAGTCTATCTTTTGTATTGTCAACTTTGTTTTTATTGTTGTTTTTCTCAAACAGTGCCTCTCTATTATAATACTTAGCACGTTTGTATGCACGTTTAATTAAATTTTTTGGGTAACCTCTCTGTCTAAGTTTGTCTGATAAAACATCTGCATGTTTGTTAAAATCTTGCATATTGGGACAATTTCTTCTGATACGCAGGTATTGTCCGAACGGTATATTGTTCTTCTGACTGTTGGGGTGGTTGCTCTTGTAATTTAACAAGGTGTTTCGATCAGTGGGTTTGGTGTAAAGATCAACACCTAGTAAGTTCGAGTTCGAGTACCATATAAACCTGAGGACATTCATGAAAAACTCGGCCAAATTCATAACAGGTCAGTACCCTGTGCCCCCAGTAACAGGGTTGCTAAAGTCGGCTGCCCCTTAAAAAGGAACATAATTAAAAATGAATATAGGCAAAGACAATGTGGATAGATATTTTATTTTGGATATTTGTATATATACATCCAGGTCCAAAGACTATAAGAAGTTCCCCCTTTACTGACGGTGGCTCCTCCGTGTACATAGAAGATATAGTTGCTGACATCGAGAGGTAAATTGATACTGTTCATGAATTTAATAGTCTGAGATCGATTCAGATTTGTTACTTAATTGAGTTTTTGTTTATTATCAGTATAGCTCAAGGGAATTGAAATACCTGAGCAGCTCGCAAATACGTGTGGAAATCATTTGAAACGCATCAATTTTAACACACAGGTACGATTAATACGTTATTTTTAAATTCAAAAAGAGTTGCATCTAACTTTTAAAAAAGGTGATGTACAAAATCAAATAAAGATACCAGAGGGATATTGTCCCAGATATAATGATAAATCATTTGTAGGATCTCCATACGAGCTCCATTGTGTACTTCATCCACACAAAAAATTTCTGTTCTTCCAACAAAGTGGTCTGGCATGTTTAAGTATGTATAACGATAGGTAGTGTAAAAACTAGGTAAGCGAGATGAACTCATACAATGATAAATACTAAAACGCTTTTATTTATTTCTAGAAATAATGGAGACAAATGTTTTAAGGTCCTGAAGAAGGTGTCAAAAAGGAAAAAGCACCGAAACGCTGCGTCGACTGTTTTTTTAACTTTGACTTGTCATATTTCATTGTATAACCACGTCAAGTGGTTTTTTATTTCATTTGTGATAATGTTTTAGATTGTAACCCAGTTGGGAGGCAAATAATAAATTTCTATGATCATTTTTAACTTTACAAAAATCGTCTGCCCATTATATTCAAGTGTGTTCTTAAGTTCATTAAGTTGTAGTTCAGCGACTTACTTTACCTAGTGTGTATATTTGCTCTTTGTATGATGGTATAGAGAATTATCCCCCTCAAGCCAGACCACATCCATAAGTATTAAAACAGTTATTTCCAATCTGCTGTCTTGATAGTCAGGGACTCCCAATTTTTCCTGCTGTTACAATCCCCCTCCCTGCTATAAATAACAGGGGAACCTCCTATTTGTTTTGAACAGTTACTGCACAGCTTGTTAGCTGGGAGGCTTTGTTTTTGTCCAAAACGAATCAGTTCAGGGCACTGTCCCATATAGAGCATCCAAAAATCATCAAAAATGGATACTTTAAAAACCAAAGGGTTCTCTGAAGAAGAGTTTAACAAAATCGTAAATGGTACTTCAAAAAATTACACTGCAACTACAAGTACCAATAATGACGAGGAGAAATGGCGTGAACTGTGGAATAATAAAAAGAAGCTAGTACGCACAGAATTACATGCTGACTTTTTAATTGACTATTTGAAAAAGGGCATCATTCCCAGTGGCCTTCAAGTTAAAAATGAACCCGGTGTCTTTATCCGACACGCTGGTTTTATAGAAAATTGGACCCTGATCGCCAACAGGTGTAGCAGGGATTGGATGTTGCTGATAATCGAAACAGCCAACTCCATCTTAATAATTGAGAGAAAAGAAATAGCAGAGTTGGAAGCTAAGTTAGACATCTCAATATTGGAAGATGCGAAAAAATCTAGAAGAAATCCAAAAGGATGTTTTGGGTTATAGGGATCATCTATTCGGCAAAAAAACGAATAAATTTAACAAGGATGTTTCCAATTATAATACCGAAATAGTCAATCCCTACACCCAAAAAGATTTTTTCGATCGACCAAGGGAAAATTTCCCCAACAGGAACCAATGGCAACAACCTTGGCGAACATATCCCAAAAAAAGAGTGACTTTTTCGGATTCTTCGTACACAAGTACGGATTCCGAACAGGAAAAAACAATGGATAAAAATAGGACAGGTGAGTCCACATCAACTCCAAATAGAGAATCACTACCTTTTTTAGGTCAACGCAGACGAGGGAACCATCAAAACCACCACAATCATCCGAGAGGCAATGGGAGAGGGAAGTTCTTCCCTCAACCTCAACAACAGAGGAGGTATTACACCAGAAGCCAACCGAAGTGGGACTAAACCAAAAAGCGGCAAATATTAACCTTTCTGATACCACCTTAACAGAAATAGAAAAGGAAGTCCTTGAGAAAGGCTTAGGTTTTGCTATAAGTACCAAAATTAATAAATATAACTTAGAAATAGACTTACAAGGTTTTTTTAGAAAGATTAGATTGCAAGATTTCTTTAGAGACAAACCCCCAAGAGAGAGTATCACTAATAAGTCGGGTCTCAAATCTAAATCTACATGGACACCCAATATTGAGATGGTGAACAAACAAGTAGATCTCTTTGAGAAGGTAGTTGAAAGCAACATCTCTGAACTCCTGACTCACCCATTAAGAGGCATAAATAACCTAAGCCCTGCCGAAAGAACGGCGCTAAAAAACCTTGAAAATAATGACCTCTTAACCATTAAGCCCGGGGACAAGGGAGGAAGCATTGTTTTAATGAACTCTGACGACTATGAAAAAAGAATGATGTCTCTTCTTAACAATAAAGAACATTACTGTTCCTCCAGTAGATCTGAGTGGAATGCGCTGATCCTTAAAGTAAATACGCTCCTTGACTATGCCCGAGAAGATGAGATAATTTGCACAGATGAATACAAATTCTTAAAAAATGTGGCACCCATTATTCCTGCCCTCTATGGGCTTCCTAAAGTCCATAAAAGCATAACTGACCCACCAATGAGGCCTATTGTGTCATCAATTGATTCTGTCACAAAACCTTTAAGCAAATACATAGACAAGTTCCTCCAACCGATAGTATGCAAGCAGAAAGCATATATAAAGGATACCACCTGTATGATCGAAAAAGTAGGTTTACCATATGACATCACATCACAATCGTTGGTTACCTTAGACATAGAGGCCCTCTATACAAACATCCCACAGGATGACACCATCAAGATGTTAGAGGGCCTCCTAAGAGTAGGAACGGAAGACTTAACCCAACATGCAACATTCATTGTAGAGTGTGCAGAAATTATTTTAAAAAACAATATTTTTCTTTTCAAAAATAATTTTTTCAAACAGACAAAGGGGACCAGCATGGGGGCTACCTGTGCCCCAAGCCTGGCATGCCTATATGTAGCGGCCTTTGAGGAAGCGCATATTTTTAACGATTTGGCTCCTTTTAGTGAAAATATCACACATTGGTCAAGATATATCGACGATATTTTCTTCATTTGGTCCGGAACCCTAGATTTGCTAAATGAATTTATCCTCTGGTTAAATCTGGGAGATAGAAATTTGAAATTCACTTCCAATGTCAATAAGGAAACAATAGAATTTCTAGATATTAGAATCAGAGCGAACAGTGGTATACTAGGTGTTGATCTTTACACCAAACCCACTGATCGAAACACCTTGTTACATTACAAGAGCAACCACCCCAACAGTCAGAAGAACAATATACCGTTCGGACAATACCTGCGTATCAGAAGAAATTGTACCAATGTGCAAGATTTTAACAAACATGCAGATGTTTTATCAGACAAACTTAGACAGAGAGGTTACCCAAAAAATGTAATTAAACGTGCATACAAACGTGCTAAGTATTATAATAGAGAGGCACTGTTTGAGAAAAACAACGATAAAAACAAAGTTGACAATACAAAAGTTAGACTAATCTTTGTAACCAACTTCAGTGCAGCAAGTAACAAAATCAAAAATATTATAAACAGAAATTGGTCGTTACTGAACGATAGACCTGGTGAAAAGATTCCCAAACCCATGTTCAGCTTTCGCAGAAATAGAACAATTAGGAACTGTCTTGTCCATACCTTCAAAGAAAAAATTCGAACCAATCAAGGTACCATCAATAACACACCTCTCCCAGTTGGGAATTTCACTTGCAACATATGTCTAAATTGCACATCATTAATCAAAGGCAAGCCAGTGTCATACAATGGTGTAGAACACAAGATCAAAAACTTTGTGAATTGTAAAACAAAAAATCTAATCTACATGATTAAATGTCCTTGTGACAAAGCCTATATTGGTGAAACTGCGAGAGAGATTAAAACAAGAATAACGGAACATAAGTCTGCCATCAGAACCCAAAAGAAATCTGCCCCACTTGTGGAACACTGGATAGCACACAACCATAAAATAGAAGACCTCAAATGGTGTGTAATAGAAGCTATTTCCCATAGTACCAGGGGCGGCAACATGGACAATAAACGAAAGAAAAGAGAGCAGTTTTATATGTCTCTTTTCAATACTTTCCGCACTGGGCTAAATAATAGGGAAGAATGGGAGGGATTGATTTTATAAAATAATGCAGAGAACAAGGTAATAAGTAGGTCTAGGTGACCTCTGACTATATTTTCAAATCTGTTATGTCCCTATGCCCAGCCCCATATCTATGAACGTACTGTAATCATGACACTTAGAAGGTCCAGTTTTGTTCCACGTAGTTCAAAATATAGAGAAAGCCATAGAAATTATCATCTGTTTGCACTAAAATACTGCTGTATTCAGTTGTCATTTTTATAGGGACCAATTAGAATATATATAAGATAGGGTAATATTTTTCGGATATACTGTTCTATTAAACCGTTAACCCTGTTATTTCTTTGTTATTTCTATGTTTTGAGTATGCATTACAACAATAGGGCAATGACGGGACATTGAATGTTTAGCATGGTTTGTACAGTACATATATAGCTGAGATATTCATATTAACCTCTTGTGTCTTTTAAATTATCAGTAAATATTGTTGATATATGGCACTGTGATAGCTGTTTAAAATATCACCTCCTTGTTATGCAGATAAGAAAGTGAATTATAAAATCATTTTGCAATGATATACAAACTAAAGAAAGGTGGAAAATACAATGCAATATAATGTAGAATAACATGTAAACTAAAATAACAGACATATGCCACGTTCTCTATGAAAGATTTGAGTAATATTTCAAAAGTGAAAAACTGGTTTATATAGTATAATACGAAATCATTGTAAAATACGTTTACTATTTGTATATGTTCCGGTTATAATGCTGTGTATTATTGCCTGATTTGCATTCGACATTGAACGATGTGCTTCGTACTTCCAGAGCATTGCATTTCAACCTGCCCGTTCCAAGATGGCCGCCACTATAAACTCAGCAAAAAACAAATAACAATGTCTATACATCCCGGAGTTTAAATAGCATGAAGAGTGCCCTTTTATTCGCATTCATAGTAGACAATTCTGATGATTTAAAATTCTAAAATAGTATCATTAAAAATCCCGTCGTTCGGCAATTTGACTTCCGGGCCGATTAAAATTTGTGAAAATTTCTGAATTTCGGTATAATACCAAAATACTTTGATTCAATATACACCCATATTTAATACCTTAATATTATCAAATATACGGGTAAAATTAATACTTTATTTTTACTAAACGGCGCCTTTTTCAACAACCGCATTACTTTCGGGTCAGTATTGGCTCACAGGATATAAATATGCCGTTCCCAAGCATGCGCGTTACTCTTCTAATTCCCAGGAAGACGATAACACGGAGGAGCAGGGAGGCCGCAATTCAAATACAAGGTGAGACATGGTCGCAGGACCAGTGAATAATAAGTAGTTAAAATCCTTTCCATTGGTAATCTTTGTTCCCCCTTTTAAATAATACCTTTTTTAAAAGAATAGGCTTATAAGTTCCATTTCATAAATAATTTTGGGGCTTGTCCATCATAGGTTCCATATGAACATAGAGTGCGTTTCTAGATCTATAGAACCGGGGTAACCCCTAGAAATCTGTGTCCTTCAACACAATTATAACGTCTTCCATATCGCACTAACTAACAAAAAATATACATCTCGTAGACAAAAAAACGTACTACATGTAAATGTAGAACTTGAGAACCTGTTGGTCTCTGGTCAAAATCCTTTTCAGAAAATGTCTGTCTGTCATACATTCATAGATTTTTTGATTCGTGCATGAAGAAAAGGCTTGGATTAAGTTCGAGTACTATATAAACCTGAGGACATTCATGAAAAACTCGGCCAAATTCATAACAGGTCAGTACCCTGTGCCCCCAGTAACAGGGTTGCTAAAGTCGGCTGCCCCTTAAAAAGGAACATAATTAAAAATGAATATAGGCAAAGACAATGTGGATAGATATTTTATTTTGGATATTTGTATATATACATCCAGGTCCAAAGACTATAAGAAGTTCCCCCTTTACTGACGGTGGCTCCTCCGTGTACATATAAGATATGGTTGCTGACATCGAGAGGTAAATTGATACTGTTCATGAATTTAATAGTCTGAGATCGATTCAGATTTGTTACTTAATTGAGTTTTTGTTTATTATCAGTATAGCTCAAGGGAATTGAAATACCTGAGCAGCTCGCAAATACGTGTGGAAATCATTTGAAACGCATCAATTTTAACACACAGGTACGATTTATAAGTTATTTTTAAATTCAAAAAGAGTTGCATCTAACTTTTAAAAAAGGTGATGTACAAAATCAAATAAAGATACCAGAGGGATATTGTCCCAGATATAATGATAAATCATTTGTAGGATCTCCATACGAGCTCCATTGTGTACTTCATCCACACAAAAAATTTCTGTTCTTCCAAAAAAGTGGTCTGGCATGTTTAAGTATGTATAACGATAGGTAGTGTAAAAACTAGGTAAGCGAGATGAACTCATACAATGATAAATACTAAAACGCTTTTATTTATTTCTAGAAATAATGGAGTCAAATGTTTTAAGGTCCTGAAGAAGGTGTCAAAAAGGAAAAAGCACCAAAACGCTGCGTCGACTGTTTTTTTAACTTTGACTTGTCATATTTCATTGTATAACCACGTCAAGTGGTTTTTTATTTAATTTGTGATAATGTTTTAGATTGTAACCCAGTTGGGAGGCAAATAATAAATTTCTATGATCATTTTTAACTTTACAAAAATCGTCTGCCCGTTATATTCAAGTGCGTTCTTAAGTTCATTAAGTTGCAGTTCAGCGACTTACTTTACCTAGTATGTATATTTGCTCTTTGTATGATGGTATAGAGAATTATCCCCCTCAAGCCAGACCACATCCAAAAGTATTAAAACAGTTATTTCCAATCTGCTGTCTTGATAGTCAGGGACTCCCAATTTTTCCTGCAGGCACCATGGCCGACAGGATGTGAGCTCCTTCAGCTCCCGGTCGGCCCAGCTTATAAATCCTGATTAATAGCAGATCCTGTCGTTCTCGCACCGAGAAACGGAGGTCCAGGAGTCCTGATCGCCTGGGGCTTCTCCCGGACCCGGGGGTCGACCAGTGGACAGCGACTGACTGGAGGAGGTGGCCGGGTCTGCGATTTGCATGGAACCGTAATTCACGCGAGGCCGGTGCTGCGGCCTGGTCGCGGCCTACCAACCGAGGTCCCCTGCGGTCGTAAGTAAGGACTGCTTGTGGGCAGAGAAGGAGACTGCTGTCATCCTTGTCCTCTTGTGAGGGGTAGATCATGTCCGGCGTGGCCGAAGATCGGACCATGGGTCTGTGGCGGCGCCCTGCATTTGAGGGGAGGAATAGACCCGAGCTCCCTGGACCTGCTTGGTGGAGCCGCGGCGAGGGGGCGCCCACTGCCTACGGAGGCCTCCTGACACTGCGGAACCCCTGAAGTGCTCTGGCCCTGCGGAGGGCAGACGTGAGGCGGCGACGACGGCTCGGGATCTTGGTGCCCATACCTTGGGCCTAGTGTGGACTCGCCTGCAGTCGGGCGGGGTCCCTACTGCCATGGGGGACCTCCCGTCATTAGAGTTTCCCAGAGATTTCCTGACCCTGCGGTGAGGAGGCGGAGTGCTCGCGGCTACGGTCAATATCGCATCGGCGAAGGCGGCTTGAGAGCCCGGCGCATCGATCTGGAACCTGGGGGTGAGTCGACTGCGGCCAGGGAGGCACCCACTGCCATCGGGGGCCTCCTGTCATCGCTGCGCCGTACCTGTGGTGGTGCGCAGGGGCGCAGCGGAGGGAGCGACCCAAGATCTTGGGCTCTTCGTTAACCGGGCCGTTTGGTGAGCCTGCTGCCATTGGGGGCCTTCTGTCGCCTCGGGCCCCAGAGCTTGTCCGGCCCTGCGGTGGGCGGAAGTGGTGATCGCGGCGACAGCCAGAGCTTGAGTGGTGGAGCTGTCGGGCTCCTGGCCCCCCTCACATCGGGCCTAGCGGGTGGTGGCCGGGAAGGCACCTGATACCGCTGGAGCTCTGGGAACTAGTACACATTTACTTGGAACACCTGGCCTACCTCCAACGGTTCAGGGAATTCTCTGCGGCCGCTGGGGGGGGCCCAACCATATCCTGAAGACCATAGGGACGGCGATTGGAGGAGCAATGGGACCGGGATTGCGGCCTGCAACAGTGGAACCAGATGACGGAGGGGGGTGCTCCTTGGCCACATTGCCGCCCTGGTTGGATGTCGGGTGGTGCAAGGTGACTGCTGGAGCACTTGAAACGGTCCCTGCTGTCCGAGTTCAGGGCGGAACCTTCTCCCCGGGACGGCCACTATGCAGCTGACACGGCGGTGAGTGGGTCTAGAACTGTACGTGGCCGTGGTGGCGCATGGTCGGTAGTACTGCCGGGGGACCCTCAGCACCTCCGAGGACCATTGGAGAGGGGACTGTCTGGAGGCACCTCGATTGTTCAGATGTCTTGGAGGGGTCCCCATAGACTCCTATAATGCGAAAAGACAGGATGGCCAGGATGACAGGATGGCCTCGCAGCCGAACACCATCACACAGTACACCACCCAGCGGCTCCCTAGTCTGGTCAGGATGGGGAGGGTGAGGTCCCTGACGACCCCGGCGAGCCCTCCCGGGCAGAGCAAATGAAGGCGATACAGGGGTCCCACACCGCCTTGGGAAGACAGATCGAGACGGTGTCCATAGATGTGAACCTCCTGAGAGCAGATCTGCGTAAAGTGACGGATAAAGTCACCACTGCGGAGGGTAATATAGCCCATCTGCAGGAGGAGGGGGCGTCCCTCTAACAAAGTCTCGCGGCTCTCTGCCTCGACAGGGGAGTTGGAGCGTCGGGCGTAGGATGCCGAAGGGAGGGCACGCCACAGCAACATTAGGGTCCTTGGAATTCCGGAACGCGCGGAGATGGGGAACGCTGAGAGCTTCCTGGAACACTGGATCCGCACCACACCATTTGCCCTAAGGGACTGTCCGATGTGTTTGTGATCGACTGAGCCCATAGAGCATTGGTCCCACCTCCGAGGCCCGGCGCTCCGCCATGGGCCCTCATCACCAAAATCCTAAACTATCGAGACAGGGACTGTATCCTGAGAGCGGCCAGGGAAACAGTGGACCTCACTTTTGAAAACTCCAAGGTGTCCGTGTACCCGGATTACACTCGTCAAGTTCAGGAACAACGAAAATCCTTTTTGGCGGTCAAGCAGAAGCTCCGAGACCTGCACCTGCAGTATATGCTCCTTTACCCTTCAAATCTTAAGGTTATTTCCCATGGAAAGGCACATTTCTTTGACGGCCCTGAGGAGGTATGGGAGTGGCTGGAGATCAGAGGGGATGCCCTCCCGCCGGGGGAACGGGGTGGAACCAGGAGTACATGGGGGACACGTCCTGCAAGGAACCGTAGAACCAGACCCCGGCGCTCACCTGACGACACTGAGCATGGAGTGGGGCGGCGAGTTACAGTGGGAGAAGATGGAGCCCTCTGCTTGGAGTCTTCGGAGCCTGGGGACCTTCTTGCGTCTCGGGCAGATCCCCCTCAAAATGAAGTACTGGTTCCTGACACCTTGCCACCGGCTGTGGACGCACTCCCGCCTAACATTGACACGATCCCTGAGACGGTGGGGGATCGGTTGGACACATCTGAGACCCGGTCCTGAGGGACGTCTTGCTCTCACTCTGGTTGACCCTATATTGTGAATGTTAGCTGAGTAGCCTGGGTCGCATCCTGCTGAGGACAGTGGGGGGCTTTCTTAGGATACGTTTGATCTTGTAGGGGCTGGGACCTCTGGCGGGGTGGATGTCCTGGCAGACATACATGATACAACTCTAAGAGTCCAAGTCACCTGTGATCGTCAAGTTAGCTGGTAGTGCTGGGAGCTGGATGAGGGGGTGGGGTCTTTTTTCTCTACCTGTTGGGGTAGTTTAGCCCAGTTGGGCACATGGGAAAGCTGTGTACGTCCTGGCACCAGCAGGGGAAGGGCATATTAGCATGTTTGGTTGTTGCAAGAATATTGCTCGCGGGACGGGGGTGGTTGTGGTTCTGGGAGGGAATGTTGGGGGGAAATGTTGCAGGCATCAAGTGTATTACAGTTTGGGTACGGCCTGGGGTGTCATCAGAAGTAGAGTTGTAGGCCCGGGTGGGCCATGTCACCAGCCATGGGATATAAGTTCTTAAGTTGGAATGTGAGGGGGCTTGGCACATGCACCAAGAGACACAGGGTCTTATCCTTCCTTCGACGGCACAGAGTTTCCATTGCATGCCTACAGGAGACTCACCTTGATGACGATGGTGCTCGAAAGCTGGGAAAAAAGTGGCGGGTCAGATGTTTCATTCCTCCTTTTCTACATATGCTAGGGGGGTCCTGATCTGGGTGGCACCCATTTGCCATCCAGTACGTGGATATACACGGCAGGTAACTGCTCCTGCGGGCGAAGCTGGACGGCAGAGATCTTACCATACTAAATTCGTATGCACCCAACATAGATGACCCTGGGTTCTTCCTGACCCTGTAGGAGGTCCTCATCCCTGACCTGGAGGCTCCACTGATTTGGCTCGGAGACTTTAACTGTGTCCTGGACCCTGTACTGGATAGGTTTCCACCCCGTGCGGGCACAAAGCCGCGTATGACAGCGCCTCGGGAGGTAATGGGGAACTTAGGGGCTAGAGATGTTTGGCGCCTGAGTAATCTGACGCAGAAACTGTACACATGTTTCTACCCCACTCATAACAAACATAGTCGATTGGACAGAGTTTTGGCTGTGAACATAGACACTGCTATTTCTCTGGAGATTACACATCAGGCCCGCTTTTTGTCCGACCACTCCCCAGTGGCATGCGTCTTGAGTTGGGAGAGGCAGTCCTCCTGCCCTTGGACTTGGAGGATGCCGGCAGATCTCCTTCAGGACCAAGTGGCGAGGAACCATATAGACACCGCCCGTACCAACTATGTAGATCTGAATTGGAAGGAGGGAGAACTCACCTTCGCTACCAGGTGGGACACCCTGAAAGCAGTGATACGGGGCAAATGTATGGGCCTCACCTATGGGGTCCGGAAACAGCTTCTTCGGGACCTACAAGAGGCAGAGGATAATCTCCTGCGCCAGCAAACGTTGTTGGACACTGAGGACTTGCATCAGGAGATGGAACAGGCAGCCCGGTCTTGTGTGCATGACATCTTAGACCGGCTAGACAAATACACTCTTGGCCAATATAGGCAACGTCTTCACAGAGAACACGACAAATCGGGCCGACTGTTGGCCTGGATCCTTAGGCGAGAGTACACCCCGGAGCGGATCGTGGCCCTTGGGGGACCTACGGGTGGTATGGTCCACTCGGAAGTAGGCATTCTCTGGGTCCTCCAATCCCACCTACACACGGTATACGCCGCGGATCCCACGGTCGCTGAGATCTCGTACCTCCCTTACCTACAGGGGTTGACCCTGCAGTCCCACCCCAGGGCGGTTCTGGACGAGTTGGATAAAACACCGACACTGCGTGAAATGCGCGTGGCGATGGCCTGCCTGCCGAGGGCTAAATATCCGGGGAGCGATGGCTTCCCACCTGAATTTTATCAGACATTCGGAGATACCCTCTCTCGCCTCCTCTTACAAGTGTATCTTGAGGCAGTCGATCGTGAGACACTTCCGCCAAATATGAACCAGGGCGAAATTTGTATGATTATGAAGCCGGGGGGAGATAAGTGCGACCCTTCAGCGTATCGCCTCATCACCATGATTAACACGGACGTGAAGATTTTGACCAAACTCTTAGCCGCTCGTCTGGCGCCGCATATGGCCCATCTGGTCCACCCGGACAAGTGCGGGTTGATTACGGGGCGCAACACTGCCATGAACCTGCAGGGGTTGAATCACATCATACACGAGGTCTGCGACAGGGAGGATCAGATGGTCTTGGTGTCGATTGACCTCGCTAAAGCGTTTGACACTGTCGACTGGGGGTATCTGCTAGAGGTCCTCCGTGTGATGGGGCTAGGCCCTAACTTTTGTCAATGGGTCCGCATACTATATAATGCCCCCCGTGCCAGGGTGAGACCAGGAGCGGCATAATCAGAGGAGTGGCAGTTGGGATGAGGTACACGCAAGGGGTGCCCCCTCTCGCCGCTCCTGTTTGCCCTGGCAATAGAGCCTTTGGCAGTTCGAGTCCGTACGGAAATGGCGCAGTGGGGCATAATGGTAGGGGACACGTGCAATGTGGTTTCTTTGTACGCGGATGACGCCGTTTTTTACTTGATGGCCCCGCGGTAAACGCTGCCTATCCTGCTACAACACCTGGACCGCTTCGGCGAGGCCTCGGGTCTGAAACTTAATTGCGGTAAGTCTTTAATCTTCCCTCTGACGGGATATGGTCTGGGGCCGCTGATAGATCTGCCGCACCTTGGGCTGCGCTGGGAACAGGAGGCATTCCGTTATCTCGGAATTCAGGTGGCCCCAACGGACGCCCAGCTCTTGGCCCGGAATGTCGATCGGATTCTCACGTCCTTACAGCAATCGGTGTCCTTTTGGAACTCCATGCCACTCTCCCTTATGGGACGGCTAGCCGTCGCTAAGATGGTAATGCTCCCCAGGACGCTTTCCGTCCTCCAGAATTCATTGTGCCCTCTCCCCCACGAGTATTCCGCACACTAAACACGTTGCTTACGTCCCTACTTTGGGCGGGACGGTGTAGCAGGGTCACCCTTCATACTCTTGTCCGAAGCTGGGACGAGGGAGGTCTGGAGGCGCCGCAATTTGATTTATACTATTACGTGGCACAACTACTGTCGGCAGCACGGTGGTTCGCGGATGCAGACAGCTGGGAGATGAAACCTTTGGCCGGTAGAGCAAATATGCGACGCTACAGGTTGCATGATGCAAGGACGGGGAGCTGACGAGGCCCTGCCATATGTGGTACGCCCCACAGCAGGCATCTGGCAGCGGTTTGTGGAAAAGATTTTACGACGGGCCCCCTTCCATAGGGAGCTGCCGGTTTGGATTCTGGCCCCTATAGTTGCCATGAAGGAGCACATGTCCTTTCGAGACTGGCAAGCGGGAGGCTGCGAGACCTTGGCTGACCTCTACACCAGTGAGTCCTTCCTGTCTTTTGAACAGGCAGAGGAGAACTTTGGACTTGGAGCCGGGCAATACTTACATTACCGGGGGCTCCAAGATGTGGTGAAGGTGGCCTGGCCCCAATTCCCGGACGCGCCCCCGATGTCCCACACCCTGAACATCCTTCTTTCCTGTGGTAGAGGACGTAGATTGGTCTCCTTGCTGTATTCAGCTATGAGGCAGGACTCAACCCCGCCGGTCCCGCCTTCCTGGGGGGCTTGGGAGGCAGATATCAGTACTGCCCTGGAACAGGGGCAGTGGAAGTGTATAGGGAGCCTCACATGCAAGGTATCGTGCAATGCGCGCTTCAAATTAATGCACTTCAATTTCATGCATCGCACCTATCTGACTCCAATTTCATTGAAACTCATTTCTGGGAATAGGGGGGACAGCTGCCCTAGATGTGGTATGGAGGGGGCGGAATCCCTGCATTTGGCCTGGGACTGTCCATTGGTCAGGAGCTTCAGGACGGCGGTGGTGGAACGTATAATCTCTGCCATAGGCCTTCGGATAGTCTTGAACCCTCTTCATTGCTTGCTGGCTCTGGTCCCCAAGCCCAAGAAAAAGAAATCTTTCCTACAAACTATTGCAACTAATGTTGGTACTGGCTAGACGGAGGGGGTGGAGGGCTCCCGAGGTGCCTGCCTGGCTTAGGGATGCGAGGGAGTGGTCCCTGGCCGAGGAGACACATATGCAGCTTACATGCAGGGACGAGAAACTGCAGGATGATTTACTCTCCTGGTGAGTCATGTGTACTTCGGGTTTGTCTCTGAGTGACTCTGATGGCACGAGTGACAAACTGTTTCCGTCAGAGAGGTCGGGGTCTGATGGGGAGGGGGAGGGGGACTGTTAGGTATTTCTTATTGTGAGGGATTGTCTTGTGCTCAGTTGCTTCCTCATGCTCCTTTTCTGTTTATTTCATGCTTCTGTCATTCCTCATGGACTCAACTTGTCTCAGTGTCGCCTGTACCCACCAGTACCATAATGAGTCATCGAACTGTCTACACATGTTTTTCTTGATGCCAATTGAAGGGGGGAATGTTTCTATACATGTTGTATAATCAAAAATAAAGTTTAACAAAAAACAAAATGAATGAAAAAATAATGCGATATGCTCCCATTATTGATCACCACATGATCCCATACATGCCAACATTTTAGGAAAAGGACGTGGGAGATTTTAAATAATAAATCGGGAGAAGAAAAATTCCCCATTGACTTCTATTGAAGAAAATGCAATTTTAGGAAGGAGACAGCTAAAGTCAAGCCATTTTTGGCTTGAAAAATCGGTAGTCTCCCGCCTGAATCGGGTCTATTGGCACGTATGTGATCCGTACAGTGGAATTAACCTCAAATTGAATAATGAATCTTAGAAACCACGTACAATCCCTGATGTAACCAATACATTGTGGCAAAGGATTAGTTACTTACCTGTAATTCTAGTTCTCTTCCAGTGGTATCCTCATCAAAGTCATAAGCACTAGAATATTCCAGCCCATGTGCGGGACCCCAGAAACACAATCATATATGTGCCCCACATATGTGTATCTATATATATATATCTATATATATATATATATATATATACATATATATCTATATATATCTATATCTATATCTATGTATATATATATATATATATATATATATATATATATATATATATATATATATATATATATATATATATATATATATATATATTCAGGCTCACAGCGCGTAGCAGCAGCTACGCAAATGCACTCTCCTTGATAGAAAAAAGATCACTTCCAATACTTTTTGCGCATTCCAATATTCTTTAATTCATCAGATGCAGCATCGTGATAATAAACACGGAAATAACCCCTGGGGGGTTAAGCCAATTTTATACAGGACACTATCCATCTTGAAATAGATCTTTTGGAGGCTAGGAAATCTTTTCTCAAGGCACCATAATTCAGAAACAATTGATCTGATTTGCTTATGCCCTTGGTACCCTCCAGATAGAATTTAAGCACTCTTTTGAGGTCCAAGGAATGTAGCGACCTCTCCGCAGGAGTTGGGGGGTTTGGAAAAGAGGATGGGAGGGAGATTGACTGATTAATATGGAAATCAGATATAACCTCTGGCAAAAAAGCAGGGTGAGCCCTTAACACTACCCTGTTGTGGTGAAACACAGTAGAAGGTTCTTTTGCACACGGTGCTTGGATCTCACTTACTCTGCGTGCTGATGTTATCGCTACCAGAAAAGCGGCCTTCCACGTCAGGTGCTGTAAAGAGGCTTTGTGAATGGGCTCAAAATGAGGACCCATTAGCCTAGACAGCACCAGACTCAACTCCCAGGGAGGAGAAGGGTTTCGAACCGGGGGATACACTTTCTTCAACCCCTGTAAGAAATCCTTAACCACCTGCTTTTAAAAAAAGGAAGGTTGGCAGGTTGACTTTCTGTATGCCGTAATGGCTGACAAATGAACCCTGGTTGAGGCATATTTCAAACCCGTTTTTGCTAAATATAGAAGGTAAGGAAGAATGATGTCTTCCTGCCCCTTCGTAGGGTTAAAATGGTTTTCTACACACCATAGGTAGAACCGTTTCCATTTAAAAGCATATGCCGCTCTTGTGGAGGGTCGCTTAGCATCTTTCAGGATATGCATGCAGTCCTGCGGCAGATTCAAGTGTCCGTATTGTAGGACCTCAGGAGCCATGCTGCCAAGTTGAGGGAGGGAAGGCTGAGATGAAGAATCCTCCCGTCCATCTTGGTCAGTAGGTCCGCTCTGTACGGTAGCCTCCTGTGGGGGACTACTGATAACTGAAAAAGGTCTGGGTACTACCACTGCCGTTGCCAGTCTGGAGCTCTTAGAATCATCTTCATGTTGGATCTGATGAGCTTGGACACCACATTTGGGATCAGGGGCAGAGGAGGAAAGGCGTAGGCAAATGTCTCTGACCAATCCATCAAAAGCGCATTCCCCCTTGTCCCTGGACAGTGGAATCTGGATGCGAAGGTGTGGCATTTTTTGTTTTTATCATCTGCGAATAAATCTATTGATGAACGACCCCACTGTTGGAAAATGCCTGCCACCACCTCGTCGTGCAGCACCCAGTCTGGCTGATCTTCGAAGTGCCGACTGTGTGCATCTGCTTTGACATTCTGCTCTCCCGGAAGGTGCACTGCCACTATGGAGAGTTTCCGAGCCGGAAGCCAGTGCCAGATCGCTTGAGCATCCAGGGAGAGAGGGCAAGAGCGCGTACCACCCTGTTTGTTTAGATTATATGTGGTGGTAGTGTTGTCTGTTTGTATCAGGACCGAGCTGGACGCTTGAAGGCACCCCATGTGTTCCCCCCCATCCTTGTAGAGATGCATCCGTTATCAACAATTGCACTGGAACTGGTTGATGGAAAGGGACTCCCACGAACAGATTCTGCGGCTGAGTCCACTACTTAATGGAGGATTTCGCTGCTTGGGAGAGCATGATCCGATCCTCCTAGTGCCCCGCTGCTTGGTCCCACTTGTCTTTTAGATCTTGTTGCAACTGACGCATTCTCATCCTGGCGTTGGGGATGAGAAATATGCAGGAGGCCATCGACCCCAGCAGAGATGCCATTTGTCAGACTGCTGGGCGATCTGTCTGAAGCAGATGCTTGCACTTCTGCTGCATTGAGGAAAGTCTCTCCTCTGGAGGAAACGCTCTTCCTTTGTTTGTATCCAGAGTCGATCCCAGATAGTGGATCATCTGGGTGGGCTGTTGTACAGACTTCTCCATGTTGACATGAAGACCCAGTTTGCATAGTGGCTATAGACAGATTTGGAAATCACTCCTTACTTGTTGAGGAGATGGCCCTTTGAGGAGCCAATCGTCAAAGTAAGGGTAACGAAAGAGGGTAGACGAATAGACCTTTTCTGTGTAGGGCGGCCGCCACCACTGCCATGCACTTGGTAAAGACTTGCTGGGCAGACTTCAGCCTGAAGGGTAAGACCTTGCATTGATAGTGCTTGTCTCTGAACACAAACCGCAGATACTTGAGATGATGTGGAGCAATGGGTATATGCAAGTACGCATCTTGGAGGTCCACCAAACACTTCCACTCTCCTGCTTACAGATGTGGACATATTTGATGAAGGGCCAACATGCAAAACTTTTCCTTCACAATGACTTTGTTTAGCAGGCGGAGGTCCAGGATAGGTCTGAACTTGTGCTCCTGGTCTCTTTTGGGCACAAGAAAATACTTGGAGTAGACTCCCTTCTCTCGCTGCGCGGAAGGAACCTCTTTTATGGCCTTTTTCCACAGAAGGGTTGCCACTTCCTGACGGAGCAACTTTAGTTGGTGAGGATGATATCTTTTTGGAGGAATGTCCTTTCAAAGCCCACGAAAACGTGGTGCATATCCATTGCGCAGTATATTGAGCACCCAACGATCTTTTGTGATGCTGCACCACTCTGCTAGATGATGTGAAGGACTTCCCCCACTGGAGTGGGCAATGGCGCCAGAGGAAGCTCCTGCTCATTGCTTCCCTGCCGATCTGGCCGTGGTAGAGGACTGGGACTGGTGACCACCGCTACCTCTGTTGGATTTATGGCCCTGGTACTGCAACTTGCCTTGGTTTTTTCCTTGGGACCATTGAGGGGTTTGAACCCTCTGCTGGTATCCCTTGCGCTGGTTGGGCGTGTATCGACGTTTGTACTCCTTCTTCTTCTCCATGCCCACTGCTTTGAGGGTGTCGAGTTCTGTGTTCATCCTGCCCATTTCCTCATCTGTATGGGTGCCAAAGAGAGAGCAGACGGAAAACTGGAGATTTAAGATTCTCTGCTGTGCATCTGGTTCGAGTACTGTCAGCCTCAACCAGGAGGATCTCTTGGCACAAACCAAATGGGCATATGAATGCGCAGATAGAGTAGCGTCGTCCGCTGCTGTACTGATCACTTGGTTGGCAACAATTGACCCCTTAGTGATGGTCTCTTCAAAGTCCTTCTGATCCTCTTTTGGCAGCATCTCTTTGAAGCGGTCCAATGAGTCCCACAAGGCCCTATCATAGCGACCTAATAAGGCTGCTGCACTGGAGACCTTTAATGATGAAGCTGCTGAGCCGCACACCTTACGTCTCCAAGAGTCCTGGGACCTACTTTCCTTATCGGGTGGAACCGATGAAGACGCAGCCACAGCATGAGTTTACCTCACTGCCGCAATGATCACCGAGTCTACAGGCGGATCCATCTTCAAGAAGACAGGGTCTGAGGAAGCCGGCTTCTATTCTTTTCTGAATTCGAGCCTGTGCGGCCTTGATCGTAGCTGGTGTCAGGAAGATGTCCATCACGTGTTCCAGAAGCCCAGGAACTAAGCGGAGTAATGGACGAGACGCTGCCCTCTGATGCAGAGTCTCAAAGATCACCGTTGTTGCCACCTGAGGGGCAGACATCTCGATGTTCAGCTTCTGAGCCCCTCTCTGAAGCACATCATGGTAGGTGTTGATGTCATCTATCGGAGATACCCTCGATACAGGGCTGTCTGATAGGGTAGGGTAATAATCCCTCTTTGATGATCGGGTGGAAGAAGAAGACCACAGCGGTGTCCTTCTCCTTCTGCGTTGGGAACTATGTCTTCGTTCCCAGGACCAGCCTGTGTGTTCCTCACGTCTTGGGGAATGCGATCTGTCCACCTCCTGCACCAACCTTTGTAAAGGTGACCTGTGGATGGGTCTGGCATATTCCTGCATCGACCGTGTCGCACCCGTATCCTTGTCCCAGTGATGCAGGGGGCGTAGCCATCTTAGAGATAAGTGCACAGTAGGGGAAGCCTCCCTGTGAGCTGGAGACTTATGAGCAGGTCTGCTGGAACGCCCTTCCAGAAAGGCTGATCTCATGGAAGGATGTCTGGAGGAATGAGAGGAAGAATGGCGGGACACGGATTACGTCACCAGAACCACGAATCCTTCTCTGGACCTCACTGAGGTGGGCCTTGACGTCGGGTGTGCGTCTTTCGACGTCGAACCCGACATCCTCCTTGACGTTGATCTCCAGTCTGATGTTGAAACTGGTCTCGATGCTTCTCTACTCGAAGTCGGATCCCTTGCAGACGACGCCTGGACATCTCTTCGTCTCAACGTCGAACGTAGACTCGACGGCGAACGTCGTCGTGCAGATCCAGATGCAAGGACTCTGCTCCTCGATGCCGAACGTCATCTTGTTGACGAGGGCAGAGGGCTCTTCTTCCTCGATGCGGATCCTCGTCGAGACGATGGTGGAGGGCTCTTCTTCCTCGACGCCGATCGTCGTCGAGAATACGGCGGAGGCGTGTCGATCCTCAACGCCGATCGTCATCGAGATGACGGCGGAGGAGTTCTCATCCTCGACGCCTATCGTCCCCAGGTTGACGACGGTGGAGGACTCCTGCCCCTCGACGTCGACCGCCGATGGACTGACAGCGACAAAGGGGAGCCTGCCCTCGACGCCGAACGTTATGCAGGCGACGGCGGGGGACTTCTACTCCTCAACGCCGATCGTCGCTGGTTTGACGGCGGCGGAGGGGTGATACTCCTCGATGCCGATCGTCGCCGAGTTGACGATGGCGGAGGGCTTCTGTTCATCAACACCGATCGCGCCGGGTTGACGTTGACGACGTACCTGAATGTCGATGCCTTCTCAACGGCTCGCCGTCGATTGCCTTTTCTTAGACAAATTACCTACCGGTGGTAGATTTTTCAGCGCCGAGTCCGACGCTGAGGTCGAAGGGTGAGGGATCTTGCTTCTAGATGGAGATCTCGACCTCTTGGAACCCTTCTTCACAGGCGACCTGCCTTTTGCAGATTTTTCTGCCAGCCCATATAGACGAATTCTTTCTCTGTCCTTTAAAGTCCTTTTGGGCAGGGTCTGACAATAAGGACAAGCCTTTAGGGTCATGGTCCTTAGGCAAACAAAGGATACAGACTTCATGAGAGTCTGACCTTGTCTTCTTTTTACCACAAGAAGGGCAGGGGTCAAAAAGTGAAGGCATTTTATGTGGAATAAAATGCCCAAAACTGTCAAAAAAAGACAGAACCTTACTTCAGAAGGTGAAAATCGTCAAAGTAAGTCAAAAGAGTTCAAAAAGTGAAGATTATTTCTGACTAAATCAGAAAGAAGAAAACAATTTACTTACCTGTAACATCAGTTATTCAGTATTGGTATCTCTCATAGATTCACATGCCTGAATCATTCCCCGTTGCCGAGGCGGGAGTCCCACGGTATATAAAAAAGCAGTGCCAAAAGTAAATTATAGTAGTAGGCCCTAAATACAGGCCTGAGGCCTAGATTGCGGTAGCCTACCTACCTCATTATGCTGAAAAGACCCAAGTCTTTGTCACAGCCAATCAGCTGTCAGCCCCCTCTAGAACCCTCTCTGCAGAGCCAGTTCTCCTCAGATTTTCGTTAGCACAAGTGGAGAATAAGCATCCCAATTCTAGAGAACTGACTCTCCGGGGAGGAGGGTGGGTGCATGTGAATCTATGAAAGATACTAATACTGGATAACTGAAGTTACAGGTAAGTAACTTGTTTTCTTATTCAGTATTGGGGTATCTTTCATAGATTCACATGCCTGAATCAGAATAGCAAGCAGTAAACCAGATAATAGTCAGTTGCGGATGGTGGGAGACTTGTACTGAAACACTCCCATTAAAACCATCAGTAATCAATTAACAAATGTTTCACATGTTATTGTCACAGACAAAGATGAATAAAAGCTTATAAATGCATTTGAAATATTAGAATAAATATATCATATGAACATGTTTGCAATCACATTCAAATGACTTCATTTATAAAAGAACATATATAAAAAGAACATCAAGTATAAGTTACCTGAGAATTTCTTTAAACAAACAGGTGTCTCAAGACGGCTTGTCCAACTGCTCCATCTCTCTGGCTTGTCGATTGCAGGCAGTAGTGTCTGGTGAATGTGTGGACATTTTTCCATGTCGCAGCATGACAGATGTCCTCAAGCTTCACCCCTGCAAATAACGCTGTAGATGCCGCTACAGCCCTCGTAGAATGCGCCCTGACATTTCTTGTCAGTGGTCTGTTTGACTTGGTTTTTCAGAATTGGATCGCTGAAGCTATCCATCTAGAAATTGCAGCCTTGGTGACAGCTGCTCCCAACGTGGTCTGTCCATGAGCTACAAACAGTTGATCAGATTTTCTGAAGTTCTTTGTCCTCTGCAAGTAGAATTTCAGACACCGTTTGACGTCTAAAGAATGCAGTGTTATTTCTGCTGGTGTAGCCGGATTTGGAAAAAAGACTTTTAGACAAACTGGTTTATTCAAATGAAATCGTGACGGGACCTTGGGTATAAATGAAGGGTTCGCTCTCAGAGTGACGCAATCCTGTGATAAATGTAGGAAGGGTTCTTTAATGGTGAACGCTTGTATCTCACTTACTCTTCTAGCTGATGTCTAGCTGATGTCAAAGCTAGGAGTAAGGCAACTTTCCATGTAAGGGATTTGATCTCAGCCTTATGAATAGGTTTGATGGATGCTTCATAAGCTGTGAAAGAACTGTATTGAGTTCCGACTCCGGTGGGGATGCCGAATCGGAGGATAAACTCGGAAAAGTCCTCTCATGAACTGTTTGATTAGAGAGGACGAACATAGTGAAGGAAAATTAGACACTTTCCTGAATCTGGACAGGGCTGCCAGGTGAATCTTTATTGATGAAAAAGACAGGCCAGAGCAAGCTAAGTGTAGCAGGTAAGGAAGAACCTCTTCTGCTGGTAGATTAATCGGGTGGACATTGTTGGAGACACACCAGGAGCAGAACCTTTTCCATTTTAGCCGGTAAGTTTTCAAAGTACTTTGAGCTCGCGACTTCCTTAAAATATCTCTGCAGTCTTACGGAATTTGAAGGTGCTCAAACTCTAAGAAGTCAAGAGCCATGCTTGCAATTTTAGAGATTGCGGATCTGGGCGAAGAACCTGTCCCTCGTTCCTTGACAGTAGTGTTGGAGACGGAAGGAGGCGAATTGAATGATCCTGAGACAACAACATGAGCTCCTGAAACCAATACTGGCGTGGCCATCTTTGAGCAATGAGTATCAATCGGCAACTCTCGAACTTCATTTTGCGCAACACCCTTGGTATCAACGGAATCGGGGGAAAAGCGTAAGCATAAATCTCTGACCATCGCATGGAGAGGCCATTCCCCCTTCACCCCTGTTGATGACAATCTGACAGGGATCTGCTGAGCTTGTCCGCTAGTGTATTCTGGAGGCCTTTGACATGCTCTGCTCTGAGAGTTATGCTGTGCAGTGTAACCCAGTCCCATAACTCTTGAGCTTCCTGCGACAGCGTCATAGATCTTGTTCCTTATTGTTTGTTCACATAGAACATGCTTGTGGTATTGTCGGTTCGAACCAACACCGAAAATCCCGCTATTCTGGGGAGAAACGCTTGCAGAGACAGGAAGATGGCCCTCAACTCCAGACTGTTGATGTGACGCTGTTTGTAATCCTGAGTCCACCTGCCTTGGACTTGCAGATCTTGGAGATGGCCTCCCCATCCCTCCATGGATGCATCCGGTGTAAGTATGAAGCCTGGAGGCATCTGTATGAATGAAAGTCCTTGCTTCAGATTGTGCAACTGTGACCACCACCGCAGAGCATTTACCATGTGCGGAGTGACCTTGATAATATCCTCGATGGAACCTGTTGCCTGCTTCCATTGATGATGCTGCTCTTCCCGCAGAGGTCACCTCGTGAGGCGTACCAATGGGATGAGATTCATGGCTGACGAACACATTCCCAAGAGGGAAGCAAACAGTCGGACCGAAAGTGGCTTTCTTTTTGAGATTTGAATTGCCAATTTTTGCAAACGGAGTTGCCTCTCCTGTGATAGGAATGCTTTGCATTGTATTGTGTCCAGACGTGCACCTAAGAAAGGCAGGACTTGTTTCGGTTGCAGTTGGGATTTGCTGAGATTTACAGTCAGTCCCAGAGAAGCAAATAGAGCACGACAGCCTGTCATGAGGTCCTGTACACTGTTTATTGAAGGGCCCTTGAGTAACCAATCGTCCAAGTACGGGAAAACTTGGATTCCCCAAGAGCGCAGCATTGCTGCTACCGGGGCCAGGCACTTTGTGAATATTCTTGGTGCCGATTTGAGGCCGAACGGTAATACTTTGAACTGATAATGGGCGCCAGCCACATTGAACCGAAGATATTTGCGATGTTTGGGATGGATGGGGATGTGGAAGTATGTGTCCTACATGTCCAGGGAAGCTAAAAAATCTCCTTCGTTCAGACAGTTTAGGATTTCTGAAAGCGTGACCATGCGAAACCCCTGCTTCTTGAGGAATTTGTTGAGGCCACGCAGATCTAAAATTGGCCGCCATTCCCCGATTTCTTTTTCATAAGGAAGAAACAGGAGTAGAACCCTTGTCCTCTCTGTTGGAGCGGGACTTTTTCTATGGCGTTCTTGAGGAGCATTGTTTGAACCTCCTTGAACAATAAGTGAAGACGAGGGGGAAGGGGTACCTTGGGCGGAACAGTTGGCGGTTTGCTAATGAATTCCAGGGTGTGTCCATGTTGTACCAGATCTAACACCCACTGATCGGTGGTAATTTTCTGCCACTGTTGATGGAATACAGATATTTTCGCGCCCACAGGAAGGGGAAAGGATGTGAATGGCGCCCGGTTGAACTCACTTGTTCTTGTGAGTATCTCGCCCTTGATTGTTGGAGCTTCTGCGGCCCCCTTGGCGAGAGAAACAAGCCGTGTTTGACTGACGGTAAGATGAGTTATAATCTTCACGGTAATGGGATTGGTATTGCCTGCCCTGCTGATGGTAACCTCCTCTAGAAGAGTAGCCACGTCCTCTAGATCCTCTGTAAGAACCTCGTTTGAATTGCAGGGAACCTAATGACCTAGCAGTATCAGTGTCTGTTTTGATCGCTTGGAGGGCCTCGCCAATGTGCTTGCCAAATAGAGACTCGCCGTCATAGGCCATATCTATGATCTTTATTTGAACCTCTGGTCTGAAGGTGGTAGCTTTTAGCCAACCTTGACGCCTGAGGACGGCCGCTCCAGCCAATTGCCTGAAGTTAGTGTTAGCAATATCCAGGGCGCAGTCAATAGATTCGGAGGCTGCGCGTTCTCCTTCTGTCAAAATCTTGCGAGCTTCTGCTCTGTTGTCTTCTGGGGTCAAATCAATGAAGGGTGTCATATCTGACCACATTTGGCGATCATAGCGCCCTATGATCGCCAACGAATTAGCAGCTCGAATTGAGGCGGCCGCCATGGTCGAGAATTTCTTCCCGATAAGGTCAATGCGACGTCCCTCCTTATCCGGAGTAGTGATGGGCTTAGCTGGATTTTTCGATTTTTGTTGCGACGCCTGGGAAATAACCGAGTCCGGTCTCGGGTGACCCACAAGGCAAGATGGACTGTCAAATGGAGCTCGATACTTCTTATCAATCCATGGCAGTACGGCTGGCACGGAAGCAGGATTCTTCATGACCTTTATGCCTTCCTTCCAGATGTAATCAATTATGGGAATTGCTCTAGATATCTTTCTAGTGTCCTCTTTAAAATCATGTAGGAAACAATCAGATTGTTCCACTGTGACTGGAAGTTTGAATCTGTTCGAAGCCTTTTGAATGAGATTGTGGAATCCACCTATGTCCTCAGGTGGAGAGTCAGATGGTTGTGGAGTTGGCGTAGATTGTAACGGAATAATATATGAATCATGGATCAAAAGGAGGATTTTCAGGAAGCTCTCCTTCCCCTACCTCTTCGTCCGAGGGCGTATCAGGGGTACGAGGAGGTTGAGCAGGCTGGTCCGTTACTGGAGACCTGGGCGCTGAAGGTTGAGGCTGAGGTACAGGGTCTGTTCCTGCCGCAGAAGCAGGCGGTGAGATGACCTGTTGCGGTGGAAATTGCTGTCTGTAGTCAGCTAGCATGGCCTGCAGGTCTTGTATGAGGGTAGGAGGCAGATGGCTGGTATCTGCTGTCCTTGTATAACTGGTATGATGGGGGACCATAATGTTCTCCTGATAGTAGTGTGCAACGTAATCCTCCTCTTCGTCATCTTGACATTTATAATTAGGTCCTAAGGATGGCGTGCTACTCCAAAGGCTCCCTCATTATCATCATCCTCATAGTCTCCCCAATACTGGATAAGTGGAGCTGTGTAACCAGGATCCTTCCTGAAGGAGCCGGAAAGAACAACTGACCTAACTGTCACCCCTGAGGCATGATGGGAAGCTGGGGGTCATGACTGCCTTAAAGACACGGTGCCAGTTTATCTCTATGTTGCTATGAGTTAGCTTTTCAGTCTTTTTTAGACTGTATTTCTTCAATGCAGCCTGGGAGCTGTATATGCTTTCAGTCCTATGTGAGAGTTTCTTCTGACTGCTAAGCATTAAAACAGATTCAAAACATGTTCTGCTGTTATTTTTCCCTGTTTCTAATGTATGTTTTGATATAATGGGGAGTCCTTACAGCATTATTCAACTATAGTGTGTATAAGGCTGAAGTTGCCATATATATATATATATATATATATATATATATATATATATATATATATATATATATATATATATATATATATATCACTCACTGCCGTAAGAAGGAACCATTTGGTTCGAAACGCGTAGGCGTTGAACAGTGTGCTGAATAAATCTAACTTCATCTAACAAGCGGAGTGCTGGATTATTTTTTCGTGAGTGATTAAACACAGGACCCTGTCCTGGTCCCGACTCCAGCGCCAACTTGCATAGTGCTCCCTCTGCAACAGGACGGTTCGTGATTGGCATATATATATATATATATGTATATTTCCCGAGGATGGCTCGCTGTCACACAGACCATGGGCGCTTCTGGATCCGGTGCGCATTCGGCGGCAGAGCCCTGCCGCATATTAATTTCTCAAAAGAATCTCCAGTTGAAGATCACAAAAAGAATACGCACTCACGGGTTGTATGATTCCCTTAGTCTCCAAATTTTAATTAATTTGGCATAGGATTACGGAGACAACCGACGCGTTTCGCTCTTACAAATAGCTTGATCACGGTTACATGATTGCTTTCAAATTAGCCAATAAAAACAGTGCACGCAATATCACGTGTTCGCTAAAATACTAGATTCCCTTTCTGATGCATTATGGGAATTTTGTTTAATGATGGAAACTTAGTTTTATTTTTACATGATTGAGGGGGTTTATTCAAGTGTATTGTCATTATTCTTATGATATACACAATGTGGCGAATAAGGTTCTAACTTCACGGTATTTTTTTATATATATGTGTATATATCCCTCTACATTTAGAGGTCTTTTAACAAACAGCGCGCACTCTTTACTACAGTTGTTAAGCCAGCGAGATGTTACTCTCGTGTTGCTACGCTACACATTGTTCCACAGGGCTCCAGTTTGAGCCCTACGTTGTTCAATCTTTACATGGAACCCCTAGCTCACATTGTGGAAGCTTTCGGAGTGGATATCGTCACATATGCTGACGATACCCAATTGATGATTAAACTCACGCACAATCAGATGGAAGACGCCACCAACTTTTTCAACTGTATGCTAGCTGTGGCAAGGTGGATGAACAACAACTGCCTGCGCCTGAACGGCGACAAAACAGAACTGCTGGTTGTTGGCAAATCCCCCTCTGCCTGGTCGCATGCATGATGGCCCACTGAATTGGGCGCGATTCCCTCCCCGGCGGAATCCGTCTGAAATCTGGGAATCATGCTTGACCCGGAGCTTTCTTTTAAACAACAGGTCAGTAAAATCACGTGAAGATGTTTTGGCATACTCAAAACTCTTCGCAAAGTTCTTGCCCTTCTCCCCATCAGCGCCAGGAAGACACTTATTTACGCTCTAGTCACACCACATCTGGACTACGGCAATGCCCTGCTCTTAGGCTTAAGCAAAAAAGGTATACACCAACTGCAGTGCGTTCAAAATGCTGTCGCCTGGTGCTCAACCCACCGCGCAGAGCATCAGGAAAGACGGCCCTATTTAAACTTCACTGGCTCCCTATTGAGGAACGCATTCGGTTTAAAGCGCTTTGCTTTGCACACCGCATTGCCCAGGGAAAAGGTCCAGGTTACTTGCGAAAACTTCTTACCATCCACCGCCCCATCCGGAATTTAAGATCTGCCGGAGCGATGCTGTTCCAACTTACCCGCATTGCAAAGCTAGGATGGGAGGTCGCTCCTTCAGATTTTTAGCAAGTAAACACTGGAATAAACTTCCACTTGACCTACGCATGGAACCCTCTGAAACTAGATTCAGATTGAAACTGAAAACCCATATTTTTCCACGTGAATAAAGCTTTCAGGTTCCTTTTGACCTAGGCCATTCGCTTCCGGACCTCTGTCTCTCGGGGAGCAGCAGTAATTTTAGCACGGGACACACTGTCTTGACGCTCTAAAAATGGTTTTATTATTATTATTATTATTATTATTATTGTGATTGTGACATGATCTCTTGGATGTCTTTTGTAAGTTTGCCCTCTAGTGGGCATACAGAGTTTTATCTGGGGGTCTCATTATCTGATATTTGAAAAGACATTTATATATACCTGTTTAATTTATTCGCCACTCAAATTTTAGTGTTGGTTTTGTATTGTTTGTTTTGTGTGTATTCATCCCTTCTATTCATGATCCGAATTAAACATAATTTACAATCATATAATTCCTCACTTTGGTTCAGCCCAAAAGGAGTTAGAGATCTGAAATTCAGGATTTTCCTGGACTCCCTCTGTCTTAGTTTCTTTAGACGGTTCCCCCCTCTCTCACTGAGCGGAACCTTTCGAGGGCCCAGAATGATAACAGTTTCCAGTCACCTCCATGGTCCATCTCCATATGCTTTGCAACTGCATTGCAGCGGTCATTGTTGACTGTTGCACGTACGTGTTCTAGAATCCTCTTCTTCAACTCACAAATCGTGCTCCCTATATATTTGAGCGAGCACGGGTATTCGATCATGTAAACCACGAATTGACTTTTACAAGTGATTAATTCTCTGATTTGCCACATTTTTTTGTTTGGAAGTTCCACTTCATTGATGTTCTTGGCAATCTGACATACTTTGCAGTTAGTGCATTTTCTGAAACCCTTTATTTTCAACCATTGAGTTCCTATTGATTTATTAGCACTTTGATGGTGACTGTGAACCAATTTATCCCTTAGATTTAGTGCTCTTCGATAAGTTATGTTGGGATGATTTCCCATTGCTTTCCCAATTGTTGGATCCATTTGTAACAATTGAAAAAAAACAAAAACAAACCGCAACACTATTCAAACAAAGAGGCTCCAAAGACCACAGTATCAAAAGAGGATTGATGAAAGCCGATCAAAAATCAAGATCAGATATCATCAAAGTTCAAATGAAACCACATTCAAGTGATCAAAGTGAACCTGTGAGACTAATAATGGACTATTGTTGTGAAACCAAAGAAATAAATCAGATCCTGAGAAAAAACTGGAAATTGTTACAAATGGATACAACAATTGGGAAATCCATGGGAAATCATCCCAACATAACTTATGATCTTTACACCAGCTGTCGAGGCCGTTCAATTAAGATACTCCAATAAAAGTGGAAAATCCTCTGAATTGTGTACCTCATGTTCTTGTGACTTACCTGATAGCTCAGGAAATTGACACAAAACTAAAAGAGATAACACACCAGTTCTAAAGTCTGGTATTTTACGTTAGCTGAAGCATAATGAGTGTGTAGTCCATTGTGTAGGTGCAGTAACAAGTGGGACAAGCAGACAGGCTTTGAAATATGTCAAAGCATTTTTACAAAAACCCACTCAAACAAGTACTTTCTCTTAAACTGTTATTTTATCCTCACTTCAGTCTCTTCTGCCAGATACTCACTTTCCTCTAGTTATACAATCTGTCTTGTTTCAGAATAATTCAAGTTGAACTCAGGTATTAGGATATGGTTAGTAATTTAAACTGTTTCTTGAAAAATGCTCTGCATTAATTGTATAAACGTACAGTGCTCTGATACCACTGGTCTAGTGCACTATAAAATAATGCTAAAATAAATATTGTCCTCATTTAGCAGGATTGCAGTGTACATGTTGACCCCTTTATAGAAGGGCAGGGGAGGGTGATCTGCCAGCAGCCTGAGGGACATTGAGGCTCGTGAGCTATTGTTGCTCTCAAGATACCTCTGAGTAGCTCATCTGTGTGCAGCCCAGCATATTAAATTAGAAAGTTTTTGCTTGGTTGGATTATTATACACATAAAAAAGGAATTAGTTACTTACCTGTACACTATAGTTCTCCAGTATTATCTTTCATAGATTCACATGCTTGTATCTTCCCCGTCGTCATGGTGGGAGTCTCACGGTAACAGAATGACCAAGCAGTATCATAGAGAAGAAAAACTGCATGGAAAATCCCCATAGGGACTGTAGTATTTGGTAACCAGACCATCTCATTATTTGGTCCAAAAGTCAGCCAATCAGCATTGCCGCCCTGCCTTCACACTCCCCAGCAGAAGCTTCCTGCCTCAGATTTCCGTCCCCGAGTGAGAGACATGGATAAATACCGAGAACAGGTTCTGCCTGAGAAACGGGGAGGCGGGCGGGCGCATGTGAATCTATGAAAGATAATACTGGAGAACTATAGTGTACAGGTAAGTAACTAATTCCTTCTCCAGTATTACATCTTTCATAGATTCACATGCTTGTATCAGATTAGTAAGCAGTGCTCACAAAATTCGTAGCGTTTCCAGGACAGGACCCAGAAGGAAGTTCTGCAGCAAGGCAATGATATAATAATACATATCAAAAATAACACCATAAATGCAGATATATATATATATATATACACATGTTCAGACATAAATGAAAATACTGTATAGAAATAAAAGTATACCATCAAATCATACCTTACTGAAATAGGCGTTTCAGAACAGCTTGTCCCACTGCCGTGTCCTCTTTCCACGCAGTGTCTAGACAGTAGTGTCTTGTAAATGAATGCACACTCTTCCACGTTGCTGCTCTGCAGATGTCAGGCAGCGACACTCCTGCGAACAAGGCCATTGAAGTCGCCATCGTCCTTCTGGAATGTGCATTCACTTTAGAACAGAGTGGCTTACCCGCTTTCTCGTGACATTTCAGGATAGCTGATGATATCCATCTGGCAATACTTAGTCTGGACAGAGGAAGGCCTTTCCTTTGACCTTCGAATGCAATAAATAATTGTTTGGATTTGCGGAATGTCTGTGTCCGTTCAATGTAGAACTTTAGGCATCTAGAGATGTCCAGAGAGTGCAATGCCCTTTCTGCTTCCGATGAGGGATTGCTGAAAAAGGTAGGCAAAATGACAGGCTCATTGAGGTGAAAAGACGTAGGAACTTTGGGAATAAAAGTTGGATTTGTCCTTAATATAACCCTGTCCTTGCGAAATTGTAGAAAGGGCTCTTCCACTGAAAAGGCCTGAATTTCGCTAACCCTCCTTGCTGATGTCAGCGCAAGCAGCAGGGCTGTCTTCCATGATAGGAACTGTAAGTCTGTTTTGTGAATAGGCTCGAAAGGTGGCCTCATAAGTTGTGACAGGACTGTATTGAGGTGCCACGGCACTGGTGGGCGCCGGATGGGTGGAAAAACTCTAAAAAGTCCTTTGATAAATTCCTTTATTATCCTGGAAGACCAAAGAGATGGCTCGTTTGGCTTCCTCCTGAAACGTGATATTGCTGCTAAGTGCACCTTCACCGAGGCATGCGAAAGGCCTGCCTTAGATAGTGACAGCAGGTAAGGCAGAATACCTTCGGGGTGTACTGTTAAAGGATGTAAGTTTTGCTTGTCGCACCAGTGGCAGAAACGGGTCCATTTCGCTGCATATGTCTTGTTTGTTAACATAGCTCTGGCTTGCGAGAGAATATGCCTGCATTCCTGCGTAATGTTTAGGTCTTGGAATTCCCGCTCATGAGGTTCCATGCTGACAATTTTAGTGATTGCAGATCCTGATGCAGAATCTGACCGTCTTTCATGGAGATGAGGTTCTGGAATGTCGGAAGCTGAATCTTGCTGCCCTTCGACATCTGAAGTAGATCTGAAAACCACGCCTGCCTCGGCCAGGCTGGTGCTATCAGTATGACATGGCACGGTTCCAATCTCATCTTGCGAAGAACTCACGGTATCAATGGAAATGGAGGGAACGCGTAGGCAAACCTCCCTGTCCAGTCCATGTGGAATGCATTTCCCTTGGATCCTTGCTGATGGTACCTGGACGCAAACTGAACGCACTTTGAGTTGTTTCTTGTTGCGAACAAGTCTAATGTGGGAGTGCCCCACCTTTGAAACAGGTTGAGAAGCTGAGTGTCGTGCAGTTCCCACTTGTGCGTCACATTGGAAGTGCGACTCAGGGCATCTGCCCGTATGTTGAGGACTCCCTGTATATGTTGAACTTGAATTGAAATGCCGTTGGTTATCAGCCATATCCAGATTCTTTGCGCCAATGTCGACAGCTGTTTGGATCTTGTTCCACCCTGTTTTAGCAAGTAAAACATAGTCGTGGTGCTGTCCGTTTGGATAAGTACCGACGATTGGCGTATCCTGGGAAGGAATGCTTGAAGCCCCAGAAACACCGCTTTGAGCTCCAACATGTTTATGTGAAGCTGTGCTTCCCAGTCTGACCAAAGGCCCTGAATCTCCAGCTCCTGAAGATGCGCACCCCATCCTTTCAGCAAAGCGTCCGTTGTCATCACGAAGTCGTGATCTCGAGGAACAAAGTTCAAGCCCTGACAAAGTTCAAGCCCTGGTCCAAGTTCTTTTGAACCTTCCACCATGACATGGCCACCTTCATACGGTTCGTGATGGTAATCCGATCCTCGAAGGTTCCTTTGGACTGAACCCACTGCTCGTCCAGTTGTTCCTGTAAAGGCCTCATTCGAAGGCGACAATTTGGCACCAGTGGGATGCAGGAAGATATCATCCCCAACATGGACTTGTACACTGTCACAGAAGTGGACTTTTTTGTTTGAAGTGACGCCGTTAGACCCATGATCTTTCTCATTCGGTCTTCGGAAGGATAGGCCTTCCCTGCTCTGGTGCATATCCATGCCCCTAAGAATTGGATGCCCTGGGCCGGAGTCAGCGAGGATTTCTCCAAGTTGGTCCGTAGTCCCAAGCTCTGAAACAGCCGGAGGCAGCACTGAAGAGATCTTGTTGCCTCTCTGAAAGATTGACCTGTCACCAACCAGTCGTCCAGATATGGGTAAATGTAATGCCCTTGCAATCTTAAGTGGGCCGCCACCGGGACAATGCATTTGGTGAACACTCTCGGGGCCGATTTGAGTCCGAATGGCAGGACTTTGAATTGAAAGTGGCGACTCTCCACGACAAATCTTAAATATTTCCTGTGCTTCTGATGAATGGGAATATGGAAGTACGCATCCATGAGATCCAAAGACGCCATGTAGTCTTTTTCCTTTATCATTTGTAGGATCTCTTGCAAAGATAGCATTCTGAAGGGTATCTTCTTTATATATTGATTCAGATCCCTCAAATCCAATACCAGTCTCCATTTCAGGGTTTGTTTCTTTTTGATGAGGAAGAAATGCGAATAGAAGCCTTTCCCTCTGAGATGTTGCGGCACTTCTTCTATGGCTCCCTTTTGCAGAAGCGAGTGTACTTCCTTCTGCATTTCCTGACGATGTTGGTTGAGCCTGAGCACTGGGGGATGATCTGGTGGTATTTCTACAAATTCCAGAGTATGACCCCTGCTTATGACATCTAGAACCCATTTGTCAGATGTTATGGACATCCAGTTGTTGAAGTATTGAGACAGATAGTGGTCGTTTTCCGGGATCTGTTGTGTGGGGAGCGCCGGCCTGAAATCATTGACGTCTGTTAGACTGTTGATTCTTGCCTCTGGTGTTTGTTTTGCCCCTAGACTGCTGCTGGTAAGAGGAGTTGGAGGACCTGTACTGATTGTTGGCATTGTATTGTCGATATCCCTGTTGGTTATACGGTTGATATCGATTGGTCTGAAAAGAGGGTCTTTGATTAAATTGACCTCTTGCACCCCTTTTTCGAAAGGACTGAAACCTTCCCTGTTGAAGGGATCCCAGCGCTCTAGCTGTATCCGTGTCAGATTTTATGCCTTGCAACGCCTCGTCTATATGCTTCCCAAATAAATTTTCGCCATCAAAAGGCATATCGACAATCTTCGCCTGCACTTCCGGGCGAAACGATGTCGCTTTAAGCCAGCCTTGCCTGCAAAGCGAAACCGCCCCAGCCATCTGTCTGAAGGCCATAGACGAGACATCCATGGCGATGTCGATAGATTCGGCAGCCGACTTAGCTCCATCTTTAAGGATGGCCGCCGCTTCTTCCTTTCTATCTTCCGGTAGCGCAGATAGTATGGGTGCAAGATCGGACCACATTTGCCTGTTGAAAGAGCTAATAAGGGCCATTGCATTTGCCGCTTTAATAGTAGAGGCTGCCATGACCGCAAACCTCTTACCGGCACCATCCATTCTCCGTCCTTCTTTGTCTGGTGGCACCAAGGAAGTAGCCACCGGGATTTTAGAATTCCTCTGCGCCGCCTGCGTCACAACTGATTCCGGTCTGGGGTGCCCTATGAGACAGGCTGCTGCAGACTCTGGCGCTCTGTACTTTTTTTCAATTCGAGGAACAGAAACCGCTATGGAAGCCGGTGTTTTCAAAATCTTTAGGCCCTCTTCCCAGATATGAGGGATAATAGGAATTGAACGGACCGATCTTTTGGCATCGTCCTTGAAATCATACAAGAAACATTCCGTCTCTTGAACTTCCACATCCAAATTGAACCTCTTAGCCGCTTTTTCCATGATATCATGGAAACCTCCGATGTCTTGAGGAGGGGAGGTAGACGGTAGTGGGATAGGCGACGGAGCCGATGGCAAAATGTATTCATTTCATTCCTGCCCCGAAGCATCATGAACAAGTTCTCCTTCTTCAGGCTGTTCATCCTCGTCGGATTCCGTTAGGTCATCCCTTATAGTAACTACTGGCGGTGATCTCACCACCTGTTCTTGTGAGGCAGAGTTTGTTTTTGGTGGCTGTGAAGAAGGCACCTGCGTAGATGGTTGAGAGGTGTTCGCCTCTGGGAAACAACGGTAGTAGTCGTTTATCATTAACCTAAGGTCAGATACAAGAGACACAGGTATGGAAACCGACTCTTGTCGCTCTTCCTCACGTGAGTCCTCTTGTTGTTCCTCCTCCTCATTATAATCACCAGATTCTGAAAAGATTCGTATCTGGAAGATTGAGGTCTGTCCTTGAAGGAATATACTTCCTCTTCGTCCGTGTCTTGGCTCTTTATCTGAAGCTGAGAAGGACTGTAGGCGGCACCTGAGGACTCCTCTCCATCTAAGTCCTGCTCTAACAATGAGGATGGTGGCAAAGGTGAAATCTGCGTCCATGAGGTGAACTCCGCAGATTTGCTGATACTCGCCGAACCCCTGGTCGACTGAAAAGACCGGATAGAGATCATGGTCTTCGACTGTGGCGATTTGAATGCTTTCGCAGTTGTTAGAATGATTTTCGTCGACGGTGTCGTCGACGGTGCCGTCGACGGGACCATCGTCGACGGAGCCTTCGTCGACGGGACCATCGTCGACGGGGCCCCCGTCGACATCCTCGACGTCGAACCTGTCGTCGACGGAGTCGTCGTCGTCGACGTCGTCGACGGTCTCTTCGTCGACTACGAAATCTTACTCGTTGTTGTCGTCGACGTTGTCGCCGTCGACGCAGCTTTAGATCCTATCGTCGACGAAGCCGTCGACGAAGTCGTCGTCGACGGTGAAGTCGTCGACGGAGCTGAAGTCTTCACCACAGATTTTGGAGCAGAAGCTAGGGAACTGGTTGATGGAGCAGACCCAGGCCCTTTCAGACTTGACTGCTTTTCCAGAGGAGTAATAGGAAGAGATGATGTTGATTTCTCCTTTGATTTACTCTTTTTAGGCTCCACTTTCTCCTCAGAAACAGAGGCCTTTCTTTTCTTGGGTGTCAAATGAGAAGATTCCTCCTCAGAATCTGAGCCTGATGTGGCCTTCTTCTTCTGAAGCCATAACAGCAAGCGAGCCTCTCTGTCTCTTTTTGTTTTAACAGAAAAGGTTCTACAATATTTACAATCCTTAGCCACATGTTTAGGATGAAGACAGTAAAGGCAGTCCTTGTGTAGGTCCTCAGAGTAGAGCCTGGCCTTCCCACAGGATCTGCAAGGCCTGAACAGCCTCTTTTTAGAGCTTTCAGCCATAATGAAGAAAATAGGTATACACAATACCTTAATCCAGAAGACAGGAAAATAAGATTCCAAAAGGTCAAAAGTTCACTCAGGAACAGTAAACTGAGCAGAGCTCAGGGAGACTCCTTTCTCACACGAAGGCGGTTGGAAATCTGAGGCAGGAAGCTTCTGCTGGGGAGTGTGAGGGCAGGGCGGCAATGCTGATTGGCTGACTTTTGGACCAAATAATGAGATGGTCTGGTTACCAAATACTACAGTCCCTATGGGGATTTTCCATGCAGTTTTTCTTCTCTATGATACTGCTTGGTCATTCTGTTACCGTGAGACTCCCACCATGACGACGGGGAAGATACAAGCATGTGAATCTATGAAAGATGTAATACTGGAGAATTGAAATTATACATCACTGATAATATTAGTAGCTGTCAATGCGTTTCATTGCACATACGTTACTCTCAATACAGAAAAGGTTGGAGATCATTGTTTGAAGCATTTAGCAGGCATGAAGTCTGCAGGCTTATTCCGAAAGGTGGGCTTTCAATCTGTGTGGAACTTCTTAGAGCCTGCGCATCGTGGAGAGGAAGGAACAATCGGTTTTCTAGTAGGGGGCCTTGGCACAAAGGGACCCACCATAATTTAGCTGCAAATCAGTGAGTGGATTGAGATTCTGTATGTGGCTAATGAAAATTCCAGCATAATTGGCAGCGTGTGATGCAACATAACCCCTAGGTGAGTAGAACTAAAGCCCTAAATTTTGAAGTTATGCTAACATCTAGATGGTCAAGTTTGTAAATCTACACAATATAAAGAATTTCCCTTGCTTAGTCGCTTACTCACTCACTTACTTTCTTGCTCACTCGCTCACTGATCAATAGGTACTGCCGAAGCAGCACTGAAGGAAATAATTCCCAGATTAATTCAGAAATGGTCTAAAATAGACAACTTCAGCATCGGTGCAAGTACTACCAGAACGAGACAAAAAATTGTTTTTTACACAAGCCATTGACGGGAGTGGTGTGTTCTGGCACTGAAGCACTCTTGAACTGAGATTGACAAGTGGCACTTTTTTCACACTTCAAAGGTTTGATAAATGTGCACCTGAGTATTCTGATAAAGCACAAACCATCTGGCCATCTATACATGTACATCTTTAACTCATAAACTGTACGTAGATTTCAAAGCAAATATTTCCTTTACCTTTGGGGCTGGCTGTTTGGATCCAATGGCGAGCATCTGCAAGCGAATCAGTTTGCAAGATGTGACAGAGTTTTGAAAGGACCTGTCGATAAACCAAGAAAGAAAACAAATGAAATCCAGTATACAAGGTACACACACAGGACACATCTTCCATTGCAACCAGCTTTTAAAATGTTTGAGAAAAGAGGCACAAACAACATTTTTATATATCACTGGACTGTTGGGATTCTAGGGAATTAAAACCTGCTGATTTCAGGCTTGGTTTCAGTGTATGTTTGTAAGCCATCATAAAGTCACCAGAGTCATCTCGTCAGATATGCAATTAATTCATTTGTGTTCCAGTAGGGCTTTTCAGTCACGCTTGACAGTTCAGCTAGCAGCAAGACATAGTGTTGCCAGATTTTCATAATAGAGTGGGTTTTATGGAACAGATCTTTTTATTCATTTTAGAAGGCATACCAACGCATATACACAGCCGTTCGCCTATAACCATAAGGGGCTGGCGGCTAGGAAAAGACATATATATATAGCTCCATTACCTACAACCCGGATGTTGGCAGCGCTAGCAAACATGCCTGATAAGTAAAAACAAACTTAAACCATCGAAAGGGCAATACAGATCCGAGAACAGGAACCTATGCAAGAATAGAAAAACCCACCCTCCCCCTAAAAGAAAAATAAAGAAGAAAGAGGGGCGCCCGTACCATGTTCCCTCAGGTGCTAGACAGTTACCCGATCCCACCCGCCTGGCTTGATCCAAAGCTTCCCGTGAACCAGATGGGGAGCACCTTATACCTGATCTTCAGGGATCAACTTGAGGAGTTGCAGGAGTTTGGGGCAAGTGACTTCCTGGAGGTCTTTTGATAATATAGCAATGAAAGGAGCCCATAATTCTGCGTATTTCTCGCCCTTCTGGTCTTGTACCAGAGAAATGCGTTCCATAACTAGGGGACATCCAAAGTCTATGAAGCCATGCCGTGTGTTTCGGGACAGTTGCCGTGCCCCAATGTACCAGGATCGCTTGGCGTGCTGCAAGTAGCGCTTATGTCATCTGCCTACCTCGCAGTAAACGCAAGGGGAATGTTATCAGGTTCGAAAGTCCTAGGAGAGTGTAGGCTGGGAAGTGAGGAATCTCAGTCTCGAATACAGTGTCAATGGCATTGAGCACCTGCTTCCAGAATCTCTCCAGTCGCGGACAGTGTCAAAGAAGATGTGCAAGGGAGCCCGTCAGGCCGCAGCCCGCCATCATTCCTCTGTATGGTTCTTGTCCCATTGATGGATACGAGCAGGCGTGAGACACCAATAAGATGCTACCTTGAATGCTGACTTGGCTCCATTATAAGCTGTATGATGGGCTCTATAATCGATGTTGTCCCACTCCTTGTCTGAAAGAGCCTGCCCCAATTCTGCCTCCCAGCGGAGTTGGCCTCTCGAGCTATTCCCTTTCTGGCTTGGCGCAAGAAGAACATAGAGAACTGCTATAATATGCTTCTCATATTTCTTGTTCGCTATCCACTTTTCGAACGGGGTAAGTTTGTGAGAAACGTGTGGTAAGTACGCCGTGGAGGTAACCCAGTGCCATAGCTGTAGGTAAGAGAACTCGTCTGTACGGGGAAGGTCGAGGTCCTGATGCAGTCAAGTGAAGGAAATAATGCTGTCAAGATCGAAGAGGTGGCCTAAGCGCTTGCAGCCCACCTCCCTCCATAGCTGAGCAACCTCTGACCTACATCACAGGGGGGAAATCAGGGTTATCAACCATCGGCGTCATTGGGGAGGGGAAGGTCGTAAGGCCTCTCGTGAGAGCCACCGCGTCCCACACCTTCATTGTTGCTGCAGTGACAGGGGAGAAGTAGAGACCCCATGATCGCGATCAGAACAAAGCCAGATCTCTAAACAGACATTCGCTCCGCCTACCGTCTGGTCTATGAAGGCCCAGTGCTTTTCCGAGAGGGGGCGATTCCATTCCAATACATACCGTAGGTGGGCGGCCTGAAGATACCTGTGGACCATTGGCAGGTTCACTCCGCCTTCGTGTTTGGGGCGCAACAGTTGTGCTACGAAGAGGCGCACCTTCCTGTTTCCTCAGATACATTTATTTATGGCCGGATGGCCGGCTGTAAAGCCCGCGTAGCTTTTGGTGGAGGAACTAGAGACAGAGTCTGGAACAGGTATAGGATCCTCGGCAAGACCGTCATCTTTACCGCGACGATGTGCCTGAACTAGGACAGGTTAAGCTCAGTCCATCCATCCAGCGCCTTCCTAGTCTGATCTTCTACATTTGAGTGGTTCAATTCCAGAGTGCGAGGAAGCGAGGGGGCCAGGAGAATGCCCAAGTAGGGAATGGGGTTGCTAGACCAGTGCAGGATGAGATTCTGCTGGAGGGAATATACTTGTTGAGAGAAGTTGGCCTGGCATATGATGTCCACTATTCTAGTGGGCACCTTGCACCAGTCCAAACGACCCTTATTGATGGTAGGTTTAGACAACCTTTATAGAAAGCTATCCTAGTATTTAGCTGTGGAGAGCAGCCTTCAGGCGAAATCTTGAAAGAATGTAAAGAAGCTTGTTTTACCAGTCTATAATCTCTTGAATGATCAAATGAAGGAGCACCACACAAGGTGTATATATATATATAAAATATATGTATTTATTCTAAACACAACCCATCTAGTCTCTTTATGAAGCTAGAGGCAAAAGTACAATACAAGGACTTAAATAGCACACAGTAAATAGCACAGTATATGTTTTTTCCCTAGGGGCCTCACAAACCATATACTAAAATAGTGGTATAAGAACCACATGAGGGATAGAAGCTAGGCCTAGGACCTGTAGAACCACTGGGGCAACCAGGAACCACCCAAGGAACGGACGCAGGAGACCCACGGGGGACGCCTGCAGTGTCTAAAAACAGCCGCAAATCACCATTGACTTCTATGGAGAAAGTTTAAGTTACAGTTTTAAAGTTTAAGGACACTTAGGAGTGGACTACGGTGAAACCTTTTCAGTACTGGACACTTCGAGAGTCAAGACCCATAGGAGCACCGAAGTACTCGTGTTACCTCACCCAGGGAAGCCGGGTGCATAGGTGTCGTTTCGTGTCGGGTTTCGTCGTCGATTCCAATGGCGATCTGTGAAGAAGTGCTGCAGGAGCCCAGGAGAACAGTGTCCGGATAGATCCAAAAGTGGATCGTAGATCTGAAGACCCTGAAAGCAGAAGGGACAGAGTCTGGGTCACTAGCCAGTGACCAGGATGGCGACAGGAAGATGCCAGCCGATGTCGGGTGCTTTCAAGTGAAGTAGGTGAAGCTTGACTCTTCAGCCACGAGGTCCAAGAGGCGTCGACAACAACCAGGAGCTGGATTCGAGCTGTCCACCAGTCAACGGACTAGGGATCGCGAAGGCGCCTCGAGCTGAAATGCAGGGAGCGGGTCCACGGAACACTCGTGGAATGTAGGCCTCTAAGCTTCGGTGCAAAAGGTGCTCGGGCTTGGACTGCAAATAGGCCAATGCACAACTTCGGGAAGCAGGTGCAGTTGCAAACTTGCAGGATTTCCAGAGTTCCGGTCCCACATCTCTCGTGCTGGCTGCGGGTCTCAGCTTTGCTGGGATCTCGTGTCGGCCTCAAAGATGTCTGGAAGTCCGTGTCCTGTGTCGCAGATTCTTCGGGATCCGGTGGGAGCCTCGAAAATGCAGACCGACAAGATGCTTCTTTGGTGCCTGTTTGAACAGGGGAGTCACTCCTTGACCCCAAGGGAGATCTCTTCCAGTCGATATGGAATGTTGAAGGTCCAAGATTTATGTTTTAGAGTTTCGTCCAGGGTAATCTCAAGTCCTAGGGACTGGGTTTCTATACTTATACTACGTTTAGGGGTTGGACTAACTCTAGGGTTCCATCTATGGGAGGACCTGGGGAGGGGGTGGTTACACCCCTTCCTCTTTGTCCAGTTTCGCGCCAGAGCTGGGGCATAGTGCCCCAGCAAACGGTTTGAACTGGGAAATGCACGGGGACACCTTGTGTGCCCCAAGCACTGTCTATAAAGTATTCACTGAATGCAACCCACCATGCCCCAATACACTAAAGCATGTCTGGGGAGGTGCTGGCACCTCCCTGGACAGGAAACCTATTGTCCCCAGGCCTCCCCTGCCGGACTTTCGTCCAGCAGCAGGAGGTCAGACTCGTGTCTATGGCAGCAGCATCCATTTTGTGATGCTGAGGCTCTTTTAAACATTTACCGGGTAAGTAAGTGTGTACATGTCTTCTCCCTCTCGAAGGGTGGAATTCTGCCCCCTCTACCAGACGTGTTTGACACAAACACAACATGTTTTGATAAAGCCATTCCAAAGTTAGCATTAACCGCAAGGATTATAATGCACTTAAGAGTATATGGTATGGCTATATCATAGAACAGCTATAAGGAAGGGATTCCGAAAGCTGCAGAGGGGCTCAGCTCTTTCTAGGGCACCCTATCACACAAAAACAAGCACTCTGCCTTCAGGATTGTCAAGGCCTGCCATAGGAGTGACTTATTAGTTAATATGTGTCTAAATATATAGGTAGATATAGGTATACTATATCTAAGTAAGGGGTGCTTACACCACCTTACCCAGGCTGCAAGGGCAGACCTGTGGTGCCATTATGGAAGGATTGCCAGGGGTGGCATAATACATGCTTCAGCCCCTGGTAGGCCTCTATGGTACCTATGCCCTTGGTACCTAAGAACCATATACTAGGGACTCACAAGGGTAACCCAGTAACCAATCTGGAGTGTACCTAATGTACAGGTAACCAATTTAGAGAGAGAATAGCCAGGCTGTGGTCCTGATTAGCAGGGCCACAGCCAGACTAAAGTCGATAAACCAGTGAAACACAGCATAACATGGGGGTGACCACAGGAAGCAGATCCTACTCTCCTACAGTTTTCTTAATGTCATGGCTCTGAGTAGAAAAAGTCGTAACCCATATCATCCTTTCCATGTGTCCTTTGTCTTTCTCCTTTGGTGTGAGTAGGTTCTCTCTTTGGCTGTACCACGCTCTCTTCTGAGCCCTTTTGGTGAGCCTTTTGGGGTATCCCCACTCCATCAGTCGTTTCCGCAGGTCCTCTAATTGTGCCATGTAGTCACTCTTCTCAAGCAATTCCTGAGGATGCGCAGAAATTGCCCGTACGGGAGGTTTCTCTGAGTCCTCTCGGTGATGGCTATTATATCTCAGAAGGGAATTCCTTTCAGCAGGCTTGCGGTAGAGAGTGGTGTAAAGTTGATTTAATGGTTATGTTCAGAAAATCTATTTCACTCAGGTCCGAATGGATAGTGAATTGAATATCAGGGTTTCTCTCATTGAGCCAGGTGTGGAAGAGGCCCAATGCCCTGGAGTCACCAGTCCAAATTAAAAGTATATCATCGATATACCGCCTCCATAAGGATATCTTCTCCAGGTAGGGGTTGGTCTCACCAAATATGAAAGCTCTCTCTAAGTGGTCCATGAAAATGATGGCCAAATCTGGGGCAAAGGCATCCCCCACGGCCACTCCCTTAGTCTGAAAATAGAAAAACCTATTGAAAAGAAGAAGTTCTTCATCATGGCAATGCGGAGAAGGTCTATGATAAACTCTGTTGGCACTGTCATCGGGGCAACTCGTTGGTCAAGGACTTCACGGATAACTTCCAGGGCAGTTTGCTATGGTATACTTGTGTAGAATGACACAACCTCTTTCAGGTTATAAGGAGTTGGCTGTGAGGGTCAAAGGGGCATCCGTCCACAAGGTTAATAGTTTGCATTGTGTCCCTAAGGTATGCCTGCGTTGACTCTGCTATGGGTTTGAGGAAATGGTCAATATATCAACTTAAAGGCTCCAGCATCGAGCCACAGCCACAGACAATGGGACAGCCAGGTGGTTTCAATGGATCCTTATGTATCGTTCGTAATGTATATACTGTGGGTAATTGTGGTTGCTTCTGATTCAGATACATAAACTCATGCTTTGTTAGATAGCCATCATCAAGACCTCGAGTGGTAATTGCCAATATCTCTTGAGAGAGATCCTTGGACGGGTCTGAGCCGATCCTCATATAACTCACTCCATCCTGTAGTTGGTTTAGGATTTCAGCTTTGTAATCATCTGCATTCTGCACCACAATAGCGCCACCCTTCTCTGCTGGCTTAATAACTATGTCCTTATTGTTCTTCAAAGATGCCAAAGCATCCTTCTCCAGTTTAGTGATGTTATACTTGGTGTGCTTATGTTCCTTCAGTATCTTAGATATGTATTTCAGGACAACGCTAGGATCTTGTTGGTCATCCGGTTTGCTGGTGGGACAAATGTAGAAGGAATCCTCAACCCAGTTGGAGAGTTTACGCCCGGGGATGGTGGCTGCTTGAAAAAATATCTCAAACGGATTTTCCTGAAGAAACGGTGAAGTTCAGTCTTCAATGCAAATTCGTTAGGGCGTGCGGTTGGTACAAAGAAAAGACCTTTGCTCAAAACTCTAGATCCGTTTGTGATATATCTACGGAATTCTATGTCCCTGTGATCTCATCTACATAGGCCAAATTTAACAGAAGATCATGGCCCGGGTCCTCCAGCAGTGTAGCCGGATAAGATGTGGAACACAGGGAACCCCTAGTGGAAAATGTTGGCCCTATGAACCACAGTCTGGATGATATACATTGGGTAGTACTAGAGAAAGCATCCCTAGGGCCCAGAGAAGGCAACATTGGTGCCATTCTCAGCTTAAGGGAATGCAAGTGGGTGTCCCAGCTTGACTCTATTAGGAATGGCTTGAACAAATCTGAAATTAGCCATGCCCATTTTGCTTGTCTGACATTTGAATAATAATCATTCTGCAATCCAGTGTACAAATGATTAACAATCAATCTGCAATACAGTGTTCATTTGATTAATAATCATTCTGTAATCCAATGTACGTATCTCATGCATATAAGGGCACTTTATAGTCCGCATAATGTAAGCTATCTTAACTAATATGGTGCATATGGACCAAGCAATATGTAATATCTCTAGGAGCGGTTATAACCATGTGTCTACCACTGCACTACCACTGTACTAAGCCTACTGCATGTGGACAATTATCTCGACTGTGTTGTTACTTTTCACTCTATTTACTTTGATGGACATAAATGCATCCATGTGTTGTCCACTCACTATGCTGCGTAGAGTTGTGTGAATCCACCTGTACAATAGGCATATGGTTAACCGGTGTATTTTTCCAGCATGATAATATGTCAACATTGCAACTATCTGGTTAGGAAGGGTAACAATAATGTTGTATGCAATCTTTCCCTAGCACAACCATGAGAGTTTTCTCAATACATGTAGGCAACACCTCTGATGCGCCTGATCCAATTTTTTCACAAGTTATATTAATTTATTATTTATTTTTATGAGACGCTTCATTTCCAATATTAGTACGGGAGTCTTTTTTCTCTGACTTCAACCGTCACTCACAAGCTACGAGGCATCGAGCACCTGCACGCGCGCTGTCAGTACGCGTGATTGCCAGGTTACTTAACCCCTTCGATGCTCATGACAAGCTCAGCTCGTCATGAGGCACGGTTGAGCTGTGCTCATGACGAGCACCTTAGAATCGTACTTTCTGTCTTGAACCCTCGGGTTCCATTTTGTGAGTGGCATCCATCTTGTGGTTGCCCTTACATAGTCAATTGACCAAGGCCGAATTCGAGCTGAAAGGACACGTCCACCTTTCCTGACTCCTCTGTGACCTGGGCGAGCTGACTCCACTGCCTCAAGCCAAACCTGTTCGGGCAGTCCTCATCCCAGTGGCCGAGCGAGATTAGCATCAAGGCACAACATGCCATAAACCGTTTATCCCATACAAACCACGCTTTATCATACACACACCTGTCCCTGTTTCTTCTTTATGGCTAGTTTTACAAGGAGGAGGTGCCCGATTTTATTGGGGGTTCATCGATTTCTGATGAAAGTTCTGGGCCTGGCTTGGTAATCTATCACAAACTGGACATACGAAAATGTGGGATTGTCATCATATCTTTGCTTTTTCTTTGTAATAGAAATATTTATATGACCAAACTGTAAACCTAGGAATTCTTGCCTGAAGCTGATATTTTTGTATAAAAGGAGAAGGCTGGTTCTGTAAAAACGAACAGTCTCCTGAGAATATACACACCGTGCTGTTGTACTTCTAGGACGCTTGTTACTTGGTTGCAGCCAATAAACTCGATCCTTGACATCACCTAGAAGACTCAGTGTTTCTGTGGTCCAAAACAGGAAGAACTCAAGAGGTCTCTGGGTGTTCCCCCTGGCACCGCCGGATCCCTAAAAACCCGGTACCTCAATCCCTCGCATCAAGCAAACCAGACTGGGAGGCAAATCATTTTCCTATCTAGCACCTCAACTCTAGAACCAGCTTTCACTGGACATACACCTTTGCACCAACTATCTAAGCTTTCGGAAAAAATTGAAAACTTCACTCTTCTAAAAACTCCCACTGCTTCACCGGCTTGCGTCTCTAGCGCGGAGATACCCCATGCGGGGTGATTCAGGCACTTTACAAATGACATAAATAAATAAATACTGTGTGATATTTAAAGTCCTTATATTGTACTTTTGCCTTTAACCTCATGAAGAGACTAGGGGGGTTGTGTTGAGAATAAATACATATATATTTATTATATACCTTGTGTGGTGTACTTTCATTTGATCATTCAAGAGATTATAGACTGGTAAAACAAGCTGCTTTACATTCTTTCAAGACTTAGCCTGAATGCTGCTCTCCACAGCTACCACTAGGATAGCTTTCTATAAGCGTTGTCTAAACCTACCATCAATAAGGGTCGTTTGGACTTGAAGGACTGGGTTTTGCTAAGACCCAGCGGTGCCAGGGGACAACACCTGAAACCATCGTGGGTTACCTGTTCCGGCGTACAAATGACAGAGACACGGGACACTTCCTTCGGCGTCAAAGATCGAGGTTTATTTACTGCAGGGAACACAGAAGTCACAAGAAGTACAGCATGTGTAGGTTCTAGGAGACTGCTTCAAATTGCATCTGTGGATCGCTTCTTTTATACAGTTTTTCGTCATAGAACAACATGGCAGACAAAAGGTTACAACCCAGTTCCCACAGTAAATTTCATAGGGGGTCGCTTTCATGTATTCAGAATCCCGGAACATAATTACAGTAGCATCGCCGGTTCCCAACTGTAAAAGTACGTCTTCCCACCATTAGTGCATTCCATTCCGGCTGTAAACGAGTTAAAGGAAGAGTCTAAAACAGGTGCAGAGGAAGACAAAGATAGTCAACAGATTGAAAAAGAGTGTAGGGGGTGATATCAGAAACACGATTGCAGGATCAAAGGAGACTTGCCTAATGAATGCACGGCTGAAACAATAGACCGGCACGGCAAGATGGGCCTCGAGCGGTGTCATCCCCCTCATCATAAAAACACCCTCAAAGGAACACGTGTCTTCCGCAAGAGTTAGGGAACCCCAGGGTCACGAAGCGGACAGTGTCCGTTCGCTGGCTACTTGAGGGCAAGAGACAAAATGGATGCCGTATCTAAAATGGAACCCGTGGGTTCAAACGAAGAAACCCACGAAACGGACGAACGGTTTAGGTCAGCATAGCGAAAACGCGTACACCCACTAAACTCGTCATTTGCGGTTCATAGATACCAAACTCGTCCATATTCGAACGAGTCGAAAACACCACTTACAATTGTCACGGAACCTCAGACGCTCCTTTTGCCCTCATGTAGGCAAGCACTAGTCGATATCAGAATCGATCTCGATATTCATCAGACCATCCAGATGTTGCTGCAACATCATTCTATCCATCAGTGCTTCCTTGGTGACAGGTGGCCGTCTTATACACGTCGTAGCACAGAGGCCACATAAGGCTGGACCACACTGTACACAAAGACAACACGTGAACAGAAATGCTACAACAACCCCAATAATCATCAGAATCTTCCAACCCCACGTCGACATCAGGCCCCAAAACCATCCTAGTAGCGTCCAATCACCTACGTCCACGTGTATGGATTCGGAGATCTTATGCAACTTCGAGATGGCTTGATAGACAGTTGGAGTGTTATCAGGGATGAAAATGCAGCAACTCGAATGGATCACCTTACATACTCCACCTCTATCTGCAAGAACAACGTCTAAAACCATACGGTTTTGTAACGTCATAAGCCTGTCTGCCTGGAGCTCTGCTGTAAGATTACCAAGGGCACTTGCAGTGATATTAGCAGACGATTCCACCACTCGAGCCAACTGTCTCAGGTTCCTACTATTGATCATAGGTCCCCAAAACGGCAAGAAACCCTTAAAGAAGTTTCCTGCTTCTTGACCGGCAGTGTATTCTTCGCTAATCACGCCTCTCACAACTCTGGCCTTGTGATAATCCGACCCAACAGTGAAGGTCGGTGGCAACAGATTCGCAATATAACAGGTGCCTGAGAAATCACAAGGCAACCATGCATATGCGCGGTCATAACATACAAAATATGTACCCTTGGCAGTCAAAAGAACAGGGGAAGAGGCCGTCGGTAAAACATACGTTTCAGTACAGGCACTCCTCCCAAGCTGAGTTCGCGGGCTTCGGCCAAGACTTTTCAGACAGAAGTTACCAAGATGGGGTACAATCCAGATCGGAGACGAGCTTTTAAGCTGCCGATCACCCACTGACATACTATACTCATCCTCACTCAGATCTCTGTATGCCCGCACCTCTTCCTCTGGGATAAGCGATGCGTCAAAGATATCCCTATCTAAATCGGCAATCGCTCTTGCCAAAGGCTTGTGGTACGGGCCAGGACCATGATCTGCAGTGCGTGGCTCTCGATGGGGGTAAGAATCTAGTGCGCTACGAAACATAGTTTGGAATGCTCGAGCTGATCCCTGGGAACTGTAAGGAAGGACCAAATACGGAATTCCCCTATCCATGGTATGTGGCATTAAACCACACACCCAACAGTTGGTAGTATTCATCACCAACTGATGTTGATGAAGAAGCTGGACAAAGGAGTTATTCATGAATTCCGCACGTCTAACCTGTTCATGTTGAGGTAGAGGGTGAAAGGAATGTGGAGAAATAGTGGGAGCAGATTTAGGTTCAGAAGAAGGAGTAGGTAATGGTGAGGCAAGATGGCGTCTGACGGTCAGACGCGAGTGTGAGAGCTCCAACAATGGTGAGGAGACCGAGTTGGATTTGGCTATGAGAAACTCCGTTTGAGCGTCAAGAAAGCGGTGAATGCAAACGGTGAATGCAGCGGCGGCGGCGGCGTTTTATAAAAGTTTCTGAAAACGGATTATAAACCTCACCATCTCACGCTGACGATACCGGGCCAGAGCTCAGGCTGAGTTGGAGCCCGAGCCGAGGCATAGGAGGAGCCACGCCGACCCAGGTGTGGACTGAGCCGAATCAACGTTGCAGGCGGAGATGGAGACTGCGGGGCTGCGGGGGCATGGAGATTCAGTCACACGGCACACGGAGCTGCAGAGCGGAGTACTGTGGGAAAGCTCCGATGCAATAACGGAGCAAAGGCTCGAACAGTGGTTCAAGCGAGGATTCAAATGGCCAATTGAATATTGCTGAGCCGAACGCGTGCAGTTCTTTGTGATTTTTGTGCTTTGGTGTCTGGTCGAGTCTACACGATACATAGCTCTCTCCTTGTGGATTCATGACTTTGTGTCTAATGAAGGGGGACCTGTGTTGAACTTTGCTGATGTGCAGCTGCATATACAGCGTCAGAGACATCTATCAGGTATTTTGGTGCATTATTTAGATTTTCATCACTTTCTTTTTTCAAACTAATTAAATATTTAGACTCCCTTTAAGAAGAAATAAATAGACTTTTCATTATGCCACCTAAAACTGCACGTGGTGGGAAAACCAGAGCGACTGGGGAGATGCAGATTGGCACACGCGCAGCCCTTGCAGCTAAAAGCAAGCAGGATCTCAGTAATGTTATTGAGACTGATGGAGTCCAGGCTGGAACTCCAAAGATTACACAAATGTTCCAACTTAAGGGCAAAATGGTGACATCAAAAATAGCGAACGTAGCATCAGCCTCTGCAAGTCCTGGTGTGGAGTCAGCAGTCCCCCTTGAGAGTGACATTCTTGCCAATTCAGAGACAAAAATGGCCACATGCGATACAGAGATTAAGGTTAAATCCCAAAAGGAGAGCACCGAGACTATAGAACCTAAAGGGGATATTGAAAATATGGAGAACATTGACAATGTGGTAGATACTACTCTGACGGAGGCATTATCAGAATTGGAAGTCTCCCCCAAGCCCATACAAGCTGCTTCCAACCATACTAGCACTCTAATATCTACCCCTGCATTGACCTCTATCACAGTAAATAAAGTTGACTCCGGAGAGGGGGACCTTATTGGTAGCAAGGATAGTGAATATTATTCACTTTCTGAACATTCAGAGCACTCCTATGCCTCAGAGGAGATAGAGGGGGAGGTTGAGGAGGAGGAAGATGAAGATGAGGGCAACCTGGAGGATGATGGAGAAAACACTGGGAGATTATCTCTCGATCTTACTGCCGTCGAGCAAGGGAATTTAAATTGGGCAGACCTGACTGCTGGCAATAAGGTTTGTGATAATGGTGGTCATTCTGGATCTACTGAAATTCCTGAATGGGCATTAATTGAGAATAATCCCAATTCCAATGCTGATCAATCAGATGGAGTAGTATATAATATGGGTTCAACGGCACAGGAGGCATTGGATGTAGTACTGAAGGCAATTTCTGATCAACGTGTAGAGGCCAAAGCGGATCATCAAAAAACTCATAATGCCTGTAAAAAGCTACAGAATACTGTTCGCCGTTTAGCAAAAACCTGCAATGACTTTACGGATAGAACGATTGAAGCAGAAGGACGCATTTCTGCAGTTGAAGATCAAATGACCCAAACCCAAAGCGAGATTAAGGAAATCAAGGAGCAAAAGTTTGATGTAAACGCAAAACTGATTGACCTAGAAAATAGACTACGGCGTAATAATTTACGCATTTGGGTGTGCCCGAGGGCCGCGAAGGTCAAGATGTGCGTCAGTTTGTTATAGACTTACTTAATGATGCATTTCCTGAGGTCAAGGAATGGCAATGGGCGCAAGAAATTCAACGGGCTCATCGTTTTCCATTTCGGTCACAACCAGCACGAGCAAACCAAGGCGCTCGATATCCACGGGCTATTTTGATTTCCTTAAATAATTTTTTGGCTAGACAGCTACTTTATGATCTTGCACGACCAGACAAAAAGAGAACAGGTCTTGGGGTGGAATTTTTTGTCCGCCCCGATTATTGCCACGCTACTGTTGAGAACCGGTGGCGACTTCGTCAATTAATTCCTGCATTTCAAGCAAAAGAGGTGCAAGTATTCCTTCTGCAACCTGCTACTTTGAAAACGATTTATAAAGGGCAAAATAGATTTTCACAACGGAAGTCTCAGCCAAAGAATATTTGAACTCATTACCCTGAGATGACATAGACTTGACTACCATGTGAATATTTTTTTTTTCTATACTTTGGAATCTCAGGGTTCTTTGTTTATAGTTTCGACAATGATCTCCAAAGCCACTGGAGGTACTCTCACACACATCAAGGGGCAATAGGCCCTACTGCCTCATTGTTGGGGGAGGGGGCGCTCTGGGGGATGATGGGTGGGGGGGTTCACGGTGGTGGGGGGTAAATAAGGAGAAAATTTCAGTTCAAGACCGACAAGACATGAGAGATAATGAGGTGAAATGTTCTGGAATCAAGAGATGGCTGTTATTCATTGTTTTAAGTAAAAAAAATGGCTGGTACTAATTTTCGAATATGTTCCTTTAACGTTTGTGGGTTGAACAATGTGGTAAAACGTAGGAAAGTGATGCACGAAATACGTTTGATACAACCAGACATTATCTGTCTCCAAGAGACACACATATCATGGGGAAATCGTAAAGTACTGAACGAATTAGGGTACACTGTTCCAGTTGTATCACAACAGTCTACAATGAACCGGGGTGTTGCTATTCTGGGGCGCCAATCAGGTATTGTATCTACAAGAGTTAAAGCTGATAACATGGGCCGCTGGGCAATTTGTGAATGTGTGATAGGGAATACCCCTGTGACTATATGTAATGTATATGGCTCAAATAGTGACGACCCTGCTATACTTGAATTTCTGAATGTTGAATTAGCACTCTGGGGCACCCCCCGTTAGTAATGGGAGATTTCAACATCCATGGGGATATAAATACTTGGGACCCAACCTTTAAAGATTATAGGGGTAGAAAACCGAAGGTATTTAGGGGGTTGAGACAATTATTGCTCCAACATGGTCTGGTAGACTGCTGGCCACTTTCAAATCCACTGGACCCTGGTTATACCTTCTTTTCTTCCCCCCATAAAAAATGTGTTCGTCTCGATTATATTTTTTCAACTCGAGACTTGTTAGTAGGTGCTCGGATGTCCTTAATGCCACGTATCACCTCAGACCACGCACCCGTAGTGTTGGATATGACAATATTTAGCCTACCTCGCATGCAAAGACTCTTTACATTTAATAAAAAACTTTTGGTAGATACGCTGTATGTCTCTCAAATGCTAGCATGGTCCCAACAGTTTTTCGATATCAATAGAGGATCCTCAACAAGTGCAATGGTATGGGATTGTTTCAAAGCGGGGTTGCGTGGTGAGACATGCAGCTATGGCTGGGCAATCCAACGTAAGGAAAAGGAAGCAATGAAACAGCTATTGCAAGATCTGGCCAATGCAGAATGTGAGTTGATAGGTGATATAAGGAGAGGACAGGACTGTTGTAATACTCAAGATAAAGTGGCAAAATGCAAGGCGAAAATTATAGGGGTCTGGAGTCAGAAAATTGCCGCTCAATATAAATTGTATAAGGCTGAAAGGTATGAGTATGGTGAGACAGTAGGGAGGTGTCTTGCTCAAAGAATGCGACAAAGACAGATGATGCAACATATATCCTCTATTGAAAATAGACAAGGTTTGAGGATAGAGACACCTGAAGGTATCATGAGAGTTTTCCAAGAATTCTATACCGAGCTCTATACTCAAGATAATGCCTCCCCAGAGTTAACAGAGCTGTTTGTCAACAGTTGTTATCCTGGACATGCGGTGGAGGATACACAAAGAGAGGAATTGGAAGCTCCAATCACGATGTTAGAACTTGAGACAGCTATTACAAGCTTAGCTTTGGGTAAAGCTTCGGGCCCTGATAAACTGCCATTAGAGTTATATCTTAAACTGTTTCCAATCATTAAAAAAGACATGCTGGAGACATTCATAGCTGCCCAGTCAGGACATCCACCGCCATCATGGGACGATGCCACTATAGCAGTTTTTAAGAAAAAAGATAAGCCTTCTTATCTGCCTGGCTCATATCGGCCTATATCGCTTATTAATGTTGATGTCAAAGTGTACTCTAAAATTCTTGCGAACCGGCTGATCTGTGTGGTCCCGGGATTGGTTTCTAATCAACAGCATGGATTCCTACCTGGGCGGGATGCAACTAATCATGTTTCTCGAGTCATTGCAGCCCTGGACTACGCCGAGACGACGCATAAGAATATAGGTCTAGTATTCCTAGACGCAGAAAAGGTGTTCGATCGCGTCTCATGGCCGTATTTATGGGCTGTCATGACTAAACTCGGGTTTGGACCTCGCTATCTGCAGGCCATTCAGGTTATGTATAGGCATCCAAGGGCACATATTTCTATATCAGGACAGCTGTCAGGGTATGTAGATATTTGTCGTGGTACACGTCAGGGCTGTTCCTGCTCGCCACTCTTATTTGCTATTTACATCGACCCACTGTTACAGGCGTTAACTACATCATCACATATACCATCTATGATCCTTCCGGGGGGCAGCATGCGTGTGCTAGCATATGCAGACGACATTGCAGTTGTAACATCAGACCCGGACACTGCAGTCTCCGAGATTGAAGCTATAACTAAAGAGTTTGGTCGGGTGGCAGGATACAAACTCAATATCTCAAAAACACAAATTCTATGTACGTCAGGATTATGCCCTAATGATAATCGAGTGACCCCAGAAGCCAAGTATCTTGGCATTAAAATTAGACTATCTCTTCATGATCTGGTCATGGTCAACTGGACTGACCTTATACGTTCAATAAAACAACAACTAGAAAAAATTGAATGTTTACACCTATCGATGGTGGGACGACGCAATGTGCTTAAAATGTCCATGCTTCCTAAAGTGCTGTATTTCTTTAGGTCAGTGCCACTTGAGGTATCACCCTTAGAAGTGCGGAAACTTCAATCAACGATTGAAAGATTCATATGGGGATGGAAATCCCCACGTCGGGCATCTAAATTCATGACGCTTCCTATGTTGAGGGGAGGTTGGGCCGTTCCAAACTTTATATTATATTATCTGTCTTGTTTGTTACAGAACATAAAGTTTGCTGTAAATGGAAATGACCCACCTCAATTCGAGGACCCTGATATTTTTTACCTATTACTTGGCCCACGAGCACGACAGATGCTTCTTCGTTTCTACGAACCTAGTTATTACAAGAGAACGAAATTTAAGTTGGTGTACACTGCTTTTAAGGGTTGGCGCTTGATTAGCAAAATTATGCAGCTACGTCGCATCAACTACCACACTCCTTGCGATTCCCCGCACTACTACCATCTATATTTTGGGACTATAGAATGCAAATCTGGGGGGAAAAAGGCTTAAAAACGGTTGGATCATTGTTTAAAGATGGTGTAGTGCTATCTTTTCAAGAGCTTAAAGACACCTATGCAATCCAACAGAATGATTTTTTTAAGTATTTACAGTTACGAGATTTTATTTTCAAACATCTAAATTCAATATCTATCCTGCCTAACGGTCTATTGACAACACTTAATGGACCGACACGGATAGGTGTTATATATAATTATTTACTCGAATTACATCAGGATGACCTTGCACTGCAGGAGTCCAAATGGCTGACGAGGCTTGCTACGAGTTCTGTACCCCTACAAGAGTCTATTAATATTGCGGCCGATATTATGCTATCGGCGAATTTACGTGCTCAGCACTACAAAACTTTATTTAATCTTTACCATACTCCAGCAAAAATGGCAAAGTGGGGCAACAGTTACAATGGGAAGTGTTTTAGATGCCAAACTAATATGGCTGACATTGTTCATATATTTGCTGATTGTAATGTGTTAAATTCATTCTTCACATGCATTGTACAATTTCTTTCAAGTATGCTAAAAGTTGATGTCATAATCTCCAAGGAAATGATTATCTTTGGTCTATCTAGTGACTTAAATGTGTTTGTATCGTATCGCAAGTATAGATACTTGCTATTTATGGTGACGGCAGTGGCTCGCCTCTGTATTGCCTCAATGTGGTTGAAACCGGAAGCTCCAGCCTATGAGATGTGGAGAGCGAAATTTTATAATGTGTTTTACCTGGAGTACAACCTATATTGCACTAAGTCAATCAAGAAAAAGCAAAGGGGGATTAAGGTTTGGCAGGCGATGATTGATCATATGGGGGTTGATGAGTGATGTTTGCATAAAGTTAGACCAAGGAAGGTCTTCACTGTAGCGTAACACTAACACTGTATTATATTTGGTAATATTCATTTAATATCATTGTTTCTTATTTTATCTATATAGGTTAAATGTGTTTTTTTTGGAAGTGTATAACATCATAACTGTATTATGAATATGAAAAGATATCGGTTTTGAACTGAATCAATAAAAAAATTAAAAAAAAAAAAAAAAGAAGGAGTAGGTAAAGCAGAAGGCAATAATGATTGTATTGCAAAATATACTCCACCCACCAATAACATGGAAACAGTCAAAAACAGCAGGAAGACCTGAAACAGAAAGCATTTAGTTCGTATGACCCTGTGCAGTACTGATCTGTGCGCTAGAGGCTTTTCCATTTCCGACGACTTTGAGAATTGCATCCTCTAAAAACCGTCCGCAACGTTCTTGACGCACTTCGTTCTGAGTAGCGATTATCAATTCTCAGGAGTTCCTAGGAATCGACAAAAGTACCGACCTAGTGTCAGGAATCTGCTAAACAGAAGGAAGTACCCGCACGGCCCTACGGTCAACCTGGATGTAAGGTTCTTTAATCAAACAATATAATACAAAATCTCCTAGCTGTGGAAAAACACACGTGGAAAAGAACTCAAAATTAATGAATGTTGCAATTGTTCATATTATCCAAAATGACAATAGGGGGGTAATGTGAATTTTCAAAAAGGGGAAAAAGCAAAAAGATTTTTATTAGTCTTTGGTATGGGAACGAAGAAAATATCTGCTTCTTCCAGGACGAGTCTGTTCTTCAAATAATTGTTCAGGTTGCGAAACAGAGTCCTGTCGATCAGATGATTGGTCAGATCTTGAGTTTTCCAATGGCAAAGGTTCAACAAAGTTATCTGAGTGCACTGAAGTATTTCCTACAGGCTGAGCATCACTGAACGGCACAAAGTTCACCGGAGTTTCTGTTTCTGATGCGGCGATGCCGGTCCTCACCCACGAATCCGCTGGTAATGGTATATGCACCTTCTTTGTATGGGTGGCATGCACCCAATGCTTGCGGCCCTCCAGACGAATTGCAGTTCTCGTGGCGAGTAGAACCTGGTAAGGTCCCACAAATCTCGGTTCCAGGTTCCGCTTCCGGCCAACGTTTCTGGTGAGGACCCAATCACCCGGTTGGAGCCGATGTCCAGGACCCTCTGTCTGTGCCGGCAGTGCTTCAAAGACCTGTTGATGAATTAACCTCAGTTTAGCAGTCAGATCATGAAGATAATCGATTAACATTGGATACTCAAGACTGTCGAAAGACCTGGGTCTAGTAACCCCCCAAATGTTTGCAGGACGGCCGAACACAATCTCATATGGGCTAAGCCCTACTCGAGAGTGTACAGTCGCCCTGGTCGACAAAAGAGCCAGAGGCAAGGCATCAGGCCATGACAGACCAGTCGTAGCCTGAATCTTTGCGAGTTTCAATTTTAGAGTACCATTGTACCCTTCAACCAAACCTGCTGACTGGGGATGATTGGCGCTATGGAATTTATGTGTAATTCCAAGGCCCTTACACACACTCTTCATTACACTCCCTACAAACTCACTTCGGTTATCAGACCATACAATCCGTGGCATTCCATACCGAGGAAAGTATTCCTTCAGTAGGACTTTCGCTGTGGACAGGGCAGTATTGTCTTTGAGAGGATAGGCTTCGATCCATCGGGAGAATGCGCAAACCACAACTAAAACGTACTTCAGGTTATTACATCTCTCCATATGGATGAAGTCCAGCTGGATAACTTCAAAGGGACATGTAGGAAGAGCAAAGTGGCCAGGCGGTGTAGGGGTGCCCTTGCCAGGATTGTACATCATACATACCATACAATTCTTAACCAGTCTCTCAGCACACTTAGCGATACCATCATTCTTCCATACAGGGGACAACAACTTGCAGATACCTTTCGCGCTAATATGTGACAAGCCGTGCGCCATAGTCACAACAGCTAGCACATATGCATCTGGCAACATCCATCTCTGATTTTCTGACAAATCAATCCAACATCCATTCGCATCCAACTTTCCTGTGCTCTCCTTCCACTTAGTCTTTTCAGTTTCGGTGGCCTCATTCTGAATCATTTTCACGCTCCTAACAGTGTCCTCACATATACCAGTCTCTGCAGGCCACCTTACCGAACTCGTCACATACATTCGAGTTGCAAGGTTCCTAGCTGTCCCTTTAGCAGACTCATCCGCAAACGCATTACCACGACCAACATCATCCGTCACCTTACGGTGTGCACTGCATTTAATAATCGCTACCTGCTTGGGCAATGTAAGTGCGTCTAAAAGTTCATTCACGAGCTGTCCGTGTTGGATCTTTGTGCCATGCGATGTCATAAAGCCTCTCTCTCGCCACAATCGACCAAAACTATGTGCAACGCCAAAAGCATATTGGCTATCAGTAAAAACATTCACTCGCTTTCCCTCTGACAAAACACACGCTCTCGTCAATGCAATCAACTCTGCCGCCTGCGCGGAATTCTGATTCAATCTCGCAGTTTCCACAACCGTACTCAACGTTACCACAGCATATGCAGTCGTCACATCACCATTCGGCAACATAAAACACGAACCATCCACATATAAAGTACCATCGGGGTCTGTCAATGGAGTGTTTTTTAGGTCAACACGACCTTTCGTTTCTTCCTCAGTTCGCAAGTAACAATCATGTGGTGGTACGTCATCTGATTCCATATTAGTTGGCAACAACGTCGCCGGGTTTAGGACATTGCAGCGCTTTATTTGAATGTGACTTGCCAAAAGAGTCAACTCGTAACCAGACAACCTCGCACTTGTCAAGTGTTGAGTTTTCATACGGTTTAAGAGAGTGTTAACTGCATGCGGTACCATCACCGTAAGCATATTATCTATGACCAATCCTGCAGATTGTCGAATGGACACCGCAGCCGCCGCTGTCGCTCTTAGACAACTCGGCAAAGCTCTAGCTACTGGGTCCAAAGTCGAGGAAAAATATGCACATGGACGCTGCTTACCGCCACATTGCTGCGTCAAAACACTCAACGCACAACCCTCTCTCTCGTGAACGTACAGTGTAAACGGCTTGCTGTAGTCAGGAGTACCTAACACAGGAGCCGAACACAACGCATCACGCAGTTCAGAAAAACTTTTCTGACACTCTTCCGTCCATGGCAAAGGAGTTGGAACATCCTTGCACGTGAGGGCTACCAATGGCTTCGCTAGCAATGAAAAATTTGGAATCCATTGCCTGCAGTATGACGTGATACCTAGAAAGGCACGCACATCTCTCTGAGTCGTTGGCACAGTCATTCGAGCAATTGCTGCAATTCTCTCTGGGGTCAACCTTCTTCCCTCCTTTGACAATAAGTGACCTAGATAGGTTACTTCTTGACAACAATATTGCAGTTTAGAAGGTGACACCTTGTGATGTAAGTCACAGAGATGCTGTAACAGAGACACCGTAGCAGTCTTGCAGATCTCTTTTGTATCAGCAGCCACCAACAAGTCATCGACATACTGGATCAAGGCCGCACCAGCCGGTAACACAAACGCATCAAGTTGACTCTTCAGGGCTTGGCTGTATATTGATGGACTCTCACAGTAGCCCTGAGGAGCGCGTTGAAACCTAAAGCTGCGACCTCCTAATGAGAAACCGAATAGATCTCTGCTTTCCTCAGCAATCAGAATGCTAAAGAAAGCATTCTTCAGATCGATCACTGAGAACCAAGAAGCAGAGGCTGGAATCAGAGTCAGTAAAGCCGTAATGTCAGGCACCACAGGAAATTGTGGAATCACAATTTTGTTCACCTCCCGTAAATCAATAACAAAACGGTAAACAGGAGGCTTGGATGGATCAGTGCGTTTCAAGATAGGTAACACAGGACTATTGCACACGTTTCCCCGAGTCTCCTCGATAACATCTTTATCGATCAAATCATAGATAATCGCTAACAATGCTCGTTCACCATCAAGGGAGATACGATACTGGGGAATACGTGGCAATCACACATTCGACTTCAGTTGAACAACATAAGGGGAGATGTCAAGCAGGCCCACGTCATTGGGACCTGTTGCCCACAAAGATGCAGGAAGAGAACTCAATTCCGGTGGGAGCTTATCAGACAACAAGTACACAGGAGAGATCACTCTCTGTCCCAAAGTAAGCTCCACCCCAGCAGGAGAACAGTACAAAGTCGCATATAACCGTTTCAGCAAATCCAGGCCCAAAAGATTTTCACCACAGCCAGTAGTCAAAATCAAAGGAGCTTTCAGCTCACGGGGCCCGACTGTAATGGGAAAAGGTTTAGAAACCGGATTGCTAACTGGGGCGCCAGAGAATCCAACGGAAACATTCGTTAAGCCAGACAAAGGTGCGCCAGGGAGTTTCGAATGCATGATGGAACTTTTCGCTGCACCAGTGTCCAACAGAAAAGGCTCAACTACGCCCGATGTGGCAACTGCGATGTAAGGCCCTCTCTGATCAACCGGAACTGATACTACTCCCTCTCTTTGTCTGTGGCTGTCCTAGTAGTTACCATCATCAATATCATGCTCGATGTAATAATCGTCCACATGATACTGCGCAGATCTTCCCGATGTTGAACCACGCTGATCAAAGCAATTATTGGAATCAGACAATTATTAGTACGCTCATTTTGATTTTGGGTAACACCACGACCTCTACCTCGCGAAGCTTGTTGGGGACCACTACGACCTCCTCTAGCTGAACCACCATTATTTCGGTCGCGCAAAACCGGACAATCAAACTTCAAATGGCCCTCACCTCTACAATATGCGCATTGATTGTATCCGAGCATAGATCTCTGTGTGGAGGAGTCATTTCGCGACTGTGACCTGGTAGATTGCGACTGCGATCTATTCCGCTGTTGAGAATCATTTTGATTTGAGCACGGAGGATACGCCTGCTGTAACAGCACTTTCGTTTTGAGCTCCTTTGTTTTCTTATCCGCACGATCATTTTCCTCCTTCTCCCTATTTTCATAATATTGAGCCGTGGCTAATATCTGAGCAGAGGTAGAAACAGCCCACGAACTCTCGGAATTCTTTAATTTGTTGCTAAGGTCAGGTAACAAATTCGATACAAATTTATCTACGAACAACCTCTGACCTCCCTCAGTGCTCATATCTTGACCACTGTGATCGATGAATGCCTCCTCAAATCTCGTAAAGAAATCGGAGACACTCTCGTCTTTCTTTTGCTTACACGCAGACAGTTTATCCCAATTGACTTTCATTGCTGGCATAAGTGTCTTCATTAGTGTAATGATTCTTTGAGGTAAAGCCGTAATTAACTGCTCATGCTTAGCCCCACCAACCTGCAAAGCGTCAGCCGCTACAAGCGCAGGCCAATCACCACCTAACTCAGCTGCGTGATTTTCTTGACGAATTTTCGCCCAAACCGGTTGAGGTACTACGTTGCCGAACAACATGTCAATGTCGGCAAGATTCATAATCGTAGCATCCACTAATTGCGACAACTCTTTATAGTATCCTGCAGGATTTTTACGGGGATCAGGCAAAGATTGTTTTACCTGCAAAACTTCCGATCGCTTCCATGGGAGGTGTATCCAAACTCTCTGGAAGTGTGGCGGAATGATAGGATTAGCCTGCGCATCACCTGGCATCCACACTGGTGGAACTTCACGCATGGGATACTAACCAGGTGTTGCCATCCACTCCTCAGTTTCATCTTTAAACAATGCTCGAGGTATTACAGTGGGACGAAAAGATAGAAGATGTTCTACAGCACGTCGAACATTACTACCCACAATCATACCACTCGAAAACTGATGCTGAAGTTCAGTCAAGTCGGACGGTACATTGTTTACCTCGTCATTTTCTATCACCTCACGTAAACATTTACACATTTCCTCAAACACAAATCTCTGTGTGGGCTCATTGAATTGAGAGAAAGTGTCAAAAATTATGCGCGGGGAATTTTTAACAGGATACCTAATCCAATTTCGCGCCATTTTTATCAGCGTATCAATCTCCCTACCACCAGGAAGTTGGCTTCGTCGCTGAGGAACATCAGAAACATCGGACCCAAGAATCGGTCCAAGAGGAGAGTAGAAATTAGCAACAATATTAGGAATACGTCGCCGAACAGACGGGGAAGAGGAAAGAAGTAAAGGGGTACCAAACACAGGGGCAGCAAGGGCAGTAGGAGTAGTCAAAAGAGCAGAAGTAGCGGGAACAGCAGACTGAGAAGGTATAGGCAGTGGAGCAGTAGGAACAGTAGCAGGTAGTGGAATAGGGACAAGAGGATTCGCAAGGACAGGACCAGCGACAGGCTGAGGAGCAGCTGCCGGAACAAGAGGTGGAGGAACAGGGGGAACCGCAGGAGCTGTAGTATCCTGTGCATATGGAGGTGGCGACTTCAGTAGATAGGACAACAAAGGGTCCTCTACTGCTTCCTCTCCCTTTGTATCAGTACTCGACGGTAAAACGGGATAACACTTATCCACCGCCATACGTTGTAGTCTGTCAAAAACTTCCTTTTCCTTCTCTTCTTTGTCTCGTTGAAACTGCTCTGCATTTTTCATTGTTGTAACAATACCTTCCCTCTTATTACGTTTAAGCTGTTTGATTTCCTTCTGTTTGGCTTCTTTACACCATAACCGAAAAGAATCAAACATGGCCGGCCTAGCTTTCCTTTTAAACAATGCAGCTTCAAGATTATCAAAAATTGGGGTTTCGAAACTACCATGAGGTGGCCAACTAAGAACACCGTCATCTTTAGTGTAGCGGACCCAGCAATCATTATATGCAATAGGACCTACTCCATGTCGACTATATAACTCATAGACAGGAGTTCCAACTGGAGGTATCGGACATGAGTCCTCCAATCGGGAATCCGCACCGCAACCTTTAAAGCAGCTAAATAAAGTACTACGGCCAGGCATCGTGCACACTAACCGAGTTTCACAAACGTCAAGGGGTATCGAATTACGATGTCCTCGCAAAAATGCAAAAACCCTCGGTTTTTGGCGACTGCAATCGTCAAATAAAACTACTAAGAACCAAATACTAAGAACCACAAATGCAATGGAACCATGCAACAACTAAGCACCAACAACAACTAAGGACTCTGGGAGCGACCCACAAATACTTAACTGAAAGAACAATGGCGTCACCAGGAAGGCCCGTCTATCGTCTCACTGTACCAAGGACTACTCCAGGTGCCAAAACAGGTCGACAGTCAGGGCATCAGTCCGTCGCAGCCGTCAGGAGGCGGGGATCTTCGCGGGAAAAGTCTTCGGGCCACTTATTTAGACAACAGGATCGATGAAGCGGGGTGCACCTTCCCTCTGAGATTTCACACGAAGTTCCTCACGATCGTCGGGCTTTGGACCTGTACCGCTGATGTCGCCCTACGTTGGGCGCCAACTGAAGGACTGGGTTTTGCTAAGACCCAGCGGTGCCAGGGGACAACACCTTAAACCTTCGTGGGTTACCTGTTCCGGCGTACAAATGACAGAGACACGGGACACTTCCTTCGGCGTCAAAGATCGAGGTTTATTTACTGCAGGGAACACAGAAGTCACAAGAAGTACAGCATGTGTAGGTTCTAGGAGACTGCTTCAAATTGCATCTGTGGATCGCTCCTTTTATACAGTTTTTCGTCATAGAACAACATGGCAGACAAAAGGTTACAACCCAGTTCCCACAGTAAATTTCATAGGGGGTCGCTTTCATGTATTCAGAATCCCGGAACATAATTACAGTAGCATCGCCGGTTCCCAACTGTAAAAGTACGTCTTCCCACCATTAGTGCATTCCATTCCGGCTGTAAACGAGTTAAAGGAAGAGTCTAAAACAGGTGCAGAGGAAGACAAAGATAGTCAACAGATTGAAAAAGAGTGTAGGGGGGTGATATCAGAAACACGATTGCAGGATCAAAGGAGACATGCCTAATGAATGCACGGCTGAAACAATAGACCGGCACGGCAAGATGGGCCTCGAGCGGGGCCATCTGCCTTTGCAGTGTCATCCCCCTCATCATAAAGACACCCTCAAAGGAACACGTGTCTTCCGCAAGCGTTAGGGAACCCCAGGGTCACGAAGCGGACAGTGTCGGTTCGCTGGCTACTTGAGGGCAAGAGACAAAATGGATGCCGTATCTAAAATGGAACCCGTGGGTTCAAACGAAGAAACCCACGAAACGGACGAACGGTTTAGGTCAGCATAGCGAAAACGCGTACACCCACTAAACTCGTCATTTGCGGTTCATAGATACCAAACTCGTCCATATTCGAACGAGTCGAAAACACCACTTACAATTGTCATGGAACCTCAGACTGGTGCAAGGTGCCCACTAGAATAGTGGACTTCATATGCCAGGCCAACTTCTCACATTGGCGTGCAGCGTGTGGGATTCCAGCTTGCATTGCTTTACCAGATAATCTTGAGAATATCATTTGAAAAATCACTAAAGGTATCTGTAGGTACAAATGAATCAAGCTTAGAATACAGTAAGTTCTGCTGAACTTAGAAGTTGTAGGTGTTAAGGGCTTAGCACCCCCTGACTACAACTGCTAGAGAGGTTTAGTAGGAAACTAAATAGTGTAGGTAGGAGCACACACCGCACCTCACTAGTCATGTCTTTAAAGGAGGGACCAAGTGGGTCTGTTCCAGATGCCAGTCAAGGACAGGTATCTAAGTATGGCACATTTCCTTTCCAGGTGTTAAGGACTTTGTGTGCCATGCGAAAATTAAAGCCAGGACAAAACCCCAATACCCAAAGCCTTATAGAGGTGTTGATGCTTGACGACTTTAAGAAGGCATCAGATCTTGACAAGGAAGGTAGTGGGGTACATACATCAGAAGAAGAGAACACTAGTGAGTTACCTCACCAGGACTCTGATGATGATGTAGATCATGTTGATGTCAGTGGACTCAACCTGGGAAATCTAGATCTACCTGGAGATAAGGAAGGCAAGAATGGGCCTCCCCTTATCCTCCCAAGAGGATCTGGTGGTGTGTCTAGAAGGAATAGATCACCTTCAGTGAAATCTAACCATTCTGGTACAGCTTTAGGGCCTTCTGCCTCTTCTCATAGGAGGAGGACCTCCCCTGAGAAGAGGGAGTATGAAGCTACGATAAGAGAAGCCAAGCTTAGGATAAGGAGACAAGAAGTAGCCTTAGAAAAGGAGACCCTAGCTCTTGAAAGAGAGAGAAAAAAGTTGGGACTAGAGTCCCATGGTGGCAGCAATATCCCTAGTGGTAGGGATAGGTCCTATGACCACAGAAACCTGAACAAGATTGTCCCCCCTTATCAGTCAGGGGATGACATCCACAAATGAATTACTGAACTGGAAAGGGCCTGCAAAGTACAGCAGGTAGCCCAGGGCAGTAGGCAGCAATCTTGTGGTTCTCCTTTGCAGACAAAGGTAGAGATAAGCTTCTCACTGTAAGAGAAGAGGATGCCGACAATTACACTGTCCTGAAGAGTTCTCTGATAAATTGGTTTGGCCTAACCACTGAACAGTACAGGTTGAAGTTCAGAGATACCCAAAAGACACAGACTCAGGACTGGGTTCACTTTGTAGATTGTGCTACTAAGGCTCTGGAGGGCTGGTTAATGGGCAGTAAAGCATGTGACTATACAGGATTGGATAATCTAATCATGAGAGAACAGATTCTTAATAACTGTCAGAAGCAGCATTTGCATTAGCACTTGGTTGACTGTGATCTGACCTCTCCCCAAGAATTGGGAAAGAAAGCAGACACATGGGTCAGAACCAGGGTGAAGCAGAAGGTACAGAACCAAGGTGGTGACCAAAAGAAGCCAGATTAAAAGGGTGGGGAGAAAGGTAAAGACCAGAAGTCTTCACATGGTCCCCCAAAAGCTTCTACTGGTGGGGTCCCCAATCTAAAAAGAAAGAAGGCCCAAGAAAACCATGGTGCAAAATGTGTAAGGTTAATAGTCACTGGACTAGTGAATGCACCAAAAGGGAGACAGCTCCTGCCACCATTGCCCCTAAGGAAGCTGTTCCCCCTAGTACAGCTACAAGTGGTGGTTCCCAACAGAAGGGTGTAGAAGGGTTAACCCTGGGATCTGGGATGGACTCTGGCCTAGTCAGAGTGCCAACCCAAGCGGTTTTGATCTGTGATGGAGGAATGGATAAAACCTCATCTGTGAACCCCAGTAATCTGGCAAGTACAGACAAACACCTTTAATCAACGAGAAAAAGGCTGAAGCCTACAGGGACACAGGTGCCAGTGTCACAATGGTGATGCCTGACTTTGTGAACCCTGGACAAGTCATACTTGGAGAGACTTACCAAGTGACCAATGCTAGCAACGTCTGTACCACTCATAGTATGGCAGTTGTTAATATCTCCTGGGAGGGGTAACTGGCCTTAAGAAGGTTGTGATAAGTGCAGACCTCCCTGTTGAATGCTTGCTTGGCAATGACCTAGCGACTTCAGCCTGGTCTGAAGTGGAGTATAGGACCCATGCAGAAATGTTAGGAATCTCAGCACATGTCCTTGCAGTGCCTAGGTCACAGGTCAAAGGTCTAACACTGAACAGGCACTGGATTCTGGAATATTGGACCAGTTGCCTACCAGGAAAAGGAGCAGTAGGGTTAAGGCAGTGCCTTCCCCCCGACTCAGAGTGAGGATCAGTCTTCTGAGGAAGTTGATTGTGAGCCTGAAGAAGGAACTGTCCCAGAGGAGCTTGAACCTGATCAGGTTGAGTTTCTTGGGACAGGGGGACCTTCCAGGGCAGATCTGAGGCAGGCGCAGTTGGACTGCCCTTCTCTTGAACCCCTCAGACAGCAAGCTGCTGCTGAGGCTGCTGGGAATGCTAGTGGCACCCATAGAATTTATTGGGACGAAGGGTCCTGTATTCAGAGGGTAGAGACCCCAAGTCTGGTGCAGCCAGGAGGTTGGTCATACCTTTGGCATTTATGGCTTCCTTTTGACGCTAGCACATGACATTCCCTTAGCAGGACACCTGGGCCAGAACAAAACTTGGGACAGAATTGTCTCTCATTTTCACTGGCCCCACATGACTGAAGACACCAAGGAGTTTTGTCGCACCTGTGTCACCTTCCAAGCCAGTGGTAACACAGGTGGCACTACAAAGGCCCCCATTTTACCACTACATGTGGTGGGGGTTCCCTTTTAAGGTGTAGGGATTGACATTGTTGGACCAATGGATCCCCAAACTGCATCTGGGCACAGGTTTATCCTAGTGATAGTGGATCATTCCACCAGCTACCCAGAGGCAATTCCGCATAGGACCACTACAACACCTGTTTTGGCAAGAGCCCTCTTGGGAGTTTTCTCAAGGGTGGGTTTCCCTAAGGAGGTAGTATCTGACAGAGGTGAAAACTCTATGTCTTGCTACTTGACTGCAATGTGGAAGGAGTGTAGAGTGAACTACAAGTTCACTACACCCTATCATCCACAATGCAATGGTCTAGTTGAAATGTTCAACAAGACCTTAAATTGTATGATTAAGGGTCTCCCAGAAATGAGATATCTTGCTACCCTGCCTTTTGTTTGCATACAGGGAGGTTCCACAAAAGGGAGTTGGCTACAGCCCATTTGAACTTCTGTTTGGGCACCCTGTTAGACGACCACTTTGTCTGGTGAAGGAGGGATGGGAGTTACCTCTCAAACCCCCTAAATAGGATATTGTGGACTATGTACTTGGTCTCCGCTCCAGGATGGCTAAGTGCATGAAAAAGGCATCCAAAAACCTTGAGGGTAGCCAGAAAATCCAGAAAGCCTGGTGTGAGAAGTTGGCCCGATATGCAACGTTCGCTATTCTAGCGACCGCTATGTATCGTTCCAACGTCCCTTATGGTGTTTGGTTGTAAGTCAACCTATAGACCAGCTATCCTAGTAGCGTGGATACGAGCAGTCTAAGGCTAAAGACTCGAGAGGGCGTGTTAAGCCAGCTGTTTACCACACATGTACCCCTTGAACACCAAGTGAAAGGACACCACACAAGTGTTATGAAAATAAACAGGATATTTATTAAGAATCACAACAGCCCTGTACTCTTTATGAGGACAGGGTACTAAGCACAAACCAAATCTCTTTAGCAAATACTTCAAGTGCACAATAAAAACAAGTGTCCAAGGACACGGAAAGGTTAAGGTCTCGGGCGGACCCGATAAGGCAAGTCGGAAGCGAGGGACTCGGGACCCTAGAGTAAGGAGGCTATGCAGGCACCGAAATGCCGAGTTACCTAGCCACGAGGGCTGCGGCTGCACAAGTCTTACAGGCGTCGGGGTCTTCGCTGACGAGCCAGGAGCCGGAAGAAAGGAGTTGCTGGCCGGCGACCAGTGCTGAATAGTTCGTAGAGATCCAAGCCTGGATCGGAGATTGATGAAACCTGAAAGCAGAGAGGACCAAGTTCGTACTACTAGCCAGTAGTCAGAGGGTACCAGGAAGGCACCGGTTGGCCGTCACCTCGACCAGGTGAGTGGGCGACGCTAGGCTCTGCAGTCTCACGGACCAGGAGGCGTTGTCGGCGACCACGGTGGAGGTGCGAGCTGTCCCACGAAGGATGATGCTGTCGGCGTCGCTGGGCCCAGGATGGGGCAACAAGCCTTGGCAGATCTCAGGGCCACGTGGTGGGCCTAAGATGGCGTCTTGAGTGGGCCAGGAGGGTCCGGGGTGCTTCTCGCAAAGATGGAAGCAAGGGCCAGTCTGGAGCAACCAGACCAGCAGGGATGATTCTCGGATGTCGTCACAGAAGGGCACAAGCCAGCGGCTAGTGACCAGACAACAGGCTGAGCAGCGAGCAGAAGGGCCCCACGCAGATCGTGGAGATGCTGGGAGACTGTACTTCGGTGCTGGAGCGGCTCAGGGTCGGGGCTTCTCGGACCCCAGAGCACTCACCAGAGAGTTACCTCGATGGTCGTGCTGGTTTTTAAGAGCGTGCAGGTTCTGATGATGGCCGGTCCCTCGAGGTCTCGTCGCACCCACAGATCACAGCTGAGCTGATGACGTGGGTAGAGGTCAGAGGTGCCAGGGAAGCCGGTTCTCGTCGAGCTGGGCCGTCGGATTCCTTGAGGAAGGACTTACAGCAAACCGCAGAGTTCTTAGTTGGTGCCCGCTGATGCAGGGTGACTACTCCTTAGTCACAAGGGAGAAATCTTGAGAAGAGTCTTGAATGTCCTTTCGTAGAAAGTAGTTCTTGAATCAAAGATGATCTAATTTGGAAGGGTCCCCGCTCCGGTCTTTATTCTAAAGAAAGGGGTGGGTACATGACTAGGTCCTGCCCTAAGGGTGGGACCAGGAAGGGGGGTAGTTACACCCCTCTCCCCTGCCGGGCTTTCCCCCAGGCCAGGGCTGTCGCCCCTGGAACTGGTTCTAACCGGCAGATGCGCAGTGAACACCGGGGTGCCACTCCGCAGTCACCTTCTCGCCAAAGCCCTACCTACCCAGAATACACAAACCCTGTCTGGGACGGTGCGAATCCCGCCCTCGACAGGAAACCCTTTGTCCAAGTGCTCCTCGCTGGAAGGACTCCCAGCAGCAGGAGGTCAGACTCGTGTCTGTGGTGGCAGCATCCATTTTGTGGAGCTGAGGCTTCAGTTAACTTTAACCGGGGTTCACAGTTACGTACATGTCGTGTCCCTCTAGAAGGGTGGGATGCTAACCTCATCGCCAGAATTGGTGAGAGGGGAGCACCCCGATTCGTATGACACCTTACTCGACATGCCTTGATAGCGCGACACCGGAGTTACCGATATGGTACGCGTTATCATGGAACAGCTATTGGGTCTTGATTCCGCAAGCTGCAACCGGGCTCGGCTCGGGCCTGAACCTAGCTCACACGAGCCCACGCACTCTGCCTTCAGGATTGTTAAGGCCTGCCATAGGAGTGACTGATAGGAACTCGGGTGTCCATTGTATGGTTAGATATAGAGCTACTATACCTAAAGCAAAGTGTGATTACACGACTTCGCCCCAGCTGTCATGCAGCCAGTTGTGTCAAATTTAGGAGGCCAGCCAGGGGTGGCATAATACATGCTGCAGCCCCTGGCGGCCCTGGGTACACCTATGCCCTGCGTTACGGGGTCTGATAAGGTGGCCCAGTACCAATTGGCAAATGCACCTAGGGTACATATCGTAATTTAGAAAGAGAACAGCCAGGCTGTGGGTCTGATTAGCAGGCCCACCGCCAGAGAAAGTCGTAAACCAGTGAAACAAAAGCAAAAAATCTGGGTGATCATAGGATTGCAGACCCTACTCTCCTACATGACCCCCCCCCAAACGTCGGAACAATAAGCTAACCTTGACCAGGTGAGTCTTCTTGTTCTAAGTGGAAATATCTGGAGAGCCCATCGGCATTGCCATGATCAGTACCAGGTCTATGCTCCACTGTAAAGTCCATCCCCTGTAGGGAAATGGACCACCTAAGCAGTTTGGGGTTTTCACCCTTCATCTGATTTAGCCACAAGAGGGGCTTATGGTCGGTCTGAATCTTGAAGTGAGTGCCAAACAAGTATGGCCTCAGCTTCTTCAGGGCCCAAACCACAGCAAAGGCCTCCCTCTCAATAGCTGACCAATTCTTCTCTCTAGGGGTCAGCCTTCTGCTTATAAAAGCAATGGGCTGGTCTTGACCATCAAAATTCAGTTGAGAAAGAACAGCTCCCACACCCAACTCAGAAGCATCTGTTTGGACAATGAATGGTTTGGAGTAGTCCGGACTCTTGAGGATAGGCGCCGTGCACATGGCCTGCTTTAGGTCATCGAATGCTTTTTGACAGCTCGCTGTCCACTGAACTTTTTTTGGCATTTTCTTACTTGTCAGCTCGTTTAATGGTGTCACAATTGAACCATAGTTCCTGACAAACTTCCTATAGTAACCAGTCAGGCCCAAGAAAGCTCGAACCTGAGTCTGGGTGGTTGGAGGAGCCCAGTCCCTGATTGACTGTATCTTGCTCTCCAGTGGCTGAACCTGACCTCCACCTACAAGGTGGCCCAGGTATACAACCTGTGTCTGCCCTATCTGGCACTTGGTGGCCTTGATAGTGAGACCTGCTGCTTGCAGTGCCTCTAACGTCTTCCGCAGGTGGACCAGGTGATCCTCCCAGGTGGAGCTAAAGACAGCAATATCGTCAAGATACGCCGCACAGAAGTCATCCAGCCCAGTAAGGACTTGATTCACCAACCGTTGGAAGGTGGCAGGTGCATTTTTCAGACCAAAGGGCATCACCACGAACTGATAATGCCCACCAGGGGTTGAAAATGCGGTTTTAGGCTTGGCGTCCTCAGCTAACCTGATTTGCCAATACCCAGCTGTCAGGTCAAACGTACTTAAGTAGTTGGCCGAAGCCAATCTATCGATAAGCTCGTCTGCCCTTGGTATTGGGTGGGCGTCAGTCTTAGTGACTGCATTGAGACCCCTGTAGTCTACGCAAAACCTCATCTCTCTCTTACCACCCTGGGTGTGAGGTTTCGGCACTAGAACTACGGGACTAGCCCAAGGGCTATCCGAGGGTTCAATGACTCCCAGCTCCAACATTTTCTGCACTTCACTCTTGATGCAGTCTCTAACGTGATCAGGCTGCCGGTAGATTTTACTCTTAACGGGCAAGCTGTCGCCAGTGTCAACCTCATGGGTACACCAATTGGTCTGGCTGGGTGTTAGAGAAAACATATGTCTGAAAGACTGAAGAACCTGTTTACAGTCTCTCTGTTGATGTTCGGAGAGGCTGCCACAAAAGACAACACCATCTACCGATCCATCGTCAGGATTCTGAGTGAGCAGGTCGGGGAGAGGGTCACTCTCCTCCTCCTGTCCCTCATCTAGGGCCATGAGCAAACTCATGTCCTTCCTGTCGACATATGCTTTTAGCCTGTTGACATGAAGCACCCTGTGGGGGCTCCGGGGAGTTCCCAGGTCGACCAGGTAGGTGACCTCTCCCTTTTTCTCCAGGATGGTGTAGGGCCCGGACCATTTGTCCTTGAGTGCTGCTGGGGCCACTGGCTCCAACACCCACACCTTCTGTCCGGGCTGGTAAACAGTCAAGACAGCCTTTTGGTCATGCCAAGCTTTCTGGAGTTCTTGGCTGGCCTTAAGGTTTTCAGATGCGCTTTCCATGTATTCAGCCATCCGCGAGCGGAGGCCGAGCACATAGTCCACTATGTTGGCTGCAGGCTTTTTGAGAGGTCTCTCCCATCCTTCCTTCACCAAACACAGGGGTCCCCTTACAGGATGCCCGTACAAAAGTTCAAAAGGGCTGTAGCCAACCCCCTTCTGCGGGACTTCTCTGTAGGCGAACAAGAGGCAGGGGATCAGGACGTCCCATCTACGCCGAAGCTTTTCCGGTAGTCCATGAATCATCCCTTTTAGGGTCCTGTTGAATCTCTCGACAAGCCCATTGCATTGTGGATGATAGGGCGTAGTGAACTTGTAGTTAACACCACATTCCTTCCACATAGCAGTTAAGTAGCTCGACATAAAGTTTGCACCTCTGTCGGAGACGACCTCCTTAGGGAAGCCCACTCTGGAGAACACTCCAACTAGGGCTCTTGCCACAACAGGTGCTGTAGTGGTCCTAAGGGGAATAGCTTCAGGATACCTGGTGGCATGATCCACTACCACCAGTATAAACTTGTGCCCTGATGCTGTAGGTGGTTCCATGGGACCGACGATGTCGATCCCCACCCGTTCAAAGGGCACCCCCACCACAGGCATTGGTATAAGGGGGGCCTTTGTCGTGCCACCTGACTTACCACTGGCTTGGCAAGTGACACAGGAGCGGCAAAACTCCTTGGTATCTTCGTTCATGTGAGGCCAGTGAAAGTGTGAGACAAGCCTGTCCCACGTTTTCGTCTGGCCTAAGTGACCTGCTAAGGGAATCTCGTGGGCCAAGGTAAGTAGGAAACCACGCTGAGACAAGGGTACGACCAGCCTCCTGGTCATGCCAGGCTTGGGGTCTCTTGATTCAGTGTACAGGAGTCCATCTTCCCAGTATACCTTGTGGGTACCTGTGGCGTTCCCAGCAGCCTCAGCAGCAGCCTGCTGTCTGAGGGGTTCAAGAGAAGGGCAGTCTAACTGGTCCTTCCCCAGGTCTTCCCTTGAGGGTCCCCCCGAACCCAAGAATTCAACTTGATCAAGTTCGAATTCCCTAGGCTCAGTTTCCCTCAATTCCTGTAGGTCAGCCTCCTCTGAGACTTGATCCTCGACCTGGGGCAAGGGGGAAGGCGCAGCCTTAACCCTACTGCTCTTTTTCTTGGGAGGTGTCTGGCCCGTTGTTCCAGGATCCAGCACCTGTTCAGTGGGGCATTTCCTGACCTGTGACCTAGTCACAGCGAACACATGTGCTGGCAAACCTAACATTTCCATGTGAGTCCGGTGCTCCACTTCTGACCATTGTGACGACTCCAAATCATTGCCCAACAAACAATCCACTGGGAGGTCTGGACTAACTACAACCTTCTTTTGGCCAGTTACCCCTCCCCAGGAGAAAGCTACAATTGCCATACTGTGATTGGTAGTGACATTGCTTGCATTGGTCACCAGGAATTCTGTACCTGGCATGATCTGTCCAGGGTCCACAAAGTTAGGCGTCACCATGGTGACGCTGGCACAAGTGTCCCTATAGGCCTGAGCCATCTTTCCATTTATGAAAGGCGTCTGTCGGTATTTGCCCAAAGTATTGGGGCTTACGTCAGGGGATACGTCCGCGTCCCCTGTACTGACAAGGACAGCCTGAGTGAGTGTGCCAACTAAGTTGTCACGCCCCTCAGAACCCAGGGTTAACCCTACTAAACCCTTGGGAGGCGCACTACCACTGCTGACTGTACTAGGGGGCACAGGTGCCTTAGGGGCTGCAGTGGCAGGAGTCTGCCCTCCTCCTTTCTTGGTGCACTCACTAAACCAGTGAGATTTACTTTTACAGTACTGGCACCATCTTTTGGAGTGGCCTTCTTTCTTCTTTTGGGGAGCCTGCCCCCACCCTCTTTGGGTTGTTGGGGACCTGTCGAAGACTTCTGGTCATTTTGTTCCCCTTTAGAATCTTTACCCTTCTGGTCTGCTTTCTTCTGACCACCTTGATTCTGGCCCTGGTTCTGTTTAACTCTTGTACGAACCCATCTGTCTGCCTTCTTTCCCAATTCTTGGGGAGAGGTCAGATCCGAGTCGACAAGATGCTGATGCAACAACTGGTTCTGACAATTGTTTAAAATTTGTTCTCTCATCATCAAATTATACAATCCTTGATAATCAGTAACCTTACTGCCCAGCAACCAGCCCTCAAAAGCCTTAGTGGCACAATCGACAAAATCAGACCAATCTTGAGACTGCGTTTTCTGGGTATCCCTGAACAGCACCCTGTACTGCTCAGTGGTTAGGCCGAACCCTTCAACGAGTGTATTTTTCAAGATTTGGTAATTGTTAGCATCCTCCACCCTTGTGGTGAGGAGCTTGTCTCTTCCTTTACCTTCAAAGGAGAGCCACAAGATAGCTGTCCACTGACTCTGGGGAACACCCTGCACAGTGCAGGCCCTCTCCAAAGCAGTAATCCATTTGTGGATGTCGTCCCCTTGTTTAAAGGGGGGCACTATCTTACCAAGGTGTTTCGTATCGAAACTCTTTTCCCTATTACTAGGTATATTGCTGCCACCAGTGGGGACTGCCCCACTTAACTGTTGCTCTCTAGCAAAGGCAAGCCTCTCTTTGGCCAGGGCAAGTTCTTCCCTTTCGATCCTCAGATTAGCTGCCCTTTCCTTAGCTTCGTACACTCTCCTCTGAGGGGACGTCATCCCTCTTTGAGAAGAGTTGTGAGAGCCATTGGTTTGAAGGGATCTGCCAGAGTCTCTTGACAGAGATCGGGCTCGTCCATTCCCAATGTTAAGCTGACCTGATAGTGGCCCCAGGGGTCCCCCAGTACCGCTATCATGTTTGCTTAAGTTGGACCTGCTTAGTCTGACGACTTCTACCAGGATATTTATTAAGAATCACAACAGCCCTGTACTCTTTATGAGGACAGGGTACTAAGCACAAACCAAATCTCTTTAGCAAATACTTCAAGTGCACAATAAAAACAAGTGTCCGAGGACACGGAAAGGTTAAGGTCTCGGGCGGACCCGATAAGGCAAGTCGGAAGCGAGGGACTCGGGACCCTAGAGTAAGGAGGCTATGCAGGCACCGAAATGCCGAGTTACCTAGCCACGAGGGCTGCGGCTGCACAAGTCTTACAGGCGTCGGGGTCTTCGCTGACGAGCCAGGAGCCGGAAGAAAGGAGTTGCTGGCCGGCGACCAGTGCTGAATAGTTCGTAGAGATCCAAGCCTGGATCGGAGATTGATGAAACCTGAAAGCAGAGGGGACCAAGTTCGTACTACTAGCCAGTAGTCAGAGGGTACCAGGAAGGCACCGGTTGGCCGTCACCTCGACCAGGTGAGTGGGCGACGCTAGGCTCTGCAGTCTCACGGACCAGGAGGCGTTGTCGGCGACCACGGTGGAGGTGCGAGCTGTCCCACGAAGGATGATGCTGTCGGCGTCGCTGGGCCCAGGATGGGGCAACAAGCTTTGGCAGATCTCAGGGCCACGTGGTGGGCCTAAGATGGCGTCTTGAGTGGGCCAGGAGGGTCCGGGGTGCTTCTCGCAAAGATGGAAGCAAGGGCCAGTCTGGAGCAACCAGACCAGCAGGGATGATTCTCGGATGTCGTCACAGAAGGGCACAAGCCAGCGGCTAGTGACCAGACAACAGGCTGAGCAGCGAGCAGAAGGGCCCCACGCAGATCGTGGAGATGCTGGGAGACTGTACTTCGGTGCTGGAGCGGCTCAGGGTCGGGGCTTCTCGGACCCCAGAGCACTCACCAGAGAGTTACCTCGATGGTCGTGCTGGTTTTTAAGAGCGTGCAGGTTCTGATGATGGCCGGTCCCTCGAGGTCTCGTTGCACCCACAGATCACAGCTGAGCTGATGACGTGGGTAGAGGTCAGAGGTGCCAGGGAAGCCGGTTCTCGTCGAGCTGGGCCGTCGGATTCCTTGAGGAAGGACTTACAGCAAACCGCAGAGTTCTTAGTTGGTGCCCGCTGATGCAGGGTGACTACTCCTTAGTCACAAGGGAGAAATCTTGAGAAGAGTCTTGAATGTCCTTTCGTAGAAAGTAGTTCTTGAATCAAAGATGATCTAATTTGGAAGGGTCCCCGCTCCGGTCTTTATTCTAAAGAAAGGGGTGGGTACATGACTAGGTCCTGCCCTAAGGGTGGGACCAGGAAGGGGGGTAGTTACACCCCTCTCCCCTGCCGGGCTTTCCCCCAGGCCAGGGCTGTCGCCCCTGGAACTGGTTCTAACCGGCAGATGCGCAGTGAACACCGGGGTGCCACTCCGCAGTCACCTTCTCGCCAAAGCCCTACCTACCCAGAATACACAAACCCTGTCTGGGACGGTGCGAATCCCGCCCTCGACAGGAAACCCTTTGTCCAAGTGCTCCTCGCTGGAAGGACTCCCAGCAGCAGGAGGTCAGACTCGTGTCTGTGGTGGCAGCATCCATTTTGTGGAGCTGAGGCTTCAGTTAACTTTAACCGGGGTTCACAGTTACGTACATGTCGTGTCCCTCTAGAAGGGTGGGATGCTAACCTCATCGCCAGAATTGGTGAGAGGGAAGCACCCCGATTCGTATGACACCTTACTCGACATGCCTTGATAGCGCGACACCGGAGTTACCGATATGGTACGCGTTATCATGGAACAGCTATTGGGTCTTGATTCCGCAAGCTGCAACCGGGCTCGGCTCGGGCCTGAACCTAGCTCACACGAGCCCACGCACTCTGCCTTCAGGATTGTTAAGGCCTGCCATAGGAGTGACTGATAGGAACTCGGGTGTCCATTGTATGGTTAGATATAGAGCTACTATACCTAAAGCAAAGTGTGATTACACGACTTCGCTCCAGCTGTCATGCAGCCAGTTGTGTCAAATTTAGGAGGCCAGCCAGGGGTGGCATAATACATGCTGCAGCCCCTGGCGGCCCTGGGTACACCTATGCCCTGCGTTACGGGGTCTGATAAGGTGGCCCAGTACCAATTGGCAAATGCACCTAGGGTACATATCGTAATTTAGAAAGAGAACAGCCAGGCTGTGGGTCTGATTAGCAGGCCCACCGCCAGAGAAAGTCGTAAACCAGTGAAACAAAAGCAAAAAATCTGGGTGATCATAGGATTGCAGACCCTACTCTCCTACACCTGGCATGACCAAAAGGCTGTACTGACTGTTTACCAGCCAGGACAGAAAGTGTGGGTGTTGGAGCCTGTGGCCCCAGCAGCTCTCAAAAGACAAGTGGAGTGGACCACACCTTATTGTTCTATTCTATTCTATTCTATTTATTTGGTAAAGCGCAAAACAGCTGCCCCAGCAATGAGGCGTCCCGGCGCTAGAGAACCACATACCCTGGACCTGAGAGAGGAGAGTGGGGGGGGGGGAGTTAGGGAAGAGGGAATAGATGCGTTTTAATGGCTTTCCGGAAGGCCGGTAGACTTTCTATGGAGCGGATATTTTGTGGCAGACTGTTCCATAGTTTGGCTCCTAGGACTTTAAAGGAGCGGCCACCCATGCGGCAAAGTTTTATGCGCGGAACGCACAGGAGGTGCTGGTTAGAAGATCGTAGGTTGCGTGACGGAACGTAGGAAGTGAGTAAGGGTCGTAGCAGTGTTGGGGTTCCACGTTTGATAATTTTAAAGGCCATGATAAGGGTTTTGAATTTGATTCTGGAGTCCACGGGTAGCCAGTGAAGTTTTCGGATTGTAGCTCTGGCCGAACATCTGCGAGGGAGGCCGACTAGAACTCTAGCCGCTGAGTTCTGCACGCGTTGCAGTTGTGCAATCTCTCCTTTGTTGGCGCCAAGGAGGAGTACGTTGGCGTAGTCCAAACGTGAGAGGATGGTTGCTTGAATGATGAGCTGGTGAACCTTGGCATCAAAGAAGCCCAGTATGTGGTTGAGGCTCCTCAGCAGGCCGACGCAGGTGCCAGCGACTTTTTTAGTGTGGGCCTGATAGTTGAGAGAGGCGTCCATCCATACTCCTAGATTTTTAACTAGGGATTTGGGGGGTGGGATGGAGCCTAGGGAGGACGGCCACCAGTGCTCATTCCAGAGGCTAGTGTTTTTGCCAAGGAGTAGCACTTCTGTTTTACCAACATTAAGCTGTAAACAGTTGTCTGTCATCCATTGGGCTACTGCGGAGAGACCGTTTTTAAATCTTGAGGCTGAGGTAGAAGGGCCTTCCGTAAGAGAGATGGCCAGCTGTGTGTCGTCGGCGTACGACACCAATGTCAGGCCCCACTCTTTGGCCACTGTGGCAAGAGGTTGCACATAAAGGTTAAAAAGGGATGGGCTCAACGCCGAGCCCTGCGGGACTCCCTGTGCAATGGGATAGGATTTAGATAGAAACGGGGGTGCTGAGACCCGAAAGGATCTGTCCTTGAGGAACGATCGGAACCACTCCAGTGCATGGCCAGATACTCCGAACATCTCTAGGCGTTTAAGAAGAATATCATGGAATACCGTATCAAAGGCTGCGCTCAGGTCGAGAAGGATCAGTGCAGCACTTTGACCGGCATCTAGGATCGTCCGGAGGTACTCGGTGGTGGCCAGGAGAGCAGACTCAGTACTATGGCCTGGTCTAAACCCATTTTGTGAAGGGTCCAGGATGTTGTTTTGGACCATATGTTGGGATAGAATGCTGTTCACATGGGCTTCTGCGAGTTTGGACAGCCATGGGAGTAGGGAGATTGGCCGAAAGTTCTCCGGTTTAGATGGGTCAAGGGTGGGTTTCTTGATGATGGGTGAGACCCACGCTTGCTTCCAGGCAGAGGGAACACTCGCTGAGGAGGAGAGGTTCAGAATAGCAGTCAGGGAAGGTAGAAAAAAGTTAAGTGATTCTAAGAATTGTGCCGGGCGCATGTGGTCTGACGGAGAGCCAGTTTTAATTTTTCGACATAGTTTAGTGAGGTTGTCAGTTGAAATTTCCGGGATAAGAGTTAGGGTAGTACAGTTGGGGGAGGGAATAGGGCTTTTAGTGGGGCTGGAAGAGTGATGAGAAAAAGAGGTGTAGATTTTCTGTACTTTGTCAACAAAGAATGTGGCAAGATCTTCGCATTGTTGCGCGGAGGAAATACTGGGGGGGGGGGGTGATTTACCACTCTGAAGTTCTTGCACAAGTTTAAAACCTTCTTTGGCAGGAGTAGGGCTGGAATTGATTTTATCAGCATAGAAGGCAGTTCGCGCAGCGCGGATGGCTTTATGGTCCTTTTTTTGTTTTAGTAGATAGTTCGTTTTATCTTCGTTCTTGTAATCCCTTCTCCAGAGGCGCTCAGCTCTTTTACAGTCTTTGCGCATGGTTTTGAGGGTATCGTTGTAACATGGGTTGGACGGTGAGCTACGTCCTTTCGTCCATTTTGCTGGGATAAGGGCGTCTAATCCTCCCGTGATCCAATCATGAAACGTACTATAGGTTACGTTGATATCGAGGTTGGTCTCATGATGGAATTCCCCAAGGGTGGTATGGAGGTCTCTAATGGATAATTTGTGCCATGGTCTTTTTAGGTGGTGAGAGGGTGCGATTTTAAGCCTTATGTTGTTGACTAGAATGGTCAGTTTAATAAGGTAGTGGTCTGTCCATCCCATATGTAAAGGTGCCTCTGTTTTAAACTCCTTTATGTTAGTAAATACTGGATCTAGAATGTGGCCAGCTAGATGCGTAGGGGTAAGAATAAGAGTGTTAAGTTGCAGGGCAGATAAATCAGCAAGAAGGTTTTTGATGGTGGCGTCATTGAGCAGGTCGAAATGGAGATTGAGATCACCTAATATGGTGGAGTTAGCGTTTTTTGTTACTAGAGAATTTGCTGTCTCAAGAAGAGCCTCAATGAATTTTGAGGCAGGGCCAGGTGGATGGTAGATGTAAAGGCCTGACATGGTAAAGTTGGGGTTTATAGTGATCTTAAAATATGCACATTCACAGTCAGGAAGTTCTTCCTTGGTAAATAGGCATGAAAACTGTTTTTTAAAGATTATGGCGATACCTCCACCTCTTCCATCCCTGTTTAGGGTCGACATAAGGTAGTCGTCTGGAAGCGTAAGGTTAGGTATGACAGAGGTTGCATCCCGTAACCAAGTTTCACAGAGGAAGAGGATGTCGGGGTTTTCATCCAGTATGAGGGTGTTAACCTCAAGGTGGTGTTTGGTTAGTGACCTGACGTTGAGATGGAGGATCGTAATGGGGGTTGTATTGGGTATGTCTTGTAGTTGTCGAATGGTGTGGGGGTTGGCTGTAGTAAAACCACAAGTTTTACATTGAAGGCCGGTGAGACCAAGCGTACCTGTTAGGTGGGAGCAGGACCGTCCAAGGTTCCAGGCTAGTAGTTGGTCCCTGTCGTAATGAAGGGGGGCTGATGGTGTACGACCAGGGGGACTGGCGAGAGGCGATGACTTGGCGAGGACGGGCGAAGACGGGCTTGCCTTAGGCGCGCCTTCGGCGCGCAGACGGCGCGCCCGCTGCGCTCGTCCGCTGCACGCCCGGTGTATGCACATTTTGTCAATGTGAAGGGCCGTGGCTTGAGTAGGTGGGCGTGGCCTCAGTGATCCACAAGGGTGGCGGCAATTACAAGCAATCCCCTACGTCAGCGCTAAGGTCCGCTGCGTGGGTGTGCGCGTGGAGAGTGGCAGGTGAGCTTTAAAATGCGCAATAAACAGTTTTAAAAATACAAGCACATCAAATAATTCTCCCGGCTTCCGCCTCAGGAGTAAACAGTCCTCTGGGCGCGTTAGCAGTCAGCGCGCCTTTTAAACTGCGAGCGGGGGGCGTGGCCTGAGTAGGTGGGCGTGGACTCAGTGATCCACGAGGGTGGCGGCAATTGAGCAGAAGGGAGAGGTTACCTATCTGGTAGATCTTGGAACTCCCAGGAGCCCCCATAGGGTGCTTCATGTCAACAGATTGAAACCATATGTTGACAGGGCAGACATGGGCTTGCACATGGCGACTAATGAAGGACAGGAGGAAGAGTAACCCTCTCCCAGACCTGCTCTCTCAGAACCCTGATGATGGATCAGTGGATGGAGTAGCCTTGGCAGGCAGCCTCACTGATCAGCAGCAAACTGATTGCAGACAAGTTCTACAACAGTTCAGACATATGTTTTCACTGACTCCAAGTCAGACTATCTGGTGCACCCATGAGGTGGACACTGGAGACAGCCTGCCTGTTAAAGATAAGAATTACAGGGAACCTGATCATGTCAGGGACTGTATGAGGACAAAAGTCCAGAAAATATTGGAGCTGGTAGTTATTGAACCCTCAGATAGCCCTTGGGCTAGTCCAGTAGTCTTGGTACCAAAACCTCACACCCAGGGTGGTAAGAGAGAGATGAGATTTTGTGTAGACTACAGGGGTTTCAAAGCAGTCACTAAGACTGGAGCCCATCCAATACCCAGAGCAGAAGAGCTCATAGATACTTTGGCATCTGCCAAGTTTCTGAGTACATTTGATCTAACAGCGGGCTTCTGGCAGATTAGACTAGCTGATGCTGCAAAGCCAAAAACAGCATTTTCAACCCCTAGTGGACATTATCAATTTGTGGTAATGCCCTTTGGTCTGAAAAAGTGCACCTGCCACATTTCAAAGGTTGGTGAATACAGTCCTCACAGGCCTGGAAAACTACTGTGCAGCTTATCTTGATGATATTGCTGTCTTTAGTTCCACCTGGGAAGATCACCTGATCCACCTGAAAAATGTTTTGGAGGCCCTGCACAAAGCAGGCCTAACTATCAAGGCTACAAAGTGCCAGATACGGCAGAGTCAGGTTGAGTAAGTGGGCAAACTTGTAGGTGGAGGCCAGGTTCAACTATTGCAGAGCAAAATCCAGATCATAATAGACTGGGTTGCTCTAACCACCCAGACTCAGGTCAGAGTTTTCTTGGGCCTGACTGGGTACTATGGGAGATTTTTCAAGGGGCATGGCTCCATAGTGACACCCCTAAATGACTTAACTTCTAAAAGAATGCCTAAGAAAGTTCAGTGAACAGTCAGCTATCAACAGGCATTTGATGACCTGAAGCAGGCCATGTTCACTGCACCAATTCAGAAAAGTCCTAACTACTCCAAAGAATTCATTGTCCAAACAGATGCATCTGAGTTAGGGGTAGGGGCTGTGCTGTCACAAATGAATGATGAAGGTCAGGACCAGCCAGTAGCTTTTATTAGCAGAAGGCTGACCCCTAGTGAGAAACGTTGGTCAGCTATTGAGAGGGAGGCCTTTGCTGTGGTTTGGGCTCGGAAGAAACTGAGGCCATACTTGTTTGGTACTCACTTTCTAGTTCAGACAGACCATAAGCCCTCCTTATGGCTATAACAGATGAAGGGCGAAAATCCCAAACTGCTTAAGTGGTCCATTTCCCTACAGGGGATGGACTATACAGTGGAACATAGACCTGGTTTATTGGATGTCTGGGATACTCTCAAACCAGGAGAGGATGGATACACGTATTATTCTGCACCGCATAAAGTGAGTGCAAGATCAGATTATTTCCTGGTTAGTAGTCAGGGTGTTTATGGTGCACATATTGAGAGATTGCCAAGACTACTGGCGGATCATAACCCCCTGATTATTAACTTAAAAGGATTATCAGAGCCAAGGGGGGGTTCGGTCTGGACTTTCGAAAGAGCGCTGCTAGAAGATGAGGCATATATCCAGCACATGAAACTATGGATAGTGGAATACCTGACAATAAATAGGGATACAGCAACTGAAGGTATGGTCTGGGATAGCTTTAAGGCTGGGGTGAGGGGAGAGACTCTAAGCTTTGGAGTAAGGAGAAGGAAGCAGGAACAAGAGAGAAGTCAGGCCTTAAAAAGGGAGATATTATTAGCAGAGGAAGAAGAGAGTAAGGGTGTAGATACACCCAATAGTAATGGGAGTGTGACAAATCCTGCTATAATTAAGTTAGCGAAATTGAGAATGGAGGCAGAAGAATATATAACAGCCAAGGCAGCAAAACAATATGTGACTAATAGGGAAAAATGCTATGAGCTGAGTGACCAAAGAGGCAGATTGTTAGCAGTTAGAGCAAGGCAAAAGGCATCACTTGGAGAGATCAAGGCAATAAAAGAGAGCTCGGGAAAGGTGGTAACGACTGCGCATCAAATTAGAGAAGTCTTTAGAAAATTCTACACGAACTTATATCAAGAAAGCGATGCAAAAGTTCCAGGGGAGATAGCAGCGTACTTGAATGATTATGCAAGGGTGGAGTTGGATGAGTCAGAGAGAAAAAGATTAGACAATCTATTAGATCAACAGGAGATTGGAAGTGCTCTTAAGAATCTTCCATCTGGCAAAGCAGCTGGGCCAGATAAGATCCTGCTAGAATTCTATAAGGTGTTCTGGGAAGAGCTAGGGAAGGATATGGTACGCACTATGCAACAGGCACAGAGGGGTGTATCAATACCAAACTCTTGGTCCGGTGCAGAAATAGTTGTCATTTTAAAGAAAGGAAAGGCACCTACAGATCCGGGTTTGTATAGACCAATAACGTTAATGAATACCGATACAAAGATTTACTCAAAAGCACTAGCAATAAGATTTGCTAGTGTAATAACTCCATTAGTTACCATCAGCCAGCATGGATTTATACCTGGACGAGGAACCACGCACCATACACGGAAATTAATTACTCTTTTTGATAAAATGTAAGTTGTAGGGGAACCATTAGTGGTATTATTTTTAGATGCTGAGAAAGCATTTGACCGCGTATCCTGGGAGTGTTTGTGGAGTGTTCTAAAAAGGGTGGGATTCGGAAATGGCTTTCTTACAGCAATAAAGACACTGTATAGAGATCCGGTGGCCGCGATAAGAATAAACTCGGGAATAACTGAACAAGTGACAATTAATAGGGGTACTAGACAGGGATGTCCGTGTTCCCCCTTACTCTTTGCTATGTATCTGGACCCATTAATACGCAGAATGGAAGGGAATGGGAATATACCTCCAGTTGTTACACCTAGGGGGGACTGTAAGATACTTGCATATGCCGATGACGTGGCTGTTGTAACACCAGTACCCACAGAGGCTATTAGATATCTGGAACTGGAGGCTAAAAATTTCGGAAAAGTTTCAGGATACTCTTTAAACACTGGGAAAACACAGATTATAAAAAACAGCAAGGCAATGTGTCAAGATTCGCGAGTGGTGCAGACAGGAACATACCTGGGTATAACGATCACTGCAGAACTGGGAAAGTTAGTAGAATTGAATATAGATCCTATTATAAGGAAGGTGGGGAAAGATCTAGACAGGCTCAATAATCTACACCTCACAATAGCTGGTAGAGTAAATATTATTAAGATGTTAATTCTACCGAAATTTCTATATATTTTTAGGACAATCACGTTATGGTTTGATAATCTCTGGTTTAAAAAGATCGAAGGAATGATCAATAGATTTATTTGGTCTAAAGGCAAAACTAGGAGAGCAGCAAGATTTATGGTACTTCCAAGAGAGAGAGGTGGGTGGGCTTTACCGGATTTGAAACTTTACTACTGGGCGGCAGCTCTACAGTATATGGCTGGATTGATAGGTGGAGCAGAAGTAGAAGGGGAGGATGATTTAGGATCATTAGCAATATATGGTTTATTGATGGGGGAAGAGGTAAAAAATATATTCTTGAAACATTTTGACACAGCTTACTTTAAAAGGACACGATTTAAGACTATTCTGGGAGCCCATAATATCTGGAAAGCTTTTATTAAGAAATATGGTTTGGGGAAAATTAATAGATACACGAGAATAAAAAATAATTCAGCATTCCCTGAGGATATTTTTTCCGATTCAGTGTATACAGAATGGCATAGGAAGGGTATTATAAAAGTGGGGGATCTGATGGGCACACAGGGGATGAAACAATTTGTAGAAATACAGGAGAAATATGATTTGGCAACAAGGCATTTTTTTAAGTATCTTCAAGTAAGAAGTTTTCTGGTGAATAAAAGGGGGGGGCCTGAGAGGATTTGAGAAAAATTCTATACTTTAGGTGGTACATAATGGAGTAAACTGTACTATTAAAAGATTTTATGCAGAGTTAATTGAAACAAAACCGGATGACATGGTTAAGTGGGGGGAAAGTTGGTCGACTAAGTTGGAGATAGAATCGGAATGCTTTAATTTGTCATTAGAATTGGGACAAAATATTCTGTGTTCTGCAACATTACAGGCACAGCATTATAAAACTATATATCAGCTGTACTATACTCCGGCAAAACTCGCACAATGGGGGGCGGTTACTGGGATTAATTGTCCTAGATGTGGAAGTTTGCAGGCCGATATAATTCATATATTTGCAACATGTCCATGTTTATCAACAATATTGAATGAAATACAATTTTTTTTTACAAAGAGCATTGAAAATAGCCGTCAACTTAACTCCTACGATTGTGGTATTGGGAGTGAATTCAGGCAACGCACAGGGAGAGGGTTGTTATTTTATTTTCGTTGCAATGGCTGTCTTTAGATTATGTATTGCCTCAGCATGGCTTGATCAGTCACCACCAGTATTTCAACAATGGTTAGCCAAGATCTTAAACATTTACAGTCTGGAAAAAGCAATATACTCTAGAAAAGGAAAAAAGGGGAAGAAATTAGGATTGAAAATATGGGAGCCGATTACAAAATGGAGGGAAGAAGCATAATGTATATAATGTATATAATATATAGGTTTGTAACGTTTATTGTGGTAGGAGGGAGGGCTCATTAGTGTTCAGTAAGAAATATTGTGTCGTATGGTTTTTGTTAATTTTTTCCTCATTCCTAGTGTTTATCCTCTCTTTTGTGGTTTGTATTATTTGCCCCACACGATGGGATTGATTAATTGTTAAATCTAGTTTAAATTTTTTTTTTCTGATGTATATGTTCCTCTATGTGTATTGTAGCAATAGTTTTTGGGAAAATATGATTGAATGTATATAGTAATATGTTCCTCATCCCCGGTGTAGGGGGGTAAAATAATGTGTAAAAAAGTTGTCAATAAAAAGAATTAAAAAAAAAAAAAAAAAAAAGGAACATAGACCTGGGAGTAACCATGCCAATGTAGATGGACTCTCCAGATTTTTCCACTTAGAACATGAAGACTCAACTGGTCAAGGTTAGTTTAATGTCCCTGCGTTTGGGGGGGGGGGGGTTGTGTAGGAGAGTAGGATCTGCTTCCTATGGTTACACCCACTTTTTGCTGTGTTTCACTGGTTTTTCGACTTAAGTCTGGCTGTGGCCCTGCCAATCAGGACCACAGGCTAGCTGTTCTCTCTCTAAATTGATTCCATGTACTTTAGGTACATACCAGATTGGTTACTGAGTTACCTTGTGAGCCCCTAGTACCAAGGGCAAAGGGAACCCCAGTGGCCTACCAGGGGCTGAAGCATATAATATGCCACCCCTAGGAAGCCTTCCAAAATGGCACCACAGGTCTGCACTTGCAGCCTGGGTAAGGTGGTGCAAGCACCCCTTACTTAGATATAGTATACCTATATTTATCTATACATATAGACACATATTAACCTATAAGTCACTCCTATGGCAGGTCCTGACAATCCTGAAAGCAGAGGGCTTGGTTTTGTGTGGGAGGGTGTCAGCATGAGCTGAGCCCCTCTGCAGCTTTGGGAAATCCTTCCTTATATCTGTTCTATGATATAGCCATACCATATACTCTTTAAGTGCATTATAATCCTCGCGGTTAATGCTAACTTTGGTTTGGCTTTATCAAAACACGTCGTGTTTGGTTTCAAACACTTTGGAATACTACTCACCGCCAGTTCTGGCGGCGGGGGTAGCAATCCTCCCTTCTAGAGGGAGAAGACATGTACATACTGGTATACCTGCCTAAAGTTTAACAGAGCCTCAGCATCACAAAATGGATGTTGCTGCCACAGACACGAGTCTGACCTCCTGCTGCTGGATGAAACTCCGGCAGGGGAGGCCTGGACAAAGGGTTTCCTGTCCAGGGAGGTGTCAGCACCTCCCCAGACAGGCTTTAGTCTATTGGGGCAGAGTGGGTTGCATTCAGTGAATGCTTTTCAGACACTGCTTGGGGCACACAAGGTGCTCCATGCATTTCCCAGTTCAAACCGGTTGCTGGGGCACTCTGCCCCAGCTCTGGCATGAAACTGGACAAAGGGGAAGGGGAGTAACAACCCCCTCCCCAGGTCCTCCCATAGGTCGGACCTTAGAGTTAGTCCATCGCCTAAACTTAGTATAAATATAGGACCCCAGTCCCTAGGACTTTAGATTACCCTGGATGAAACTCTGCAACATATATCTTGGACCTTCGACATTCCACATCGACTGGAAGACGGAAGAAATCTCCCTTAAGGTCAAGGAGTGACCTCCCTGTTCAAATAGGCACCTAAGAGCATCTTGCTCGTCTGCGTTCTCGAGGCTCTCGCCGGATCCCGAAGAATCTGCGACACAGGACATGGACTCCCAGACATCTCTGAGGCCGACATGAGATCCCAGCAAAGCTGAGACCCGCAGTCGACACGAGAGACGTGGGACCGGAACTCCTGGACATCCTGCAAGTTTGCAACTGCACCTACTTCCCGAAGTTTCCCAAAGCTGTGCATTAGGGTATTTGCTGCCCTTGCCCAGAGCACCGCTTGCACCAAAGCTGAGATGGACTCTCCAGATTTTTCCACTTAGAACATGAAGACTCAACTGGTCAAGGTTAGTTTAATGTCCCTGCGTTTGGGGGGGGGGGGGTTGTGTAGGAGACTAGGATCTGCTTCCTATGGTTACACCCACTTTTTGCTGTGTTTCACTGGTTTTTCGACTTAAGTCTGGCTGTGGCCCTGCCAATCAGGACCACAGGCTAGCTGTTCTCTCTCTAAATTGATTCCATGTACTTTAGGTACATACCAGATTGGTTACTGAGTTACCTTGTGAGCCCCTAGTACCAAGGGCAAAGGAAACCCCAGTGGCCTACCAGGGGCTGGAGCATATATTATGCCACCCCTAGGAAGCCTTCCAAAATGGCACCACAGGTCTGCACTTGCAGCCTGGGTAAGGTGGTGCAAGCACCCCTTACTTAGATATAGTATACCTATATTTATCTATACATATAGACACATATTAACCTATAAGTCACTCCTATCGCAGGTCCTGACAATCCTGAAAGCAGAGGGCTTGGTTTTGTGTGGGAGGGTGTCTTAGCATGAGCTGAGCCCCTCTGCAGCTTTGGGAAATCCTTCCTTATATCTGTTCTATGATATAGCCATACCATATACTCTTAAGTGCATTATAATCCTCGCGGTTAATGCTAACTTTGGTTTGGCTTTATCAAAACACGTCGTGTTTGGTTTCAAACACTTTGGAATACTACTCACCGCCAGTTCTGGCGGCGGGGGTAGCAATCCACCCTTCTAGAGGGAGAAGACATGTACATACTGGTATACCTGCCTAAAGTTTAACAGAGCCTCAGCATCACAAAATGGATGTTGCTGCCACAAACACGAGTCTGACCTCCTGCTGCTGGATGAAACTCCGGCAGGGGAGGCCCGGACAAAGGGTTTCCTGTCCAGGGAGGTGTCAGCACCTCCCCAGACAGGCTTTAGTGTATTGGGGCAGAGTGGGTTGCATTCAGTGAATGCTTTTCAGACACTGCTTGGGGCACACAAGGTGCTCCATGCATTTCCCAGTTCAAACCGGTTGCTGGGGCACTCTGCCCCAGCTCTGGCGTGAAACTGGACAAAGGGGAAGGGGAGTAACCACCCCCTCCCCAGGTCCTCCCATAGGTCGGACCTTAGAGTTAGTCCATCGCCTAAACTTAGTATAAATATAGGACCCCAGTCCCTAGGACTTTAGATTACCCTGGACGAAACTCTGCAACATATATCTTGGACCTTCGACATTCCACATCGACTGGAAGACGGAAGAAATCTCCCTTAAGGTCAAGGAGTGACCTCCTGTTCAAATAGGCACCTAAGAGCATCTTGCTCGTCTGCGTTCTCGAGGCTCTCGCCGGATCCCGAAGAATCTGCGACACAAGACATGGACTTCCAGACATCTCTGAGGCCGACATGAGATCCCAGCAAAGCTGAGACCCGCAGTCGACACGAGAGACGTGGGACCGGAACTCCTTGACATCCTGCAAGTTTGCAACTGCACCTACTTCCCAAAGTTTCCCAAAGCTGTGCATTAGGGTATTTGCTGCCCTTGCCCAGAGCAAAGCTTGCACCAAAGCTGAGAGCCCAGCACTCCACGGGTGACCCATGAGTCCCCTTTCTTCACAGCAGATTAAGGCTCCTTCGCAATCTCTAGTCTGTTGGCTAGTGGGTCCCCACGAAGGACAATCCTTTGTTTCTTGGGTTTTCCTGGTTGCTCCAGAGGTGCCCTGACTCCCCTCCAAAGGATGAATCCCTCAGACCTTGCTGGTCTGCACCAAAGCCAATCTTGTCTTCCTGCGTGGGTTGCTGTTGCCAAGGCTTGTTGGGTCCAATCCGGATTCTGATGCTTCATCACTTAACCTCCTTTGTGGGACAGCTCGGATCCAGCTCCTGGTTGTCGTCGACACCTCCTGGACCTCGTAGCTGAAGAGTCAACCTTCACCTACTTCACTTGAAAGCCCCAGACATTGGCTGGCATCTTCCTGTCACCATCCTGGTCACTGGCTAGTGACCCAGACTCTGTCCCCTCTGCTTTCAGGTTCTTCAGATTTCCGATCCACCTGGACACTTTTCCTCTGGTCGTATGCAGCACTTCTTCGCAGATCGCAACTGAAATCGACGATGAAACCCGTCACCAAAAAACACCTAGGCACCCGGCTACCCTGGGTAAGATAACACAAGTACTCCGGTGCTCCCGTGGGTCTTGACTCTCGAAGTGTCTAAGTCTAAAAGGGTTCCATCGTAGTTCACCCCGAAGTGTCCTTAATCTTTAAAATTCTAACTTGCTTTTCCTACATAGAAGTTAATAGGTGATCCGCAGCTGTGTTTAGACACTGCACGCGTTCCCCGTGGGCCTCCTGCGCCCCTACCTTGGGTGGTTCCTGGTTGCCCCAGTGGTTCTACAGGCCCTAGACCTCACTTCTATGCCTCACGTGGTACTCATGCCACTATTTTAGTATTTGGTTTCTGAAGCCCATAGGGCATAACGTATACTGTGCTATTTACTGTGTGCTATTTAAAGTCCTTGTATTGTACTTTTGCCTCTAGCCTCATAAAAAGACTAGGGGGGTTGTGTTTAGAATAAATACGTATGTATTTGATATATACCTTGTGTGGTGTACTTTCATTTGATCATTCAAGAGATTATAGACTGGTAAACCAAGCTGCTTTACATTCCTTCAAGATTTAGCCTGAAGGCTGCTCTCCACAGCTACCACTAGAATAGCTTTCTATAAAGGTTGTCTAAACTTACCATCAATAAGGGTAATTTGGACTGGTGCAAGGTGCCCACTAGAATAGTAGACATCATATGCCAGGCCAACTTCTCACATCTTGTGAATCCATCCAGATGAAAAACATAAGATTTTGGAAATGATTTTGAATGTGAAGGAGGAGACAGAATGTGACAGTATGGTGGCCTGTGTGGCAAAGCCCTTCTGCTGTATCCTGAAGAATCTCTGCAGCTTAAAATATGGATAGAACGATCCTAACGAGTGGGCAAAAGACTGGCAATGAACAGCAAACATGTGAGAGATATTCTTGTCAAGCTTCCCAGTCAAGGTGCACACTTTTTAAAGCAGACCAGACCACAAAGGTTCAGCCAGGTCTGTGATAGAGATTGGTACCCATAGCCTACCAGTAGCCACTCTACAGAGAAGAAGAGGTTTTAGGACAGTTATGCAGGAGCTCAGTTAGTGAAAGAAACGCTCTGGGTGGATAATATCAGAGGGAACACATTTCAGATGGAAGGGAATGGAAACCACAATCTCTAGACCTGAGGAGGTGAAAACGTTACTCAACAAACAGGATGGGGCGGATGATACAACCAACCTGGATTACCCTCTAGCTCACTAGGTTGCAACGTGTGCCCTGGACTCAAAGAGACAGATCGACAAAGAGGAAACGAAAAGCAACTATGGCAGAAGAGGTTGACATGTCTGTAAGTACTAAAAACATCATGGGAGGGAAGAAAGGTTGAACATTTAGATGTCAGAGTATATAGCCACCTTTACAGAGAAGGGAGAAGACATGTAGTGGTGAGAACCAGAGGGGAAAGATTAGTAGATGGGAATTTAAACAAGGTGTTTCAACCTGCAATTGTAGAGAATAGACGAGTCACATGATGAAGTACTCAGGAAAGGACAAAAGAGGGATATGAGTATAATATTACTTAGGATGCGCACTGAAGCATCAATAGATGCTCGTGGATCAATTCATGATGAACTGGAACAATTATAGTAACCTGGATCATAGTGAATGGGGGCATCACTTCTACCACTGCCTAGCACACCCCACATGATAGCTAAATATATGACGTGGCCAGAAAAAAATTGGATACTCAGATGTAGCATAACCATTCAAACTTGTTTCTCTGAATGCAAGGGACCTTAACTCCCCCAATAAAAGAAATGGAGTATGAAATTATCTGTGGTAATAGGTCCCAGATATTGTCTTTTTTCAGGAGACACTTTGTAAAGGGTAGATCAGTTCTGAATGAAACATAAGTAAGTCCAATTTTAGGAGTTTGCAAGATCACAAACTGCATGGGTGGACATCTTTTATAAGCAGCACCTAAGAATCACACATCTTGGTGTCACATGTGACCATGAGGGTAGACCTGTGACAATCAATATCGAGATGCAGGATGAATGATCCATGCTGAGCAAACATATACATACTCAGCTCGCAACAGGGAGCATTCCTGGAGAAATCAGTACAAGAGGAGATGGGGAGGGCAGAAAAGAGTTGTCTTGTGTTGGAACCTCAACATATTGTGAGAACAGGGTCCAGACAGATCAGCACACTACACAATAATGCCAAAAACATTTCTAAAATCATGTGGGCGCTACTCGCTGAGCAGATCCTGATGGACGTATGACATAACCTGCACCGGAGGTGAAAAACTATTGACCATAGTGTCAAGTTCACAGGTCATGTACAAGTATTGAATAACTTTTAGCTTCTAAGACACTACTGGGAAGATTACAGTTAGCGCACTGAAATTTCCATTCACCAGTAGGCTTAATCACTCTTTCACAATCTATGGCCTAGTTACGATATCGGGCAGACTTAAGTCCGCCCGACATCTTTTCAATACTGTGACCGTCCGACCTCCTGTCGGCGAACCAGACCGATCAATTAGGATGCGACCGAACACTGTTCGGTCGCACTCCTATTCCTTACAATGGAAGCATGCATTCTGACCGGAATGCATGCTCTCATTGTAAAATGTAGAGGTGCAGTTCATCCCTGCACCCCTTGACAGGCACCTCAAGGTGCCTGCCGTGGGATGCAGGGATCAACCGGAGGCCGTTCACCCATGGAGGCCCCCAAATTCGTCTTCCGACAGCCTTTTTGTGTTGGAAAGGCCGGCACAGAAAGGACATCGGAATCCGACATTGTAATCTCGTGGGCGGAAAGAGCCACCCTTGGGATTACTGAAATCCTTCCGACAGGTGGACAGGCTCTCCGAGCCCGTCGGAATGACAGGTTGGATTCTTTTCCGACCGACACCATCATAATGGGTCGGTCAGAAAGGATTACGACTGTTTGATTACGATGCGTTAGGAAATAGCTCCGACCAACAGTCGGAGCCGTTTCTTAAAGCATCGTAATCAGCCCGTTAGTTTGCAGTCAAGAATTTTGCAATTATCTGATCTTGACATGTCAAGATTCAGATAATCACAATATTCCTGTCTGCACATTATAAGGGAAATAAATATGTTTCTTGGAAAAAACATGAGAAAAAGGATGATAAAATTGTGAAAAAGAGTGATTAAGCCTACGGGCCAATGGAAATTTCAGTTGCCTTAGGACTGATATGCAGGTCGATGCTATCAGCATGCTCAAGCAATTGTTATTATGTTCATGGGACAGAGGACACACCAAGACAGCACACCTTGGTTTACTTCTTGGACACTAAATTGTTGTAGGATTATAGAGAGCCTAGATGATTGTAGGGTCCATATAAGACAACATACCCCCCCACCCCCCCCCCAACACAGATTCGGGAGGTTGCAGGCCTGCTTAGAGATCCAACAGTGAAAATAAGTAAGGGAATTCAAAACTACTTTGAGACAACTAACCAGCTGGACACTTCTCTCAATAACGAATGGGATGCATTATGCATTTAAAGCAATATTTAGGGGGACTGCCATGGCCCTGGCATCTAAAGTGTGGAGAGAAGCTACTGAAGGAACCACACGATGCTGAGAAGAAAAACATAAAGGTGCCTACCAGGAAACTGGTGAGGAAGATAGTAATGTCTTGGGGCCAGTTCCAAACCCTGTGGATAAATAAAGCAGAGCATACTTTACTATGTCTAAAATACCCATTTTATGTACTCCATGTAAAAGGCAAAAAAGCTGACAGACTTCTAGCACTGTGGGTGCAAGCATAGAGATCTAGAGCTTTCATTGTCCAATTAAATGCCCCAGATTGAAGCCCAATGGGGACAAAAGGGAGAAGAGGGCCGGTCTCTCTTTCTTTCTATAAGCAAGCGCACATTGGCGAGCCCATCAAATAAGGAAGAGGTATCGTGATATTTGGACTGGGGGGGGGTTGACAGCCTCACTCTCACCTCAATGGAGAGAGGTACTAGATAGGTCTGTAAAAGCAGAGGAAATAATGCCTACAATAAAGGTTTATGCCTACAATAAGCCCTTGGTCCTGACAGGGCCACTGCTGCTTTTTTCAAGTAATTTGTGAATCCCCTAACCAGCTGCTTAGCCAACCTGTTTAATTTCTTCTCCCAAAAACAGGGGTCCTCCTCGCCATGAGAGAAGCCCAGATCATGCTAGTACCCAAACCAGGAAATGACCTTGTAGAATATAAATCCAACAGAACTTCAACAAGGTACTCATAAAGAGACTTGACAAAGTTTTACCTGCCTTATCAATCAATCAAAGAGGATTTATAAAGTGCTGCTATTCACCCACGAGAGCATCCAGGCACTGACAGCCAAGCAACATGGGAGGAATCAGTTGAACTGCCAGGTCTTGAGGGCCCCTGGAACTCCTGAAGAGAGGGTGAGGTTTGTAGGTGGAGGAGGAGGTATTTCCAGGACTTCGCGGCGATGTAGAAGCAGAGTCCTTCAGATGTAAGGGGTGTGAGCAAGGGAGAGGGATGCGGAGCGCAGATGTTGGTTGTAGCTCAGATAGTGCTTGATGTATGCTGGTCTTTAATTGTGCAGGGCTTCATAGGCGTGGGTCAGCATTTTGAATTGGCATCTCTTGTGGATGGGGAGCAGTGGAGTATCTTTAGGTGTGGGGTGATGTGGGCCCGTGTGGGGAGGTGGAAGATGACCTGGCTGCTGAGTTCTGTATGTTCTGTAGTCTTTTCAAGAGGTATGTGGTAATTTCTATGTGAAGTGCGTTGCTGTAGCCCAAGTGACTAGTGACGAGGGTGTGACTGATGGCGCGTCTGGTGATGACTGTGAGCCATTTGAAGATCTTTTGTAGCATGTGCTGAGTGAGGAAGCAGGTGTAGGAGTCTGCGTTAATCTGGTTTTTCATGGTGAGTTTGCTGTCCGGTATGATGCTGAGGTTCCAGGTGTGGTCTGTAGGAGTGGGTGAGGGTCCTAGTTTAGCAGGACACCAGGTGTCATTCCATGAATTGGTGTTGTTCCAGAAGATCAATAATTCTGTTTTGTTTGTGTTGAGGTAGAGACAGTTGTTTTGCATCCAGTCGGAGATTCTGGTCATGCAAAACTGGAATCTGGCCCTCGTGGTGCAAGGGTCTTCTGAAACCTGATTAGCGCTGAGGGATGAACCTTGAGGGACGCCGCAGATGATGTTCTTGGGTTTCGAGGTGAAGGGTGGAAGGCAGACTCTCTGGGTTCTTCTGGTGATAAAGGATGTGTTCAATTTGAGGGTGTCCACTTGAAATCTGATCTGATAAAGCCTCTGGATTATGGTCTGGTTGGACAAGGTGTCAAAGACTGGTGAGAGGTTGAGGAGGATCAGGGTGGCCGTTTCTCCCCAGTCTAGGAGGGCTCTGATGTCATCAGTGGCTATGATTAGGGCAGTTTCGGTGCTGTGGTTCATGCGGAATTCAGATTGGGATGAATCCAGAAGGTCGTTGTTCTCCAGGCATTTAATGAGTTGGTGGTTGATAGCTTTTTTGGGGACTTTTGTGGGAAAGGGGAGCAGGGAGATGGGCTATTAGTTTCTGAGTAAAACTAAATCAGGTGGGTTAGTTAGGTGCAAGCACGGTCAAGATGACGGGCCTGATTCACAAACATTATGTATTACACAAAGTAGTACTACAGTAATGCAACTTACTGCAAAATGCAATTCAAAAACTATGGGTGTAGATCTCCACTTTCAACTCTCCAACTTTTTTATGGGGACAGCCTCACAAATGTAAAGTTACTACTTAGTAGTGGAAGGTACCAAGGGGTGTGGCTGACAAACAGGAAAAACACAGGGGTATATTTACAAGCCCCTATCTCCACCACAACATCACCTTTCTCAACCTTGTGGTGACGATAAGGGCTTCCCCTTATTCACAAGGCGGCGTTAAGCCACTTAATCTGGCTTAACGCCACCTGGTGAATAAGGCACCCTTTCATGCTATATTCAGCGTGAAAGGGGGGGCAATGGGTGTTGTGATAGGCTTTTCACCACACTCCCCATTGATTTTGAAGCTGCCACATATTTACAAGGGTAGCATAAATATGGGGCAGCACCAAAATTAAGACCAGGGAAAACCTGGTCTTACCCTGGCGCAATGAGGAGAAATGTTTAATTTCTCCTACCGTTTGCTGTTTCCATGTGTGCTGAGTTGTGTAGCACTCATAGATACACCAAAATGCCATTGATTGTTTATGTGCAGGCCTGCACATAAACAATCAATTAAAAAAATTACGTTTTGCAACTTTTATGTGTGTTGCATTAAGCAGCACACTAGAAGTTTCAAAACGCCATTTCAGATTGTTTATATAATCGTAAGGACACCTTTCTGCACATAAACAATCATTCCCCTCAACGCAGTCACCCTTTCACTAAGGGTGCCTGCGATGGTGCTAGGCAACGCAGGGAGAAACACAAGGCTGCGCCATATTCTTGTAAATAAGGTGCAGCCCTGCGCTTCGGAAGTGGCGGAGAGTGGCGTTAAGACAAGGAGGCTAACGCCACCCTCCGTAACTTTCTTATAAATATGCCCCTTAGTACTAAATGGAAGGAGAGTTTATGAAACAGTAAGAAGGCTGTTAGACAAGGTTAGAGAAGGCTAAGGGAAAGGGTCTTAGGGAGGAGCAACAAGAAAGTCGCGAAGCTGAACAGCGATCATCAGTGCGACATCAGTGGTACCTCCAAAGCAAGGCATTTGATTTGCGAAAGGCGTTGCAGAAGAAAGGAGGAGCTGATTCTTTTATTTGTTGTTTGGGCTCTGTACCTGTTATGTGCTGGAAACCTCTGTCAGTGTACATTCCCTTGAGCCCTTGGCCCGAGTTTTGGCCACATTCACACCTCTTTTGCTTCACTCCAGTGGAAAGGCAGTCCACCCAAGGATCCACGTTTGGAAAAGCACTACATTCTGGTGCCCATGAGAGAGTAGCTTGAGCGTCCTCTGACACTAAATAATGAGTGTTGGAGCCTGAAAGTGCTGCTGATTTTGCTGGGTCGTTTCTAAGTAGTGCTTGGATCTGCACAAGATGCTTTGTGCCCTTGATCAATGAACAGCACATCATTTGTAGTGTCTGCCACAAAGAAGAGACACTGGTGCATTGTTTTGAGACATTGAGACTTTCGAGTGAGCTGTGAGTGTTTTGCCCGGAGGGCACTCCAACTAAACAGTATTGTTTTCTCATGAAAAGCCTGAATTGAAGAGGCCCAATGCGAAGAAAACACTGGAAGCGGATTTGATGGATAATAGAAGCCTGCCAGCAGAGGCTTTGATGGACTTTGGGTATTTTCTGTGAGCTTGTATAGACTTGAAGTTTGGAAACTAATTTTTGCTGCTTTGCTGGCATTGTTGTAAAGTACTATTCTGCTTAGTAAAAGCAGAATAAAGTCCACTCTCTGTGGAAGAGTATCCCTTTTTCATCTGAGAGCATTGATCAGGAACACCATTGTTTCACTTAAACATATAATTAATTACTGAAATGCATAGGAAGCTATATAAAATGTTATTAGATAATTCTAGGATTTGCTTTCTGCTTAGGATTGTGCAAGTATTTTGCATTTGACTTTTGCTTTTCTGTTTCTCTTGCTTTTTCTGAAATTGTATTATGGTTTTTTGTTAAATTTTTTATTGGTTACCATTTGCCAGTTGCAGGGTCACGTAGGAGTACCAACGGTTCAGTTTGTGACCTGAGTAGTGGCAATAGGTCTGCAGGACTTGCAGTGTCCCTGTGACCTGCTAATAATCACAGCTGAAGTACTCTACCAAGATTGCGTGAGCGACATTAGAAAATGGAGATTGTATTGAGGAATGACGATAAAAAGCAAGAGATGAAAAACCGAAATTATAGAATATTGTTCTCTAAGTGCGGTATAGCTCTATCTATTTTAATACTTTTATGTATTTTATTGGCTACTATATTTTGGTTTGTTTCTCCTACACAATTGATGTCTGCATCAACTTCTCAACCTACTCTTTCTTTTTCTACTGTTTCTTCACATGAGTTTCATATTTTACCTGAACATGAACTGGTTAGGTCAGAGTTTACTGATAATTCCTTTTGTACAGTTTCTACATCAACACCAGCTAGTGATGAATATAGACATGGACTCAGATTAGCATGAGTATAGGTGATTGCCTATGTAAGGGCAAAAGGATGCTCTGTGGTTCTGAAAATTCTGAACCTGTGTTTTAAATATCATAATTCTGTTATGAATTTGGTATCAGCGAACCACAAATAACAAATGCGGTATGCATGAGTATTTTCATCATGTTACACCAATGGATTCACTGTGCATTTGAAGGTTTTGTATTGAACACTTGGGTTCCATCTTGTGAATAGCAGCCATGTTATGCATTGCCCTTACAGTAGGCTCTCACCATGGCAGAACAAGCATTTAAAGGACATAACCTTAGCATGGGTTTGTGCTGACTTCTGCATGACCTGACGAAAGCTGACCCTGTTGCTTGAGGCTAACCTCGCCAAGCCAGTTCCTTGTCCAGCAGCTGGCGCAATAAAGATCAAAGAGCAGGACGTGTCCAACTTTATGGCCCACCATTCCCACTCCTCTGTTTCCTTCCCATCTGTTTCTGCCTTTCCTTTAAGACATGTTCATCGATCTGGGTTGAAGGTTTTATGATGGGTTTGTCCGGCCTGATTGAACAGGAAACCAAGCATGTGTGCGATCCTTTTATGGCCTGGACTTATCTTGAAAGTGGTGCTTTGTGTGCACGTCCTGGGAATCTCCAACATAATGCACTTCAAAGCAGGAATGTGTGCTTAGGGCACAATATTCTGTATAAAAGGCCTGTGCAGAGGCCATGCAGACAGACTCCCTAATTCAGTTGCTTTAAGTGTGACTGGGCGACAGAGCCTCACAATTAATTATAATAAAGATGTCTTTTCATATTTCAGATTCTCTGTTGATTTCTTTGCCACTTTTGAATGGACTACTTATTGGTAAGACCCCTGAGAAGGAGTATTGTAAATATTTGGTTCTTCAAGGGCCGCATCAATGTGCTTTCCGAATAAAGACTCTCCATTATAGGCCATGTCTAAGATCTTTGTTTGTACTTCTGGCCTAAAAGATGTGGCTTTAAGCCATCCCTGGCGTCTAAGCACTGCAGCACCTGCAAGTTGGGGAAAGTTGGTGTTTGCAATATCCAGAGCGCAATCTATGATCTCAGATGCAGCTCGTTCCCCTCCGAAAGGATCTTACTTGCGTCCTATTTACGGTCTTCAGGGATGAGGTCAACAAATTTCACCAAATCTGACCACATCTGGCAGTCATAGTGGCTGATTATTGCCAGAGAATTTGCCTCTTTAATAGAAACTGCTGCCATAGTGGTGAATTTTTTACCTATAAGGTCTACTCTCCATCCTTCCTTATCAGACGGTGTTGTTATGGGCGTAACCAGATTTTAGACCTCTACTGTGCGGCCTGTGAAATCAAGATTGAGTATCAGGAGGAGCACAGTGCTGTTTCTCAATGCAAAACAATAGTCATCAAAGTAAAACAGGCTTACTTTTCCAAGCTTACTACGTCCCTTACTTCTTCGAGGGACCTATTTAAGATTGTTGACTCTCTATGTTCCTTACAAACCCCTGATCCCATCACAAGCTCCCAAGAGCTGTGCGACAAGATCGCGCAGATCTTTTATATTAAAATTGCGGACATTTATCAAACTCTTGAAACTCAGAGAGCCCAATTGAGTCCCTTTTCTCTCTCGACTCAACCTCCCTTAGAATGCTAGGGAAAAGTTCGCACGAATGTCTTGTCCGTTTTCCCTCCCCTTACCCTGGAGCAATTGGACTCTCTCCTAAATAGAACCAAGTCAGGCTCGCCTCTGGATCCCTGCCCTTTGAAGATCCTGAAAGAATGCAGGGAAACTCTGTTGCCCCCTCTGTTGGAGATAATGAACTGTGCCATGACCCAGGGCATCTTCCCTGCTGTTTGGAAAAAGGCCATAGTCAAGCCGCTGCTGAAAAAGCAGACTTTGGACCCGGAAATCAATAAAAATGTTCGTCCTATATCGCTGCTGCCTGCCCCAGCCAAAATGCTTGAATGACATCTCAATCAGCATTTGACTTCCTTCCTTGAGGTCTCGGGGTTCCTGGACCAATCACAGCACGGCTTTAGAAAGTTCCATAGTACCGAGTCAGCTCTCACGGTTGTAGTCGACAACATTAGATCTAAGGTGGACCGAGGCCAGACCATTTTGCTGGTCCTACTTGACTTGACTGCAGCTTTCGACACCCTATCTCCTTTGACTTTAACAGCTCGATTAAAGGAGATAGGGGTGGAGGGCCCAGCATTGAGCCTCCTGTCCTCTTTCCACAGCCAAAGAGAGCAGAGGGTCAAGCTAGGAGAGTTCCTCTCCCCTGCTAAGCCTGTGCTATGTGGGGTTCCACAAGGGTCAGCCTTGAGTCTGACCCTTTTTAACATCTATGTGGCCCCACTTGCCAGGTTAGTAAGATCGCATGGGACGGAGGTGGTGTCATCCGCCGATGACACGCAGATCATGGTGTCCCTCTCCCACTCGGTGAGAACCTCCGCGCTCAGCTTCAGGAACTGCATGCAGGCAGTCTCTGAATGGGTGATTCTAAATTCACTGAAGCTGAACGGAGAGAAAACCGAGGTCTTGATCTTCGACAAAGATTAAAACATATGGTCCTGTGATTGGTGGCCTCCCTCCCTGGGAATATGTCCCTGCCTGTAAAATCAGCCCGCAATCTGGGAGTAATTTTTGATACCTCACTGGCCATGACGCAGCAGGTAAACCGGACTGTGTCCACCTGTTGGGGTGTCATCAAGATTCTTAGAAAAATAGCCCATTATCTTTCCGCCCAAGCTCGTAAACAGACCGTGGTGGCCCTTCTGGCATCTCGGCTAGATTACTGTAATACATTGTACGCAGGAATAAATAAGAGCCTGATTCTACGCCTTCAGTCCGTTCAGAATGCGGTTGCCAAATTTGTCCTGGGCGTCTCTAATACCTCCTCTGCTACGCTTGCTAGGAAGAGTTTGCAATGGCTCTTGATTCATCTTAGGATAACCTTTAAAATTCTATGCCTGGTTGTCAGTGCTCTAGAAGGTGGAGGTTCAGAAGCCTCCTGGTCCCCTACACCCCTAACAGGAGCCTCTGTTCTGCCTCTAAAAATCTCCTATCTGTCCCCCGAACTAACAGAGTCAGATGGGGTGGAAGGGCCTTCTCCTCTATGGCCCCCAAACTGTGGAATGAACTCCCTTCCGAGTTAAAAGCACAACCCTCTTTGGCTCTTTTTAAGAAAGCATTAAAAACGCAGCTTTTCATCGAGGCCTATCAGTAGTATGCTCTCTGATTCTCTTAATTGGTATAATGTCTGGTTAGGCGCCTTGAAGCCCGTTGGGCAAAGTTTGCACATTATAAAATGCTTTTCATTCATTCATTCATTCAATGCAAGAAAGCACAGCTGGAATGGCAGCAGGCGTTTTCATAATTTTAATTCCTTCATTCCAGATATAATCAATGATAGGAACAGCTTGTGTGATCTGCCTAGACTCTTCTTTAAAGTCATGCAAAAAGCAATCTGTGTGCCCTACTGTAACAGGCAATTGTAAACTAGATGCCGGGGAGAATCCAAAGTCTGAGGAAAGGGCGTAGAAGGCATCGGTCATCGTCCCAAGGATCCGTGATAGTAGCCTTGTCAGGTAATTCACCCTCTTCAACCTCTTCTTCCGAGGAGGTAGTATCATGATGCACCTGCCCAGATGGACCAGGAAGGTGAGGCGGTGAAGCAGGACCCTCAGTCTGAGGTAACGAATCAGGCATTTCTGCTGGTGGAGGTGGATTTTCAGAAACATTCTGTTGTGGGGAAACCTTACACGGTAATCCGCCAGCATGGCCTGTAGATCCTGAATGAGCGATGGAGGGAGATGACTCATCTCTCTGTGACATGACTCCTTTCTAGGGTGCTTATGATATGGAGGAGTAAGAGCCTCTTGATAATAATGCTCCTGGTATTTTTCTTCATCCTCTTCTTGGCACTTGATGTTAAGCTCAGAGGGGTGGTGAGCTATGCCAAATGGTCCTTCGTCCTCTTCATCATCATAAACCTCATCAACATAAGTTTCCAAGAGGTGAGATGGCAAGAGAGGAGATATCTTACTGTAATCCTGCCTTTGATAGGTATTCAATTGAAAATGTGTATACGATATGGGCGTTGATTGTGAAGGCAAAAGTTCCACTGCTGATGGCTGAGAGACTGGGAGAATTATCGTCGACGAGCTCTTCGTCGACGGGCTCTTCGCCGTCGACGGGAGTATCGTCGACGGGCTTGTCATAAAAGGGGCTGTCGTTGATGGGCTCTTCTTCGACGGTCTCTCCGTCGACCGAATAATTGTTGAAAGGCTCTTAGTCGACGGGCACTTCGTCGACGGGATCTTCGTCGACGGACTCGTCATCGACGGGGGTCAACACTGAAGTAGACGTTGATGACATTGTCCATGCGGTCCACGTCGATGATGTTGACTTTATAGATAGAAGTACCTTCGTTGTCGATGGAACCTTCGTCGACGAGCTCAACTTCACCACAGTCATCAACGGTGACTTGGAAGATGAACTCGACGAGTCTTTAAGAACAGGTTTCTTAGACATGACAGAGATCTTGGTTGACACAATAGGTGAAGAGATGGCCATTGTCGAGATAGTAGCTGTCGACAAGGGGGCAGCAGAAGTCACGGAAACCATTGATGATGGAACCAGTGTGAGAGTTTTAACCTGGGGTTTACTCACGGTTTTAGAGGTGGATGGTCTCTTAGATTCCTTAGAGGGCGAAGACAGTGTTGACCCAAATGAAAGCTTAGGTGACCTCTGTGAATGGTCAGAAACATAATGGGAAGCCTAGTGATGTTTTCTTCCCTCACTGAAAGAACTGTCATGCGATCTAGCCTTTTTACTCAAAGTTGAGGCCTTGTCATCCTCCTCAGCAGAGGAAGATTTTAGCCATAAAAGTAGTCTTACCTCCCTATCCCTAAAAGTTTTAGTAGGAAAGGTACAGCAAATTCTACAATCCTTAGCAACATGCTTTGGATGAAGGCAGTAGATGCAATCTTTATGCTGGTCATCCACATGGACCCTCTTCTTCTCACAGGTCCTGCAGGGTCTAAAAAGAGCCTTCTTATCAGACATCCCGAACAAATGAAGTGAAGAACTGAGTAGGCACTCAAGGAGACTCGCTTCCACACGACATAAAATCTGTGGAGAACTGCCTCTGCTGGGAAGGTTCTAGAGGGTGTTGGTTGCTGATTGGTTGGAAACAATTTTTAGTTCTTTTCATATAATGATGTAGATTGGCTACTAAGATCTAGGCCCTTTGGGCTTTCTTTTAGCCTACTACTCTTATTTACTTAGGGCACTGCTTTTGTATTTTACTGTGGGACTCCCGCCTCGACGACGGGGAATTATTCAGGAATGTGAATCTATGAAAGATACCCCAATACTGGATTACTCCGCTTACGTGTAAAATGCTACTAGTAGTAACTTTACACTTGTAAATTTGGCTCCACTCCCTGGTTCAGGGGTTGGAGACATGTAAGTCTACGCTTTGTAGGAAACTTACAACCAGGAATTAGCTTGAGGCAGCCACTAGAAAGCTCACCGCCCAGCAAAAGTACATGGACGCAGAGGTGACGACCAGGAGACTGATCTCACAATTATGTTAATGTGAAATGAAGGACAGGTAAGGATACTTAACATAATGAGCTAACAAAAGAGGCAGAGAGATTACCGAGAGGGCATGAGAGCAAATCTGGATAACCAAAGTGCTGCCAATAATGTCCATAATATATCATGAATGGAATGGTATTTTGCCAAAGACAGACAAAATGTTGCCAACAATGTTCCTAATCCATCAAAGGCTAGTCACTATTGTGGCAGTCGTAGCAAAAAGTCTATCAAGTATGCGCATCTTATGTCAAGACTGGGACACTATTTTGTCAGGTGTTGACAAACTTGTGAAGAATGCCAATAAATCATGAAACATTAGCTACTTTTAGGCCATGGGTGGACAAACTGTTGTGAAGAATGCCTCCCAGTATATGAACGATGGACCACTAAATGCTGTGTAGAAATCTCACAGTATGCCAAAGATTGGCAACTATTATGAGATGGATTATCAAAGTATTGTCAAGAGTGTCCCACTGCATCAAAGATATCCCTGCATCGTGCCAGGCACAGCCAAGATCCTGTCGCGATTTCTCTCAATATAAAAATACAGGCCACAATTATGCCAGGTATCAAGAATGGGCCGTTATTATGCTTTTAAAAGCCAAAACACTGTTGAGAATGCTCTTAATATATCAAGGATGGATCCCCATTACTCTTCAGAGTTTGTGTGAAGACTACTCTGCTTTACGTCTACTGCCAGAATCGGGAGTTGGAGAGTAAGTCTGGGTGTAGTTTGCGTAGCAGCACTACACGTAACTTCACGTAGTACACATAGTCTGCGTAGCATAGCTGATGACACTATGCGCTTGTCTACACTGTGAAAAAATGGCAAAATAATTGCAAATGACATCCTGCACAGTGCCAGTTATGCTAAAACAAGGGTTTCTATATTTATATGCTAAAGAGCATATAGTACCTTCACACAAGTGAAACTGTAAAAATTAGCAAGCAGCGAGAGAGGTGATGATTTTGGAATCCTCCCTAACCCAGGGGGAGTACCAAACAGATGCCTTGAAAACAAAAAAGCACATCTTATTGAACGATTTGGTGGTGGTCCCATCTTCTTAGGACCACCCCAAGCACAGTTATTGGCAAAAAAACATTCCCAACCAAAGGCCCTGCAAAGCATTATGGGATGAGATTATCAGTGGGCAGTGATTATTATATAGTATCCGATATCAAAATAATTCTACAAAGAGCTGCAGTTCAACTGGTGGTTACTAGATGTCCCTCACGAGTCGGAGCTACCGAAACGCGTTGGTTTTTGTCTGTGCTTGTGGGCCTGTTATAGGCGTCGGTGACGTCAGCGGAGTCGCGAGCGGAGCCGTGTCTCTGTGACGTCCTATCCACGTCGGCGCGAGGCTACGAAAAAGAATTTCCGAATGTTGCTGGCGCAAGGGGGATATTCACAAGGTGAGGAATCCACACGGCAGATGTATCTATCAGAATAAATCATTTTTTGTCTAAAAAGGAACAGTGGCTGGAGTTGCAGCTCATTTGTTTTTCATGAACAACGTTGTTGAAATATATATATATATATACAAAACCATTTCTATATACATATGTGTGTGTATGTGCAATATATATATATATATATATATATATATATACTGGCGATAGCCAGCAGGTATATATAGTTAGGACCTAGTTACATAGGAAATTCCGAACATTCTATTGGGAATAACTTTGGCACCGATTGAGGTATCTGCCTGTAATTTTCCTTAAATTTGCCTCGCTGCGCTCCACTCCTTCCCTGAAAGTTTCGGGGGGATTCATCAAGCGGGGGCCGAGAAAAAAGAGGGGTCCCAAAAAGCGTTTTCCCCATGTTAATTTCCATAGTGACATTCTGACAAGGCTACAGCTCGAACGGCTGAACGGAATTACACCCGATTTGGCAAAATGGTAGGGACTGGTATGCAGCAGTGCCTTTTGTATGTTTGGTGAAAATCCCTCCAGTAGTTCTTGAGAAAATTGAATTTGAAATTTTTCAAATGGCATTTTCTATGGGACCTTTAGACACGGCTACAGCCCGAACGGCTGAACGGAATTACACCAAACTTGGCAAAATGGTAGGGACAGGTTTGCAGTAGTGCCTTTTCTATATTTGGTGAAAATCCCTCCAGTAGTTGTTGAGAAATTGAATTTGAGCAAATTATATATCTATATGCGCTCAACATTCTACTGGGAATAACTTTGGCGCCGATTGAGGAATCTGTGTGTAATTTTCCAGAATTTTGGCCAACTCCGCTCCGCTCTTTCCCTGAAAGTTTCGGAGGGATTCGTCAAGCGGGGGCCGAAAGGGGGGTCCCAAAACGTGTTTTTCCCATGTTAATTTCCATAGGGACATTTAGACACGGCTACAGCCCGAACGGCTGAATGGAATTACACCAGCCTTGGCAAAATGGTTGGGCCTGGTATGCAGATGTGCCTTTGCCATGTTTGGTGAAAATCCCTCCAGTAGTTCTTGAGAAAATTGAATTTGAAATTTTTCAAATGGCATTTTCTATGGGACCTTTAGACACGGCTACAGCCCGAACGGCTGAACGGAATTAAACCAAACTTGGCAAAATGGTAGGGACAGGTATGCAGTAGTGCCTTTTCTATATTTGGTGAAAATCCCTCCAGTAGTTGTTGAGAAATTGAATTTGAGCAAATTATATATCTATATGCGCTAAACATTCTACTGGGAATAACTTTGGCGCCGATTGAGGAATCTGTGTGTAGATTTCCAGAATTTTGGCCAACTCTGCTCCGCTCCTTCCATGAAAGTTTCGGAGGGATTCGTCAAGCTGGGCCGAAAGGGGGGTCCCAAAACGTGTTTTTCCCATGTTAATTTCCATAGGGACCTTTAGACACGGCTACAGCCCGAACGGCTGAATGGAATTACACCAACCTTGGCAAAATGGTAGGGCCTGGTATGCAGATGTGCCTTTGCCATGTTTGGTGAAAATCCCTACAGTAGTTCTTGAGAAAATTGAATTAGAAATGTTTCAAATGGCATTTTCTATGGGACCTTCAGACACGGCTACAGCCCGAACGGCTGAACGGAATTACACCAAACTTGGCAAAATGGTAGGGACAGGTATGCAGTAGTGCCTTTTCTATATTTGGTGAAAATCCCTACAGTAGTTGTTGAGAAAATTGAATTTGAGCAAATTATATATCTATATGCACTCACCATACGCGCACTGTACGCGTACGGTACGCGGACCGTATGCGTACGTGCGCGTACCCTTACATGCGCGAGCGAGTTTCTGATTGGCTGGCAGTCGACTGTCAACATTCCAAACTGTCCAAACCAGGAAGTGTTGGCCACCATTTTGTTTTTCAGGAGATCTGAGGCGCAAGAGAGCCCAAAACAAGAGTGGAAAACACAAAAAGGGGGCAGGGTAGAGACCCCCCAACCCTCTAGCCCTTCTCAGGGGGTCCCATAAGGACCCCAAGGGCAAACAAAATATAAAAAACTTCGAAAAATTTGCGGGGTACGCGCACCGTACGCGTACCCCGCGATCTAAAAAAATATATATTTTTTGCACTTGGTGGTCCTTCTGGGATCCCCTGAGAAGGGCTAGGGAGTCAGGGGGTCTCAACCCTGCCCCCTTTTCGCGAAACAAGATGGCTGCTCAGGTGATCCCAGAAGGATAATAACATATAAACGTTATCCGCTAATAGAATTAGCATTTACAAAACCTTTGAAATTTATTGAAAAAAAATATAGGTTTCCCACCTGATAGAGTTAGGAATTAGCATTTAGCATTTAAAAAACCTTGCAAATTCACTGAAAAAACCATAGGTTTCAAGCCTTATATAGTTAGGAATTAGCATTTAAAAAACCTTGCAAATTCACTTAGAAAACCATAGGTTTCAGGCCTTATATAGTTAGGAATTAGCATTTTAAAAACCTTGCAAATTCACTTCAGGGTGTACATAGTTAGGAATTAGCATTTTAAAAACCTTGCAAATTCACTTAAAAAACCATAGGTTTCAGGCATTATATAGTTAGAAATTAGCATTTAAAAAAACATTGAAATTGCTCCTATATAGTTAGTTGAACTAACTATATTTCTCGCACCCGCAATCCACTGCTGATGATGTCACATATTACATCATTCATGACATGGTCAGTGACATCACTGATGACATCACTGATGACATCTCAAATGACATCACTGATGACATCACTGATGACATCTCATTTGACATCACTGATCACATCACTGATGATATCATTCGTGTGATAATACAATGCACCTCCTCACACTCTAATATAACCTTTGATACACCCACTGTTAAATACAGACTACCATTCTTGAAACCATTGACACACCAATACCAGTTACTGCATACGCACTCACTGATTCCTAGGTCTACACACACATTCACTCATTCACCCATAGAATCACTCATACATACAGTCACTCATCAATACAACACTATCATATGCACTCATACACCTATACAGACACTCACGCACTGCCACTCATCCATGGAGTTACTCACACACCTAGTCAGTCATGCAAAGAAAATCACACTTCCATTTCCTCAACTATACAGTTATACACACAACACCTTACTTATTCAAACATATACTAACACATACTTACTCAATCATACAATCACTGATACAAGTACACAATGATCCATACAGCCACTCGCACATTCACTGGCTCTCATGTATAGTCATTTATATATGCCAACTCTCACATGCACTGTGTTTTACATATGTACGTACTTGGACGTGTAGCACTGAGATATCCATTCACTAACCTACACAGCCATGTACACAGTCAACCGCCCATATAGCTGTTTCAACATGCACTCTTGAACTCATACACCTAGTGAATCAACTGCTCACACATCTATGCACAGAGTCACACACCTCCTAGCCACCCACACACACACTCAGTCTCCCATTCAAATACTTGGGCCACCAATCAATAACCCACATAGCCACTCATATAGCTACTGATCAACACACGCAGCAGCTTACACAACAACAGACATACTGATGCACACATTCAGATAGTTTAGTCACTAACCTTTGCATTTAGTAAGACACATTTAATCACTCACTCATACAGTCAGTCATGCACCTACTAAATCCTTCATCCAGACACTTATACATCCACTCATTCTTCAATATGTAAAACATAATTAAACTTTACAGAAACACACAGTCACTGGATGATGTCATCAGTGATGTCATTTGAGATGTCATCAGTGATGTCACTGACCATGTCATGAATGATGTAATATGTGACATCATCAGCAGTGGATTGCGGGTACGCGAAATATAGTTAGTACAACTAACTATATAGGAGCAATTTCAATGGTTTTTTAAATGCTAATTTCTAACTATATAAGGCCTGAAACCTATGTTTTTTTTAAGTGAATTTGCAAGGTTTTTAAAATGCTAATTCCTAACTATATAAGGCCTGAAACCTATGGTTCTTTAAGTGAATATATATATATACATTCATGTACATATCTATGGAAACCTGTATCCATAACTGAACATTGCAATTATAAATATGCCCTTGTGGTAAACAGATATATACCTAAGGATAGATAACCATATAACAAGTAAGCATTCATTATAAAATAGAGATTACATATACAAAAACACTGTGCACATATAACAATAGACCTATACGAATGGATAAATACTGTCAGTTTGATAGAAAAAATTAGTATGCTTATACAATGAAATGACATAAGTGTGAATAAAAACCACCAGAACCCCCTATATATAAATACCTTAGAGAAAGAGGCTCACCTAATAAGAACAGATGCCATAACCCATCTGTCCTAGAGGTGCATTCCCGTAGTGGAAAACTTCCATGCCGTAGCACTGCGTGAACATGCAGGCACTCTAACACGTTGTAATCTGGCAGCCCTTTCTCAGTGGCAATATCTTGCCATGGCTGTGGTAGTTAGAGAAATACGTTGCGTAGATGAACCTTAGGAAATCAGTCGTAAAACCACTTTCCAAATTCGTTCAGTCCGATATAAGTGTGGATCTAAGATATTATCTGATGCTTAGGGTATGGAGGGAATTATAGTTGGAGATCTGGGAGTTGGAAAAGAAGATGGGAAGCATGAAAATACTTGATAGAATTAAAAAGTGTATGGAGAGTTTTTAACAAGTAAAAATTTGGTCTGAGGTAACATAGGAAACAAGTATTTGCAATGCAATAGGTCTCGCATGAGGAAAGTTGGAGCTACTGGTATTTAAAATGACAAATTTTCTTTTTATGTGTTGGTTTTGAAAATAGCAAAATTAATAGCTTTGTCATTTACAATGCCAATAGTTATAAATTTCGCAAATGTGACACCTAAAGCATTTGTACAGCAATATGTGTTGTATTTACGTGACTTACATGTATTGCTATTACAAATAACAATGTCTTTTATTTTATTTTAATTAATACTACTTAAATAAAGGTTATTGTAATTCATAATGCCAATAGCTTAAACTTTTGTAAATAACTTTTGTGAAGATTATGTTCAGTGCATTTTATTGTGTCAAAAATCCAAGAACAGAAGTGAAATAACATTTTTTTTGTGACATTTGTAATAAAGCTTGAAACATTGGGCCTGATTCACAGAATGAACTTAAGACTCAATCCTAAACTTACTACTGTTTTGGTATTCACAGATTGCACTTACTACTTTTGGTATTCACAGAATGAACTTACTACTTTTGGCATTCACAGAATGCACTTACTACTTTTGGTATTCACAGAATGAACTTACTCATTTCGGTATTCACAGAAGTTAGGACTACTAACTTTAGGACTCCTAAATGCCTTCTGTGAATACCGAAAGTCTTAAAGTTAGGATTTTTCTCAATTTAGTAGTAGTAAAGTTAGGACTCCTAACTTTAGGACTCCTAAATGCCTTCTGTGAATACCGAAAGTCCCAACATTACGATTTTTCTCAATTTAGTAGTAGTAAAGTTAGGACTACTAACTTTAGGACTCAGTTTTCAGTTTCAGTTTAATGTTTATTGCTTGATTAATTAAAATCATCACAATACCCCCCTACATAAAATAAGTGAGTTTCATCTACTCAAACAACTAGAAGTGTCATATATGCAAATGTACATCTGTTCTCTGTTTCCCATACATTTCAAATGTGTAAAATTCTGTTATTTATAAAATCTTTCTAAGATTATGTTTAGATCAAGTTACAGCAAAAAATTAAAATTATGTACCAACCAAATTAAAAGTATGGGGATGTGTTACATGCAATTATGATTAAAGATCATCCGCTTGCAGTAAGCAGCTGTTGACTAGTCGCATAAACTTGACTCCTCGGCAAGACAAGATGCATGACGAGCCCTCCAGCCAGCTTATTACTGCTTGTCTGCTAGATCGAATGTTCAGGTTGATAAAAATCGCCTTTAGGTATTGTCTCCTTTGGGTTAACATGGCTGGACATGCGCACAGCAAATGGGCCAAGGTTTCCTTTTGGAATCCGCATAAGCGACAACGTTCTGAGTTAAAATCTGTCAACCAAGAAGGGGATAAATCCTTGGAGACATGCACCCCCATCCTGAACTTTAGAAAGCACATCTTTAAATAGGAACTAAAATGGGCAGATAAGTAGGCTTGTGGCTTTGAAGACCTGTATGAATTCGTGACTGTCCATCCATGCCGTCTCTTTGTGAGCGCAAATTTATCTTCCAATAAAGATTTCCTTTTGCTTGCGACATTCACAATTTTGTTAAAGGACGCTCGATCCATCTTGTTGTCCCATCCTGGTTGGACTTCCAGAGTGGCCAAAGATGTACTCAGGTAACTCCCCCAAGAGTTTGGGGTTTCTTGCTCGTACTGTGACCTTACTTCGTCCCAGCAGAGTCTGTTTAGAGTGTCCACTTCGGATAACCGGAGGGTGTGGCAGAATTTTATAAAGTTGCTCATTGCCCTGTATTTAAGATCCTGAAGCCCAAATTCCAGTCTTACCTGGGCGGGCGAGGCACATTTTGGCAAATCAAAAACTGCTTTATAGATTTTTGACTGCAATTTGTTCTGGAAATGTGAATCTTTGCCACACCAGGGGACAAGACCGTATGACAAACTTGGTTGGATTTGAGCAGCCATTACTTTTAACAAATGCGAATGGTTAGGGCAGTCCAATTTTCTGCGCAAGGATCTGTAGGCATAGATCAGGGACTGGGTCTTTGCTTTGAGGGAGATTTTGTGTTCTTTGTGACTTGTGCCCTGCCCGATTATTACACCCAGATATTTGTATGAACTTTTTTCTTCCACATGGGCCCCCTTTACCCTCCATTTGAACTTTAATTTCCTACTGTCATCCAGAAGAACGATTTTTGTTTTGTCTTTGTTTATCTCTAGCTGTTCCGAATCCAGGTAGCATGCCAGGTTGTTTATTGATCTTTGTAGTCCCACTGGCTTTAGGACTCCTAAATGCCTTCTGTGAATACCGAAAGTCTTAAAATTAGGATTTTTCTCAATTTAGTAGTAGTAAAGTTAGGACTCCTAACTTTAGGACTCTTAAATGTCTTCTGTGAATACCAAAAGTCCTAAAATTACGATTTTTCTCAATTTAGTAGTAGTAAAGTTAGGACTACTAACTTTAGGACTCCTAAATGCCTTCTGTGATTACCGAAAGTCTTAAAATTACGATTTTTCTCAATTTAGTAGTAGTAAAGTTAGGACTACTAACTTTAGGACTCCTAAATGCCTTCTGTGAATACCGACAGTCCTAAAATTACGATTTTTCTCACTTTAGTAGTAGTAAAGTTAGGACTACTAACTTTAGGACTCCTAAATGCCTTCTGTGAATACCGAAAGTCCTAAAATTATGATTTTTCTCAATTTAGTAGTAGTAAAGTTAGGACTACTAACTTTAGGACTCCTAAATGCCTTCTGTGAATACCAAAAGTCTTAAAATTAGGATTTTTCTCAATTTAGTAGTAGTAAGGTTAGGACTCCTAACTACTAATTTTAAGACTTTCAGTATTCACAGAAGGCATTTAGGAGTCCTAAAGTTAGTAGTCCTAACTTCTGTGAATACCGAAATGAGTAAGTTCATTCTGTGAATACCAAAAGTAGTAAGTGCATTCTGTGAATGCCAAAAGTAGTAAGTTCATTCTGTGAATACCAAAAGTAGTAAGTGCAATCTGTGAATACCAAAACAGTAGTAAGTTTAGGATTGAGTCTTAAGTTCATTCTGTGAATCGGGCCCATTGAGAGAACATATTTGAACCAGTGATGCTGTTGTGGTGCTGACTGATGCTGTGGTGGTGCTGAGTGAGGCTGTGGCGCTGAGTGATGCTGTGGTTGCGCTAGGTGACACTGTGGTGGCGCTGAGTGATGCTGTGGTGGTGCTGAGGGATGCATTCTTGGCCCTGTGTGATACTGTGGTGCTGTTGAGTGATGCTGTGGTGCTGCTGAGTGATGATGTGGTGGTGCTGAGTGATGCATTCTTGGCCCTTAGTGATGATGTGGTGATGCTAAGTGATACTGTGGTGGTGCTGAGTGATGCTGTGGTAGTGGTGAGTGTTGCTGTGGCAGTCTGAGTGATGCTGTGGATGCGCTGAGTGATGCTGGGGTTGCGCTGAGTGATGCTGTGGTTGCGCTGAGTGTTGCTGTGGTTACGCTGAGTGATGCTGTGGTTGCGCTGAGTGATCCTTTGGTTGCGCTGGTTGACACTGTGGTGGCACTGAGTGACGCTGTGGTGGTGCTGAGGGATGCATTCTTGGCCCTTAGTGATACTGTGGTGCTGCTGAGTGATGCTGTGGTGCTGCTGAGTGTTGCTGTGGTGCTGCTGGGTGATGCTTTGGTGGTGCTGAGTGATGCATTTTTGGCCCTTACTGATGATGTGGCGGTGCTAAGTGATACTGTAGTGGTGCTGAGTAAAGCTGTGGTAGTGGTGAGTGTTGCTGTGGTGGTGCTGAGTGATGCTGTGGTGGTGCTGAGTGATGCTGTAGTGGTGCTGAGTGATGCTTTAGTGATGCTGAGTGATGCTGTGGTGGCCCTGAGTGATGCTGTGGTGGCCCTGAGCAATATTGTTGTGTGCTGAGTAATGCTGGGGGGGTGCTGAGTGATGCTGTGGGGGTGCTGAGTGATGCTGTGGTGGCGCTGAGTGATGCTGTGGTGGTGCTGTGTGATGCTGTGGTGGTGCTGTGGTGGTGCTGAGTGATGATGTGGTGATTCTGAGCGATGCTGTGGTGGTGCTGCGTGATACTGTGGTGGTGCTGCGTGATGCTGTGGTGATACAGAGTGATGCTGTGGTGGTGCTGAGTGATGCTGTGGTGGTGCTGAGTGATGCTGTGGTGGTGCTGAGTGATGCTGTGGTGCTCCTGAGTGATGCTGTGATGGCCCTGAGTGATGCTGTGGTGGCCCTGAGCGATATTGTTGTGTGCTGAATAATGCTCTGGGGGTGCTGAGTGATGCTGTGGTGATGCTGAGCGATGCTGTGGTGGTGCTGCGTGATACTGTGGTGGTGCTGCGTGATGCTGTGGTGATACAGAGTGATGCTGTGGTGGTGCTGAGTGATGCTGTGGTGGTGCTGAGTAATGCTGTGGTGATGCTGAGCGATGCTGTGGTGGTGCTGCATGATTCTGTGGTGGTGCTGCGTGATGCTGTGGTGATACAGAGTGATGCTGTAGTGGTGCTGAGTGATGCTGTGGTGGTGCTGAGTGATGCTGTGGTGGTGCTGAGTGATGCTGTGGTGGTGCTGAGTGATGCTGTGATGGCCCTGAGTGATGCTGTGGTGGCCCTGAGCGATATTGTTGTGTGCTGAGTAATGCTGTGGGGGTGCTGAGTGATGCTGTGGTGGCGCTGTGTGATGCTGTGGTGGTGCTGTGTGATGCTGTAGTGGTGCTGTGGTAGTGCTGAGTGATGCTGTGGTGATGCTGAGCGATGGTGCAGTGGTGCTGCGTGATCCTGTGGTGGTGCTGCGTGATGCTGTGGTGGTACAGAGTGATGCTGTGGTGGTGCTGAGTGATGCTGTGGTGATGCTGAGTGATGCGGTGGTGGTGCTGAGTGATGCATTCTTGGCCCTGAGTGATGATGTGGTGTTGCTGAGTGATGCTGTGGTGTTGCTGAGTGATGCTGTGGTGTTGCTGAGGGATTCTGTGGCGGTGCAGAGTGATGCTGTAGCGGTGCAGAGTGATGCTGTGGTGGTGCAGAGTGATGCTGTGGTGGTTCAGAGTGATGCTGTGGTGGTGTAGAGTGATGATGTGGTGGTAATGAGTGATGCTATGGTACTACTGAGTGATGATGTGGTGGTGCTGATTGATGCTGTGATGGTACTGAGTGTTGCTGTGGTTACGTAGAGCGATGCTATGGTGGCACTGAGTGATGCTTTTGTGGCCTGAGCGATATTGCTGTGTGCTTGAGTGACGCGGTAGTGGTGCTGGGTGTTGCTGTAGTTGTGCTGAGTGATGTGGTGGCGCTGAGTGATGTTGTGGTGGCGCTGATTGATGCTGTGGTGGCGCTGAGTGATGCTGTGGTGGCGCTGAGTGATGCTGTGGTAGCGCTGAGTGATGCTGCGGTAGTGCTGAGTGATGCTGTGATGGTGCTGAGTGATGCTGTGGTGGCACTGAGTGATGCTGTGGTGGCGCTGAGTGATGCTGTGGTGGCGCAGAGTGATGTTGGACCTGGGCCTCGCAGGCAGCCATTTCGTGGGGCTTTGCCAAGGAGTGTTATGTTATGTTATGTTATGTTATGTTATGTTATGGAATCTTGTATAGCGCATGGCTACCCCAGCAACGGGGCGTCCCAGCGCTTGCGGACAAACCTAAAACTAATGCGACAGAGGGTGTGTTAGATGGACGCAAACAGCCAAGTTTTTATAAGTTTACGAAATAGCAGATGAGTGGCAGGAGAAGCCAAGACAGCAGTAAAACTTCAAACAAATTGTGCCTTCGAAGACTTTGATGCTGTCACGATGGCACATAAAATGTACCAGCAGTCATCAGGAAGTAATGATCGTAATGTTTTGCAAACCATTTTTTTCACTCAGCAGGAAGAGCGTCCTAGAACTGCCTGTATGATCTGCAAGTGCTGCGAAGACGTAATGATGACTGAGAGTGTGAACGCGCTCTCTTATTATGCCCGCTATGACATTAATACATGAGGCTCTAAACTCCCGAGTACAATGACAGTGGGAAGGAGAAAGGAATTTAAGAAGGAAGTCAGACTTTGAAAAAGCAAGGAAGACGGAAAGCAAGAGTTAGGACAGCGGTAGAAACAAAGAAACGTGACGGAGAGAGAAAGTGAGTGTTGTAGAACGGGAATAAAGGAAAGGGGGATATGGAGGCGGAAATAACGACGATGATGAAAAAAAGAGGAGAAATAGGAGGCAGAGACGAAGAGAGCGAAAGGGAGAAAGAACGCAAGCCAGTAAGACAAATTGGGAGAGTAAACATGCGATGCGTGCTCTGTGCTGGGGGAGGGGGAGGTCCATTAGCCTGTGAAACTCGCGCCGGCAGGGAAGAAAAAAAAAGGAAGTGAGGTGATATAGAGAGGACAGTGAGAGAGTATGAGAAATGGAAACCAAGGGAGTGGGGAAAGAAGGAAGGTATTTAAGAAGTTAGTCGGAAAGCAAGAGTTAGGACAGCGATGTAAAGAAAGAAACGTGACAGACAGAGAAAGTGAGTGTTGTAGAACGGGAATAAAGAAAACAAGCTCTTGGCATTGCTGTGTGAGGGGGGGAGAGCTAGCAGGGCAGCGAGCGAGTCGGAGGGAATGAGAATATGGCGAGCGGCGGGGGAGCAGCTTGGTGGTGGTGCTGAGTGATGTTGGACCCGTGCCTCACAGGCAGCCATTTCGTGGGGCTTTGCCAAGGAGTGGCAGGAGAAGCCAAGGCAGCAGTAAAACTTCAAACAAATTGTGCCTTCGAAGACTTTTATGATGTCACGATGGCGCATAAAATGTACCAGCAGTCATCAGGAAGTAATGATCGTAATGTTTTACAAACCATTTTTTTCACTCAGCAGGAAGAGCATCCTAGAACTGCCTGTATAATCTGCGAGTGCTGCGAAGACGTAATGATGACTGAGAGTGTGAACGCGCTCTCTTATTATGCCTGCTATGACAATAATACATGAGGCTCTAATCTAAGACAAATTGGGAGAGTAAACATGCGATGCGTGCTCTGTGCTGGGGGAGGGGTGGGTCCATTAGCCTGTGAAACTCGCGCCGGCAGGGAAGAAACAAGGGAGTGGGGAAAGAAGGAAGGAATTTAAGAAGGAAGTCGGAAGGCAAGAGTTAGGACATCGATGGAAACAAAGAAACGTGACGGAGAGAGAAAGTGAGTGTTGTAGAACGGAAATAAAGGAAACAAGCTCTTGCTGTGTGGGAAGCGGGGGAGGGGGAACAGGGCCGCGAGCGAGTGGGAGGGAACGAGCATATGGCGAGCGGCGGGGGGGCAGCTTGGGAGCGCATTACAATGAATTCAGGCTGGTGTGAGTGAGGCCAAGCGCGCGCTGGCGAAGCGTCACGCTTCAATAGATCACATGCATTGGGAGGAACCCACTTGGAATCCGCTTGGTCAAAGAGTTTGTTTCAACTGCTGTACTCTCATCTATTTATCCCTGCGGGATAGAATAGTCGAGACCTAAATAGGCTCTGTGTTGTGAAATCCTGTATTTCCTGACTGTGCGGGTTGAAGAGAGAGCTGATATCAAGGCGATCCTACACAGAAAGGACCGGAGAATATCTTGTGAACCTGCCAAAAAGTTGTCAGATAAGGTGAAAAAGAAGAATATATAGATGTCATACTGGAGGATGAGCTCGTACAGAAGGGAAAGGTTTTGGTAGAGAGATTAAACTTTTCTTTCAAATAGTGCTATGAAGCGAACATCAGTAGACAATTGCACTGTTCCTGGGTTAGCGAAAGATGGAAGAAAAAGGAGAGTGTAAGCCATAGAGGCCTTACCCAGGTGTATGGCACTCTGTCAAAAGTATATCTGAAATTATTTCTATATTTTGGACGTCTTTGTAGTGGTTTCCTTATATAGGCTATGTGTGCAAGCCAGAGGTATGTCTATGACAATGAAGTGTAGAATTTACTGCCTAAGTGGAGAAGCAGAGAGCGTATTATCTGTTGTTACAGGTACTGAACAGTGTGTTACTGTTGGGATACAAAACCTGTTGAGCAAAAAAGATTGTGCTAGACTGGTAGTTGTTAATGTGTACAGCATTTTGTCTTATCAACCATCTCCACAGAATCTGTAAATTCTGAGGACGGCAGCCCTAGTCCTGCAGAAAGATACCAGTATCAATTTGGAAGTCGTAGTCACCTGGGGAAGGATGTGAGGCCTGAGAGAGGCGAAAAACCTAGAGCCAACCAGCAGCTACCCTATATCTACACTGATGTTGATGATGTCCCAGAACAACCTACCTCCTCACATCCAGAACAGCACAAGAGGTATTGGGGTGGGTGTGACAGAACCCGTATCGAACAAAAAGTTATCCAGTTGTGCTGAAACTGAATGTTTCTGGAGAAATTGGATGCAAAATTAACAAGCAACTTGTGGTTGCCCGTTGAATAATGTAGGACCAACATTGCTACGTGGGATAGTTTTTAAATGTTTTAATTTTTTTTTAACAGCGTTGAAAGCTTCAGTAGATAATACTGAGAGGTTGGGAAATAGTGGATGATCCTAAACTAGTACTGGTGATAGGCCTGTGAGCTAGAACATGTAAAGCGCTCTGTTACCTTAGTTTTAGCTAGCACTATATAAAAACTGAAAAGGATAATACTGTGTAGCGATGTAAGGCAGGATAGTGTGAGTCTGAATTGGAAAAACGGAGAAAACATGGGGGCATATTACCAAGGGTGGTGATAGGCAATTATCGCTGGTTTAGCGGCCGTTTTAGGCCGCTAAGCGGCGATAATTCTAACGCTCTATTAGCAAACTGTCGCTAACTGATGTTAGAGACAGCTTTTAGGCGATAGCGAGCGGTTTGGGGAATGCTTTGCATGTCAGCGATGTTTATCGCTAATGGCATGCTGTAGGAAATGGGGTTACCCAAATCTCTAAGGGGGTAGCATGGAACAAAGCGGGCAGGCCAAACTTTGGAGGACATGTGAAGCACTCACGCAGTACCCACAGTCAACACACCAGGCACACCACAAAAGAGGCAGGATACCAGTTTGAGTTGGAAAATTAAGATGTTTAGTATCTCCAACCTGTAAGGCAAAAATGCATCAACAGTGGTATCACAACACGGCGCCAACTGGCACCAGAGCCAAGTGTATCAAGGGGGGATTATTTACATGGGAAGTAAGGGCTGAGTCTGTAAGTCCATAGCTGAAAATAAAGAAGAATGTTTACATTGTCATTAACCCTGGGGTCACAATGGCGGGGCCAACTCAGGCTCACATCCTTAGCAGTTTAACTCCAACCCAACCTGTGTAAAGGAAAACTTCAGGGCATCACAGTAAATCCCAACAAACAGGAACACCTGTAATAAATCAGCAGTGGGATATAACCAGGGGCCTGGAATGACACGTCAGGCCAGCACCGGGGCAGAACACCTGCAGTAAAAGGGCACATTAACATTAGATATCGGTCTCATCACCTTAGGCCGGGGAGATGACCATCTCATCAGGGTAGTAGGCACCTTGTATGCAATTGAACCTTAGGCATACACATTATGCTGTGGCATTAGGCATTTAACCGTAAGCATTTCAACACTGGTGCATTATCCCTAAACAATACCCTGGCATCTAACACATTGTGCCCCTCCACAGTGCGTACATTAGGCTCACTTAGGCAGGCATATAACATCCGCAGGGGCCCACGACCTTAGTTGTCTAACAGCCTGGAATCAGCGTAGGATCACCTAGCAGGCGTGTAACATCAACATACACTAGTAACAGGTCACAACCATTCATGGGCAGGGATAATCAAGCACTTCCTCTAACCCGGTCACTGTGCAGGAATAAACATTTCATTAAGGCAACCTAAAGGTCTCCTCAGGCGAATAACACTTCATTAGGGAGGCCTACCCATTCCATCAAAGGGACAAACAAAGGTTCCTTTGTCAGCAATAACTTCTCAGTTAGCCAGAATAACCAGGGGCATTAACACTAGGCCAATATACACCCTAGCATGACTTCCTGGGACAAACACAATAGGTCAAGGATCCCTCCCCAGCTGGGGGTTACTCCTCCTTCAGCGCAGTCTATAGGGGCTTAATTCAGGCTCTTGCCCAGTCCAGGACGTCTCAACAGGACCCTTAGGGTCAACGGGCCCTCGCAACAGTCACCCCAAGAGAAGGGGAGGGGGGCGAGCACCGACCCTGTGCCCCGACTCCAGACCTCTTCGGTGGCAGGTGCCCACTGCCCGATGGGGCACTTGTAAATCAGGGGCAGTCCGGGGGCGGGCACCGGCATATGCCCCGACTCGCCCTCACCAGCCCTCTACACAGTGTGCATACGGCCCCACTCACCAGGCTACTCCGGGGGTCCTCTTCCCCTCCAGGGCTCACTCTCTTTTCCGTGGAGGGGGGGACAGGCACCAACCACGTGCCTCGAGGCCCTCCCCTCTGTAATCCTGCAGCCGGCAGCAACACTCGGGGCACTCTGCGGTTCTGAGGCGGAGGGGGGCAATGTGCCTCAAGGCCCCCCCACTTTCTGCGGTGTCACTCGGGCCCCTCCTCCCCACGGGGCCCCGGGGGGGTTTAACCCGGCCTCTGGGCGGCACAATCGGGGCTCCCTCGTCCTCACAGGAGCCCCGCAGGCACTCTGCTCCTCTGGCCGGCTTCGTTACAGGGAGGCGGGGCTGGCACCGACAGTGTGCCCCGGCTCCGCCTATTTCACCGGCCCCTCACTCAGGGTCACAGACCGGCGGGGTGGCCTCCCGCTCCGGTCGCTCCCGATCGGGGCTCCTCCTTGACCACGGGGGCCCCGCAACGGTACTTCACCCGGGTCCCCCTCCCTCACGGGGACCCGGGGCTTCGCGTCGGCTCCTCTTCTCTGGCTGCCGGCCGGCAGCCAATCCCTGCGCGGCCTTCCAGGGTCACGGCCGCGCAGGCGAATCCGTGCGCGGCGTTGGCGGGGGCGGGCCGATGACGCTGCTGGGCCCCCGTCACGTGATGGGGGACCTAACGGCCTCAGGGCCTAGCGCGGCCCTCACCTCACATCGGCGGCCCTCTCCTGGCACCGGGGGCCGCCGCGACGATGCCCAAAGCTGTGGAGGGGTCCCTCAAACGCCGGGCCGCGGCGGTGAGATCGGCGACAACGAGGCGCAATCTTCCAGCAGCACCACAGTCTCCTCGGCGGCAGTAAGGGGTAGGCTCCCTTTTTAATTAATTAATTATATGGCGGACAGCGCGCCAAAACGAGGGTAGGCTTCTCCAGCTCGATTCCCCTCACAGTGCCCTCAGGCCGCACGGCTCGATTCTCCTCAGTAGATGGCGCTATTCACAGCGCACTGCTCCTCCCTCTGCCCACAGCTCTCAGCTCCTTTCTCAGGCCACGCAGAGGGGGCAGGAATTTAGCACTTCTCCAGCGCTTCAACACACAGCGCTATGCAGGGAACAATTCGAGTTTCTAGCGCTTCACAATTAGAGCGCTTCCCCAGCTGTACAGTTCAGATCAGCGCTTAACTTCACACAGCGCTTCTTCCCAATTATAGCGCTTGACAGGCAGTGCCTTACAGCGGCAGAGCTTCCACAGGGGCCACAGCTTCCTTGGGGGCATCAACCTCCCCAAAACAGCGCTATTGCCGCACAGCACCTGGCAGCACACCTCACAGGGGGGCGAACAGTTCCAGAGTCAGCCTCAGGGGCACACTTCTCACCTCCTGAGCGCTTCTTCACGCAGTGCTGGCGTGGTACCCGGTCCAAACAGCGTCAGTGACCTGGGTAGGGGCCCTCCCTTGTCAGGGGCCCGTGGGGACAGCAGAGGGGGGGGGTTTCTAGGGGTGCCCGGCCCAGCTCACAGGCCCATGTGGCGGCACCACCTCGCAGCAGGTCCCCTCTCTTTCTCTTTCGTCTGGCTCAGGGGGAGGGGGTGAGCACCCTGGGTGCCAGGCTTTCCCTCCAAAAGCTAGGGGTGGCTGGATAATATTATCTAGACCGCTGACCTATGCCCGTCCTGTGGCAAAACCCATGGCCTTAGCATCCATTTTAAACACAGTACATTTCAGTCAGGTGCATTTTACAATGGGGGGAATTTACAAGTTCTCGCACCATTACATGACATTACCTTTTAATACAGGGCAACTCCTACCACACATGGCCTATACAGGTTTATTACCATGGGGGAGACATCCTAGACAAGGGGGTCAAAAGCGAAAACATTTGGGGGAAAGGCCAAGTCCAACACAACTCCCCCCCAGCCAAAAGCCAGGGCAGACCAATCAATGCCTTGATGGGCTTCCCTGCTTGGGGTGGAAACAGGTGGACTGAGGCCGGCAACTACAGGAGCACCTGCAGTCTCTCCTCCACTCTGGAATCCAATGGTTCTCTCTCGCAACCCTCCCTTCACCAACAAAACCCTCCCACTGGTGTTCCCTAGTGGGATGGGGCCAGGTCTGGCCTCTAGGCCATCCAGAAGTCTCTGGCCCTTTTTCCTTCTGGGAGTGGGAGGCTCTAGCCTCAGGCTTATAATACTCTGGGACCACTCTCCTGTCTCCAAATTGCCACTGTCCACCTACCTGGGGTCTACACCCTCAGGCTGACCAGCCCTTAGGGGCGATGCTCTCCTCCCCCTACTTCTCCTCCTAGGGTTCCGCCATCTCCTACACCTGGGGACACCCTCACACAACCACCCTCTCCCCAACCTGGAGTCGAAACCCTCAGGCTGAACTGGTGACAGGGGTGAGTCCTCCCTCTCCCTGCACCCCCTCCCAGAGTTCCGCACCCTCCTAATTGGGGTAGTACCCCTGAGAGTCAAATTTGGGGGGACTCTGAACACAGATGTCCCACCCGCCAGGTCCGGCAAACCCTGAACCTGGCCACCCAACCCGGGATCTGCGCCCTTTGGCTGAGCCGGTGACAGAGGAGAGACCTTCCTCCCTCTGCACCCCCTCCCAGAGTTCCGCACCCTCCCACTGGGAGAAGTACCCCTGGGAGTCAAATTTGGGGGGACTCTGAACACAGATGTCCCACTCGCCAGGTCCGGCAAACCCTGAACCTGGAACCCCAGTCCAGGGTCTAAACCCTGTGACTGGTCAGACCCCCAAACCACTGGAGCTCTGATTACGGATGCTCCGGGTTCTCCTGACACTAGGGGACTCCCTTCATGAGAAGGCACATCAGGACAGCCTAGACTCCCAACCTGGGGTTCCCTAAAAGAACTCCCCAGGCCCTGTGACTGCGGTTGGGGCAACTCGGGACACCTCCCCGTCTCACTCCCTCCTATAGATGGGATGTGAGGCCCTGCAACCCTCTCACCATCCTGGGACCTAGCTGGGCTATTCTTAACCTCTCCCGCCTCGCTGGGTCGGAAGATCCCTGCACCACTCCTTTCAGGATCACCCTCCAAGGTCTTCCCAGACGCTCTGGCACTTACCCAGAGGTCTGCCTCCTCTGCAAGTTCCCTGGGGTCTGAGAACCTGCACTGCAACAGATGGTGACGCAGACTTGGGACACAACTCTTCAGCATGTGCTCTCTGATGACTGCATGGCACAGCCCTTCCCAATCCTCCACTGCTCTCCTCACCACCCAATCCTCCAGTGTAGTTCAACACTCCTCCTCAAACTCTCCCTAGGACTGGTGGGACAGTTTTCCCCTGCCCCTGAACACTAACCCGTCCCCTTCTTCCTGGGAATCAGGCACGATCTCCTGGGCTTCGGGAATGGGACTCCTTGCACTGGACCTACACTCGCTGCCACCAATGGATCCCACCCTCACCGGTGTATCCAGGCTCTTAAAACCACTCTCAGGGGACAATCTACCCACCTGAGCTACACTCTCCCTGGCAAAGGCCCTCTCCGCCTCTGCCATCCTCTCCTGGGCTAGGACCATTTCCGTCTCTAGCCTCTGCTCCTGAATCCTCAGCTGCGCTAACTCAGAGGCCTGCTCAAACCTGAGCTTCTCCAGCGCTAGCTGGTGCTCCCTTTCTTCCCTCCTATCTATCCACTCTTCTGGGGACAGGGAAAGGGATGGGGCAGTGCCCCTGGGACTGGACCCAGTGCGCGACTCCCTATCTCTGGGGTCCTCAGCAGTTTCTGGTGTCTCTGCCCTGTCAAACTCTTCCTCCTCTCCATCCAGGTAATTACCCTCCAGGGATATGGATTGGGAGCCCTCCCACTGGCTTCTACTGAATCCACCCTTCAAATACTCAGGGGGGTAATCAGACAGGTCCCCACCGATCTTTAAGGGCTCTCCCCTTTTGAGGGCCTCATAAAGAAACAACTTTCTCCTAATATTTCCTACTGGGGGTATCCCTCTCTCTTTGAGGAAGTCTAACACTTCCTGTTCGGTGTACTCCATCAGTTCCACCTCATCATAAACCAACCCCATCATGGTGAGGTTTCCCGGAACACACCCACAGTGGAACAAGGGGACACAATTGAAAATACTTTTCAGGAGGAAGCAATACAGCAAACAATATTCAGCCAACAATAATCCCCACCACAAGGCTATGAATACTCTCAAAGCTCTACTTGTGGTGTAACCCATGGCCGCTGTGGTACTGCGCAAACACAAGTCCTATCCCACTGCTTGCCACCAATGTAGGAAATGGGGTTACCCAAATCTCTAAGGGGGTAGCATGGAACCAAGCGGGCAGGCCAAACTTCGGAGGACATGTGAAGCACTCACGCAGTACCCACAGTCAACACACCAGGCACACCACAAAAGAGGCAGGACACCAGTTTGAGTTGGAAAATCAAGAAGATTAGTATCTCCAACCTGCAAGGCAAAAATGCATCAACAGAGGTATCATAATACGGCGCCAACTGGCACCAGAGCCAAGTGTATCAAGGGGGGATTATTTACATGGGAAGTAAGGGCTGAGTCTGTAAGTCCATAGCTGAAAATAAAGAAGAATGTTTACATTGTCATTAACCCTGGGGTCACAATGGCGGGCCAACTCAGGCTCTCATCCTTAGCAGTTTAACTCCAACCCAACCCCTGTAAGGAAAACTTCAGGGCATCACAGTAAATCCCAACAAACAGGAACACCTGTAATAAATCAGCAGTGGGATATAACCAGGGGCCTGGAATGACACGTCAGGCCAGCACCGGGGCAGAACACCTGCAGTAAAAGGGCACATTAACATTAGATATCGGTCTCATCACCTTAGGCCAGGGAGATGACCATCTCATCAGGGTAGTAGGCACCTTGTATGCAATTGAACCTTAGGCATACACATTATGCTGTGGCATTAGGCATTTAACCGTAAGCATTTCAACACTGGCGCATTATCCCTAAACACACCCTAAACACAAGGGTTGAATATCCGACTCTTCCGAAGACAAGCCGCCACTACAGCCATACATTTTGAAAAAGTTCTGGGGGCTGATCTCAGGCCAAAAGGGAGCACTGCGTACTGATAATGACGAGCCGCCACTTGAAACCTGAGAAATTTGCGATGTTTTCTGGCTTTATATTCCACTGTACCATCTTTAGAGGGCGCATGCCAGTGGGTGCCTTCTTGAACCTCAAAAGGTACCCGTTCTGAACGACATCCAACACCCATCTGTCCTTCGTGATCTGTTTCCACTCGTCCAGACAACGCACAATACTTCCTCCAACCGGAGTGGGACACGGTTGTAGAGGAAGCATCCATTCATTGTTTCTGAGGCTGCTTGGCAGCTGATGACTGCTGCCTATTTCCATTGCCTCTGCCTCGTCCAGGCCGCCTCTGCTGGAATTGCGATCTTTGTTGATTCTGGCCTTGATTTTGCGAAGACCAATTCGTTTGTTGACTCCTTTGCTGAAAAGATCTCTTGTCATAGGGACGAAAAGTACCCCGACGTTTAAATTCTTTTTTCTTCTCAAGGCCTACGGCCTTAAGAGTGTCCAACTCCACCTTCATCTTAGACATCTCGTCATCTGCATGGGATCCAAACAGAGTTGATCCATTAAAAGGTAAATTGACCATTTTCCTCTGTGCCTCCGGCTTCAGCCCCGTAAGGCGAAGCCAGGCTGTACGTCTTGCGCAAACACCGTGTGCATAGCCATGAGCCGACAAGTCCGCAGCATCAGCCGCCGCGCTAATGCTCTGGTTAGCCACCAAACCACCTTCCTCCACTATTTCCAGGAAGTCTTTCTGATCCTCTTTAGGGAGTTTATCTGCAAAACGAGCCACTGAGTCCCAGAGCAGACGGTCATAGCGGCCCAATAGAGCAGACGCACTGGCCACTCGCATGACCGATCCTGAGGTATTGCACATCCTTCGCCCCAGGGAATCCATACTCTTACTGTCATTTTCAGGTGGAGCAGAAGAGGTAGATGCTGCCGAATGCGCCTTTCTGACTGCCGCTACAATCAGGGAGTCTGGTGGTGGGTCAGACCGCAAAAACATTGGGTCTTCCTCTGGAGCCTTGTATTTTTTCGCAATCCTAGAAGGACCTGAGCCCACCGTGGCCGGAGTTAGGAATGTCCTCATTGCTGGTTCAATCAATCCGGGCACTAACGGTAGGAGAGGCCTGCCAGTCGTCTTGTGATGTAAGGTTTCGAAGATGACTGAGGTTGCTATCTGGGGAACTGCCATTTTGATGCTGAATTTACTCGCTCCACGACATAACACATCATTAAATGTGCTTAGATCGTCTACTGGAGACACCCTGGAAGGAGGAGTAGAAGATATAGTCGGAGAATAGTCCCTATACGAAGATCTTGACGAGGACGAAGATGATGTAGAAGATGGAGTAGGAGTTCTATGTCTTCTTTGAGGAGTTGCCGATCGTTGCCTCCTACGCTCCCTTGAACGAGATTTCTCTCTCACTAAGGATCTTGAGCGTGATCTTCTATGCAGTTCCTTCCGAGGGACTGGAGTTCTCTCCCCCATTATCGGACGCATCTTCCAGTGCCTTAAACTTTCCAACCACCTCGGTGACAAGTTAATAGGCCGCTCTGTATGCTCAGGTGAAGCTTCAGGTGACACCTGCACAATATTCAGCTCTGCGGAGGACTTCGAAGCTCTCGACGCTGCACTGTGTTCAGAGACCAATGAACCAGACGGGGTCCGCTGTCTGGGCACCAACTGTCTGTCATCTGGCACCTGCCCTGAGGACGAGCCCGAATGAGCCACCACAGAAGAGTCCTGGTGCACTATCCCTTGCCCCACTGCAGATCCGTTGTCTTGCTGATCATGCCGGGAACCTTCCACTCCAGGTTCGGGACTTATTTCTGACCTCGACAAAGACCTAATTGAGGTCCGAGAGGCTGGTCTTGATAGTCTCGACTCCGACCTATGCACAGGTGGGGGAGACCTAGACACTCCATGCTTCGAGCCCGAAGCATGCTTCGACGTCGACTTACGTCGCGATGGAGACCTTGACCTTCTCTTTTTAGGTCTCGACGTCGGATCCCTCGACGTCATCTCTCTCGACGTCGATCTTTTCCTCGACGACGTATGTCTCCCTCTCGACGTCGACCGATGACTCTTCCTCGACGTCGACCCTTTATCCTTCGACGTCGACCCTTTATCCTTCGACGTCGAACCTTTTTCCTTCGACGGCGAACCTTTTTCCTTCGACGTCGACACACGATCCTTCGACGTCGGACATCTCCTGTCCCTCGACGTCGACCTCATACGATCCTTCGACGTCGAGCGTTGCACTCCCGACGTCGTCCTCACTGCAATCGACACCAATTGCCTCGACGTCGACAAGGATTTCGACGGCGACTGCCTCACCGGCGATGTCCTCGACGTCGATGGAGCTCTCTTCGACGTCGACGGTGATCTTCTCGACGTCGAGCCCACCTTTTTTGACGGTGACGCTCCCTGGAGTCGATGCTTCTTAGTTCTACCTTCAGGAGACGCTGATCTTCGACGTTTGGGCTGAGAAGAAGGCCTGGCAGATGATAATAGGCCTTTAGAACTCTTCTCACCACGGTTTTCTCTCTCCAGAAGGCCCAGCAACCTCATTTTCTCTCTTTCCTTTAAAGTTCTATTTGAAAGATTGAGGCAGTGATAACATTCTTCCACCTTATGAGAAGCTGGAAGACACACCACACAAACAGAGTGTGGGTCAGTTTTCGACATCTTCTTCCCACAGGAAGGACATTTGTAAAATAAAGGTGGCATTCTGACTAAAAAACACCAACAGCTTAGTCAGGAAAGGGTAACAACCCACCACCAAAGATATATTTTGTCAAGAAAAGGCAAGAAAAACCAATTTCTGACAGAAAATACTTCAAAAGAGCAGAGCTCAAGTTCCAGGTTCCTCACAGAACAAGCCGGAAAAAAGAACTGACCTAACTGTCACCTGTGGGGCATGATGGGAACAGAGTTCTCCTGGAGGCCTTAAAGGCAAAGTGTGCAGATTCTCTGGGGCCTTAAAGGCAGGGTGCCAGTCTGATTTTCTGTACACAGACATTTTTTCATATGCAGCCCTTTTAGGCTAATAACTGTTTACTACAGGTTCTTTGATGAAAATAAAAGGTTTTTCATGGCTATGAAATGCATTTTAGGCTCATGCCTGTTTATTGCATTTATATACAGCATATTTTCATGCTTCAGAACGTGTAAGGTTTGGTTTGATTAGCCTATGTGTTAAGGTTAGGCTGCATATGATGGTTATTATACATGTATATGTGTATAATTACTTAGTACTTTGTACTTTTGGTTATATTTACACATATATATGTATATTGTTTATGTGTTCCGGGTCCCCGCTCATGGGCGGAGATAATTCAGTGCTTATGACTATTAATGAGTATCCCCTGGAAGAGAAGATTAGTATCTCCAACCTGCAAGGCAAAAATGCATCAACAGAGGTATCATAATACGGCGCCAACTGGCACCAGAGCCAAGTGTATCAAGGGGGGATTATTTACATGGGAAGTAAGGGCTGAGTCTGTAAGTCCATAGCTGAAAATAAAGAAGAATGTTTACATTGTCATTAACCCTGGGGTCACAATGGCGGGCCAACTCAGGCTCTCATCCTTAGCAGTTTAACTCCAACCCAACCCCTGTAAGGAAAACTTCAGGGCATCACAGTAAATCCCAACAAACAGGAACACCTGTAATAAATCAGCAGTGGGATATAACCAGGGGCCTGGAATGACACGTCAGGCCAGCACCGGGGCAGAACACCTGCAGTAAAAGGGCACATTAACATTAGATATCGGTCTCATCACCTTAGGCCAGGGAGAAGACCATCTCATCAGGGTAGTAGGCACCTTGTATGCAATTGAACCTTAGGCATACACATTATGCTGTGGCATTAGGCATTTAACCGTAAGAATTTCAACACTGGCGCATTATCCCTAAACAATACCCTGTCATCTAACAGATTGTGCCCCTCACCAGTGCGTACATTAGGCTCACTTAGGCAGGCATATAACATCCGCAGGGGCCCACAACCTTAGTTGTCTAACAGCCTGGAATCAGCGTAGGATCACCTAGCAGGCGTGTAACATCAACATACACTAGTAACAGGTCACAACCATTCATGGGCAGGGATAATCAAGCACTTCCTCTAACCCGGTCACTGTGCAGGAATAAACATTTCATTAAGGCAACCTAAAGGTCTCCTCAGGCGAATAACACTTCCCTAGGGGGGCCTACCCATTCCATCAAAGGGACAAATAAAGGTTCCTTAGTCAGCAATAACTTTTCAGTTGGCCAGAATAACCAGGGGCATTAACATTAGGCCAATATACACCCTAGCATGACTTCCTGGGACAAACACAATAGGTCAAGGATCCCTCCCCAGCTGGCGGTTACTCCTCCTTCAGCCCAGTCTATAGGGGATTAATTCAGGCTCTTGCCCAGTCCAGGACGTCTCAACAGGACCCTTTGGGTCAACGGGGCCCTCGCAACAGTCATCCCAAGAAAAGGGGAGGGGGGCGAGCACCAACCCTGTGCCCCGACTCCAGACCTCTTCGGTGGCAGGTGCCCACTGCCCGAAGGGGCACCTGTAAATCAGGGGCAGTCCCGGGGGCGGGCAACGGCATGTGCCCCGACTCGCCCTCACCAGCCCTCTACACAGTGTGCATACGGCCACACTCACCAGGCTACTCCGGGGGTCCTCTTCCCCTGCAGGGCTCACTCTCTTTTCTGTGGAGGGGGGCCAGGCACCGACCACGTGCCTCGAGCCCCTCCCCTCTGTACTCCTGCAGCCGGCAGCAACACACAGGGCACTCTGCGGTTCTGAGGCGGAGGGGGGCAATGTGCCTCAAGGCCCCCCCACTTTCTGCGGTGTCACTCGGGCCCCTCCCCCCCACGGGGCCCCGGGGGGGTTTAACCCGGCCTCTGGGCGGCACAATCGGGGCTCCCTCGTCCTCACAGGAGCCCCGCAGGCACTCTGCTCCTCCGGCCGGCTTCATTACGGGAGGTGGGGCTGGCACCGACAGTGTGCCCCGGCCCCGCCTATTTCACCGGCCCCTCATTCAGGGTCACAGACCGGCGGGGTGGCCTCGCGCTCCGGTCGCTCCCGATCAGGGCTCCTCCTTGACCACGGGGGCCCAGCAACGCTACTTCACCCGGGTCCCCCTCCCTCACGGGGACCCAGGGCTCCGCGTCGGCTCCTCTTCTCTGGCTGCCGGCCGGCAGCCAATCCCTGCGCGGCCTTCCAGGGTCACGGCCGCGCAGGACAATCCGTGCGCGGCTTTGGCGGGGCGGGCCGATGATGCGGCCGGGCCCCCGTCACGTGATGGGGGACCTGACGGCCTCAGGGCCTAGCGCGGCCCTCACCTCACATTGGCGACCCTCTCCTGGCACCGGGGGCCGCAGCGACGATGCCCACAGCAGTGGGGGGGGGTCCCTCAAACGCCGGGCCGCGGCGGTGACATCAGCGACAACGAGGCGCAATCTTCCAGCAGCACCACAGTCTCCTCGGCGGCAGTAAGGGGTAGGCTCCCTTTTTAATTAATTAATTATATGGCGGACAGCGCGCCAAAACGAGGGTAGGCTCCTCCACCTCGATTCCCCTCAGAGTGCCCTCAGGCCGCACGGCGCGATTCTCCTCAGCAGATGGCGCTATTCACAGCGCACTGCTCCTCCCTCTGCCCACAGCTCTCAGCTCCTTTCTCAGGCCACGCAGAGGGGGCAGGAATTTAGCACTTCTCCAGCGCTTCAATACACAGCGCTATGCAGGGCACAGTTCAAGTTTCTAGCGCTTCACAATTATAGCGCTTCCCCAGCTGTACAGTTCAGATCAGCGCTTAACTTCACACAGCGCTTCTTCCCAATTATAGCGCTTGACAGGCAGTGCCTTACAGCGGCAGAGCTTCCACAGGGGGCCACAGCTTCCTTGGGGGCATCAACCTCCCCAAAACAGCGCTATTGCCGCACAGCACCTGGGGGCACACCTCACAGGGGGGCGAACAGTTCCACAGTCAGCCTCAGGGGCACACTCCTCACCTCCTGGGCGCTTCTTCATGCAGTGCTGGCGTGGTACACGGTCCAAACAGTGTCAGTGACCTGGGTAGGGGCCCTCCTTTGTCAGGGGCCCGTGGGGACAGCAGAGGGGGGGGCTCTAGCGGTGCAGGGCCCAGCTCACAGGCCCATGTGGTGGTAGCACCTCGCAGCAGGTCCCCTCTCTTTCTTGTCCCAGCTCTGACTGACTCTCTGGTCGCTCTTCCCCCTTACTTATACCCTCCTCCCAGGCAGTGCCAGAACCTTCTAGAATGTTGGCAAAGCTGGCCTAAACTGGCTCAAGGGGAGGGAGTGAGCACCCTGGGTGCCAGGCTTTCCCTCCAAAAGCTAGGGGTGGCTGGGTAATAGTATCTAGACCGCTAACCTATGCCAGTCCAGTGGCAAAACCCATGGCCTTAGCATCCATTTTAAACACAGTACATTTCAGTCAGGTGCATTTTACAATGGGGGGAATTTACAAGTGCTCGCACCATTACATGACATTACCTTTTAATACAGGGCAACTCCTATCACACATGGCCTATACAGGTTTATTACCATGGGGGAGACATCCTAGACAAGGGGGTCAAAAGCGAAAATTTTTGGGGGAAAGGCCAAGTCCAACACATGCAAAGTGCGTGCACCCAACCTGTTAGCGACTGAAAGCAGTCGCTAACGTCGCTATCCCCTATTAGCAAGGCAGGCGTAGCGATGGAAATATTCCTGCTATCGCCAAAAACTAACGCCTGCTCAGACCTGTTCTTAGCCATGTTATCCAATGGGAGGTGGATAACATGGCTAAGAGCATTTTGTCGCTAATGTGTGAATATCGCTGTATTCTCAGCGATATTCAAGCATTTCGCCGCTATCGCTGGATATTTTACCACAATGGAGAAAAACGTTGCTAATAGCATGTTTTCTCTGCTAACATATCCAGCGATAGGCAGCGATAAAAAAATCGTCGCTAAGCCTATTTAGCGATAAATATCGCTACTTGTGATAATATGCCCCAGCGTGCCTAGGGAGGATCCATTTGAGTGGTGTAGGATTGGACCGGGGAATAAAAAAACACAGCTATATCTGAGAGCATGAAAAAATTCAATTGTCGTTTGCGAGTTTCCCTTTAAGCAATTGAAGAGAAGGGGAAAAAACTTCTCCTTAGTAGACTGCCACTTGATGACACGAGGTTATGGGAAAAAGTGGGTAACCTTTATCCATGTGAGAAATAAGGGGTATATTAAAAAGCACAGAGTTAAAATTATCGCCGTTTTAGCGACAGAAAACTGCCGCTAAAGCGGCGATAATCGGCATTTATAATATGCCCTTGAGGATTCACATAGAAGCCCAGGTTCACACCAGAACATGGGCTTCTATGGGAATTCTCAAGGCAATATTATCAAGCTCATTATCGCCGGTTTAGCGGCAGTTTTCTGCCGCTAAAACGGCGATCATTTTAACGCTGTTTCTTAATAATATGCCCCTATATCTTTCCCTATGGGAAAAGGCAGTCGAAAAATTTCGTACTCGTACTCACAGGATGAGTAAGGATTGGAGATGGGTAGCAATTGAGCTAGGCCAACACGTATGAGCCGTCTCCCCCTTCCTGTGAGGGGGTGGGGGTTGTTGTTAGCCTCTGCGAGGACCCCATCTAATAGATATTAGCAAGTGGGCTTGTCTTGCATGTGGAAATGCAAGAACCTAAGGGATTGCAGCTATCTCATTGTAAATGTTGGGAATTTTGTGGCCCGTACCAAAGCCATCCTGAAGTGAGAGGTTGCATGGGGTGCGAGCGTGACTGTGAAGCGAGCACAGAATAATGTTTTGGAATTTTTGGTCCAGAATCCTAGAGTATCCCTCAGGTCCAACCCGATGGTTCTGTGAAAAAGCCTACAAGTGTAGATCTTGTGGCAGGAGATCCAGAAGTGCAGCTATTCCAAAGCACCTCCATTAGTACACCAATCCGAAATGACAGAAGCAGTAAATGGAAAAAACGATAGCTGAAGCCTGCTGAGAATTGCCTGCACCGACAGTAAAAGCGCGTACCTCCGCAATCCGGTGCTTTGACGCAGAGGGCTTCCAGGAAGATGTTGAACCCCCTGTGCCAGAACTAATTTTGGCCATGGCTACACCACAGAGAAAACAGTGAATTGTTGACGCCTTGCAATATACATATATATATGAGTCAAGAGCGGAATGTGTTTTTTTTGTCCCTACTGCAAAAACAATGCATTACCTCCTAATCCGTCTTCCTCGCCACAGTAATCACCATTGAGCCTCCGGCTCCCACAGAAACTCCAAGTCAAATTTTACATTCTAGTCTCCCTCTCCCAATATGGCCCCCGGTGGCAGCAGCCTATCCCATAAAGGGACACTGAAACAGACAAACGATCTGTTTTTTTGTTTCTGCACTGCTACAAGTGCTGTGTGCCTGCGTTGCGGGTAAGTGGGGCTGGGGTCCTGCATTTGCTGGGCTCTGGGTCATTGTGGGGTTTTGATGTAGGGGAATGTTGGTGTATGTTTTCATTTTTTTTTTCTCGGTTCCCCTCATCTGTCGTATTTTATTGGTCTCATCTAGTCCTGCTTTAGCGGACTCAGGATTTCCATGGGGGTGGACTCACATGGGAGTCGGCCTCCAATACGGGGACACACAAGTCTTGACCTCTTTATGACTCATTTTGCAATGCTGCGAGCGTCCTGCTCAGTGGACGTTTCGCGCTCCTGGTGTGTGGTTCTTCCCCCGTTGGGGCACGGAGTTGGTGAGCTTCTTCGTTGTTCCTTACCTTGATTGTTTGCCTCCGCTGCATGTTTCTGGTCGGGGGGGTCTGGCGGCTTCGTTAGGAGGGCGCGCCAGATTTCCTCCGGTTTTATAAGTTGTGTAATGGGCGTGCAGTGGGTGGTTTTGTTGGTTCCCTAGCAACATCCGGCCTATTTTACCAGTCGTATTTTCAGAATGGTGCCTGTGTGTATTCACTCGTGTTTGGCAGTCATGGAAGGTGGTTCATCGGCTGTGGCTGATCCGGGCTCCATGGATTTGGCTTCTGGTTCTGGCATGACAGTTCCTCCTATGGATTTATTGCAGAAGATGATTAATTCTGCTGTGGCTGCTGCTTTTCAGGATCAGGTGGCTGTTCCTCCTGTTAAAAAGGCGAATTCTGATGCCGCTCCTGATCTTGACTCTGAGACGGAGGAGGATGTTGACGTCAAGGTACGTTTTGTGCAGGGTGCCGACCTTAAGGTGGTGCTTGGTCACATTCGCAAGAATTTGGTTTTTCCTGATTCTGTTGTGCCTTTGGAGGATGATTTATTTGCGCAATATCAGCGTCCTGAGTCTGAATCTTTGCCCCTTCATTCTTCTGTTTTGAAGGTTTTGGAGACGGAGTGGAAGGATGTGGACAAGGGCTCTTTTCCACGTTTTTTTAATCAACGTTGTCCTTTGCAAGACTTTTCCGTGAAGTTTCCTTCCTCAGTTAAGGTTGATTCATTGATGGCTAATATGTCGTCTCATGGGACCATTGTTTCTGAGGATTCCTCTCATGCTGACCATGTGGTTCGTAAGGTTGATGGTGCGGTTAAGAGCACTTTTGTTGCTGCTAATTTTTCCATCCAGGCGGCGGTCTATTCTTCTTACACCATCCAATCTTTGCTAAAAGACTTTCAGTCATTAGCGGAATTGATGGACCAGGGGAAAGATGTGTCTTCTGCGCTGGCTATGATGGAGCAGCAGGTTTGTCTGCTTTCTGATGTATCATTTGATTCCTTGGGGGCGGCTGCTTCTGCAGCGGTGTCTTCTATCGCTGCGAGGAGGCAGTTGTGGCTCCGCTCCTGGAAGGCTGATGCTACGCAGAAGGGTCTGTTGCTGAATATCCCCTCTACTGGTGTTAAGTTGTTCGGTTCCCCGTTGGATGATATGGTTAAGAAAACGGCAGAAGACCGTAAGCTGCTTGCTTCTGACCGGGCTGGTCGCTTCCGTGCTTTTGGATCACAGAGGGCTTTTGGTCCTTCACGGAGGGGCCGTGTGAGTCAGCCCTTTCGTGGGAGGGGGCGTGGCCAGGGTGCTCCTTCCTTTGACAAATCCTGGTTCTCCGGCGCTTCTACTTCCTCCTCTCCTGCTTCAAAATCATGACTGGATTGCTCCAGGAGTAGGTCCGGTTGGCCGTCGTCTAAGTTTCTTCCGGGACTCTTGGAGCAAGACTGTTTCGGATCGGTGGGTCCTTCAGGTGGTTTCGGAGGGTTTTCGTCTTGGATTTACCCGGACTCCCCCAGACTGTTTCAGGCCCACTCCTTGTCCCAGAGACGCTCTGAAGAAGGTTGTGCTTTTGGAAGGCATCGAATCCCTAGTGCAAAAGAGAGCGGTGATTCCCGTACCAAGGGATCAATTGGGGTTGGGCATTTATTCTATTCTGTTCCTGGTGTCCAAATGCACAGGGGATCTCAGACCTGTGATGGATTTGAAATGGGTGAATATGTTCATTCCTCATCAAACTTTCAAGATGATTTCTCTCCAGGTGACCCTTCCTTTTGTTTCTCAGGTGGATTTTCTGGCCTCGATAGACTTACGGGGTTCATATCTCCATGTGCCTGTACACCCCAACTATCAGAAGTTTCTGTGGTTCTGCGTCCTGGGTCGGCACTATCAGTTCCAGGTATTGCCTTTTGGGCTATGCTATTTGCCCAGGGTATTTACTAAGGTTCTGGCTCCTCTTGTTGGCCATTTACATGGGGAGGGCATTAGTGTTTTTCCTTATCCAGACGATATTTTGATTTCTGCTTCTTCTCTTTCTAAGGCGGAGTTGCATGTCCGGAGGGTGTGCCATGTCCTGGAAAATCACGGATTCCTGGTGAATGTCCCGAAGTCCTCCCTGGTTCCTGCACAGGAATTTACTTACATTGGAGCACTTTTCAAGACTCAGTTGAGGATGGTGTTCCTGCCCCCTGCTCGGATTCTGTCTCTGATCTCTGCTGTTCTCTCCCTGTTGTTGGAGCCTTCTCATCCTGTGAGCGTGTGGTTGAGGGTGCAGGGTCTAATGTCAGCGTCTTTGTTGATGGTGCCTTGGTCTCGCCTTCACATGTATCCGGTGGTGTCCCACATTTTATTGCATTGGGACCCCTGTTCCCTAGATATGAATGTTTTGATCCCTGTGTCATCCGAGGTCTGGGTGGTCCTTGGTTGGTGGTTGGACGAGGTTAATCTGTCTCAGGGTTGCCCATTTCGGATTTTTCCGTCTCATATTCTCACTACAGATGCCAATCTGATGGGCTGGGGTGCTACTCTGGGGGATTCGACGACGCAAGGGGTTTGGTCTCACTCTGTGATGTCCTGTTCGTCCAACTACAGGGAACTGAAAGTGGTTCATTGGGCCTGTTGGCCTTCTCGGATCTTCTGTTGGGTCACCATGTGCAGGTCCGGACGGACAATCAGGTAGGTGATGTTGTATATCAACCATCCGGGGGTTTGCAGCGTTCTTTCCCTCAGTTGCCTCAGTCATTGGATTTGTTCTTGGGCGGAGTTACACCTGGCATCCCTGTCTGCGATTTATCTGCCTGGTCGGTAGAACACTGTGGCAGACTGTCTGAGCCGTGTGTTTCCCTCCATGGGTTCATTGTCCCTGATGCACTTGATGTTCAGGAGGTTGAGGCGGATGTTTGGGTCTCCGGTTGTAGACCTCTTTGTGTCCCAGTCCAATGCCAAGGTCCGCTGCTTTTGCACGATTATGCCTTGCCGGGGTGCTTGGCGTTCCCTTGGCCGCGAGGCCTCTTGTATGCCTTTTCCCCCTGTTCCCCTGATTCCAGCTGTCTTGCAGAAAATCGAGAGGGAGGGGTCCTTTGTCCTTCTGATTGTTCCGGGGTGGTGTCGTCGCCCTTGGTTTCCCCTGTTATTGGAATTGGCTGTGACACCGGGGTGGGCGTTGCCATTCATGCCTTTCCCTTTGTTGGCCCTCTACTTCCGCTTCCTGTGTTCCGATCCCTGGGTCTGCGGGCCTGGCTCTTGAGAGGGAATCCCTGATCCGTGGTGGTTGTTCGTTGGCTGTTGCTGGTGTTATTCAGCAGTCCCGGAGGCCTTCTATGTTAAAATCCTATGCTAAGCATTGAAACAACTTTGCTTCTTGGTGTCTTCGTCGCGATCTGTCTGTGGCTTCTTTGGATCCGGCTCGCATTCTTGATTTTCTGAATGACGGTTTTGAGTTGGGTTTGGCCATTTCTACTGTTCGTGCTCAGTGGGCCGCCATTCGGGCATTTCATGTCCTTCCTTTGGTTTCGGTGGCTCCTTTGGTGGCGCAGCTTTTTAAATCTCTGTCTTTCCAGCGGCCCCATCCTATCCTGTGTTCTCCTCCTTGGGACCTTCCTTTGGTCTTGCGTTCGTTGCAATCTGCTCCTTTCGAGCCTTTGGAAACGGTTGATTTGAAGTTTTTTACACTTAAGGTCGTCTTTCTTGTGGCTATTGCTTCTGCAAGGCGTGTTGGGGGCTTTCCTACGGTCTGCTCCATTTTTGGTTGTTTTGATGGATCGTGTGGCGAGGAAGACGGACGAGGAGGTAATGCTCCGGTTACTTACCAGTAATCTTCATTACTCCGAGTCCTTGTCTTCCTCGCCACAGTATAGTTTCTCTTCCCTCCCGGCCCTTTTGGTGGCTTCATGTATGCAGCTTGGGTTTCAGATCGTTTGTCTGTTTCTGTGTCCCTTTATGGGATTGGCTGCTGCCACCGGGGGCCATATTGGGAAAGGGAGAGGGAGACTAGAATGTAAAATTTGACTTGGATTTTCTGTGGGAGCCGGAGGCTCAATGGTGATTACTGTGGCGAGGAAGACAAGGACTCGGAGTAATGAAGATTACCGGTAAGTAGCTGGGGCATTGCCGTAACCTCTAGAAATTATTCTATAAAATATTCTGTCATTTGAAAGCCTTGACAACTGGAAACGTATCCGTTTTTTTTGTTTTTTAATATCGTATTTTGTTTTGAATGCAAGACCGCCAAGCAAGGAGGGGATAGGATGTAAAAAGTGAGACGTTCCTTTCCAAGTAAAATGATTAGCAAATTCAAACCTCCCTGAGAGATCACGGGTAATCTCTTGATTATGCGGAAAGAGTGGAACTAAAAGCTCTGAGTGGTAGGACCTCCACCTGCGTGGTGGGATCCCCTTCTGCTTGGTGATGAGGTACTGGCACTACACGTTGAATGGCTCCTGTGAAATATAATTTGTAGGCAGGCAATGCTGTGAAGGGCTTTTTTACATCATAACTACAGATTACATTTGAATTTCCCCTGCAATGACAAGACCCAAATCGCTACTTCAAAGAAGCCCGTTAAAAGAGAGGCACAAGAAGTAGCGAACTAAAATATACATTGCCGTAGGGATGGAGAGAGAGAAAAAGAGAGAGAGAGAGAGAGCGCATAACGTGCTCAACACTGAACTACAGAGCACCATAGTAATGAACAGAGAGGGAGAGACGCTTGATAGCTGGATGCAGCATGGTAAACAGGACAGTTCTGTCCAGGAAATTGTAAGGTCCTAGAAAAAAGGTCATTAATGCATTCTCTCACACCGGTCAAGAACAACAGCCAAGAAGTCGTAATCACTTAAATGACGAATTAAACAATTTAAGGTTGCTTGGACCTGTTAATAAGCATACACCATCTAGTCCCAGCAGTAGAGAAAGAATTCAAGCCATGGGAGTGCTTTTTATTTGGCTAGCTGAACCTTAGTCAATGGTGTGGTCGACGGCCACTGACGATGGCGGGTGCCGTAATCACTTAATTGATGAATTACACATGTTTAGGTCTATTAGGCCTGTTATTAAGCTCAATGCACCTTAGAATACTACCTACTTTCTGCTGTAAAGAAATCTTTAGCCACAGGAGTGCTTTGAAAGTCAAAATGTCGCTGATAGCCGCCATCGATGACAGCCTCCATCGACAAGAAAAAGAAAAGTTACTTGCCTGTAACTTTGGTTCTACAGTATTGGTAACTTTCATAGATTCCCATAGCTTGTATCATTGCCTGTTGTTGGAATGGAAGTCCCAGGTAAATAAAAAATACCATGGCAATAGGTACAAAAAAAGAAAAAGGTCTAGGCCTCATCTAATTTTGTAGCATACCCACCTCTTTTTGTAAAAGAGACCAAAAACACTGAACAGCCAATCAGAACAGCCTCACCCCATAGAACCTTCCTGAGAGAGTCTCAGATTTTTGTAGCTGTTGTGTAACAGTATAACAGAAGATGCTAGAGGCTGAGCTTTCCCAGTGGAGGAGGGTGGGCACATGGGAATCAAAGTTACAGGTAAGTGACTTTTTTTCTTACTCCAGTATTGGAACTTTCATAGATGCCCATAACTTGTATCAGAATAGCCAACAGTTAGAACACGCAGATTTTGTGTAATAATACATTGTATAACTTTGTAAAATGTATAACGTCATCAGAGATACCAGTTACCAAAACAGTAGTCAGTAAATATCATTAGATACAAAATGTGCGAAACCAATAACAGGAAGGAGGGTTAGAAGGGAAAGCTCACCGCTTATTGAAGCATCACTACGTGTGGAAGCGTCCAAACAGTAATGATTTTTGAAAGTATGGGCACTGCTCCATGTAGCTGCCCTGCAAATGTCTTTGATAGGCACTCCGGCGAAGAGAGCCGCAGAAGGATCTCGTAGAGTGCGCCTGGACCCGCCCTTCTTGGGGCTCACCGGCTGCTTGGTGACAGTATTCGAAAACGCTGGCAATCCATCATGCAACCCCTTGCTTCGAAAGAGGGAAACCCTGGCAAGGTACACTGAAAGTAACAAAGAGCTGTGTAGATCTTCTGAAATCTTTGGTGTGCTGGAGATAGAATTTTAAACACCTTCGAACATCCAAAGAATGAAGAGCCCTTTCTTCTGGAGTAGTGGGTCGAGAAAAAAAGGATTTGAGAATGACAGGTTCATTCAAATGAAAGTCAGAAGGGACTCTCGGGATAAATTTGGGATTTGTCCTCAGAATCAGAGTGTCCTTTTTAAACTGCAAGAACGGATCCTTGATAGTGAGAGCGTGTAGGTCACCTACCCTCCTGGCTGATGTTAAAGCAAGAAGGAGGGCCACTTTCGGTGAGAGGAATTTAAGGTCCGCCCTATGGCGGCCTCATGAGTTAAGGACTAAGTTGAGCTGCCACAGAGGTGGTGGAGGTCTAACTGGTGGGAAAACTCTAAATAGTCATTTTAAAAACTGTGTCACGATTCTTGCCGACCAGAGGGAAGGACCAGAAGAAGTTCGTCTGAATCTAGAGATAGCTGCCAGGTGCACTTTGATAGAGGAATGAGCGAGACCTGAGTTTGCTAAAGTCAAAATGGAGGGCAAAATTTGATGAGGAGCAGAAGAGAAAGGATGAATGTTCTCTTGCCGGCACCACTGGTAGAAACGCTTCCATTTTAAGCGATAAGGTCTTATTCGTACTTGGTGCACAGGCCTGAGGTAGCACCTCCCTACATTCTTGTGAGATATTTACATTTTGAAATTCTCTGTGCTCAGGAGCCACGCTGTTAACTGAAGCGAGCTCGTATCCGGATGTACCACTTGGCCCTGGGACATCGTCAACAGAGAAGGAATTGGGTGCAATTGAATGGATAATCCAGGGAGAGCAGGAGAAGCTCTGTAAACCAAAACTGGCGGGGCCATGCCGGGGCCAACAGAATCATCCTGCAGGCTTCCGCTTTTAGCTTCTTGAGTAGACTTGGAATTAGTGGAATTGGAGGAAAGGTGTAAACAAAGGCGCCTGACCAGGCCATCGAAAGTGCATTCCTAAATGATCCCTGATGGTGTTCCCTGCTTGTGTAGAGTCAGCATTTCTTGTTCCCCTGGGTGAAAAACAGATCTATGGACGGAGTGCCCAAGAGATTAAAAATTCTTTTCAGAGTGTGATGGTCTAGTTCCCACTTGTGGCTTACCAATTTGAGGCGACTTAGTGTATCCGCCGTCTTGTTTAGGGCACCCGGAAGATGCTCCTCCGAAAGAGAGACCTGATGTTGGATACTCCACTTCCAAAGCTCCTGAGCTTCCTTGGACGGCAGACGAGACCTTGTTCCTCCCTGCTTGTTCACATAATGCATGGCTTCAGTGTTGTCCGTACGGACCAGGACGGTGGATCTTGGGATTCGCAGAAGGAAAGCCTGTAAAGCCAGACAAATCGCTCTGAGCTCCAACAGATTGATGTGGAGAAGGCATTGCTCCGGCTGCCAGTGGCCGCTCACCTGAATGTCTTGTAGTACTGCTCCCAAGCCTTCTAGAGAGGCGTCTGTTGTAAGAATTAGAGGAGCTGGGGTGACTGTGAAGGTGAGACCCTGAGAGATATTGTCTCTGATCGTCCATCAGTTGGCCGCCTCTTTCATAGGCTGATTTATAATTATTTTGTTGTTGAAAGAGCCTTCTGCTTGGCGCCAATGCAGATCCAGTTGTTCTTGGAGAGGGCGCATTCATAGCCTGCTATGCAGAATTAAGGGAATGCAGGATGAGATCGATCCTAGAAGGGACGTGTATAGGCGAACTGAAAGTGACTGTATTTTTTGCAAGCGACGGGGAGAGGCCATCAGTTTTGTCTACCTTTCTTCTGATGGAAACGCTTTGCAGCAGGTTGTGTCCCGAATAGCACCTAGGAACTTGGCTGACTTGGACGGGCACAGGACTGACTTTGCCTTGTTGAGCTGAAGTCCCAGGTGACGGAAGAGTTGATTACATGTTTCGACTGCCTCTGTTGCTGCTTGAGAAGACGGTGCCTTTACCAACAAGTCGTCCAGGTAAGTAAAAACCTGTAGAGTCTGTCTTCTGAGACATTTTTCTCATACCAATGCAGCTCCCAATAGGAGGCTAAACAATGTAATTACACATATAAAGACTGTATTTGCCAATACATAAAAACACAAGAGGGCCAGTAGCACTTGGACTCTCTTTTTTAATGAGCAAAGCATTCATAAAGCATAAAAACTACAAATAATGTAGACATTGTTAGCCTACAGGTTGCATTGTAAACCAATAGCATAGAAAATGAAAACATTTTGAACAAAAATTGGCACCGTGCCTTTAAGGCAGCCATGACCCCTAGCTTCCCATCAATCCTCAGGGGTGACAGTTAAGTCAGTTGTTCTTTCCGGCTCCTTCAGTCAGGGCCCTGGATTCACAGCCCTCTACTTTTTTGACTTTTCTGATCAAAATCTCTTGTTTTATTGTGGTTTTCTTGACTTCAATCGACGTCTTTTGATATTAGAGTGAGGTTTAAACCATTTTTTTGAGGCAGAAAGAACTTTTTTTCTGTCAAAAATGCCTTCTTAAAAATAAAGAGATTTGTAGAGCGCCTGGTTACACCAACTGGTGTGTCCCCACTCTATGGTGAAAGGCGACCGCACAGAGCTAGACAGCGAATGCAGAGATTAGTAGTGACCTAACTCCACACGAAAAAGGTGAGTTTTCAGGTCCTTCCTGAACTTGGATTCCGCTGCCTCCAGCCTAAGACTCAGTGGCAGTTTATTCCAGTTTTGAGGGGCCAGGTGACGAAACGATCTGCCACCCATCCTGGACTTCGAAATCTTAGGTACAGTCATCAGATCTGATCCACAAGATCTCAGCTGCCTAGTGGGCAGATAGTGAGAGACCAAGTCTGCCAGGTATGCCGGGCTCTTACCTTGGAAGATGCGATGGCACACACAGAGTGCCTTAAACATCACCCTCTCTCTAATAGGGAGCCAGTGAAGCGACACCAGAGCCTTCTTCGAAGACGCCCTTCTAGGTAGCATGAGAACCAACCTCACAGCGGCATTCTGCACACATTGGAGCCTATATAAACACACCCCGTCGCACCCAGATACAGCAAATTGCGGTAATCCAGGCGGGAAGTTACCAGGGCGTGCCCCATAGTCTTCCTGGCCGGCACCGGCAGCAGGTCCAAGGTCTTACGGAGGCCTTTTAAAACGCCAAAGCAGGTACCTGCCACCTGTCTTGACTGATACTCAAAAGAGAGTTTAGGATCAAGCCACATGCCCAGGTTCTTCACCTGATTACTCGGTATGGGGGTAGGACCCAAAGTCTGAGGCCACCACGCCGACGACCAAACTTATGGGGTGCGGCCCACGATCAGCACCTCGGTCTTGTTACCGTTCAGCTTCAGGCAATTGTCAGACATCTAGGATGCCAATTCCTGCAGACATGCCGTAAAGTTGAGGGCTGCCGAGTCCAGATCCTGCGTAAGGGACACCACCCATTGTGTTCAATACTTGCCCTGCCTGTGGAAAGAAAAAGGCCAAGTCAGGCACACATGATGTGTGCATTCTCTGCCTTCCTGAATCACACTCTACTGCCTCCTATCAACACTGCAGGAAGTTATCTAAAAGAACCATCAAGGACAGGGAGATAATCCGTTATGGCCTCTCAGAAAGAGGTAGGTCTCCTGTGAAGGCAAAGAGGAGGGCACGTTCGGCGTCGAGGAGCAAGATCCCGATATGTTCCCCTTTGGCATCGGGATCGGCGTTGAAGGCACCGGCGGTGGAGTCGTCATCGAGGGAATTGGCACAGGAGCGCTGCTCTTCAACTTCTAACGCCAAGTCTCTATCAGCGTTAGAACAGCTTCCGGTGTCGAGAGACGATCCTCCGCCGTCGACTCTTCAGCGACAATCGACGTCAAGACACAGATCATCAACGCTGAGACGTAAGTCATTTTCGACTTTGAGACCGAAGTCCACGTCGGCGTCTCAACACAGATCACCGTTGAAGCAGAAATCACCAGATTTCCTATCATCGACGTCGAGGCAGGGGCCTCCGTCGGCATCAGCAAGACACTCGACGTCGAGACAGCAGCAGGAAGAACCTGGGCATGTGGCTTGATCCTAAACTCGCTTTTGAGTATCAGTCCAGACAGGTGGCAGGTACCTGCTTTGGGGTCTTAAAAGGCCTTCGTAAGACCTTGGACCTGCTGCCGGTGCCGGCCAGGAAGACTATGGTGCACTCCCTGGTAACTTCCCGCCTGGATTACGGCAATTTGCTGTATCTGGGAGCGACGGGGCGTGTTTAAATAGGCTCCAATGTGTGCAGAATGCCGCGACAAGGTTGGTTATCATGCTACCTAGAAGGGCGTCCTCTAAGAAGGCACCGGTGTCGCTTCACTGGCTCCCCATTAGAGAGGGTGATGTTTAAGGCACTCTATGTATACCATCGCATCTCCCAAGGTAAGAGCCCGGCATACCTGGCAGACTTGGTCTCTCACTATCTGCCCACTAGGCAGCTGAGATCTTGTGGATCGGATCTGATGACTGTATCTAAGATTTCGAAGTCCAGGATGGGTGGCAGATCGTTTCGTCGCCTGGCCCCTCAAAACTGGAATAAACTGCCACAAAGTCTTAGGCTGGAGGCAGAGGAAACCAAATTCAGGAAGGACCTGAAAACTCACCTTTTTCGTGTGGAGTTAGGTCACTACTAATCTCTGCATTCGCTGTCTAGCTCTGTGCGGTCGCCTTTCACCATAGCGCGGGGACACACCAGTTGGTGTAACCAGGCGCTCTACAAATCTCTTTATTATTGAGAAGGCATTTTTGACAGACAAAAACTATTTCTGTCTCGTCGAGTGAAGTCAAGAAAACCTCAATAAAACAAGAGATTTTTATCAGAAAAGTAAAAAAAGTAGAGAGCTGTGAATCCAGGGTCCTGACAGAAGGAGCCGGAAAGAACAACTGACTTAACTGTCACCCCTGAAGCATGATGGGAAGCTAGGGATCATGGCTGCCTTAAAGGCACGGTGCCAATTTTTGTTCAAAAAGCTTTCATTTTCTATGCTATTGGTTAACAATGCAACCTGTAGGCTAACAATGTCTACATTATTTGCAGTTTTTATGCTTTATGAATGCTTTGCTCATTTAAAAAGAGAGTTCAAGTGCTACTTGCCCTCTTGTGTTATTATGTATTGACAAATACAGTCTTTATATGTGTAATTACATTGTTTAGCCTTCTAGTGGGAGCTGCATTGGTATGAAAAAAAATAAAATATATATATATATATATATATATATATATATATATATATATATATATATATATATATATATATATATATATATATATATATATATATATATATATATATATATATATATATATATATATATATATATATATATATATATATATATATATGTAGACCTGTACATCTATGTTTCCATATATATTTTTTATATTATTTCCGGGGTCTCCGCACATGGGCGGTAATGTTCAGTGCTTATGACTATTGATGAGGATCCCCCGGAAAATAAGCTGTTTTTTTTTTAATTGTTTGTGTCTCAGAGGGTGGAGAAGAAACAGAAGACCCATGACTCATCTTCTCACCAGATGCCACCTCAGTAACCAGTCCTTCCCTCTCCTTTACACCTCAGTGAGGAGATTTGATGGGACTACGCCTGTCAGACCTATCAGAGGTCTTTTGTAAGGCTTTGGCAGGGAGATCTGAAGAAGTTGAAGGTGAAGACTGTTGGAACTGCCCTTCGTGCAGGGTCATCCCCAAACTTTTTGCTTCTTCCTCCCTTATTTTTCCTGACCCATGGCTGTTGGCAATAGGACTCTGAGCACTTTACCACTGCTGACCAGTGCTAAAGTGCATATGCTCTCTATGTAAATTGTTATTCTGATTGGATATACATGTTTGGCATATTTGTATCACCATGAGGTCCCTAGTAAAGTGCACTGGGTGTGCCAGGGCTGGTGATGACAAATGCTACTAGTGGGCCTGCAGCACTGATTGTGCCACCCACAGGAGTAGCTCTAAAAATGGTGTCTCAGGCCTGCCACTGCAGCGCCTATGGGCAGTTTAGAACTGCCATGTCCTCCTGGTCAGTGTCCCCACTGGCCAGGCCTAACCCTTCCCTCTTCGTGCACATCAGTCACCCCTATGGAAGGCCCAAGGTACCCCCCTGGGCAGGGTGCAGTGTATGTGAAAGGTAGAGCATGTACTAGTGCAGGTGACATGCTCTGGTAGTGTATTACAGCCATTTTCGTTTTTCACTATTGTAAGGCTATCTTGCTCCATAGGTTAACATGGGGGCTGCTGGCTACAGTGGTTAACAGCATTTCTTCCCATAGGAACAAGATAGGACATAAGTATCTAGTATCCCTGAACTCAGAATTTAATAACACATCTTTTAGGAAAGGTGGTTTTTAAATAATGTGTTTGAGAACAGCACTTTTAGAAAGTTGCTGTTCTCTTGTCTGACCCTTCTGTGTGCCTGGGCCTGTTTGTGTATTGACTGTCTGGTTTGTGAGTGACAGGGGCTGGGGAATTCCCCCAGAGGCTGGATGAGTCAGCACTAGGCTGAATGAATGCAATTGCAACCTGAGTGGTGGGAGGAGTTAGCACCTGGGCTGAATAGGGCTGTGCCTGCCTGCCACAATGCTGGCTCCACCTCCTGCTGGGCGGCTGAGGACCCTGCCCCTCACTCTGAAAGGAAAGATGCAGCCAGCAAAACAAAGTGCTCAGGATCCACCCAGAACTGGTTCAGACCGGGCTCAGGGCCCACATGCACAGAGAGAACAAAGACTTTAGGGGTATAAGTACAGGACCCCTGACAACAGAAAATTAGATCATCCTGGAATCAAGAAAGAACCTCTGCCAAGGAGAAAGCTGACTCTGAAGAAGGAAGACTGTCCTGCTGTTGCTCTGCTGGACTGACCTGCTGTTGCTTTGCTGCCAAGGAGAGGGGAAGGACTTTGCTGTGAGCTGTGTCCCCTGTCTTGAAGGAATCTCCAAGGGCCTGAGAAGAGCTGGCTCCCTGTTTTTGAAGTCCCAGGAACAAAAGGACTTCACCCCCAGTTTCCCTGAACTCTGCCGAGAGAGTTCTGTCCTCCCTAGAGTGCTTGATCCAGTTATGGGGCCTCTGGAAGTTGAACCTAAGCTGGGAAGCTTGAAACTAAGCTTGAGAGACTTTTGAAGCTGAAAAGTGTTGCATCGCTCGCTTGCGGAGCGCATCCCTGGCAGTGCGAGAAGTTTCCCGCCGCTACGAAGGTCGAGATCGGCGCAGCGCCTGACGCCGCTGCCGGAGTCGTCGCATCCTTCGTTTGCGGGACGCACCAGACCGGTGCGGGAGAATCGAACATCGCTGCGAGTGTCGTCGCAGAGCCTGTCGTCGCTGGGTGAGATCGCCGCACCGCTTGCTTGAGGACCGCATCACGTCGCTGCGAGCATCGTCGCAGAACCATCGCATCGAGGAGCTGCGAGAGAGAGGATCACCACTGGACCGCGCATCGTCGCCCCGGAGATCGTCGCAGCCCCTACGAGATCATCGCATTGTGCCTTTGCGAGAACAGACTTCCTACGGAACCTACGCACCGGAATCCACGCAAGCGGCCTTCCTCCCCATACAGACCAGATTCGTCGCAACACGCCCGCTGCTGCAGCGGGGCTGTCGCATCGCCTCCCCAGGGTCTCAGGAGTAACGCATCGCTTGTTTCCACCGCACCAGCCTCCTGCTTGTGGAACTTTGTTGCATCTAAAAGGTACTGTGAGTAAACGTGACGCAACTGTGAACTTTCCACGCATCTGTGGATTATTTTAACGCAACTTAAAGAACTTTGATTACAACCTGAAGAACTCTTTTGAAACCATATTCTTGAACGGTGTATGTTGGATTTTTTGTCATTTTGGTCTTGTGTAGTTTAGAATAAATATCTTTATTTTCCTAAACTGTTGTGGAATCAGTTTGTGGTGTTTTCACTGTGTTACTGTGAGTGTTGGTACAAATACTTTACGCATTGCCTCTGGTTAGCCTAGACTGCTCAGGCCAAGCTACCTAGAGGGCGAGCAGGGGTTATCTAAGAGGGTTATCTCCTTGCCCTGAGTAGAAGCAAGGGTCCCTATTTGGACAGTGGTACCTACCTCTGCCAACTAGAGACCCCCAGTTCTAACATTGGTGGTCAGGCGGTGGGATTTGAACTTGTATTTGTACTTGACCCACAGTAATTGGTGTACATCACTAGTGAGTGCAGACCACTACGCCACCGCATACTACGGTTAAGCTTTTTTTTGTTCTATTTTTGATATTAACCCTGAAAGAACCCAAGCATCATGTCTCAGAATGGTAAACCAGAAGTGATGTTGCAGAACTAGAGTTTGATATTGAAATGTTAAGTGATTACAAAGTAGGTCAGCTCAGGCAGTTCTGCAGGAACTTTGGATGCCCCATGAAGCGCTGCTCCAAGAAGGAGTAGCTACAGGAGGCCTTAAGGGCCTGGTGGGAGACCAAAGAGGCTGGGAAGACAGGTGGTGCAGAAGTGGATGAGGATGCACAAAGGGATGGTTTCAGGCCACAGGATCTGCCTGTGTCCAGAGCAGTCTCAAGGGCTGGCAGCAACCATTCAGCTGAAAGTTTTTCCCCAGAGGAGTTGGAGGAAAACCAAAGGGCTCGAGATCATAAGTTAGAAATGTTGAGGCTTGAAATGAAGATGAAGCAAATGGAAAAAGAAAGGGCGGCGGAGGAGAGCAAACATGCCCGTGCCCTGGAGGAATTGAAATTGACCTTGGCCCATGAATTAAGAATGAGGAAGCTTGAGTTGGAGCTCAAGAGGCGTGAGGCCATGAGGGTCTCAGCTGAAGAAGAAACATGGGTAGCTCAAGAGAGGAGCTTTGCTGAGTTCGAGGTGGAGTCCAGCTCAGATGGTAGCAGCATGGTTATGATATCTAGTGCTGAGAGAAAGGTACAAACACCCAGAGATGGGGCACCTGACTTGAGGGAGGGGGTCAACATACACCAGGGGGTTCAGGTTTATGATGTAGTTCCAGTGGAGTGCAGTGTCCTTGAAGTAGATTGGGGGACTGGCACAGGGGACCATATTCCCAGTGGTTGGAGGGACACTCTACTGACTCTAGATGAGAGGTACAGGGAGAGGGGTTCCCCCGTGGTAGAAACCTTGGTGTGTGTGAGTGAAGACCAGCCAGAAGAGTGTGGGTTGTGTGACAGAGACAGTCAGATACTGTCTTGCCAGTCTCAGGAGAGTGGTGTGGGGTACTTGTGTGAAGCACTGGAGGGTGAGACAAAGGGTAGCGTGGTTAAAAATTGTGGGGGGCTGTGTGATTCACTTTTTGGAGAGCATATTTTAAGTCCCTGTTTTCCAGAGCTATGCCAACACCCGGTGGAGTGTGAGTTCTCTGACCCCAGAGAGCTTGCGTTGGAGGCAGACCTCTTGGTGAATTCCAGAGAGTCTGAGGAGGCATTGGGGAGTGATCCCAAAAGGAGTGGCTTAGATATCTTCCAGACCTGTGAGGTGGAAGAGGTTCAGTGTAGCCCGGTTAGGTCCCAGTGTAGTGGGAGGGGTGTAGGGGCTCATGTCCGGTCTCAGTGGAGAAGGAATGAGTGTGGGACGGTGTGTCTCACGGTGCCCGAAACCCAGTCTCAGGGCCTGGAGGGTTCCTTAAGGGAACACCAGGTTGGGGACCTAGACTGTACTTGTAGGCCATTTGAGGAGGATCTACCAGTGTCTGTTGAACGGGGAGTGCCTGTAACCAGGCCTCCATCAGTTCTGGTGTTTGGCAGTGCTGCTCCATTTGGGAGGGTACAGAAGTCCAGACTGAGGGGTGAGAGGGGGAAGGAGTCCCCAGTGGGTGAACCATTGGGTCAGGGACCAGTCAGAAGGGCTGAGTCTCCCAGGAGTGACCATGGTGACACCACTTCTGTCCTGGGGGATCTTCCCGCACTGTCAGGTGGACAGGGGTCGGGAGATCTGCGCCAGGCAGACTGTCACAGGACACATGAGTTGTGTGCCACCCTCAAGGGGGTACTATGTGAGTCCCCAGAAGTCCTGGCGTGCCAGGCGAAGGCACAACCGCAGGTTTTGGTCCCTGAGTTGGGAAATCAGGTTCAGGATCGGCCTGACCTGGAAGGGAGAACATCTGTAACCAGTGTCCTGACCAATATGGTTCCCAGGGGTACCCCTCCAGTTGGGAGGGTGCAGCGCTCTGGAAGGGGGTGCAGAGGGAGGGAGCACTCGCCTCTGACCCCGGTGCAACCTGAGGGGTTAAACCCTAGGTTGGGAGACCAGTTGCTGGAGGGAGGTCCTGAACTGGTAGGAAAGTTGTGTTCTTGGTTGTCTTGGTGGACGGATACAGGTCCGGGACTGGTGGGTCAGTGCCAGAGTGTCAGACCTGAACTGACAAGAGAGAGAGTGGACAAAGGGTGCCAAGCACCTGGGGCTACTGCCCCCCACCCTCTGATGCCACAGGGGTTTGAGAGCCATGAGAGGCATGAGGCCTGGGTCTCATCCCTGATCACTGTTGGTGGTCACTGTGGCTTGCTGTTGGTCTGTTGGGACACACCTGTGAGGAAAGTAAGGTTAGGTGCTGCACAGGTGGTGTCCACAGGTGAGGTGAAGGGTTCCATATGGATTGGCATGGTGGACCCTGAGAGTATGGATAGAGTGATACAACTAGGTTCAGGAAGGCGTAGAACAGGAATAGTGCCCTGCCGTTTGGGCCAGGTTCCGTGTTCTATCGCCTTCAGCAGGGAATCCCATCGAGGTATCGTTTGGTCTACCCTGGCTTTAGGCTGGAAGGGGGTTGTGTTGGAACTGGCCCTTCTTGCAGGGTCATCCCCAAACCTTTTGCTTCTTCCTCCCTTATTTTTCCTGACCCATGGCTGTTGGCAATAGGACTCTGAGCACTTTACCACTGCTGACCAGTGCTAAAGTGCATATGCTCTCTATGTAAATTGTTATTCTGATTGGATATACATGTTTGGCATATTTGTATCACCATGAGGTCCCTAGTAAAGTGCACTGGGTGTGCCAGGGCTGGTGATGACAAATGCTACTAGTGGGCCTGCAGCACTGATTGTGCCACCCACAGGAGTAGCTCTAAAAATGGTGTCTCAGGCCTGCCACTGCAGCGCCTATGGGCAGTTTAGAACTGCCATGTCCTCCTGGTCAGTGTCCCCACTGGCCAGGCCTAACCCTTCCCTTTTCGTGCACATCAGTCACCCCTATGGAAGGCCCAAGGTACCCCCCTGGGCAGGGTGCAGTGTATGTGAAAGGTAGAGCATGTACTAGTGCAGGTGACATGCTCTGGTAGTGAATTACAGCCATTTTCGTTTTTCACTATTGTAAGGCTATCTTGCTCCATAGGTTAACATGGGGGCTGCTGGCTACAGTGGTTAACAGCATTTCTTCCCATAGGAACAAGATAGGACATAAGTATCTAGTATCCCTGAACTCAGAATTTAATAACACATCTTTTAGGAAAGGTGGTTTTTAAATAATGTGTTTGAGAACAGCACTTTTAGAAAGTTGCTGTTCTCTTGTCTGACCCTTCTGTGTCCCTGGGCCTGTTTGTGTATTGACTGTCTGGTTTGTGAGTGACAGGGGCTGGGGAATTCCCCCAGAGGCTGGATGAGTCAGCACTAGGCTGAATGAATGCAATTGCAACCTGAGTGGTGGGAGGAGTTAGCACCTGGGCTGAATAGGGCTGTGCCTGCCTGCCACAATGCTGGCTCCACCTCCTGCTGGGCGGCTGAGGACCCTGCCCCTCACTCTGAAAGGAAAGATGCAGCCAGCAAAACAAAGTGCTCAGGATCCACCCAGAACTGGTTCAGACCGGGCTCAGGGCCCACATGCACAGAGAGAACAAAGACTTTAGGGGTATAAGTACAGGACCCCTGACAACAGAAAATTAGATCATCCTGGAATCAAGAAAGAAACTCTGCCAAGGAGAAAGCTGACTCTGAAGAAGGAAGACTGTCCTGCTGTTGCTCTGCTGGACTGACCTGCTGTTGCTTTGCTGCTAAGGAGAGGGGAAGGACTTTGCTGTGAGCTGTGTCCCCTGTCTTGAAGGAATCTCCAAGGGCCTGAGAAGAGCTGGCTCCCTGTTTTTGAAGTCCCAGGAACAAAAGGACTTCACCCCCAGTTTCCCTGAACTCTGCCGAGAGAGTTCTGTCCTTCCTAGAGTGCTTGATCCAGTTGTGGGGCCTCTGGAAGTTGAACCTAAGCTGGGAAGCTTGAAACTAAGCTTGAGAGACTTTTAAAGCTGAAAAGTGTCGCATCGCTTGCTTGCGGAGCGCATCCCCGACAGTGCGAGAAGTTTCCAGCCGCTACGAAGGTCGAGATCGGCGCAGCGCCTGACGCCGCTGCCGGAGCCGTCGCATCCTTTGTTTGCGGGACGCACCAGACCGGTGCGGGAGAATCGAACATCGCTGCGAGTGTCGTCGCAGAGCCTGTCGTCGCTGGGTGAGATCGCTGCACCGCTTGCTTGCGGACCGCATCACGTCGCTGCGAGCATCGTCGCAGAACCATCGCATCGAGGAGCTGCGAGAGAGAGGATCACCGCTGGACCGCGCATCGTCGCCCCGGAGATCGTCGCAGCCCCTACGAGATCATCGCATTGTGCCTTTGCGAGAACAGACTTCCTACGGAACCTACGCACCGGAATCCACGCAAGCGGCCTTCCTCCCCATACAGACCGGATTCGTCGCAACACGCCCGCTGCTGCAGCAGGGCTGTCGCATCGCCTCCCCAGGGTCTCAGGAGTAACGCATCGCTTGTTTCCACCGCACCAGCTTCCTGCTTGTGGAACTTTGTTGCATCTAAAAGGTACTGTAAGTAAACGTGACGCAACTGTGAACTTTTCACGCATCTGTGGATTATTTTAACGCAATTTAAAGAACTTTGATTACAACCTGAAGAACTCTTTTGAAACCATATTCTTGAACGGTGTATGTTGGATTTTTTATCGTTTTGGTCTTGTGTAGTTTAGAATAAATATCTTTATTTTCCTAAACTGTTGTGGAATCAGTTTGTGGTGTTTTCACTGTGTTACTGTGAGTGTTGGTACAAATACTTTACGCATTGCCTCTGGTTAGCCTAGACTGCTCAGGCCAAGCTACCTAGAGGGCGAGCAGGGGTTATCTAAGAGGGTTATCTCCTTGCCCTGACTAGAAGCAAGGGTCCCTATTTGGACAGTGGTACCTACCTCTGCCAACTAGAGACCCCCAGTTCTAACAAAGACCTACCCCTTTTCTGTGATCTCCTAGAAGACGTCGCAGAGGAGACATCATCACTGTCACCTGAAGCAGGATCTTTCCGTGACTTCAATTTTTGTAGGCAGGTGAGCAGACGTCCCTAATGGTCCCGCAAGGTTTTTGCATAGAAGGTCCTAGAAATCTTGCAGTCAGTAGCCTTGTGGTCGGATACAAACAATAAATATAGTCATTATGTTTGTCCTCCACATAAAGCCTCTTTTTGGAGCAGGTGGCATAAGCCTTGAACAGAGCCTTCTTTTCCGTATCAGACATAATGTAGATTTGAAGAGTTGAGAAGTTGAAGAATGAAGAAAAAACTGAGCAGAGCTCAGTGGAGACTCCCTTGCACAATGTGCGGTAGGAAATCTGAGGCTCTGAGGCTCTCGCAGGAAGGTTCTATGGGGTGAGGCTGTTCTGATTGGCTGTTCAGTGTTTTTGGTCTCTTTACAAAAATAGGTGGATATTCTACAAAATGAGATGTATCATCCTATCTCCTGAGGCGGAAGCTGGGAGTGCGAATTGAGCTATTTTTAAAAACAAATTCTATTGCCACTTTAACTCTATGTTTTTAAACTCACCACGCTTGCAAAGCATTTCAGGGCACTTGCTCGCCCCTGATATGCCCGCGCAGCGGACTCTAGCGCTGCCGCGAAGCCTGACCTGAACACTCCTCCTGACGCCATTACCGGCGAGGACAGAGGCCACCCTCCTTTTTAGGCCACCCTCCTTTTTAGGCCACGCCCCTTTTTAGGCCACGCCCACTGTCGCTGGTACATAAGACGCTGATTACAAGCACCAGAACCAGAATCATCCTATCTCCTGAGGCGGAAGCCGGGAGTGCGAATTTTGCTATTTTTAAAAATAAATTCTATTGTCACTTTAACTCTGTGTTTTTAAACTCACCACGCTTGCAAAGCATTTCAGGGCACTTGCTCGCCCCTGATCGGCCCGCGCAGCGGACTCTAGCGCTGCTGCGAAGCCTGACCTGAACACTCCTCCTGACGCCATTACTGGTGAGGACAGAGGCCACGCCCCTTTTTTAGGCCATGCCCACTGCCGCTGGTACATAAGACGCTGATTACAAGCGCCAGAACCAGAATCATCCTATCTCCTGAGGCGGAAGCCGGGAGTGCGAATTGCGCTATTTTTTAAAATAAATTCTATTGTCACTTTAACTCTGTGTTTTTAAACTCACCACGCTTGCAAAGCATTTCAGGGCACTTGCTCGCCCCTGATCGGCCTGCGCAGCGGACTCTAGCTCTGCCGCGAAGCCTAACCTGAACACTCCTCCTGACGCCATTACCGGCGAGGACAGAGGCCACGCCCCTTTTTTAGGCCACACCCCCTCCACTCCACCCCCCTCCTTCCGCATAAACCATGTGCATCTGACGGAAGCGCAGCGGACGAGCGCATCAGGAGCGCCTAAGGCAAGCCCGTCTGCGCCCGTCTGCGTCCGTCTGCGCCCGTCCGCGCCAGACCGAGCCCTGAGCCCAGGACCCCTGCTTCGGTCACACCTTCTCCCCTGAGGTATACCCAGGAAACCCTCCTCAAACTCAGGGACTCTTCCTCCGCTCCCTGTCGCAGCATCATCTCCCGAAAGGATGGACATTCCTGCTGCGCAAACTGTCCATATAGGCTCACTCCACGACTCCCCCTGAAACCACGCTGGCTCAATATGGCTCTACTCAATTGCAGATCCCTCCCGAAACACCAAGCAGAAATCAACATGCTTCTGCAGGATTCTGAGATTGAGATCCTCTTTCTCACTGAAACTTGGATCAACCCCAACTTTGACCCAGACATAATTCAAACACTCCCCTCGGGCTACCTTATCAAGCACCAGGACAGACCCTCCGGGACTGGAGGTGGGATAGCGATCATCTACTGTGATCACCTGTCTTGCCATTTCAAGGACAGCCCAATTCAGGACTGTGAAAATGGCCAGTTCTCTATCCACCTGCCACCATCCACAACCCTCTCGGGGATATTAGTCTACCTTCCCCCAGGACAGCAACGACTTTTTTGCAACTCCCTTGTGGAATCCGTCTTCTCTCTTGCTTGCCTGGCCCCTAACTTTACGGTCTTAGGAGACCTAAATCTCCATTTTGACGACCTGACAAACAAAACAGCTGTTGACCTTAAAGAAGACCTAGCCTACCTTAACCTCCACTTGAAAAGCAACCAGCCCACCCATTCTAAGGGCCACCTATTGGACCCTATATTCACTAACCTCACAAGACTAGTCGTGAATACCCCCCTCCCTGTCCCCTGGTCAGACCATTTCTTAATCCCTTTTAAGCTTCAACTTTCGGCTGAAGCACCGGAGAGACCTCCTCCCCAAGCACCATCCCGCCCTTGGCATAAACTGGATACGGCCTCATGGGCCCAAGCACTTGCCTCTACCTCACCAGTGCTGGACCCAGACCCCTCCAGAGCAGACGTTCTACTACGCGGCTGGATCGATCAATCCCTTGACGCTATCCTTCCCGTCAAACCCCTCCCCAGTAAAAAGAGAACCCTCAAATCTCCTTGGTTCACCCAAGAACTACGCCAACTCAGGAAAAAGTGCAAAAAGCTTGAGCCCCTTTGGAGAAAGGACTGGGCGACTGAAAGCAAAAACGAAAACAGGTCCGCCATGAAGCACTACAAAACCTGTATAAAAAACACCCAGGCAACCTTCTTCGAGGAAAAAATACTAGCTGCAGCTAACTCTGCCAAAGAAACCTATCGCATCGTACGCCTTCTCACTAAAACCCCAGACCCTTTGCCCACACCAGACCAATCGGGCACCGGATGCAACCAGCTAGCTGAGTTCTTTGCAACAAAAATTATTAATATCCTCAAATCCCTCCCATCTCCCATTACTTCCCAACTCCCCGCTACCCCCCCCAACACCCCCCCCTTGTCCCGAGGCTCCACGCCTCCAAACATTCTCCCAGGTCACCACAGAACTATTCCTGGCAGCTTTACAATCCGTGAAGAGGGGGCTCCATCAGATCCAGCTCCTATGAGCAAACTAAAACTGGTCGCCGCCACTGTCGCCCCTCTCCTCACCCACCTGATTAATGCTTCCCTTACACTAGGCACTGTTCCAGCCAACTGGAAAAAAGCTACAGTCAGGGCACTTCTCAAAAAACCCCATCTCGATCCAACGGACCTATCCAATTTTAGACCGATCTCTCTCCTCCCGGCCATCAGCAAAGTGGCCGAGCGAATTGTCAACCACCAACTATCCCTCTTCCTGGAATCCAAAAATCTCCTGCGCCAATCCCAGACAGGGTTTAGACCTGGACAGGGAACAGACACCGCCCTACTAGCCGTGGTTGAGGAGGCAAGAACCATCATAGAGGCAGGAGGATCAGTGGCAGTGATCCTCCTCGATCTGGGTGCCGCCTTCGACACGGTGGATCATGCCATCCTCATCCTCCGGCTCAGCTTGGTAGGAGTTTCAGGCACCGCCCTGTCCTGGATCAAATCCTTCCTTGAAGGCAGAACCTTTCAGGTGTCCGATGGCACAGTTATGTCCAGAGCTCTCCCTCTCCAGTGTGGGGTCCCCCAGGGCTCCTCCCTGAGCCCCACACTTTTTAACGTCTACATGTCCCCTCTAGAGGACAGTATACCCCCATTAGGCATAAAAACAGTCATGTTTGCCGATGACACCCAACTGGTGGTGTCCATAAACCAGTCTAGTAAAAGCCTGGACAACCTGGCAGCTTGTCTTGAGAACATCTTCCACTGGATGTGCGAATCACGCCTGAAATTAAATGGAGAGAAATCCGAGATCCTCCTCTTGGGAAACCCAGGCAAACTTCCTCCATCCCGCTCTTGGCCACTCTGCATGGGATCACCTCCCACCCCCAAATCAGAAGTCAAGAGCCTTGGTATCTGGTTGGACCAAGAGCTCAACTTTAAAGCCCAGGCCAGAAAAACCACAGGCATCTGCATTGGCCTCATTCAAACAGCGCAGAAGATCCTCCACTTGATCCACTTCCAATCCAGGAAATTGCTCATGCAGGGGCTGGTGAACTACAGATTAGATTACGGAAACGCTCTTTATCAAGGGGCCCCTGCATCAGTTATTAACAGACTGCAATACGCCCTAAACGCAGCTGCCAGATTCTTAACCGGGACCAAATCTAGATGCTCCCCCAAACCGGCCCTCAAAAGCCTACACTGGCTCCCGATTAAGGAAAGGATCACCTTTAAGACCCTTTGCATTTCACACAAAATAATGCAAGGCAGAGGCCCGCCTATCCTGAAATCCCTCGTCAAACCCCATCAGTCTAACAGACAACTCAGATCAGACTCCCTCTCCCTGGCCAGCGTCCCCAGAATAAAAAAGGCCCGCTCAGGGGGGCGATTGTTCTCCTACAATGCTCCAAAACTGTGGAACTCCCTTCCACTTTCCATCCGAAGTGAACACAACCTACTTGCCTTCCGTAGGCAACTAAAAACATGGCTCTTCCCATAATACTTCACCTCCTCTTCTCCCCCTCCGGAACAATAGGTCGATTGACAGCGCTGGGACGCCCCAGGGTAGCTACGGGCTTTATAAATCCACATTCAAATTCAAATTCCTGTACCTATTGCTATGGTATTTTTTATTTACCGGGGACTTCCATTCCGACGACGGGGAATGATACAAGCTATGGGAATCTATGAAAGTTCCAATACTGGAGTAAGAACCTGTTCTCACCACAGTCTACCACAGTCATTGAACACCACCATAACTGACGTCGACCCTCAGCAGTGATGTGCTTTGGTAAACTTCTTATGGGGCAATCTTCAACTCTCACACACAAAGTCAACACAGCCCTCGTAGACGGGGTGGGGGCCCGAAGACGCTATGTGCAGTACAATGTTGTATGGTAATAACATTGCTGTCAACGCCGACATCATTGGCGTTGGGGAAAATATTAAGAGACCTAAATTCTGGCCTTGCTGTTGATGGCGTGCGACTACCGTCATTGACCACCATAACCATATGGTCGACGACAACCCTTAGCAATGGGGTTGATGCGAAGTGCCAATAGGGACGCCGTTGACTGATATGCACTGAAGTTGATGTAGCCTAGGCCAATAGGATGGGCGCTTTCAACAAGGCTATGTGCAGTCTGGTGGAGCTCAGGATGTTGAGTCGTAAACAATATAGCCGCCAATGCTGTGTAGACATCACTGGCGTTGCATAAACAGTGTGTACTTTGTATTTCCCCTGTAAACTGCCTCCTCTGTGACTCAAGATGAGGTTTTAAAAAGGACCCTCTTAAAAAGTCTGGAGCAGTTTGCCCCTTTGACATTTTTCCTTTATGACTCTTTCAAGTAATCAAGTCTTTTGACACCATAAAAGCAGCCTTCCCTCTTACTAAATGATGAGGGAAAAGGCAGTTTAAGTAGCCCCTGAAAGGAATATCCACATGAAAAAAGATATCTCCACCACAGAGTCAGTGATCAAGAAAGCACCTGTTGAAGGCATTTCCATATATATAAAAATACAGTTTTAAAATACCAAATGGTAGATAACTGAGCAGAGCTCAGTGAGACTCCCTTCCCACGACGTGCGTTAAAAGATCTGAGGGACTTAGCCTCTGTTGGTAGTGTTCTAGAGGGTGCTGGTGACTGATTGGTTGTAGTTTGAGTTTGGGCCTTTTTTTTAATAAGGACGTAGATAGGCAATTAAACTGTATTATTTTCATTGACATTATAGCCTATAATTCTTATACATACTGCTTTATTATAGTACTGTGGGACTCCCACCTCGACGACGGTGATGATTCAAGCATGTGAATCTATGAAAGATCCAATACTGGATAAAGTTTCTAACTCTCATTCTCACACATTCCACTTACCTCTCACATTCTCCTGCTCTCTATGATGCTGCCCCAGATCATCCATTGTATACCCCACACTTGTCTGTGGTGCTAATTTTATTTCCGATGTACACCACAGATAGCATAGGGGTAAAAATTACTATTCCCACTCCAAAGAGCGCAACAGTAGGGAAAGCGTTGGATAGCGTAAGGTTGAAAATTACTATTCCCACTCCAGTGAGCGCAACAGTAGGGAAAGCGTTGGATAGCGTTGGGGTAAAAATTACTATTCCCACTCCAGTGAGTGCAACAGTAGGGAAAGCGTTGGATAGCGTAGGGGTAAAAATTACTATTCCCACTCCAGAGAGCGCAACAGTAAGGAAAGCATTGCATAGCGTAGGGGTACAAATAACTATTCCCACTCCAGAGAGTGCAACAGTAGGGAAAGTGTTGGATAGCGTAGGAGTAAAAACTACTATTCCCACTCCAGTGAGTGCAACAGTAGGGAAAGCATTGGATAGCGCAGGGATAAAAATTACTATATCCACTCCAGTGAGTGCAACAGTAAGAAAAGCGTTGGCTAGCGTAGGGATAAAAATTACTATTCCTACTCCACAGAGTACAACAGTAGGGAAAGCGTTGGATAGCGTAGGGATAAAAATTACTATTCCCCCTTCAGTGAGTGCAACAGTAGGGAAAGCGTTGGATAGCGTAGGGATAACAATTACTATTCCTACTCCAGAGAGTGCAATAGAAGGGAAAGCGTTGGATAGCGTAGGGGTAAAAATTACTATTCCCACTCCAGTGAGTGCAACAGTAGGGAAATCGTTGGATAGTGTAGGGGTAAAAATTACTATTCCTACTCCAGAGAGTGCAACAGTAGGGAAAGCGTTGGATAGCGTAGGAGTAAAAATTACTATTCCAACTCCAGAGAGTGCAACAGGAGGGAAAGCGTTGGATAGCATAGGGGTAAAAATTACTATTCTCACTCCAGTGAGTGCAACAGTAGGGAAAGAGCTGGATAGCGTAGGGGTAAAAATGACTATTCCCACTCCAGTGAGTGCAATAGTAGGGAAAGTAAATACTTCATATATAAATATAAATAACATAAATATTAATACCAATTACAAAATAATTAAAATATTTTACAATTTTATAAAATATATTAATTAATCAATTAAAATTACGAATACAAATTAACTAATAATAAAAATTACCTACTAAATACTAATTATTTACCAATTACCAATAAATTAATTTACAATCTAAAAATAAATAAAAATTAGACACAAAAAATATTTAAAGAATGTAATTACTTACAATTAAATTACTTCCCAAGCTATTCCCCTATAAACACACAACCCACTAAAGAAAAAAATGTAATAAAAGTAACATATTTATCAATTATTCAATTACAATAAATTACAAATTATATTTTAATTAATTACCAATTAATAATTAATTAATAATTAATTCAAAATAAATACCAATAAATAAAATAACATATTTAATTAATTATAATTAAATTACTTCCCACCCTATTCCCCTATAAACCCACAACCCGCTACAGAAAATAAATTACTAAAATTAACATATTTATCAATTAATCAATTAAAATTAATTACCAATTATATTTTAATTAATTACCAATTAATAATTAATTACCAATTAATTCTAAATAAATACCAATAAATAAAATAACATATTTAATTAATTATAATTAAATTACTTCCCACTCTATTCTCCTATAAACCCACACCCGCTACAGAAAATAAATTACTAAAATTAACATATTTATCAATTAAAATTAATGACCAATTATATTGTAATTAATTACCAATTACTAATTAATTAACAATTAATTCTAAATAAATAAAAATAAATAAAATAGCATATTTAATTATAAATAAAAAAACTTCGCCCCATTCCCCTATAAACCCACAACCCGCTAGAGAATTATATTACACAAAAATTAAAAATGAATATTAACTTACCTTAAATTCGATATTTTTGTTATCTCTATTCTGTCTAGGCGATATTATGTCCATTCTATATTTTTGATTCGATATTATGTCCATTCTATTCAATATTAAAATTTCCTAATCAATATTTTGGTAGTCTATATCTAGTCGATATTGTGTCTATTCTATATTTTTTACTCGCTATTATGTCTAGTCGATAATAAAAACTCAATATTTTGACTCTATACCGAATATAAGATGCAATCACTACAATAATGTACTAAAAATGCTCGTCCGGGGAGGAGGGAGGTGTGCTTATGACTTTGATTAGTATACCCCTGGAAGAGAACTAGGATTACAGTTAAATAACTAATCCTTCCCTTCCAGTGGATACTCATCAATAGTCATAAGCACTGAATAGAGTAGCAAGCCCATACCCACTACCTTGCCGACGAGCAAATAGTATTGAAAAACAGGTAACAGAGCATCTTAACATGACATCAAGCAAATAAATTCCGCAGTGAGGCTTGCCCAACTTGGGCATCCGCCTGTGCATCAGAATCCAAGCAGTGATGGAGGGTGAAAGTATGAACCAAGCGCCAAGTTGTTGCTTTACAAATTTCTGACATAGGAACATTTCTCAGTAGGGCCGTAGTAGAAGCTTTCCCCCTGGTAGAATGTGCTTTGGGTTTGCCCTGAAGAACCAGTTGGTAGGAAAAAGATATGCACAAAACTATCCATCTAGAGATGGATCTTTCATAAGCTGCTGAACCGGTATTTATGACACCATAGTTAACAAACAACCGGCCTATCTTTCTCAAGGACTTAGTTTTGTCATGATAAAATGTCAAAACACTCTTGAGGTCTAAAGGTCTAAAGAATGGAGGGACCTCTCCGGGGGAGTAGAGGGATTGGGGAAAAAGGTGGGAAGAGTGATAGCCTGATTGATGTGGAAATCGAGACCACCTTCGGAAGGAAACTCAGATGGGTCCTTAAAAATGTTGGCATTAAAAACAGTATAAGATTACCTACAACACAAAGCCTGGGTCTCACTAACCCTGCGGGCAGAAGTGATAGCGACTAAAAAGGCCCTTTTCCATGATAAATGTTGCAGAGAGGCCTTGTGAATCGGCTCAAAAGGAGCACCCATAAGTTTTGTAAGGACTATCTTGAGCTCCCAAGGAGGAGATGGTGATCTCGCTTGTAAACCTTTTTTATCCCTTCAAGGAAACCTTTAAACACTGACATTTAAAAAAAAGAATTCTGTGTAGCAGATTTGCTGTATGCAATGATAGCTGCTAGATGCACTTTAATTGAAGAGAACTGCAGACCAGACTTGGCCAAATGTAGTAGGTATGGCCACATTACCTCCTCTTGAGCCTTTACTGGATCATGAGCATTGTCCCTGCACCACAAGTAGAACCGCTTCCACTTGAAAGCATAGGATTTTCTGGTGGGAGGTCTCTTGGCTTCCTTCAGGTTAGGAAGTCTAGCTGTCCAGGAGCCATGCTGTCAATCTCAGGGATGACAGATTGGGATGAAACACTCTCCCCTCGTTGTTGGACAACAGATCTGGATGGCAAGGCAAACTCCGGTGTGGCACCTCGGATAATTGCAGGTCCGGGTACCACCACTGACACGGCCACTCCGGAGCTATTAGGATCATTCTGGTGTTGGTCCTGTAAAATTTGTTGATCACTGCAAGAATCAGTGGAAGCGGTGGAAAGGCGTGCAGTAATGTCTGAGACCAGCTTATCAAAAGGGCATTCCCTCGAGATCCTGGTTGGGGAAACCTGGATGCAAAAACGGGGCATTTGGTGTTGGCCGCGTTTGCAAAGAGGTTGATGTCTTAAACTCCCCATTGTCGGGAAGATGTCTTGCGTGACTTCACTGTTTAGCACCCAGTCGTGTGCTTCTACGAAGTCCCTGCTTAGTGAGTCTGCTTGGACGTCATGGGATCGGTAAGATTAATGGCCACGATGCTGAGACCTCTTGCGAGAAGCCTTTTCCAAATGGTCTGTGCCTCCAGAGAGAGAGTTCTCGGCCTGGTGCCCCCCTGCTTGTTCAGATAATACATCGTTGTGGTGTTGTCTGTCTGAACCAAGAGGGATCTGGACTGGAGAGAAGGATACACAGAATTGAGAGCCAGGTGAGCAGCTCTTAACTCAAGGAAGATGATGTGATATCCTTGTTCTGTCTCTGTCCGGAGACCTTGTACTTTAAGGGACCCCATATGAGCTCCCCAACCTTGCAGGGAAGCATCCGTGACTATAGTCTGAGCTGGAATGTCTTGATGAAATGGGACTCCCTTTAGCAAGTGTGCCCGCTTCATCCACCATCTGATGCAGTCCTTGGCAGATTGAGGTAGAGTCACACGGTCTTCCCAGTGACCTGAGACTTTTATCCACTGGTCCTCCAGAGATTGCTGCAGAGGACGCATGTTCAAGCTGGCATTGGGGACGATGAACAAGCAAGAGGCCATGGAGCCCAACAGTAGCAAAACATGTCTGACCGTGGGATGACTTGCAGTGAGGAGATTGCGACCTTTGCTTCTGATTGAAGATAACCTCTCCTCCGAAGGACACACGCTTGCCTTTGCGGTATCCAGTAAAGCGCACAGGTGATGGATTCTCTGTGTCGGGTTGAAGACCAACTTCTTGAAGATGACCTGAAGCCCCAGGGTGTTTAACAGCTGGAGACAGTAATTGAGATGACTCTGAAGTAGGGAAGGCGTGGTACTCTTTAGGAGCCAATCGTCCAGATAGGGGTAAATGAAGTTTTTGTGCTTGCATAGAAATGCTGCCACCACAGCCATGCATTTCGAGAATGTTCGGGGGGGCTGGCTAGAGCCCGAACAGGAGAACTCAAAATTGAAAATGCTGATGGTTACTTGAAAATGGTGAAACTTGTGATGACTCTTTGACACTGGTATATGGAAGTAGGCATATTGCAAGTCTATAGCACAAATCCAGTCTCCTTGATGTAGATGAGGAAAAATCTGGTGCAGGGCCAACATCCGAAATTTTTCCTTGCGGATGAACTTGTTCAAGAGCTGTAGATCAAGAATTGATCTGTATTCTCTGGTCGGGACTCTTTTTTTGACCAGGAAGTAATAAGAGTAAATTCCTTGTCCTTCTTGTTGCTTTGGAACCTTCTCTATGGCGTTTTTTTGTAGAAGACTGTGCACCTCTTTCTGCAAAAATAGATGATGTTGGTTGGATCTGTTTTGAGGAGAAACTGATGGAGGTGGGGCTTTGAAACTCAGCAAGTATCCATTTTGAACAGTATTCGGCACCCATTAGTCTTTTGTTATGGATCCCCACTCTTCCAGATGAAAAGTGACACTCTCTCCTACCGGAGTGGCTAACGGGCACGGAGGAAGCCTCTGCTTATTGCTTGGCTGGCTGCTTAGCAGCTGATGCCTGTTGTTTCCTCTCTCTCTACCAGGTCGTCGTTGATGGAACTGCGACCTCTGCTGCTGCTGATTTTGGGATGACCACTGAGGGGTTTGAACCCTCTGTTGGGAGGAGCGTCTGTCATATGGGCGGAAGCGTTTCCTGAATTCTTTCTGCTTCTCTAGACCAACGGCCTTCACAGTGTCCAATTCCGTCTTCATTTTGGCAATCTCATCATTCATGTGAGAGCCAAACAGTGAAGGCCCATTAAACAGAAGGTTGACAATCCTTCATTGGGTATCTGTCTTCAGGCCTTTGAGACAGGCAGAGCGTCAGGAGCAGATACTCTGCGAATAGCCATGTGCGGCCAGATCAGATGAGTCTGCAGCCGCACTTATCCCCTGGTTCACCACCAAGCCTCCTTCTTGCAATATCTCCTGAAAGTCCTGCTGGTCTTCTTTCAGGAGTTTTTCTGTGAATCTGGCAAGGGAATCCCAGAGAGACCTATCGTACCTTGCTAGGAGAGTTGATGCACTGGCCACCTTCATAACTGAGGCAGAGGTATTACACATCCTCTTGCCCAGTGAATCCATATTTTTGCTGTCTTTCTCATGAGGGACTGATGAGGAAGATGTCGCAGTGTGTGCCTCCCTGGCCGCCACCACAATGATTGAGTCTGGTGGGGGGTCTGAACGCAGGAAAAGCGGGTCTTGATCCGGTGCACTGTATTTTTTGGAGATACGAGATGGTACTGCGCCCACGGTAGAATGGTTTAAGAAAGTCTGCATGACAGGCTCTATGAGGCCTGGGACTAGAGGCAGCAGAGACCTGGTTGACGATCAATGGTATAGGGTCTCAAAGATAACGGATGTGGAGACCGTCAGGGCCAACATACTGATGTTGAGCTTTTTAGCCCCCCTGCAGAAAACGTCATTGAAGGTTCCAATGTCGTCAATTGTGGATACTCTGGATGGTGTTGCAGACAGAATTGGCGAATAGTTCTTGATCGGAGGTCTGGTGGATGTGGACCACGTTGGTGATCTTCGCCTCCTCCTTTTGGGAGAGGAAGCATGATGCGAGCGAGACCGCTCCTGTGACTTCGTTTGGCGGGAGGATGGGGACCTTGACCTTCTCGGGGTTCTTTTCGGAGAAACCCTTGATGATGTTGTTGGAGGAGGACTCCTGGGAACTCTTGACGGTGAGTAGGTGCAAGAGCAATCTGAATCAGAAATTCTATGACCAGCAGCCCCTGCTATCGACTGTCCAGTACCTTCCAGTCATCTTGGCGAAAGATTGAAAGGTGTGACTTTTTGGGCAGAGCCAGAAAGATCTCCAGTGGAATCTAGACTATGTAAAGGCCCGGGGATGATGAAGGTCTTCTCGACATCAACGGTTGTGACCTCGACGTCAACCTTACCCTCTCTGTAGTCTCCTCAGAGACGACGACAGGATTTTTGTCTCTCGACGTCGACCAATGCCTCGACTATACTGACTGTGCTGTCCTCGATCTCGTCTTCCTAGGCGGCGAGATGCTGGAAGATTCTCGTCTCCTCGATCTCGGCGTCGTCTTTGACGCCGAACGCCCACGCAGGCGACCCAGTGATTTCAACATCAATTGTCTCTAGCGCTTCTTCGGCGTTGATTTTCTCGACGGTGAGCGCCTTAACCCCTTAAGTGCTGCGTCGGGGCGCTGGCCGACGGCAGCACTACCTCCCCAATGCTGCGCACGACCATTGGACGTCCATTCAGCACTAGTTCCAATGGTTAGCGCAGCACTGGGGAGGGATGTTTACAAGCATCTATGAGGTTAACTGCGACGAAGATCTCGACGTCGACAGTCGGTAAGCTCTCGCCAGAGTCTTTGCCAGCGAACCCCTCGACGCTGACCTCCGACAAGGCGGCGGAGTGTTCCTCGCTGTCGGCGGATGTTTCGACGTCGACAGGTGCTTGTAAGGTCTTTTGGGACCAGCATACTTCGAGCCCGAAGTATGTCTCGACATCGAGTTACTTTTGTACGATGGAGAGTGTCGTCGTCTCGACTGCAATCTGTCCCTCGACGCTGATGAGTATCTTGCCTGCTTTTTCGACGGCGATCTCGATGCCGACAGAGAGCAGTCAGGAATCTGTCTCTTTCTGGACTGTGGAGAGGTAGATCTTCGCCGTTTTCTGTGTTCCTGATGAGATGAAGGCTCTTGGCCGCTCCCAAGGCCACTTCTATGATGACTTTCACCTCTCTCCAGCAAGGCATGGAGCTTAATGCTCTCCCTGTCCCGAAAAGTCAGTTTTGAAAATTGCTGTCAATAATTACAAATATCAGGCTTGTGTGAAGATGGCAGACACACGATGCACACCGAGTGTGGGTCATATTTTGCCATCTTTTTACCACATGATGGACATTTGTGGAATAATGCTGGCATTCTGACAGAAAAAAGATATGAAAAGTGTCACAACAGATAAAGATCAACCTGCAGTGAAAAATATCGAAAAATGAGAGAAAAAACAAATTTCTGACTAAAGATAATCAAAATCTGCTGAGCTCAAATTGCAGTATCCTCACAGAAGGAGCCAGAAAAAAGAACTGCCTTAACTGTCACCTGTGGTGCATGATGGGAGCAGAGAGGCTCCTGGAGGTCTTAAAGGCACAGAGTCCACGTTCTTGGAAGCCTTAAAGGCAAGGTTCCAGTTTTTTACTGTACTGTGATGTTTATTCATCTATGCAGCCTGCTATTACCTGTTTTTCCTTTTCTAAAAATAAAGATTTTCTTGTATGACACTATTACAGTGTATGTTCTCTATTACAGAGTGTATGTGGGAGATTATTTTTGGGAGAAGAAAACCCTATGTAATTTTGGCATTTTGCATATTGGAATTATGTTGTGCTGCATATGTATGTTTTTATATACATGTATATATGTATGTCGCGGAAGCTCTAGGCACTTGTGGTCCCCAACATACACACATATATATATATATATATATATATATATATATATATATATATATATATATATATATATATGTATATATTTCTATATTCTCTGGGATCCCGCACGTGTGCGGGGATTATTCAGTGCTTATGACTATTGGTGAGTATCCCCTGAAAGAGAACCTTATACACCACAGTACATCTAATCCAGAGCCTGAAGAAATATAAGCACATCATACCATTCCAATGGAATTCCATTGGCTCCTCTTGCAGGCCCGCACCATCTTCAAAACCAGATGCATCATTTACAAAGCCATCATTACCAGCAGCCTTGATTATCTTGCAGACATGGTCACCATCTCTGATGGTTTTCAGTACACCCACAGTTAGGACACCATCCTACTATAGACTAAGAAGTGTAAAAAATAAAAAAATAATCTATGCACCCAGGATTTGGACCAATATGTTTGTATCTATCGGGGCTGCTTCAATCCTGCTCCAATTTAGGGAAAGTTGAAAACACACCTATTTAAGGAATAATACGTCACAATGCATTAACAGTCCATATTACATCCACCTCTCCTACCATTTGTTGACTTTACACTTGTCTTTGACCCAGTACAGGGATACAGTGCTTTCTGGCTAGGTTCGCACTGTATCACATACATACATAAACTCTTTGAGTCACTCTTAGTAATAGCTTCCCAGTGTTACCCCTTCTTCCTGCTGAGAGTGATTTTGTGAGTGCCTGGCTTCCGAGTTTCTGACAGTCATTTGCTGAAGGGGTACATTTAGTTTTTAAGACCCTATTAAGACAGCCCCAGGATATCAGAGGCAAATAGATTCAATCACCATGATTACAGTCCAGGATCCCCTGGCAGCTATGTGTCTCCCACTTGGTAAGAGTTTATCTTACAAAATCATGTCTTAGTTTTACTTTATGCAATATATACATACCTTGATATTTACATTTTGAAATAATGCCTTATTACTTCAAAGTCACAGGACAGAAGATAACATATTTATTAAAACGTATGTGGACTAGGGATCACAGCACCACAAATATATCTTACTTTTTCAAATTTACCTGACAAAGCCAACCCTATGAAGTAGAAAGAACCTAAAACTAGCAGTTTTATATCATTTTTAGCCTTCATGCACAAAAGAGGTATGATATTACATCTTTATACAGTGTCAGTGTTTAGGGCATCTTTATTTTTATTACCACAAAATACCACTTCCTCCCAAGGACTGAAAGGGTTATTACACAGCGAAGATTCCAGTTTCTGAACACTCCCTGTTTGTCTGCGTTCACTACTCACATTAAATTCATAGTCCAAGTCCTTGGAGTCATCAGGGTGGTTCCTGGGGGATCTGCTCCAGTGTTGTGAAGGGTATCTTGTTGTAGGACGGGAGGCAGGGCTTCCCGGAGCCAGAGGACTGGCCTTTTTTAAAGATTCTTCCTAGGTTAAAAATGAAAGTACTTTAACGGCATACATTCTAATACACCCAACCATACATGTACCTATCAAATCATGGAACGCATGACTAGATAGTTGTAACATAGGGTTCGGAGTTTAGATTTGTTAAACAACCACATCAATATTTGCCGCAACTTTTTTTCTGCAATAATAATGGATAATATAAGGTGCATTATGTGGGAGAGGATTTAGTTGCACTCTTTAAATGAAGGTCTATTTCATTTTGTTGTCATTAAGATTTTATTAGACTGTTGTACACACATCCGTAGAAGAGTACTCTCTGAATATATAGATCAATACATAGTATTGGCCATGTAATTTGTAATATGGACAGTATGAGAACATAATTTTGCCAGTTGCTAAATTAAATCACAGAATTATGAATAGCATCTGATTTTTAAAAGTACTTGTTCATCTCTATACTAGGATTTTCAGAAATAGTGCATTAACAATGAAAAGGAATGGACTTCCTAGAGATTATTAGTTAAACATTACGGGCCTCATTTATGAAAAGTGACGCATCGCTGCATGAAAACAGCGATGCGTCACTTTTCACTGCGCTCTCCCTGCGACACTAACGATGCATCATATTTACAGTATGACGCATCATGTCGCAAGGAGTTACAGATACGTCAGTATTTCTGAAGTATCTGTAGGCGCAAAAGTGACGCATAGCTGGAGTGTGTTACAAAAGTGACGCAACTCCAGCAAGAAAACAAGTTACTTACCTGTAACTATAGTTCTCCAGTATTAGAAGCTTTCATAGATTCCATACCTGAATCATTTCCCCGTCGTCGAGACGGGAGTCTCCGGTACATAAAAAAGTAATGGTTAGCAATATAGCTAACTGTAAAAAAGGCCTAGGCCCATTTTTCTTTTGCAACCCATAACTTTCGTTATGTAAAAAAGGACCAAACTTTTCCCTTAGCCAATCAGAGGCACTCACCCTCTAGAACCCTCCTGAGAGAACCTCTTGCCCCTCAGATTTTCGGGCATTTGTGCTATAATACTTTCCGTACCCAATCCGAGGTGAGCCTCTCAGGGGAGGAGGGTGGGCGTATGTGAATCTATGATAGCTTCCAATACTGGAGAACTACAGTTCCAGGTAAGTAACTTGTTTTCTTACTCCAGTATTGGAGCTTTCATAGATTCACATACCTGAATCAGAATAGCGAGCAGTAAATCATAGCACATTTTGTCTTTGTCACCTTGTTCTCATTAACAGGCAAGTCATGATACCTGCGCACAGTAATAACCATATCAATATCAGTCAACAATAACATGTGCTTTTCTTACCCAAGAAAGGAAGGAGGGATGAGAAAGAGGCTCACCGTCATTGGAAAAGGTTCCTCAGCACTGCTTGTCCCACTGCTACATCGCTTCTTGCATGGGCATCCAGGCAGTAATGCCTGGTGAAGGTATGGGTACTCCTCCAGGTGGCTGCTCTGCAGATGTCCTGTATGGAGACGCCTGAAAATAGAGCTGTTGAGGTTGATACCGCTCTTGTGGAATGTGCACAAACACGTGCAGCCAATGGCTTTCCCGCTGCTTGGTGACAGAACTGGATAGCACTTGAGATCCATCTTGAGATTCCCCGTTTTGACAACGGGAAACCTTTTCTGGGGGCACCAAACACCACAAACAATTGTGTAGACTTTCTAAATGGCTTTATCCTTTGGAAATAGAACTTCAGGCAACGCTGGACATCCAGAGTGTGGAGAGTCTTTTCCGCCGCCGTCGATGGTTGAGGAAAAAATCTTTTCAAGATTAAGGGCTCATTTAAATGGAAAGCTGTTGGTAGTTTCGGAATGAATCTTGGATTCGTCCTGAGGACTAATCTGTCTTTCCTGAATTGGAGAAATGGCTCTTGTATTGTAAGGGCTTGTATTTCTCCTACCCTTCTGGCTGATGTTAGAGCTATTAAAAGAGCCACCTTCCAGGAGAGAAATTTTAGCTCCGCCTTGTGTATTGGCTGAAATGGCGGTTTCATAAGTTGTGACAAGACAACGTTTAGTTGCCATACAGGTGGTGGAGGCCTGATGGGTGGATAAACTCGAAATAACCCCTTCATGAATTGCTTCACAATTCTCTCCGACCACAGAGAAGGACGTGCTGAGTTTCTCCTGTATCGTGAAATTGCCGCCAAATGCACCTTAATAGATGCATGGGCTAATCCCAATTTCGCTAGTTTCAGCAAATATGGGATAATCTGATGCGTCTCTACCCGCAGAGGATGTAAGGCATTCTCCTGACACTATAAGCAGAATCTCTTCCATTTCATCCTGTATGTTCTATCTGTGCTTTCTGCTCTTGCTTTTGCCAGAATTTCCCTGCATTCTGCTGGAATGTTCAAGTGCTGAAATTCTCTGCAGTCAAGAGCCAGGCCGCTAATTGCAATGATGTCGGGTTTGGATGCCGCACTTGTCCCTTCTCCATAGTCAGTAATGTTGGAATTGGTTGAAGACGTAGTGGCTCGGTCTCCGATAAAAGGAGCAGCTCCGTGAACTAATGCTGTCTGGGCCACCTAGGAGCTATCAGTATCATCCTGCACGGTTCTTTCTTCATCTTCGTGAGTACTGGTGGCAGGAGGGGAATCGGCGGAAATGCGTAGGCAAAGACGCCAGACCGTGCCATCGAAAACGCATTCCCCCATGACCCCTTTTGATGACGCCAACTTGCAAAGAATCAGCATTTCTTGTTCTGGGCTGTGGCAATTAGATCCACCGTTGGTATCCCCCACTTGGCAAAGATGGTCATCAGTGTGTCCGGATCTAGTTCCCACTCGTGACAGGTCGTTTTCTGCCTGCTGAGGGTGTCCGCTGTTGTGTTTTGATCTCCTGAAAGATGTATGGCCTTTAGAGTCACTCCGTGATCTATCGCCCATTTCCATATTTTCTGTGCCTCTTTCGACAGAGAGAGAGATCTTGTTCCTACCTGCTTGTTTATGTAGTGCATTGCAGTTGTGTTGTCTGTCCGCACTAACACTGATCTTCCTTCTATTCTTGGCAGGAAGGCCAACAACGCTAATCCTATTGTCCTTAACTCCAATAGGTTTATGTGAAGGTGTTGTTCTTGTCTGCGCCATAGGCCGCTGACCTGTAACTCCTTTAGGACAGCTCCCCATCCCTCGAGAGAGGCATCCATGGTGACCACCAAAGGAGCTGGTTCGGTCAGGTAGGAGAGACCCATAGAGATATTGTTCCTGCGAGTCCACCACTTTGCTGCCTGCAACATCAGATGCGTAATCCTTATCTTGTCCTTGAAGGATCCCTTTGCTTGGCACCACTGAATATCCAGTTCTTCTTTTACGGTCACATTCGTAAGCGACATAGGGGAATAAGTGGTATGCATGAGGACATTGTTCCCAGAAGCGACTTGTATCTTCTGACTGAAAGAGACTTTCTTTTGCCGAATCCCTTGGTTAGATTTACAAGTCCCAACTGTCTCTCCACTGACTAGAATGCTTTGTTTTGTGTTGTATCTAGGATTGCACCTAGAAACTTGATCGTCCTGGATGGCCGTAGGGATGACTTTTCTACATTCAAGGTCAGGCCCAGATCCGCAAACAGCTCCATGCATGCTACGGTGGAAGTGTGAGCTGCTTCCTGCGATGATGGCTTTATCAACCAGTCGTCCAGGTATGGAAATATCTGGTGTTTTTGTCTTCTTAGATAGGCCACCACCGGCGCTAGACATTTTGTAAATATTCTCTGTGCAGACTTTAGGCCAAATGGTAGCACCTTGAATTGGTAATGGTCTTTCGTCACTACAAACCGAAGGAACTTTCTGTGGGCCTGATGGATGGGGATATGGAAACATGCATCCTGTAAATCGAGGGAGAAAATCTGATCCCCTGGGTTTAAGAGCAGCAGAATATCTGCAGGGTTACCATTCTGAATGACTGTTTCTTGAGGTAGGCATTTAGGGTTCTTAAGTCCAAGATCGAACGCCACCTCAGAGCATCTTTTCTGATCAAGAAGAAACTGGAATAAAATCCTCTTCCTCTTTGCGAGTTCGGTACCGGTTCTATTGCTCCCTTTCGAAGCATTGCCCGAATCTCCGACGCATCTGAGATAGGTGTTTTGCTTCTTGATATGTCGGTGGCGTGGGAGGAGGGAAGTCTAGGAATTCTAATGTATATCCGAATTGTATTACGTGGAGAACCCCCTTGTCCGATGTTATCTTCTGCCACTGTGGTAAATAATGAGTCACTCTTCCACCAGGAGAACATTTGACAGGATAGGAGGAGAAGGTTCCGCAATCTGTAGGTTGTCATTGTCTTTTATTATTATCTCTTCCCGAACGACCTCCTCGTCCTCTGGGAGTAGCCTCCCAATTGTTTCTTCCTATATTGCTGCTGATAGGGCTGCAAAGAGGAAGGCTAGGATGTATATCTTCCTTGCTGGCATCCACCTCTATATGAGGGTTGTCCTCTTCCATGGGCGCCTCGAAAAGGCCCCTTCCGGTACTGTAACGCACCTAAAGACTTCGCTGTATCCGTGTCTTTTTTAATATTTTGAAGGGCGTCATCCACCATGCGCCCAAAGAGATCCTCCCCATCAAAGGGTAGGTCCAGAATCTTATTTTGGACCTCTGGTCTAAAGGAAGTGGCCCTCAGCCACTCTTGGCGCCTCAAAACTGCAGCTCCTCTGAGGGAATGAAACGCTGAGGTAGCTATGTCCATAGTACAATCAATAACTTCAGCCGAAGTTCTCTCTCCTTCCTGCAAAACCTTCTTCGCCTCCTGCTTAGAGTCTTCTGGGAAGAGGTTGATATAGGGTGCTACATCGCACCACAGTTGTCTGTCATATCTGCCCAGGATGGCAGGGGCATTAGCAGCTCTGACCAGGAGCGCTGACATGGAGGAGAATCGTTTTCCTGCGTTATGAAAACGCCGCACCTCCCCGTCCGGAGGTGCCGAAATAGGTGCTGCTGGATTTTGAGACTTCTGCTGCGCTGCTTGCGAGATAATTGAGTTCGGTTTAGGATGGCCCAGTAAACACGCTGGAGCGTCCGCAGGTGCCTTATATTTCTTATCCAGCCTTGCTAGTACTGGTGTAACCGTTGCTGGAGTTGTCATGACCTGCAATCCTTCCTTCCATATGTCGTCAATAATTGGTATAGACCAGATTGATCTTTGATACGGCTCTTTAAAGTCATAAAGAAAACATTCTGCTTGAGTTGTTTTCATTGGCAGTTGGAATCTTTTCGCTGCCCTTTCCATTAAATTGTGGAATCCACCAATATCCACCGGTGGAGAATCTGCCGGTACCTGGGTGGGCGAAGGCGGAGAAGGAATCAAATAATCATCCCATTCTCTGTGGGGTTCTGGTAGCTCCCCTTCTTCGCTGTCATCATCATCATCTGTTGTCACAGGGTCCTGCTGCTGTTGGACCTGAGGTGTCAGCGGAGCAGTATCCAGCAAGTTTCTGTGCTGCGGACTGAAGTGGTCGGAATTGAACAAGGACGTGAAGGTGGAATGTCCTGAGAAACTCCTGACGTAGGAAACCTCAGTTTAAAATCCGCCAACAAAAATTGTAAATCCGTCAACATGGATGATGGCATTGCTACAATCTGTTCCTGAGTTTCTTGTTGGTAGCGGTGGTATGTGACACTGTGGTATTCTTCATACCCTTCCTCATCATCCTCATCCTGACATTTTACATGGAGTTCCGAGGGGCTTGTGGCATACCCAAAGGGCCCCTCATCCTCTGACTCACCTTCCTCCAAAAGGTGCGACAGGACTAATGAAGTAATTTTACTTGGAGAAGTTACTGCTGGTGTGATCTTCTTACTGCTCTTTTCCGGGGTTTTTCCCGTCGACGAGATTGTCATCGATACCACCGTCGACGAAGCTGTTGTCAGCGCCATAGATCCACTCCTCGCCGACGACATAGTAATCGTCGGCGACGTTTCTGTCGACGATCTCATTGTCATCACCGTCGACGACGATCCCGTCATCGACACTGTTGTTGTCGTCCTCAACGTCGTCGACGATGCCACCGGCGTCGACACTGTCGTCGTCGACGCTCCCGTCGTCGACGCTCCTGTCGTCATCGACGCCTTCGCTGTCGCCGCCTCAATCGTCGACGATCTCGTCGTCGACGCTCTCGTCATCGACGCCCTCGTCGACGCTCACTCCAAACCCACTTATGGAAACTCTTGTACCTTAGTCATCGCCATCGCCGATGATTTCTTCGTCGACGGTCTCATCGACGATGTGGATTTTTTCACCTTCTCCTCAGGAATACTACAGGATGGCTTTTTGAATGATGCCGGAGCCAAAGGTGGTGTATTTGAAGGCTCAGAAGCAGCTCTTTTGGATTCTTTCTCTTTTAAATTGAGTCCTTTATTCTCCTTTCATTTTTTCTGAGGAGATTTTGAAATATTACGCCCGGAAGGCCCTTGGCTGGTCTTTTTTAGGGCCTTCTCAGGATGGTCCCCGGATGAATGAGCCTGAGGAGATCTTGATCTTTTTTGAGATCTTCTGGAAGAAGTGGAGGATTCCTGGTCACTATCACTAGAAACCACCTCCTTTCTGGCCTTGATTTTATGAAGCCAAATTAGAAGGCGTCCTTCACGATCTCTAAGGGTCTTACTAGAGAAAGTGCGACATACCTTGCAATCCTTTGCTTGGTGGTCCGGGTAAAGACAATATATACAGTCTTCATGTGGGTCATCTGTGTAGAGTCTCTTTTTAGAGCAGGTGGCACAGGCTCTAACAGACCCATTTTCTCCTTTCCAGTCATTTTCAGGAATGTAGATGAGAAGTAGATTATAATTTCTCTAATCCAGAAGAAATAGCCTGAATATGAAGCTTCTACAAAGTTGGAAATCGAGATTTTGAGCAGAGCTCAAAGGAGACTCCCTAGCAGAACATGCCAGTAGAAAATCTGAGGGGCAGAGGTTCTCTCAGGAGGGTTCTAGAGGGTGAGTGCCTCTGATTGGCTAAGGGAAAAGTTTCGTCCTTTTTTACATAACGAAAGTTATGGGTTGCAAAAGAAAAATGGGCCTAGGTCTTTTTTACAGTTAGCTATATTGCTAAACCATTACTTTTTTATTTACCGGAGACTCCCGTCTCGACGACGGGGAAATGATTCAGGTATGTGAATCTATGAAAGCTCCAATACGGAGTAATGTGTACTTTCACATGGGCAAGTCCCATGGTGTTAATGCCTGCGTCAGTCTTACGCCTGCCATGAGGAAGGCGTAAGATTGTGACGCATTAGTGGCCATGAAATGGCGCAGTGAAATCTTATAGATTTCACTGCGTCACTTCTATGACTCTTTCTTGCGTCAAAACGACCCCCTTGCATACATTATACCTGGCGCAGGTATAATGTGGCGCAGGGGTTTACAAAGTGACGCATCTACCTAGATGCGTCACTTTGTAAATATGGCGCAACAAGGTGCATTTTTTACGCCACTGGTGCGTCACAAAAAGTGACGCACCAGTGGCGTAAAAGTGACGCACAGCCTCATAAATGAGGCCCTACAGATTTCCCTCTAGTCGATTGTAGTAGGCAAGTTCAAATCCGAAAGGTGTACATGCCACAATATTGTGACCACAATAGTTAGAGACAAATTATCGAACAGTTAAGTGCACAGAAGGAGGTTAAGATGTCCTATTCTTAATTCCACATTTACATCTATATTAGCAAGGTATGTATATCTGGAGTTAAGTGTTAGACCTGTCAGCCATAGGGTGGTCTTTACCTATTTTTTTCGCCCTTGCCTCATTTTTCCCACCTTCTTTTTTGTTGGCCTTTGGTCTCTGAGCACCTTCCCATTGCTAACCAATGCTAAGGTGCAGGTGCTCTCTACTTCCAACATGGCTGACACAGGCCCCTGCTACTGCGGAGTGGTCTTTTTAGTAGCACCCTAGTTGCCAAGAGCTGGCTGGAACCCTTAAACATTGTTGCAATACCAGCCTGCCTTGCCTGCCCATAGTTAGAGTAGGGAAGCTCCTGGAACCTTCTAGAATAGGGGCGGGGTCTGCTTTTGCCGCCTTAGAGTGTGGTCACCTGACCTGGGCATATATAAAGTCAGTTAGGGCATCACTGACCTGGGGGACCCTACGCAGGAATCTAGCAGTAAAATGAAGTATGTCTCTTTTTTGCCTGAGGAGTTTTTCACGATCACCTCCCCGTCCGGGGTTGGGGACTGAGCCTAACAGTGTGTATTGTAAGTCTGCCAATTATCGTGGATGGCTTTAAAATGGCGAGCCACTGGGTAATTACTGTCCGAGTTGACTATGGCTCGCACATGTTGCAGAATACGTTGGTTTGCTGGCAACTTCGTGCTACCAATATATGACAAATTACAGGTGCAAGTTAGTTTATATATGACAAATTCACTGCGACAAGTTAGATGTTCATTAATTGCAATGAGTTTGTCACTAAATGCCGATTTGTAATGTGTTCCATTTTTTGCAAAGGAACAAGCAAGGCATGAAGTGCACTTGAAAAAACCTGTTTTGGCCTACCAATGGGGTTTAGGAGTTAATTCAGGTTGAGATTTATCTAATGCATCCTTCATTGAAGGAGCCCTCCTAAAGGTGATAGCAGGTAATTGTGGCAGAATTGGGCCTAAGATGACATCAGTTAAAACAATAGGCCATTCGCAATTAATGATCCGTCTAATCTTCCGTTCTTGTATGCAGTAGTTAGTAATTAGACGTACAGAACAAGTAGAATTAAATTCCGAAGTGGTCATATTACTGGGAATCAAGAGTTCATCACTCGAGCGTAATGACGCTTTCGAGAGGGCATCATTTAAAAGTTTTAAATTATATCCCCGCTTCAAAAACCTCTGCACTGATTCTGCTAAGCACTGGTTGGTGGTATCATTATCACTGCACATTCTCCTAATGCGAATGAATTCACCATAGGGAATGCTTTTAATGGTGTGGGGCGGATGGGCACTACCAGCGTGGAGAATTGAATTTCCCGCCGTTGATTTCCTATGTAGCTTTGTATGAAGCTGGCCCTGTTTACTGTAGATTTGTACATCTAGAAACTCAGCCGAGTTTGAAGTGATCGTGTATGTAAACTTTAGATTGCGAGTGTTAATGTTGATATCATTAACAAACAACTGGGCCTGATCCTGCAAGCCTTTCCAGATGACAAATACGTCATCTATAAAACGCCAGTAGTGGACTAAATATGGGAGCCACTGGCAATGTAATTTATGTAGCACGTGCTCCTCCCACCAGCCAACATGTAGACATGAATAGCTGGGGGAGAAGCACGAGCCCATAGCCACTCCTCTTTCTTGATGGTAAATGTCCTTTTTGAACTGGAAATGATTGTTGGTGAGACAGATTTTTATCATGTCCAGTAACATGGCATTGTGTTCTCGCAGGACTGCATCTTGTGTGTCCAAATAATATTTAGTAGCCTCTAAACCATCGGAATGAGGAATACTAGTGTACAAAGATTCAATGTCCATTACCAAAAAACAGAAATCAGAGCACCAATTGACATTTTTGATTTTAACTAAAAAGTCTGTGGTTTCCTTTAAATAGGAAGGGAGTGAGGTCATATGTGGTTGGAGAAAAAAATCAACATATTTTTTGGGGTTTTTTTTTTGTCCTCATTAGCCATAAAGTCCAACTGTGCTCTTTTCCTATCAAACACGAGGACCGACCCCCCCATAGCGCCTAGGACCCCAATGCTGAGCTCCAGGTGCCCAGAGAGCCGGCCTCCGCGCCTCCAGCAGAGCTTGAATAGACATACTCCCTTCAGACCAGTTCGGCCAGTTGTCCAGTTACTGTACGATACCACCCTTTTTGGACAGAGAGATTTTAGGCCTAATCATCGGACCCGGGGGAAAACCCCCCCCCCAAAAAAAACCCCGGGTTGGCTAACTATCCCTCCTCCAATCGATCAAAAGGTGCCAAAACTTAAGAGATCGAGGGCTGCATGTTCTAGATAGGTCCAGCTTCGAAGTTGCATATAATGAAGACAGCCACTCTACATGTGTTGGGGGATTTATGTTAATCCAATTTTTACAAATTTCTCTTCTAGCCAATAAGATGGCATAAAACAAAAAATCTCTCTCTGATCCCTTGATATTGTGATATAATCCGAAAATGATCAAAGACCATGACCACGGGATAGTGACACTAAGAATAGATTCGAGTGTTGTTCTAACTTCATGCCAAAAAGTGGCAATGCTCGGACATTCACAAAACATATGCAGATCTGACGCTGCTGGTAAAGAGCATTTACTGCAGCACTTCCCTGTTTGGAATTTCGACAGCCTTTTAGGAGAGTAATACGCTCTATGAAGTGTGAAGAAATGATTGCGCCTCAGCCATGCTGGCTTGACGATTTTATAGAGGAGGGTAAAAGATTCCTCCCAAATATCTCCCCTATCTGGTTCTCCCTCCGCGCCCCAAAGATTTTCTGGGAGGTTAAAGTCTCGCTCTCCATCCTCTATAATATGCCAATAGAAGAGTGCTACTTCCTTTTTTCCGGCTGGTCTTTCAACTAGGATATTTTCTAAAAGACTCTCCTGTCCCATCATTCCTTTCTTCTTGATTTGAGTCCGAATCCAACTTCCTATTTGTAGATATACTATCCAGGAGAGTGGTGATGTCACTTTAAGTTTGAAGATATCCCAGTCCAAAATTGATCCTTCCGTCAACAGATCCCCCCACTTTGTGATCCCTGCGTCCAACAGGACTCTTTTGGCTGTGTTGGCTTCTTGTGGTGCTAGTCCCGGTAGGTCCCAAATTGGGGCATGTTCGGATAAGTGTCCTATCCCAGTCTTAGATTTTATTTGGGACCATTCTTTTGAACTACTCAATAGGGTCTTTAATCTGATTTTTTTGAAAAACGTCTGGTGGCCGAACTTGAAGAGAAAACCATTCACTGGAAGGTTCGAACCCAGTAGCATTGCCTTGTACATAAGCCCATTTGCATTTTCCCAGGGGAGCTTAAGTAACTACCTAGAGTGGGTCAGATGAAATGCCCAAGCATAATATTCCAGGTCTGGCAAAGCAAGCCCCCCTTTTTCTCTTCTCCTTCTCAATTTTTTCCAGGCTAATCTACTAGATTTATCCCCAAATGAACAAATTAATATTTTGCTGGCATTTTGCAAGCTGCTTGGTATCAAAGATTAGCGGAATGGAATTAAAAATGAAAGTGAATTTCAGGAGAATACTCATTTTTATCAGACTAGTTCTCCCATAGATGTTCAGCTGGAGAAAAGACCAGGCTTTCATCAGAATTTGGGATTCACGGGAAATACGGGCTAAGTTGTTTTGAGCCAAGTGATCTAGATCTTTAGTTATTGTGATTCCGAGGTACCTCATTGAGGATTTTGTCGGGAGTTGAAGATTGTGGATATTCCAAACCATTATTTCGGTTTTTCCTGCGTTAATTTCGTATCCCGAGAATTTCCCGAAGTTTTCCGCTTTCTTTATAATGATGGGGAATGCCATTGTAGGATCTGTTGTATATATGAGTATATCATCGGCATAGAGGCCAATCTTCTTTTCCCAGCCCGAAAAAGTGAAATATGGAATGTTGGTATCCTCCCTGATGGATTGTGCAAACGGTTCTACATATAAATTAAAGAGAAGGGGGGAAAGGGGGCAGCCCTGCCTTGTTCCTCAACTGATTTTAAAAGGAGTTGTTCGTGTACCGTTTATTAGTAGAGATGCTCTAGGGTTGTTATATAGTAAGCCTATGGTCCTACAAAATTTGGGTCCCAGATGGAATTTAATCATTATTGAATTTAGGTATGCCCAATTTACCCTATCGAACGCTTTGGTGGCGTCAAGGGTCATAATGGCCAGGGGTAAGCCGAAAGTTGAGGCGATGTCCGTGGCTCCCACCAAATCATAGGTTAGATCAGCCAGTTGCCGACCTCTAATAAACCCCAACAACAACTGGGCCTGATCCTGCAAGCCTTTCCAGATGACAAATATGTCATCTATAAAACGCCAGTAGTGGACTAAATATGGGAGCCACTGGCAATGTAATTTATGTAGCACGTGCTCCTCCCACCAGCCAACATGTAGACATGAATAGCTGGGGGAGAAGCACGAGCCCATAGCCACTCCTCTTTCTTGATGGTAGATGTCCTTTTTGAACTGGAAATGATTGTTGGTGAGACAGATTTTTATCATGTCCAGTAACGTGGCATTGTGTTCTCGCAGGACTGCATCTCGTGTGTCCAAATAATATTTAGTAGCCTCTAAACCATCGGAATGAGGAATACTAGTGTACAAAGATTCAATGTCCATTACCAAAAAACAGAAATCAGAGCACCAATTGACATTTTTGATTTTAACTAAAAAGTCTGTGGTGTCCTTTAAATAGGAAGGGAGTGAGGTCATATGTGGTTGGAGAAAAAAATCAACATATTTTGATAAATTTTCATTCATACTACCTCGTGCAGAAATTATAGGGCGACCAGGAACAGGAAATATGAGTTTGTGAATTTTGGGAAGCAGATAAAACACTGGGGTAATTGGAAATGGAACATTTAGAAATTTGACCTCTTCTTTTGTGAGGAGTCCCTGTCTTTGCCAATGATTAATATTTTTGCGTGTTGATTCATTGCTTTTCATCATGGCAAACTTGGTTGTTTTAGTATAGCACATGGGATCCCCCAAATGTCTTGCGGCTTCTTGTAAATAGTCAGTTTTAGCCCACAATACAGTATTTCCACCCTTATCAGCGTTCTTAACAATCACCGATGGATCATCTTGTATTTTCTTTATTAGTGTTAGGTACTGTTTGTAATTGTACTCTTGTTGTTTTTTTCTTCCCAAAATATTCCTGTTTAAATTATTTAATTCAGTGACTACTCTGTCACTGAAAACATCCAGTGCGTCCTTAGGCATCAGAGGTAGAAAAGTTGATTTGCCGCGAAAGGGGCTGGATGCCGGTTTATTGACTGTGATAACTTGGCTCACCGTTGGTGTTTCTTGTGAGCTGTCCTCATGTGATAATGAAAGAAGCGTTTGTAGGCCTCCAAGATTTTTTACTTGTAGTGAAGTTTTTCCTTGGCTTCCTTCAGGGTTGGCATTGGTTGTGTTTACATGCATGGGATGAAGTTGGAAATATTTCATGAGTTTGATTTTTCTGATAAATTTAAACACATCAATGCGTGCCTGGGTATAGCAAAAATTGTTAGGTGGGCAGTAAGACAGACCTAATGATAAAAGCTGATCTTCTGCTTTTGATAAAACCAGATCTGTTAAGTTAATCACTGTATTTTCATGTTCTTTCGTTATTTGTTCCAATTTCTGCGCGCATTGCCTCTCATTGCGCCACTCTTTGGGTTTGCGCCTCCTGTTGCGTCGCTTTTGGCTGTTGCTCTGCCTTGTGCTTTTTGAGGGTTGCAGGGGCGCAGAAAATACCTCCGGTCCTCGCTTACAAAATTAAGTTCATCCACGTCAGAGAAGTTAGTACATTCGATTGGGTCTGCATGTGTTAGTGACCGGCTATCATCCGATCCACTGTAAGAAGCCAAGGATATAATCTGCAGCATCAGTGTTGACGGTTGCAGATGGCCCAGCTATTGGCCCTGTTTTTTGTTGATTGGACATGGCCTTCCGTTTGTAAGAATCATACTTTCTTGCGAAAGTGAATATGCGACCTGTTGCGTAGTCGTGTTGGTCACGCGCAAATTTTTGTATCTTGCGTTCTTTGATAGATTCTTCATGTTTTAACAAACGAATATCTATTTCTTTTCTAGTTTTGTTGATTAGCTCAATCTCACCAGTGGCTTCTAACAGTCCATTAACCCGATCTATTTCAACCAGCAAAGCGTCTCTGTCAGATATATATATATATATATATATATTACCTACTGACGGTCGCTAGTAGGTAGTTATAGTTAGGACTTGTTTTCCATAGGAAATCCGCAACATTCTAATCCCAATAACTTTGGCGCCGGTTGCCGAATCTTTGCAAAATTTTTACAACCTTTGTCTACTCCTATCCTGAAAGTCTCTTGATGATTCGTCAAGCGGGAGCCGAGAAAAAAGGGGGGTCCCAATACGTGTTTCCACCATGCAATTTACAATAGGAATCTTCAGTCGCAGCTACAGCCCGAACTGCTGAACGGAATTACACCAAATTTGGCAAAAAAGTAGCCCTTGGGTCAGAGTCATGCCTTTTGGTTAAATGGTGTAAATTCGTTCAGTAGTTCCTGAGAAAATCAAAAGTAAAATCACATATATATCTATGGGCGTGGAGGATCCGCGCACCCTCTCGAGCACGAGCTTCATGCTAATTGGCTGTCAACACTCCAAATCAGGAAGTGTTAGCAGCCATTTTGTGCCTCAGTAGAACCGAGGCACAAGAAAGCAGAGATAAAAATGTGCAAAGCGCATAAAGGGGGCAGGGTAGAAACACCCTGACCCCCCAGGCCTGCTTAGGGGGTGCCACAAAGACCCCCAGGGCCAAAATCTTTTTTTTCCGGCAAAGTCCGCACAGGGTGCGCGGATCCTAGCGATAAAAAAAATAAATGAAGCGCAGGCTCCCGCACTTCGTTGGTAATTAGCCCCCGGGGGCCCAAGTCCCAGGGGCAATGCTTTTATGTGAATTGGGGGCATAGAGGGGCTTTAAAAAATTATGTGCGGGGGGGCTCACAGTCCCCCCAGCCCCGGGGACCGCCAGCCCAGCGAGCTTCAATACAAGTAGGTGGGGGGCTCAAAGGCCCCCCAAGCCCCAGGGACCGCCACTTCCTGGGCTTCATTTAAATATATGCGGGGGCTCACGCCCCCCCCCGCAGCCCTGGGAAACGCTCGCCCCTGGGGCACTAAGAGTTTAAATTTAGGGGTCCGTTATGGACCCCCAAGCCCCAGGGCTTTGAAAATGTTGGTAGGGGAGCCGTGCCCCCTCCTAGAGCCTTGTCCTGGCCCTGGGGACTGCCACCCCCCAGGGCCGGCTCCTGCAGTGTCCCGGGGTGCCCACCCCCGGGACAATGTAGTTTGCTATGGCAGGGCGGGAGCCTCGCGGCTCCCACCCTGCCATAGCAAACTTGGTTTGCATTTCGAAAGAGAGAGGAGGGAAACTTGCTTTCTCTTTTAGAATGCAAACCAAATTGCTTTTCCACATGGGGTCTCCGGAGCCAGAAGTGGCCTGAGGAGGGGGCAATGCAGCCCCCCTCCAAAAGATTTAAAAAAATTAATAAAAGCCATGCCCCGGGGGATAGGGTCCCCGGGGCTGATGAAGGCCAGGGGTGGGGGGCGACACGGCCCCTTCCTAATTATTAATATTTTTTAAATAAAAAATGGGCCAGACCCTGGGGGATGGGGTCCCCAGGGCAAAAAAAAGGAAAAGAAGGGGGCCACACAGCACTTCTTCTTAAAAAAAATGGGAAAAAAATCGGCATCACACGGAGGCACCGCCCCCTCACTGCAGCACTATACAAATGCGCCCCCCAGCACGTTTGCAGATGGGGAATGAATTCCCCTTGAATACTGCGGTTCTCGGGGGCCAACTAGCCCACCATGAACCTCCAGGGTGCGCCAAGGGGCTGCATTGCAGAGATGTGTTCTGCGGCCACGCCCCTTTTTACACCTTTCTGCAACGCAGCTCCGTGGCGCTTAATGGAGGTAGCTGGTGGATAGTTGCACCCCAGGGACCTCAGGATTCAAGGGGAGTTAATCCCCCAACTTAAAACGTGCCATGGGGCGCGTTTGCACAGTGGTAACGGGAGGGGGCGGGTCCTGAGGTGATATGTGCGCAAACATGCCCTGTGGCGTGTTTTAAGTTGCAGAATTAATTCATCTTCAATCCTGAGGGTCCCTGGTGGCCAACTAGCCCGCCAGGTACCTCCAGTAAGCACCATGGAGCTGCGTTGCAGAGTGTTGTAAAAAGGGGCGTGGCTCCAGAACATCTCTCTGCAACGCAGCTCTGTGGCGCTTACTAGAGATGCATAGTCGGCTAGTTTGACCCTAGGGACCATCAGGATTCAAGGGGACTTAATCTCCCAACTTAAACCGGACCCAGGGCGTGTTTACACAGGGGCGAATCGAGGGGACGGGCCTGAGGTGACATGTGCAAACGCTCCCTGTGGCGTGTTTTATGTTGAGGAAATTATTCCCCTTCAATCATGAGAGCCCCTGGGGGCCAACTAGCCCACCCGGTGCTTCCAATAAGACCCATTGTGCTGCGGCTCACTGACACAATATCGACGTAAAAAATATCGACCGACACAAAAATCGGCGTTGGAATATCGGAAGGAAGAATATCGACAGCCTATCTACAACATGGTAAGTACAAAAATATCGAAAAAAAACATATCGAAGTTAAAAATATATTAATTAAAAATATCGTTTTTTTTTAAATAAAAAAAAGTGTAAAATAATGTAAATAATACTTATAGACCAAATAAACATAGTTAAAAATATTTAATATTGTTTAAAATTAAAAAATAATACATATACAATAATATAATATTAATTAAACATATACATAAAAATATAATATATACTTACCTAATAATGAGTTTTAATAATTATTTTAATAACTTATAAATTGCATAAATAAAAAGTAAATAATTATATTTAATACATTTAATAATATTTTAAAATTAATAATATACTACATTATCAAAAATAATAATAAAAATATTAAATAGCTAAATAAATAAAACTACTATTGAAAGTCCCAAAAAAACTACAGTAATGATAACATTAGATAGAATAACACTTAAAATTACTATTCCAACTTCAGAAAATGCAACAGTGGAGAAAGCGTTGGATAGCGTAGGGATAAAAATTACTATTCCAACTCCAGAGGGGGCAACAGTAGGGAAAGCGTTGGATAGCGTCTGGGTAAAAAGTACTATTCCAACTCCAGAGGGTGCTACAGTAGGGAAAGCGTTGGATAGCGTAGGGGTAAAATTTACTATTCTAACTCCAGAGGGGGCAAGTTGGGAAAGCGTTGGATAGCGTAGAGGTAAAAATTACTTTTCCAACTCCAGAGGGGGCACCAGTAGGGAAAGCATTGGATAGCGTAGGGGTAAAAATTACTATTCCAACTCCAGAGGGTGCTACAGTAGGGAAAGCGTTGGATAGCGTAGGGGTAAAAATTATTATTCCAACTCCAGAGAGCGCTACAGTAGGGAAAGCGTTGGATAGCGTAGGGGTAAAAATTACTATTCCAACTCCAGAGAGTGCAACAGTAGGGAAAACGGATAGCGTAGGGGTAAAAATTACTATTCCAACTCCAGATGGGGCAACAGTAGGGAAAGCGTTGGATACCATAGGGGTAAAAATTACTATTCCAACTCCAGAGGGTTCTACAGTAGGGAAAGCTTTGGATAGCGTAGGGGCAAAAATTATTATTCCAACTCCAGAGGGCGCTAGAGTAGGGAAAGCGTTGGATAGCGTAGGGGTAAAAATAACTATTCCAATTCCAGAGGGTGCTGCAGTAGGGAAAGCGTTGGATAGCGTAGGGGTAAAAATTAATGTTCCAACTCCAGAGGACGCTACAGTAGGGAAAGTGTTGGATAGCGTAGGGGTAAACATTACTATTCCAACTCCAAAGGGTGCTACAGTAGGGAAAGCATTGGATAGCGTAGGGGTAAAAATTAATATTCCAACTTCAGAGGCGCTGCAGTAGGGAAAGCGTTGGATAGCGTATGGGTTAGAATTACTATTCCAACTCCACAGACTGCAACAGTAGGGAAAGCGTTGGATAGCGTAGGGATACAAATTACTATTCCAACTCCAGAGAGTGAAACAGTAGGGAAAACATTGGATAGCGTAGAATTTAAATATAATATACTTTAAAGAAAAATTTGAATTTAAAATAATAAATAATTTAATTTTTTAATAACTCTACATCATTTACAAATACCCATTAATAATTATTAAAAACAAATTTACTATTGAATAATTAACAATAAATTAACAATAAATACCAATAAATATTAACTAATAAATATTAGTCACCAAATAATAATTATTGAACAATAAAATATTTTTCTTTACAAAACAAATGTAATTATTTAAAATTAATTCACAATTAAAAAATATTAAACAATACAATTATTTTTCATACCAATTAATACTTTTTATGAAACATTGATTACCAATTTATTAAAAATAGTTTCCAATTAATAAAAAATAATGACCAATTAAAAACATTATTTACCAATTAACAAAATTAATTACCAAATAAAAAAATAATTACCAATTAAAATAAATATTTGCCAATTAAAACATTAATTACCAATGGAAAAAATGATTTACCAATTAAAAAAATGTATGACCAATTAAAGTAATTATTTACCAATTAAAAAAATTAATCACCAATTACATGTTTTTATTATCAAATAAAATAATTACTTACCAATTAATAATTAGTTAAAAATAAAATATTTACCCATTCCAATAAATAAAACAAAATCATTAATTAATTATAATTAAATTACTTCCCACCCAATTCCTCTATAAACCCACAACCCACTACAGAAATAAACACAAACATTAATTAAAATTCATTTATAATTCCTAAAAATTAATAATAAATTTAGTACATTTAAATTACTTCCCAATTTACTGAAAAATAACATTATTAATATATAAAAATAATACACATACAATTTAAAACAAGTAAAATACTTAAAAAAAATATTACACATTCATAATAAAATACATAATATTAATACAAATATCGATATTAGTAATTTCGATATTACTTACATCGATATAAAAAAAATCGATATTACTTACCTTAGGGTCGATATTCTGTCCAACAATATTTTTGACCTCGATTTGGGGGCCGATTCTGATCCTGGGTTGTTATTTTCCATACAAATCGGATCCGTATTTTTTTCCATACAAATTGTACAAGTCCCTTCCAACCCGTGTAGTACGATTCGTACAGGAAAAATACATACAGATCGGCCCAATCCTTACTAATCGGATCGAGAAAAGCTGTACGACAGGGACTTGTAAAAAAGACCATACAATTTTTAAAAAGGCTGTCCAACCCGTCAAGTACGATTCGTACCGGGTTGTCAGCATGCGATTTGTACGGAAAATGGCCTGTATACGGTGAATGACTCGTAATGGGCAACAAAGCGAACCCCTATACGCCTCGTACCCTGGTATGACTCGTTCTGGGGGTACGACTCATACCGGGGTACGGGTCGTATAGGGGTATGAGGCGTACAGGGGTCCCCCCACATGCGAGGCGTGTGTATGGTGCGTACCCCAACATCGCGCATGTACGCACCGTACATCCGCGATTTTGGGGTACGGTGCGTACATACGCGATTTTGGGGTACGGTGCTTGTACGGTTCGTACACGACCAGTACCCCTTCATCGCCTATACGCACCGTACCCCACTTTCCGTGTCATCTGTACGCACCGTATATACGCACCATACCCCTGTATTCATGGGATGTACAACGCGTACATGGGGGGGTCTGTCTCCTACTGTTTTCAGGGCGTACAAGGTTTTCCCGGCACTTTTTGGCTCCTATAAAAAAAGAGCCGTACGGAGTGCCGTTTGCACGAATCGTACTTGACGGGTGGTTGTAAACTGCTGCCGGGAATACATGGGGACGTCGCGTACAGAGCAATCCGAATCGGAATCACTTGTATATACGAGTTGTATGGTCTTTTTGTAAATTTGAATGGAGTGCGTCTATTTGTATGGATCGTACTTCATAGGTTGTAGGGGAATCCTTACAAGTACGAGTTGTATGGGAAAAACGCTCTATAACACGATTTGTACAGCGTTTTTCCAGGATCGGAATCGGCCCCATCATGGACTTTCGATATTTCCAACACAATATTTTTGTAGGTCGAGATTTCGAACTCGATATTTTGACTGTGCACCTTGTGCTGCGCTGCAGAGAGGTGGTCCTGGCCGTACCACTTTTTACACCTCTCTGCAACGCAGCTCTTTGGCGCTTACTGCAGGTAGCTAGTGGGCTAGTTGGACCATAGGAACCCTAAGGATTCAAGGGGACTTAATCTCCCAAATTAAAATGGCCTCAGGACGCATTTACATAGTGGTGAAGGGAGGGGAGGGGGCCTGAGGTGACGTGTGTAAACACGCCCTGTGGCGCGTTTTAAGTTGGGGAAATAATTCCCCTTCAATCCAGAGGGCCCCTGGGGGCCAACTAGCCCACCAGGTGCTTCCAGTAAGCGCCACTCCGCTGCATTGTAGAGAGGTGGTCCAGGCTGTGCCCCTTTTTACACCTCTCTGCAACGCAGTTCTGTGGCGCTAACTGGAGATACCTGGTGGGCTACTTATACCCAAGGGACACTCAGGATTCAAGAGGACTTTATCCACCAAATTAAAACAGCCACAGGGCGGGTTTGCACATTTCAGCTCAGCCCCCCCTTCAACAGTGTGCAAATGCGCCCTGTGGCGCGTTTTAGGAGGTAGTTTTAATTCCCCTGCCTTATATATTAGGGGCTTACAAAGGAGGTCATGCTAATAACAGGGGTACCCCAACCCATAGTGTTCCCTAGTGTATGTAGATGTTTTAACTCTCGTTTAAGTGTCTTTTAGCATAGCACTGCCTCTAGGACTGGTTAGTCAGAGTCAGTTACCACCAGTACCCATCTGAAAAAGTTGAGGTTACAGCATGATTTTGCAACAAGGCCTCTTTCAGCTCCTCCTTTTGTTCTTTCTGCATGACTTCCTTCTTCATGCACTTTTCTTCGTCTTTGAGGACTTCTGTTGCTTCTTTCTGCATTTCTTTTTCTTCTTTCTGTGTGTTTTTCTTCTTTCTTTACATGCCCTACCTCTGTAGGCATAGTTAGAAACTAGCATTTAAATAACCTTTGAAATAAACTAAAAAACATAGGTTTCAGGCACGTTATAGTTACAAATTAGCATTTAAAAAACCTTTGAAATTCACTGAAAAACCCACGGTTTCAGGCATGTTAAAGTTAGGAATTAGCATTTAAAAAACCTTAGAAATTCACTGAAAAAACCATAGGTTTCAGGGGCGTTATAGTTAGTTGGGCATTTCACACGTACAAAACCATAGACATTCTCCTGTTATAGTTAGTTCAGCTAACTATATCTTGCGCGCCTGCAATGCACTGCTGATGATGTCACATATTACATCACTCATGACATGGTCAGTGACATCTCTCATGACATCACAGATGACATCTCAAATGACATCACTGATGATATCATCGTGATAGAGTAGCAGACCTCCTCTCACCCTAATATAACCTTTGATACACACACACATAAAAATAGACACTAACATTTTCAAAAAATGGAGATACCAATACCAGTTACAACACACCTATTCAGTAATTCCAAGATCTACACACACATCCACTCAATCACCAATAGTTCTATACAGTCACTCATACATGTACTGACTCATCATATGTACCCATTTATATATGGGATAAGTTACTTAGCTGTAATCCTAGTTCTCTTCCAGGGGTATCCTCATCAAAGTCATAAGCACTGAATATTCCCGCCCATGTGCGGGACCCCGGAAACAATATAAAAATATATATGTAAAAACACATATATCTCGCTCCCCATATATGTACATACATATATTATTTTTCTCACACCAATGCAGCTCCAAAACTGAGGCTAAAACAATGTAAACACATGTACATGTACTGCAATTAGTAAGGAAACAAAAACACATTAGGTCAAATTTCCCTTGAAGTTTGTGTTTTAATGAGTAAAACCACTCATAAATCCTGAAAATTGCTTATAAATAGACATTGTTAGCCCTCAGGCTGCATTGTAAAACAATAGCATAGAAAATGAAACCATTTTCAACAAAAAAACTGGCACCGTGCCTTTAAGGCAGCCCTGACCCCAGGCTTCCCATCATGCCTCAGGGGTGATAGTTAGGTCAGTTGTTCTTTGCATACCCTTGAAGACAGGGCTCAACCATAAGATTGCAATAGTACCAAATCTCATTTACCTGGGGAGGCGGGTGGGTTGCTTATGACTTTGATGAGGATACCCCTGGAAGAGAACTAGGATTACAGGTAAGCAACTTATCCTTCTCTTCCAGGGGATCCTCATCAATAGTCATAAGCACTGAATAGAATAGCAAGCCCATCAACCACCTGCAGATTAATGAGAAGTACATGACCCAACCATATCATAACAGCCAATAACTCAGCTGCTAAACAGATTCCTCAGGGAGGCCTGGCCTACCTGGGTATCTGCTCTCGTGTCAGAATCTAGACAGTAATGTCTAGTAAATGTATGGACAGACCTCCAGGTCGCCGCTTTACAAATCTCAGACATGGGCACATTCTGTAGGTAAGCTGCCGTGGCAGCTCTACCTCTAGTGGAATGCGCTCTAGGGGTAAACCCCAGAGGTTTTTGCGCCAATTGGTAAGCAAGTTTGATACACCAGACGATCCATCTGGAAATGGAACGTTTCGATGCTGCATGACCAGTTCTGATCGATCCATAGTTAATAAATAACTGATCAGAATGTCGAATCGACTTGGACCTGTCCAAATAGAACTTTAAAACCCTTTTCAAGTCCAAAGAGTGTAAAGCCCTCTCAGCTGGAGTAGAGGGATTGGGAAAGAAAGTGGGCAGAGAGATCAACTGATTGACATGAAAATCTGACACCACTTTCGGCAGGAAAAAAGGGTGCGTTCTCAGCACTACTCTATTCAAATGAAACACTGTATATGGTTCCTTGGTACAGAGGGCCTGAATCTCGCTCACCCTGCGGGCTGACGTAATCGCTACCAAAAAAGCCGCTTTCCAGGAAATATGCTGTAAAGTAGCCTTATGAATGGGCTCAAAAGGAGGGCCCATCAACTTTGATAGTACTAGGTTCAGCTTCCAGGGAGGAGAAGGAGTACGTACAGGAGGGTACACCTTTTTCAGACCCTGCAGGAAATCCTTTACTGCTGGCAACTGGAAAAAAGAGGTTTGTGAAGGTGATCGCCTACAAGCAGTTATAGCGGCTAAATGCACCTTAATGGAGTTAAACTTGAACCCTGCCTTAGCCAGGTACAACAAGTATGGAAGAACTGCTTCTTCATGACTCTTCACCGGATTGTGGCCATTCTGCATGCACCACATATAGAACCTCTTCCACTTGCATGCGTAAGAATGTCTTGTGGAAGGGCGTCGTGCTTCTCTCAGAATGGACATGCAGTCTTGTGCCAGTCCTAGATGGCCATGCTGAACGACCTCAGGAGCCATGCTGCCAAGTTCAGTGACGGAAGGTTGAAATGGTGAATCCTCCCGTTCATCTTCGATAACGGGTCCGGCCTGCATGGAAGCCTCTTGTGAGGAGACACTGACAGGTGAAGTAGGTCCGTGTACCACCATTGCCTCGGCCAGTCGGGGGCAATCAGGATCATTGTTGTGCACGCGTGGCTTACTTTGCTCACCACCTTCGGGATCAGCGGAAGGGGTGGAAAGGCGTACACAAATTCCCCTCACCAGTCGATCAAAAGAGCATTCCCTCTCGTTCCTGGTCGGTAGAACCTTGAGGCAAAGCTTGGGCATTTGCTGTTTACGTCGTTCGCGAAGAGATCTATGGAAGAACGACCCCAAGACTGGAAAATGTCTTCTAGCACTTCGTCGTTGAGGACCCAGTCCTCTCTGTCTTCGAAGTGCCGACTTAGTGCGTCCGCCCTCCCGTTCTGCTCTCCTGGGAGGTGGACTGCTTGAACAGACAACTTGCGAGCCAGAAGCCAATGCCAGATGCGCTGAGCTTCCAGTGATAGAGTCCTTGAGCGTGTTCCTCCAGCTTGTTCAAATAGTACATTGTGGTGGTGTTGTCCGTTTGTACTAGAACCATTTCCTCCTGAAGCGAGGGAGGGAACGCTTTGAGGGACAGGTGGACTGCTCTCAATTCCAGCAAGTTGATGTGGTAGGTGCTTTCTTTGGACGACCACAGACGCTGCACTTGGAGAGGTCCCAGGTGCGCCCCCCAGCCTTGTAAAGACGCGTCTGTGATGATCGTTTGTGCAGGAGGAGGTTGATAGAAGAGAACTACCACCTGCATGTTCTGCTTCTTTGTCCACCACAGGATGGAAGATCGAGCTACCTCCGACAAAGTGATCTGATCGTCCCAGCGATCTGATTGCTGGTCCCACTTGTCCTCCAGATCCTGCTGAAGAGGTTGCATCCGAAGTCTGGCGTTCGGTACTAAGAAGATGCATGAAGCCAACAACCCTAAGAGGGAGGCTATCTTTCGCACTTTCTGAGTCCTGTTGCGAAGAACTTGCTGGCACTTGAGCATTATCGAAAACTGTCTCTCCTCCGAAGGAAACACTTTTCCTACCTCGGAGTCTAGCAGAGCTCCTAGGAAGTGAATCTTCTGAGTGGGTTGGGAGACAGACTTGCTGTAATTGACATGCAGACCTAGACGCTGACAGATTTTTATGCATGTCTGGAATTGATTCCTTACGTTGTCTGGAGTTGGACCTTTCAACAGCCAATCGCCTAAGTATGGGTATACAAAGACCCCCCCTGCAGCGTAGAGCTGCTGTCGCCACTGCGAAACACTTCGTGAACACCCTGGGGGCCGACTTCAACCCAAACGGCAGGGCTTTGAACTGGTAGTGGGAGGTCCCCACCCGGAATCGAAGGAATCTCCTGTGATCGGGCCGTATCGGGACATGAAAGTAGGCACCTTGAAGGTCCATCGAACACATCAAATCCCCCTTCCTGAGATGTGGATATATTTTGGTGAAGCGCCAACATGCGAAACTTTTCTTTTCTGACATGTAGATTGAGTGTTCTCAAGTCCAGCCTGTATTCCGCCTTTTGGCCCTTTTTTCTGACCAGAAAATACCTTGAATATACTCCTTTCCTTCTTTGAGCCACCGGCACCCTCTCGATGTCTGATTTTTCGAGGAGTGTCGCTACTTCTTTCTTTAACATTTGTAGCTGGTGGCTTGACGTTGACATCGGAGGAACGGATGGAGGTAGACGATGGAAACGAAGACAGTACCCATTCTGCAGCGTAGACAACACCCATTGGTCTTTTGTAATGGCTTGCCACTCTGTCCTGTGATGCGCAATGCTTCCCCCCACTGGAGTGGACAACGGCGCTGGGGGAAGTGACGACTCATTGCTTCTGCTGAGGCTTATTGAAGCAGTTGCCTCTGCGCTGATTTCCGTTTCCTTTGGAATTGCGCTTTCCTTTATATTGCGACTTTTGTTGGCCTTGCTGGTTCTGGCCCTTCTGCCACTGAGGGGTTTGAACCCTCTGCTTCGAAGAGCCCTTGTTGTCCGAACGGAATTTCTTCCGGAATTCCTTTTTCTTTTCAAGCCCCACGGCTTTAAGGGTGTCTAACTCCGTCTTCATCCGTTGCATCTCCTCATCAGCACTCGCCCCAAAGAGAGATGTGCCTGAAAAAGGAAGATTAAGTATTCTGGCTTGAGCCTTGGGTTTCAATGCTGTTAGGCGCAACCACGAGGATCTCCTCGCTGTGATTCCACGCGCATACCCATGCGCCACCAGCGTTGCTCTATCTGCCGCCGCCCCTATAATATGATTGGAGACTTGACTGCCCTCCATCAGAATCTCCTCGAAGTCCTTTCTATCTTCCTTAGGAAGTTTTGAAGAAAACCTCTGAAGCGAATCCCACAGAGATCTATCATATCTGCCCAGCAGAGCTTCCGCATTGGAGACCTTGAGGAAAGAAGCTGAGGTGTTACATACTCTTCTCCCCCATGAGTTTTGTAGCTTGCTGTCTTTATCCGGCGGTACCGTGGATGAGGAGGCCATCGCATTGGATTTTTTAGCCGCCGCAATGATTACTGAATCTGGCGGCGGATCGGACTTGAGGAACAGAGGATCCTCTTCAGGAGGACGATATTTGTTGAGAATCCTTGCTGGGACTGACTTCACCGTCGCCGGAGTCAGGAAGACTTCATTCACCGGATCCATGATACCCGGGACCAACGGCAATAAGGGTTTGGGTGCCGTTCTGTGCTTTAGGGTTTCGAAGATGACCGTCGTCTTGATCTGCGGAGCTGTCATAGGCACTCCTAGCTTCAGGGCTCCCCTGCCCAAGAGGTCTTGGAACGAGAAAATATCCTCTGTTGGAGATATTCTCGAGCGTGGACTGTTTGTTAGGGTCGGAGAGTAATTCCTGTGCGATCGGGTCCTCGATGAAATTGACGAGTTATGAGTCCGCCTGGACCTAGATCTTCTCCTACTTGAGCGCGTTCTAGAACAAGATCGCTCCCTGTGACTAGATCTTCTTCTACTTGAATGCCCTCTAGAACGAGACCGTTCTTTGCGGCGGGAGGTATGATCTCGATACGCCCTCAACCGATCCGCCGTTTCCTTGTTCTTGGCCCAGTGGTGAAGAGGTCTATACCACCTTGGGGAAAGACGAACAGGAGGAGATTTTTGGGTGCGATCCTGCACTGGTGAACGTGAACGTGGGGGAGGCTGATCCGCTTGATCCTGCTGCAACCTTGCAGGGGACTTTGACCTCTCCCTATCCGAATAGCTGTTTTCCCCATCCGAAGATCTGCCACTTCGAGATGCCGAGGAGGATGAGGACAGGCTCACTACAGACCGTCTAGAGGAAGACCTCGACCGACCTCTCTCTTCTGAAACCCTCCTTCTCTTGGCGGGAGGATCCTGTAATGGTGATTTCTCCACCCCCGCAGCCGATGCTGATCCTGGGGAACCCAGTTGAGACCTTAGGACTTGAGACTGGTCCAAAGGTTCACTCTCCATCTCATGCACCACCTGCCTCAAAGGTGATCTCTCCTGTGATCTTGAAGGAGAGATATTCACTGGCTGTGAGACGCCCCGCTCTCTGGATCTCCGCTGATCCGTCAACGGTGGCTGTTTCGACGCCGAGCGGCGAGCAGATAGACGCTCCCTCGACGTCGACCGTGATCTCCTCGACGCCGACCTCGAGTGTCGATGACTGTCCTTCGACATAGAGCGTCTCGCCATTGAAGGATGCCTGCTCGATGACGACGGGAGGCTGCTTCGATGCCGACCGCCGATGCTCTGGCGGCGAGGGAGGATGCCTCGTCGTCGAATGTGAATGCGACGGAGGCTGCCTCGATGTCGAAAGCCTTTGACAGGGAGTCGAAGTGGGCTGCTTCGACGTCGATCGACAATGTGTCGGCAGAGACTCCCTCGACGCCGAACGACCATGACTAGTCGTCGACGGAGGTTGTCTCGATGCCGAACGCCGGTGGCCAGGCGTCGACGGAGAATGCCTCGAGGTCACAGCATGACGATGCTGCTTCGACGTCGGTTGGCTCGCCGTCGAGCTCTTCTGCTTCGACAGCGACCTACCCCTCGATGCTGTCTGTAGCGGAGGTACCTTGGATGTCGACGCTGAAGACGTCTTCTTCGTCGCCGTCGACTGCTTCTTTGACGCCGATTCCGACGCCGAAGGTGAACAAGTCGGGGCTTCTTTCGACGTCGACCGCGCCCTCCGACTTTTCTGCTTCTTGGGAGATCTTCCTCTCTCAGAAAGTCCATAAACTCGAATTCTCTCTCGGTCTTTGAGAGTTCTGGATGTTAAAACCTGGCAGTGTTCACAGGTTTTCGAAGAATGAGAGTCTGGTAGGCACAGGATACACACTGAATGAGTGACAGTCTTGGCCATCTTCCTTCCACATGAAGGGCATTTGTCAAAAAGGGAAGGCATTTTGACAGAAAAAACACCTTTTTTAAGCCTAAAAAAGGTAGTAGTAGCACCCTAGGTCTAAAAGACGTCGAGTGAAAGCAAAAATTGTAGATTAACAAGAATATTTTTTGACAGAAAGTCAAAAAGAAAGGGAGCTGTTTCACCAGGGGCCTGACTGAATGAGCCGGAAAGAACAACTGACCTAACTGTCACCCCTGAGGCATGATGGGAAGCCTGGGGTCAGGGCTGCCTTAAAGGCACGGTGCCAATTTTTTTGTTGAAAATGGTTTCATTTTCTATGCTATTGTTTTACAATGCAGCCTGAGGGCTAACAATGTCTATTGATAAGCAGTTTTCAGGATTTATGAGTGATTTTACTCATTAAAACACAAAGTTCAAGGGAAATTTGACCTAATGTGTTTTGTTTCCTTACTAATTGCAGTACATGTACATGTGTTTACATTGTTTTAGCCTCAGTTTTGGAGCTGCATTGGTGTGAGAAAAATAATATATGTATGTACATATATGGGGAGCGAGATATATGTGTTTTTACATATATATTTTTAATTTTGTTTCCGGGGTCCCACACATGGGCGCAAATATTCAGTGCTTATGACTATTGATGAGGATCCCCTGGAAGAGAACATCCTGTTACACACTGACACTTATCCATAGAGTTACTCACACACATAGTCACACATGCAAACAAAGTATCAAAAATCTATTTAGTTATATATACAGTTATACACACACACCACACTTACTTCTACAGAAACTGACATATACTTACTCTCTTATACAATCACTTATAGAAACATACTTATTTATATAGGAACTTTTCCAATCTCTCACTCTCACATATATTCACTTATATACACCAATACTCACATATACTAGCTTAAAACATATGTAGTTACAAATAAAGACACTATTGAGAGAGTCATTCACTCACTAAGACACCCAAATACACAGTCATCCACCCATACAGTCCTGCACAGATACTGTCTTCAACACATACAAACAGTGAGTCACTCATTCATGCATCTATGCTCTAAGAAATACCCCCCACCGAACCATACAGACACGCAGACACTCATACTGATACCCAAAAAACCAACTAAAAACCCATATAGACACTCATGTAGCTACTCACCAACCCATACAGCCACTTATACACAAAGTGAGAGACTGATACAGATATTTACATATTTAAATATTACTCACTAACCCATGTATTCACTAAGATACACTTAATCAGTCATACAATCAATTTTACTACAAAAAAAACATCCATTTAGACACTTGTATACCCATTTATTCTAACATTGACCTTGAGATATACATATATAAAACATATTTATTTTTCAGACAAACACACATTCACTGGATGATGTCATCAGTGATGCCATTTGATATGTCATCAGTGATGCCATCAGTGATGTCAATGACCATGTCATGAGTGATGTAATATGTGACGTCATCAGCAGTGCATTGCGAGCACGCGAGTTATAGTTTGCTGAACTAACTATAACGGGGGAATTTTTATGGTTTTGTACATGTGAAATGCCCAACTAACTATAACGCCCCTGACACCTATCGTTTTTTCAGGGAATTTCTAAGGTTTTTTAAATGCTAATTCCTAACTATAACGTGCTTGAAATCTATGTTTTTTTCGGTATATATATATATATATATGGTTTTTTTATTATATATGTTGAGGTGTGAGCTGCATTTGTAACTTCATTGCCTTATCCAAAACTGAAGATTCCTCTAGCATAGGAAACACAGCATGTTCTTCTCTTACTCTGGAACGGGTTACCCCTCAACATATGTAAAACGAGTGTGTTCATCCATTGACACAGCAGATTAAGAGACTAGTTACAGTCATACAGTTGTAGAGGTTGCTACCTTTACCGACACTTTGAGTTGGGTTTGTATTACTTGTTTAATGCCAACCCAATGCTAAGTATACTCTGGGATTTACAATCCAATGCAAATTCAGATTTTCGTGTGAGTGTAACCTCAAATAACGCAACGCACACCAATACACTGCCTTGCGTTACTTTGTGTCAAGGGAGCATTCCATTGGTAGTGCATGGGTGTCCCATGCAACCAACCATGAGTTTTGACGCAAATCCCTATCTACAAAGAATTGTAGACAGGGATTTGTGCCAAATCCTGCGCCTCACTGAGGCAAGTGTAACAAAGAGAAATGTTTTCATTTCTCCTAGTGTTTCCACCTTTGTATGTGTACTGCATTCTACAGCACACATTCAAAGTGGGAAATGTCTTAAAGTATAGTTCTTGCAGTGCTCCAGCAAAAAGTGCACCAGCACGGGGAGAAAGCAGAACAGTCCCAAATCTTAACTGATATAGCCACAGTTCTGCTCGCTCCCATTCATGCAACAAATCACAGCAACTTTACTTGCTTCACTGCTTTGCGAGATTTCTGTGGCTCTAGATGTTGAATAGAGAGGCATGCACCGGAAAGAGATACGTCATCTGAGCATTCTTTTCAAAGTCAAGTAAGCATTGTCTAGTTTCACCTCGGAGTGACTTTTTGAAGTTGGAAGGACAATCAGTGATTATTGAAGTTGGAAGGACAATCGGTGATTATTTGTTATTCTTACCTGAAATTTGCAGACTGGGCACCGGATGCCTTGAGGGTGTTTATTTCCTGGCAGGCCCCTTCTCTGCATGGAGGAAACGCTCGTAGACCGCGGGGAAGTAGATCCAGCACTGTGGGTGGGACAATTCTTTGAGGGTTCCTCCTATGGAAAAATAAAGTATTCAGAGAAGTATCTGTTAAATCCGAACGGTGGTGCTGCAGAAGGTATAATTTACTATGCCATATTTCACTGTCTTACTAAATTAATCACAAAACATATCATGTCCTAAATGCCAGAAATGTTCTCTGAAAAGTCAGTTCATTAGAAAGGTACAAGGGAATCTAGCTTTCCACTCCAGCAGATAGGTAAATCATTTCTACTGGGTCCATTTGCGGCACATGTGGTTTTGGACAGTGGATAATGTTCAGCAGAAAAAATAAGAAAGCTTTACTGTTAAATAAGCATACCATTTTGAATTAATAGACACCAATAACAACAATAAAAGTTATTAGGAGCCGGTTTCAAGCTGCAAATGGCATTTTTGTCTAAATTGTTGTACGTAAGATGTGCAAAACCCACAATTCAGGAACTAGAACCAGTGGTCAAAGGAAATTCCCACCATGGTCAGCATTTTTTTCCAGATATGGGGTCAAATTTATGTAGATGCATTTTGGGACCACTGTACTTTTTGTGTAGACATTTAGGGCCTTATTTAGATTTGGCTGACCGGATATGCCATCAAAACATTATATCCTGTCTGCCATATTACAAATACAATAGGCCATAATGCACTGGTAATATCGCACACAGAACATCCGTCATACTTGTCACAGAGGGCCTCATTAGGATGGCGGGCGGACTTTGCCCACCCGCCATCCTTGCGGTAGTAGGGACCGCCCGCCATAAGGGCGGGGGTCCTGTCGGCAGCATTAGGATGCGCCGCCACAGTGGCGGGCGCATCCCTCATTCCTACCATTGTGGCAGGCGATGCACTTAGCACCACCCGCCACAATGGCAGGAAAGCATGCTGTGCTTCTCCATGCACAGCATGGCAGGCACTGCGCGGTGCCTGCCATGCTGTGCATGGAACTCCTGGGAGGTACCATTGGTACCCCCCAGGTGCACCCCCCACCCCCCCCCGGAGTCCCTGGTAGCCCGCAACGGGCCTCCGCAGGGATTCTCCGCATGCCTTTCCGTGGCGGCATTGCCGCCACAGAAAGGCATCCACAATTGCCCATCATAATATGGCTGGTGGTGTCTGATAGATACCGCCAACATATTATTCCTTTTCCGCCCCGGACGCAAGGCGACTGGGCGGAAAAAGGGCGGACGGTCTTTCCGTCCGCCGAGGTCCCCCCGCCATACTAATATGGCGGGGGAAAAAAAATGCGGATGTCGGGCTGATCGCCCCTGCCAGGCTGGCGGTAGCCACCGCCGGCCTGGCGTGGGCAATCCGTCCGACATCGTAATGGGCCCCAGAGTCATATAGGTAGTTGATCATGTTTTGTAAAACAATTTGTTTAAAAATGTGCCTTAATTTTTATATGTTATATTAATGGCATTTATACCCCGCGCGACTACTCTGAGGAGTATCCTGTTGAGAGCCTAAGAGTTTGACTGACAGCTTCAGTCGAGAATTATCTGAAGAGGAATGTCTTCAGAGTCTTCCTGAAAATACTCGAGGAGCGGACAGCACGAAGTTCCAACAGAAGCTGATTCCAGGACCTAGCCCCTAGATGGACCGGAGAGTTGCCACCGGATTTCTGTTTGCAAGCCCCAGACTTTTGTTAGAAGAGGGAAGCTGCCTAGCAGGGGAATAGAACCCGAATCTGGATTGAAGGTAGGCTGGGCCATGGCTAAAAAATGCAGAGTGCACCGTCACATGGGCCTTGAACTTCACCCTCATAACCAATGGAAGCCAGTGCAGATCGTGAAGATGAGAACTTACATTTGCTCGGTTGGGAAGGTTGAGCAAAAGTTTGGCTGCTGCATTCTGGATCACCTGCTGTTTCTTAAGTAGGAGGGCGGGCAAACCGACATTGAGAGCATTGGCATAATCTATGCGGGAGGTTATCAGAGCTTGGATAACCGTTTTTCCAGCATAGATGGGGAGCATTGGGAGAAACTTTTTGAGAGATTTCAGAATGCTAAAACAGGAGCCCAATAACCTTTTGATCTGCAGACCAAAAGAAAGTTTATCATCAAACAAAATGCCCAGGTTTTTTACCGGACCGTCATGGGGGGGAAGGTAGAGGGAACTCATCTGGCAAGAAAGAGCGCCAGAGCTGCATGGAGCAGTTCCCAAAGAGGAGAATCTCTGTTTTGTCTGCGTTGCATTTAAGTTGTGCTTCAGCCAACCAATGAAAAACAGCAGATAGACAGGTTTTAGCCTGGAAGAGGTTGGACCCGCTGTACTTGTCCCGGGAAACAGGAGCTGAGTATCGTCAGCATACAAAATAACTTTAACCCAAAAAATCTTCGGCTAACCGAATAAGTGGCAACATATAGATGTTAAATAAAAGTGGGCTAAGTATAGAGCCCTGAGGAACCCAGTATTTAAGGCTTAGTGTGAGGCTGCAGACCTGCTGGTATCTATCTGCCAAATATGATTCACACCACCTCCAGGCTAGACCACCTACTCCAAGAGTCCGAAGACGGGACAGTAGAAGAGCACAGGGGACCATATCGAATGTGGCAAAGAAATCCAACAACACCAGGGCATCCCTGTCACCCGCACCAAGGGACTTCCGAATAGCTTCTGATATTTCGACCAGTGCTTACTCCATGCTATGCCGGGCTCAGAAGCCAGATTGAGCAGGGTGGAGAAGTTTAAATCTCTCAATAAAGTCAGGCATTTGAGTATTAACCAGTTTTTCAAGAATTTTGGACACTGCAGGAAGAAGAGAGATAAGACGATAGTTGGAGGGTAGAGAGGGGTCTAGAGACCGTTTCTTGAGAAGAGGAATGATCATGGCCTACTTCCAGGCCCCAGGAACCTTACCGGAGGATAGGGACAAATTAAGAAGCATATTAAAGGCCGGGTTGATGATCCCAGCTGCATCAGCAAGCAGCTTGGGTGGGCAAGGATCCTTAGGAGAGCCTGATTTAAGGGACTTAAGTGCCACTGGAGACTCCTGTAAAGAAATGGCCTCAAGGGTCTCAAATTTATATTGCGGGATCAGGTCCTTAGAGCTAGAGCGGGCAGTCGCTGTCTTCTGAAGGTTAGTGGTGTTGAAGTTAGCTTGGATAAGTCTGGTCATGTCCGTGAAGTGGTCAGCCAATCCCTTGCACCAATCTTGCGAGGCCAATATGGCTCGATTCTCAGCTTTGGAGGAGTTGAAGTATTTTATAATGGAAAAACTGTCTCTGACTTTGTTGGCCGACTAGGCGATATGCTCCTCATAGTACTGACTTTTTTCTTTACAGATGGCAGCAAAGTACACCTTTTGAGCATTTTTTAGATCCTCTTTGTCAGATGGGCTATACTTATGTCTCTATTTATGTTCAAGCTGCTTACATTTTTGTCTAATTAGCCTGAGGTGGCAGGAAAACCAAGGCTTGAGATTTCCTGCAGCCTTTCACACAGAAAGGAGGGGACATTTGATCGACCGCACCATTGAGCCAGGAGTGGTAGCTGCCTAGGGCCTTCTCAATATCACCTGAGAGCACAGGGATGGACCCGGCCAGTACCTCTTTAAATTCCTTAGGATTAATCCTATTAACAGCTCACCCTTGAGAGGTAAAGGTCAGACTGCCATGAGAATTCAATGAGAAAATGGTCAGATCAAATAACAAGGAGGGTAGGTTAAGTCGAAATCAGCAAATTGGAGCAAACAAGATCCAGTATATGCCCACCATTGGTGGGTAGGACGAGTAACCCCATTGCTTAATGTATACTTGGTCCAGGGAGTCGAGAATTTCTAAAGCCTCCTGAGTCACTATTGTCAACATGAATGTTACAATCACCAAGAATTAAAGATTGGGAGCATTGTGGCACCAGTGTGGTAATCGCAGTAACCAGGGCAGCAAGGAACGAGCCAGCCGAGCCGGGAGATCGATAGATCAGGACTCCACCCACAGAATAATGAGGGGAAGCTTTGATACAGAAGCCAAGAGCCTCTGCGGCCGCAAACTCATTAAGAACATTCCATTAACAATCCCAATCATCCCTTAGGCTTAGTGCAATAGCTAAACCCCCACCCGACTTCCCTAGCGATCGAGCCTAATGATTTTAATTCCATCCAGGATGGCCATCTCAATCACCAGACTGGAGTCACTTGATAACAGGTTTCGGTGATAAATAGAAGGTCAAGAAGTTCATCAGTGAGTAGGTCAAAGATATTCTGCCTATGCATAGATACAGAGCAGGCGTTAATCAAAGATGCTCTCAGCGTGTAAGTATGCAGATTGCCTTGAGTCTGTCCTCTAGGAGACAGCGATGGAGTGTAACTCGGGGCCAACCGAAAAGAACATAAACTGCAGCTCCTGGAGTCTACCGCTGAGAGGTCCCAGTTATCATCACAGCAGCTCTTATTGGGGCAATTGTTAGGCTTGAGGATTCCATTTTTTAACACAAATAAAAAATGTCCAGTTTTAACTACGCAGTTTCACAGAATTTGGCTTGGAGGCACTGTGCTTGTTTCTCTGCTTTCTGGGACAAAATTCACAAATCTCTACCAAAGCTGGCTGACCGATTAAACCCTGACAGGGTTTGGCTTAACACACGTTACCTCGATGGTATGGGCCAGGTGCGCGAGCCACTGATGTTTAAAAAAACTGAAATTACCAGGTAAGTACAAACCATTTTCCTTTAAAATAATATATATTGTACACAGTTGCAACTAAGTTGTGGCTCTCCTCAATACGGTATTATTCTTAGGAAATGCAACCCATTTTTTTAATGAATTAATGTCCCTTTGGCTCATGGTAAACTTGCGTGCACTGAAAGATGACCGTCTTCAAAAGGACCTGGAATCTCTGCAGCTATTTTAAGTATAATGCATTCAATGCCTGCTTTTAAAAGGCCACAACATAGAAAGAACTAAGGGGTGATTTAACGCCTAGCAGATTGGAGATATCTGTCAAAAATGGTCGGGTATCCCCTCTTCCCTTTATATTTAAATAGGACAGATAGGACACCTGTCATTTTTTGGTGGAGGTCCAGCACCTACCAAGCTCTGAATAATCTCCCTCTCCACTCTAGGGGCATATTACCAAGGGGGGGCGATAGGCAATTATCGTCGGTTTAGCGGTCGTTTGTGGCCGCTAAGCGGTAATAATTCTATCGCTCTATTAGCAAGCTGTCACTAACTGATGTTAGAAACAGCTTTTAGGCGATAGCGAGCGGTTTGGGGCCCTCTTTGCATGTCAGCGATATTTATCGCTAATGACATGCAAAGTGGGCGTACCCAACCTGTTAGCGACTGAAAGCAGTCGCTAACGTCGCTATCGCCTATTAGCAAGGCGGGCGTAGCGATGGAAATATTCCCGCTATCGCCAAAAACTAACGCCTGCTCAGACCAGTTCTTAGCCATGTTATCCAATGGGAGGTGGATAACATGGCTAAGAGCAATTTGTCGCTAATGCGTGAATATCGCTGTATTCTCAGCGATATTCACGCTATCGCCAGAAATTTTTTCACTTTGGAGATAAACGTTGCTAATAGCAAGTTATCTCAGCAATAATTTCTGGCGATGCTTAGCGATAAAAAAATTGTTGCAAAGCCTAGTTACTAATAAATATCGCTACTCGTTGGTAATATGCCCCTAGATTCCTTGTGGGCTGTCACCATAATCTAAGCCATACTTTTCCGCTCCACAGGCCTTGTGAATGAGGTGGGTCCCACTCTAGAGACAGGATACTCCAGTTTAGATATAATCAAATGCAAGCCCTCCCACCCTAACTGCGCCACAAGGGGGTGACATACCCAGCATCCTCCGGACCATTCAGAAGCCTCCACCGGACAGAAGGCCGCTTTGACAAATGTCAAACGGAAAGAATGAGGAGTCAGAATAGGTGAAAATATTTTGATATTAGATATATTGTTTCTCCTCCTTACTGATTAGATGTATCAAAACAGGTATCCAGGAGAGCAAATAAAAGTGTGTTGGCGATCGTAGGCTTATATTCGCTATAAAAGAAAATAGACATTAAGGTGAATCATGAATTTTTTTCTTCCCGAACCTCAAGTGGAGATATTTCTTTAAAAAGGACGGTTTCCCTCATTCACTTTCAGTGGTATAATTCATCTTTGGTACCTCCTAGCTACTACCAGTGATTTATGTGACCAGCTGGCTCTCTAGGGAGGATTTAGCGGGGTAGAGGTTTATTTATATTTATCTTTTGTGAAGAAAGGTGCAATACCACACCCATGTGGTATACACTGCTGGTGTGTGTTATTGTAGAGGAAAAGCCATACAAGTGATAATGATGGTTTCAAGAAGGTAGCCATTTAAAATGCATAGAAGGAGATCATTTATCAGATTAGTTTTTTTTTAGCTTTGTCTTTATTTGCCTGGTTAAAGCAATATTCCTAAGAGGTGACCCCTTATGTGGCCTTCGCTGTTGGGGATCCTGGCATATGAATAAGTTCTCGGTGCATGATCAGCTAAATAGCATACAGTGCATTCTCTGTCAAATACTCTTTCTATTGCCTAGCAGCTGCGACTCTGCACCCTGAAATGTACCCTAAGGCAGTGGAGGGGTCCATCAAGAGGGCATAAAATGACACCAGAGAGCAGCAATGGACTTGCTTCTGATGATCCTTGAATCCTGGAAAAAACAAGAGGGTGCTGAGTATACTAGCCAAGTTGTGGCGCCCACTATGGATGAATGGACTGTATTGCTAAACAAAAAGAGAAGTGCCAGTGCCGCTACTTAGTTAACCTGTATCATTTTGACAAAACATGTGAATGAAACACTATGTTCGATGTTTTTAGTTTCCTTTCAATTATTTTATTTGATTCAGAGTTTATTTTTTACTCTTGTAATTGAATTTTTAACTTTTCACACTTGCATTTTTTAAGACCATATGTACACAAATGAAAAAACAGCAACAATTCTATTCACAACAACACTTTTACATTTCAATAATCGTCACTCAAACTTTCACTCATCCCTCTCTCATACCATTACAAACAACGAAAATATAAATATTTAAACAAAAGCTGGAATAAAAATATTCACTGCAAACCCATACACTATTAGTTTTCTCAAAGAAAGCTTTTTAATTCCAGTTTCTATTATTTTTCTTCTATTTGGGGCTTTTTAAACAGTCTTGGAACTCTCATTATTTGGGAGTTCTTATCAGGACCATAGTCTGTAAAACAGAAAGAAGAAACCTTTCTTTAGAACATGAATCTCTGCTGCATATGTGTTGCCTACTCCATTACTACTAGCTTCCTTATCTTACCTCTCTTCTATCAGAGTGCACAGGATGGTGGATATTCTCGGCATATTGTCAATTCTAATGCAAGAGAAATTGACAAGTACATATCCCATAATCCATCGTGAACACACATGTGGTGTTTATTAACAATCGCACAGATAAATGCAAAAGAAATTACACAGCAGTGCCAAATAGAGCTTATGGACAATAGGGACATCATAACACCCGACTTTGGGAGAGACTATACAGTAGATAATAGCCCAATGGACAAAAAAACGCGGGACCCGTATGCATTACTTAAACGACACGGCTTACGTCGGACTTCATCTCCCGCGATCCTTTGCGGACCCAAAAATCAGCGCAATTTACCTCACACGCAACACTTCCAAACGAACAGAGACAGCACTTGAAGTACCGTGCCCCGACTTCTAAAGGTATGTACAATGGGACACTGGGAAGCCACCGAGGTTGTAACCGGCCTCCGACTCAACCCCTTCTCAAATCACCAAATTTGTAAACCGTAAAATCATTAATACGACCCGTGGTGTGTTTTACAGGCGGAGGCACACAAGCTTTTGTACACAGAAACCTGAGCCCTTCACCAAGGTAAGAACATACTCTTTATTGTTGAGAGACAAAAGAGGTGAAAGTATAAAAAAGCCCAAACTCATTGGTTGTCCTCCTCCTTTTAGTGGGTCGTGAGCCAGGCAGGCGCAAGACACAGTTGTACACTATCACATATAAATAAGTAAGCCATGTATGAATGCTCCTGGTTTTGATTGCAAAAGAAGGATATGGTTTGAAGGTAATTGTGACTATGTCAATTTCTCTTGCATTAGAATTGACAATACGCCGGGAATATCCACCATCCTGTGCACTCTGATAGAAGAGAGGTAAGACTGAGGTGCCGGGTTTTTAGGAACCCGGTGGTGCCAGGAGATAACACCCGAAGACCTCTGAGTTCCTCCTGTTCCGGACCACAGAAACCAAGAGTCTTCTAGGTGAAGTCAGAGATCGAGTTTTATTGGCTGCAACCAAGTAACATGTGTCCTAGAAGCACGACAGCACGGGTCGTAAGTTCTCAGGAGACTGTTCGTTTTTACAGAACCAGCCTTCTCCTTTTATACACAATATTACACTTCAGGCAAGAATTCTTGAGTTTACAATACGGTCATAGACATATTTACACAATAGAGCAAAATACACAGTCACGTTGGCCAACCCATATTCTAGATGTCCAGTTTGTGATAGATGACCCAGCCCAGCCCGGAATTACAATCAGATATCGATGAAACCCCAATAAAACAGGGCACCTCCTTGTCATAAAACTGGCCATAAACAAGGAACATGGACAGGTGTATGAGTGTAGAAAACATGGTCTGTATGTGGTGAATGGTTTATGCCATGTTGTGCTTTGATGATATCTTACTCGGCCACTGGGCGAGGAGCTGCCCAAACAGGTTTGGCTGGAGGCGGTGGAGTCAGTTCGGCCAGGTCATGGGGAAGTCAGCTAAGGTGGACGTGTCCTTTCAGATCAAGCTCGACCTTAATCAATTGACTTATATGAGGGCAAGGCATAAGATGGATGCCGTTCACAAAATGGAGTCCGAGGGTTCAGAACGGAAACCACGATTTGAGGGTGTTGGCATCGCTCAATCACGACGCAAACATACAGGGATAATGTCCTAATCATTACCGTCTGCCGATACCAAATTCGTCAGGGTACGACGATATTTTGTGACACGAGTGTTGGACCTCGGTACCGGTATTACAGCAGGGTCCAGAATTTCAGAACCACAAGATAAGGAAGCTAGTCGTAATGGAGTAGGCAGCACACCTATGCAGCAGAGATTCATGTTCTAAAGAAAGGTTTCTTCTTTCTGTTTTACAGACTATGGTCCTGATGAGAACTCCCAAATAATGAGAGTTTGAAACGCGTAGACTGTTTAAAAAGCCCCAAATAGAAGAAAAATAATAGAAACTGGAATTAAAAAGCTTTCTTTGAGAAAACTAATAGTGTATGGGTTTGCTGTGAATATTTTTATTCCAGCTTTTGTTTAAATATTTATATTTTCGTTGTTTGTAATGGTATGAGAGAGGGATGAGTGTAAGTTTGAGTATTGAAATGTAAAAGTGTTGTTGTAAATAGGAAATGAGTGAAAGTTTGAGTATTGAAATGTAAAAGTGTTGTTGTAAATAGGATTGTTGCTGTTTTTTCATTTGTGTACATAAGGTCTTAAAAAATGAAAATTTGAAAAATTAAAAATTCCAATACAAGAGTAGAAAATAAACTCTGAATCAAATAAAATAATTGAAAGTAAACAAAAAACATCGAACATAGTGTTTCACTCACATGTTTTGTCAAAATGATACAGGTTAACTAAGTAGCGGCACTGGCACTTCTCTTTTTCTTTATCATTAGCTTGTGGCTAAGCTGTGCAGCTGGGAGCCCAGACCCAGTGGTGGTTTTTTGTGGACTGAATTGCAGCATACATAATACTCTGTTTCCTTTATTCAAGCGAGACCTGTATCATGCCATGGATTGGGACAAGGAAGATGTATGTAGGAGTTTAGTAAATACATTATTTAATAACAGATTAACATACTGAACCAGGGTAATGGAGTATGTGAAGGATAATCTATGAAATAGTTTTTCTCCAATATTCGTTTGTGGAAGCAAATAAGATTTTGAATCTTAATATAGAAAACTTAAAAAAGCATTGAGCAAGTGTTCCAAACCTCTGATTTGTCACCAGGTTTTGCCTCGTCAAGCAATTGCCGTCGTTCATGTTTCAAAGGCTCTAGCTCTAGAATGATTAAAAAAAACTATTCAAATTACATTTCAAAGAAAGCTTCCAGAGACAACGCACATTCTCAGAGGTTGCAGAACGAGGTAAAGCATGCAGAGCAGTCACACAACAGACACGTTCCTGGAAGAGGGTGGAGAGGCCACTGAACCCTAACGCCCTCCAGTCAAGCCCTACTGACTGGCACCAAATGCTTCAGCACTCACGGGAACCGGGCCGCGGTAGGACTCTCCCTCCATCCTGCAGTCTAGGGGTACCCAGAAGGGTATGCAGCGGGTTTAGGGTGCCTTCCTGCCCCCTGCCTCTGGAGGGGGGCTGCAGGTATCGCAGTAGTAGCTCTCTTTCTCGCGGCGTGAGCTTGGAGACACTATTTGGTCTTCCAGGATACAAGCCATCATCTTGCACGCTGCAAATCGGAGCATTGTTCAGCCCTGCGTAAAACAGAACGAGGCATTGAAATATTGCATACAACCATTTTAATGCAGTGATAAGCAAATAAAATTGAATGCACTATTTACTGTAGAGTGAAGCAGAAATTATGCATTAATTGACGATTATGTTATATCACAATTACATGTATATATATATATCTTGTATTATTAGCTCTTGCTACCCCTGGGGAGGCGTGAACATCTACTGCATTCATCCCTCAGCTGTCCACCATCCTTACTACCAATAAAAGCTTGCCAGGAGGGGGATAGGAATGAGGATAAGATGGAGAAGTATGAACAGTGCTAAATTTGTACAGGAGTCTGCAGGTAGTGCACACGGCACACATTTTTGAGACAGAAATTATTTTTCATCATCAGACCTTGACCAAGAAAAACGGAGAGAAAAGGAGAAAGGAGAGTTAGAAAAAGACAGGAAAACAGGGAGAAAGAGAAAAAGCAGAGATGAAAATGAACTTGCAGGAGTGAACTAAAGAGACAGGAAGTGTTAGGTGGTGGAAGATAGAGCCATGAGGTGGGATCAAGATTATGCAGTCTTGGTAGTCAGCAACCCCGCCACTTGTCAGGGCCGGAAGTTTACTGCTATGCACTATTTTGGGCACCTGCACTTATGACTTTTTTGCGCATTAAGCACTGAGAAGAGTACTTGCTTGACGAACACTGGGCCAATAGGCTTCTTTGCACTGCAGATTATGAAAGCAGCAGACAAGTTCATGTCCAGTCTTGTTTTAATTATGAACAAAAAAAGCGGCAAGGACTGCTGGTGTGTGCAACTCTAGGGCAATTGGAGGTCAACTCCGAGGAGGCTGGTAGTTGATTTGCAAATTATCCACTATCTCATAAAATGTGTTTTGCCATTGCTGTTGCTTATTGTGGCAAAAAGGAAACAAAGGAATGTGCATTGAAAAAAGCATGGGTAGCAGCAGTGGAGCACTTTTAGTGAGAATTCAAGGCAAATACTGTCGACAAATATACAGTTTTGCCTGCTCTTAGCTAGCGCTATATAAAACTCTAAATAAAGAAATAAATATTTCCTCAGGATGGCAAATACTAGGCGGGTTACATATTTACTAGCCTATAGCTTTTGCATGTAGTATGCATAGTACAAACCAAGCCAAAAGGCGGCGGATCAATGTATAGGGTCAAAGGCAGATGGGGAGAGGCAAACGGGGACAGAAGGAATAGTTACTTACCTGTAATCCTAGTTCTCTTCCAGGGGCATCCTCATCAAAGTCATAAGCACTAGAATATTACCGCTCATGTGCAGGACCCCGGAAACACAATCATATATGTGCCCCACATATATGTATCTCCATATATATATATACATATATATATATACACATATATATATATATATATATATATATATATATATATATATATATATATATATATATATATATATATATATATATATATATATATATATATATATAAATAAGCAACTGCAGCCTTCTACATACCAGAGCTGAATAATGCTGTAAGGACTTCCCATTATATCATAAAAGCATACATTAGAAACAGGGAAAAACAACAGAAAAACATGATTTTAACCTGTTTTAATGCTTAGCAGTCAGAAGAAAACTCTCACATTGGACTGAAAGCATATACAGCTCACAGGCTGCATTGCAAAAACATAGTCTAAAAAGAATGAAAAGCTAACTCATAGCAACATAGAGATAAACTGGCACCGTGCCTTTAAGGCTTCCCATCATGCCTCAGGGGTGACAGTTAGGTCAGTTGTTCTTTGCGGTGACTCAAAATGCCATGACACAAAGAGTTGACATTACCTCATTAAAAAATACAATGATCCTTTGCCCAGGGAGGTGGGAGGGTTGCTTATGACTTTGATTAGGATATCCATGGAAGAGAACTAACTAATCATTCTCTTCCAGGGGATCCTCAACATTAGTCATAAGCACTAGAATAGAATAGCAAGTCTTACCTCATCCACCTGCGGGCAAAGGAAACATAACGATAAATTAACCAATCAGCTCAGATAACTAAGCCTGGATAGATAGATTACTATCTGAATAGATTCCTCTAGGAGGCCTGACCCACTTGAGTATCAGCCCTGGAATCGAATTCTCGACAATAATGCCTTGTGAAAGTGTGAACCCATCTCCAGGTAGCAGCCTTGCAAATTTCTGACATTGGAACATCATGCAAGAAAGCTACTGTGGCAGCTTTTCCCCAAGTGGATTGTGCTTTAGGAGACAACAACAAGGGTTAATGCGCCAACTGGAAAGCCAATTTTATACAGGACACTATCCATCTTGAAATGGATCTTTTGGAGGCTGGGAAACCTGCTCTCATGGCCCCATAATTCAGAAACAATTGATCCGATTTCCTTATGCCCTTGGTATCCTCCAGGTAGAATTTAAGCACTCTTTTGATGTCCAAGGAATGCAGCGACCTCTCCGCTGGAGTCGCAGGGTTTGGAAAAAAGGACGGTAGGAAGATTGACTGAATAATATGGAATACACGGAAGGTGTTATAGGTCTTACATGCAGTCCAGACACATTAGGGGAATCTCAGAAGTATTCCACAACCAAGGCTGGAGTAACAGGATAGATAGAGGGATACAAAAGATGTGAAAAGTACCCATCAGCCCACTCAGTAGTGGAGGCTCGTCATTTGGGATTTTCAAATGTAGAAAGTTGGTGTCCAACCAGCACTACCTTCAGTGAATACTGAGGCTAGCATAGGACCCAAAGGTTGAGCTTTCAACCTGAACAAGGTTTCCAATTTGATGACTCCCTGTCATGTAAAACTCAGATCAATAAAGTTACTTCCGCCTGCTTCATGAAACTACGCATGATAAGAAAGATCCTTCCTTACCTCCCCATGGATTCCCGCCGCACAGTCACCCAGGCCCTTATCACGTCCCACTTGGACTATGCCAATAGCCTCTATGCAGGGGCTCCCCAGTACCTGATTGGTCGGCTGCAGATTGTCCAGAATGCTGCAGCCAGACTGATCGGTAATATCCCGTACCGTCAATCTGTCTCTGCATACCGGAGGAAACTCCACTGGCTCCCTGTGGCTAGCCGCATCCAGTTTAAGGTCCTCACTCTTACCTATCGAGCCGTCAACAACTTCGGTCCTACTTACCTGCAAAATCGGGTCTCGATATCCCGCTCCACCAGATCCTTGAGATCCAATGACCTCCGCCTCCTGATCTCGCCCCGTTTCAGACTGTCCAGAACCGGTGGCAGAGGTTTCGGTGTCATTGCTGCCAGACTTTGGAACTCCCTTCCACTTGAGCTGAGGTTTTGTCCCTCTGAAACCATCTTCCGAGCCAAACTTAAAACCTGGCTTTTCTCCGGACTCTAGTCTCCCCTTTATCTCCTTCTTTTTCACCTCCCCTTTCACTTGGGTACCCCTGGATTTTAGCGCCGGGACACCCCCTCGGGGGTAGCTGCGCGCTCTACAAACTCCATAAAATAAATAAATAAATAAATAAATAAATAAACAAATGACAGCACAAGTGGCTGAAAAAGGGGCTTAGTTGCAGTGCTCAAAGATGTGAAAAAAGGAAAATGATCCAAGTGATTATAAAAATACCTAACTTGACGTCAATAAGAAAACTTTATTGGGTGTGCCCGTCAAGATGGTATGATTAAAAACAGAGTGATAATAGCAAGAAAGATGATTAGCTATTTACCCGAGATGTTATCTGGTCAACATGTTTCAGCCTGTAAAGGCTTTCGTCAGGACCTACGTATCACTACTGCCGAGGCCGAGGCTCTCAGTTCAAGCCAGAGGCAACGACGGAGAGTGCGTGGCCTCCTTTAGCCTGAGCTGTCGCCAGGTGAGGTGAGGCTCCTGATCCCACAAAGTTGGGAGGGGATACACCACCCTTGAAAAGATTATTCTTTCTTTTTTTACACGTTACAAAGTAAGTGTTGCAGTAGTGATACGTAGGTCCTGACGAAAGCCTTTACAGGCTGAAACATGTTGACCAGATAACATCTCGGGTAAATAGCTAATCATCTTTCTTGCTATTATCACTCTGTTTTTAATCATACCATCTTGACGGGCACACCCAATAAAGTTTTCTTATTGACGTCAAGTTAGGTATTTTTATAATCACTTGGATCATTTTCCTTTTTTCACATCTTTGAGCACTGCAACTAAGCCCCTTTTTCAGCCACTTGTGCTGTCATTTGTTCAGGTTGAAAGCTCAACCTTTGGGTCCTATGCTAGCCTCAGTATTCACTGAAGGTAGTGCTGGTTGGACACCAACTTTCTACATTTGAAAATCCCAAATGACGAGCCTCCACTACTGAGTGGGCTGATGGGTACTTTTCACATCTTTTGTATCCCTCTATCTATCCTGTTACTCCAGCCTTGGTTGTGGAATACTTCTGAGATTCCCCTAATGTGTCTGGACTGCATGTAAGACCTATAACACCTTCCGTGTATTGAATATGTATAGTTGGGGGACAAGGTGCATGTAGGTCTATAACAATAATTCCCCTTGGGCCCTATTCTACTCTGTAGTTTTGTGTGAATAATATGGAAATCAGATATAACCTTTGGCAAAACGGCAGGGTGAGCCCTTAACACTACCCTGTTGTGGTGAAACACAGCATAAGGTTTTTTTGCACGCAGCGCTTGGATCTCACTTACTCTGCGCGCTGATGTTATCGCTAAAAGAAAAGCGGTCTTCCACGTCAGGTGCTGCAAAGAGGCTTTGTGAATGGGCTCAAAAGGAGGACCAATTAATCTAGACAGCACCAGATTCAACTCCCAGGGAGGAGAAGGGTGTCAAACCGTGGGATACACTTTCTTCAACCCCTGTAGGAAATCCTTAACCTGCATTTGGAAAAAGGAAGGTTGTCTGGGTGACTTTCAGTATGCCGTAATGGCTGACAAATGAGCCCTGATTAAGGCATATTTCAAACCCGCTTTAGCTAAATAAAGAAGACAAGGAATAAAGCTTACTGAAATTAAATGACTTCTTCCTGCCACTTCGTAGGGTCAAAATGATTTTCAGCACACCATAGGCAGAAAATCGTCCACTTAAAAGCGTATGACGCTCCTGTGCAGGGCCTCTTAGCCTCTTTCAGAATATGAATGCAGTCCTGCGGCAGATTCAAGTGTTCATATTGTAGGACCTCAGGAGCCATGCTGCCAAGTTCAGGAAGGGAAGGCTGGGATGGAGAATACTCCTGTCCATCTTGGTCAGCAGGTCAGCTCTGTACGGCAGCCTCCTGTGGGGGAGTACCGATAACTGAAGAAGGTCCGGATACCACCACTGCCGTGGCCAGTCTGGAGCTATCAGAATCATCTTCATGTTGGATCTGATGAGCTTGGACACCGCCTTCGGGATCAGAGGCAGAGGAGAAAAGGCGTAAGCAAATGTCTCTGACCAATCCATCGAAAGCGAATTCCCCCTTGTCCCTGGACAGTGGAATCTGGATGCGAAGGTATGGCATTTTTTGTTTTTGTGGTCTGCAAACAAATCTATTGATGGACGACCCCACTGTTGGAAAATATCTGCCATCACCTCATCGTGCAGCACCCAGTCTGGCTGATCTTTGAAGTGCCGACTGAGTGCGTCTGCCTTGACATTCTGCTCTCCCAGAAGGTGCACTGCCACTATGGAGAGGTTCCGAGCCAGAAGCCAGTGCCAGATTGCTTGAGCCTCCCGGGAGAGAGGGCGAGAGCGTGTACCACCCTGTTTGTTTAGATAATACATGGTGGTCGTGTTGTCTATTTGAATCAGGGCCGAGATGGACGTGATCGAAGGCAAAAAAGCTTTCAGAGCAAGATGGACTGCTCGTAGCTCCAACATGTTTATGTGGTAGGACTGTTCTTTCGTGGACCATGTGCCCTGAATTTCAAGGCACCCCATGTGTGCCCCCACCCTTGCAGAGATGCATCGTTATCAACGATTGCACTGGAACTGGTTGATGGAAAGGGACTCCCACCAACAGATTCTGCGGCGAGTCTACAACTTGATGGAGGATTTCGCTGCTTGGGAGAGCATGATCCGATCCTCCCAGCGACCCGTTGCTTGGTCCCACTTGTCTTCTAGATCTTGTTGCAACGGTCGCATTCTCAGCCTGTTGTTGGGAATGAGAAATATGCAGGAGGCCATCAACCCCAGCAGAGATGCCATTTGTCGGACTGCTGGGCGATCTGTCTGAAGCAGAGCCTTGCACTTCTGCTGCATTGAAGAAAGTCTCTCCTCTGAAGGAAATGCTCTTCCTTTGTTTGTATCCAGAGTCCATCCCAGATAGTGGATCGTCATGGTGGGCTGTTGTACAGACTTCTCCATGTTGACATGAAGACCCAGTTTGTGTAGTTGCTGTAGACAGACTTGGACATCGCTCCTTACTTGTTGAGGAGATGGCCCTTTGAAGAGCCAATTGTCTAAGTAAGGGTAGAAGAACAGGCCTCTTCTGTGTAGGGCAGCCACCACCGCTACCATGCACTTGGTAAAGACTCGTGTTGCAGATTTCAGCCCGAAGGGTAACACCTTGTATTGATAGTGCCTGTCTCCAACCACAAACCGCAGATACTTGCGATGACGTGAAGCAATGGGTATATGGAATTAAGCATCTTGGAGGTCCACCAAACACATCCAATCTCATGCTTGCAGATGTGGACATTTTTGATGAAGGGCCAACATGCAAAACTTCTCCTTCACGATGACTCTGTTCAGCAGGCGAAGGTCCGGGATAGGCCTGAACTTGTGCTCCTGGTCTTTTTTGGGCACAAGGAAGTACCTGGAGTAGACTCCCTTCCCTCGCTGTGCAGAAGGAACCTCTTCCATGGCCTTTTTTCTCAGAAGGGTTGCCACTTCCTGCCGGAGCAACTTTAGTTGGTGAGGTTGAGATCTTTTCAGAGGAATGTCCATTGGAAGCACACGAAAACGTATTGCATATCCATTGCGCAGTATATTGGGTACCCAACGATCTTTTGTGATGCTGCACCACTCTGCCAGATGATGTGAAGCACTTCCTCCCATTGGAGTGAGCAAAGACGCCAGAGGAAGCTCACTGCTCATGGCTTCTCTGCCGATCTGGCCATGGTAAAGGACTGATGCTGGTGACCACCTCTACCTCTGTTTGATTTACGGCCCTGATACTGCGACTTGCCTTGATTTTTTTCCTTGGGACCATTGAGGGGTTTGAACCTTCTGTTGGTATCCCTTGTGCTGGTTGGGCATGTATCGATGCTTGAACTCCTTCTTCTTCTCCAAGCCAATGGTTTTGAGGGTATTGATTTCCGCCTTCATCCTGCCCATTTCCTCATTTGTATGGGTGCCAAACCGAGAGGAGCTGCAAAACTGGAGATTTAGGATTCTCTGCTGTGCATCCGGCTTGAGTGCTGTCAGTCTCAACCAGGAGGATCTCCTAGTGCAAACTCCATGGGCATATGAATGCACCAATAGTGTAGCGCCGTCCGCTGCCGTGCTGATCACATGATTGGCAACAAGCGACCCCTTGGTGATGATCTCTTCAAAGTCCTTTTGATCCTCTTTTTGCAGCTTCTCTTTGAAGCGGTCCAAGGAGTCCCACAAGGCTCTGTCATAGCGACCTAATAAGGCTGCAGCACTGGAGACTTTTAATGATGAAGCTGAAGAGCCGCAAACCTTATGTCCCCAAGAGTCCTGGGACCTACTTTCTTCATAGGGGGGAACCGATGAAGACGAAGCCACATCATGAGTTTTCCTCGCTGCCGCAATGATAACTGAGTCTGCAGGCGGATCTGTCTTCAAGAAGAAAGGGTCTGTGGAGGCCGGATTGTATTTTTTCTGATTTCAAGCTGGTGCGGCCTTGTTCGTAGCTGGCGTCAGGAAAATGTCCATCACTGGTTCCAGAAGCCCAGGAACCAGGGGAAGTAATGGACGAGACACTGCTCTCTGATGCAGAGTCTCAAAGATCACTGTTGTTGCCCCCTGAGGGGTAGACATCTCAATGTTCAGCTTCTGAGCCCCTCTCTGAAGCACATCATGGTAGGTGTTGATGTCATCTATCGGAGACACTCTCGATAACGGGCTGTCCGATAGGGTAGGGTAATAATCCCTCTTCGATGATCAGGTGGAAGAAGAAGACCACAACGGTGTCCTTCTCTTTCTGCGATGGGAACTATGTCTTCGTTCCCGTGACCTGCCCGTGCGCTCCTCACATCTGGAAGAATGCGATCTGTCCACTTCCTTCACCAATCTTTGTAAAGGTGACCTATGGAGGGGACTGGCATATTCTTGCATCCGCTGTGTTGCTCCTGTATCCTTATTCCAGTGATGCAGGGGGAGGAGCCATCTTAGAGACAAGTGCACAGCAGGGTAAGCCTCCCTGTGCTGTGTTGGAGATCTATGAGTAGGTCTGCTGGAATGCCTTTCTGAAGAGGCAGATCTCGTCGAAGGATGTCTGGAGGAATGAGAGGAAGAATGGCGTGACACGGATTCTGTCACCAGAACCACCGATCCTTCTCTAGACCTCACTGAGGTAGGCCTTGACGTCGGACGTGCGCCTCTCGACGTCGATCCGGACCTCCTTCTCGACTTCGATCTCCGGTATATTGTTGTATCCGGTCTCGATAACGATTCTCTACTTCTCGACGTCGAATCCCTTGCAGACGACGCCTGAACATCCCTTCCTCTCAACGGTGAACGTTGATGAGCCGACGAGGGTGGAGGGGTTGTGCGCCTCGACGCCGAACGTCGTCGTGCAGATACAGATGAAGGGGCTCTGCTCGATGCTGAACGTTGCCGTGATGACGACGGCGGAGGGCTCTTCTCCTTCGACGCCGATCGTCGTTGAGACGACGGTGGAGGAGTTCCAATCCTCGAAGCTGATCATCACCAGGTTGACGACGGTGGAAGACTCCTGCTCCTCGACGTCAATCGCTGATGGACTGATGACGACGGAGGGGAACCTGCCCTCAACACCGAACGTCGTGCTGACGACGGTGGTGGACTTCTACTCCTCGACGCCGATTATCGCCGGGTTGGCGGCGACGGAGGGCTGATACTCCTTGATGCCGAGTTGACGATGGCAGAGGGCTTCTGTTCCTCGACGCCGATCGGCGCCGGGTTGACGACGACGGAGGATCACGATTCTTCAACATCGACGACGTACCTGAATGGTGATGCCTTCTCGACGGCGAGCCCGCTGCGGATGGTCTTTTCTTGGACAAATGACCCACCGGTGGTAGATTTTTCAGCATCGAGCCCAACCCTTAAGTAGAAGGGTGAGGGATCTTGCTTCTGTATGGAGATCTAGCCCTCTTGGAGCCCTTCTTCACCGGTGACCTGCCTCTGGAAGACTTTTCTGCCAGTCCATAAAGACAGATTATTTCTCTGTCCTTTAGAATCCTTTTGGACAGGGTCTGGCAATGAGGACAAGCCTTAGGGTCATGGTCCTTAGGCAAACAAAGAATACAGACCTCATCAGAGTCTGACATGGCCTTCTTTTTACCACAAGAAGGGCAGGGGTCAAAAAAGGATGGCATTCTGAGTGGAAAAAAAATGCCCAAAAATTGTAAAAAAAAGACAGAACCTTACTTCAGAAGATGGAAAACGTCGAAGTAAGTCAAAAATGTCCAAAAAAAAGTGAAGATTATTTCTGACTAAAATCAGAAAGAAGTGGAGCTGTGTAACCAGGATCCTTCCTGAAGGAGCCGGAAAGAACAACTGACCTAAATGTCACCCCTGAAGCATGATGGGAAGTTGGGGGTCATGACTGCCTTAAAGGCACGGTGCCAGTTTATCTCTATGTTGCTATGAGTTCGCTTTTCAGTCTTTTTAGACTATGTTTTTGCAATGCAGCCTGGGAGCGGAATGCTTTAAGTCCTATGTGAGAGTTTTCTTCTGACTGCTAAGCATTAAAACAGATTCAAAACATGTTGTGCTGTTGTTTTTCCTTGTTTCTAATGTATGCTTTTATGATATAATGGGGAGTCCTTACAACATTATTCAGCTCTGGTGTGTTTAAGGCTCCAGTTGCTTATTTTATAAAAATATATCCATATAAAAAAAAATATATATAGTAGTGAACAAGGCGGGAGCTAACCGCCGAAACGCGTCTAAACAGCAACTGAGAATAAATATCTTACTTTGAAAACGGAATCACGGAGCCAGCGCCGTTCTTTGATTAGAAGTTTGGACTTGTACTTTATATATATATATATATAGATACATATATTTGGGGCACATATATGATTGTGTTTCCAGGGTCCCGCACATGGGCGGGAATATTCTAGTGCCTATGTCTATTGATGAGGATCCCCTGGAAGAGAATGTGGTCTAACGGCTACGGCGGTCAACCTCAAATCTGGGGATTCGGGTTCGAGTCTCAGCAATGACACTCAACATCCTGAGATTCTAGGCAAATCACAAAAATGAATGTGTCCTTATGTAACACAACTGGTGTAAGCGCTCTAATCCCTAATACCGTTGGGTCAATTTTGCGCTATATAAAACTCTGAGAAAAAAAAGGCATGTATACAGTCAATGACAGCAAGCTGGGGTCTGGGAACAGAAGTGTACTGTTAATGCACTGTGATATAGCACTCTTTAAAGAGGAGTGTCTTCAAAACTGCTAAACTGTTGCAGCACTGGGGCGACCCTAATGGATACAGTGATGTTGTCCTCGGACCATGGGAGCATAGATGTCTTTTTGATTCTTTACACTTATTACTCTTACACTCCGATGGTGAGAGCCATGAGTGACAGTGAGCTTGTCTGTAAAATAAACAGGAGTACTGGTAGTGATGGCTTTGTAAATGATGCAGCTTGTTTTGAAGCTTGTGTTTCAGTAGCGTACTAAGGGTGCAAGAAAGGAAAATTGCCCCTTTGACTGCTGCAGAGGGTAGCAAAATATAGCAATTATCAGGGTTCAATGGGCCCCTTCAGGGCTCTGGGCCCTGGAGCCAGTGCACACGCTGCACCAATGATAACTACACCCCGTGGTGTGCGCTGCAAGGGGAACCCATGGTGTTCCTTGACGATGAAGGTGATGTGATATTACTTCAGGCCTGGATGAGAAGTGTTGTGGCTTGTAGGATACCATTAAGGGGGCTAATGTGGAGTCTGGAGATATTATTTTGGCTCACTTGAAACACTGCCAAATAAGGTTGTTTGCTAAACTTTACATAAATGCAATGCAGGCACATTTTCTCTTCATAAACTCTATTGGCATGTTAGATTCATAAAGCTGAAACAAAAAACTAAGAAATTGCATCCCTTATGATTACTTTGCCTGGATATGATTTCAGTTTTTTAAGGGTTTCAAAATATCTATACAAATTCTACTATTCAAAGGAGAGAGACCAGTTGTGTGATGAAACCTAAGTACAAGGGATAGGTGCCTAGCATACTTTCAGCTCTGTATTCCTTTAAAGAAAAAGCTAATGTGGGTAAAAGCAGGAAGCAAAAAATAAATTTAAAATGATTTAAAATGCAATACATCTGGCAGTATGCACTACCTCAATTGTGAGGCTGCATCTGCCTACGTAACTGCGGACATCCATCTCTATGTACCTCTATGCTGATCAGTATCCTGCCACGCTGACCTAATAATGTGGGTTCCTTCGTGCTCTGCTTTGGGATGGGAATGCCAGTGCATGAGTTGCTGTGAGTGAACATGCATGTGAGTCTCTGGAATTTTTTGTACTTTTACATTGGTGTCAGCACGCTTGACCATCATGCATGTGCACTGAGAAGTAAGGTACTATGACCCACAGTGCTATGTGGCGGGAGTGGCGCACCAAGTATGCTTTCCTTTGTACGTGTGTCTGCTGTCGGATCACAGGGCTGGCAGGGTGTATTCCTAGTTGCATGACAAGTTTTTTTTTACTTGATCCCTGTGTGGACAAGTGGCATTCTGGCCTCGCTGGGAAAATTGTTCTGATCATTTCAGCTGGCTTCTGTGCTACATTCCTGTGTGTGTGAGTGTAGTGGAAGTGTGGAGCAAACACAAGGCGACGATGGACGGAGCACTGAAACTTTTCAGACACTCACCCCAAGTCACTGATCTGGGTTGAATCCATCAACGTTCTTTAGCTCACTTCGCCACCTCAATTAAGACCCTTCTATATGCAAATCAGTACCCTGTGCCTCATGGGAACAGTTCAGCCCGAACTGCCAAACCACGTCTTCCCTGAACCGGAAACTAGCATCCTAGGGCCGTTTTCTGGGCAACACCCTCCATCAACCAGGCTAGCTTGAATCCAGTGGCAAAGTGAGAAAGATACCCACTACTGGGCATACCCTGCCAACTTAGGGTGAACAAATCAAACACAAGGAGATGATGAACGGAGCGCTGAAACTTTTCAAACACTCACCCCCAGTCACAGTTGGCAGGGTATGCCCAGACGTAGGTCCCTTGCTCACTTTGCCCCTGGATTCAAGCTAGCCTGACTGATGAGGGTTGTTAGCCCGAAACCGGTACCAGGATGCTTGTTTCCGTTCCAGGGAAGACATGGCTTGGCAGTTCGGGCGGGACTGTTCCCATGAGGCACAGGGTCAAGACTGATTTGCGTATAGCTTTGTCTGAACTGGGGTGGCGAAGTGAGGTAAAGAACGATGATGAATTCAACCCAGATCTGTGACTGGGGGTGAGTGTCTGAAAATCATCAGCGCTCCGTCCATCATCTCCTTGTGTTTGCTTTGTTCGACCTAAGTTGGCAGGGTATGCCCAGACGTGGATCCCTTGCTCACTTTGCCCCTGGATTCAAGCTAGCCTGGCTGAGGAGGGTTGTTAGCCCAAAACCAGTCCCAGGACACTTGCTTCTGGTCCAGAGAAGACATGGCTTGGCAGTTCGGGTTGGATTGTTCCTTTGAGGCACAGGGTCAAGACTGATTTGCATATAACTGTGTCTGAACTGGGGTGGCAAAGTGAGCTAAGGAACGATGATGGATTCAACCCAGATCTATGATTGGGGGTAAGTGTCTGGAAAGTTTCAGTGCTTTGTCCATCATTTCTTTGTGTTTGCTTTGTTTGCCCTAAACTGGCAGGGTCTGCCCAGACGTGGGTCTCTCGCTCACTTTGCCACTGGATTCAAGCTGGGCTGGCTGATGAGGGCTGTTAGCCCTAAACAGGTTTAGCAGGATGCATGTTTCCAGTTCAGGAAAGACATGGCTTGGCAGTTCAGGCTGGACTGTTCCCAAGAGGCACAGGGTCAAGATGGATTTCCATATAGCTGTGTCAGAACTGGGATGGCAAAGTGAGCTAAAGACAATGATGGATTCAACCCAGATCTGTGACTGGGGGTGAGTGTCTGAAAAGTTTCAGCGCTCCGTACATCATCTCCTTGTATTTGCTTTGTTTGCCCTAAGTTGGCAGGGTATGCCCAGATGTAGGTCCCCTGGTCACTTTGACACTGGATTCAAGCTAGCCTGGCTGATGAGGGCTGTTAGCCCAAAACTTGTCCCAGGATGCTTGTTTCTAGTCCAGGGAAGACATGGCTTGGCAGTTCGGGTTGGACTGTTCCCATGAGGCACAGGGTCAAGACTGATTTGTAGATAGTTTTATCTGAACTGGGGTGGCGAAGTGAGGTAAAGAACGATGATGGATTGAACCCAGATCAGTTGACTGGGGGTGAGTGTTTGATTTGCTCAAGCGCTCTGTCCATCATCCCCTTTGGTAGTTCCCTTCCCTGATCCATAATGTGGTACTGCAAACTGGTGTGAGTGTCTGAAAAGTTTCAGCACTCTGTCCATCATCTCCTTGTGTTTGCTTTGTAGTGTTAGTGAACCTGTGTACATGCTTCAATGGGTAGCAGTGGCGTAGTACAGTCAGGTGGTACACAGTGAAGAAAATGTCTTGTCACCCCCGGCTTGACAAAATAGCTAAAATATGTGTTTAAAACACATATTTTTTCCATTTTGTCACCCCCCTCAGTGATGACACTTGTCGCCCCCGCTTGACAAAATGGCAAAATTATGTGTTTAAAACACATGTTTTTGCCATTTTGTCACCCCCTCAGTGATGACACCCGGGGCGGCCAGCACCCACCGCACCCCCCTTCCTACGCCACTGATGGGTAACAGAATAGTGCAAAAAATATGTAAGCCACTTTGGTCTGTGGCTACAGTGGAATCCATCTCAATTCCTCAGTATGGGTCTGTATACAAAATGGGGCTGGCAGAGCCTGCCAGACTAACAAAGTGTATTGCTCTCATCCCTCAAGCTTGGTGAAGCGCCATACTATGAGGTATTGGAGGATGGAGATAGGGTTCTCTTTAGAAATGCAGCAGCAACCTGCTGCTGAGTTCTACCCATTTGTTCCTGACTGGAGCACCGCCATTAGGTTAGATGACAAATGTTGGGTCTGTAGACAACCGTCTGATGGAGCAAGGTTTCACAAATATGAAACCTGTTTGAATTGAGTACCCCTACAATACGTACTAACAATAAGTAGATATAGTAAACTAACGTACACCCAACATAAATATGCCTGAACCAACACGTAAATGAATAATAATGTAATAACTTTGTGGTTTAGAAGAAATTACATGAATAGGCCGCAAGTGCTCCAGTATTTTGCCTATTGCTTAATGCTATAAAGTAATGATTAATGCTGCTTTTCGCGCTAAGCTTATGCTAGGTAATCTTAATGGGAAGTAGTGAATGGTGGGTGGTAAACAGTGAAGGTTTCGTTATCACAATTAATACATGTTCATTCCTATTTACTTTAGTTTGCTGAATGGAGACGCCATATTATTTAACTTGGCTATGGTGGGAGGGGGGACCTGTTAGGAGTGAGTTTGTTCTGCCATGGGGAGAAAAAAGATGTGCTGTGCAACGCAGATGACATGAAGGAGTGAATGCCAGTGTGTCAGTCACCTGCCAACTACTGTACATGAGCGGGGGACTGGAGATGTTCACTGTAAATAACTTTAATTCACAAATAAATAATGTACATTTTTGTAACTTATGTGGGGAGCGTGAAAATAAGCTGAGATTCAGACCATGGGAACTGTTGTACACAATAAAGTTGTTGGATAAAGGTAAAGTCATGGTGGCGTGACAACCCCACCTCTTCAGCCCACCAATCCCTGTGTGAGTTAGAGGGTAAAATGCAACATTTGAGGGATGGACATGTCAATTTAGACTATAACTAGGGTGCCTTTAGGGGTGTGGTTGGAGAAGCTTAGGCAGACATGGGAGAAGAGGGGAGATGCGTCACTGTCCGTCGGTTTGCAGAGAGGCCTCGCTGGTCCTGTCCTGTTCCTCTCCTTATATCTTGTGTTTCCTGATTCCTTATTGGGGAGCCTCCATCCTCTCCTGGATTCAGGGGGAGGTTTTCTCTACAGACCAATAGGTTTTTATTTAGTCTATATCGTTCTCAGAATCTCAGCATTGACGTTGTTGTCTCTGAAACTTTTGTCTCTCTACCTATCACTTCCGTCAACAATATATTAAAATGCATTATTTTAGATGAACCTATTGTCTCTTCATCTATCCCTCCGTTCGGTATATTATTATCTGGCATAATTATTTGCTGAAACTTTTGTCTCTTACTCTATCCACTCCTTCATTGCATTATGTCATTGCATAATGAGTCTGTACAAAATGCATAATTTCTCTTGTCATGGTATTCGATGTTTGTAATTGTGACCTAATGCAGATTAGCATTTACCTTTAAATTTGAGATAAAAGTTTGTTATTAACCTTACAGAGAGTCTGTATTAATTTTGACTAAATGGTTGTTATGTTAGTACTTATCATTGCCATCAACTATTCAACTAATTGGCCCATCGACCAAGTAGAAGGAAAGTTGATATCAAGATTAGTTATTTTACTGATGTCCATAAGGGATCTATAAAAAGAAATATTTGATGTAACGAACAAATTGACCCCAGTGCATAAGGGATACTGGGTGAATGTGTATGGGCCATTGTAGTGTTGTTGTTGAGTATCAATCCCTGATCAATATTTGGTATTGGCGCAGGATCATAATATAGGTCTGACCTTTGTAGCCAGGGCCTGCCCTTTGTCCCACAATAGGAGGGTGGATTTAAAAGTGATGCCTGCTCTCTCCTTTGGGCCAAGTTTTAGGGGTGTTGTGGGAGAGAGCTTCCCAGCCCCACCTGTCCTTCCTGCTGTTACCTGGAAGACATAGATCTTGCCTGACTTGCCTGAAAGACAATACATCAAAATAGTGCAGCTGCCAAACTGTTTCCTAGAAAGACAGCACAGGAAGTGGCTGGAACGTTCAATGTATTTTTCCATGACTTCTTATTGACTCATTTCAGCAATCCAAGTAATACAGATCTGCCCCACCCAGTAGAGTCAGCTATAGTGCAGGGGGAAAGAAACACTGTAAGACAAACCACTGGTTCTGTTGGGTGCGAACAACACTTATTTTCAATGCAATTATTTGGTGTTTGTATGGTCTTGTAGCCCAAACTACAATACCATCTAAATGACTTGATATCTGAGACCCCCTCTGAGAAATCCGGCTTCTTACAATCAAATGAAAGAATAACCTATAAATGACTTTGTATTCGCTTTATAATGAATAAATCACACTCTTAAAAAGAAATCATTTTGTCTATACAAAAGACTGTCAATCTCTTCAAAATGATGCACAAAAAGTGAAAACAATGAATAGTGATCACGGCGCAAAAGACAATAGTACAAAAGACAATATATACACAATCAATGCATTCAATTAAACACTCTATACAAAAATACAAAACATTTTTTACAAAAAATCCTTAGTTTGCAAAGGCCATCCATTGATGTGAACTTCTTGAACCCTTTAGATTTCTTTTATTTCATTGGAGTTCTAGAGTTAATAGGCCTCTTAACTCTAGAACTCCAATGAAATAAAAGTTAAGAATCAGATGGAGCAACAGAACACTCACAATGTACCACAGCACTGAACTATCACCTACAAATCTGTCCTGTCAATGAGGCTTCCACCAAGCTCTCACCATGCCATCGCACTGTTGTACCAGATCAGAGATGACCTTAGAGCTGTCATAATGTATGTTTGTCCAACCCATAGAAAACTCAGGATCCCAAGAACTGAATTACTCATAATTCATTTTTATCATGCCCTACCTTTTCCTAGGCAATCCCAGTACTGACATTTCCACCCAGCTCATGCAATATAGCTTCATTTTCAAAGGTAGTATACACGGGTATCACAGCAATGAGTAATAAGACAAATACAGAGCTTCAAAGTTACATATTTGCATTATGCATTATTAAAATTACACCTGTACTGAGACATCATTCTGGCTGTCACACTGTACATCTGCCCTGACTGTGATATTCGAGTGTTGAAAATAAGGGTGACTTCTCAGACATTAATTGTATCTTAGCTCACACTTGTGCCACAATCCCTCTGCTCATCTACCCCTGAGCTCTTACAGGTCCCCATTGTCACAATCCCAGACTGCACTCATAATGTACAGCTATTCATATCTGTAAAGCATGAATATATCACCCCTTAGGGGTTTCAAGGTGCTGGAGGCTGTCGGGGAGATTATCCTCCAGACTCATCAAGCACCCAATCTGCGAATTCCAAATTGCGAAAAATACAGAATCGCTATTTAGAATTTGCAGAATGAGATGCATCATCAAAATCGCAAATAAAGTGCGATTCACAATCGCCCGCAATCGCCGTATGCGATTTTCCATAAATCGCTAATAATTCACAGAATCGCCTGTTTCCCAACCCGAAATTGCGATTTCCGCAAATACCAAAATCGCAAATAGCGATCTCGCAGATTGCGAGATCGCAAAAAAGGGAAGTCGCATTTTGAGCACAATGATGACATAACAACCAGGAAGTAGGCAGCTCCATGAATCATTTGGAACACAGAGCTGGATTGAGGAGGAGGCACAGCACTGAGCTCCAGGAGACACACCCTGCAGACCCAAGACAGGACACACATTGCAACCACAATGTTCCAGGAGGCAGTGAAACTGGCAGGAAGAGAAAAATCAAGTTCTCCGAACAAGAGCTGGAGAACTTGATTGAGGGGGTCAGCAAGGACCATGACAAGCTTTTCGGAAAGCTTTCCAGGAAGGTGGCCGAGACTGACAAAAGGCGCATCTGGCTGCGAATCAGGGCGAAGGTCAATGCCGTAGGAGTGACCCAGCGGTCAATCAATGACCTCAAAAAGAGGTGGTATAACCTCAGAGGTCGTGCCAAAGAACCCATTGCGGAGATACTGGGGGAGAGACTGGTCACGGGAGGAGGAAGGTCCACAGTTCCGGCTAACACACCACTGGAGGACTTGGTTGAGGACACCATCAACCATGCAGCCTGCGTGGGGATCACTCAGCTGGACACCTCTCGAGACACACATCAATCACAAGGTAAGAGCAATGCAAGTACGCCCATCACAAATGCCCAATTGCATTGTGGGACCTGTAGTGTGACAGCGTGCCCTGATAGCCACACACATCCAGAACAGTCAAGTGAAACATACCCCTAAAGCCAGTTAGGGAATGCAAGTCTGCATGCATGTTGCTACATCCCAGGTGACAAACTCATATCATTAATCATGCACTCATTCACATCACAGGTTCCGCAAATGCCGAGACCACAGACAGCGAGGCACTCCATATTGCGGAGACTCCGGATGAAATGGAGGGAGATAGCCGGACAGCCCCAGCACCTGGACCGTCGCACGTACCTGCACCTGCACCAGTACCAGCACCTTCCCAAATGCACAGGGCCACCCCTGCAGCCACAGGAGCAGTTCCACCACCCCAGGCGTCACGCATGGCAGTGGATCAGACCCCACCACCACCCAGGAGGCAGACACGGTCCCAGGCAAGCGGTCGGTTGAGGCAGCAGCGCACCATGACCACACGACAAGACAAGGAGCAACAGGCCCAAAATCTAGGGCTCGGAATTGAGTCCCGGATGCTAGCTGTGCACCGCAAGCAGGCACAGCACATGGCAGCCATGCAGCTGCAGTTGTACAAAACTGCACGCAATATTAATCATCTTACCGAAAGTGTGCAGGAGCTAACGGCTGCAGTGAAGGAAAATAACCAACTTATGGTGTTGCAGCAGGACATCACCCGCCGACGCCATCGCCAGCTCCTGACCAGGCTGTCTGCATATGCACGGTCAAACCACCTCATAGGGAAAGCAACATCACAACTGTCGCGCAAGTTGCTGGCCATGCAGCTTCAAATGGTACAATGCTGCCAAGATGTAGCAAGGGCCTTGGAGCAGGTTACCACCGCAGTTGAGAATCAACGGGTGTGCAGCCATGGCCATGCAAGGGGGGGAGGGGTGATGATGCCAGTGAGGGCACATCGAGCCTGAGGAGCCTGTCTGTGCAGGTGCTACAAGAAAGGCGCCGCAGAACCAGGCCCAGTGCTGCATCCAGGCCAGACACTCCCAACGTGGAGTTGGAGAGGCGACAGGGTGCGTCTGGCAGGAGGAGCCAGTGACTGAGTAAACATTTACGGCAGTGCAATGGTGATGAAACCTCGCACGCCAGCCCTGGACACAAGTGCCTGTATGATGCAATACCGTTGCAATTTTTTTGATGAATCAAAGCACATCTACAGCTTGTAGAACAAAAAATAATAATTTTATTTTGAACACAAATCTTCCTCATGTCATTAATTCATGTGGCATGCATGAGTGCAGTGTTGTGTGAGGGGTATGGGTGCATTAGAAGTAGTTCATTGTGATGTTGTTACGGCGCCTGTGTCCTTCAGCAGGATTCTCCCCATGTGCATGTTGCACATGTGCAGGTGGCCGGTTGTCCCCCTCAGACTCACTACCAGACACCTCCACAGGTATCCTCCGCTTGGTGGCAATATTGTGGAGTATGGCACACATGGCGAAAATGCGACAGCAGACCTCAGGCTGGTATTTGAGCAGTCTTGTGGAGGATGCGGAAGTGACTCTTTAACATGCCAAATGTCCGCTCAATAACATTTCTTGTGTGTATGTGCGCAGCATTGTAACGCCATTCCTGTGGTAAGCAGGGTTACGGTATGGGGTGAGGAGGTATTCACGGAGGGCGTAGGCGCTGTCACTTGAAGGATCGGAGCAGAGGGTCAGTGCCTGTTATGCGCAGCAACATGGTCTTGACATACTGTATATGGGCATGTGTACTTACCTAGGAGATGTCCTTCGCCAAAATCACCCCTGGCCAAGCGGGTGTGTATGCCGCTGTGCCGGAAGATGAACGAATCATGCGTGCTTCCCGGGTATTGGGCCACAATGTCGGTGATGATGGACTTCGCATTGCAGACCATCTGGATGTTGAGTGAGTGGTATGACTTGCGGTCCCGGTACATGTATTCAGTCTCAGCGGGTGGACAGATGTGGATGTGGCTGCAGTCGATGCAGCCAATTACTTGGGGGAACTGGGCGGTGTGATAGAAGTCCAGTTTTGTTTGTGTTCAGTCCTGTTGGGTTGTTGGGAAGGAAATGTAGTGGTGGATCCGGCTCAGCATGGTGTCCAGGAAACTCTGTAGGCAGCGTGACAGGGTACTCTGTGATATTCCCCCTGCATATGCGACTATCCCCTGGAAGCTTCCAGAGGCCAGGAGATGCAGGCAGCACGGGACCTGGACATGGGTGGGCACAGCATTGGTCCTCCGTGTTGGGTGCTGCATCAGGGGTTCAAGGTCTCTGATGAGCTTCCTTATCATTGCCCCATTTAGCCTGTATTTTGAGTAGATCTGCTCCTCAGTCTGGCCCAGGAGTGTAATGTGCAGCCGGAAAATGCACTCCTGGATGCTGCGTCGGTTCTGGACTGCAGCCTGGAGCCTCAGCTGCCTTGCCACGATGTAGAGACCTGCCATTGTGATTTTCCTCATGCTCCTACTGAGTCTTCTTAAGTGTGTTTGTTTTACCCTACACCTGTTTCTTGTTTGCATTTTTTTTCCTATTGGACTTCATGGTTACCACCTGGTTTAGCTTCTACTTAAATTGCGACTCATTACTAGCGATTTTTGGCATTTTCTCTATTTGCGATTTATGATGAATTTCATTTGCGATTTAATTAGTGAATTCGCAAATATATTCCGAAATCGCAAATGTATTGCGATTTCACAAATTAAATCGCAGAAAATGTGGGAAATCACTGTTACGGAATCTCAATGTGGGTTGGCAACTGGTTTTGCGATTCTTTATTTTGCGAATTCGCTATTTCCTGTTTTTGTAGTTGATGAATTTCGGGAGCGGAAATTGCAATCGCAATCGCTGTTTCGCAGCTATTGCGATCGCTATTTCGCTTGATGAATCTACCTGTCAGTGAGCTATTGCCCAGAGTCACATGATGTTGAGCTGAGCAGCGGCCCGCACCGCAGAACTGTGAGTACCGTGCTCCAGAGTCAGCCACTTTGATGGCTGCGTCACATCTCTCCCACCTCTGGCCTAGAAGAAGATGCACTGACATCTCAGTACTGAGACATCCAGAGATATTTTACAATGTGCTACTATTCTGATCTGTGCCATGCATTTATCAGAGAAGTTAGCTTTCTGGGGCTCTCACAATGTACTGCTATCCTTCCCTGGAGCATGGCCTGATATCTGAATAGTGAAACATACACAGAGATCCCTCAAAGAAACCTCAGTCCTGATCAGCTCCGTGCACCATTATCACTAAAGTCCCAAGGACCATTACCACATCAATGAGATACATTACCCTAGCTCTCACAATATACCTCAATGCTTCCCTCTAGCACACACTTTATGTCTCTACTGAAACATCCACAAAGCTCTCAAAATAGCAGAAGTAAAAATCCAGCCACAGATTGATAGTCTAAATGTGGCTAAACACCGGCACACCCGTCACATTCATGTTGGTGGTGTTATTATTAATCTATGTCCTGTGTAAAACAAAGCATCCTAGTAAAAAGAATTTGCACACATTTTATCTTGGAAAGTTATGTTTTGGGCTGTGTAATACGCCTCTGTCATTTCACTACACCCACTCACAAACCTGCAATTTACTAAACACTCTTATTGTGTTGAACATTATTTGCCGGATATAGCCCGTAATATGCGCTTGGCAGTCGATCATGTAGTGTACCAGAGAACAGGAATTTCTGTCAGGTGGTGAGGGGGCCCAACATCTAAAATAATTCAGCTGGGGGGCTCAACCTAAAAAAGTTTGAAGACCTCTGTACTAGGGCATGTGATCTGTACTGTTATTTCTCTCCCCAAGGCCTGAGCCTGTGCTCTTCAAGTCCTTTGGGTGCAACAGTTTTCTGCTCCCCTTGAGGAGTAGATACCCCCAATATGCCCCTGGGGGCAGAAAGACCACTAGATATCAGGAAATATTGTTTGTACTATATCTTGGGGGAGTGCACATCCTGAGCATGGGCCTGCTCCTGCCCTAAAGTATACCCCATTTCCATGGGCATAATAGTCCTTTTGCCCCTTCTGTAGGAGGTGTTTACTCTACTTGGTCCCCCCAACAGGCAAAATGTCCATTAGACACTAGCAAATATTGTTTTTTCAGTTTTTAGCGGGGCGCTCTCCCATGTGCATGGACATGTGCCTTGTAACCCCAGGCAGGACAGACTCTCTGTTCCCCTTGTTAGGCGAATGGAGCATATTTACCCCAGATCTACCCCTTCCCCCTGGGGCTGAAAGCCCACTAGATACAAGGGATTGGGGTTTTACTGGTTTAATTTTTGGGACTGTCACTTTTAGGGCACAACATGGAGACATTAGTCTTTTGGCACCCCTGGATTGCAGGTAGGGGGAATCTACACATATTCTACCCCTGCAGACGATCAGGCATATTACTCCCCTAACCCCCCCCCCCCCCCCCCCCCCCCCCCACCACACCAGATTGATTGAGTTTACTCCCTGTCGGCTCCCCTAGGTGCAGAAAGTCCATTAGACCATTAGGCAACATGGTCCCAAAAAAACAGTAGGAGTGGGACCCCCCACCAGACATCGGGCTGTGCCCCAACCCAAGAACGAGGCCATCGATCTTTCTACCCCTACAGGAGGTTGACTGGGGAGTTAATCACAATTTAGACCCCTTTGGGGCAGAAAGCCCACAAGGGGCCAGGGATTGTTTTTATGTGTTTTAGAAAAATATATGGGTTGTGGGTGGATTGCACAGAGCTTCTCCATCCCCATGACAGGCAAGAGGAAAGTTGGATTCTTTTGGGCATACTTTTGACATATGGACCGACACAGTGGGGTTTAAACCAAATTTCCTCTAACTTGCCATGATGAATGGCTGCACTACTAGGGTTTGTAATCAGCTGCCACCTAATGAAACCTACTAAAAACAGAAATGCCTAAAAACTAGGTACCCAGGGGAGTACAGGGTGGTGTGCCTTTGGTGGACACACCCAAATTGCTTTACCCACAATGCCCTTCAAACCTCCAACTTTGACTGAAAATATGCAGTTTTCTCATTTTTTTAAGTTCTAGGAATCTGTGCAAATCACAAAATTCCTACCACTCTGTGTTTCTACACTTCTCCCAATACAAAGGCTATTCTACTTGTGTATCTCAGCCAGACACCAGCAACACACCATGTCCCAAAACACAGATAGAGACGTCAACATTTCCTGCCAAAAATTAGCTGATTTGTCAAAAAGAGTCAGCTGGGGTACTTGGGTGCATGCTCAGCTACCACTCACAGAAACTTACCACACTCAGACATTTTTGAAAACTATACACCCAGCAGAGTACAAGGTGGCATTCCTTGCATGGATCCCACATTTTCTAAATCACAATGCCCAGCAAACCTCAAACTTTGCTTCAGAATATGCATTTTCATACCATTTTTGAGAAAGAAACTTCTGGTATCTTCAGTGAGCCATAAAATTGGTTTGATCCGTTCCTGTGGCGGGCCTTAGGACCAGCCACACAAGGCGAATACTATTTTTATTGTGAGAAGTGAGGAAACCCTTCGTAATGGGAATTTTGTGGATCTCGGCAGATTCCTTTACTTTCTCTCTTTGAAATGTGAGAAAAATGCATGTTTTTGCCATAGTTTGAGGTTTTAAGGATATTGTGGGTAGGAAAATGCATGTTACACAATCCTGGACGCCCCCAGGTGCCTAGTTTTCAGAAAGGTCTGGGGTTGGAAGGTTTCTCTCAGTGGGGCTAAGCTAGGGGTCAAAATCCACAACTACCCACACTCTATCAAAAAGCGCTGATTTTCCTGGGGGAAATGTGGGGAAACGACCTTAACCACGAAGTTTTAATTACGAGTTACCTGAAACACGAAGTCCGAACCAACCACAACTATTCTAAACAACGAACGATCTAAGACTGCCAAGGCCTGACATTCCACATTCCCAAAATTCCACATTCCAGAAAAACACTGCATGATATGTCACTACCCTTCGCACCCCCTGACGTGACAAGCTCATTGATCCCTGGCATGAGTCACTCAGCACTGCAGCCGTCAGGCAGGCGGGATCTGAGGAGCACAGGGTCATGCAGTCAGCTTTCATCCTGCCAGCTTTGTAGCAAGGTCTAGAGGCACAGCATTAATAGAAATGTTCGAGTCTCAGCCAAAAAGGGAAGATGGGGGGTGTGGGGGTCTCCCCCAACAAATACAATGTTTGAAATAATCTATTCTTAGAATTCTAATAATAAAATGTCAAACCTTATGATTTAAAAGAAAAATATGGTGTCAATGTGTAATGAGCAATGTAAATCTTTTGTTCGTGGTTTAGGAACCCGTCATAAAAAAAGTAGTGGTTTGGGATTGTTCATTGTTTAGCCATCGTGGCTAAGGAATTTGTGGTTTAGGGAGTAGTGGTTAAATCATACATCCTGAAATGTGATGCCTCCAAGTCATGTTTTGGAGTGCTTTGTCTCATCGGCACTATATACAGCCACACAAGTGGGTACTGTTTCTATCAGACAACTTGTGGCAACACAGAATAGTAGAACATTTGTTTTTACCAATTGAATGAACTTTCATTTTTGGCTTTTGAATGGTAAGCCAGTGTCCAAATAATAAGACACTTTGCAAAATACCCTCTGAATCACATGATAGTATGGGTAACCACAAATTTGGAGATGTACAAATAACCACTTTTCCTAAACTCAAAACCTTGTGCACATTTCAGGAATTCATAGGTTTCCTTCATACCCACTTTCATTCATTGTATTTTACCATATGAATTGATGTATGCCTGCAGGTCAGTTGTTGGCTCTGGGTATTGCATGTTTTTGGAGAACCTGCATGTCCTTGAAACAAGAGCTGTGTATCAGATGTCATGTGCATTGCTTTGGTAAATTGTCCATCATGACAAAAGTTTCAGATGAAAAAACTGTCACCTACGGCTATTTTTCCTACTCATTTTTGACATTTTGTTAGGTTCAACAATAAGTTTTTTTGGGTAAATTCTGAGTTTTGGCTACTTTTCAGTAATGTATAGCTTTCCAGGATCGCCAATGGGTTTTACACTTGTATGCACCACAATATGTGAGTAGGTTGAAACCACGAAAGGCATGGATACTTCATGAGAAATGTTTTTTATGAATGTGTAAATGCAAAGTATCCTAAATATCAGAAAAATTGCTCAGCACTGGGGTGAAAAAACCTCAGAAGCTTAGGGGTTACCTCAAGGTATGTCCCAATAAATGTGCTTTGCAGTGTTTTAAAAAAAATCATATTTGTACACAGGAGTGAATATCGTGCACTGAATGGAATAAAGAGTGGCCAGTGCAGGTAAGAGCGGTGGAGCGGGGGCCATGGTGGGGTGGAGCTGACAGAAAAACACTTACCTTGGGCTTGCCGCATTGCTGAGTCGGCGATACGTCAAGCGCAAGGTAATTGGTTTCTTTTTTTTAATTGAAATTTTTCTCATCGTCTGTCAACTCCCCCCACCCAACACCTCCCCACTACTCTTACCTGCATGGGCCACTCCTGCTCGTAGTCCTCAGATTTCAGCTGTAGCAAGAGAGTACAGAGGTTAAAATGCTGCTGCAAGCTACCACCTCTCAGCATCCTACTGCAAAAGACCAACCATCAGCACATTGATGACACCTACAACCCTACGGGGCCCCGATGAAAGCTACTGCCCTTCAGCAGCCTAAGTGAAGTTACTACCTTACAACACCCTGATAAAAACCATCACCACTCAGCAACCTAATGCAAGCCACCTCCCTGGTGTAAGCTATCACCCATTAACCACCAATACCGTCCACCATCTTATTACAAGCCTATTACATTTACTGAAAAAAAACCTTTGTAGATGTTTGTACAAATTCCTTTGAAATTCTGTTGATGGTCGTTAAGATTACAATGCAGCAACTCACAGATAACATCCGTCATGAAATCCCATATTCCATCATGAATTACATTAATGAAATCACTGATGACATCACACAATGACAGAGCAGCAATAAGGGTGAAGCTTTGTCATATTGTGTGACTACTCCTTGGTCAGTAGAGAGGGATAGGCCCCCAAGAGAGGGTGACCTCTTAAGACCAGAGGTCCTGACAGTGATAGGAGTCCAGTGAAAGACCAGGATGTCCCTGTGTGAGACAGTATATGATGTAATGTATTTTCTTTTGTTGAGTTTTATATTGCGCGAACTAGACCCGAGACATGAGGTACCAGAGCGCTTTACATGAGCACCAGTTTCGTTACAGAAGAACACATTAATTTTTTTTGTTAGGCAAGGGGAGATAAAGTGACTTGCACAGAATCACAGGATGTTGAGCGTCGTTGCTGAGACTTGAACCCGGTTCCCCAGCTTTGAGGTCGACCGCTCTAGCCCTAAGGCTACATTTGCCTATTTGAATGGATATCTGTAGTATGTGGCACAATCTTCATGTATTGTTCTTAATTCTGTACTGATTCTAATGACGCCAAAATAAACTGATATTTGAAGGAAAATTTGTCTCAAATTTGGATAATTTGTCAGGCTACCACGTCTCTTCAATTCAGTCAGGTATTCCACTAAGCTTCTTTTTCCATTTAGAGGGGATCCATGTACGATGTGGCTCTTGGTCAACCATTGACGAGAACCTAAAATTCCAAGATACTAAGATATTTTCTACTTCATCTCTCAAGCTCAAGAGACAAGCTCATGTGGAACGGCAGGAGTTTGGTTTGCGTAGGATGGCACGTCACTGATTTACAGGCTCATGAATCTATTCATCCGGGCAGTCAGCTGCATGTGGTTGTCATGGTCTAATGTAATGAATTTCCAGCTCTATGAAGACATTAAGTGCAGAGCAACAGGAGTTTAAATATTACTTCTCTTCTCTTCACTTGCCAGGCAGTGCTTAATTCAGAAGTACGAGCAGGCTTTGTTGTTGGACCTGTTGATAACATAATAGGGCCTACCTCATACCCTACCTCATACCCTACCTACCTCATACCCCCCCCTTTCATGTCACTTCTAAGCAGAATAATGCACTGTATCTAGTAGCAATCTGTACTTTGCAATTAATTTGGAATATTATGTGTTCTATTGTTTTTAGTGTGATAATTTGTGCTTTGTTTGATTTTTCGCCTTAAGTGTTTGTACATTTGTAAATTTGTATATTTGTAGATATTGTATACATGATTGCATGTTGTTGAACTAACTGTACTGACAGTCTCTTGTTTGTGTCTGTTGTTTTTTGAAACTCATGAAGTCTAAGTTTAAAAGAAAATAAATTTTCTTGGAATACAATTCCAGTGGTCACGTAGTACATATCGGCTGCTGGGTTCTAGAATTTTTCGTCTTAATCATCCTGTCCAGCCAACCTGTTCTGTTTTCCCACTTGTTTAGATCCGGGCTGGTCAGATGTAGGATCCAATACCTTCACTGTTTCACAGTCTATATGTTTAAGGCAGTGAAATAAACCATTAATTAATTACCTTTGCTTTACCACATGATCCGTATTTAGGTGCCTTTCTGTGAAATTTCTATTACTGCACCCAGAAATAGCAATCAACTAACAGATGCCTCAAACAAGCCAGACAGACCCGCTTGACAAATGCTTGTTAGTAGTATCAGCTCAATTAGTGACAACAATTGTATTGTGACTAATTAGAATTAAACAGTCTTTAAATTCTGAAAATACTATAGATTAAACAGTACTAAGGTCTGTGGAAGAGGGAGTGGTCTTCAGGGTGTCTCAGTCATTCAGGTTTTCCACTTAACACCACTTTCCTCTGCAATCTCTATGCTAAAAACGTGTACCCTCTTTGTCCCCACATCTTTCTGAAATCCTCCATCTGCATATTAAACTTTACCTTGTTACCTCTTCATCACGGTCTTTTCACTCTGTTGTTCTGCATGTACTTGCTTTTGTCACCTCCCCTTCACCTTGCATTCTCTCTCTCCCACTCACTAACTCACTCACTCACTCACTCACCATCTCCTCACCCTTAAAAAACAGCTTTTTCTTTTCCTATGTATAGTCAACATTTCAAAAGCTGTGTATACTTCCTTCACACACTTTAATATGAAATGCTAATTACAATTGCCACATATGAGACCACTGCTCTTGGCGCTCTGCAGAAGGGCCAAGGAATGGGTAACCTGAACACCTTTATGGCCCACTGACAGGTACTCTGAGAAACTTCAGCCTGAATTCTCAACTGTGCCCCATCATGAACACCCAGCCACAAAACCTGAACTTACCTTGACAGTTAGAGTTGATTCAGCTCACAGTATGCACTATACACGAGTCCTCTGTTGAATGAAAATAAACTACAGAACCATAACATATGGGAAAATCATCTACTACGGAATGCAAGATGAAGAAAAAGGTGAAATGTAAACAAAGACTTTATAGTAGACATACTTTTCCTGAGGGATTGTTACAGATATTGTTGAAAAATCATCAGTGCTTTACCTCTAAAGTAATGGACATGAATGCAGGCCCTGTTTCAAAGTCAGTTTTGAATTACTGCTGGGTATGAGACATGGCTGAACCGGCTCACTTAAAGCCCTGCGCTTTAGCAGTGTACAGAAAAAACCTCAATGCAATACATGGGAAGCAGCTGAAGTGAGAAAGTATCTTTAAATATATATATGCACTTATGTATAATGTTACAAGCATAATCAGGAAAACAGCAGCAGCAAATAAAGGATTAGAAACACTGATTGAATAGAGAGAAAGTTCCTTGCAAGAGCAGAGGACAGAAGTCTATATAACCATGAAAGATCATATACAGGGTAGGGTTTAGAGCTACTGGCGCCCGCCCCCCACTCCATGACCTCCTACGACCGCAAGACTAAAGTGCCCCTCATCTCTCCAAAGCCCCTCTCTCACATAGATTTCAATTTCATTTGTTTTAAAGCACTGGTAAAGACTTACTTTACTATTAAGAATGTATATCTACCTAAACAAACACTTTTCAGCAACATTAGGAATAGATAATGAAAGACTAGGGAAAAAAACATAATGTCCTAACCTATTTAATGCAGTTTGCATGCAGCTCTTTGTAGACAGTTCAGTAACAGTCACTGTTCTTTATTAGGGTTGTATCTTATGAAATGCGGTAACAAAACGATATCTGTGACAAAAGCAGCCATCCACTCAGCTATCCACATTAAACACAGATCTGTGATCTGCACGGTAGGCATTCTTTGCAGCAAGCACATTAACCCTCTGCTATACTTTATGGTGAGTCAAAACTGTCCCTAGCCAGAACTCGGATCTCTCTCTCTCCAGCAGGAACATTAATCACAAGAGTTATCTTTACATTTTTAATTCTGCCTAAAAACTGGACGCACAAGAAACTCTGCAGGAGGTGCTTTTAAATTGTAAGTTATTGCTAAACACCTATCCCACACTCCCCGAGGTCAGCACTCACTTCCTGAGGTCAGCACTCACTCCCCGAGGTCAGCACCCACTCTCCAGGTTAGCGCCCAGTGCGGCCACACCGGTTGCACTGCCCTAAAGCTGGCCCAGGTCAGCACCCACTCCCCGAGGTCAGCACCCACTCCCCGAGGTCAGCACCCACTCTCCAGGTTAGCGCCCAGTGCGGCCACACTAGTCTCACTGCCCTAAAGCCGGCCCTAGATATATAATGCATTTAGCAGTGGCGGCTCCTCCGGAGTGTCGCCCTACTGTTTTTTCCAGCAGTGTAAGAAATAAATAAAATGAAACTCAGTTATTATAATTTTATTTTTTTAGTTTTGTGAGGCAGCTTTACGAGGCGACGTGGGGACTGAGCAGCCAAGGAGTGGTTTGACCCCACTCCCAAGTGCACAATGACTGTTTGGCTGGCTCACTAGGGGCCGACCATCACAATCATGCACACTTTCCTGCGACTACAACTGGCTAATCTAAGTAACTACCCCATTTATACTTTCCTAATGGCATGTACCACCCCTAAATGTTTCAACTTTATGAAACTCCAATTTTCTTTAGTTAATTGTTTTAAGTTCCAGTCCATTAATTTGTTCTCCCAAGTTTGATAGCAAGTCAAATGTGAGGGTGCAGAACCGAGCCTTGAGCTTGCATTTAAGAAAGTGCTCTTTCTACTGCCAGACACTTTACTCAAAAACTCTATGAGACAGTGCATTATCTGAAGACAGTTTAGCTAGAAACAGGAAGTGTTGTTTGCCAATTCTGTCTTTATAGTGTGCCAGCTGCAGGTCATACATTCCTAGAGTTTCTGAGTATGTGCGATTTTCAGAATCTGGACACATGGATAAAGCTTCTCGACTTCAATGATGTAGGAAGCCAGCCCGCCCTATGTCATTATTAATTCACGCTGCAGGTATCTAGATGGCTGCTAAAGGTTCAATAAAGTCGAGCGTGGTCGCTCGGAGCTTACTCCCAGAGACCTGTTGTGCCTCCTGCATCCGAGGGCGCTATGACCCTACAATGGCAAAGAGCTCCAGAACCCGCCAGGGTGGTTCTCCATTATCACTGCTGCACCGCGTGCACCCACCAGCTCAGTGGACCTGCCCACCATCACTCAGCCCAGTAGATAAATCAGACAGGTGTCAACAACTCAAACTGCCCCCTCATACCTGGGGGAGTAACTGGAGCCTTCCTCCAGGACTAAAGGCTACTCCACCTACTAGCAGAAGACGTGATATGTTACCGCTGCAGCAGGTGTATCAGCCACAGAGAGCGTGAGACACCCAAAAAAATATGGAGGCACGTCCCTATGTGGCTTACTGCCACTACCATGCCTAATCACAATTGCAGAGACATCAGAGCTGCTTAAAATACAGTGAGCTGTCTGAAGTAAGGATACAAAACTATCAGGACGTCACATACAGGCCCACTGCTGCCACCGCGCCCTCTCGAACATATTATAGAATATGAAGACCAGCTGATTAAACATAATTTGAGCACATTGCACTCAGGCATGGCTGATGACCCTAAGCCATTTCAGCTGTGCAAGACTCCCTCTTCGGTAGTGGTTGGTACACATTCCTCAATGTTGGCATTAACACCAACTAGCAAGTTGAATGATCCAGCTCTGACTGCAGTCTTCTGTTGAAAAACATGGGTCAACCGTCTGAAAAACCTTATGTGAGCAATGAGAGAGAATGTGAAGAGGTCCCTTTTTGCTGCACTTCGCATCAGAAGAGGTATTCAAGCTACTTAATAGCCTTTCAGGAGCAAGGCTGAACATGAGACAACTGAACACAAATAGCTGCTCTGAATGCCTATTTTGATCCGATGCTTAAGCAGGACTACGAGCAATTCAAAGTGAAAAAGTCCTGGCAGAGGAAGTAAAAACAATCAATGGATTTTATTGTCTGACTAAGGGCATTAACCAGCACCTGCACTGACAATGATCAACAGAAAGAAGTCAGCGCCTGGATCATCCAGGAGCGCAGCTAATCAAAACTACAATGCCTAATACTACAATACTAAATCAAGCAGGGAATGGGATAAGACGGGAGGACATACTAATCCTTGTGAGATTCCACAAAGGTTCCAACGGAGAGGTGGAAGGGAGGGAAGTAGCTGTGACAAGAGGATCAGCTAACCCAAGCAACCAAAGACTGGTACATGCTTAACGAAGAGTTGGTAGGTGTTATAAAGGAGGGAGCCCCACTAGGATTACTGACTGGGGCACCTTGAGACACAATGCATAAATGCAAGTTGGACATCCATGTCTTCCCTACAAAGGGAAGACATGTTCTAAATGCGGCAAAGGAAACCATTTTGCCCAAGCACACGAAGGGGGAGAACAAATGCAAAACCCCCTAGGGCAGCATGGCCACCACATAGGCCCTGCAACAATGGACACTGGAAGATGACTACCAATTAACCGATGACTGGCCCCGATGCCAGACAAACACAATAAATATGACGACAACAAAGAGGTCTCCTTGGTATTATACAGAAGACAGGGCCAAAACAGATGGAGACTCCAACCCATCTGTAGTGTGACCATCACGGGTATGTGGGTAAAGGCGCTAACTGACACTGGCGTATCAGTTAACGTCATGGATCTAAAGCAGTACCGAACTCTGAAGATACTACCCCCACTAACACAGATGTCAATGGGGTGCAATGGTTTTCAAAATTGTACCTCAATGTTTGTTATCACCAACTACAGCTTGACCCGGCCAGCAAATATATCACAGCTTTCTCAACTGACTACGCAGATGCAAACATCTCAACTTTGGATCTGCTCGGCAGCGGAGGCATTCCCAAACACCATTTGAGAGACTCTTGTCAGGACCAAAGGGTGTCTTAAACATCAGTGACAACATACTAACTAGCCCTGGCTGAACACCACCTTGGCCTACGGGCAATACTTAGAAGACTGACGGAACAGGGTATGATGCTCCACAGAGACAAATGATTTTTTGAAACTCAGATTGAATTTTTTGGATATGTTTTCTCAAAAGATAGCCTGAAGATTTATCCCCCAAAATTGAAGGAATGAAATATTATCCCACCTCCCTGAGGGCCATGAAAAGGAGCAGTTTCCTCAGCATGGCCAATTATTGTAACTAGCCAGTGCCAAACCTAACCACATTATCTGAGCATCTGAGAGCACTGACTAAAGCAAATTCCCTGTGTGACTGGTGTATACAGGTTGACAAAGTGTTGAGGGCACTCCTCCATGATATCCCAATAGTGTATTTCGATCCCCTGAAAGACACAGAACTGCAAATGCGAGCCTAGCAGGCCCAGGCACAGACAGGCCTCTGCAAAAACACAGAGTGGACTGGGATCACGTTTGCCAGCAGAACATGATAGACACTGAAATCAGGTATGACCAAATTGAAAGTGAATCCTTAGACACCGAAATCAGGTATGACCAAATTGAAAGTGAATCCTTAGACGTCAAGTGAAAATCTCTTCCCTTCCATGTTTACCTGTATGGATGGGAATTACAAGTCAAAACAGAGCACAAGCTGCTTGTTGATCTGATTACCAGCACTTTTCTACACCCTCTGTCAAAGTTTGAGAGAAGGGAGGTTCAGCAGCAACAGTACAATTTCACAGTAGTGTACAAACCAGTAGTCAGACACACTGCACATTACTCGTCAAAATCCTCTGTTAGAAGCTTGTATAAAACCCCAAAAAGTTTGTTTAAAAAAAAAAAATACCTGTCAAGACACCCTCAAGAATCCCAACAAGGAATGACCATGACAGGCGAAGAAACAGAGGAGTACCTCCACTTGATCATGTAAAGAGCCTTCCCCAAGATTGGAATAGCTTTCAAAATGACAATTGCATACAGCAAGCAGTAAAGGCAATGCAGCTACACAAATAGAAGGACTGCCTGTGGGACTCTCAAAGGTGAGACAGAATTGGCAGACTAACGTTCATGAAGCAGTGGAAAGTTAGACAGGAACTAAGCACCTTAGCATGGGGTCTCCTTGTGAAGGTGGACACATAGCAGTGGTCCATTTTCTATGGAAAAGGGTCTATGATGTGGTACCCCGCAGACACCAAGGGGTCACCACAACAAAGTCAAGACTAAAGGAAAAGCTGTGGTTCCAAAGAAGGGGTGCGGCAGTAGAGGAAATGGTAATACCATGCCATGCCAATCATCTGATCAGGTGCCCCGGGCAGGACACCTCGCTCCCATCATAATGAAAGAACCATGCAGAACCCCATTGACTAAAGTTAGAATGGATTGTGGCAGTTTCCCAGATGGTTGACTGACAATGGCATTGGCCGAAGGACCTTCCAAGTTCCCATGATCAAACTGACAATTCCAACATCCTCTCACATCTCACCTCCATCTTGTGCACAGCGGCAGGCTGGTAGACCATTGGAATCCAAAATAGATTTTACAAGCCCCTACTTATGCTGGCTCACTGACATACACACACAATAAGTGTACCATACAGACCACATATAAAAACATGCACAGCATTCACTTGGGACATTAGCACCAGGATCTGAGTTTGTGAAAAATAACTTCACACAAGTGGGCTAGTAGGCCTTTACCTTCATTAATATAGACATAAGGGTTTGGTCACAACTATGGAGACACAAAACAGGAAGAAAACAAGTTACTTACCTGTAACATTGGCTCCCCAGTATTGGTAATTTTCATAGATTCCCATAGCTTGTATCATTCCCCGTTGTCAGAATGGGAGTCTCGGTAAACAAAATAACATAGCAGTAGGTACAAAAGAGGAAGAAATATGCCTAGCCCTCATTCCCTTTTGTAGAATATCCACCTTGTTTTGTAAAAGAGACCAAAGTAAAGCAACAACCAATCAGATTAGCCTCACCCCATGGAACCCTCCTGAAAGAACCTCAGAGCCTCAGATTTTCGTAGCCGTTGTGTAACAGTAACCACATCTGCTGAAGGCTGAGCTTTCCCAGGGGAGGAGGGTGGGCGCATGGGAATCTATGAAAGTTACCAATACTGGGGAACCAAAGTTACAGGTAAGTAACTTGTTTTCTTGCTCCAGTATTGGAACTTTCATAGATTCCCATAGCTTGTATCAGAGCAGCTAGCAGTAAGCAATAAAGCACATTTTGTGACAAAAATATAGAAATACCTCAGTATTCATACTTTCATAAGAAAGAAAGAAATACATATTGAAACAGTAATCAGTATTATCATTAGATACAAAATGTGCAAATACAGGAAGGAGGGATAGTAGGGAAAGCTCACCGCTCAATGGAAGAGGTTCCCCAGGACTGCCTGGCCTACAGCCGTGTCTTCCTGTGCCAAGGACCCCAGACAGTAATGCTTCGTGAAGGTGTGCGTGCTGCTCCAAGTCGCAGATCTGCAAATGTCTTTGATTTGCACTCCTGCAAAGAAAGCCGTAGAGGAAGCCATGGATCTTGTGGAGTGTGCTCTAATTCTGCCTTTTAAAGGCTCGCCCGCTGCAGAGTGACAGTACTGAATTGCACTGGAAATCCATCTAGCAATAACCTGCTTTGACAGGGGAAGGTCCTTGCGAGGAGCACTAAATGTGATAAATAATTGGGAAGATTTACGAAATCCTTTGGTGTGATCCAGATAAAATTTCAAGCTCCGCTGTATATCCAGTGAATGGAGTGACCTTTCCGCTGGCGTGGAAGGATGAGGAAAGAAAGGCTTGAGAATCACTGGTTCATTGAGATGAAAGTATGAAGGTACTTTAGGTATGAACCTCGGATTAGTCCTTAGAATCACAGTATTTCTTTTGAACTGGAGAAAAGGTTCCTGTATTGTGAGAGCCTGCAATTCCCCAATGCATCTTGCTGATGTGAGAGCAAGAAGAAGTGCCAGTTTCCACGAAAGAAATTTCATGTCTGCCCGATGAATCGGTTCAAAGGGATTCTTCATCAGCTGGGTGAGAACCAAATTTAAATGTCATATGGGAGGCGAGGTCTCACCGGAGGAAAGACTCGAAACAGGCCTTTGAGAAACTGCTTGACAATTCTGGATGACCAGAGAGAAGGTCCAGATGCAGTGCGCCTGTAGCGTGAAATTGCTGCCAAGTGAACTTTTATGGATGAATCAGCCAATCCTGCCTTAGCCAAGGGCAGGAGATAAGGAAGAACCTGACGAGGGTGAGAAGAGAAAGGGTCAACACCCTTCTTCTGGTACCAAATGCAAAATCTTTTCCTTTTAAAACGGTAAGTTTTGTTAGTGGAAGGGGCTCTAGCTTGAGACAGAACCTCTCTTATCTCATCCGAGAGGTGAAGGTTTAGGAACTCTCGCTGCACAGGAGCAATGCTGTCAGGTGTAAGGAACGAGGATCCGAATGCCAAATCTGACCTTCGGACATTGTGAGAAGTTCCGGAATCACCTGCAAAGGAAGTGGAGGAGCCAGAGAAAGGAGGTGCAGCTCCGTGAACAAAAACAGCCTCGGCCAAGCAGGAGCTATTAGGATCATCTTGCATGGTTCCTCCTTGATCTTCTTGAGTAGCCTTGGGATCACTGGAATGGGCGGAAAGGCGTACACAAATGCTCTTGACCAAGCTATCGAAAGCGCATTCGCCAATGACCCTCGATGGTGTAACCTGCTTGCGTAAAACTGGCATTTTCTGTTCAACTGGGGTGGCAAAGAGATCTATTGAGGGTTTGCCCCACCGATGAAAAAACTCCTCCAAGACCGTCTGGTTCAGTTCGCATTGGTGGCTGACTGACGACAGCTTGCAGAGTCTGTCCGGCTTTTCGTTTGGCACTCCTGGCAGGTTTTCTGCTTGTAGCGATATTCCATGTAGGATTGCCCCCTCCCAAATTTCCTGGGCCTACTGAGATAATGGAAGAGATTTGGTACCCCCTTATGTAGTGCCTGGCCGTGGTGTTGTCTGTGCGGACGAGAACCGTCGATCCTTGCAATCGTGGAAGAAATGCTTGCAGTGCCAGCCAGATTGCTCTGAGGTCTAGGAGGTTGATGTGAAAATGATAGTGCTGGGGCAACCAATGCCAGCTGACATGTAGATCCTGAAGCACCGCACCACAGATCTCCAGCAAGGTATCTGTCGTTACCACTTGAGGAGCTGGATTGCTTATGAAGGATAGACCTTGGGATAGGTTTTCTTCCTTCTTCCACCACAAAGCTGCCCTTTTCATTGCCGCAGTAATCACCACCTTGTCGTCGAATGAGCCGTGAACTTGCCGTCATTGCTTGTCTAATTGTTCCTGAAGTGATGGCATCCGCAATCTGCATTGAGGTATCAGAGGAATGCATGAATAAATCACTCCTAGCAGGGATTTGTAACAGCGTACTGAAAGACACTTTCTTTTTCTCAACAAATGAGCCATGGATTTCAGCTTTTCCTGCCTTTCGAGGGATGGAAAGACCTTGCTGTGAGTCGTGTCCAAGATAGGTCCCAGAAAACGTGCTGTCCTGGAAGGGAGGAGAGAAGACTTCTCCCTGTTGTGAGTGAGACCCAGGTTCTTGAAAAGGTTTGTACATGCCTTGACTGTTTCCTCCGCCGCACCCCAGGATGGGGCCTTCAGCAACCAGTCGTCCAGGTATGGGAAGACTTGAAAATGCTGTTTTCTTAGGAAAGCTGCCACCGGTGCCAGCATCTTGGTAAAGATCCTTGGGGCAGAGCAAAGTCCGAAGGGTAAAACCTTGAATTGGAAGTGGCTCTTGTCTACTGTGAATCGAAGAAACCTCCCGTGAGCGGGGTGAATGGGTATGTGAAAATACGCATCTTCAAGCTCGAGAGTGGCCATGAAATCTCCGGGATTGAGGAGATGAAAGATATCCTGGAGCGAAACCATCCGAAAGGATTGAGAATTGAGATAGGTGTTTAGCTACCTGATATCTAAAATGGGGCGCCACTTCTCCAGAGTCTTCTTTGCCAGGAAAAACCTGGAATAGAATCCTTCCCCACTTTGAGATAAGAGAACCAGCTCTACAGCTTCCTTGAGGAGCATCTGATTAACTTCTAGCTGCAAGAGACGCAGATGTTTCAAAGGCATGGCAGCAGGGGGCTTGGAAGGTGGTAGTTGAGTAAACTCCAATGTATGGCCCTCTTGAATGATGTTGAGCACCCAACGGTCTGATGTTATCCGTTTCCAGTTGTGGAGGTATTGAGACACCCTGCCTCCCACAGATGTTGTTGGGGAGGTCGGTACAGCAGTCAGAGCCAGAATGCCACTATTGTCTCTTGGAAGTATCTCGTCCCTGGTGATTCTGCTTTCCTCTAGCATTGGATCTAGAGAAAGACGAGGTTTGGCCTTGTCTTTGCTGGTAAGGTTGCTGATATGATTGAGACGTTGATCCATAAGAAGAGTATCGTTGTTTTTGATACGATCCTCTGTATGAAGTAGTACTCTTCCCCTGACCCCTCGGAAAGGAGCCTTCCGATACTGAAGAGTACCGAGAGACCTAGCCGTCTCTGTATCCTTTTTGATATCCTGGAGGGCATCATCAATGTGCTTGCCGAGCAATGCCTCACCATCAAAAGGGAGGTCCAGGATCTTGTTTTGGACATCCGCCCTGAACCATGTCGCCCTGAGCCATCCTTGGCAACGATGAACCGTCAGCGTCAGCCAGCGAACGGAAAGCCGTAGTGGCAATATCCATGGCGCAGTCTATCACCTTTGCCGATGTTGCTTCCCCTTCCTGCAATATTTTTTTGGCTTCCACCTTGGACTCCTGGGGAATTTGGTCCAAATATGGTGCAGGAAGGGACACCTTCCTGAACATAAACAATGTTCCCCTGCACACATACACCCTTTCTCTATGGTGCAAGGGTGCCTGCGTTGGCGCTAGGCTGCTAAGCGTAAAGTCAGCGTAGGGGAAATGCAAGGTTGCACCATATTCTTGTAAATATGGTGCAGCCTTGCGTTTCTGAAGTGGCGGAGTGAGGTGTTTAGCCATGACGGCTAACGCCTCTCTCCACCACTTCTTTGTACATATGCCCCTTAGTGTCTAATCACCACACTAAGCAATACAAAAAATCCTATTTGAAGTAACGCAATCCATTGAAGATTTGAACATGCTTGTGAAATCTGAAATTAGTTACTGGTGACGGTCCACCTGTGACAGACCTCGTTTTAAGTCTGGCCTAAAGACAGCTTTAGTTGTCTTGTCAGCCTCATGTTTTCGTAAAAATATCATACAAAAATACACAGATATATAGCAGCTCACACTCTTTCACCATTTGTCTGTTGACATGTCACTAAAATTATGTTTACTCTCTCTACAGCACAATTTATAGCTCAAAAGACCTCTAGCCATTGGATACTTTCACTATGAGTAGCTGCATTTTGCCCTTACAAATGTAAACTAACCTCTAAGAAATAGTGCTGCAAAAATAGAACGTTTTAGACACTAATACGTCCCAGTGATTGCTATTCCCTATGCATAGTAGGGTTTCATCAACTATTTACATAACTCTTACAATATCTAGGGGCGCTTGAGGGCGGACAAGCAAGATGGCTGCACTTGTGTGAGGCTCTGGTGGCCCTGGAGACATCATTTGCCATCATCCTACTCCTGCAAGGTTACTGCTCATCTAAGAAACCGGAATGAATACCCTACGATGTCTAGACACAGCAAACGTGACCAGATGTAAGCTGCTAGCTGATAGTGATCAGAGCGGACAGTACCTCTCTGGATAGAAAGTCAAAGAAGGGAAAAAAAACCTTTTGGCAATGTTTAGCATCAAAACAATAACTCACATCAAACTCATTCAATCACCAGAACAAGACACCAACACCCTCAATAGGCCAAAAGCTACTGTTACAGGACATGAGGCTAGAAAGCTCATATTTAAGCAACAAAACAAATTGCCCATTGAAGAAACAAGCTTTTACCATTGGGACGGAGGAATATTTACCTTAGAAGCTTTGTGCTTTATCCAACTTAAGATATATACAATTTTAACTACCCTGTCCCAGTGAAGCTCTTGACTTATGGTTGGCAGACTTAGAGGCAAGTCTTAGAGCACTGCCTCAGGGAGAGACATTCGTCCCCTGCCAATACTTTGCAAGGTTCCCTACCTGCAACTTATTTGAATTTGCACTGCATTACGAATACAGATTGAAAATATTGTATATGGGAGAAGTTGATTCTTGTCCTGATGAAGGTGGTTTTTAATCAATCACATCCACTGAAACGCGTCGACGCAAGACTAAGAAGGCAGACTGTAGATTGTGGAGACATTTGTCACTCGAACAAATCAAGTATTTAGAATAACAATTTCATGGAGAAATAATGATCTGGATATAATGTCTTTGCCTTCACCGTTGACAAGAAAATATCTTTCTTGCAGGTTTTCCCCATCTTGTAATAAGTGCATTTAATGTGGAATTGTTGTTTTTTAACCTTTGATTGTTTTTTGAACATTTGATCATAGTTTTTATCTCTGTAAAATCATGGGATTACTCATTGTAGATGATTAATTGAGATGAAATTCCTTTTTTAATAAAAATAAATATTTCCAATTGTAAACACTTGGCCTATTGAGGGTGTTGGTGTCTTGTTCTGGTGATTGAATGGATTTGATGTGAGTTATTGTTTTGATGCTAAACATTGCAGAAAGGGGCTTTTTCTCTTCTTTGACTTCCGTCTATCTGGTGCCCTACCCCCTTTGTGGTAAAAGGGCCCCTCTCACTCTCTTTGTAAAGTACCTCTCTGGACCCTGATGCAACGTGGGCACGAGAGGTGGAGGCGGATCCTGGCGGGTGGCGCTGGGGCTTGCTGCTGCAAACTGGGAGGCCCACCTTGCACTATGAGATCACCGCAGCGGACGGAGAGACTGGACCCCACCCTTGCGGATCTGACAGCGGAGGCGGTTTGTGGTGAGAACTGCCATAGGCCCCCAATCCTGTGCACGAAGGGCGTGGTTGGGCCGCCGACTGCTCCAGAGGGCCTTGGGCTGAGCGAACAGGTACGCAGGCAAAGGGTGGGGAGCAAAGCGAATGCAGCCGTGCTCCGCTGCGACTGGAGACAGGGCTCGCCCTGATCGGCAGAGGTGCTGCACCAAATACCGGGACCAAACCCGATGGATTTGAGGAGACAGCAGGCAGCGGCTATGCCGGAAATGTGCTTTGACAGCAGCGCGCCGGAGACAGTGAGGGCGAATCTGCGGGCCCACAGATTAGCAAGCAATAGACCCTCCCACACCAAGCAAAGCTGAGGCCTAAGAAGACTGAGCAAAGGACGCTTACCTTTGCGCTGTGAGGAGAGGCGTGGGGCTCCATGTTGTGAGGAGGCTGCGGCCGCTGCTGGAGCTGGATGATCTGGGGAGCATTCGCGGTTGGAAGATATAGCTTGGGGGCCGGGAGCAACGTGCACTGTGAGGAACAGGCGGCCTGTAAGGAGGCCCCCAGCCAACACTGATGAAGGGGCGAGTGAGGAACTGCCTCCAAAAGACTGGGGCCCCACGCGGTGTGCCGATGCAGCGTGCAGACTAGCTGAGATGTGACTCTGGAGCGGCCCACAGAAGAAGCAGCCACTGAGTGGAACAATCAACCTGGAATGCCAGGAGGAGCCCTCTGGCGTGGCAGAAAGCAAGGAGCCGGGTGGGCAGCCTGGCAAACGGCCTGGGCGCCACCTAATAACTACCAAAAAAGAACAATACCCCCCAGCCAACACCCACACTGATTACACCCCCAGGCTGAAAACTGTATAGTGCCCACAAGGGCCGGATAGTGCACCCCTTGTGCAGAACATAACCTTGAGGACCAAAGTTAAGTAAAATGGGCAGGACGGAAACCAAGCAGGCTAAGCAGCACTTTGAGCCCCGTAAGAAGCCACGCAGCCAAAGTGACAACAACCACCCACTGACAAGTCAGGTGATGCCCTACAGCTTGCAGACGACGATCTAAAAGCGCTTCTCATCACCATGAAACATAGCCTCACCTCAATAGAATCCAAAATGGATTCCATGTGTAACCGGATCGACTTTATGGCCCAAAAACTAGAGAAGCATGACTTACGCATATGAGAAGCAGTACAACAAATCTCTGATTTAGAAGACACAATGACAGCTAAGAAAATGCAACTGTCTTTTTCCTGGGATGGACTCTAGGTTTTCTGTCCGGGTTTCGACAGAGGCCATTCGATTAGATATGTCGGTGCATGTTTGACCAATTTTATGAAAAGCACCTTGCAGCTTTTGTATAGCCGCACGATTCCTATTGCTGTCCATTTTGACATCTTTATGAAAAAGTTTAATGGAGTTAAATACTTCGCTCAAAGATGGCACCTCTGTATTTTCATGTCTGTTATCCTATTCATCCTTTTGTGCTGGGATCTTCTCCTCTGTAACCCTCATAGCGCACACATGTGATTCAGAATCTCTGGCATTTTGAAGTGTTAAGTCATTTTGTGTATGCTTAGATCTTTCTTTAGCATACTCCACATTGCTCCCGGGATCTGTGGTTTCATCATAAGATGTTTCGCGGTGCCTTCTGTGTCTTGTTCTTTTTTTTCCCACTTTTTTCTTTGGAGTAGGATTTTGAGAAAATGCCCCTGATGTACCTGGGATTGTATTATCGGATACCTCCAAGGTTGTTCCTACTAGTTTAGGGCTGGAGTTTCTTTCTCCTTGGTCATCTTTGCTTGAGTCGCTTGTTGTACTAGAGATGGATACTCCTGTCTCGTAAATGTCCGAGTCAGACTCAGCGACAGATACTTTGGACTCCAGGAATAGGTTCCTACCTGGGGAGGATGTATGCGCCAGGTGTTCGGGTCTCGAAGCTTCAATTGGAAGTATAGACAGAAGATCCCTCTTATATTGTGCTGTTGCAGGAAAAGTTGTGTTTTCCATCTCTTTTACCCTAAAGTTTTTTGTTGGTTTGTTTTGCCCATCCTTGGATAATGGGGTGAATATATTAGAGATCTGGGGCTGCGAATCTGTCTGTTGACCCGTGGTTTTAGCAGCCGCTTTCAGGTTTTTAATAGTCTGTAATCTTCTTGCCTTTTTGTTATCATCGCCGTTGGCCCGTTCTTCACTGGCCACTGCTCTATCATTCTGATTTGTAATCTCATTACTCTCCTTTTTATCCGTATCTCTGTCCTTGTCTTTATCCTTGTCTTTCTTAGAGTTTCTCTCCGTCTTCTTGTCAGGGGCCTTGTCTGTGCCTTTTTCAGTATTTTGATTTTTGTTTTTGTCCTTGGTTTTAGATTTCCCCAGATTTGAACTGCTGCCGCTGTTTCTCTCGGCTTCTTTTTCTTTTTCTTTGGCCTTTGACCCTCTAGTTTCCGGTCTTTGCTGTCCATTTTTTGCCATCTGGGCGTTATTAGACCCGTGTCTCTAAATTTATTTTTAAAGGTTTTTCGGGTACATCAGGGTCATTTAGATGGATAGCTAGTTCAGTTAGTTCAGTTGCTTCAGTTAAATGTTCAGGTACTTGTTCAGGTAGTGACTCAAATCCTTGTCTCTCCGACCCAGCTCCAGCCCTAGCGTCATCGGACATGTCATCGGACATGTTGTAATGCTGACTGTTGCCCTGTAGCCTAATCAAACCTTGATCTGGAGTTGGCCTACTCAGCTTCCTGCTCGGTTGTGTATGAGACCGTCTTATCGTTCCTTGCGTTTCTGATGAGAGCGTTATAATAGTTGTAATATTTATAATAGATAGTTTAGACTGCTTAGGGAGGTTTGATTCTTTTCTAGCCACCACCACAGAAGCCACTGATGTCGCTGAAGCCCCTGATGTAGCTCTGATATTTTTTGAGGATGAGGGTTGATCCCGGACAACCCACCTTGTTGTGGAGATTCTGTCGCTTGGCTCTCCCCAGCAGTAGCAGCAGCAGCGGGGGTAGCGCGGTACTGGTCTGGCTGGGCGGGATTTGACAGGAACAGTAATTTGAGCTGACTATGGTTTGATCCTCACAGACAGACGAGCGCCTTTTATCGGTGCAAAAGATGCCCCCCCCAGCTTTTGATATGATCCTGCGACCTGCCTGTCACAAGCCCCCTCCAAAAATTCCTAAGCAGCCGTTTGCTTGCTGCTTGTTTGCCCGTTTTACTGCTTGCTGCTAGTTTGTTTTAGTTGAATGTCGGTAGATTATCGATAGATTGTCCATGGTTTATCGATTCATAAATCGAATCACAAGTCGATCCGCAAGTCGCAGCTTAGAATTAGATTTAGTATTAGTATTATTATTTGTCCCCCTGCGTACAAGCCTCCTCCAAAACTTCCTAAGCAGCCGTTTGCTTGCTGCTTGTTTGCCCGTTTTACTGCTTGCTGCTAGTTTGTTTTAGTTGAATGTCGGTAGATTATCGGTAGATTGTCCTTTGTTTGTCGATTCATAAATCGAATCACAAGTCGATCCGCAAGTCGCAGCTTAGAATTAGATTTAGTATTAGTATTATTATTTGTCCCCCTGCGTATATATATTTTTTTGGGGGGGAAGAAAACCTTTCTCTTTGCTCTCCACTCTTTACTCTGTTACTGTTAGTCTTACTCTTACTCTTATTCTTATTCTTTATTCTTTACTCTTCGCTGTCCATTGATTTGGGTTCGGCTGCTGGACTTTTTTCTTTCTTTTTTGTATTGTTTTTTTTTTTGCACCCAGGCCTTGCTCTGTAGTAGTTGTTGTACTCCACTAGAGTTCGATGTCACCAAACTTCAATCCCAGGAAAAAGAGCACAACGACATTATCAAAGACTTGATGCAGAAGGTAGAAGATCTTGAGAACAGAGGCAGGAGAAACAACCTGCACTTTCTCTGCATTCCCGAGGGCGCCGAGGGTAAAGATCCAAGGGGGTTTATGGACGATCTTCTAATATCATCCTTTACCGAACTCTAAACATGGGATATGAACAAAGAGATCCAACGCGCGCATCGATTCCCCTTTGCACCCTCCAAACACACACATAAAACCCCACAGTATCCGAGAGCAATGTTGGTTTGCTTCGGGAACTTTATCTTAAGAGAAAAAATCTACGATACTGCCAGACCATCAAACAAAAAAGAATACAATGGATTTACCTTTTTTGCGCGCCCGGACTTCTCCCATGCCACAGTTGAGCGAAGATGGCGAATGAGACAACTGTTTGCCCCTTTTGACCAACTGGGAGCAACCGTGTTCCTGCAAAACCCGGCTCATCTCAAAGTCATATATAAAAGCATAACCAAGAGCTTCATAAGTGAAATACAAACTGAATCCTACTTGAAAGAAATCACAGAGACAGCCAAACATAACACCGGAAAATAACCTAATGGCACAGATGAAAAGACTGGACATTACCAGTATATCAATAAAAGACTAAATAGAGGGGGGAAATATCTCACTTTCTATAGTTTGGGTTATGATGATAACAAAGTGGAGTAACTTATTTTTATCCTATCAACTCGAAATGTATATATTGCTGATCAGGTCACGCTGCATGCTGGGACATACTGCCCACACCGGCACCTACACCTGGGTGCCCCATGACCCAGTGACCCAGGACGTCTCGCATGGAGGTCGGGTGGGGGGAGGGGCAGGGGAGGTTGGGGGAGGGAGGGGGGATGGGGGAGCATCTAAAAAAAACTAAAAAACAGAATCAGAAATAAGACACGAGCCACTTTTTATACTTTTTCAATACTACTCTCAGAGAACAAGGTAATCAAAAGTAAATTAAAGCAAACTTACCATCATTATCAGTTAAGGTCACAGAAATATTATGTGCCACGTAATATAGGATCATGGCAAAGCTAACTATTCGAACCTGGAATGTTTCAGGCCTCTTAGACAGAGATAAACGCCAACGGCTGAGCGAGATAATATACCAAAACCCAGCAGATATTATCTGCCTTCAGGAGACACACTTGCCCTGGGACCTTCTTAAAATTAGGGGATATAACTTATTAGCATGTACTTCACAAACATCTAATACTAGGGGGGTAGCGGTGCTCGCTAAAAATTTCCTGGGACCAGCTATCCATAAATTAGTAGACACTCACGGTAGATGGGTTATTATTAAACTAGGCCTTGGCATTACTGTCTGTTCTATTTACGGGTCTAACCAAGATGATCTGACTATATTTGAGTTACTTGAACTCGAACTAGCAGCTATACAGGGCCCTCTTATACTATGTGGCGATCTGAACATTTCGCTAGGCCCTCAATTCAGTAGCCATACACATAAGCACTATATTGGCCATAAGCCACAAGTTTTTAATGCTATCTCTAGACTCTACGACGGCTTTGGTTTAAAGGACATATGGGAGCTTAAGAATTACCCGGACCCAGGCTACACCTATTATTCCTGTCCCCATAGCAAATATGTTAGGATTGATTATCTATTTACCACACAAGATCTGGCAAACAATGCCACAATCGTAAAGGAACCTAAAAGTATCTCCGGCCACAATGCTTTAGCTCTCACAGTCAAGCTTACATCCATTGAGAGGGAACGCAGAAGCTGGACCTTTGACAGGAAGCTGCTTGCAAACAAGGAGTATATCTCTCACATTACTAGCTGGGCTAAAGAGTTTTTCGATATGAACAGATATAGCGCCTCTAGGATTATAGTGTGGGACTGTTTTAAAGCGGCTCTAAGAGGCAAAACAATAAGCTATCAAGCTATCAAGCTAGAATACAGAAGCAAACTAGCACAGGCTATCAACAGAAAATGGCTGATCTGGCTAGAGCCGAGGAAGGACATACAGCGTAAATAGCGCAAGGGGCAAATGGGAAATTAGCTATGTACCGCCTGCAGGTGTTAAAAACTGAACTTAATTCAGGCTTGACTCAGAAGGCTGCCGAGACGTATAAAATACATCAGAAAGAAATATTCGAGAATGGGGAAAAGGTCGGCAAACAACTTGCATTACATACACGTCAGCAACTCTCCGATAATGCTATCACAAAGATAAAATTAGGAGGGCGGACACTTACACAAACATCTGATATAATTAGTGCTTTTCATCAATATTATCAAACTCTCTATCAGGATGACAATATAACTAGTAAGGCAGACTCAGATCTATTTTTGATTAATTTTCTTGAACACATAGAGACAAATAAAATTTTAGACGATAACATTAGAGAAGATCTTGAGAAAGAAATTACGCTTATAGAAGTTCAATTTGCCTTGTCCTCGCTGGCCTTTGGGAAAGCTGCAGGTCCCGATAAAATCCCTCTTGAACTATATAAAACTCTTAGTCAAACCCTAGGCCCACTTATTTACGATCTTTTTTTGGGGATTCAATGGAGCGGTATTTCACCTACTTCATGGAGAGAAACAAATATAATTATTTTTCCAAAAAAGGACAAGCCTCTGGATCAACTATTGTCCTACCGTCCAATTTCCCTAATCAATTCTGACTCCAACTCCGGCTCGGTCGGGTCATTGAACAGTTGGTCTCCCCTTGGCAGCATGGGTTCATCCCCGGCAAGGGCACGACCGATCACACACGGAGAGTTATTTCCCTGTTTGATATAATGTCTGCAATGGGAGGTCAGATGTCGATGATTCTGTTGGATGCCGAGAAGGCCTTTGACCTGGTTGGTTGGAATTTTCTATGAGCAACGCTGACTCGCCACGATTTCTGCCCCAAATTTGTCAAATCTATAATGGCTATGTATATTGAACCAACAGCAAACTACAAATAATGGGCTCTGAATCAAGTATAATTAGAGTATCAAGAGGCACACGACAAGGCTGCCCTTGTTCCCCAATATTATTTGCCCTTTATATTAACCCTTTAATTTTGAAACTTCTAGAGAACCCTCGAATCATACCTATAGTGGTTAATCATTACGAAACGAAAGTATTGGCCTATGCTGATGACATTGCGGTTTTAACACCAAACCCCTCCGTGGCAATGTCTGAAATAGAGAGATTAACACAAATTTATGGATCTTACTCTGGGTATTCATTAAATAAAGAAAAAACAACCGTGATATGCAGAGATAATATCATCTGCAATAATCGTAGGAAAACCGATAGTGCTACATACCTAGGTGTTAGTATAAGCCCCGATGTTACACAAATCCACAGACCACTCAGATGACTGACTCATGCCACGCCTCTAAGATACGCTTGATTACCTGGAATATAAAGGGGCTGGGAAACCCATGTTAATGCCGGCAAGTACTAGCATATTTAGATAGGCACTCTATACAGGTGGCGATTCTACAAGAAACTCTTCTAGACCCCAAACGACCACAGAGATTTGCTGCCAGATGGGCAGGGTACAGTTGTTTTGCATCCTTTTCTACCTATTCACGAGGCACAGCGATCCTAGTAAAAAAAAAACCTTATGTGTCCATGGGGGCGAATTCTAATCCTCAGGGCCGCTTCAGCGTAATGCGGGGTAAGCTAGCTTCCCATTCAGTGACCCTAGTTAGATGTTACGTGCCCAACACTGATGACCCAATGTTTTTCTTCACCTTATTTATTGTATTTATTTATTTGACCCCAAACGACCACAGAGAAACTCATCTAGACCCCAAACGACCACAGAGATTTGCTGCCAGATTGGCAGGGTACAGTTGTTTTGCATCCTTTTCTACCTATTCACGAGACCTTGACATAACCAGAGCACTGATGAGTGTTTTTCCAGTACTAATTGGGATGAAAGGTAGCAGTTTCTTTATCGTCCTTAAGACATAAAAGGATTTTATTTTTATTTATTTATTTTAAAGGTTTTATATAGCGCTGGCTAGACCCGGAGGTATCAGAGCGCTTTACATGAGCATCAGATCATAGTTACATCGTTAAAAAGGTTACACAGTTATTAGAGCATGGCAACATAGTTACTAGTAAGGTCAGGATAAACAATAAGCACAAATACGTAGGGGGCAAAGCAGGCGAGGGGAAAGATTTAAGGGAGGGGGAAGGAGCTGGGGAAGTAGACAGGTAATGAAGGCTGGAAAGAAAAGGGGAGGGTGAAGGACACCGCATGGAAAGAGGAGAGGAAGGGTGACTGGGACACAAACCGATAGACGAGTCAAAGCAACGTCCAAAGTCCAGGAAGCTGTGATCCCAGGGGAAGTGGTATCACTTCCCTATCTCTGTTGCGGGAGGCTCCATTTACGAGTGGAATCTCTCAGAGGGGTCTCTGAGACTCCAAGGCCTACATACTGGATCCTTCCCCAAAAAGGGGAGAGGGAGTGCTTTGGCAAGGGGTGCCATACCATACCTCAGCTGTGAGTGGCTCCCTTGGCGCAGTGGACTCTCTCAGCCGGTACGCTGAGACTCCAGAGTATAAATATTGGATCTTTCCCCAACAAGGGGAGAAGGAGTGCTTAGTCAAAGGGCACAAAGGACAGGGGGCTAGGCAGACTAGCAGGCAAGGTGAGAGATTCAGGGGAGAGTGGATAGGAGCAAGGAGGTTGAATTGGCGGCTGTCGTAGTTTAGTTGGGCTATCGCTTTCGGAAGCCTGAAAAGTGCAAAAAGTGTTAACATCAAGAAAAGAGGATGGGGTGAGGCAGGATTCTAGTGGCGTAGTGTTTGTTAAGTCAATTGGATGAACGGGGTGGCAAGCAAGATGGCTGAAAGCAGGCTGTGCCTCTTGATAGCTGTCACAAGAGAATCGGCAGGCTGCGAAGTGGCGATGAATACAGGCCTCAAGCTGCCTTCCTGTTTCAACTCCTCTTGAATTTGTCTTAACATGTTGTTAATTAGAACAGTTTTTTGTAGGCGTGGTTCTGTTAATGGCTTGTGGTTGTAAAGTTTCATAAGGGAAATGTTGAAGATAGTCTGGCGGTGTAGAGTGTAGGACACCTTAGAAGGACTGTCAACTGAAGAAACCACTTTGCCTTCCAGCCCATCTTCATGCTCATCAAACTTCAGCTTTCCTCCTTTACCCAACATAAATTTTACTTTGAGACCAATCTGCTCCTTGGCCTTTTTGGGAAACAAGCCGAATCGGGTGAAGGAAGCGCTGGAGACGGCTGGTGAAGGATGTGCTGACTACATCTTGCCAGATGTTCTTTGAAGTACAGATGTGTGAGCTCGGAAGGCCGCATGCAGCCTGCACCTGAGCGCTAGCGCATGGGGCCAGACAGACGGACGGGCGGGCGACCCCTCATGCCTGTAAATGTAAATGTATGCGACTAATATAGCGCACATATCACCCGAAGGCATCAAGGCGCTTGCCTTGGGAACCCGTCCTGGCTTTTTTCCCTGTGAGATAACCCTTACTGGGCATCCCCAAGGTGAAAGACAGGCATCCCGCAGCGGGTGGGCCGCCGTAGTGGAGATTAAGCAAGCTATTGCCCAGAGTTGCAGCGTGGGACCCCATGATTAGAGTAGGCACCGAGGCGAGAATTATGGAGTCCGTGGACATTTTTGGGCTCAGGACCCTGCCGCGTCGGGAATTGAACCCTGGTCCCGGGCCAGACCTCTGCATCAGGGTCTGCCACTCTAATCAGTGAGCCTCACTCCTCCACCACGGGCGGCGGCAGCTCCATGGGACTCGGGGGCCGCTGCCCGCCGGCTGCCGCTCAAGCCTCCCTGGCGCCCCTGGGCAGGGCTGCGCTCAGCATCGTGCAATGGAGGAGGAGATCCAGGAGGAGGCGGAGCGGGGGCGGCGGCAGCCTGCGGCAAGCAGCGCGCCCCTGTTGTGCCATTTTTATCCCATTTAAAACAATCCTTTACCATGCTTATGTGGTGCTTCCCCTTTAAGAAGTCAAATCAACAAAATGTGTTCTGCCCCTTTAAGGCTCTCCGATCCGAAGGCATGCCCCTCACTGGTACAGATGCGCCAGAATGTCCGATGCCTGCTGCTGGATTGGCATTGGTCAGGCAGGTTTCCACTGCTCCTCGCTTGTGCCCAGTAAGATTTTTTCAGCTGTCCCCGGGCAGCTGGGCTCTGGTCGCTCGCCTCCCTCCTGATTAGCACAGGTCATGAAGGCTCCCACTCCTTGTGGTGCACGGTGCTCCTGGCGAGTTTTTCTGGCTAATCCCAGGAGGCGGGGCTCCCACAGCTCCCAGTGCTGTAGCGGTACCAGTTGCAGGTATTCTCCACATGGCTGGCTGGTACCACTTCTTTTTTAGGGCTTTCTAGGATGAGGAGACCACTGAATTGACATGATGTTTAAAGGATAAGCTCTCCTCAAATATAATATTTAGGTGTCTAGCCTTCTTAACAGGGGTGGGGACTAATCCCAACTCAGCTGGCCACCAGGTCGGAGGCATCCTGGGGCAAAGTTACTAAAGACCATTACCTCAGTTTTATCTGAGTTTAGTTTAAGGCAGTTACTTGCCATACATGAGCTAATGGCCAACATACCATCATGAAAGCTAGCCTCCACTGCCTCTCCATCTTTGTGCACCACAAGTTGTTAGTCTGCATACAATGTGAGACCCATCCCAAAGGATTTGATTACTCCTGCTAAGTCTGTCACATATATATTGGGGAACGTCCTTTACAACTGAACATTTACAACGAAGTACCGTTACAACGCAGGTTTAACAACGAAAGCCATTACAACGACTTTCGCTGGAGGGCGCTCTAGGATAGGTAATAGTTTAATTTACTATCCAACACCTTCCCTACTATCCACGGGGACTGGAGTTGGAATAGTAAATTAAACTATTCACTATCCAGCGCCCCCAAACGCAAGTCGTTGTAACGACTTGCGTTGTAAAACTTGCATCGTAACGGTACGCGTTGTAAAAGCACGCATTGTACCGTCATACATCCATATATATTAAACAAAGTCGGACTTAGCAACGATCCTTGCGGGGACCTTATGGGGGAAAATAATAGACATATGATCAACACATGTAATATGGGGCAGAGATTTTAACACAACTCTTAACCCGGCGCTGGACAGATCACGACCACAACGCACCACTTTAATCGCACCCACCGACAATTATGCGATATCATGACAGAGCACTGCTTACTAGACACCTGGAGGTATCTAAAACCTGAACGAAGAGAGGACACATGCTACACGGAGGCACATGCGACGTGGTCGAGGCTGGACTACTAGGTGATCACTAGAGGACTCAGCACTTGGCTAACAAATGTAGAACACCTTGCGCGCACATTCATGGATCACTCTCCAGTAGTAATGAGCCTCAAATCACTGGCAACACATGCCCCTTTCATGACATGGCGCTTAAATCCTACCAAGCTTTTAGACACAGCATTTCGAGCAGAAATAGATCAGAAAATCCAAGACTATTTTCAGCGCAACATAGGCTAGGTTAAGTGCATGGAGACGGTACGGGAGGCGTTCAAAGTTACCACTAGAGGGATATGCATAGCTAAAGGGGGGGGGGGGTACTTAGAGACCTGCGCTTAATGCGCACACATCTATAGAACGAGATAAAACAAGCAGAGCTTGACATTCATTGCTCACCATCTGCACTGAAATACATAGCACTCAGAGATAAGATAACCAAGTATCAAGAAACAGCACATAGAGAATGGCTGTTCCAAAGCAAATACTTTAAAGACCGCCGATACCGCGAAGGTGAAAGACCTGGAAAAACACTACCTGAGCAGATCCGTAAGCCTCGGTTCTCGAGCTAGGTCTTGGAAATAAAGATACCAGAAGGAAGAACAGTTAGGGACTCATCATAAATCCTCCAAACATTTCAGACCTTTTATACCATGCTCTATACCACAATGCGACAGCGCCCACTAATGCTGCAACAATACCTGAAGCCAGTCGCCCTGGGCTGGCTGGGGGATGCCCAGAGGGAGTTCCTCTCTGCCAAGCTAGAAAAAGATTAAACCGCTCAGGTAAAGTACCGGGGAAGGATGGCATACCAGCTTCTTTTAATAAGGCATATATAGACCACTTCGCCCCTATACTTAAACAGATGTACGAAGAGGCTATTGAGGAAGGTGCGCTACCACCCATAATGAGGGAAGCTTCCATAATTTCCAATCTCAAGCATGGGAAGCCGGCTGATAGATGTGACTCTTATAGACCGCTTTCTATGATCAACTGAAATGCGAACATATTGGCAAAATACTTGCAAACTGGCTAAGCCTCCTCATGATGTAATTGGTTTTGCCAGATCAAGCGGGCTTTGTGCCAGGTCGAGCCACCTCCCATAATCTTCTAACCCTGTTCGCGGTGATGCAAGACATCGACCCGGTCCTTGAAGCAGTCGTAGTATTTTCAGCTGACACTAAGGCGTTTGATTCAGTGGAATGGGACTATCTGTTCCAGAGTACTGCAGATGATGGGAATGCCACAGAGCTTTCTGTCCAGGATACGACTGTTTTACTATCAGCCGCAAGCCTGATTAATATTAAACAACACTAGCTCGACTTGTTTCGACTTGTTTCGCCATCACGAGGGGCACATGGCAGGGGGCTGTTGTTATTTGCCATAGCCATCGAGCAGCTGCAACAATACCTGAAGCCAGTCGCCCTGGGCTGGCTGGGGGATGCCCAGAGGGAGTTCCTCTCTGCCAAGCTAGAAAAAGATTAAACCGCTCAGGTAAAGTACCGGGGAAGGATGGCATACCAGCTTCTTTTAATAAGGCATATATAGACCACTTCGCCCCTATACTTAAACAGATGTACGAAGAGGCTATTGAGGAAGGTGCGCTACCACCCATAATGAGGGAAGCTTCCATAATTTCCAATCTCAAGCATGGGAAGCCGGCTGATAGATGTGACTCTTATAGACCGCTTTCTATGATCAACTGAAATGCGAACATATTGGCTAAAATACTTGCAAACTGGCTAAGCCTCCTCATGATGTAATTGGTTTTGCCAGATCAAGCGGGCTTTGTGCCAGGTCGAGCCACCTCCCATAATCTTCTAACCCTGTTCGCGGTGATGCAAGACATCGACCCGGTCCTTGAAGCAGGCTAAGCTTAGGCAACACTATCGGGAATGGGCTCTTGAATACACCACTAGACATGTCCTGATTTCATTGTACGCATATGATATCACTCTGTGTGAGCGGAAACCCCAGATTAGCCTCAACACAATCTTGAGGGAGTTTATAGCTTTCGGAGAGCTGCCGGGAGTCAAAATCAACTGGAGAAATCCCAGATGTTCCCGCTTACTGCTGCTGTTCACCCCTATCCTTTGGTCTACCCCATAGTGTGGTGCCCTGACGAAGTAAAATGTTTGGGAATAATAGTTACAAGGGATGGTCCGGAGCTGCTCGGGGCAAACTACTGGAAAACAATAGAACACACCAAAGAATCAGTGGCAAGATGGATAGCTCTACCCTTGTCAAAGGCAGGGAGGATATGCCTGATGGAAATGGTCATCCTGCCTAAGCTCTTGTATTTGTTTGTCAACATCTCCGCCATCCGGGACAGGCCTTTTTCAAAACCCTGAGAACTGAGATGATACGACTCGCCTGGGGGGGGAGAACAACCCAGACTGAAATGGGAAACTCTGACCCTGCGCTATGCGCTTGGGGGATTTGAGGCCCCTGATTTTGAACTATATTACCCCAGCACGTAAGCACACAATGCAACCTAGTGGTTTAATCCCCCGCCTTTCATGACACACTTGACAGTGGATCAGTACTACATGCAGCCAACGCTGATCTCTGGATTCATAGCCACTCAAACAAGAGAGAAAGAGACAGGGTCCACTACGGTAGCATGTACTGTAACAGCATGGCAAAAAAATACTAGAAGATTAGGCATCTCAATGCTATACACGCCTTTTCTCCCAGTGGCCCGACACCCTGGTCTAGAAGTCACCAAGGAGCTGAGATGCCGTCAACTCCTCGATAAAATTGGCATTACGAAATGGGGGGACCTGCATATGAATGAGTTATTCTGTACTGAAGAGCAGTTTTCTACAGATATAGGCCCGTCGGTGATGGACCTCTTTATGTATGTCAGGCTGAGGCAGAGTGTGAAGGCGGCCACTCTGGACTTCCCTGGCGAACCGCCCACACTACCCTTACTGCACTGATTACTGCAAAGCACAAACCCTACACGAGTAGTTTCTCTAATTTGCCATAATACGACGATGCATGTACCTGAAGAGACAGCCAGGGGTAAATGGGAGCAGGAACTGGGGGAACCTGCTGCAAGCAGACTCGGAATGTGTCGGCCAGCAGTCGGCTATGAATCATACACTTTAAATATCTCCATAGATTATACTATACCCCTGCTAAGTTGTTCAAATTTAAACTACGAGATAATGACGATTGGGATAGATGCGGGCAAGAGGCGGCTGACTTCCTACACGTGGCTTGGAGGTGCCTGGCAGTCCAGTCCTTTTAAGGGACAGGTCTTCTAGGTTCTGGGACAGATGACTCTGACGACATTAACAAAATCACCAGAAGTGGCGCTCTTGGGCTACACGGCAGGGACGTTTCTGCCATTAGGCAGGAGTAGGCGGCCGCCTAGGGCGGCAAAATGGGAAGAGCGGCAAAAATCATGCGGGCAGCAGCACCAAGTGGAGTGCACTGTTCAAGTGCAACTGCTGCTTGTACATGCTGCTGAGCAGTTTAGAGCGCACCCTACCCTAGAATAGTGGTGGCGCACCCTAGATTAGTGGCGTGTGTGGAGCGGGACACACTAACAGTGTAAGTGTGGGTCCCCAGGGCCATCAATCTTGTAGCGCGGGATAGCGCTACCAATGACGGCCCTGGGTAAAATTTTTGGCCAATCCATGAGTAGTGCTTCAGCAGTCAGTGACGGTGACGCGCACCACCCTCACTCTCGGCACGAGGGGGATGGACTGTGTGTGTCGGCTCAGCAGGCGTGCTGCTCTGGTGCCTTGGTGGATGGTGAATTAATTACTAATACTCCTGCCACACAGTCTTGTCCCGACTCCCGGCCTTCTTTTTGTACTGTCTCCAGCACGAGCCTGTAAACAGCACAGCCTTGGACGACCGTACGTGACTTTCACCCAAGAGCAGTGCGCCGGTGAGTCAGCGCAGTCAGAGAAGCCCGCTGCAAATGTGGGTGTAAAACATATCAATATTTCGGAAGCAATGTATTAATGTTCACTGTGACTAAGGCCTGTTAATGTTGTAATTGTAAATGAGGCCTGTGAGTCTCCGAGTTCGTCCTCAAGGTCCCAGAGACTGGCGCACAACACAGAGAGATGGGCAGCACTGTGAGGGCGGGGTGAGGTATGGATGGTGGCACGGGGCTGGTCTGTTTGTTGCAGCAGGCGGGCTAAACAGTACAACAACACATACCTAGTTGTACAAAGGGGCGCTAGGTGGCGCACTTGTGGATGGTGGCCTTCCAGTGAGGCTCTCGCCGCCCAGCGACTGAAATCCTTAAAATATCCTAATATTTGGCAACTTTCGGGGTTGTTAGCAACTTCCACTGGCAGCATCGCCGCTCTGACGCATACTGGCTGTGATTGCAGCCGCAAGGCGCTGGTGACTGCGCGCCGGGAACGACCTGTGGAAGTGGCCCTGCTTGGAGGTCGGCCACAATGGCTACGCAAGTCCGCAGCTTCACACGAGGCTGTGGGCTGAAAACGGTGGTGGGCCCCGGAGCGGGGTCTCAGACGGCGGAAAAAGCTGTGAGGAGCACCGCGACCACAGAGGCGGCATCGCTGACCCTCCCCACCCCCCCTGTGCCCCGATTTGGGGGAGAGCCTGGTGGACACTGAGACTGGAGGTAAGCCGGGGGGGGGGGCCCACTGCTGCGCTTGCCCTCTTGGATTGCGTGGGCTGACCGCGTCCCTGGGACACCTTGAAGTTTATCGACTCTGCCACCCCTTGCCCCCACCCACATCCTTCTGACCCGGCTGATTGCACTGATCTGCTGCGTTGCAGGCCTTTTAGGGGAGCTCCTGGGTTGATCTGCTGACCGTGTGGCAGGAGGTTGCAAGCACCAACGTGAGGAGTGACTGTCGCTGGCCCGGACTGTGAGATCGCCACAGGGGCGGTGGCTTGGCCATCCTGCTCCTTCCCACGCAGGGAATATCCTTGACATCAGCGCTACAACGGAGGAGAGGGTGGACTGCACGACACACCGGGGGCGCTGTGGGCTGGCTTGCCCTGAGTCCGGGTGAACCGCCATTACATCTAGCCCTTGTGAGTATCAAAAGCCTGTGGAGACGCTTAGGCGCACTCACGGTACAACACATTGGAAACTGCTTAGGCGTGGAACGCCAGAGGGTCCCAGTGCACTGTTGGAAGTGAGACACAATAGAGGAGTGGCCTCGACATATTACCGGTCCCCATTGTTGGTGGCTCTGTTGATCCTACCAACCTATAGTCCCAGTTGTGGACATTCGTGTGTGGATCGCCCACGCGGTGCTGCTGCGCCGCTAAGGACACAACAGTCATGGGCAGACCTGATGCGAAGCAACCGAAACTCACCTTTGACACTGCCAAGAGACCGTCCCGTACAGGGCAGGACCAGCAGGGCCAAGCAGGTGGCAGTGGGTCACTTGGAGCTTCATCTGAGCCGTCTGCAGACCTACAAGATGTCCTTCGGGAAGTTCGCCAGGGATTTGCCACGATTGTGGACAAGGTGGACAGGATGTCTTCACGCATGGACGCCATGGTCCACAAACTGGATGTCCACAAGGAACGGATTAAAGAGGTAGAACAGTGCATCTCGGACTCAGACGATGCCACGGCTAGACACACCTCACAGCTCTCCAGGATGGACAACCTGTTGCGAATAATTGCAGCCAAGAATGAGGATTGGGAGGCGGGAAGTAGACGCAATAATATTTCTATTTTAGGCATTCTAGAGTCGACCAACACAGGCAGAATGGAGGACTATGTTGAGAGATTGCTGCTGGCAGAGATTGGATCAGAGGCCTTTTCTCATCAATTTATAGTCGAAAGGGCGCATCGCTCGCTGGGGCCCCGCCCTAAGCCAGGTACCGCCCGAGGACCCATCATTGCTAGGCTCCTAAATATAGAGATCGGGATGTAGCCTTGAGAGCTGCTCGCAGCAAGCAATCACTATCATTTGATGGTACCTCCTTTACCATATACCCTGATTTCACGCCTATGGTTCAGGAAGAGCGATGAAAGTTGCTGGATGTCAAGGTGAAACTGCGCAAATTACAAATCGACTACGCTGTTCTCTATCCAGCACGCTTAAGGGTTACGTACCAAGGCCGCCAGAAATTCTTTACAAAGCCACAACAAGTGAAAGACTTCCTTAAACAACTCAAACAATCGAACAGACCTGGTAATGAAGAGGAAGGGTCTCCGGGATCTCCATTGGGAGCAGCAGATGAGGAAGAACAATGAACATTCCTAACAATATTGATATTGTCGAAATGGTGGTAACACTTGTGAGTATTGTTACATACGATTAGGGGGCAATGTCCTTTCCTTGACAGTAACTATAGTTGGTTCCCCCGAAGTGCTTAATACTTGATCGCTGGGCACCCCTCTTCCATACTCGCAGGGACCGCAGACTCGGCTCTGGATGTTCTGGGAGTGAGGGGTTGTTGTGTGACCACCTAGACATGGCCCCCAAAGGGAAATACCCTAAGGCTCTTTGCCATTCACTCAGGAATGGGGCTGTACTTAGTCCCTGGTTGGGGGACAGTTCAGGGTGGGTGGGGTGGGAGTATAATGTTGGCAGGTTGGGGTTGCTTCAGTGGGAGGGGGGAGGGAGGTGAAGGGACGTTTGGGGGTTAAATATTTTCACCATGGTAGGCACTCACAGCCTTGTATTAAGAAGAGGTACATTGCAAGTGAGAGTTGCAAATGCATTAGATACACAGCGACTCATGGTGAATAGTGGCTGCTCTGTGATGTTATGGCAAAATGCGCCGTGTTTGGATTTTTTTAATTGGCAACTGTATGGCTCATGACGGTAGGACACTACTGAACATTATCACGTGGAATGTCAGAGGGCTAGGAGATCCTCGGAAGAAGCGCCAGGTACTGGCATATTCAGCCAGACACAACACGCATATAGCTATGCTGCAAGAAACCCATTTTGCACCCCAAAAGTCAAATGTATTTGCCTCTCGATGGTCTATGCACAGTGTTTTCTCCTCTTATTCCAGCTATTCAAGGGGCACTGCTATATTGATTAAGAAACAAGTGCCTTTTTCCCTGGCAGGATCGGTAAGTGATGATAAAGGCAGATATTGCATAGCATGGGGGCGCATGGGCATGGAATCAGTTACGTTGGTGTGTTGTTATGGACCCAATGTGGACGATCCGGACTTCTTCTTCAGTTTACGGGAGGCGGTGAGAGTTGTTGGGTCGAATCACATTGTCTGGGGTGGGGATTTCAATATTACCTATGCTCCTTCCTATGATAGATCACACCCCACTCCGCATCATCACACCAAGGCGGGTGCACTACTCAAAGACATCATCACAGAACATCAGCTGCTTGACGCATGGAGGCACATACATCCCTTGATGCGGGAAGGCACACATTTTACAGCACACTTCTGGGCGAGGCTAGATTATTGGTTTGTTTCTCGAGGGCTTGGACCTGCCATCTGCACGGTACAGCACTTGGCCCGGACATACTCTGATCATGCACCTGTCAGATTAGTGCTCTCTTTGGCGGATATTAGCCCGCCGCACAGCACATGGCGATTTAATCCCAAAATGTTAATGGACACAGTCTTCCAGGAAGAACTGCATGAAGAGATATTGGATTTCTTTCCGCGCAACAAGGGATCGGTGCAGAGCGTAGAAACCATTTGGGAGGCCTTTAAAGTCACACTGAGAGGATATTGCATCTCAAAGGGATCAGGGGTACTTAGAGATGTCACTAATACGCTTCGTAAGATAGAGCGAGACCTGAAGACATTGGAAGAGACATTGCAACATGCACCAGACCGGGACACGCAGGAGAAATTCAGGACCAAACTCACAGAATACACGGAAGAGGCGCAGAGGGAGGCACACTTTAGGGGCAAACATTGGCAGGCTCGCCGATACGGGGAGGGAGAGCGTCCTGGCAAAACATTGGCAGATATCGTCCTTACACCGCGATACTCCAACTATGTGGTGGAATTGGAAAAAGTTGTCGGGACTTGCTGCTGTGATACAGCCAGTATATTAGAAGAGTTTACCAATCACTACGAAGGTTTATATACCACATCAGGGACCCCGTAGAGCTAGATGACTACTTAGAAGACGTAGCCCTTGGCTGGCTAAGCGATGTGCATCGTGAATTTCTGTGCACACCGTTTGAATTGGATGAAGATCGCGAGGCCATAATGGAGTTACAATCTGGAAGGGCCACGGGAATGGATGGCATCCCCGTAGAATTCTATAAAACTTATTTCGATATAATGGCCCCAATCCTTCAGGAAGTCTATGAAGAGTCCTTGGAGGTGGGATCTCTCCCCCCGTCTATGAGGGAGGCCCTCATCATATCCCTGCTGAAACCAGATAAACCGGGCCACCTGTGCGGATCATACCGACCGCTCTCTTTGCTCAATTGCGATGCAAAAATTTTAGCAAAACTTATTGCTAAACGTCTGAGTCTGCTACTGGAACATCTTATCTCGGATCAGTCTGGGTTTGTCCCTGGAAGAGCACTTCCATTAATTTGAGAACCCTCTTTACAATAATGAATAATGAATAATGTTGCCTCTTAATTGCCCTTAGCAGCAATATTCCTAGACGCCACGAAAGCCTTCGACTCTATAGAATGGCATTACATATTTGCGATAATGAGTCGAATGGGATTTCCACCACTTTTTCTGTCTAAGATCCATCTTTTGTATTATCAGCCAGGGGCCAAAGTGCTTATCAACGGCCAGTTATCTTCGAGGTTCTCGATTACTAGAGGTGCCAGGGGTGCCCTCTATCCCCACTCCTATTTGCCCTGGCCACGGAACCCCTAGCAGTGCGTTTGCGTCAGCATCATAATGCCATGGCTTGCGGATGATGTCACCCTATATGTAAAAGACCCGCAGAATAATCTGAATACACTCTTGCTGGAGTTTATTGTTTTTGGGCGCCTATCTGGAGATCAGATCAACTGGGGGAAATCCTGCATCTTCCCCTTAACTGACTCAGTGGAGCGCTTTCCTCTTGATTACCCGTTGGAGTGGTGTGCAGATGAATCCGATATTTAGGGATCGGCATCACTAGGAATAGGGAGGAACTCATGAGGCTCAACTGTGGGGTCGCACTCACCCGCATAACTGATAAGGTAAATCGCTGGATAAGGCTCCCGCTGTCTATGGCAGGCAGGGCATCACTGATTAAGATGGTGATCTTAGCGCAGCTATTATATTTATTCTTGAACATCCCCTTTTTTCCGGGCCAACATTTTTTCAAGGCCCTTAGGTCTGAGATGATTCGTTTAGTGTGGGGCCAAACAGGCTAGACTGAAATGGGCTGTGTTAACAAAACCATACTCAACAGGTGGCTTCGACATACCAGATTTTGAACAATATTACATCAGCGCTTAGGCACACTATTATACTTTTGGATACACCAGCCCAAATATATGCCACAGCTGGCAGCAGAACATCGGCTTGTTCATCCAATACCGATAGTGGGAGCTGTATACATGAATCTAAATACCCACTCAGCGCACTCAGACTACTGTCAATGCCACGGTCACGGCGTGGCAGCGGATTGCGCGCCAATCCGAGACCCCTGTACCATATTCGCCGCTGCTGCCACTGGTGTATCATCCAGACATGCCCCTCTTACAGGAAGCACTCTTTCATAAACTACAGGACCGTACGTCCATTAAACATTGGGGGGACCTGTACGAAAATGGGAAATTCCGTACTTCTGATAGCATGTTTCGAGGTGCGCACTGCACTCCACTGGATGCATTCTTATACATCCGGCTTAAACAAGGTGTTAGATCCTTGCATGTAGTCTTTCCGGATGAGCCTCCGATACTTGTGCCACTGCAGGCACTCTTACCGCAACCTTCACCGAGACGACTAGTATCTCTGCTTTATTGCACCATACATACTCAGCACAATGCTGGGGCTACACCATTCCGCTCCAAATGGGAGGCAGAGCTAGGTGCGCCCATAACGGAAGAGCAATGGGAATACTGCTGCTCGCAAAGTGAAAGAATATCGGCCAGCAGCAGGTTCAGGATCATACACTACAAATATCTCCACAGACTGTACCACACTCCGGTTAGTATGCACAAGCACCATCTTCGTGATACCGATAGGTGTGATAGGAGTCAAGCGCCGCAGGCCGATTTTTTACACTTGTCCTGGAATTGCCCGGCAATACACCATTACTGGGAACAGGTTTTTACAGCGCTGAACCACATGACCAATACATGCATAGAAGCCACACCACTGGTTGCTTTATTGAGCTATGTCAAACATATTCCACTAGCATACCGCCGATACACGGCATTGGCATTGTTAATGGCTAAAAGACGGGTGACCTGCAGAAGGAGCAGGGGAAGGGCGCCTAAGTTTAAAGATTGGCTTATTGAGCTGATACACTGCCAGGAACAGTCTGCCCTGTATGCTGAACTATTACCTATCACAACCAGGCCAGGGACATATGGTCGCCACTAATATCTTACCTGCAGTTGAGGTCCCAGGGCGGAGACAGCTAGCACATCAATAGGTACACTACTGAATATACACTATTACATGTCAACATCTGCAGGACTGGGGTACCGTGGACACTGATTGCATGGTGGTGTCCCCAGACGGTGTGTAACTGATAGTGGAGCTAGGAGACCCAGGAGGCTATTCTGCCTACCCGTATTAACACCAGCTATACATGAGGGGATGTCGGATGTATTGTACTACTGTAGTGGAGAGTGCAACTTCGTGAAGAACAAGGGTGGCAAGAGACTTGTCTATGGCATCCCACAAACTTTACTGCTTTCTATTTTGGATGCTATGCTCTGCTACTCCTCATAGGCAAATGCTATATAGTTTCTTAGTCCAACGCGGCCGACCTGAAGAGGTTGTAGGCGACTTGCTGTGTTACTATGTTTATGTTATGTACATATGATTTGTATGTTTGATGGAACCATTATGGCGCTGCCGGCCTGAGATTGGTTGTAGGCACAATGCTGTGTAACCTTGTAACCTACCAATAAAGGTCTTTGAAACTTAAAAAAATAAAATAAAATACCTAGGTATACAAATAAATGTAATACCCTATGAAAAAAAAGTATGAGAAGTGAGTATGCATATTAAGAGGTAATGTCTGTTATAACACAGTTAGGGAGGGACGGATTTTTACACTGTTATCCTGAGCGGCTTAAAACTTTACTCGAGGATCCAATTTTAAGTCGTCACACAGTTATGGTTGCTCCATATTACTGTGACGTGCTGGTCACGCTTAGAATAGATTAGTAAAGCTTGTGGCTTGATTTACTGAGCTGTTGTGGTCACAATACAGATAACTCTGCCACAGCGCGTAAATTAATTTACTTTGCTGACAGTAAAATCCCGTTCCGGGTTAGAAAGGGAGAAATGTGTGATAGGGATTAATAAAAGGATCGATCAAGTTTACGCAGAATTAAATCACAAGCTGAGGAATGGGGAGATCTATATATAATTTCCAAATAGCCCAAGAGTACACATTTCACAAGTTACTGGAAAAACAATGCTGTATTTATAACCGATTTTTTTCACCCTATGTATGTGAAGGCTCACGTTGTGGAAATAAATACTTACAAAGAAAGCTGATTGAAATATTTTTGCCTTGTAATGGAAAATGATTTTGTATAAAAAAAGAAAAGCATTAACTTCATCAACCACCCTGTGAAAATGTCTCATATTGTTGCACTTTCACGGATATGATACTTTATTGTTCTTGACTGTCGGAGAACAGAGTTCCCACTGTGTGGTGATTCATGGGACACAACCAAGTTTCTCTCTTAAACAAAACCACTACACGACAAAAAATAGAATGTGAGTTGAACACAGTTGTGTATAAACACCATTTAACCACCCATACATGCAACATGCAATCAAGGTAGGAATTTTTCCCATCAGTTGTCTCTCTGTACCGCCACTGTTACATCATTTGGGTTCTCCTAACCCAGGAGTTAGTATACAAACAGTCACACTAGTTGGAAAATAGAGACTGTATGAGTAAGGAGACTGACATTAGTTTTTTCACAGAATGGTGTCAGTATGGTGTCGGTGTGATGTGACATGTTTCTGCATAAATGGAATTGATCCTATGCATTCATCAGGACCCAGTTGTTGCTACTGCTGTATTTCAATGTGAAAAAAGGGAATAAAAGGAATAATATCACCTGTTTTTTTCAGGTGTAGATTTTCAACCACAATCTAAAATAGTCGTGTATGTAAGGAAAGAAAAAGAGAAAAACAAGCATATTCGTAAAAGAATACACTCTATAGTAGTGATATTCTTGTGATCATGTTTTTTACAATTTAATTGACATGATATCACTCACCCAATTTCTGTGGGGATGGCACCTCACCTGGCTGCAGCTCAGGTAAATAAGGAGCACCGCTCTGTTTAGCAAAATACAATCATGAAAACACTCAACAGACTCATATCAAGGCAAGAGCAAATAATGTTCTTAGTTTCATGTGTCACAAAACCAAACAAAATCAATGATCGCAATGTTCTTCATTACAATACCACAGATGCATCAGAAGTTCGATTTATGTACCAGCATTCTATTCTCTAGGTTTAAAATGCATACATGAGGAATCAATAGATCCCAGAGTCCCCATTAGTTTGTAATGCCAAAGAAGGAAGAAGCATATGTCGTTTGTCGCTTCCTTTCACATTATGATGTAATATCAAGAGGAAACACTGTGTACAAGATGTATTTCACACGGAATTCGCTTTGAGTGTTAGAAAGCCGTGATCGACTAGATATTTTCAAAACATGAGCCGTCTCTACCCTTAGCATAAACATGTAGAGTATGGGCGTCTCATTTCTTACAAAAAACGCCCAACAAAGCGTTCACTCGTCAGTCATACATTATACAGCGCCTGCGAGGAATATGCCAATTGTAAACAAATACGAGATCCGGCCATTCATGTGTAGCAGAGGTCAGCGATTCCTCTGTCAGTCACCCACACGCTGAACAAGAAGCGCCGCTCGTGCAAGAACCGCCGCATGCAGCGGTGGTGAAAGGAAAACAAACAGAACCCTCCACCCGCTTACCTCTCCGTCGGTGTCTCCCAACGTCCCTCTGGGCTATACTGGGGAGGCACCGAACGGAGGAGCATGCGGATATTTCAAACGTGGCGCCAAGCGCGCAGGGGTATGTGGGAGACGTAGTTTTTGTAAGTCGCGTGTTAGGAGAAAACGTGTATAACAAGCACCCCACTGTTACCAGCTCAATTGTAATGAGTTTTAGCACATGTTCATGCCGCTTATTTAGAGAGGAACCCATTTATTTATTACGAATGTGAAATAATAAATAAAAGAGGTTTCAAAATCATATAGTAATCCAAGCAATCGGTGATATTAAATGATAAAGAGAAGGGTAGAAGTCATATGCAGAGTAATACCCGTTTAGTGCCTAATGATTTTAATTTTGTGTACCTTAAGCTTGGTATTATTAATGAAGCCTATGTATTATTATATGAACCATATGTGTATCATAGTAGATTAGTGGAACTATGAAGGAGGTAAAGAAGTATATGCATTCAGATGTTCTTGTATTGATTCATAAAAAAGTGGGTTCCCTCGGGTAACAATAAGACATCGTGTTATTGCAATGACTTCATAGTGACATCCAAGGTATAGGTTCGTTAAGACCCTCCTTGTCACTATTCAACTTGTAGACACACTTCTGTTCAATCTTGAACAAAAATTTACCTATATCTGGACAGTGGTCTGGTATATTGGGCTGTTCCAGTATAGTCCATGTGAAATCATTGGGGCCATGTCCCTTTTCCAAAAAGTGAGCTGTTAGACGGGTTGCTTGTTTGCGGCAGCGAACAGTGCTTTTGTGTTCACCAATGCGACTGTACAAGGGCATCATCCTTGCGGAAATTGCTCTGCCTGTCCTCAGACATCAAAGTCAACCACGGTAGACATAGGAACAATGCGTCCATGGCAACAGCGTAAATTCACCAATTGCAATAGTGAAAACACAATTTACATGATCACCTGTCCATGCCCAAAAAGATATGTGGGCATGACGACCAGGAAGACAAAAATTCGCATTGGTGAACACAAAAGCACTGTTCGCTGCCGCAAACAAGCAACCCGTCTAACAGCTCACTTTTTGGAAAAGGGACATGGCCCCAATGATTTCACATGGACTATACTGGAACAGCCCAATATACCAGACCACTGTCCAGATATAGGTAAATTTTTGTTCAAGATTGAACAGAAGTGGGTCTACAAGTTGAATAGTGACAAGGAGGGTCTTAACGAACCTATACCTTGGATGTCACTATGAAGTCATTGCAATAACACGATGTCTGATTGTTACCCGAGGGAGCCCACTTTTTTATGAATCAATACAAGAACATCTGAATGCATATACTTCTTTACCTCCTTCATAGTTCCACTAATATACTATGATACACATATGGTTCATATAATAATACATAGGCTTCATTAATAATACCAAGCTTAAGGTACACAAAATTAAAATCAATAGGCACTAAACGGGTATTACTCTGCATATGACTTCTACCCTTCTCTTTATCATTTAATATCACCGATTGCTTGGATTACTATATGATTTTGAAACCTCTTTTATTTATTATTTCACATTCGTAATAAATAAATGGGTTACTCTCTAAATAAGCGGCATGAACATGTGCTAAAACTCATTACAATTGAGCTGGTAACAGTGGGGTGCTTGTTATACACGTTTTCTCCTAACACGCGACTTACAGAAACTACGTCTCCCACATACCCCTGCGCGCTCGGCGCCACGTTTGAAATATCCGCCTGCTCCTCCGTTCGGTGCCTCCCCAGTATAGCCCAGAGGGACGTTGGGAGACACCGACGGAGAGGTAAGCGGGTGGAGGGTTCTGTTTGTTTTCCTTTCACCGCCGCTGCATGCGGCGGCTCTTGCACGAGCGGCGCTTCTTGTTCAGCGTGTGGGTGACTGACAGAGGAATCGCTGACCTCTGCTACACATGAATGGCCGGATCTCGTATTTGTTTACAATTGGCATATTCCTCGCAGGCGCTGTATAATGTATGACTGACGAGTGAACGCTTTGTTGGGCGTTTTTTGTAAGAAATGAGACGCCCATACTCTACATGTGTATGCTAAGGGTAGAGACGGCTCATGTTTTGAAAATATCTAGTCGATCACGGCTTTCTAACACTCAAAGCGAATTCCGTGTGAAATACATCTTGTACACAGTGCTTCCTCTTGATATTACATCATAATGTGAAAGGAAGCGACAAAAGACAGATGCTTCTTCCTTCTTTGGCATTACAAACTAATGGTGACTCTGGGATCTATTGATTCCTCATGTATGCATTTTAAACCTAGAGAATAGAATGCTGGTACATAAATCGAACTTCTGATGCATCTGTGGTATTGTAATGAAGAACATTGCGATCATTGATTTTGTTTGGTTTTGTGACACATGAAACTAAGAACATTATTTGCTCTTGCCTTGATATGAGTCTGTTGAGTGTTTTCATGATTGTATTTTGCTAAACAGAGCGGTGCTCCTTATTTACCTGAGCTGCAGCCAGGTGAGGTGAGGCGCCATCCCCACAGAAATTGGGTGAGTGATATCATGTCAATTAAATTGTAAAAAACATGATCACAAGAATATCACTACTATAGAGTGCATTCTTTTACGAATATGCTTGTTTTTCTCTTTTTCTTTCCTTACATACACGACTATTTTAGATTGTGGTGGAGAATCTACACCTGAAAAAAACAGGTGATATTGTTCCTTTTATTCCCTTTTTTTCACATTGAAATACAGCAGTAGCAACAACTGGGTCCTGATGAATGCATAGGATCAATTCCATTTATGCAGAAACATATCACATCACACCGACACCATACTGACACCATTCTGTGAAAAAACTAATGTCAGTCTCCTTACTCATACAGTCTCTATTTTCCAACTAGTGTGACTGTTTGTATACTAACTCCTGGGTAAGGAGAACCCAAATGATGTAACAGTGGCGGTACAGAGAGACAACTGATGGGAAAAATTCCTACCTTGATTGCATGTTGCATGTATGGGTGGTTAAATGGTGTTTATACACAACTGTGTTCAACTCACATTCTATTTTTTGTCGTGTAGTGGTTTTGTTTAAGAGAGAAACTTGGTTGTGACTCCTGGATACCTTTTGTTGTAACTAGTCTTGTATTTAGGGGCATGTATCCAGTAGAGAGTCATTAAAGTAGCCCTTAGACCCTCATTTAAATAGTGTGTGTTTCAGAATTCATGGGACACTTCACAACACTGTAAACATGAAATTTCTTATATCATGTGCTTAGCATAGTCAAGTACCATGCGCTATATAAATAGTCGACTTTGTCTTAAGTGGTTAGTTCTGCGCAAGCAGATCGCTGAGGCGGCAGGCCCTGTCTAAAGATCATAAGATGGCGGTGGCTGCCCCATGTACAGGCCTCTAGCCTGTGACTGATGTGATGGAATCCCCCTGTGCATGTGAGCAAGGCTGGAGGACACGGTAAAGGGGGGTCAAGGAAGCACGAAGACAGTGTGCCTTGAAGAAGAGGACCCCTTACCTAGAGCTGCGCGCAGTCCAGCAGTGCGTGGAACTGGGCCTGGTGTCAAAACCGCCACAGTATTTCACCACAACCAGCCCTCGTACCTTGAGAAGCATAAGTCTGCACTGCCCCAGGCATGTTGAGGAGAAGAGAAGGCGGGTGATTCGCAGTGGCGTTGCTGGAGCTAGAAGTTGACCAAATGTGGCCTGTACCAGTGCTCCAGCCATCTTTGTCCTCCTGGCCACCCCTGAATGCCAACTCTGCGTGCCATTATACGTCGGCGTCCATGACGTAGGGCACGTGCAGTGCTTTATTTGCTTTTATGGTTCCAAAAAAAAAAAAAAAAAAAGCTTTTGAGGCCCAGCTATTTTGCAGCAGGCTTCATCTATGCCTATTAGTGATGGAGTTTTCTGGCTTTCCTTCAGTTTAGTGCAAAGAAATGCTCTGGCTGACCTGCCCTTCTCAATAAAAGAAAGGGAACATAGCGTGCTGTTATACTCATCTTATCTACCCCCTTATGTTTCAATTATTTTTTACCCCTATCTAACCCAAACCCCCGCTCCTTATTCTCTAGCCACTCTACCATTATCTTTTATAAATGGTCGAGCCAGGGAAGGCCTCAGTCCGGCTAGAGACAGGTTTACCAGCACAATTCACAACATGTAAGGGTGCTAGGAATTCACAAACCGTTAGCTAGCAGCTATACATCCACTTATTCCATAGTGCTTGTATTCCACAACTGCGTACAAAAACATAGTTGTAAGTTCCATGCAAACAAAACGGAAGTGGAAGGATCAAGGTATAGGTTACCTTGGGGTTTATGAATTTGCACGAACTATAGAGCATTCACAAACTTCTGTCTGACCCTTTCCCAACCTGAACATGGTTGAAGAGCATACAGTGGCCGTCCTGGTGTTGTGACCACAGGCCTGAGCACAAACGAGCTTACAGTGGCCAGCCTAAAGTTCTGTTCACAAACCATAGAACAGATAAGTATACAGAGGCAGGGCTGGTGGCTCGGCTGGAGACGTGACCACAATCCGTAGCGCAAACAACCATAGAGTGGCTTAATGTTTTGGTGACCGCGTTGTCAGTCCCCTGGATAGCTTGGTGCAACATTTGTTTGACTAAAAGTTTAGCCTTTGTTCTACCTAGATGTGGCATAGCAAGGGTGCCTTGGGTCCTATTGCTTGCAAGAAAAAATGCCCTCTTGCCCCCACAGTTGAGTTCTAAAATCTAGCCAAAATTGGTGCATATTGGGCCAGACAGCCCATGATGTCACAATATGTGGCATTACAGTAAGTGACATCACACAAAGTAACATCAGATAAGATCCCACGCATTGTCTTCTATTAGGTATATCATGAGTGCATTAACCCCTTCCATGCTGATGACGGCCCCCAGCCGTCATGGCACACAGTGCTCATGTGCTGATGACGGCTGGGGGGCGTCATGACCACGCCCGCTATCGGAATGTGCCGCACAGGAGCGAAATTCCGGCCGCGGCAAAGGGGTTAAGCACATTATTTGATTTTGCAAATTTTGCTTTAGGGTTGTGCTGAAAAAGTAGCACACTCCAAAAGCAAAATGTGGGCCTCAACTAATTTTACTAATTGTTTTAAAACCCTGCCGTAAAGAAATTGGCAACAAGGAGAAGCATGGTGTACATCTGTTATGATTAATTGGTTGCAAAGTCTGCGTTTTCTAATATTTTATGGGGTTAAGACATTTTCTGCAGAGGTGCCCAATAAACATCAGGGAATATTATTTGGTGAGATAACTCTGGAGATTAAAGTATTTGTTGGAGAGATCTATATTTTCCCAGATCTGAATCAAAGTAGTATTGAAGGCTAATGTGTCTCCTTCAAAGCAAATCATGTAATGTGCAGATGACAGAATCTTTTTTTTGATGAAGCTAGGTAAGTGGGCTACTGCTTTGAACACCAATCCTTTCGTTACTTGCAGTTTATAATTGACCAGTAAACTGCTGCTAGAGAAGCACTTTACTCTTGAGAAAACAGTAAATGAGCTTAAAAATACAGAGGAGTATTTAAAAAACATGAGGAGTGACATGGAATTTGAGAGAGTTTTGGTTGATGCTCGAGAGCTAGCGGAAGAAATCAATATTGAGCCAATTTTTCAGCCAGAGAAAAGAAGGAGGAAAAGGAAATTGTACGCTTACGAATCAGAAGATTAACCCATCGCTGACCCCAAAGAGAAATTCAGAGTAAATTCAATATTGGACACTGCAATTAATTCTGTAAAAGAACGATTCATACAGTTAAATGAAATTGCTAGATTATTTGGTTTTCTATACAATATAAGTGAACTCAAGATGAAAACTTCCAAAGAACTCATAGATTTGTGTATCCAATTGGAAAAAGCTCTAACCCAGCGTAGACCTGGAGAAACCCCATCTTTTCTAAAGGACATTAACGTGGAAGCTCTCTGCTCTGAACTTTCATGATTAAGTCAACAAATACAAAAAAAATGCGAAACCCGAATATGTGCTGAACTATCTGTGCCAAAACAAATTAGAAAATGGTTTTCCTAATTTGTTTGTAGCTCTTCGTATCCTTTTGACTTTACCAATATCAGTGGCAAGAGCAGAGAGGAGTTTCTCAAAACTCAAATTAATAAAAACCTATCTGCGCAGTTCCATGAGCCAAGCGAGACTTGTGGGACTAGCCACAATTTCAGTAGAAAAAGACATGGCTTACCAGCTTGACATTAGAGATCGTTTTAAAGACTTTGCTAAAAATAAAGGCAAGGAAGGTACTGTTGGATTAAGAGAGAGAACCCATAATACCATTGAAGTTATAAGAGAGAAATTTGAAAACAAAATAAAATCAGGGATGTGGAGTTCCTATAGCCAGACGGCCAGGACATATTGTTTGGGGTCAAGGGCAACAAGTTTTCATGTGTGTTTTGTCCTTGGGACAATGAGACCCAACCCCTTGCTGCACAAACCCTTTTGCTGCCAGTTTGCAGTACCACATTATGGATCAGGGAAGGGCACTACCAAAGGGGATGATGGACGGAGCGCTTGAGCAAATCAAACACTCACCCCCAGTCAACTGATCTGGGTTTAATCCATCATCATTCTTTAGCTCACTCCACCACCCCAGTTCAGACATGGCCATATGCAAATCAGCCTGACCCTGTGCCTCATGGGAACAGTCCAGCCCGAACTGCCAAGCCATGTCTTTCCTGGACCAGAAACAAGCACCCTGGAACCGGTTTCGGATTCATAATCCTCATCAGCCAGGCTATCTTGAATCCAGTGGTAGAGTGAGAAAGGAACCCACGTCTGGGCATACCCTGCCAACTCAGGGCGAACAAAGCGATACCTGCAGTTAAGGTAATATGTTGTCCATATGTTCATACTGTTCAAACTTGTATTTATGGTTCCTTAAATGAAAGCCTTTTTTTTTTTAGGGTGAGCTCTCTAAGTAAATGTTGTAAGCTCTGACTGCACTACTGACAGTGGTTCCAGTATAAAAATGTATACACATGTTTTCAAAGTTTAGCAATATTAGGCTATGTATAATGCTCCCAGAATAGTCTCTGATTTGATGCAAATATTTGCAGAAGGTTGAAAGCAATATTGAGGACTCTTTGCTTTCAAAGTAAAATGTTCATTAAAAAATTAAAGCAAGAAAAAAAAAATCGCTAAACTAATGCACAATTACAGGTACCATTTCTTTGCCACATCATTTAATAACATGTGTTGATGCATGCTAGTATTTCCCAAAAATATTCACAATGGAAAATCAGAGTAACCAGTTTCAATAGGATTATGGGAAACAAAAATAAACCAGCATTGGCAAGGCCAGTAGAGTCTGAAATTGGTGGTCAGCTTTTTAGTTTTGTCAATGTGTGAATTGTTTTGGAAAACCTTATTGGTGTGGGAGCTGCCAGGTCCTCACCAATATAACAAACATTGGCACAAGTAAAAACTGTTTTAGGTCTCAAAAAACACACACTGACACAGTTACTGGCACTGAACAAAACTACTTTGTGTGCCAATATGCTCCTTGTGAAGCCAGCCGATAGAGAGAATTTTAATAAATGTAAAAGGTCATTGTCAACGCCAGACTAAATTAAGGGCCCAATTATTAAAGTTTGAAAAGTGCACCCATGGTACATGTCCTTGTATTAAGTGCAGCTATACAGCTCTCGTGTCAGAATCAATACAGTAATGTCTGGTAAATGTATATACGGACCTCCAGGTCGCCGCCTTACAGATCTCAGACATGGGTACATTATTGAGGAAAGCCGCATTCGCAGCTCTCTCTCTGGTGGAATGCGCTTTGGGAGAAAACCCCAGGAGCTTCTGCGCTAGCTGGTAAGCAAGCTTAATACATGAAACGATCCATCTAGAAATAGAACGTTTCGAGGCAGAATGACCTGTCCTGATCGATCCATAGTTAACAAAGAGATGATCAGAGTGACGAATACCCTTAGACCTATCTAGATAGAATTTTAAAACTCTTTTCAGGTCTAGAGAATGCAGAGCCCTCTCAGCTGGAGTAGAGGGATTGGGAAAGAAAGTTTGCAGAGAAATGGTCTGATTTACATGAAAATCTGACACCACTTTAGGAAGAAAAGATGGATGCGTCTGTAGCGCCACTCTATTCAACACCGTATAGGGTTCAGAGGAACAGAGAGCTTGAATTTCGCTCACCCTACGAGCTGACGTGATTGTCACCAAAAAAGCTGCTTTCCAGGAAAGATGTTGTAAAGTAGCTTTATGAATGGGTTCAAAAGGTGGACCCATTAGCTTCGATAGCACCAGGTTCAACTCCCAGGGCGGAGAAGGAGGACGCACTGGAGGGTATACATTTTTCAACCCTTGCAGGAAGTCCTTTACCGATGGCAACTGGAAAAAAGAGGTTTGAGAAGGTGACCTCCTATTCGCTGTTATAGCAGCTAGGTGCACCTTGATGGAATTAAACTTTAAACCTGCTTTAGCCAGATATAACAAATAAGGAAGAACTGCTTCTTCCTGACATTGAACTGGATTATGATCATTCTGTATACACCACATATAGAATTGCTTCCACTTGCATGCATAAGAATGTCTTGTGGAAGGCCCCCTTGCCTCTTTTAGGATGAACATGCAGTCTTGTGGCAGCCCTAGATGTCCGTACTGTATGACCTCAGGAGCCATGCTGCCAAGCTCAGTGACGGAAGGTTGGGATATTGAATCTTCCCGTCCATCTTGGACAACAGGTCCGGCCTGCATGGAAGCCTCTTGTGAGGAGTCACTGACAGGTGAAGTAGGTCCGTGTACCAGACTAAATTAAGGGCCCAATTATTAAAGTTTCAAAAGTGCACCCATGGCATATGTCCTTGTATTAAGTGCAGCTATACAGCTTTCGTGAATTCTCAAGAATTTGTAGGAGTAGGACAAGAAATAGTAAATACATTTCCATCATTTCTCAGTAAGGGAAAAGATTAGAGAACAATTGTTGAAAACCCTTAAAACATACAAGTTAGTTGGTTTGCACAGACTCAAAGGGGCACTCTAACCCTGAAAATATTGCTTACCGCTACCTTCAGCCCCAGTATGTTGATCTGCGGAAACATGGTAACATAGGGGATTGCAAGTATTCAAACACTACTATGGTATGAGCCCTGGAATATTCAGAGAGGCTATATCAGAGCTCTTATATAATGAGATTGCTGCCATAATTTGTTGCTGCACTACATGGCACCAAAGGGACAGGTGGATTTTGTTACAGGACAAGTAGATTTATGAAGCAACCCTTCCCATGGACAAGTAGATATTTTATTAAATTCCACACCCCAGCAAATATCTGGAACAGTGCTTATTTAGTTATTTAATGTTTGATGTGTTTTATTGTTTAATATTGAATACAAGTTCTTTTATATCCAATGCATTTATTCTTCTAGCCTGGATGACAGGGGAAGAGAGTGATGGTAGAAAAAGGGAGGGTGCAGCATTTTTCAATTCTCGCCTAGGGCGGCAAAACACCTAGAAACGGCCCTGCTACACGGAAGACATACCTTCCAGCATATAGACGATACGTGGCGCTAAGGCTCTTGCTGGCCAAGCGTAGGGTGGCGTGCAGGTTGGGAAGAGGGCGAGCACCTAACTTTAAGCAGTGGGTCCAGGACCTCCTCTTTTGGCAGTAACAGACATTAACATATGCGGAATTACTACCTGCGTCCTATTGATCAAGAGATATTTGGGACTCACTATGCACATATCTGCATAGAAACTCAGGGGTAGTGAAGGGGCAGACAAGTTCCCCCCCCCCCCCCCCCCCCCCCCACAAATCGAGCAGCAGTGAAAAAAAACTCTATTAGGAACGCAAAAGAGATACAACTTAATGAGAACCCACCTCAAAATCACAAAACCCGCCAGAGCCCCGGAACATGTCATTAGGATAAGTCACTTACCTGTAATCCTAGTTCTCTTCCAGGGGTATCCTCATCAAAGTAATAAGCACTGAATATTCCTGCCCATGTGCGGGACCCCGGAAACAATATAAAAATATATATGTAAAAAACACATATATCTCGCTCCAAATATATGTAAATACATATATCATTTTTCTCACACCAATGCATCTCTAAAACCAAGGCTGGACAAAGTAAACACTTGAAAATGTACAGCAATTAGAAAGGAAAAGAAAACACATTAGGCCAAATAGTCCTTGAACTTTGTGTTTTAATGAGTGAAAGCACTCATAAATCTTGAACATTACTCATAAAAGACATTGTCAGCCATAGGCTGCATTGAAAAGTGAATAACACAGAAACTGAAAGCATTTTCAGTTAGAACTAGCACTGTGCCTTTAAGGCAGCCATGACCCCAGGCTTCCCATCATGCCTAATGGTTGACAGTTAGGTCAGTTGTTCTTTGCATAACCCTGAAGTCAGGGCTAAACCACAGGCCAGATACGTACATCTCTCAATTACCTGGGGAGGCGGGTGGGTGTGCTTATGACTTTGTTGAGGATACCCCTGGAAGAGAACTAGGATTACAGGTAAGTAACTTATCCTTCTCTTCCAGGGGATCCTCATCAGTAGTCATAGGCACTTAATAGAATAGCAAGCCCATCAACCACCTGCAGGTAAATGAGAAGTACATGACCCAACTCAAAAAGACCAATCATAACAGCCCAAATTAGCTGTTAAACAGATTCCGCAAGGAGGCCTGGCCTACCTGGGTATCTGCTCTCGTGTCAGAATCAATACATAATGTCTGGTAAATGTATATACGAACCTCCAGGTCGCCGCCTTACAGATCTCAGACATGGGTACATTATTGAGGAAAGCAGCAGTCGCAGCTCTCTCTCTGGTGGAATGCGCTTTGGGAGAAAATCCCAGGGGCTTCTGCGCTAGCTGGTAAGCAAGCTTAATACATGAAACGATCCATCTAGAAATAGAACGTTTCGAGGCAGAATGACCTGTCCTGATCGATCCATAGTTAACAAAGAGATGATCAGAGTGATGAATACCCTTAGACCTATCTAGATAGAATTTTAAAACTCTTTTCAGGTCTAGAGAATGTAGAGCCCTCTCAGTTAGAGTAGAGGGATTGGGAAAGAAAGTGGGCAGAGAAATGGTCTGATTTACATGAAAATCTGACACCACTTTAGGAAGAAAAGATGGATGCGTCTGTAGCACCACTCTATTCAAATGGAACACCGTATAGGGTTCAGAGGAACAGAGAGCTTGAATTTCGCTCACCCTACGAGCTGACATGATTGTCACCAAAAAAGCTGCTTTCCAGGAAAGATGTTGTAAAGTACCTTTATGAATGGGTTCAAAAGGTGGACCCATTAGCTTCGATAGCACCAGATTTAACTCCCAGGGTGGAGATGGAGGACGCACTGGAGAGTATACTTTTTTCAACCCTTGCAGGAAGTCCTTTACCGATGGCAACTGGAAAAAAGAGGTTTGAGAAGGTGACCTCCTATAAGCTGTTATAGCAGCTAGGTGCGCCTTGATGGAATTAAACTTTAAACCTGCTTTAGCCAGATATAACAAATAAGGAAGAACTGCTTCTTCCTGACATTGAACTGGATTATGATCATTCTGTATACACCACATATAGAATTGCTTCCACTTGCATGCATAAGAATGTCTTGTGGAAGGCCGCCTTGCTTCTTTTAGGATGAACATGCAGTCTTGTGGCAGCCCTAGATGTCCGTACTGTATGACCTCAGGAGCCATGCTGCCAAGCTCAGTGACGGAAGGTTGGGATATTGAATCCTCCCTTCCATCTTGGACAACAGGTCCGGCCTGCATGGTAGCCTCTTGTGAGGAGTAACTGACAGGTGAAGTAGGTCCGTGTACCACCATTGCCTCGGCCAGTACGGGGCGATGAGGATTATCATTGTGCATGAGTGTGTTAACTTGCTCACCTCCTTAGGGATCAACGGAAGGAGTGGAAAAGCGTACACAAATTCCCCTGACCAGTCGATCAAAAGAGCATTCCCTCTCGATCCTGGCCGGTAGAACCTGGAGGCGAAGTCTTGGCATTTTGTGTTTTGGTCGTCCGCAAACAGGTCTATGGTGGGACGACCCCAGGATTGGAAAATTTCCTCTACCACTGCGCCGTGTAGGCACCAATCCTCCCTGTCATCGAAATGACGGCTTAGAGCGTCCGCCCTCACATTCTCTCCTGTGAGGTAGACTGCTGTGATGGACAACTTGCGAGCCAAAAGCCAACGCCAGATCCGTTGTGCTTCCAGCGACAGAGTTCGTGATCGTGTTCTCCCCTGCTTGTTTAAGTAGTACATTGTGGTGGTGTTGTCCGTCTGTATTAGAACTGAAGCTTCGTGAATCGAGGGAAAGGCCTGGGGACATCTTGCGAGCAAAAGCGCGGAGATACCCCGCACGGGGTCGATTCTTGCGCTATACAAGAAATTTAAAAAAAAAAAAAAAGGCTCAGGGTCAGAGGCTGCAGGCCCTACCACTCCACATAGAAACAATATATAAATAAAGAAAGCATGAATGTGAAATGAGCGGAGTAGTCGATCATTTCAGACTCACTACTCCAACTGGGTGGGAGGGCATGGTAGGGCCATGATTCCTTGCAATGATTTTGGTTTTTAAAATACTTGTGGTGTCCCTGGAAAGTGCAGGGGCACACTAAACTTGTTTTATGTTGTGGGGGCTGCAGGGAGAGGCACATCACATCCCCTCAGCATCATTTAAAAAAAAAAAGCTGCAATAAGTCTCCTGGGTCATTGAATTCAAGACCCCAGGAGAGATTACTGTGTTTTTTAAAGCACTTTGAGCTGGGGCTGTATGCTTTTCATCTGGAGTGTGGGGAGCCCTTGTGGTTAGTTCTATAAATGCATTTTGTGGCTTGAACAAAGTTAATGAAAGGCTCAACACATGTTTGTGGTTGTTTTGTAGAAAAATGCCTTAGTTAAAATGTTTGTGGCATGGATTATATTATTAATCATCCGTTTGTATATACACTAGGAAATACGTTGGATTATAGTTAATGATAAATTATTGTGTTGCTTTATTGACAACGCCAATAAGTCAGCTTTATATAGGATGAAGTATTGAATCCTTGATAAAGCCACTATGCCTACTTGCTATATTTTGATGTTCTGACCCTTTGACAAAGCCCATAGGTCTTCCTTACTTAGAATGGCAGATGCTATATTGTTACAGGACATAGTCTGTGAATAGGGATTGTGTGCAGGGTCTGGCCGCGGAGTTTGGGCCACCCTAATGCCGTGCACTGTCTTAGGCAGTGTGCGGTGGGGACTGGCCATCCATGGAGGGTTGGGCGCAAACCATATGCTGCGCACAGCTCTGGACATCCTCTTTACATAAGTTATAGTTAGGAATTGTAATAACATCTTACTTTACATTTAAAAAACTTAGAACTTCACTGAAAGACCAAAGGGCAAATGGATTTTATAGTGAGTTGAAAATGTCAGTTAAAACATATAACATTTTAAACTAACAAAACCGCTGAAACTCCCTGGTATAGTTATCTCAAGTAGCTACAACTCGTCCCCCAAAGTAAGAAAACAAATTACTTACCTGTAACTTTGGTTCTCCAGTATTGGAAACTTTCCGAGATTCCCATGCTTGTATCATTCCCTGTCGTCGGAATGGGAGTCCCCGATATACATAAAATAGCAATAGGAACCAATACTAAAACAGAACCTAGGCCTAGGCCCATTCTTGTTTTGCAACCTATCCACCTCTTTTTGTAAAGGAGACCAAAAAAATTAACAACCAATCAGATTAGCCTCACCCCTTAGAACCCTCCTGAGAGAAGCTCAGAACTTCAGATTTCCGTAGCGGTTGTGTAACAAAACCACTGAACATGGACGAGGCTGAGATTTCCCAGGGAAGGAGGGTGGGTCGCATAGGAATCTATGAAAGTTTCCAATACTGGAGAACCAGAGTTACAGGTAAGTAACTTGTTTTCTTACTCCAGTAGATTTCCATGCTTGTTTCTGAGTAGGTAGCAGTTATCAGTTATCAGCACATTTTTGGAACCACTACCAATATCAAACTAGGAACAGAGCCATAGTAAACAAATCATGAAGACATTTTCAATAGTCAAGAACCTATTTAGAAACTTCAGAAACATAAATACATAAGGTTAAAAAATGTGCTAGGGCTGATAAAATAGTAAGATGGAAGGAGGGATGAAAAGGAACGCTCACCACTACTGAAAGAGGTTCCTCAGGACTGCTTGGCCGACTGCTGTGTCACTCTGCGTCGCAGAATCCAGGCAGTAATGCTTTGTAAACATATGTGTACTGCTCCAGGTTGCTGCACAGCAGATCTCCCGGATAAGAACACCAGCAAAGAGGGCTGTAGAAGAAGACATCGCCCTTGTGGAATGAGCACAGACTCGACCCTCCAGGGGCTTGCCCGGTGCCTTGTGACAATATTGGATAGCATTGGTGATCCAACAAGCTATCCTCTGCTTGGAAAGGTGGAAATCCATTACGCGGATCACTAAAAGACACAAACATTTGAGAAGACTTTCTGATGTGCTTTGTTCGATGAAGATAGAACTTTAAGCACCTCTGAATGTCTAGAGAGTGAAGTGCTTTCTCTTATGGAGTAGCCGGTTGAGGGGAAAAAGTCTTAAGGATTACCGGTTCATTCAAATGAAAGTCCGAAGGAACTTTAGGAATGAATTTTTGGTTAGTACATAGAACAACTGTTCCTTTTTTGAACTGTAGAAAGGGTTCCTGAATGGTGAGAGCCTGAATTTCTCCCACACACCTCGCAGAAGTCAAAGCCAGAAGAAGCGCTACCTTCCTGGAGAGGAATTTCAACTCTGCTTTGTGAATAGGGTCGAACGGAGGCTTCATAAGCTGGGCAAGAACCAAGTTCAGATGCAAAGAGAAGGAGGAGGCTTGACTGGAGGGAAAACTCTTAAAAGGCCTTGAGAAACTGTTTAACTATTGTTGCCGACCAGAGGGAATGGCCTGAAGACGTGCGTCTGAAGCTAAAATTGCCGCCAGATGCACTTTGATAGAGGAGTGAGCCAGTCCCGCTTTTGCTAATGATAGGATGTTTGGAAGAACTTCATGCAGCTCTGATTCAAAAGGATGGAGGCCATTGTGTTGGCACCAGATACAGAAACGCTTCCATTTCAATCTTTAAGTCTTATTCGTACTTGGGGCTCTTGCCTGAGAAAGTGCCTCTGTACACTCTGCTGAGAGATTCAGACCAAGAAATTCTCGGTGCTCAGGAGCCATGCCGAGAGCTGAAGAGAGTAGGTATCCGGATGCCAGACTTGGCCCTGGGGCATCGTCAGCAGCAACGGAATCAGCTGCAATGGCAGAGGAAGGTCCAGGGAGAGAAGGTGAAGTTCTGTGAACCAAAACTGTCTAGGCCCCGCAGGGGCTATCACAATCATCCTGCACCGTTCTGCTTTGAGTTTCCTGAGAAGTCTGGGGATCAGAGGAATGGGGGTAAAAGCGCAAACAAATGTGCCTGACCAGGCCATCGAAAGTGCATTCCACAATGGTCCCGGGTGGTGAATCCTGCTTGCATAGAACCAGCATTTCTTGTTCTCCGGAGTGGCAAAGAGATCTATAGAAGGTGTGCCCCATCTGTGAAAAATCTGCTCAAGAGTGAAGTTGTTCTCACTCGTGGCTGACAGACTGCAGTCTGCTGAGAGTGTCAGCTGCTTTCTTGAGGGCACCTGGAAGATGTTCCGCTTGGAGTGAAATCCCTTGCTGAATTGCCCACTCCCAGATCGACTGGGCTTCTTGCAACAACAGTCGAGATCTGGTGCCTCCTTCTTTGTTTATATAGTGCATGGCCGTTTTGTTGTCTGTACATATCAGAACTGTTGACTGTTGTTTTTGTGGAAGAAAGGCTTGCAAGACTAGGTGAATTGCTCTGAGCTCCACAAAATTGATATGCAACAGAAGATGCTGAGGCTGCCACCGGCCGCTTACATGAAGATCTTGTAACACCGCTCCCCAGCCTTCGAGAGAGGCGTGCATAGTTATTATGTTTGGAGTCAGGGTTAGCGTGAAGGACAGACCTTGAGAAATGTTTTCTTTGGTCATCCACCATGACGCTGCCTCTTTCATGGCCTTGGTAACTGAGATCTTGTCGTTGAAGAATGCGTTGACCTGGTGTCACTGCAAGTCCAACTCTTCGTGGAGTGGATGCATTCTTAACCACATGGCTGCTGGGCGTTTTCCCCCCCTGTGCTGGAAAATGCCATTTTAGTGGCACCATGACGAGCTCAGCTCGTCATCAGCACACGACACCTTTTGGTGATGACGAGCTGAGCTCGTCATCAGCATCGAAAGGGTTAATCTGCAGTGAGGAATCGGGGTATGCATGAGGAGATGGAACCCAGCAGGGACTTGTAGAGGTGAACTAAAAGTGACCTTTTTCTTAACAATCGGGAAGCCATGGACATTAATTTCTCTCCAAGGTCGGGAACGCCTTGTTTACGGATGTGTTTAGAATGGCTCCTAGAAATCTGGCTGTCCTTGACGAACGAAGAGAAGACTTTTGTTTGTTGATTTGTAGGCCGAGATTGGCAAACAGGCGTGTACACGTTATGACTGCTTTCTCTGCTGCCTGTTTGGTAGGAGTTTTTAGCAACCAGTCGTCCAGGTAAGGGAAGACCTGAAGCTTTTGTTTAAACAGAAAGGCTGCTACCGGAGCTAATATGTTTGTGAAGATCCGTGGAGCAGATCAAAGTCCAAAATGAAGAACTCTGAATTGAAAATGGCTCTTGGCTACTGTGAAGCGAAGAAACCTCCTGTGAGCTGGGTGAATGGGTACGTGAAAGTAAGCGACCTCTAGATCCAGAGTGCCCATGAAATCCTTAGATGAGAAGACGAAGGATGTCTTGTAGAGTAACCATCCGAAAGGATTGTTTGATGAGATAGGTGTTTTGCTCCCTCAGATCTAGTATAGGGCACCACTTTTCTAACGTCTTCCGGATTAGGATGAACCAGGAGTAAAACCCCTTTTCCCTTTGAGAGATAGGGACCGGTTCTATAGCTCCTTTGAGGAGCATTTGATGGACTTCTAGCCGTAGTAGACGGAGATGTTTTTGATACCGTGGCGCTAGAGGGCTTGGATGTTGGTGGTTGGACAAACTCCAGGGTATGGCCTTTTTGAATGATATTCAATACCCAACGGTCTGATGTTATCCGCTGCCAGTTGTGGAGGTGCAATGAAACTCTGCCTTCCACTGACGACACAGGAGGAGAGGGGGCAGTAGTCAGAGCCAGCAAGCCACTATTGGCGCTTAGAGTTGTCTCTGCCCTGGCGAACTTGTCTTCCTCTGTTGTTCGAGTGAGAGAAAGAAGATTGATTCTGCTGTTGGTTATAATTTGACTTGTAGGATTGTGACTGGGAACCATACGTGGAGTACCGTTGTTGTTGGTAACCTCCCCTATATGAAGAATTACCCCTTCCCCTTGCTCCTCGGAATGGGAACTTGCGGTACTGCAGAGTCCATAAGGATTTTGCTGTTTCTGTATCCTTCTTAATGTCTTGGAGCGCGTCATCTATATGTTTCCCAAACAGCACTTCCCCATCAATGGGTAATCTAAAATTTTATTCTGGACTTTCAGCGGAACCAAGTGGCCCACAACCAGCCCTGTTGGTGGAGGACAGCCGCTCCAGCCAAGGACAGAAAAGCAGTTGTTGCAATATTCATCGCACAATCAATGAGCTCTGCTGATGTTATCTCGCCCTCCTGGAGAATCCTTTTTGCTTCTCTCTTTCCTTCTTCTGTCAACTGATCGAGATACGGGGACAGGTCGCACCACATCTGGCGATCGTAACGTCCAAGTATAGCCAAAGAATTAGCTGCTCTGACAAGCAGGCTGGACATAGATGAAAGTCTCTTGCCTACATTGTCCAGACGACTGCCCTCTTTATCTGGAGGAGTGGTAAGGGGAGCTGAAGGATTTCTGGATTTTCTTTGAGAGGCTTGGGAGATTGACAGAGTCCGGTTTTGGCTGTCTGGTCAAATATCCTGGGCTACCCTCCGGAGCCTTATATTTTTTCTCCAGATGAGGTGAATCCGGAATGACAGTGGCTGGACTCTGCATTGCCTTTAAGCCTTCCTCTCAGGCGCGGTGCGTCCATTGGGGTGTAGGGGCGTAGCCCCACTAAGCCACATGGACGCACCGTGGTATTTTTGGCAATAATTACCTCTCTGTGTTATTATTAGCGCTACCGGCCCGGAATCCGCCGGGAGTGGGACACGCCCGACTCAATCAGGAGTGCGCAGGGGGTGGGGCTGGCTCGGCTGCTGCAGCTTGGATGACAGTCCACACTCAGCTGCAGCAGTACTGCGCATGACAAGTTGAGGTGCCACCTTGCCCGAGCATGCACACTAGACATTCCCCATAGAGAGGGACCAAGGGGGGTGCTGCTTCTTACAGCAGCGCCGCCGCTGAAAACAGGTTGAAAAAGGGCGAGTAGTAAATGTGCCCCCCTAGCCAATCCTGGCGCTGCATGCAGCGCCAGGATTGGCTAGTCCACCGCTTGGAAGGTGTCAGGAGTAAAGAGGGGCATTTACTCGCTTCCCCCGAAGGCAGGTGTGACAGCTTCCCTCTTTCTCTCCTACAGGGTCGGTCGGCGCACGGACAATGAGGTCGAGGAGACGCTTGCTGCTCGTCTCGAACTCCACTCTACACTGGGGCACCTACCTGGCTCACTGTCAAGACCAAATCCGGGCATTTTTAGGCGAGTAAGTAGAGCAACTATTGTTTCCGTGCAGCTGTTTACGTTTTAACCAAATGTATTACCCGGTCTGGTGTGTTTTATGGCAGCGAAAACTCTCTTTCTTATACCACATAGACTCTTTTAATTTAATTAGCGCCAAACTGTGTCTAAAATATGTTCAGGCGTATCCTTGTAGGCTGTTTTCGGTTAGAAGTTGTGAGAGGATGTGGCGTAAGAGCCAGAGCTACCGACTTTGCAACGGGGAACCGAGGTTCGATTCTCGACCTTGGCTCAACCTCATGCCATTCTGGGTACACCACTTAATAAATCTCTCTGCGCCTATCAAAAATGAATTTGTTTGTCTGTAATGTAAAACTCTCCAATCCCTTCGGGAAGAGTTCGCTTTGTACAAAACTGCAAAAGTAATCTGTCTTGCCCGTTTTTTGTTTTTTATTTAGAACAAAAGCTTTATTGTACAACCTTAATCTATTGACACGTCCCAGTGCTAGCAGTATGTAGACACTGGGTGTGATATGTCATGTGTGCCACATGTCGCTGTCCTGATGAATAACACAGACACCCTATTGTGTGGCCTTGTCACCAGGACTGAGGGCACACCCGATCTGTTTTTCTCCAGCTGTCCGATTCGACGTGACACGCGTTCCGTTTACTAACATGAACTGCTGCTCAATAGGAATAGGGAACTTGGTGCCTGGGGGTCTGTTGGTCTGTGTGCCTGGGGTCTGTTTTTCTGTGTGCCTGGGGGTCTGTTGTTCTGTGTGCATGGGGGTCTGTTGTTCTGTGTGCCTGGGGGTCTGTTGTTCTGTCGGCCTGGGGGTCTGTTGTTCTGTGTGTATGGGGGTGTGTTGTTCTGTGTGTGTGTGGGGGGGTCTGTTGTTCTGTGTGTGGGGGGGGGTCCGTTGTTCTGTGTGTGGGGGGGTCTGTTCTGTGTTCCTGGGGGTCTCTTGTTCTGTGTGCCTGGGGTGGTCTGTTGTTCTGTGTGCCTGGGGGCCGGTTGTTGTGTGTGCCTGGGGTGGTCTGTTGTTCTGTGTGCCAGAGTGCCGGTTGTTCTGTGTGCCAGGGGGCTGGTTGTTCTGTGTCCCTGGGGTGGCCTGTTGTTCTGTGTGCATGGGGGTCTGTTGTTCTGTGTGTCTGGGGGTCTGTTGTTCTGTGTGTCTGGGGGTCTGTTGTTCTGTGTGCCTGGGGCGGTCTATTGTTCTGTGTGCCTGGGGGTCTGTTGTTCTGTGTGCCTGGGGGGGGGGGGGGGGTTCTGTTGTTCTGTGTGCATGGGGGTCTGTTGTTCTGTGTGTGGGGGGGTCTATTGTTCTGTTTGCCTGGGGTCTGTTGTTCTGTCGGCATGGGGGTCTGCCCGATGGTATGTATGCATGTGGTACTGTAGGTGTGTTAGTCTGAGAGTGCATGGATGTTTACATGCATGTATCATCTATGTCGAGTCAACATGTGCCTGGATGGTGTGTATCTTTATTTGCTATAAAAGTCAAACACATTCGTTTTGCCAATATTTGGATTTCATCTCACTTCAAAAGCAAATTTAAAGTCTAATTTTACGCCCACTTTACCTCTCAGCCTTGGTCATGGTTCCTCTAGAGAGATAACGGATGCAGAAATCTGACATTAATAGAAACAGAGTGGCTGGCTTTTATCTGGTATAAATACTATCCCCAAGGCCTGTAAGTATGAGTTTTTATGAAATTGCATTTCTGCATGTTGCCTAGCTGCAGGGTGGAGGTTAATATTGTTGTGTAGATATCTCAGAGCACAGGAGGCTGTGGCAAATTACTCAGAACATAAATACAGTGGGGAGTTCATTGCATTGATTGTAATTCTTTTCCCAAACACATGTAAACTCAAACATACTCACACATGCAAACAGCCAAAAACACCAGCACATGTAAACGCAAACATACTCAAACATGCAAACAGCCACAAACACCAGCACATGTAAACTCAAACCATACTCACACATGCACACAGCCACAAACACCAGAGACCAACAAGCAGACAACCACATCCACTCACTTATTCTGATAATGGGAAGTTCCAGGCTCAAGCATGCGTACCGGAGGGCCCTAGAACAGGTGAGGTGCCAAAGATATAAAGACAACACTCCTAGCATTACAGAGTAAAGCTCATTCTCTTTCCGGTTTTTTAAAGCTGTTCCGCTTAGAAAAGGGTCAGTTCCTCTTGAGCATTCCACAAGAGTGACTCACAGAGTAGCTACAGCAAGAGTCACGTGCTCTTTCCTGGGTGTATAGGCCTATGGGGAAGGCATATGAGTCATCAGTCATTGCTTCCTCGCAGTGACAGTGTGTAGGACCTGTATAATTTGATCATTGAATAGTCATATTGTATGGCTAAGCAGACCTTGAAGTTCAGATTTTTTCTATTTTGAGTTTTATATAGCGCAAACTAGACCTGAGACATCGGGTATCAGAGCGCTTTACATGAGCACCAGTTTCTTTATAGATGAACGCCTTCATTTTTTTATTGGTAGGCACGGGGAGATTAAGTCATTTGTCCTGAATCACAGGATGTAGAGTGTTGTTGCTGAGACTCTAACCAGGTTACCCAGCTTCGAAGCCGACCGCTCTAGCCGTAAGGCTACATCCTCTCCCCTTGATTGTTGATTGTAGTCAATTGGTCACAATTATGCAGCTCTCCTGTACGGATTGCTCATAGTGTTCTATTTACTTAATAAAAAATGTTTGGGGAAAACAACAAAAATGTTTGCCCATATAACGTTATTTTGTATTGCACGTTCTTTAAATGCCATTGTCGACATCCGCCATGCCGCTGTGCTTTTTCCTTGAAGCACATGTCTTTTCAATGCCATCTGAAATTCCTGCAGAGAATGGATGTGCCACATATTGGGTGATGTGGAGTTTCAGTGTAGAAGGACAGAGATGTAAAAGTCCCAGAACTAGGAGGCAAACATGGTGGCTTTGGTGTTGTTTGAAGGTTGTGATTGGTGGATCTAAGGTTCTGATCTGGTGTGTAGTATGGTAGAGTGTCAGAGAGGGTGTTGGGAGCCGTGTCATTTGCTGATTTGAAAGTTGTGATTGGTGAATCTAAAGTTCCGAGTTGGTGTGTAGCATGGTAGGGTGTCAGAGAGTAGGTTGAATGCCATGTCATTTGCTGATTTGTATGTCCATGTAAGTGGTTTGAATACGGTCCTGTTCTTGAAAGTGAGCCAGTTGGCCTGGTGACAGGATTCAGTCTGAGCATAATAGGACGGAATGCATGAAGCTCTGTGGTTATACTGAATAAGCAGCTACCTATGTTATGCCATCTATTAATGTAATAACTGCACTTTCACAATTGCTTTATTAACCTTCCTGCTTTCTCAAATTTGCTTGAAAATGCACGATTTTTCTTCTTTTTTTTCAAAATTTTCCTGGGTGGGGTAACCCCCCCAACCCACCTTTTGGGGTTCGGGCTCCCTCGCTACGGTGCTGTATGCAAATCACTTTGCGCCCCACCACTTTAAAATCCCACCCACCGCCCCTGCTTCCTCTCATCCATGGTCCACGATCGGAATTGATCAGACCAACCTCTTATATGATTCCTTAAAATCATAAAGGAAGCACTCCGATTCCACTTTGGTCATGGGTAGGTCGAACCTCTTGGCGGCCCTCTCCATTAGATTATGGAAACCCCCTATATCCACAGGGGGGGAATCAACAGGTGCCGGAGCAGGAGAATATGGATCTGAGATAACATAGTCATCCTACTCCACATCTGGATCCTGGATTGTGACATTGCCTTGGTCGTCGTCAGAGGTATCATCCTGGATATTCTGCGCTTCAAGCAATGGCTGAGGTGGTGGTATTTGTGGGGCCACGGGACAAGCAAGTGGAACAGAAGTAACTTGCACTCCTACTGGAACAGGAGGCTCTGCTGCAAATCATTTCCTGTAATCCAAGAGCATAGCTTGTAAGTCGGTTAGTAAAGAGGAGGGGATTTGGACCATCTCCTGATCATAGTCCCTCCCCTTTGGAATCTGTGTCCTGGCATTTGACATGTAGCTGGGAAGGGCTGTCAGCATAGCCAAAAGGACCTTCCTCCTCATCTGATTCCTCTTCTTCAAGGAGAAGTGCAGGAGGTAAAGGAGTTACTCTCCTTGGCGAAGTCATCTCTGGTGTGATTTGACGCTTTTTGAGCGAAATTGACATTTTTTCCACTGTCGACGGGACTGTCGACGACGAAGAAAGAACCGTCGACGAATAAATCACCTTCGTCGACATTGTCGTCATCGATGGCAGAGTTGTCGTCGACGTCCTCATTGTCGTCAACATTGTTGGCGTCATCACATTCGTCATCGACATCCTCGACGACGCTCACATCGTTGACACCATCGTCGACGATACCGATAGCACCGGTGTTGAACTCGAGGAAACAGAGTCCTGTGTCAGTACTGGTGATGAGGAAACCACCATCGACGAGCCCATCAACGGGGTGACAGAAGATGAAGACTGTACGTCGATGGAATCGATGATGCCGTCGTCGACGAGTGGGTCTTTTTTGCTGATTTTACCCCAGAAGGCGAAGATTAAGGCTTTTTCAAAGTCTTAGAAGCCTCAGGAGGAGATGCTGGAGGAACAGAACTGGATTTACTCTCAAGTCTTACTTCTTTTGAAAGTCCTTCCCTCTCCTTTACACCTCGGTGAGGAGATTCGACAGGACTAAGCCCTTTAGACCTAACAGAGGTTTTTTTCAAGGCCTTACCAGGGCATTTCTCGAAAGTGAAGGAGAAGCTCTACCCCTTTTTACAGACCTTCTGGAAGAGAACGCAGAAGATGTCTCATCGCTGTCAATGGACACTGGCTACTTTCTAAACTTTAGCTTCTGCAGCCAGGTCAGAAGACGCCCCTCAAGATCACGCAAAGTCTTGGTAGAAAAGGTGCGGCATATCTTACAGTCTGTAGCCTTGTGGTCTGGGTACAGACAATAAATACAGTCCTTGTGCTTGGCTTCAATATATAATCTCTTTTTAGCACAGGTGGCACATGCTTTAAAGAGGGCCTTCTTCTCTTTATCTGACATCCTGGAGAAATTGTTGAAGGAAAACAGTTAAAAATGATGTAGAATCCAAGTTCTAGGAAAAAAACTGAGCAGAGCTCAGTGGAGGCTCCCTTGCACAACAGGCGGTAGAAAATCTGATGTTCTGAGCTTCTCTCCGGAGGTTTCTGGGGGGTGAGGCTAATCTGACTGGCTGTTCATTTTTTCGGTCTCTTTTACAAAAAGAGGTGGATAGGTTGCAAAACAAGACTAGGTCTAGGTTCTGTTTTAGTATTGGTTTCTATTGCTATTTTATGTATGCTGGGGACTCCGACAACAGGGAATTATACAAGCATGGAAATCTATGAAAGTTCCAATACTGGAGTAACTATACCTTGTGCCCTCGCCATACATAACTTATGACCTCACACATCCCATCACTCATGACATGTTCTATCACATAATTTATAAAATCACTGATGACATCAGAAATGAAATAATTGATAACATAACGAGGGCGTGAGTTATAGTTACTTTAGGGCACGAGCACTAGTTTATGTTGAACCCACACACCCTTCAACTTTGTGAAGGACTCAAGAGGGACATTTAGTAACACCTGAGTTATTGTAGCTTTGCCACTGGATTCAGGCTAGATCCTGGCTTATAAGGGGTGTTCCCTGCAACCGGTCCCAGGATGCTTGTTTCCGATCCAGGGAAGACCTGGCTTGGCAGTTTGGGCTGGACTGTTCTCATGAGGAACAGGATCAAGACTGATTTGCATATAGCTGGGTCCGAACTGGCGTGGCGAAGTGAGCTAAAGAATGATGATGGACTCAACCCAGATCTGTGACTGGGAGTGAGTGTCTGACAAGTTTCAGTGCATCGTCCATCATCTCCTTGTGTTTGCTTTGTTTGCCCTAAGTTGGCAGGGTATGCCAAGATGTGGGTCCCTTGCTTACTTTGCCACTGGATTCAAGCTAGCCAGGTCGATGAGGGCTGTTAACCTGAAACCGGTCCCAGGATGCATGCTTCCGGTCTAAGGAAGACCTAGCTTGGCAGTTCAGGCTGGACTGTTCCCATGAGGAACAGGGTCAAGACTGATTTGCATATTGCTGGGTCTGTACTGGAGTGGTGAAGTGAGCTAAAGAACGATGATGAATTCAACTCAGATCTGTGACTGGGGATGAATGTCTGAAATGTTTCTGCGCTCCGTCCATCATCTCCCTGTGTTTGCTTTATTGTAGCTTTGTGATAGACTTATTAAGTAGTTGCTTCTGATTTGATAGGGACGTCTATTAAAGTCTTCAAGCTGTTGTTTCTGACTCGAGAAGGACATTAAGTAATTACTTGAGGTACTGTAGATATCTGAAAGGACAGACCAATTGGCTTTGCCAATGTTTGCTTCTTTACTGTGGTGTAATGAAAAATCACGCATTAGTCCTTATGATGCAACTCCAGCTAAATGCTATACAAAATAAATAAGGCATGATTTAGAGTTTGCAGAAGGGTTACACTGTCACCAACGTGATGCATATCCCATCCGCCTTTTTGAAAGTGTTACCGTCCTGCCTTATTTAAAAGTGTCATAGAATATAATGCACTTATAATAAGGAAGGTCGGATATCCGTCACATGTGCAAAGGAGTAACATTTTACACATTTCATGCAAAGCTGAACTATGATACATTGTTCACTGTTTAATCGGCCTTGTCTAATGTATTACATCACATCACCAAAGATGTTATTATCAATCACTAGGTTGATTAAAGTAGAAGGGGGATGGGAACGCACTGCTTCACCTCCCAGCACAGTTCGCCCCTTTGCATCCTGGTAAACGCAGTTCAATTTAAATGCTTACTTGAAATTTTGCAGAGTCTTTCACCAAAGTGGGTGCAAGTTAGTGCTGTTAATCTCTCTAGACACATGTGTTTCTGGATTATATCCTTCACCAGTAGAGATAAAACGATATTCTTCTGGGGTTTGCTGAGAAAGCTGCCACAATCCTCTCAGGTCTCTGTACCTCTCCCTGGCTCACAGGTGCATCTCCAAGATCTCGTCAGCCCAGTGGCTCAAGGGGGCCTTTTTAAACAGAAGGGGGATGGGAGCACACTGCTTCACCTCCCAGCACAGTTTTCCCCTTTGCATCTTGGTAAATACAGTTCAATTTAAATGCTTACTTGAAATTTTGCAGAGTGTTTCACCAATGTTGGTGCAGGTTAGTGCTGTTAATCTCTAGACACATGTGTTTCTGGATTATATCCTTCATCAGTAGAGATAAAACAACATTCTTCTGGGGTTTTCTGAGAAAGCTGCCACAATCCTCTCAGGTCTCTGTACCTCTCCCTGGCACACAGGTGCATCTCCAAGATATGGTCAGCCCAGTGGCTCAAGGGAGCCTTTTTAAACAGAAGGGGGATGGGAGCACACTGTTTCACCTCCCAGCACAGTTCGCCCCTTTGCATCCTGGTAAATGCAGTTCAATTTAAATGCTTACTTGACATTTTGCAGAGTGTTTCTAAAACGTTGATGCAGGTTAGTGCTGTTAATCTCTAGACACATGTGTTTCTGGATTATATCCTTCACCAGTAGAGATAAAACGAAATTCTTCTATGGTTTGCTGAGAAAGCTGCCACAATCCTCTCAGGTCTCTGCACCTCTCCCTGGCGCACAGGTGCAACTCCAAGTGCTCGCCAGCCCAGTGGCTCAAGGGAGCCTTTTTAAACAGAAGGGGGATGGGAGCACACTGCTTCACCTCCCAGCACAGTTCGCCCCTTTGCATCCTAGTAAATGCAGTTCAATTTAAATGCTTACTTGAAATTTTGCAGAGTGTTTCACCAAAGTTGGTGCAGGTTAGTGCTGTTAACCTCTAGACACATGTGTTTCTAGATTATATCCTTCATCAGTAGAGATAAAACGAAATTCTTCTGGGGTTTGCTGAGAAAGCTGCCACAAGAGATGACAGCACTAATCTGCACCAATTTTGGTGGAACACTCCAGCAAAATTACAAGTAAGCGCGCACTGCAAACTGCATTTACCATAATGCTAAGGGGTGACCTGTGCCGGGAGGTCAGCAGTGTGCTTCAACCCCTTCCTGTTTCAAAAGGCTCCCTTGAGCCATGTAGCTGAAGAACTAGTGGAGATGCACCAGTGCGCCTGTGAGAGGTACTGAGACATGTAAGAATTGTGGCAGCCTGCTCAGCAAACCCCAGAAGAAAATCGTTTTTGATCTCTACTGATGAAGGGTAAAATCCAGAAACACGTGTGTCTAGAGATGACAGCACTAATCTGCACCAATTTTGGTGGAACACTCCAGCAAAATTACAAGTAAGCGCGCACTGCAAACTGCATTTACCATAATGCTAAGGGGCGAACTGTGCTGGGAGGTCAGCAGTGTGCTCCCACCCCTTCCTGTTGATAAAAGTACATTGCAATACATCACATCAAACATTCAAACTTGAACCAATAAATATTAAAAGAGCCAATAAAATGTCAAGGGACAATATCAACAAGGCAAAGTTAAAACACTGCTGGTTACACAAAGCAGCCTATTACCGTTGGAAGAACAAAATGGGAGCTAACAGCAAATATTTCGTAATAGCAGCAAGAAAAGCATGGGTACAAAAACATAGAGGTATTAGCGACTTAGTAAGACTCAAGGAGCCATAGCAATGAGTAAACATGCTACAACAAGTGCATCAGCGCAGGAGTAATAAAGTGACTATTGCATAGGTACATTGGAATATCAGAATAGCAATGTGCAGTAAGGGGAAAGTCATGTAGACCACAGGTAATACAGTGCTAAAATATTATTACAGGTTTGATATCCCACGCCATAATGAACCTACATGGGGTGATAAATACTAGTGCTCCCTTGTGTGCTAGAAGATCAGTGGTTGTCATTTACATATTTTTTGCGGTTTACCCACAGGGCAAATAGATATTTAGCTACACCAAAGATCACCACTCTGCTAGTATCAGTTTTCAATAGTCTAAATGCTTCCATGTATTTTCTGGTGCCCAGATTCTTACATAATGCCACAATCCACTTCTTCCAAAGTTGGCAATAGGATGGACAAAAGAAAAGTACATGGGTACGATATTCCAAACCTCCTTGGCAAGCAGGACATAGATCATCAATTACGCCCTTTACATTCAATTTATTACTAAAACCTTTGACTGGAAAGGGACACTATCTGAATAGGAGGTGCAGATTCCTTGTCTGGGGCAAGGAGAGGGGACAATTACATTAATTGTTAGCTCATTCTGTGCACTAAGTTTACAATCAATGAAGGTTAAGAATAGGGACTGTTGGACTTGGCCCTTCCGGCAGATTCACCCCTAAACTTTTTGCTTTTAATGGTGACCTGGTGATGGTGATTTTTTGGGTTGTGCGCACTTTCACTGTGTCCCAGTGGAAAGTGCGTGCGCACTCTGAGTGCGTGGAGTAAGGTTAGCCTACCCTCCCATTGGAATGCATGGGGAATGTCTGTGTCCCTGGTAGTTCCTGAGGCGTGAGGTGTGCATGCTCGAGTTTGGTATGTGCAAACTCGTGTGATTGAATGCTTCGCAATGATGTATGTGGCATGATTGTGTCTTGTGCGGAAGTGCCACTTCTAGGAGTTGGCCTATTAGTGTAAAATATGCCTGGCGTGTGATTGGCTGGAGCTGGCTGGTGAGCCTGGCTCCAGGAAGTCTGGATGGGTCTGCCCGGTGGTGAGTGTGAGATTAGCATGCTGATGGCTGGGGAGGGCTGCACCTGGATCCTGAATGGGGCTGAGCTTTCCCCACACAATGCTGGCTCCGCCCCCTGTGGTGCGTCTAACGACCCTAGCCTCCCTAGTAAATGAAAGGGGTGGTTGAGCCATCAAGGGTGCTCCAAAACCAGCTGCGACTGGTTTCTTCCCCACCCTGCACCTACAGACATAGGTATTTCAAGTATAATAAGGGGCTGTGTCCCCTTACAAGTTGTTCTCTTCTAGGATCCTGAGGGGGCTGCTGCTGTTGCTGGGCAAGAGGACCGCCACTTGGATTGTCTCCCTGCCTGGAGACCCAGTGAGCTGGCTCTGGGCCCAGCCTTGCCCCCCTGCCTGCATTCCAAGGACTTTGTTGCTGGACTTTACCTATAGCGCCTGGAAGCGCTGGTTGTTCTCCTTAGTGATTGGGAGCGCTTTGTTTGGCCCCACAGCGCTTAATAGCACTTTGCTCTGCGTATAGCGCTTAGGAGAGCTTTGTTGATCTTTGGAGCCGGTGCCCACCCGGCATTGCCAGCAAAATTGAGTGTTTCCTTTCTAGCGCTTGCCCACCCGGCATTTTCCACGTAGTCTTGGCTAAACTACGGCGCGGGAGCCCAGCCCGCTCATTGCCGTCTCTTTGGTTATTTTACTTAAACGGGTGCTCACCTCGCTTTAATTGCCCCTTTGAACCGGTTGCCTACCCGGATTGCCACCGACCAAGCGAGCATCCCTTCGGGCCGCTGCTCTGCCCACGGCGACCCGGAAGCAGCTGACAGGCCGGCCAATCGTTGCGCGGCCCTGGGAGAAGGGGCCGGAAGTCCCGCCCCTCAGGCAGATACGAGAAGAGCCCCGGACTCTTACCGTCAGCCGGTGAGGAGACCCGTCCACAGAGCCCCGCAGCAGGAAAGCTGTCCTGCGAGGCCCCGAGGAAGAAAAGCCCCGCGCAGCCTCACCGAGGAGCTGCAGCGCCATCGGAGCCTCCCAGCAAAGCGATCCGGTAAGTGGGGTCCGGGTGCACTAGAGAGAGAGACGGGCGTCGGGGCACATTGCCGGTGCCCGCCCCCCCTTCCGCCGCACTGTGAGGGGCTGAAGAAGCAAGTGGTTGAGCGGCCCCCGGTTGGCAGTGGGCCGCTCCCACCGGGCCCGCAGCGTTGTTAAGCCCACGAGAGGTCCACCAGTTTCGGGGGCAGTTGGTTCTCTCGAGTCCCCAGCGGGGGGACTCCACCGAAGGCTCAGGGCACACTTTGTATTTAGAGCCCGAGAGGCTCCTACCGCCACATCTTCGGGGGCATTCCTGGAAGCAGAGCGGCCCCAGCTGAGAGCGGGCTGCTCCCCCCAGTGGTGGTACAGTTCTTTAAAGCCCACAGGGCTACAAGGCCGCAGTATATTTAGGGCCCAGAAGGCTCGTGGGGGCATATTTGTTCATGAGAGCTCAGAGAGGCTCTTGGGGGCCATAGTTGCTTCGAGTCCCCAGGAGGGGGGCTCCAACGAAGGTGCACATTGCTATTTAGAGCCCACAAGGCTCAGGGGGCATTTTTGCATTTCGAGTTCCCAGAGGGGGGGGACTCCAAAATTCCTGAGGGCCCAGTTGGTTGTTTCAGAGCCAGCAAGGCTTACACATCGTTTTTGGTGCTATTGTTCCTTTTAGGAGCCCAGAGGAGACTTACAGCTGCCCAGCACTTCGTGGGAAGCTGCCACGTTTAGGCCCCTGTTACTGGGACACAGGGCGTCCTAGCCCCAACAAGGCCAGAGGGCCTAGAGACTGTCACAGGTGGTGACTAATGTGAATTTCTGAGCAATTGTGTTCTTTTCCTTACACCTCTGAATGTTTTTAGGCATCATGTGTTTTCCTTCCTTACACCTCTGAATGTATCTTATGCATCATGTGTTATGTGCTTATACCCCTACAGGTATTGTGATACTTAGGTGGTTGGTCTTGCTAGTACAGGTGGTGCTAGTGAGGTCCTGGTTCCCTGCATGACCTGTTCCTAGGGTGGTTAGGGTTGCGTAGGTGGTACTTACCTGGTTACCAGTAGTTACTGGTTGTATGCTTTATGTTCTATTTTCTTCTACAGTGATTTATATTCCATGTTCTAAGTGCTAAATCTACCTAGTGCTAAGTTCTAAAAGTGCTGATTCCTGACAGTGGTCCAGGTGGCCCTGTCTTGTACATATCCCCTGTAAATTCTGCCCGTGCCTGTTGGCACATTGTAAAATGTGTGTTTTTATCTAATGTGTTTTGGTATAATACAACGGCTATTTCTATATATAACCTTGCGTGGAGTTTCCTTTGTGGTGGGCCTTGGGTGTTGTTGCTGGGGTGTGTGCGCAAATACTTAACTCACATAGCCTCCAAGTTTAGCCTTGCTGCTCGCGCCACGTTACCTAGAGGGTGAGCAGGGGTTATATTGGTGTGTAACTCCCTTGCCCTGACTTAGGCGTGGTGGTCTCTGACTGACTTTGGCGCAAGCCCTGGCCAGCCAGGGATCCCATTTCTAACAGGGACCCTTTGCAGTTCAACACATTTTCAACTGCAACAACCTCCCAATAATATGATTTTATACTGGCTCTGGATATCGTACGTAAGTTCTCTGGAGAAAACCAGGATTGGTCCAGGCCGGATTCCTGGAGTAGATCCTTAAAATAGGGGGATTATCACCAAACCCTGGGAAGCCATAAGATCTATGAGCCCTACCCTGCAGGACGCTAGTGCTGGGGAGGTCAGTGCCAAAAAAAACAATTTACTTACCTGTACACTGTGGTTTTCCACTATTGATATATTTTATAGATTCACATGTTTGAATCTTCCCCGTCGTCATAGTGGGAGTCCCACGATAACATAAGAAATAGCAGTATTTCAACATTATCATAGACCTCCATAGAGCAGAAAAACTCATTTAAGTAACTTTTCAGCCTCATTTTAGAACATTCAAACTTCAGCCAATTACAGCTGAGACCCCAGAGTTCCCCTTCCCCACAGAGCCACCATACCTCAGATTTTGAGCACAAGTGTAAAGGTAAATAAACTCTGAGGTAATTGGTGAGCCTAATCGTGGAGAAGGGAGGGTCACATGTGAATCTATAAAATATATCAATACTGGAGAACCATAATATACAGGTATGCAACTTCTTTTTGCGCCATTATTGAATCTTTTATAGATTCACATGCTTAAATCCGACTAGTGAGCAGTGGCTCTGAGCCCGACGCTTTTTAATGTTTACGTGGCCCCTCTGGCCACATTGATTAGGCAGTTCGGGTTCTCTGTAATATCCTACGCAGACAATACGCAGGGGATCGTATCTATAACTAACAATGAGGAGGAGATTGCCGACCGTTTTAACAACTGCATGTCCCATGCCAACATCTGAATACAAGCCAACTGTTTAAAACTTAATGGTGGCAATACCGAAATACTGCTGTTGGGAGCTAACCCTCCGGTCTGGTCCTCGAAATGGTGGCCTACAGAGTTGGGGGAGTGCCCAACGCCTGTATTAAAGGCAAAACATTTAGGGGTGATTTTTGACTATCGGCTGACTTTTGACAGCCAGATCAACTGCCTCACCGCCAGTTTCTGGGACATCCTAAAGATGATTAGAAAGATCCGCTCCTTTATCCCCTCTGATGCTTTAAAAACATTGGTAACTGCCCTCGCTATCTCCAGGCTAGATTATGGAAATGCCCTTTACGTGGGAATCCAAACACAATATTTGAAAAAGCTCCAACGTCTGCAGAACGCAGCAGCAAGATTGAAAGATTGATTCTGGATATTCCCAAACATGAACTAATATCCCAGCAACTAGGAGTCCTGCACTGGCTGCCAGTGAGAAAAAGAATAATCTTTAAGTCATTGTGCATCACGTTTAAGGCGCTCCTAGGCAGGGGTCCTTCCTACCTAACGTCACACAAAAAATTCTATGTGCCGCATAGTAACCTTAGATCTGCACAACTAAAACTGTTGCAAGTCCCCAGGTTCAAGCAGGCACGTTGAGGTGGAAGGAGCTTCTTGTTTAAGATCTGCAAAATCGTGGAATCTCCTTCCACTAACAATTAAAAACAGTGCAAATCTTAAAGCATTTAGGAAATCAGTAAAAACATGGTTATTCCTAGCAGACCTTTAATTTTTACTTCTGCACACACCTTCCCTGCACATCCCTCAGTGTCCTTTAGCGCCAAGACGCCTCCAGGCATTCGCTGCGCTCTACAAATCCAAAAATCAAATCAAATCAAATCAGTAAAAAAGCACAATAAGCAAAAAACAATGGTGGGGAAGGCGAACCATCCCACCATGACAAACTTGTAGCATCAGAAAAAAACAAGAAGAAAATTATAAGCATACAAATTTACATAAACTTTATAAAGAACATAGCGGACTAAAAGATGCCTACCTTAAGCAAGGAGACATCGGAGTGTAGCTTGTCCGACAGTGATATCTGCCTTTTTCCAACCATCAGGGCAGTAATGCTTTGTGAATGTGTGAGCATTTGCCCACACATTCTACACACTGCAATGGGCTGGGAGAGATGCTCCCGCTAACAGGGCTGAGGTAGTTGCCACTTACCTGGTAGAGTGACCTTGTGCTTTCGCAAGACGTGGACGACCAGCTTTTTCATGGCAGAAGGAAATTGTGGAGGTGACCCAATGAGCAATACTTGCCCTTGTCAAGACCTGTCCTTTCCTGGGTGCTGAGAAAGAGATCATTAGCTGAAGAGAATTTACGGAATGTCTCCGTTCTTTTCAGATAAAACTTTAAGCATTGATGGATGTCCAAAGAATGGAACACCCTTTCCGCTGCTGAAGATGGATTAGCAAATAATGTTGGTAACACAATCGGCTCATTGAGGTGGTAAGTTGAAGGCACTTTAGGTATAAAAGAAGGGTTAGCGCGCAAGATAACCCTGTCCGGCAAAAACTGCAGATACGGTTTCTTTATGGTGAGAGCTTAGATTTCGCTGATATGTCTGGCTGATGTAATGACCAAGAGTAAGGCTACTTTCCAGGAGAGGAACTTTAATTCCCATTTGGGTATTGGCTCAGAGCGGGGGCGCATCAGTTGAGACATAACAGTGTTTAATTACCATAAAACTGTAGGAGGCTTAACAGGTGGAAAAACTCTAAAAAGCCCTTTCATGAATTCTTTGACGATTTGGTTAGACCAACGAGAAGTTTGAATTGAACGTCTTCTATATCTAGAAATTGCAGCCAGATGAACTCTTATAGAAAAGTGAGAAAGTCCGGATTTCGTTAAGTGCAATAGATAAGGCAGCACTTGCTCCGGTGAAGAAGAGAATGGGTGCAATGCTTGCGAGATACACCAGGTACAGAACCTTTTCCATTTGGCTGTGTAACATTTCCATGAAGCTCGAGATTTCGAAAGGCTCAAATCCCCCAATTCAGCGTTGTGATGAGCCAAGGTGACAAATGAAGAGATGGAATTTGTGGATGAACCACTTCGCCCTGGTTCATGTAGAGAAAATCCTCCTTTGGAGGGAAGAGAATCGGGGCACACTCTGATAGGCGATACAGCTCCGTGTACCACCCCAGAGTGATGAGAATGCTCCGGCAAAACTCTTGCTTAATTTTTTGAAGTATTCGAGGAATGAGTGTAAACGGGGGAAATGCATATGCAAACATCTCAGTCCAAGGAAACTGGAAGGGGTATCCCCATGAATTTTGATGAGGATATCTGCTTGCAAAAAGAGGATACTTTTTGTTGAGGAACGTAGCAGACAGATCTAATGTTGGGTAGCCCCAGGATTAAAACATCTCTTTCAAGTGTTGGTCGTTGAGCTCCCATTCGTGGCACTGTCTGGAGGCCCTGCTGAAAGAGTCAGGCCTTCTCGTTGTGAATCCCAGGCACATTCTCCACTCGCAAGGAGATGTGATTGGCTAGGAGCCATTCCCATATCTGTTGAGCAAGAAGAGAAAGCGCCAGAGATCTCATTCTGCCTTGCTTTCGGGAATAAAACACTGTCGTAGTGTTGTCCGTTCTGACGAGCACTGACGCATCTTTGATTCAAGGTTAAAAGGCCTTCATACCTAGAAACACTGCTTTGAGTTCCAGAATGTTTATAAGAAACTCCGCTTCTTAGTTGGACCACCTGCCGTGAAGCTATAGCTCTTGAAAGTGAGACCCCCATCCGTCCATCGACGCATCCGAGGTCATCACCGACTGTGGTGCTAAGTAAATGAAAGACAGGCCTTGCAAGAGTTTGGCTTTGATCATACACCAGGCCATGGCAGCTGTCATTGATGCAGAAATCCGAACCTTGTCGTTGAATGAGCCTTGAGACTGAAACTACTGCGCATCGAGCTGTTCCTGCAGCGGTCGCATGCGAAGTTGCCAATTGGGAATGAGCGGAATGCAAGAAGATATTATCCCTAGCATGGACTTGAACTGCCTCACAGAAGCGTACCTTTTTGATGAGAAATTTTAGTTGTATCCAAAATGCGCATTAGTCTTTCCTGAGTGGGAAAGGCTTTGCCCAGATCTGTATCGAGATGTGCACCCAGAAAGCCCCACAATTTGGCCTGGATAATAGACGTCTTTCCTGATTGACACAAAGACCTAGAGACTGGAAGAGAATTCGACAGGCTCTCGTTCAAACTTCTGCTGCTTAAAAAGAGGGAGCCTTTATGAGCCAATTGTCCAGGTATGGGAACACCTGGTGATCGGAACGTCTTAATTCGTGAACACCCTGGGCGCTGACTTTAAACCAAAAGGGGGCACTCTGAATTGGTGATGGCGTTCTGCCACCCTGAATCTGAGAAATGTTCGATGTTGAGGATGAAATGGGATATGAAAATAGGCGTTGAGGAGATCGAGAGATGTTAGAAAATCCCCCTTTTCAGGGAAAGCATCCTTAAAGATTGACTCTTTATAAATTTGTTCAGCATTCTGAGGTCTATGACCTGCCTCCATTTCCCATTTTTCTTTTTCATAAGAAAAACGAGGGAATAAAACCCCCAGTTTTGCTGGTTGAGGGGTACTTCCTCCATGGCCTGCTTGAGGAGAAGTAAATCTATTTCCTTCAAGAGATCTGTAAGGTGACAGAGCAGAACTTTGTGCGGTGGAACAGTTGGAGGATGCTGAATGAATTCTAGCATGTTGGCATGTTGGAAAATGTCTAGAACCCATCTGTCTGAAGTAATGGAGTTCCATTTTTGAAAGGATACGGAGAAGAAGTGATTGTGGTGTGCGACTATAGCAGAAGGGGCCTGATGATCTTCATTGTCTTCTATTTGATTCTTGGGACTTTCTAGCAGATTGCTGCCTCTTGCGTCCTGCCGGTCTGGAATAAGTTTGAGCGGTGTTCGACTGAAAAGACCGTTTGTATGGCTGGTAGATAGTCTGCGGATATGGCTGGTACAGCTGCTGAAATTGTGGACGGGATAACATTTGCCCCTGACCTCTAGCACGATAGGACTGAAAGCAGCGCTGTTGGAGATTGCCTAAGGCTTTGACTGTATCCGTGTCCTTCTTGATAGAATGTATCTCCTCATATATGTGCTTCCAAAACAAGCACTCTCCATGAAAGGGCACATCTAAAACTTTGGCTTTCATCTCAGGTCGAAAGGTGGTTGCTTTTAACCATCCCTGGCGATGTAGGGCCGCCCCTCCGGCCATTTGCCAAAATGCAGTGGATGAAACATACACAGCTATTTCAATGAGTTCTGAAGATGCTCTTTCTCCTTCCACAAGAATATCTCTTGCTTCTTTATTTTTATCTTCAGGTAGATATTCCAGCAGAGTAGCGATGTCTGACTACATCTGCCGGTCATATCTCCCTAAAATAGCCATCCATTAAAAGCTCTGATGGAGGTAGCCGCCAAAGCAGAGAAACTCTTTCCAATATTGTCAAGGTGACAGCACTCCTTGTCCGGTGAGGCAGTGCAGGGAGATGCTGGATTCTTAGCTCTTCTCTGTGCTGCCTGCATGATGACAGAGTCTGGCCTTGGGTGAACAATGAGGCACGCAGGAGAGACATCTGGAGCCTTATTTTTTTTAATCCAGTTTCAGAATAACCTCTGGTACTGAGGCAGGTGTCTTCATTAATTTTAGCCCTTCTTGCCATAGAAAGTCAATTATAGGAATTGCTCTCACTGAATGTTGAGTGCCTGGTTTAAAATCACATAGAAATCACTCAGTCTGTTTTGTTGGCATTGGGAAGTTGAAAAGTTTGGAAGCCCGCTCCAAAAGGTCATGGAATCCCCCAATATCTGCTGGAGGGGAATTCGCAGCAGGAGGGTTAGGAGACAGTGGCATAGGGGCTATGTAGTCATCCCATTCATCATGGGCATCTGTGTTTGAATGAAACTCTGCTTCTTCTGGCTGAGCATCCTGAGTGTCCTCTTTGATGGTTATAGGAGGAGGAGGAAGGGTCTTCTCCCTTGTGAATATGGGAGTAGTTAGAACTGGAAGAATATTGGGTACCTTTTGAGGAGGTAAAGGTCTCTGAGGAGCGTTTGGAAAACATTTGTAGTAATCATTAGAATGTGACAGAGATCCGACACTAGATACATTGGAACGTTCATTGATGGTTCCCTGTAGTGATGACACTCCTCCTCTCTGTCATCAAAAGGCTAGAGTTCCTGGAAGGATTCCTGCCTCTGCATGGTAGATTTATCCCTTTCCACAAATGAAAATTCTCCTGCCAAATAAGAAGATGGATCATTGCCCTCAATGTCTTCCTCATCAGAATCTTGGCACTTGACTCTTAACTGCGATGGACAGTATGCAGGGCCAAATATACCTTCATCTTCTGAATCTTGGAAGTCCAGAAGGCGAGCAGGAGGTAAGGGAGAAAGCTTTGAATAGTCCGGAATTTTCCTGTGCTGAAGGAGACTAATTCTTTCTTCTGTCAATGGTCCCATCGACGGGCTCGTCGATGGTGCAGCTGTCAATGTGGTCATCTGTGGTACCATCGACGGTGCGTGGACGGCTTGCATCTGCGAGGACGTTGTCGACAAACCAGTCGTCGTCGGCTTCGCCGGATGGTGGAGGCCTCGTCGGCGGTGACGGCCCCGTCAACGACGGCGGCGTTGTTACCGTCGTTGAAGCTCCTGTCGTCGTTGCTGCCGTCGAGGTCTTAACCGTCGTCGTAGTCGTTGATGACGAAGCTCATCAAACATCATCAAAAACTCTTTATTTCAATTAATTAAAATCATAAAAGACAATGCAGAAAAACATACATCCACACATTTAAAATAGTTAAAAGATGACGAAGCTGTCAACAGTGCAGGAACCTCTGGCTTTCGTGAGGAAAGTGAAATCTACAATGACGACGCTGTCGATGGTCGAGAAGATTGGTCTCTGACAGGAATCAGAGAGGCAGATGCAGGAGCTGAAGATGGCGTTGAAGCCTCTGACTGGGATTCCCTGGGCTTACGTTCAGCTTTGTCCTGAGATTTTGATCTCTTAGAGTCCCCATGATGCGAAGAGGGGCTGTCATCCTTTCTTTTCTTTGAGGAAGAATGGGCCTTTTCCTCAGGTTCAGACTCCGAATCTGAAGCAGCCTTTTTCTTTTGCACCCAGAGTAACAGCCTTCCTTACCTATCTTTGAGGGTTTTGTTGAAAAAGTGCAGCAATATTTGCATTCCTGGGGTTTGGGGTCAGGGTAGAGGCAATACAACCACTGTTTGTGAGGGTCTTCAGAAAATAGCCTGCACTTTCCACAGGTTCTATAGGGCCTAAACAGCCCATTTTTAGGCTCTTGCATTTCAAAGGAAGATAGGTCAAAAGTTCAAAGTCCAAGAAATACTTTGATAGTAGCTAACGCTGTGACTGGAGGTCAAAAGTTGAGAAGAAAATACTGTAACTGAGCAGAGCTCAGGGATATTCCCTATCACACGACGTGCAGTAAGGAATCTCAGTTATGGTGTCTCTGTGGGGAAGGGAAACTCTGAGGTCTCAGCTGTGATTGGCTGAAGTTTGGATGTTCTAAATGGAGGCTGAAAAGTTACTTAAGGGAGTTTTTCTGCTCTATGGAGGTATATGGTAATGTTGTAATATTGCTATTTCTTATGTTACAGTGGGACTCCCACCATGATGACGGGGAATATTCAGGCATGTGAATCTATAAAAGATCAATACCGGAGACGTAAGTACTCTGCACTCAATTTTTTGCTAAATTCTACTCTGGGCCATGCCTAGAAAAGAGGGGTCAATGAGGTACTCACAGGAAGATTTAATTAGGATCTTAGGAACCTGTGCTCCACTATGGTAGGGCTTTAAGTACTTGTCCAGCCCCAGATCACAGCCCTGTACATTATTGACCCCATGGCTTTGTTGTTGTTGAGCTCAAGGGCAGGGGCCACCCTTTTGTAGATAGAATTCCTATGTATCTGTGCAATACTAGCAGTGTGCTAAATTAGGGACAACTGTGCCTTTTCTAACTGCGGTGCCCAACTCAGGTTTGGGATGAGTCTTATGCCTAAGTAATCAAATTCAGCTACTGCATCTATTGGGGTATCGCACACCAACAGGTGTCTCTTGCAGTGGGTCACCCTTTGTTTGGTGAAGAACATACATTTAGTCTTGGAGCCAGGCATAACCAGCACAGGTAAAAGCGGTGGGGCGGGTGGGGTAAGTCTACAGACGATCGGATAGGTAAAATTAAATAAAAACATTAATAAAACAACTTCGCTGAGGCAGCTATGCGGTGAGCTCAAGGTAAGTGGTTTTATTAAATTTTTTATTTAATTTGACCTACTCCGCCATCTGTCGATTTACCCTAATCCCGCCTCACTGCTCTTACCTGTGCCGGCGGCGCCAGTAAGCAGCTGTTTAGCTTCAAGCGCCGCTCATCGCAGAACGAGTGGAAGGACTTGTGTAACTGTTGCAATCTGTAGCAACTTAGAAATCAACAGGGTATCATCTGCGAAGAGAAGGGCAGGGACCCTCCTGCCTCCTGTTTTGGGTGCATCACAGCTGACCTTGTTCACATATTCGATCACTCAGTTGATGTATAGGGAGAACAGGGGAGGGGCCAAAACAATTCTTTGCCTGAACCCTTGGTCTACCCAAAATGGATTTGTCAGAGTTCCTTCCTCCCACTATCTGACTTGGGCAAGATTGTCAACATGGAAGCTGATTAGGATGTTCAATAGGGTGGGGAGCATACCCATTTCTTCCAGCGCCCTTCACAACTTTTCCCTAGGGACCAGGTCAAAAGCAGACTGAAGATCAACAAAGGCTCCATAGAGTTTACCTTTGTTGATTATCACCTCTTTCCAATACAAACAGGTGAAACGGAACACCTGGTCCACAGTACTTACATTGGCTCTAAAGCCCTCCTGCCAATCAGGCAAAAAACTTTCTTGGATTATCTAGTCTTGCAGTTGTACATAAACCTGCTTGCAACACAATTTCTGGAGGGAATCAATGAGGGTAATCGGCTCCCCGGATTTGACCTCTGCCCCATCTTTTATCTAGTTATGATTTCTATTAGTTTCATGAGACAGATGTCCATACCATAGAGGACCAAGTTAAAAATTGTATTTATTTAAGGCCCCCAGATTTCCGGATTTGCCCTATAAATGTTGTTTGGTATCCTGTCCAGTCCTGGGGCTGAAGCGGGGATGCAAGAATTCATTGCATCCATGGGTTCGTTAAGCGAAAACATAAGGGTGTTAGCATGACAGGAATCGCTATTACCTAAGGACTCCCTGGCTTCAGTGTTTGTGTTGCCAGTAGTAGTATATCATTTGCTAAAATGTGCCAACCACTGCTGGGGTTGGGCACAAAATTCTAGTGCTGCTTTTTGGCCATTTAGACAAACTGCAGCTGTGTTCCAAAAATCCCTATTGTTTTTGGTGGTCAAGGCTACATGTAGAGAGATCCACATATAACTTTCCCAATCCCTTTTAGCTTGGGCCAGTGTTTGCCGATAGCGTGACCTGCACCTGGCAATCTCAGATTGAGACTTTCATTTAATTGCGACTAGGAGCTCCATTTTGGCTAGGAGGCATTGGGTTTGGGCCCTGATTATCCCTTGCATCTGGCTTGTCCTAGCTGCTCCCTAATCTGGTTAAATAATGAATCGTGGCTAATGTATTACTACACACCTCTCTGTAATTCGTCTTAATTGTGATGTGCTATTGTATGATGTACTTTTTAGGTCTGGCATAGAGACAGCTGTATTTGTACTGCCAGTCTCATGTAATCAAAGAAATTCATAAACAAAAATACATTTAAATATGAGCTTTCGGTCAGACCTCTTCATCCATCGGTCATTCGAACTGTAAATCACATTTTGCTTCAACCATAGTATACAGAATATAGCAATGGGTCAACTCACTTCAGGTACTGGCCTACTTGCAATGTGTGTGACAGCATTTTGCATGATCATATATGCACATATGTACAAAGAGAAGGGCACATCAGTACCAGGACTCGTGGGCCAACACTTTCCAATTTTTTTTTCTTCCCATTCCTTATATAATTTTACTTTTTTTTATCAACCATGTGTTCTCAAATTCTGTCTCGAGGTTAAAGTATTTTCAAGCCAATAGTACCTTTTGTTTACATATATAAAAATCATGTTTTGTGACGTATATTGAAACTAAAAAGACTCATTCTCCTAAATTTACCCGGCTGCTCAGAAAGACAACTGCTCTATTAAAACTGTATTTTTCAATAGGGGTTGGATGGTCTTTAAATCAGTCCTGGTACTTATGATTAAGTATTAACATCTTGGGTGCCAAGCCAACTCACCGTTAATGTGTCGTACAACTTTTGAGTGTGGGACATGCCTAGGTTGTGCATAGAAGTGCAGCGACTGCATTGGTGGTTTATAGGGCGGGGGCTTCCTCAGTTCCGATATGTAGCTGATGCTCATCTTGAGATGTTTTAGAGGACTACGGTTTAACGGGGTAACTCTGTTCTCAGCTGGAAGTCACATTCAATGGAGAGTAAAGTCTGAAATGGAAAAACAACAAATCAACTCGCTTTAAAAGGGTAAAAGTATAACAAGGTGTATGTAGACAGAGGAAAAATAAAGCCAGAGTCTGGGGCTGCTCCTGTTTCAATCTAGAGGGGACCTGGTGAAGCAGCTCGGTCTGGCCTATTCCAACTGGAGCAGTACCAAGTTTTACTTGCATATGATTGGTTCTGTCCGGAGGGATATACCAGGCACAAATGATGGGCTGGGATGTGGCCTGAGTACTTACCAGTGTCAAAGAATGATTCAAGCAGCTCATCCATCAATTTGTTCCTCTGTGGAAGATCTCTAAGTGTGACAGATATGTCCAGATGTCGTTCCGTGCTCACACTACCACAGGACTGAAGCTGCACCTCATTAATGAGACCTACCAAGGCTGAAACTGGTTTGAGGTTGCTTGTCTTTTCTCTAGAGAGGACCTGCCCTGTATGTTTCGGTGGACTGCTCTAAGTGGAGCTGGAGGAAGTTTGATTTGTATATGGTTGGTCTCTGTCCAGAGTGTAGTGCATGGGTACTCATAAACATTTGGCCTTTAGTGTGACCGAGGGCTGCACTGATACCAACAGGGGGAGGGGGGATGTAAAGTGGTTGTATGGGAAGCGAAGTATGTATATCTACTAGCTAAATTCAATTGCGCAATGTGAAACCAGAAAATCTGGGATGAATCCCGGCTTCTCCACTTGACCAAATTGTGTGACCCTGGGCAATTGTTTTCTTTCAATTTCCCTCCTTTTTCTTCATTATCTCATATAAAATGACCTCGAACTACATGCTGCGTGCTGTACAAAACCATCTCCTGTGCTTGGATGTAATCACTAATGGCATTGTTGTCAGGGTGGGGAGGTGGTTGGGAAGCATGAACGTTTCTAAATTCATGTTTGAAAACCATTACTTTAAACAAATACTTCTGAATGCACTGCTATAATTTGGTTTACTAAGGTGAAATAGTTCTACAGGTCAATGAAATACACTTTTTGAAGTTTGGAAAAACTATGGTATTTTTACATTTCCTATCTTCAAAAACGAAGGTGACCCTAAAGTTAAAGGCATACTTACTTCCTTTTGTTTAACTGAAATTAACCTTTAAATAAGTGCTTGCTGTATTTTTTTAACGTAGGTGCTGAGTCGAGTAAACAGCAGCCCAGTGCTGCTGCTGCTCAGGGGGCCCCATGTAAAGGTCAGGAGGGCCGCATGCAGCTCCAGGGCTGTACTTTAAGTATCACTGGTTTAGTGCATAAAGAAAATTGAACTGGAATGCTGCTCTAGCAATTATGAGTGGCTGAGATGAACCTCAAGAATTCCACCCATCATTTACATGTGTTTGTCACACAGCCTAAGTACGATAGCATGCCCAGACCCTTCCTCCCCGTGCTGTAGGACTCAATGCAACACTTGACGTCAATGAGGAGGAAGTGAAAGGTCGAAACTGGTCCGAGGTTGATTGTGTTCCAATCTACAGGGTACCTGCCCTGTCAGTTCAGCTGCACTGAAGAATGACTATGGCGGACTTGCTTATGGCTAGACTCTTTCAGGAGTTGTACAGTGGGCAGAAAACTAAATGAGGGAATGTAATGCGGCCCAAGAACTTACCAGCGGCTGAGATTAATTCAAGCATTCCACCTATCACTTTTGTGTGTTTAGCGGTTAGCCAATATGGATAGCATGTTGGTGAAATTGGATCTTATTCAATCCTGCACTGACTCTCTTTTGAGGTGGGTGACGGAGTGTGAATGCTGGATTTACTATGCCGAAGGTGCCGTCATGATCTTTGAGGGTCACATTTCTGAGTTATTAGTGGTACTGTGAAAACTGTTAGAATTTGGATGAAGGATCAGGACGGATAGACACACAAATTGAAATTCCACATTATGGAAATACCCAAGGGTCAGAATGCAAACCTGTTAGACACCGTTGAAATACAGCTGATAACTGAGGTATCACTTTCTAACCTATTCATCACAGAGCAAGCACAATGTTCTCTGCGGCTAAATCTGTCCCTGAGACTGACTCTTGCCCGATTGTTGCCAAGCTTTCAAATCACAGGCATCAGAAGTAATCAATCATGGTATGGCGGCAATACCGAACATCCTGATGGACAATCACCACATACGTTTCAACCTGATCACATGCTTGCAGTGCAGAAGCCCAAGAAAAGATTCAACATGATGTGAAAGGCACTACTTAATAAGGGAGTACATTTACACCATGAAAAGCTCAAGGTTTTGTGGAAGAAAAGTCAATTTTTTTCACTGATCCTACTAGTGACTAAGGGCCTCATTTATGAAAAGTGACGCATCGCTGTGTGAAAACAGCGATGCGTCACATTTCACTGCGCCCTCCTTGCACCACCAATGATGCGTCATATTTACAGTATGACGCATCATTGCGCAAGGAGTTACAGATACATGGCGCAAAAGTAGCACATTGCTGGAGTGTGTCACAAAAGTGACACAACTCCAGCAATGTATCCTTTCACATGGGGCAAGCCCCATGTGAAAGGGCCTGCGTCAGTCTTAGGCCTGCTGTGAGGCAGGCGTAAGAAATTGACGGATTTGTGTCCTAGAAGTGGCGGAGTGAAATCACATAGATTTCACTGAGTCACTTCTACGACCCTTTCTTGCGTCAATACGCCCCCCTTGCATACATTATACCTGGCGCAGGTATATTGTGGAGCAGGGGGTGACAAAGTGACGTATCTACCTAGAAACGTTACTTTGTAAATATGGCGCAACAAGGTGCATTTTTTACGCCACTGGTGCGTCACAAAAAGTGATGCACCGGCGGCGAAAAAGTGACGCACAGCCTCATAAATGAGGCCCTTAATGTTTTGTGGAATTGTCTCCAAGATCTCCTGGGGACTCATTTATGAAAAGTGACGCATCGCTGTGTGAAAACAGCGATGCGTCACTTTTCATTGCGCCCTCCTCGCGACACCAATGATGCATCATATTTACAGTATGACACCTCATTGCGCAAGGAGTTACAGATACATCAGTATTTCTGACGTATCTGTAAGCGCAAAAGTGACGCATTGCTGGAGTGTGTCACAAAAGTGACGCAACTCCAGCAATGCGTCCTTTCACATGGTGCAAGCCCCATGTGAAAGGGCCTGCTTCAGTCTTACGCCTGCTGCGAGGCAGGCGCAAGATTTTGACACAATGGTGTCCTAGAAGTGACGCAGTGAAATCTCATAGATTTCACTGCGTCACTTCTACGACCCTGTCTTGCGTCAATACACCCCCCTTGCATACATTATACCTGGCGCAGATATAATGTGGCGCAGGTTTTTACAAAGTGACGCATTAAGATCTGCTATAGCCATCATCTGTTCAGTTCAGCGCCGAGACACCCCTGGGTATTTGCGCACTTTAAAAATTGCCAAAACATAAACATAAACATAAACATCTAACTAGATGCGTCACTTTGTAAATATGGCGCAACAGGGCAAATTTTTTACGCCAATGGTGCGGCACAAAAAGTGACGCACCGGCAGCGTAAAAGTGACGCACAGCCTCATAAATGAGGCCACTGGTGCCTACACTGCATCGCCAGTATGGGATGTCCCTAGGGACACACCCAGCTGCTTCTTTGGAGCTTACTGGCATGCATTTATGCAAGTAGAATATATGATCTTTGATCTACCTGGTGTCATCTCTGTCTCTTGTGGGCTTGCTGTCCTTTGGGTGAACATGCCATACTGCCTATGGCTTTTATTATTGATAGGGGCACCCACCTTTAAGCTTTTAATTATTTAGCTTTTCATTATTGTCACACTGTGTGCACAAAACATTCATTTTACACAGTCTGTGTGTTAGACTGTGGAATTTTAATTTGCGATCTGAACATCATCTGCGCCAGCTTGTCACCTATATACTACATGCGCGGCGGCTATTCTAGGTCACCTATGTACTACGTGCACGGCAGCCATTTTAGGTATCATGGTCTCCCTGTCCACGATCGATCGCCAGCACGTCCCTCTGACCCAGCAAGCATCCTCCGCGCACCCTGGCTCCCCCTCCCTCCTCCTCCTTATGAGCATGACCCTTCTGCATGACCCTGTCCTTGGGAGTCACGCCAACGCCTGACCAACACCTCCTCTCCTCCCATGAATGCCCCTCTGTTGATAAACCTCCCTCCTGCGCTGGATTGTCCACGCAGCATGAATACCACTCCATTGATGGCCCCTCACCCCGTGTCCGACTGTCCACACAGGTCCGAGGCCATTGCCTAAGCCGGGAGATATCATTCACTGCCCTTTATTGTATGAGGTCGCGCTCCTTCAAAGGACCCTCTATTGATCCAGGCCTCCCCACCCCCCTGTGATATGATCAGGCGCACACATCCTAAGAACACTCAGCTGCGTAATGGCCCCCTCCTCTTATCAGCAGGTTGAGGACCTTTATTGTGAAGGTATATGGGGGTGGGATTAACACGAGGATTACGAAGATGTCTTTTCCTTGCTCTACAAAGATCTGATTGTATTAAAGGAAGGTCACATGCCATAAACCAGTGTATAAGAGGCCAGGCCTCCGAGAGGCTGTTAGAGCACCTCGAGACGATACCTTGTTGTCTGATCTGATGTGTTCTGCTCCGTCGGAATAAACTTCTGTTTCCTGCCTTCTGGTCTCCGGCGCCTGCCTCATTGCTTGGTAAACTTGAATGGTACAAGGGCGGTTAGCGCCGGGCAAATCTTGAGAAAGGTCCTAGCCCTACCTTTTTCCACAATTGGCGTCCCAAAGCGTGGGGCCCATCAGCGACACGTGGATCCAGTGGGAGAGGTCCCGATGACAGAGTGAACGACTGCAACGATCGGGAAGAGCTCGTGTCCGATAGACCCTCGTCTGACAGCCGATCATCCGACCTTCACTAGTTCTGAACAGACCTCTCTCGAGTGATCTACGGTCCTGACTGGGAACCATCAGGAGTGCCGCGAACAACACGAAGGAGAGAGGACGATCGGGCGCTGGATCCAGAGGACAGGAAACCGTCCATGCGGTCCGGGTAAGGTCGTGTAAACACGACGAATTGAGGAAAATTGTTTTTGTTTGGATAATACTAGTATTACGCTTTGTTGAAACCCTCTGGAGATTCACTGTCTGCAAACGGGGAAAAACAAACAGGCTCTCTCTTTGCAAGCAGTGAAGGATAGGCAACGCAGACTTTTGTCCCTGTTGTAATCCGTCGTGCCTATCTTCCTCCCCCACTGTTTCCCGAACTGTCGTTCGTGGATTATTGTCTGGAGATTCTTTGTCTGCAAACAGGGAAGAACAAGGTCTCTCTTTGCAGGTAGAGAAAGAGTGGGTAACGATAACTTTTCGTGCCCACTTATTCTCCCCACTGGATTGTTTGATTGGCTGATTATTCGGTATTGGTTCTTTTGAGGTATTCACGGCCTCCAAATAACGTAGAATAGAAATATTCTGTCTAGTCTTTGTCCGCCGTGATAAGATAGGTAGTGCAGACTTTTGTCCCCGTTGTAATCCGTCATGCCTGTCTTCTCCCCACTGGTTGGTAGCCTGTTTAGCCCGGACCGCTTATTAGAGATGAACCATCCAGCTCCACTGGAGGGCACCCCTAATAAGGACATGTTCACTAAGTATGGACTAGTCGCTATAGCTTACACTAAACTATGGCATAAATATACGAAAAAGAACCCTGAAAGTCAGTGGCCACTGATAGGTTCCTTTGACGAAAATAAAATAAAAACATTAGAAATAGCGCTCCAGAAGAATAAGACCACGCCCACTATGCTCGACAGTATCGGCATGTGGCGCAAAGAAACGGAACAACGAAAGAAAAGAGAAGAAGCAAAAATAGGGAAAGAATTACGAAAGGCAGCCCACCTAGCCGCGAAGCAACTAGAAGAAGAAATAAAAGAAAGAAAAGATACTATGCAAAACCAAGAATCAGGGTCGACAGGCCAATGTCCTGTTAGGACCCCCTCTGCGCTCTACCCTGAATTACCCTCCAAACAACGGGCGAACGATGAGTTACTACTAGGTCCCCCAATCATCTACATGCCCCCTCCATATGCCCCCTGCCGACAAAGCTTTCACGCTCCGAGTGTGAGCGAAAGCGATCTCAGTGCTAGTGCACCAGCCCTCACGGCCTTTGCACCAGCCACATTAACAACCTCATCAGACGACCCCGAGTCTAGCAAACAATCATCAACCAGACTAAATAGGTTGAGCAAAGATGAGCGGGATGGGATCGACAAAATAGCAAAGACATTAGTAGAACGAAGGGAGAGCGAAGATTATACAATGAGCGTATATAATTCACATGCCGACAGCCACAGACGGCATTTCATCTTGCGATTCAGCTACTACACCCTGAACGCGTATGAAGATAGGTATCAGAGTAAGGGACCCGCTAAACTAACAACACTGTATAGGAAAATTGATGTTGGAGATGGGACTGAACGTGAGGCGACGGAGCTCTTCATGCAAATGCTTGAGGTCTTCCGCCACCTCGCGGAACAGAAACCAGAAGCCAAGGTTACGGTCCCTAAAACAACCTCGACAGAAGTAGCCAATACTATGATGCCTATCAGAGAAGCGGCTCCTTACTGGATCCCGCCACGGGGCCAGGGAACGAGCGATGATATTAATAATGAAAATGCGAAAGGGAGGGTTGTGTACAATTGGGTTTACCAACCATGGGACCGACAAGATATCCTAACCTTTAAGCAAACCCTGCCCGACTTGAGAAAGAACCCGACAGCATTTTATACCGAATTAGGCACAGCCTTGGGTTCGACAATAATGACTTTAGCAGATATTGACTTGTTCTTTGGGCTATGTCTGCCGGCTGACGTGTGGAAGCAAATCCGGAAGGCTGACCACACGGATCTGTTTGGACATACCTGGGACCAACTCGGTAAACTAGATAGACAGCGAGAGCCGGGGAGTAAACCAGTGAAAGACATACTGGAACTCCCAGATAAAATAGTCCAGAAATTAAAAACACTGGTCCCGGAAAGAAAAGTAGACTGGTCGATAGTCACGGCCTGTCGACAGAAACCCCAGGAAGATGTGTCAGAATACTTCTCCCGATTTGAGACAGTGTTCTCCGACTACAGTGGCCAAGACATGACCACCGCAACCGGACAGCACCTGTTTGTGCAAAATTATGTAAAGGGACTAACACAAGAAGTCTCCCAAAAACTGCAGACGAGTGAGAGTAGTTGGGGGGCCTCCAAACCTGCAGCTATCCTTCAGATGGCTCAGTATTACGAGCACCAAAAGAATGAGAATGATAGGGCGTCCGAGAAAAAGAAGAAAGACTTAAAGGAAAGGGTAATGATAGCCCAGATACAGGGTATAGCGCTAGGACGGGAACATCAAAGGGGGAACCAATCAAACACCCCCAGAGATCTACCTCCTAAAGATCACACCCCAACATCCCACACTGGACGGAGAGACATTAGCAATGACCAATGCGCCTTCTGCAAAGGGTTCGGCCATTGGAAAACCCAGTGTCCGGTTCTGCTAGAGATGAATAGAAATAGGGATTCCAGGGATGTGGCAGGTGGTCCGAGGAATAGAGTACAGGGACGAGGGAACTCCAACGACACCAACAATGACAGATCAGGAAGACTGAACACATTTGACCGCCCCCGACAGAACCAATATCAGCTATCCGAAGGTGAAAATGCCCCCGATTTTGCATAGGACTGCCAGGGGCAAGGGAGGGATCCAGTCGAGCTCTGTGTTGACCAGCAAGGTCCTTATGTCACCGCTAAGGTCCTGGGTACAGAGTCTCCATTCTTGGTAGACACTGGGGCGACACGTAGTGTGTTATCAAAACGACTGATTCCAAGGGCACCCTTGTCTGGCTCACACATAACGTCGATAGGTTTCGATGGGACGCCCTCCACTAACCCCCTGTCCGTACCTATTACCTTTGACCTAGAAAACAACACTGCTGACGCGACATTCCTACTCTCCTCCAACTCCCCTGACGCCATTATGGGCATTGACTTACTGAAGCATTTTCGAGCTACCATTAGGTGTTCCCCAGATGGAATATGAGTCATCCTGTACGACAACTCAGCCATGCCCAGATCCCCTCCCCCACGACACATGTGCTCCATAACTGACGCTGACCTGTCCCTGCTTGACACCCTGCCTCCGTACCTGTGGGCCAAAAATGACTCTGATGTGGGACGAATGATGATTGATCCTATTCACATAACTGTACGACAGGACGCTATGCTCCCGAAACTCCCGCAATATCGGATATCCCCAGAGGGTGAGAAGGCACTGGTAGCGATCATTCAGTCTCTGGTAGATGCAGGAGTGGTTGAAGAGGTGGTTAGCAACGTCTGCAACAGCCCAATCCTACCTATTGTTAAGAAGCAAGGTGAAGGAGATGAGAAAGCGTACCGCTTCATCATCGATTTACGAGAGATTAACAAAGTGGTTGTACCCCAATATCCCGTAGTCTCTGATATCACCACCATTTTGACCCTCATCCCGTCCACCGCCACCACCTTCACTGTTATCGACCTTAAGAACGCGTTTTTCTCTATCCCCATCCATCCAGACAGCCGTTACCTCTTCGGCTTCACTTTAAAATCCCGCTCGTACCGATTTTGTAGAGCTCCCCAGGGGTACACTGAAAGTCCCAGCATTTACAGCCAGGCCCTCAAAAGACAGCTGGATGCCTTCCAGCTACCAGAGGGAGTGGTGTTGATCCAATATGTCGACGATATCCTTTTGGCGGCCGACACCACCCCGCTTGCAACGACAGCCACTGTCCAACTCCTACACTTCCTTGCAGAAAATGGCCATAAAGTCTCCAAAAAGAAGTTACAGTTTTGCCAGCCACAAGTGACTTACCTAGGCCATCTTCTGTCCAAAGAAGGGAGGAAACTTACACCTGACCGAATCCAAACCATCCTAGACACCCCCATCCCAAAAACACAAAAACAGGTCCGCTCTTTGGTTGGCCTAACCTCTTTTTGCAGACAGTGGTTGCCTAATTATAGCCTCATTGTGAAACCATTACTTGCCCTGCTGACCAAAGATGTCCCCTCCCCGCTTCCTTGGACCACTGAGTGTCAAGCCTCCTTTAAGGAATTGCGGGATGCACTCTGCTCAGCACCCGTCCTCGGAACGCCGGATTACTCCAAACCCTTCTCCCTCTTCACCCACGAAAGGGAGGGATGCGCATTGTCTGTCCTGACTCAATCGATTGGCCCTAAGCAGCGCCCTTGTGCCTACTTCTCCGCCACTCTTGATCCTGTAGCCAGAGCTTTGCCTGCCTGCCTTCGGGCAGTAGCCGCCGCTGCTGTCTCTATCCGTCAGAGCGAGGGAATCGTACTTTCCAACTCCCTCACTGTATTAGTGCCCCATGCAGTAGACACCCTTTTGAACCAGACAAAGACCCAACACCTGACTAGCGCACGACTGACAGGGTACGAGTTGACTCTGCTTGCACCCCACATCACACTAAAGTGATGCATGACTTTGAATCCTGCCACACTGTTACCCCTGCCTGAAAACGACCCCGACGTTCCTCCCATACACGACTGTGTGACCCTCACAGACGAACAGACTAGGAGTAGGGTTGACCTCCGAGACACTGCTTTTACTGACCCCGATGGAGAGCTATGGGTAGACGGCTCATGCATCAAACTCCCAGATGGCACCACTTCAGCTGCCTATGCAGTCACGACAGCCCGAACAGTAGTTGAGACAGCCTGCATCACACAACGATCTGCCCAGGCAGCAGAGCTGATAGCCCTCGCCCGAGCATGCATCATAGCCGCAGAGACCACCGCGAACGTATATACGGACAGCCAGTATGCCTTCGGGGTGGTCCACCATTTTGGGCTCCTGTGGAGGGAGAGGGGATTCCTGACGTCCCACGGTACCCCAATCCTCCACGGAGATTTAGTCTCCGCTCTGATTGAGGCAGTTCTCCTCCCCAAACGATTAGCGGTGATCAAATGTCAGGCACACAAAAGAGTGACAGACTTAGTCGGACAAGGGAATGCATTAGCCGACATCACTGCACGAACCACAGCTGAGAATAGAACGGTGACACGCATATATGTGACCAGGTCACAAGCAGAAAAATGGAGTAGCACAAGGGAAATGATCAGAGACATACAGTCGGCCAGCACCCCTCACAAACTGACTAAGTGGGCAAGGGTGGGTTTGAAGGACGAAGAGGGTTGCTGGCGAACGAAGGATGCAAACAAGTGGTTGCTGCCCGACTCATACCTGACCCCCATGCTGACAATGGCACATTCCCCCGCACACATAGGATCTGCACCCATGATCGAACTCATTTCCAAAGTCTGGCACAATGACAAAATCCCCGACTCAGCCAGACGCCTAGTTCAGCAGTGCCTTATCTGTCTGCAACACAACCCCGGGAAAGGAACTGTAGTACCCCGGGGAGGGTTTGGGACCCCCAATCACCCCTTTGAGGTCCTTCAGATGGATTACATCCAACTAGAGAGATGCCAAAACCTGAAGTATGTACTAGTCATTGTATGTGCCTTCAGTAAATGGGTAGAGGCCTATCCAACCCGTGACAACACTGCCATGACTACTGCCAAAGTACTATTGAAGGAATTCTTCCCTCGCTATGGCCTTTGCCGAATTTTATGGAGCGACAATGGCCCCCACTTCATAGCTGAGGTTATCCAATTAATCCTAAAGGGGTTGGGGGTGAAGCAACGATTTCATGCGGTCTTCCACCCCCAATCCGCTGGTCTAGTGGAACGCCATAATGCCACACTGAAGCTGAAACTGGCAAAAATAGTAGCCACCACTGGACTTAACTGGCCGGATGCCCTCCCACTGGCTTTGTTATCGATGCGCTCCACTCCCACCAAGCACCATCTGACCCCCTACGAGGTCGTGTTTGGGCGACCGATGAATCTCTGGACTGCTCCCAAACCGACCTCCATTCATGACGTCCCGGACGTCCTACTGTCTGATTATTTGTGCAAGTTAACTAAAACGTTGTCTGTCATTCATCAACAGGTGCAGCAGGCCATCCCCGATGCTTCCAGGGGCCCCGGCCACGACATCCAACCGGGAGATTTCGTATTGATACGAAATTTCCAGCGAGCCAAGAGTCTGGAACCCCAGTGGACGGGCCCCTGGCAAGTGCTGATCACCACCCGAACGGCACTCCGAGTGGAGGGGAAGAAGCACTGGCTGCACGCGCATCATTGCCGAAAGGTCTCTGCAAACCTGGCCACGACAGAAAACGTCAGCACCCAAGAAGAGCTCCTGAGCAAAGACCGACCGACATTGGACTGTTATCCCGATACTGAGGCACTCGAACTTGCAAAATTCTCTGATCCCAGTGTGCCATCCAGAGAAGGGTATTTCCTGCGTCGAAAGGAGGGAGTTTCGGCTAAGTAGGCCACGGACTAAGTTAAATCTCAGAACGGTGACCTAAACACAATCAAGGGTCACCGGGAGAGAAGCTAAACGAAGTCTGTGGTTCTGCCCGCTACCGAGCCCCCTTGAAGGTGATGGAAGCGCCAGATAAGAAGATGATGGAAGCGCCAGATAAGAAGATGATGGAAGCAACAGGAAATACCCAGTATAGAAATCCAAAGACTGACAACTTGCACAAATCAAAGACAATCGCACTCTTCATTGTCTTCCTCTTCTGCCTCCTCCTCATGACCTCCTTCTGGATTCTGGAGGAAAGCACACCGGCTCATGAGGCATTGCTACCTACTGCACAGCCGACCCCCCTGAAAGAGCATCACCTAATCTCTCTGTCGCCTCAGCTCCGAGAAAGGCGCAGGGAATTCTGGAACAATTCCTTCGTGCAACTGTTGCACCAACACAACCTTGCTGCGAATGCTACGAACTGTTGGATCTGCGGGTTGCTCCCGCATGCCACTGGACACTCTATTCCCTTCATCCCTTCACCCTTCTCAGTTCACGGCTCTTGCCTCGCCTGGCTGATCCTCATGCAAGAGAGCCACAAGGACAACGCCACCTCCAGCCGGACAGTGTCACACTTCTACTCTGGGTTCTGGCTGAACAAAACAGGAAAGACTCCTACTGCCCTGTGTCCTGCGCTTGCCGGCGCCACCTTCCTCAAAGACATTCCAGCCAAGGAACGAGTCGAAGTACAGGTGCTCCACAACCCAGCCAGAACCACCTTCTCTCATCTGCAAAAACAAACTACCGTCACTCTGACTGTGGCCCTGTCTGTTATCAATGTCACCGGCCTTGTGTGCCTAGAAGGCCAGGGAACGCAACTGGTGGGTCACAGCGCCTGCCGAATCACCAGAACATTGGACTCAGCTGACCCCCCTTCCTTTGTTGCTTCTCCGAACATGTACTTTGTGTGTGGCACCAAGGCTTACACCTGGCTCCCGAAGGGTTGGAAGGGTATCTGTTACATTGCCTTCGTTCTTCCACCCACATATGTAGCCCCTGCCAACCATCACCGGCAGAGGCGTGCGGACGACCTCGGACAAGCCGACTCCACCGGAGCACAGTTCCTAGATGCAGCAAAGGGACTTGTTCCTCTGTGGGGCCCAATGGCAAACAGCCGTGCTATCCGACACCTGACCCAGGCAGTAGAAACAACGATCAACATCACTGCTGGTATCCTCGCCAACAACACTGCGGAACTTCAGGCGGTCCGCCTTGTGACCCTTCAAAATAGACTTGTCCTAGACGTGGTCCTCGCCGACCGAGGAGGAGCATGCCGCATCATCGGATCCAGCTGCTGCACATACGTGCCTGACAACTCGCCTTCAGTCTACAAAGCCATTGAACACCTCCACAGACTTTCCTCAGAGGTTCACCAGGAACAAGAAGGATGGTCGTTTGGGAACTGGTTTTGGGACACTTTGAAGAATTGGGGTTGGAAGTTGTTTTCCTTCGTGCTGATACCTGTTGTGATCTTATGTGGGTGTTGTTTAGGTATCCAATGTCTGCCACCTTTGTGCGGCCTTGTTTCTAACTGTATGTGCCCAAAGACTTTGGACTTCCGAAATGAGCACATGAGTCCCCTCTATGAAGTAGAAATACGTGGCCTTATGGGGATAAATCCAAATTGACAAGTTGGCGAGATATGTTAAAAGGGAGGACTGTGGAATTTTAATTTGCGATCTGAACATCATCTGCGCCAGCTTGTCACCTATATACTACATGCGCGGCGGCTATTCTAGGTCACCTATGTACTACGTGCACGGCAGCCATTTTAGGTATCATGGTCTCCCTGTCCACGATCGATCGCCAGCACGTCCCTCTGACCCAGCAAGCATCCTCCGCGCACCCTGGCTCCCCCTCCCTCCTCCTCCTTATGAGCATGACCCTTCTGCATGACCCTGTCCTTGGGAGTCACGCCAACGCCTGACCAACACCTCCTCTCCTCCCATGAATGCCCCTCTGTTGATAAACCTCCCTCCTGCACTGGATTGTCCACGCAGCATGAATACCACTCCATTGATGGCCCCTCACCCCGTGTCCGACTGTCCACACAGGTCCGAGGCCATTGCCTAAGCCGGGAGATATCATTCACTGCCCTTTATTGTATGAGGTCGCTCTCCTTCAAAGGACCCTCTATTGATCCAGGCCTCCCCACCCCCCTGTGATATGATCAGGCGCACACATCCTAAGAACACTCAGCTGCGTAATGGCCCCCTCCTCTTATCAGCAGGTTGAGGACCTTTATTGTGAAGGTATATGGGGGTGGGATTAACACGAGGATTACGAAGATGTCTTTTCCTTGCTCTACAAAGATCTGATTGTATTAAAGGAAGGTCACATGCCATAAACCAGTGTATAAGAGGCCAGGCCTCCGAGAGGCTGTTAGAGCACCTCGAGACGATACCTTGTTGTCTGATCTGATGTGTTCTGCTCCGTCGGAATAAACTTCTGTTTCCTGCCTTCTGGTCTCCGGCGCCTGCCTCATTGCTTGGTAAACTTGAATGGTACAAGGGCGGTTAGCGCCGGGCAAATCTTGAGAAAGGTCCTAGCCCTACCTTTTTCCACAAGACCTGGCTCTTTTTTCCCTCTACCGCCAAACTTTTTGCCTTTTGCCTCCTATTTTTCTGACCTGTATTTGTTGGCCTTTGGACTCTGGGCCCTTTACCACTGCTAATCAGTTTTAAAGTGCATATGATCTCTATGTAAATGGTGATTATGATTGGTTATCCATGATTGGCATATTTGATTTACATGTAAGTCCATAGTAAAGTGCACTATCTATGCCCAGGGTATGCCTGTAAATCAAATGCTACTAGTGAGCCTGCAGCTCTGGCTGTGCCACCCACACAAGTAGCCTTTCAAATCTGTCTCAGACCTGCCACTGCAGTGTCTGTGCACACCGTTTTTAACTGCCATGTCGACCTGGCTAGTGCACCCACTTGCCAGACCCTAACCCTCCCTTTTCGTTCATGTGAGTCCCCAGTCATCCCTAAGATAGGCCCAAGATGTTCCCATAGGCAGGGTGCAGTGTGTGTTAAAGGTAGGACATATACTGGTGTGTTTTACATATGCTGATAGTAAAATACTGAGCATTTCGTTTTTCACTATTGCAAGGACTCGCTCTCCCATAGGATATCATTGGGGCTGCACTGTAACATTTTACATGTGTACCTTTCAATTGGGAACAGCTAGAGATTTGGAGTTCAGGATCTCTGAACCCAGAATTTAATAACACACCTTTTAGTAAAGGTGGTTTTTAAATTTTGTGTTTGAAAATGCCACTTGTGGGCATTTTACTAGTTAAACCATCCTGTGTACCTCTGCCTGTTTGTGAATTCACAGACTGGTTTTGGAGTGACACGAGCTAGGGATGTGCATTCACTCTAGACAGTCACAAGGGTGGTTGACGTGTGTGCCCTGCCTTTCCTGGGTGACTCATAGCCAGGCTGAATAGACCTCTCTGCATTTAGAGTGATGAGAGGAGTTTTTCCTAGCACCTGAGCAGGCTGTGCCTGCTCTGAAAAATGCTGTCTCCAACTCCTGTAGCGAATCAGGACCAAGGAGGACAGAACAGTTTTTTCTGACCTCAGAGACTCTGGAAACAAAGACTATAAAGAGAAAATGGGGTATAAGTAGTAGACCTTAAACCCCAGAACTTTAGATTACATCTAGCTTAAGAGGACCCTGCCAAGAAGAAGAGCTTAGGAGCAGTCAGGAGGAATACTGCCCCTTTGTTGTCGGCTGCTTTGCTGGGCCTGCAATTGTTGCTTCTGTCTCTGGGAAATGGAAAGGACTGGACTTGTGCCTTGCTGTGGTATCCCGCTAAAGAAGATTCTCCAAGGGCTTGAAGCAGAGCTTGCCCTTGTTCTGAAGTCTCGGGGGCACAAAGACTTTACCTGCAACTTGATAAACAGCACCTGTGCTCCTCTGCTGGACTCCTGATTGCCAAAGGTGGCCAATTCCAGTCCATGGGCCCTTGAAATCATGTGGTTGGTGCAGCAACCCAAGAAACAAATATATTGATGCCATCTGCACCGCTGCCGGTGAAGCTGTGGCCAGCACTGCTCATGTAATTCACGACACACTGCCCCACCTGCACCACAGTTCTGACGCCCGTAACGCCTGCAAGTTATTGACGTGGGTGACTTCTCGAACTCATCAACACCGCTCTGTTGAACAGAACCAACCCCTCACCCCGCCACACCTTCTCTGCCACCTCAGACTTCACGCCTTGCCTTCCCTGTGGCAATAAGCAGCTGGCCGTGCCTTGGCCTCAACAACTCACCTCCGTGACGATGTGCACAGTCTGTTGATTTAATTTCTAAGGTACTTCTACTTGGGGGTCCGTGTGACTCCAAGGTCGGCCACGCACATTTGTGTCTGTCACAACATCATAATAGCCCCAGTTGGAGCAATATGTTTCTACAAGCTTTATTGTTTGCAATGTTCACTCTAAAAGTGTTATCTTGATCTATGTATGGTGGAATTTTGTCGTTTCAGTCTTGTTTGATTTAGATAAAGATACTTTATTTTTCTACAGGTGTGTGGGGCGGTGTCCTTACGCTGGTGTCTGAGGATCGTAGGAGCCGTTTTCGTGCGGAGGTGCGGAGCTGAAGGTGATTTGGACGCGGCTCCCGTGTCGACCCGCAGTGTGCTCTCGCAGACGCCGACACAGACGCCAATACAGCAGGCCACACAACGGCAAGTTTTCTGATTGTTGCTGCAAGCTGTCCCGAACGGGTGTGTGGGAGGAAGTACAGCGGTTCTGCATCCCGCTATATTCCGCTACATCTTTACCCCTCTGGTGCTGTAGTTGATGCTCCTTGGTGCTCCTCGATCCCGGGGCTAATGATAACCTTCTAAAACCCTGCAGACTCCCCAGAAGTGCCCTCCTGGCTGCAAACAGTACTGGACTGGACTGGCGAGGGAAAAAGGACCTAATATAGCTCTGCAACAGGCAATGCTGAAAGTCAGCGAAAACAAGTAAGCTAGTCTGGTGCATTCTGGGACTAGTAGTTTTCCTTTCTAAAGCTCATTTTTTTAATAAAAGCACACTCACCCTTTGAGGACGGAGGCGCCGGGTTACGTGGCTTTTCAGCGCACGAGGACACTGTGAGCAGTTTAGCAGGCTTCAGGGCAACCCCTCGCCGCACCCGCTCCGCGGGTGCCGCTTCGCTGCTGGGTGTCAGCGCCAGCAGCTTGTTAGGAGGAGACGCGAGGGAGTGCTAGCAGCAAGGCGGTAAGGGGCGCGAGGCATCAGCAGGGCTGCGAGCGTGCAGGGACTTCATTTCCCAGAAGTCCCTGCAAGACCAAGGAAGAGCTTCCGGTCCGCTCTCCCTGCTGGCCCGCCCCCCGCCCACCCAGGATCCAGAAGAACGCTGTGGTTCTGACCATCTGTGGGACACTCACCCTTTGAGGACGGAGGCGCCGGGATACGTGGCTTTTCAGCGCACGAGGACACTGTGAGCAGTTTAGCAGGCTTCAGGGCAACCCCTCGCCGCACCCGCTCTGCGGGTGCCGCTTCGCTGCTGGGTGTCAGCGCCAGCAGCTTGTTGGGAGGAGACGCGAGGGAGTGCTAGCAGCAAGGCGGTAAGGGGCGCGAGGCATCAGCAGGGCTGCGAGCGTGCAGGGACTTCATTTCCCAGAAGTCCCTGCAAGACCAAGGAAGAGCTTCCGGTCCGCTCTCCCTGCTGGCCCGCCCCCCGCCCACCCAGGATCCATAAGAACGCTGTGGTTCTGACCATCTGTGGGACACTCACCCTTTGAGGACGGAGGCGCCGGGATACGTGGCTTTTCAGCGCACGAGGACACTGTGAGCAGTTTAGCAGGCTTCAGGGCAACCCCTCGCCGCACCCGCTCCGCGGGTGCCGCTTCGCTGCTGGGTGTCAGCGCCAGCAGCTTGTTGGGAGGAGACGCGAGGGAGTGCTAGCAGCAAGGCGGTAAGGGGCGCGAGGCATCAGCAGGGCTGCGAGCGTGCAGGGACTTCATTTCCCAGAAGTCCCTGCAAGACCAAGGAAGAGCTTCCGGTCCGCTCTCCCTGCTGGCCCGCACCCCGCCCCTTTAGCCCCTCCTATAAAAAGCTATCCAACTCCCGCAGCGCGGGACGCAGCCCGGGCTAAGACGGGGCAAAGACGGCGCCGTTTCAGGCCGTTCCAGACCGAATAAGACCGGACCGGGCCATCCCCCTTGGTTGTGGTTCATCCAACACGTAGCAAAATTCGTTTATATTTTAATTTTTAAGGGCATCATTAGAATCCTTCAACATGTCTGCTTGCGCCACACGAAGCAAAACCACAAAAAACGGCAAAAAGGTTACTGGGACACTTGATGATTTTATTACACGGACAAGCCTGTCTATAGATAACGAGATCACTAAGCTCCAACACAGAGTTTCCTTAGAGCTGGAGTCTGCTAGGAAATTGTCAATAGAACTGGCACTGAACAAGAAATCATCCTTGGGCCATATTGCAACCTCTAAAACGCCAGAGCGCGTTACTGGCCCTGTCCCTATAATCGCCTTGGCTGAAATACACTCTATTAATGAGGGGGTAGCTTCTGCCGACATCCTAGAAGTAAGCAGCAATGATGTAATTGATAGCAGAGTTCCAGAAAACACCTTACCCCCTGAACCCTCTACTGAACCTAACCAGGGGGTCATAGTACTGGGGGGAACTGGCCCAAATGTTACTTGTGCTAATGCTAAACCACCACCTAAACGCAAACGCAAAAACCTCTCAGTCTATGCTAGAAAGAAGGCCAAGGTAGCATCAAATCAAACTTTTTCGGGGGGTCTTGAACAGCCGACCACTAGCACAACTACAGGGACTGATCCTACTCCCCATATTAACCAATGTAGCACGGACAATACAGGGCTGTCCAACCCGGTACAAAGCACGGATATCCAAATAGAAGAGGGTGAGAATATCTCTACATCTAGGTATTCTACACAAGGGGACAGGGAAGAATTTTTGAAAATAGTGTGGGAAACGCTTAAAGTGTTGTTGAGGCCATTAGAAGTTAGGTTGGCTGGTATTGAAAATCAACTACTTGAGGTAGAGAAGAGGGTTATTACGTTAGCAAGTATAAGCCTTAATGGCAATGGTAATGACGGGCCCATACATGTTCAAACTTTACCAGTGGCTGCTACCCCAAATACTAATCTATTTAGTGTTTTAAAACAAAAAGATGGGGTATCTAAAAATAAAAATCCTAACTTGAAAGCCACCACCCAAGCAGTACCTACTCCTATAGTTCTGAATGGGTCACTGGCAAACAACACTGCATCTCAGCCTTCTGGGACTACTCAAAGTAATAAACCACAGCCAGCGAATGCCTCCACAACTAATCCTCTGCCCATAAAACCTTCTGCTCCCCAGAAGCCAGTGGAGATAACCAGATCCCACCAGGGCTCTAAGAAACCCGCGCACGATAGGCCCCAAGCACATAGAACTGACTCATACAACCACCAGACAGCGTACCCTAAAAATAATTTCAGGGGAGGATATATTGATTTGCCTCCAGATGCCAGTCCATTTGTTATAGTCCTCACTGGAGTCCCCGAATTACAAAATCACAATGAAGAGAATTTGCTTCACTAAAAAACAAGGTGATTTATTGGTTAAATTCAAATAAACCAATTCCAAATCACATGAGAAGCAAAATTCTGATGGTACGCAGGGTACCATGGGTTGGACAAATGACTAAGTCAGTTCCGGGGGACTGTATAGTTGTCTCGTTTGAGGAACCGCATAGTGCGGAACAAATCTGTGCCTGGAAATCTTATGGAGACACATTCCCTATTACAGCTAGACCCCTCTCCTTTTTTTACCCTCCACCCAGAATCCAAATGCAAGGCCCTGGTTGGAACACCCCTAATCTGTTTCATGGTTATGCACCAAATACAGCCAGACAAGCAGAGCTTAATGCGTGGTCTGGGGTCCCAACGTTCAATAGGTTTAGCTGTTTGGACGCGGTGGACTGACTGGAAACCATGCCTAACTGTATTTCTGTGCTCTATGATTTGTATTGCACACTGGGAGTGGGGCGGGATCTTTATAGATCAGGGATAACTAATCCTCATAACCAAATTAGTTCTGAAGGAACTTCAGTCATGCCGATGGAACGTCATGGTGAAATTCCTACTCGTATAATAAGGGCAGTGGTATCTAATGCTGAGAACAAAATAAATAATATACACTTAATTACTTCCGCTATATCACCCCCAGTAGAGCCCACAGCTAACTGTGACCCTTCTAATAAACCATTAATTCCTGAACTGAAATTTTTATCCTGGAACATTGCTGGAGTTGGAAAAAACTTGAAGGATCCTGATTGGGCGGATTACATTGACTCTGGTGAAATCTGCCTTTTGCAGGAAACATGGGCCATGGAAACCCCACATAGGATGGGTTTTAAAACTTTTGATAAAGTGGCAACCCAATCAGAGAGGGGAAGACCTGCGGGGGGTCTTATCATCTGGATTAAAATTACACTATCTATAAAAGCTGAAAGCATAGATACAGGAACTCCGGATATACTAGCCTTAAAGATCACTACTGCTATGGGGCACCAATACTATATTATTAACATTTACAATAGACCCATAGGTCACTCTAGGGTTTCACCCACGCTGGAAATTTTGGATTCATTCCTTAAAACAGTAGTCGGTGATGTTCCAGTAATATTGGGGGGTGACTTGAATTGTAATTATGAACCGATTCTTGGCATTACTGAGGCTCTTGAGGATGAAGATCACGTCTATAACATCCCCAGCTCGAGACTGCTATACACGTTAAGTGCACTACGTTAGCCGTTCAAATCCTAAGGCTAACAGTTGAACATGGTTTACGAGCTTGCAATGGCCGCCTTCCATCTGACCTATCCAAACAACCAACCTTTGTAAAATCTGTAAGTAGGCTTGATTTTATTCTGGTATCACTAAGCATTTGGCACTTTATGATGGACTTCAGAGTATCTAACAGGGTTGAGAGTGACCATTTTCCCCTGGAACTGCACATTGAAGCACGTATGTTTAGTGACTCTATGCCCACTGAAGCTGCAGATGCTCCATGCGAATCTGTTCACGTTAACAATAATAGACGTGCCTTAAAATGGCCGCATCTACTATCAGATGGTACAATTCTTGCGGATGTTTATTCTCTCTTTGACTCAACCTTCAGCCCCATAGTTGGCACTCCCCTCCTATCTGAGAACTATGCACATTTTGTTGAATTGCACAAAACCTTCTTTGACCAACTCAAGACTCACATGTCCAAAATGCCAAAGAAGAATCAGCAAAATAAAAGGATGGGCTGCCATGGGAAGCTTTGGTTTAATCGCTCGTGTAAGATGGCCAAAAGGAGTCTTCTAACTGCAATAAAAGAGGGCTCCAAATTGGATGTCAAACTTGCAAGGGAAGAATACAAGCACGTCTTAAAGGATTCCAAAAAAGCATGGGAAGAGCTACTTTGGGCAGATATGTTGGCTGCTGCCAAATCAAACGACAATGTTGGCTTTTGGAGGTTGGTTGCTAATGGGGGGCATGCAGGAAGAGCAGTTAATGACACTTTCTTGGATGAACTAACATGGGTAAACCACTTCACATCCCTGTATAAACAATATGATAGTGCTGCTGCTGAGGACACTTGGTCACCTCCACCCCCTGAATGCCTTGATTTTACCTTGGAAGAAACTACGAAGGCAATAAACGACCTAAAAAGCAGCAAAGCCCCCGGTCCGGACAAAATACCTGGCGACCTTTACAAACATGCAATCGAAGTCTGGGCTCCTTATATCAATTATTTGTTTAATGTTTTATCTATTGATTGCTCCTTTCCTGAAAGCTGGCGTGCAGCAGAAGTTGTGCTAATTTTTAAAAAGGGTAGTAAATCTGATCCCTCTAATTATAGACCCATTAGCTTAATGGACACCCTGCAGAAACTCTATGCTAAACACTTATTATTTAGAATGAACGATTGGCTGGAGGAGTTAAATATATTTACTAAATTTCAGGCAGGCTTTAGGTCTAAGACCAGTACACTAGACCAGGTCTTCAGATTCTGTTGTATTTACTGGAAGTATGTACATATTAGGAAGGGTCATTTGTATGTAGCGTTTGTTGACCTTAGAGCTGCATTTGATCTTGTTCCTAGAAATTTGCTCTGGAGTTCCTTAAACAAAGCCGGGATGCCAGGGTGCCTGTTAAGACAGATAATTGAGTTACATGCTAGAAACTACGCCAACATTAGATGGGGACCAAATGGCGAACTGTCCCGCGATATTCCAATCGAGCGCGGAGTTCGTCAGGGGTGTGTCCTGGCCCCCACTCTATTTTCCATATTTGTTAATGATGTTCCTGGACATTTAAATACCTGTAACAACGATTCACCTCAGCTGAATGGAGAGAGAGTACCTGCGTTGCTCTTCGCAGATGATACCATCCTCATCTCCCAGACTAAGAGGGGCCTCCAGATACTCTTAAACTCATTCAGTGGTTACTGTGAAAAAAAGGGCCTGGAAATAAACACTAACAAAACTAAATGTATGGCATTAAACCCTAGCAGACCAGATAGAGGGACTTTAACTCTTAATGGACAAACTCTTGGGGTCGTTGATAACTTTTCTTACTTGGGGGTGGTAATTGACTCAAAGTTAACATGGAAGGCCCAACTTGAGAAGAGTAGGGTGGTATATGCTCAAAATGTAAAACCCATTATGAGTAAATTGAATGCCAGTGTAAGCAAGAGTGCAACACCTGCTCTTGAACTCTTCAAATTTAAAATCCAGTCTGCCACTCTATACGGGGCTGAAATATGGGGTCCCTGGGCCAGAGAGTGTTTCCAAGGATTGGATAATAAATTCATGAGATCTATTGTAAGAGTTCCTACTAGCACCCCCCTAATCCCCCTCCAATTTGACCTAAATTTTAAACGAACTGACCATTTTACAATTCTAAGACCCTTGATGTTCTGGATTAGAGTCTGGTCCACCCCAGAATTGTTGGACTATAGGAACTGTCTTCAAGAGGTATTAAACCTCGACACTTTTAATTCCATCCCATGGTATGGGCACATAAAAAAATGGTTTAGATTGCTGGGGTTGCATTCCTTTTGGGAACACCCGGAGAACCTGCCACCATCTGCAAAAACCATGGTGAAGAGAGTTTTTTGGTCCTATATGAATAACAAGGTTGTAAATGAGAGTAGAACTGGTACCTTAATCAATGAATTTTTATTGTTTAAAGTTGAACCTTGTTTTGAAACATTTCTGGACGAAATTGAGCCTTCTGTGGCTAAGACCCTTTACCTGAAATTCAGATATGGGACTCTCATGTTAACTTCTAACCTTGAACGATGGTCAAAGAAAAATGCTGAATGTACCACTGACAATAACAGAATGTGTCCTATGTGCTCTGCTTCCTGTTTGGAGAATGAAATTCACATGCTCTTTGTATGTAATGCTTACACAAAAGCACGGAAAAAATGGTTAAAACCTATGTGTGCTCTCCTAGGAACTAGAAGTTGTCATATTGCATATAGGATTGTCAAAACAAACTCTGATCAGTTCATCGTGCTCAGTATTAGCAGGTTTTTAACTTCCGTCTTTTTTATTCGAAAAAAATTGGGTCAAATGCTTTGAAAAATTATAATAGACTCTCCAAAGAGGTATACTCTGTGTGCATTTCTGCTGCTAAATTGAATTGTACTAAATGAAATATTTTTGGTGATCGTTTTTTAAGAAAAATCATATACATGTTTTTTATGAATTGCTAATTGAAATTCAAATTCTTTTAATTCGTGTATGTATATTCATGTGTCTTTTATGGCTATCTTTGCCGAAATAAAGATTTAAATAAAATAAAATAAATTTATTTTTCTAAACTGATGTGGTGTCCATTTGTAGTGTTTTTACTGTGTTACTGAGTCGTTATGTACAAATGCTTTACACATTGCCTCTGAGATAAGCCAGTCTGCTCGTGCCAAGCTACCAACGGGGTGACCAGGGGTTATCTAAGTGTGGGATCCCACTTACCCATTTCTAACACTGTGTCTTCCAAACAAGTGAATGAGCCCCATTTCTGTGCCTCCTTCTTGATAGTTGGCTTTGCTGTCATCTTCTCTATTTAAACTTTTGAGTGCCGGTGTTGCTCCACCCTCCTCAGCAGTTTTCTAATGTCTCCTTCCTTAGTGCTGGCTGGGTTTGATCTTCTGCTATGTTCTTCATCATTGAAATCTTCATTGTCCTCCTCTTAGAACTTCATTCAAGGGATCATGAGTCTCTCCACATTCTGATAGTCAGGATTCGCTCCTGTAATCCATGGAGGGGTTAGCAGGTCTGTCCTGTTCCATGTTGCAACTTTTCTAATGTTACTGTGGGGTGCTGTTGTCACTATCAGTATTGTATTTGAAGATGCCCCTACTATTAGGCCTTCTGTTGAAACCACAAGGGGCTTGGTGATCTTATAAATGGGAGTAAGAAGATCTTCTGTGCGAATAGCAGTAATTTGCTGTTTACTGCTCCCTTTGTTGTTTTGTGGGTGTTATAAGATGCAATCTCTGGCTATGAGGGTGCCAGGTGGGGATATGAGGGCAAGGAGATCCCCTCATGGCTTAGCTCATATTAAATATTTGCCACTTCATCCTAGAGATGGATGGCGGCATCTACCTTTGTGTTACTTTACTGGCTCTCTATTTCAAGCTTGCCTTGGTGTAACATACCTATGGACAGCCCTTTGAAATCTCTTAAATGAAGCATTTGAGGCCTCTACGCTCCGCGAGCTAACGCAGAGTTTGCAGCCTTGTTGCTAGTTAAATGATTGTGCAAGCCCTTAGAGGGTTTTTTCTTGGCCAACATGCAGCACATTTTTATTCAGAGAACTATTCATCATGAGATGGCCCTTTTCTGCATAGCCTTTCTTTTCTTTGACCAATCGTACCAAACAAAGAACTCTTTAGTAAGTTCAGTATAGAATGACAACACTCTTTTTGGGTCCAGGCAGTGGAGTCCCTCTTCTTCTTTCGAAGGGTTGAGGCGGAGCAAAGAAGGCAGGCAGAGTGATATTTTGACCTACATGAAAAGGTGTCACTACTTTCGAGAGAAAGGAGGCATGAGTTTTCAGAACCAGTTTGTCTAGGTAGAATGTTGTGTAGAGAGGGCGCACAGATAGTGCTGACAGTTCAGGACCATCCTGGCTATTTTATTGCTAGAAGAAAAGACGTTTTGATGGTGAATAAACAGAGTGGACAGTTGGGTAGAGGCTAGAAGAGTGCAGACATTAGAAAGTTCAAGACTAGATTGAGTTTCAGTTAGGCCATAATGAACAGTCTTGGAGGGAATAGGTGTTAGAGCCCCTTTAAAGAATTACCCACAACAGGTGATTTGAACACAGAAGGTTGGCCCCACAACCACAAGAAAGATGAACATTTGACAGTGCCCGAAGCAGAGCCCTGCTGGCCTGGAGAAAGAGTAAACAACAAAGAGGTCAAGATTCGTGGAGGTACACTATTTCACACTTCGGTACCAACGGCTTGAGTAAACCATCTTGGTGGAAGGATTCCTATCTGTCAGAATAACATTACAGACTTCAGAGGGAAGGTCAAAAGCTGTCAACTACTGCCACTCAATCTCCAAGCATTAAGGCAGAGGGTTGCAGGTTTGGGTGCAGCACCCGGCCCTGATGCTGAAACAGAAGAACCTCCCAAAGGGGCAGTTTGATCAAAAGATTGATGCTCATATGCAGGAGTTCAGGATACCAAACTCTCTGTGCCCAATCTGTAGATGCATGACTTAAGTCCATTAATTTCTGATCTTCTGAGAACTCTGGCCAAGAGTGGCATTGGTGGAAAGGTGTATAAGAGGCCGGAGCTCCACTCAAAATAAAAAGCGTCTCCAAGCTAGAGCTGCCTTGAAACCTCCAGCACGCAGAACTGCTAACATTTCGCATTCTCAGCGGTGACAAACAGATCTACCCAAGGTTCTCTGCAGTCTTGGAAGAGACCTTGCACTGTCTCTGGATGGAGAAGCCATAAGTGATGTGATAGGAATTGACAGCTGAGTTAGTTCACTTTGGCGTTCAAGGACACCACCAGGAATATGCTCTTACATTCCAGCCATGTCCAGAGACACATGGCCACCTAACACAAGATCCACAACCCTGTCACACCCTATTTGCTGCATTACCACATGGTGGTGGTGTTGTTTGTGAACACCTGCACCAGCCTTCCCTTGATCAAAAGAAGAAAATATATATTTTTATTAGGTTTTACAACATTTTTATTAGGTTTTACAATATAAACAACATTATTATTGGACAACTGTTGGCAAATGGTAATGGCGCCAGACAGAAAATACAGTCTGGTCTTACCAGGGTGCATATCAAACAACATCAGTGTGAGGCACATAACAGTACAGAGATGTGAGGTTTCTGAGGTTTCCTTTTGTACATGAATTTTAACAGCTGGACGGTGTTACAAGGATTGTAACTGGGGATGAAGAAAAGCTTTCAATGCCAAGCAGGTCACCCATAGCTCCAACAACCTGATGTGGAGCCTGGACTCCACCAGAGATCAGAGTTGTCTGATTTTCACCTTTCCCAAATTGCTGCCCTAGCCCTTGAATGATGCATCTGTCACTAGTGAGCTCGGGTTGGGGAAAGGAGATGGGTCGGCCGCTGAGCCAGTTGTTGTTCATTTGCCGCCTCTGCACTTTTTTGCAGTTCCCTTCAAGATCTGGACCAGGTCAGAGAGATTCCCCTGATGCTGTGCCCACTGGGACTTTAGGTCCCATTGCAGAGCCCCCATATGCCAACAAGCGTGAGTCACTAGCAGGATGGAGGAGGCCATGAGGCCCAACAGCCTCAGCTTGAGTCTCACCAAATCCAAGATAGAGGCACAAACTTTGGGATCATAGCCCAAATATTCTGGACATGCCATTCGGGAGGATTGGCCAGAAACGGTGCTGTGTCTAGAACATCTCAAGTGAAAGGGAACATTTGAGAGGAAGCCAACTGTGACTTCTGCACATTTATAGTGAACCCCAGCAAGTGAAAGAGGTTTGCTGTGGTCTGGAGGTGGGAGACAACCACCTGAGGCAAGACTGCCTTTAACAGTCAATCGTCAAGGTAGGGGAAGACTGGAACCTCCTGACTTTCACAGGTGTGCTGCGACCACCAGCATTACCTCAGTGAACACCCGAAGGGCGCTGGTAAGGCCAAAGGGGAGCATGGTGAACTGGTAATGCTTGTGGTCCACTATAAACCACAGGTAATACTTTTGGGCCAGCAGAACTCGAATGTGGAAGTAGGCTTCCAACAAGTCCAGCACAACCTTACAATCTCCAGGGTGGAAGGCAGACAGGCCCATAGGCAATGTGAGCATCTTGAACTTAAATTCTCCTTCTTCAGCAAAAAGTTGAGAGGGTGCAGGTCTAGAACAGGGTGAATGCCTCTATCTTTTTTAGGCACCAATAAGTAGTGGCAATAGTAACCACAACCTACTTCTGCTGCCTGCACTCTCTGTAAGGCTCCTTTTGCCAAGAGAGCCAGCACTTATTGATGGAGCAAGGAGAAATGGTCCTCCATCAGACAGTTGTGAGAAGGTGGGATGGGTGGTGGAGTTTCCAGAAAGGGGATGGGAAACCCCACTGGACGAATTAGAGTACCAACTTTTCAGATGTTACGGACTGCCAGTGGAGCAGAGAATGAGAAATCATACCTCCCACTGGATGCTCATGCTGGTATGAGGGCAAACTTTGAAGTCTGGGGCTGCTGGGGGGGCGTGCTGGCATGACCTTTGGATAGTGGTCCTATGTGATCTGTGAGAACCATGTCAGTGGCCACAAAAAGGCTGACAGACCTGTCTGTTGGCTTGTTTGCAGTTCAGGATTAAACATGGTTAGTAGCTTCTACTGCAGTTAAGGAAGGGACAAAAGGCAGACTGGCGGTTGGCGGGCTCCATGGATTGGCCCAAGACCTGACTGTAGCCCAGCTGTCTTTAAAGCACTAAGTCTGCCTTTTCACCAAAAAAACAAGATCTATCAAAGAGCATTTAAACAAGGAATGTCTAGACATTGAGGTCCACAACACCGGACCCCAATACCTCAACGAGAGAATCTCCTTCCACGTAACCAAGAGAAACCTCCGATCCGCCGACCTCAGCCTCGCTGAAACCTCGCGCATCCGCAGAGCCCATACAGGATGAAGAACCTTCTCCTACATCGCGGCCAAGACCTGGACCTAGCTTCCGATTGACATCAGACGGGCCCCCTCCCTGAACATCTGGAAGACACTCAAGACCTGGCTCTTTGACTGAGCGGAGCTGCCTACCCCCCCAGCGCCTTAAGACCCTTCAGGGGTGAGTAGCGCACTTACAATTCCCTGACTGATTGATTGATTGACATCCTCTGATCAGCCAGTGATTCTCTGACTGACATCAATGATGCAATCGCTCTGCATAGCGAATCAGTTCTGCCCAGCCCACATTCAATGGTAAACTTTGCTGAATCTCTCCAGTGGTATAACAAAACTTGAGGGGGCCCCCTGCAAAGTGCATGGAGGGTGCTCCCTAAGCTCTGGAACAAGTCAAGAGCTCTCCGGCCTGCCAGTGCACTGTGCCGCAGGGAGCCCCCTAGAACTCGGGGCCCCCGCACCGCGTGGGCTATTGTTACGCCACTGAATCTTGCCCGTCAGCCATAGCTTGGGTGAGTATAGGTTGGGCGTTCTCCGAGACCGTGGGCAACACCTGTTCAACCGAATCCCACACAGTATGGGTGTATTGGCCCAAAAGGCATGAGATGTTCACAGACCTCAGTGCAAGACTAGCACAAGATAACATTCCCTTGCCATAGATGTTTACCTGCCTGTGATAGGCACCACAGGTTTACAACCAGCTTTTTTATGGAACATCCCTAACACACCAGAAGATAAATCTGAAAAAATATCTTCGACAAAACGTTAATAAAAGGTATGTCAAAAATTGACTGGGGTAGCTCTCTCTGGGTCCTCATTGACTGGCATTGGAAGAAAAGAATGGATGCATCCACACTGAGGCGTCCAGCACAGATGACGCTGAAGCAGACCCGAACAATGCCACCTACCAGTGGGGGGTACTGCTCAAGAAATTCAAGATCCAGTCTGGTGCCTGGGTAAAATTCTAAGATTGAAATTTGTAGCTAGAAGTCTCTATCAAATAGATGCAAATCTTTGCATACCGAAGTGAACTCAAGGTGCAGGAGACCAATATGCTGGAATAAGCAATGAGCGGTATTGAGGTGAACAAAAATATTTTTAATCCCACACTAGAGGATCCAAATGTGTCCTAATGAGCTTCACTGACTTTTTCTCACTTGCACAGACTGTGTTAATGATTTAGGTGGGTGGTCCTGTGTGGGACGTGGGTTGTTAGAATCTTCACCAACAGTCTTCTGCTGTGTCTAAAGATCCAATTTCGATCCATCACAATTCTTTGCTACACAGTTACATCTGTATTGTGCAGGCAATCTGTATAGGATCTTAACAGGCGCAGGCTTTTATGTAACCTTAAGTAGGATTATGATTCATCACTAAGCCTTAGTACTCTCCTCATTTCAGCATGGTTGCTGAGTGTTAAACACACCACTGTTTAATGCTGCAGATGACAGGGACTAGTTTAAATAATGCTTGACTCTGGGACTGAAAGGTGGTGTACCTTCCTGGACATTTACATTCAGCACCAATTACTCTCCCAAGACTACTATCAATACCTTCTAGAAGGCTTGGGAGACATATTTCATTGGAAATTTGCATCTTACTAGATGGTGGGATTCTCAAAAATTAAAGGCCCCATTAGGATGTCGGGCAGTTTGCCATCGCCAAGCGGGCGGTGGAGATCCGGCCGACATCCTTTCCCGCCCGCCACCCGCGGCAGACGGAAAGACCGTCCGCCGCTTTTCCGCCCGGTCAAAGAGTTGACCGGGTGGAAAAGGGTTTCATATGTTGGTGGTGTCTGTTAGAAACGGCCATCCATATTAGGATGTGGGCGGGAACATGCTTTTCCGTGGCGGCAACGCATGCAGGAATGTCTTGTAGGGGCCCGTTGTGGGCCCCCATGGACTCCGGGTGGGGGGGGGGTTGCACATGGGGGGTAACTATGGTACCCTCCTGCACTTCACTGTACAACGTGGCAGGCACCACACAGTGACTGTCACGTTGTGCATTGAAGTGCGCAATGTTAAAAATGCGGGATGCGCCTGCCAGTGTGGCGGGCGCATCCTAAAGGCCCCCAGGAGACCGCCGCCCTTATAGTGGGCGGTCCTCTTTTAAGTCGGGATGGCGGGTGCAATCCTAATGGGGCCCTCAGTAGAGATCTGAAGAAGACCGAGAACACCCTTAATCTGAGTATAATTGTTCTGGAAAGGACAGACTCCCACTTAACGTTCAAGCTCAAAAGGCAGTGCATATTATTGTGGTGGTGGGGGGATCAAGTTCTAGTTTCTTTACCAGTGTGAAAGTATGTCCTGATTGCACTGTAGCTCACCTCGGATCAGTGTCTAACTATCGAGGGACAGAATATCGACTTACCAAAATATCGAGGCCAAAATATCGAGGGACAGAATATAGAATGCCTATCTACAAACAGGTAAGTACTAAAATATTGATTCCAAAATATAGAAAGTTAAAATATAGTTAACTAAAATATCAAATTTTGAAATATATTAAATATACTATAAAAGTAATTAAATAAAAAACACAATTAAATAAAACATAGTTAAAATAATGTAAAAAAGCTTAACATATAAAAATAATAAATTGATTTGTTTTTTTAATATACTCACTTAATAATATTATAAAATATATATTAATCTTAATGATAAAATATTTAGAACATTATAAAAATAGATTTACACATATATATATATATACATAATTTTTAAATATAAAAATAAATATTAGTTAATAATTAAAATAATTAAAGTAATAATGTTTATGTTAATTAATAATCAGTGCAACAGTATTGAAAGCATTGGATAGCCTAGGGGTAAATATTACTATTCCCACTCCAGAGAATGCAACAGTACGGAAAGCGTTGGATAGCGTTGGGGTAAAAATTACTTTTCCCACTCCAGTGAGTGCAACAGTAGGGAAAGCGATGGATAGTGTAGGGCTAAAAATTACTGTTCTCACTCCAGTGAGTGCAACAGGAGGGGAAGCATTGAATAGTGTAGGGGTAAGAATTACTATTCCCACTCCAGAGAGTGCAACAGTAGGGAAAGCGTTGGATAGCGTAGGGGTAAAAATTACTATTCCCACTCCAGAGAGTGCAACAGTAGGGAAAGCGTTGGAGAGCGGGAGGGTAAAAATTACTATTCCCACTCCATAGAGTGCAACAGTAGGGAAAGCGTTGGATATTGGGAGGGTAAAAATTACTATTCCCACTCCAGAGAGTGCAACAGTAGGGTAAGTGTTGGATAACGGGAGGGTAAAAACTACTATTCCCGCTCCAAAGAGTGCAACAGTAGGGAAAGGATTGGATAGTGTAGGGGTAACAATGACTATTCCCACTCTAGAGAGTGCAACAATAGGGAAAGCGTTGGATAGCGGGAGGGTAAAAATTACTATTCCCACTCCAGAGAGTGCAACAGTAGGGAAAGCGTTGAGGAGTTACAGGACGATCCAGAGGCGAAAGGTACTCAGGAGTACTTATGCAGAAGCACAAAGGGGGCTGAGGCCCAATTTCCCCTGGAGCTGTGCGATGGACCCTGGGGTGCGACGGCGCCCCGTTATCCTACGGGCGGTTGGTAACCTGGACAACCGGGGGTCGCTTGAACTCTCCGCCCCTTGTAGGGGGGGGTGAGCAAGAGGGTGGACCAATGGTTCACCGGATATGGGAGGGGCTATCCTCTCACCACAACCGCTAAGCACCGTCTGGCCAAGGCCGCGGGCTACTTGGCCTATCAGGTGACAAGCTGCGAGGGGCGGCTTGCCTTTGGATCATCTGTAAGATAACCCACCATGTTTTGGCATAAGGTATGCTAATAAACCTGCAGCTACTTTTCCCAACAATCGCCCTCACCTCCTTCACCCTCACCCTCCCTCCCCCTCACCCTCACACCCTCTCATCCTCACACCCTCACCCTCACACCGCCTCACCCTCACATCCCCACACCCACACCCTCACCCTCACAACCCCACACCCTCCCCCTCACTCTCCCTCACCCTCATACCCCTCACCCTCACACACCCACACCCTTGCACCCCTCACCCTCACACACACCCTCACCCTACACACCCTCCCCCTCACACCCCCTCACCCTCACTTTCCCTCACCCTCACACCCCTCACCCTCCCACACACTCACCCTCACACACCCTCCCACACACTGACCCTCACACACCCTCACACCCCCTTACCCTCACACCCCCTCATCCTCACAGCCCCTCACCCTCACACACCCTCACCCTCACACCCTCACACACCCTCACTCTCACACCCCTTCACCCTCACACCCCCTCACCCTCACACACCCACACCCTCACACACCCTAACACACCCTCACACACCCTCACTCACCCTCTTACCCTCACACCCCCTCACTCACCCTCACACCCCCTCACCCTCACCCCTATACCCTCACTCACCCTCATCCCCTCACTCTCACACACCCTCACCCTCACACCCTCACACACCCTGACCCTCACACCCCCTCACTCACACACCCTCACACCCCCTCACCCTCACACCCTCTCACCCTCACACACCCTCACACAGCCTCACCCTCACCCCCTAACCCTCACAACCCCTCACCCTCACTCACCCTCACACACCCTCACCAGCATAGCATAACAAAACATAGCATGGCACAACAAAACAAAGCATAGGATAGCAAAACAAAACATAGCATAACAAAACAAACCATAGCATAGTAAAACTCAACAAAGCATAGCATAGCATAACAAAACACAACAAAACATAGCATAACAAAACAAAGCATAGCATAACATAACATAACAAAGCATAACAAAACAAACCATAGCATAGTAAAACTCAACAAAGCATAGCATAGCATAACAAAACACAACAAAACATAGCATAACAAAACAAAGCATAGCATAACATAACATAACAAAGCATAGCATAACAAAACACAACAAAACATAGCAGAACAAAACATAGCATAACATAACATAAAACAAAGCATAGCATAACAAAACATAGCATACCAAAACATAGCAAAACACAACAAAACATAGCATAGCATAACAAAACACAACAAAACATAGCATACATAACAAAACATAGCATTGCAAAGCATAGCAAAACATAGCATAGCATAAAAAAACACAACAAAACAGCATAGCATAAGAAAACACAAAATAGCATAGCATAACAAAACAAAGCTTAGCATAGCATAACATAACATAGCATAACAAAGCATAGCATAGCATAGCATGACAAAACATAGCATAGCATAACAAAGCATTGCATAGCAACACACGACAAAATATAGCATAGCATAACAAAACAAAGCATAGGATAGCAAAACAAAACATAGCATAGCATAACAAAACAAAGCATAACATAACAAAACATAGCATAACAAAACACAACACATAGCATAACAAAACACAACAAAACATAGCATAGCTTAACAAAACACAACAAAACATAGCATAGCAAAAGAAAACATATAATAGCATAGCAAAACATAGCATACCAAACACAACAAAACATAGCATAGCATAACAAAACATAGCATAGCAAAAAAAGCACAGCATAATAAAACACAACAAAACATAGCATAACAAAACATAGCATAGCATAACAAAGCATAGCATAGCAAAACATAGCGTAGCATAACAAAACATAGCATAGCATAACAAAACACAGCATAGCATAACATAACAAATCAAAGCATAGGATAGCAAAACATAGCATAGTATAACAAAACAAAACATATTATAGCAAAACAAAACATAGCATAGCACACAGCATCACTCCGCACCACCACAGCATCACTCAGGGGCATTACAACAACACTATGTGCTACCACAGCATCACTGAACGCCACAGCATCACTCGTTCGCCATCACATCACTCAGCGCTACCACAGCATCAATCTGTGCAACCATTCAACAACACCTGGTTCAAATATGTTCTCTCAATGTTTCAAGCTTTATTACAAATGTAACAAAAAGATGTTAATATTTCACTTCTGTTCTTGGATTTTCGTCACAATGAAATACACTGAACATAATCTTCACAAAAGTTATTTACAAAACTTTAAGCTATTGACATTATAAATTACAATAACTTTTATTTAAGTATTAATTATTGAAAAAAAATTAAAAGCCATTGTTATTTGTAATATCAATACATGTAAGTCACGTAAATACAACACATATATCACAAATGCTATAGGTGTCACATTTGCGAAAGTTATAAATATTGGCATTGTAAATGACAAAGCTATTAATTTTGCAAATTTAAAAAACAAAACATAAATAAAAAATGTGTCATTTACAATACCAATAGCTCAAACTTTCCTAATGCGAGACCTATTGCATTGCAAATGCTTGTTTTAGGACTTGTGCCCATGAGGAGGGGGTGGTGGCAGGTGGAAGGTGGGGGTGAGTGGGGTCAGTCAGTATAATGATGTTTGCAAAATTTTTTTTTTTACTGTGCAGTTTTAGTTGCATGAGCAGCCGGGAGGGAATCGAATTACAGCAAACCATGGTGTAGTCTTGTAAGCAGGGTCGGTGGTGGTATAGTGGAAGAGTTGATGCCACTGGTCAGGGGAGCGGTGTCTGCACCCTGTTCGGATGTATGAGTAGACTGGAAGCAAGGAGCAGCGTTGGGCACCAATGCATCCCCTCTCTTCTTGTTTCGGGACCCAAGCGGGGTGCATTTAGAATTGCAAGAGTGTCTTAGACTCTCGCTTAAAAGGAGAGAGTTGTGATTGGCCCTGGGATCTTTATTTCCCCGTTGGGCCATCTCGTTCCTGTGGAAGTCAGAGTCTTGCAAGATCTCAGATTGGCTGCCAGCAACATGAGAATAATGTTGCTGCCAGCCATTACATGATACGGGGACTTAGCATACCAAACAAATACTCTCAGACACTTTAAACATGCCTATTTGAAAGTGGAATACTCTGCTAAAACTGCTTACATTGATTGAGGCTGAAAAGGAATGATTCCAAGTAAAATAAAGGGGCACGACAGTGCCGCTAAATTTAAATTTTTGTGGCGCTAAATTTCAATTTTTATGCCGCTAAATTAGCAAATCTATGCTGCAATATCCTGGGGGATCTGCTTATTGTTCCAAAGGTGTTGTAGGTTTTCATAGCATCCCCTGGTGGGCGTTTGGACATAGCTTTGGCTCCCTTAACTGGCTGCGAAGGCAGCATTTTTACGCTCATTTGCCCCTGAGACTACCTGGAAGCTGTTTAAAGAAATAGATAGTATACTTCTGTCAGTGATCAGAAATAATGAAATACATCAGGTAACCCTTGCTAAACTTGGAGCCACCTCGGAAAGAAGACTGATAGTCCCCACCTTTGAGTATTGTTACATGGCAGCACAATTGTAATGGGCAGCCCCATGTTTATTGGGAACACTCATTGGAAGATAAGTATGTACGAGCAAGACTCCTGGAAAAAAAGACTAACACAATTATTCATTAGACCTAAGTCACTGCACGAACAGTTAAACTTTCTAAAACTTCACAACATAACGATATTGGATAAGTTGGTTCCAGACAACAATCTCTAAAGCATTATATGCCTCAAACATACTAATTCAGGGACTCACAGGGTTTAGTAAAAAGGAGTGGACACATATACTACAAATATGGATAGAGGCAGGAGTTACTACAGTGAGTAAATTATGCAGAAATAATATCCTTAAGGCATTCTAGGAATTGACATTAGAATATCATATTCCTGAGGGCCAGTTCTTTAACTATGGAAGGCTGTGGTCCACCTACATGCCATACGGGAATTTAGTATATTCAGAGATGGTTACGGCATGGGAAAAGTGGGAAAACTGCCCAAGGCCTCCACCTTCTAAGGGTCTCCTGGGAAAGTGAATTTTATCTCTATTTAACCTCTGTTTACCTTATTTCTCTATCTAAACCTCTCTCCCCCTCTGCCTACGTCTACCTATGACCCTATCTCTCTACTCTGTGTCATTATAAGGATTTTTGGAGTCCAGAGCAAGACAAATTTCTACTTTTTTGTTTGACGGTGTTAAAGTTTAACATACAATTGAGTAATGTTTGCCATCACGCTGGCATGAATTAGCAGGAAATGGGTAATACAATTTAAAACTGATGGGGGGGATGGGCTCCCAAATATGTCTTGCACAAGGCTCACAAAATTCTTAAGATGACACTGAGTACATTAGAAACTGAAACAAATATAGTCCTACAAACATTATCAGAGGTGGGAAATAGCACGTAAGAGAAAGCATCAAGAAATGGCAAATTTAAACTTTTAAAGCATAATGTGTTACACTGAACATGTAGAATTTCCTAGCGGATTAGCAGGTTTTCCCCAAGATTGTCTAATGCACATCCGCTAGCTGTGGAGAAAGGAAAGCTGAATTTTACCACACGATGTGGATATGCTCCTTTATAAAAGGACATTGAGGGACGGTACTGGAAATCATTTAGGATGCTACAGATTGAGAGTGATCAATTTAACCCCAATGACATGTTTATTGGGTCATAAATCAACTCTTATGTCGTAGAATTAAAAAGTTAAATGTCTACACTAAATGAATTCATTTAGGATTAATATTGACCAAACGATGTGTAGCACAAACATGGAACTCTACCAGAGGCTCTGATATAAGACGATAGCCAAGAGAGTTGCTCTATTTGGCCGAGGTTGAACGCCTGGTAGCACAAATGGAACATTAAGAGGAAGAGAAACACCAAGGGCCTGAGATACATTAGTAGACTCCTTGAAACAGAAAGATAATATTGATCAACCTGGATAAATAGATTGATGACACAGAAGTCACAGCAGGTAATAAAACACTCTACACGTTATGTAGCACAGGAACATAGATTAACAGATACATAGGCAAAGCAATAGCCTCATCTAGATATTACATGCCTGAGATGAGGGCCTATATAGAACTTGGTAGATGATAATAGAGTGACTGCTGTGACCCTAGGGCTAATGAGATGATATTTATGTTGAGTATTTATAACCCGGAATTGATGGTAATGCCCTTAGAAGTTCAACATGACACAACAATTGTTTTATATCAATACCAAATCACACAGAGGGTCCGATTTAGAACTTGGCTGATGGGTACTCCATCACAAGTGTGACTGATACCCTGTCCACCTAATTTCGAGTTCATTATATCCTTATGAACTTGTAATAAGGTGGACACATATCCATCTCGTTTTAGACAGGGTACCTGTTCGCCAAATTCTATTGCAGGACATAACTCTTTACTAGGAACGAGTGACTAGGTGGGTAATGGCCTCGTTATTAAGATGGTGAGTTAAGAGCTATAATAGGATCCAACACACTTTCAAAAGGATCAACAATATGGAAGGAAATATTTAACAAAATGCCTATATTAAAAGTTGCAAGATAATTGTAAAACAACACAATATGTAACGAAATATCAATACAAAAATAATACAAAAATATACGTGTATTAAAAACGCTGGCTGAGAAAGCAGCTTCAATTTCTTTCTGGTGGAGCTGCCCCCTCCCTGTAGACCAGCTGCTTCTAATCTGACAATAATAAGCGAGTTGTAATACACGAAAATTCTATGGAAATTTTTGTTTGAATTAAACAAGACCAAGTTATTCTCGGAGTAATAATAAAATCACACACGATGCCTGACTCTGGTATATCAAAATGTATTCCTTTCTGTGGTTTAGTGCATTTTCCTTATTGAAATTCTTACAACTTGGCTATGTTTGGCTGGCTTGTCAAAAACAGTAAAAAACAATAACAGAAGTGAAGAGACACCGGGAACTATCAATGTACCCTCAAGATACTGAACAGATTATATAATTAGCCAATATCGAACAGCCACTGCTCTGTGCGTTTTAGGAAGTAGGGTGGCGAACGTGCAGGGTGCAGGCAGAGTCCCTACAACCACAGCAGTTGTATTGGCTATGAGGATGCATGGTCGCAGGAATGGTACCAGGGCATAGCTTTAAGTGGGGGGGTCTGTGGGGGTCTGAGCACCCCAGTTTTTTGGGGGGGGGCCTCGAAACAAGTCTCTAGGGGGCTCTATTTTTGGGCCTCAAAGGTCAATGGTAGAGTGACCAGACGTCCCCGTTTTTGTTGGTGTTTCGGGTGAGCATGCACGAGCACTGCTTAATCAAGTCAAGGTAATCCTCTCCCAGTACCCCTGGCATCCCCACACCAGCTCGATCAGAGGCGCAACTACAGTGCCCACGACTCCTTGGTAATGTCCTTTCATCGCACCATTGTGTCGATCAATGGTAACTCAAGTGGGATCATTCAGCAGCTTAAACCACTTCGTGTGAGAAACTGCCTACATTTTGATATCTCTTCTTTACTTCTGATCATGGGAAACTTGCTTGTAAAAGTCCAGTCAAACAAAGGTTAGACGTAAAATAATACAAACGTGTTTGCACAGAAGGAAATTTTATGTGACCGCATCATAACAAGGATGTGAAGGCTCTATTTTGCAAGTGTGAGAACAGGAGGCTGATTTTGTGCGCTGCAACGTTGGCCTGCTTTGCATCTTCCAGTTGTTTGGAACACCACAAGCCTCTTGGCGTGTTTACCACCAGTGTTAAAGCAAGAGAGGGGCCTATTCAGTGTCCTGGCGACAAGCACCCACTGGCATACCCACGGGCGACAAAGGGGCGGAGGGAGCATTTGCACTGTTGAACAAAACGCCTGTGGGCACAGTAGTAGAAAGTGTGGAGATGCAGGGGCTCTAAGAAGGGGTGAAAAAATGACAAAGAATCATTAACATGCAAATGGTCTTTGAAAGACTAGTGAAGTACTCAGGTGCGGCTGTGTGTGAGCCTGGGAAGCTGTCTCAGCCTGGGCTGCGACACAGAGGGGGCGAGGGGAGGGGCTCTGAGGAGACCTAGAGCTGACGGCTTGTCAGAGCAGGGTGTACTGCTACACTAGTTATCTTTATTAAGACACGCCCCTACTTGGATAGGTCACACCCCTTTGAGGTTTGACACGCCCCTTTTTAGCACCCCCCCCAGGTTTTTTCCCCCACTTAAAGCCCTGTACCAGGGGCATAACACAGGGCCCTGCGGCGCAGGGGGTAAACCACCCTCCATGGGGATCCTTGGGGGGGGGGCCTCATTCAGCATAAGTCCTATGAATATCCATGAATCTCAGAGGCTCCCCCCCACCCCCACCCTACCACATTCTTTATTTGAGCCCCATTGTTTTACGCCAAGCCACTGTACGGTACCGTATGCCTCATGAAATATTGCCATCGATACTTACTGCCTCCAATGACAGCCCTCGGCTCCCAAACCTCCTGAAGATGTTGGGGTCTCAGTCTCACTTTGTGGCCCTTCCACTTTTCTCTGGAGACACACCGATGAACGGGACCGAGAGAGTGCACTGGCCTGCAGCATGTGCGCACCAGTCAGCTGCCTCGCTATGCCTAGCAGATTATGTTTGCATAGACTGGCATTTGGTCAGGCCGCCTAGTCACCCTCCCATATTTAAAGTCTTCGATGTGAAATATGATTGGGCATAGGTTTCAGGGTCTACAGAAATGGTGGCTCAGGGTGCTGCCTTGCGAGGTAGGCCATGGCTTATTTAATTCTGACCTTACCTAAGATTATAATAGCATTGAAACATGGTCTAAGTTTTAAGTTCACTCACAATTTACTGACACAGAGAGGCCCTTGCTGTCTTTGAATGTAAGGCAAGATAAAGTACTTAATGACATCTTAACAGGAGCCTGAATCCACATTTTCACTTGTAGCCAGCCTAATGAATTTATAAAGACGCTCCATTGTTATCAATGGAAACCCAATCTCTTAATGACAGCTAGTGCTGTCTGAGCCCACGAGGCTCACATATCGGTCATGTTTTCACTTGGGAAAAACAATATAAAAACCTTATCAACTGAAAAAACACTATATACGTTTTGTACAGTATTAAACCTAGTATGTTTGATAAACAGTCAAATCTCTAAATTAGAACACTTTAGATGGAGATGGTGGGGATACGTACACAGTCACCGAATTTTGAAATGTTTCATATCCTTCTGTAAGGGCTGACTTAGATGGGGGCATGTTGATTCACAATTCTCTGACTTTCATGCCAGCACGTAGAGCAAAGGATATCATTGACTGTCTACTTCAAAAAGACTGCCAACGTCATGGGGGTGCCTGGTGAGAATAACAATCTAAGATATTGAATATTTTGAAATCAATGCAATCGATTTAATTGAGGAAAGCAACAAGGTCAGCTAGTGAGTGTCAAAAAAAGATTAAAAAATTAAAGATTAGGGCGGGAATATAGAAGATTTAATGAAGGGGAAAGAACCAGGTTTGTGTGACATCACTAACACTGATGTATATTTAATGAGGAAAAATGTTGAGAGGGGAATTTTATAGCCCTGAATGAATCACAAAGGCTTGGTTGGAATTCTTTGCAGATTTCCTTGAAGCAAAGGGGGAACAGACGTCTCCCGGACGCGCATTTTATGTGCTTGTTAAATGTGTACACACCCAATTTACAGAGCCATTGCTGCTGGCAGGTTCATTTTAAACGTGTAAGTATCTTGGCTTGCAACTGCAAAGAAACCATGAGGGGAGGATTTGCACTCAAACAATGTTTTACCCATGTATGATATTATTCCTGTATTTATTATTCCGGTGAGTAGATCTCCTACCAGAGCAAAGAGAGGTTGTTTCAGGGTAGGGTTGTCATGGAAAGTTTGGGAACACCTGCTAACTCTCCTGTTAATGCATATTCACAAACCTCTCTGTAGGAGAGTAGGATCTGCTTACTATGGTAATCCTCACTTTTTGCTGATGTTTCACTGTTTTCCGATTTTAGTCTGGTCTGGGCCCTGCTATCCAGGACCCCAGGCTAGCTGCTTCTGCTCTAAAATGATTGCATGTACTTTAGATATACTCCAGTTTGGTTACTGGGGTACCCTTGTGAGTCCCTAGTATATGGTACACCAGGTACTAAGGGCATAGGTACCCCAGAGGCCTACCAGGGGCTGCAGCATGTATTATGCCAACCCTGGGAAGCCTTCCAAAATGACACCACAGGACTGTTACTGCCGCCTGGGTAAGGTGGTGCGTGCACCCCTTACTAAGATATAGGTTACCTCTATCTACCTTATATCACTGCACACAGAAACCTATCAGTCACCCCTATGGCAGGCCTTATCAATCCTGAAGGCAGGGTGCTTGGTTTTGTGTGAGAGGGTGCCCATGTATGAGCAGGACCCGTCTGCAGCTTTCGAAAACTATTCTCTGAGGCTGTTCTGTGATGCAGCCAGACCATATACTCTTAAGTGCATTATAACCTCGTGGTGAATGCTAACTTTGCAATGGCTCCATGGAAACATGTCGTGTTTGGTGTCAAACACTTTGTAATCCACCGCCCCTCCCCACCAGTCCTGGCAAAGGAGGTAGAATTCCACCCTTCTAGAGGGAGAGACATGTGCACACTGGTCTAACCGGTAATAGTTTAAAAGAGCCCTGGCATCACAAAATGGATGCTACAGCCACACACACAAGTCTGGCATTCTGCTGCTGACTGAAACTCCAGCAGGGGAGGCCTGGACAATAGGTTTCCTGTTACAGGGAGGTGTAACCACCTCGCAGACTGGCTTTTGTGTATTACGGCTGGGTGGGTGCACTCTGAGAGTGCTTTGAAGTCAGCACTGGGGGCACATTTGGTGTCCCTGTGCATAGCCCAGTTCAAACCGGTTGCAGGGGCTACCAGCCCCTGCTCTGGCATGAAAATGGACAAAGGAAATGGGTGTAGCCACCCCTCTTTCCAAACCCTCCCATAGGTGGGTCCCCAGAGTATGACCAATCCCTTTCTTTAGTACAAGTAAGGAACCCCTGGCAACAGGACTTTAGATTACACCTGGACGAAACTCTGACACTGAATCCTGGAACTTCGACGCTCTACTAAAGACTTGAGGATGAAAGAATCTCTCTTGGGGTCAAGGAGTGACTCCCCTGCCTAAGCAGGCACCAATGAAGCATTTGCCAGTCTGCATCTCCGAAGCTCCAGCCGGACTCCGAAGTAATTGCAGCCCAGGAAGAGGATTTCCAGACTTCTCAGAGGCCGACCCGAGTCTCCAGCAAAGCTGAGACCCCCAGACCTCACGAGTGACGTGGAACCAGAATTCCTGGACAGGGTGCACATTTGCTAGTGCATTGACTTCCCGATCTTTCCTGAAGTTGTGCTTTGGGTTACTTGTAGCCCAAGCCCCAAGCACCATCTGCACTAAAGACTGTGGGCCTACACTCCACGAGTGTTCCGTGAGCCCGCTTCTTGCATTTCCGCTTGAGGCTCCTTCGCGATCCCTGGTCCGTTGACTGGTGGGTCCCACGAAGGCCATTCTGATTTTCCTTGGGCTTCCCTGGTTGCTCCAGACGTGCCCTGACTTCCTACCAAGTGGTGAGTCCCTCGGACCTTGCTGGTCCACACTGAAGCATTTCTTTGCTTCCTACGTGGATTGGTGTTGCCAGGGCTTGTTGGGTCCAATCTGGAAACCGACACCGCTGCACTCGACATCCTTTGTGGGACAGCTCGATTCCAGAACCTAGTCATCGTCGACGCCTACTGGTTCTCGTGGCTCAAGAGTCAAACTTCACCTTCTTCACCTGAATTAGCCCGACATCGGTGGGCATCCGCCTATCGTGCCCTGGTCACTGGCTAGTGACCCAGACTCTGTCCCCTCTGCGTTCAGGTTCTTCTTATCTTCGGTCCAGGCTTGGATCACACCGGACACTTTCCTCTACGACGGCAGCAGCACTTTGCAGCAGATCGCCATTGAATACGACAACGAAACCCGACTCCAAAAGACACCTATGCACTTGTGTTCCCTGGGTGAGGTAACTGGAGTACTCCAGTGCTCCCGTGGGTGTTGGCCCTAGAACCCCTTAAGTCTAAAGGGGTTTGCTCAAAGTCCTCCTCTAAGTGTTCTTCATCTTTAAATTTCCAATCGCGACTTTCCCCATAGAAGTTAATGGTGATTCACGGCTGTATTCTCACACTGCACGCGTCCCCTGTGGGTCCCCTGTGTCAGATAGCACCTAAATCACTCTCAGGGGGGCCACATAAGTAACGATAGCGCTCAACTGCAAAATAGCGCTTTATCAGGACCTGTGCTCATCGGCACAACACTAAATCATGCGGACCATTACATTAGTGCAGCACTGTTTGCATCGCAGATGACATCATGGGTACACACGTTTTGTAGATACAACACTGCACTGTTTCACTTAAATATAATATATTGCTGTATAAACCAACTGTGTGTGTAACTCTCAAAAGGTTACAATTTGTAGGCTGCGCAGCGCATGAAAATAATGTAGCGCCAGCTGGCAATATTCTCATAGTGCGTGCTTGCAAATGGTGACCAATAATTATTCCTAACTCCCCAACTAAGTTCTCATTTGCACAATCAGCCCCAGCCGTGTGTGCACCTGAACATGCTCAGCTCTCCTCCTGTGCGGACGTGTCTTGCTCAGTCACTCGTTAAATGGCATTTCAAAGTTTTATTCTTAATCCCGGTTAAACATTTCAGCCGGCAGAGGAGCGTGACGTGTTGGATTCTTGGTAGCTTTGACCTACGCTGGGCACTATATCCATGACATTTATGCAGCTAATGATCCTATCACACGCTACACTCTAGCATTGTCTTTGCGTGAATGGATTTTTCACTTAACCTTGGCCATGCTGGTGTTTTAGGAATTCACGGGGGAAAGATAATGCTGTGACAGTGGAGGGCCTGCGGGGGCGCCGTGGTCAATCGCGGCCGGCAGGCAGGTGGGGGAAGAGGGGGTGGAAATGGGGTCGTCTCGGGGAGGTATGTGGGAGGCGGAAGGGATTTGTTTAATTAAAAAACGAAAACATATATATAAAATAATGTAAAACTTAACTTACCATCCTGCGCCTCATCTTCAGGGTGGGTCCACACGTCCTGCCTTTTCCAAATCGTCATCAGCCAGGAAAGGCAGCTTCCCTCCCTCCCGTTCGCCAATCACAATGCTACAATGGCAGCGTTGTAATTGGTGAGGCGCAGTGCAGCGCGCCCCACCTGGGTCATTTTCTCTATGTATGCTGCTGCATGGAGCAGCATACATAGAGAAAAAGGGAGAGTGGGCGATCCGGCTCGAGGGCAGGGGGGGGGAGTGGCTTGCCCACTGTTGTACATACTGACTGTTTGGTCGGCCCTGGCGAGTGGCTTGCCCACTGTTGTACATACTGACTGTTTGGTCGGCCCCAGGCCCGACCAAACAGTCAGTATCCAAAACAGTGGGCAAGCCACTCCCCCCTGCCCTTGAGCAGGACCGACCACCCTCAACCAGGCACTTCTGCTTTCTCGCCATGCAAGAAGGCAGAAACATAAAATGGTAGTTATTAACATTTATGTTTCTGCCTTCTCGCACTGCGAAAAAGCCCCCACACCCCTATTGGGGAGCCGCCACTGCTGTGTGATATTAAGTTTACTGTATGTACTTTTGCCTCTAGCCTCACAAAGAGACTAGTGGGATGTGTTTAGAATAAATACATATATTATATATATATATATATATATACCTGGTGTGATTCTCCTTTTATTTGGTCATTCACTAGATTATAGACTGGTAAAACAAGCTCTTTACATTCCTCCAAGACTTATCCTGAAGGCTACTCTCCACAGCTACCACTAGGATAGCTTTCTATAAAGGTTGTCTTTAACCTACCATCAATAAGGGTCGATTGGACTGGTGCAAGATGCCAACTAAAATAGTGGACAGCATATGCCAGGCCAACTTCTCACACTCTCCATGACTAATTCCCTTTTCTGAAATTGTCTGATCTATTCTCATGTCAAAGGTGGGAGTAAAATAACTTTACAGGGTGGTATTGGACTGGCAATGCCATAAAAGGGGAAAATATTTTCCCAATGGTAAAAACTGCAACGGCGTTTTCGCATGCGCAGCCACAGATGTGGAAACCTGCAACTGTCATCGTTTGTGAGAGAATTCTTGGAAATCTTTGTGAATTTGTAAAACTCATACATCTACACCCACACCATGTATTAACCATGGGAGTGAAGATTTCTGAATTATTTTATGAATATGGCCCTCAGGTAGCAAAAAAATAGAACTTTCAGCAGGGCTTGTTTAAGCATTACGTACTACGATGTGAACACAATTTGTTGACCCTGAGGCCCCCACACCACTTCTACACCTCACCTTGTGTGGCATACAGGTGGAGAGGGGCCCACTTGGTGACTATGCTCTATCCAACTTCCTTCGCAAAGGAGTCTTTCCTAACAATGGATTTAATGGTTTTATTGTTTGGTTGGGCCAGAGTGGGCAATTTGCAGAGCATTAATAAGTTTGTTCTGAATAATTCTAACGAAATGGCACTTGATACTGAACTGTGGTCAAACAATCATCTTTTCCAAGATGTATAGATATGGCATAAAACAACTTCAGCAGTCTGTCAGAGTTTATTTAATGTTTAAAGTTCCCTGGAGACATAACTTTTTTTTAACTTGTATTTATTGGCATTCGCAATATTAACAGTACAGCGACAGCATTGGGAGGTGGGGGTGGGGGAGCAGGGACTAGCAGAAGGCCTGGGACGGGGAAGACAGGAGGGGGAGCAATCAGGGAACCTGCCACGGTTACGTAATCTAAACCAAAAAGGCATGTACAATAAGCTGCTCTTAATGTTAAAAACAACAGCATTACACATGGCACAACCCCGGATGGAAGAGGCTCGGAATATCCCGGGGTCGGGAGTGCAGTGGCATGAACTGCCAGAATGTAGACAATTGTTCTAGGCTATGTGCAACATCATTCAGCCATACTTTGGAAGAAAGGACGGGCTTCTTGCCCCCGTGTATTGCTACCCTCCGCTTGGCCAGCAAAAGAAGCATAGCAGTGGGGCAGTGATAAGCGCTGGGTTTGTCTTTGACATACCCCAAGGCGTGAAGGAAGGCGGGTGTACAGTGATCGTGTGGCTGGTGGCAAAGAACACTATCAAGAGAGATGTAACCCCCGGGCACTGCCAGGCTAGGTGGATAAAGGAAGTAGTGGGAAAGGTGCACAGCAGAATGCATAGAAGGGAGCCAACTCCATTTTTAAAAGCTGCAGTGGGGTGCGATATTAACGGTGTAAGAATTTAAAATGGATGAGGCAGAGTCTATAGTTGAGGGAGAGCAGCTCCAGTTGACCACAGCAGAATGCTCAATGTGCGTCCGATAGATCCGGAGAGATGTCTTCCTCCCAAGACACTCGTGCCCTCTGGGATACAACTGGAGAGGAGTATTGCATAGTATTGTAAAGGTGACTTATCAGTTTGCGGGGAGACGGTGAAGTGAGGACGTGCTCGAGAGCCGAATGGGTTGGTGGCATGGAAGGGAAGGTATCATGCATGGAGCTACAGGTGGCTTGCAGTTGGTAATATAAAAGGGTATCAAGGAAGGTAGAGGGTGGCGAGTACAAGGCCTCAAACAATGGGAAGAACTGGTCATCAGGGTAGAGATCCGAGAATAGCCTGATGCCCCATTTGCTCGCACAAGCTATAGCGCTCTTGTCTGAGAGTTGGGGGAGCATAGGGTTGTTGGCCAGGGGGATAGTGGGTCCCTAAAGAACTGTCATCCATGCTGTCTTCCACAAGCCCTTCCACTCCCAGCACACACATTCAACAGTACTGATTTTAGCCTTAGAAGCTTTGTATGGTAGAAACAATACAGTTTGTAGGGGCAATGGAGCTGCTCGATCTGTTTCAACTGCCGTATGGGGCAGAAACGGGGTAGGATAAAGCCAGTAGTGAAGGAACTGGGCCTCCCCATAGCCAGTGGTTGGGTGAGGAGCTCCCAGGAGACCTGCAGCTGTCTACCCGCCCATGTCAGAGTCACCAATTTGGATTGTAAGCACTTAGGGAACCTGAGACGCGAGATGGAAGGGGACATTTAGAAATAGGTTAAGGAATTTAGGAAGGATGACCATCTTTGCAATTGTGATATGGCCAGCTAGTGAAAGCAGTAACTGGGACCATGTGGGCATTCTGTTCTCCAGCCAGGACATAGCGCGACCATAGTTCAAAGTCGAGGAGTTTGGCTATATAGCTGGACACTTAGAAAAGATCACCTTGGCAAGGTGGATCAAAAGTCACAGGCACATGTACTACAAATAATTACTTAAAGTGACCACATATATATCTCAAACACATGACATATATCTGATATATTTCTTTTATTTTCTTTTTTTGTTTTTTATTTTATTTGATAACAATGATCACTTGTTTTTAAAACATTTCCTACAGACAGCCAATAGGGAGAGGCTCATGCCCCCTCCCACTGGAGGGTGGCATAATAGGGAGTGTAGCCACCCCAAGGAAGGGACCCATTGGTCACAACCTGCAAACCCCTTTTAACGCCCCTAAATCTAGAATTTAGTTGCAACCCTGAACGTTGCCTCCTCAAATTCGAGAAAGAAAGAAGGATCGAAGAGCCGTGCTGACCCAGGAAGAAGAAGACACCAACTGCTTTGGCCCCAGCCCTACTGCCCTGTCCCGTCTATGAGCTGCCTATAGCAAGAACCCAGGCGAGTTAAGCAGCCAGCAACCCCCAGAGCCCAGGGGACTAGCCCTGCAACCATCTTACAGAATCTGTCTCCCGTGAGCACCGGATTTTCTCAAAGCAAGACTCACCCACAGAATCCAGATTCAGATGAATCTGTGATTCTGCACTGGACGCCCCCGGCCTGAGTTTTAGTGGCTCAACACCACAAGGCGGTCTCCCCAGCCATCCTGACCTGGGATCTGGTGATCCCGACCTCCCTCAAGCTTCGAGCCGATGCCTGCAGCCTGAACCTGAAGGGTCCCCCCAACCAAAGCTGGTAAGAAGACCCAATGCTAAAAGACACCCCTGCACCCGATGCCCCACAGCCTTGGGTGCCCCAACCAGTGTCTATGCATCCCCCAAGAATTCAACTTACCTCTCCAGCCGGTGGTCGCCTTCAGGAAGTCTCCCTGCCCTAGGCAACTTTGCCGAACCGAAGGTTCCCATAGGAAAGCACAGGGTCCCCGACTTTTTCTTGGCACACTGCAACCGGCAGCCCCTGTGCCACTGGTGGGGCCGCTCCTGTGCTGATTGTTGGCCCCTGCAGTGCTGACCTTAACCCCAGGAGCTTTACTCCCAAAACCGAATGGTCTGCTCGTAAGCAGTCCCTAACTGAAGGCCCCTGCTAACATTGGGCCCCTGCACTAGGCACCCAGATGCCCCAGTGCCGCTGGGGGTGCAACTCGAGTGCCAACTTAGACCTTGGTCCTAACCCCCGAAACTCGCTCTGTTATAAGATTATGGGCCTAAAATGCTCTAAGTATTGAACTGGCCAAGAAAAGTCTGACTTACGTTGTATTGTGAGAGCCTTAGGTGTGGTATCTAGGCATACCACCCCCAGAAATCAATGTAATCTGAAAGTAATCAAAAAGTATTGTAAAAGGAATGACTGCGTAATATAACCTGCTTTTTAAACCCATACCAAACTGTAAAAATTGCAAATCCATTCCCAAGTGCATGTCTATGTCAAGGTTTAAAATTTTAAGTAAATGTTACCTCCCTGTACCAAGTCCTGCTTCGTTCTAGAAATAAAATACGAGTATACCTTTTTTATACTTACCCAATTGGTCTGGATTCTCTTTGAGTGTGTATAATCAGTCCTTGAGTGAGTGAATACAATAAATGCTTAACACACCCTCTGAATAAGTGTATCTGCTCGCCCACACTACCACAAAGATAGCTGTTAGTACTTACCTAATTTAGCCTCTGCTATACCTCTGGGGACTCCCTGGACTCTCTGCACACTATACCTTACTTTGGTATAGTATATACAGAGCCAGCTTCCTATACCAGGCAACCTGGCACAGCAGGCAGCAAACTCCACCCGGGTTCAACCCTCGCAGTGATGGTATTTTGCCTTTTTACATCCCGGCCTGCCCCTGAAAGGAGTGAGAACCCAGAATAATGGGAGCTAATATGTGTAGTATGAGATGGGGATGGCAGCACATTCCCTGCAGAATGCACAGCTAAAATGTGGTTAATGCCTCCTGAAAAAAGTACACGTATCCTGCAGATTGTGCTCCCAAGGACGATATGGAGGAGTAAGTGTAGAGCAGTAGGATTATTCACCTTATGCTATGTATATAGCAAAATTCCATGTATAATTGAGAGTAATTGTGTAAATCTCTGAAAAATTTAAAATTCAAGTAGTTTGGTGGTGAAATGTTATGATGTGTAGATTTACCACTTTTTCAAAATTTTCTGCAAATCCACCTTCCAACAAGCTCCTGATGGATTGCATCGAAATAGTCTGAGCTTCCCTGCGACATTAATGGATCAGTTCACAAAAGACTTCCCACCCGCTAGAGGCCAGCCCTTTGCTTATGACCATTTACAATATTTAGCTCCCTCCTTCTCACTTTAATATCTGTTCCAATTATTCATAAAATGTACACCATGGGCAAAAACATCTTGTGGCAACTGAATAAAAGATTTTATTATTCCCAAAACAATGGGACAAATTGTATCAACCTCACAAGTATGGAAGGATAAGTTATCTTTGCCGGGATTTGACAGTGTGACCAACAAGTCTCACTCAGCAGGTCCTCAAACCATTGAACTTTCTTACCAGACGAAGGTGGGAAGACCAGTTAACCCCTTCCATGCTCATGACGGAACGGTTCCGTCATGAGCGTCGGTTGGCCTGTGCTTATGACGGAACCGTTCCGTCATGGTTCCATAGGCCCAATGGAACGTTCAGCACTGCAGCAAAATTTGCGCAGCACAGAAGGGGTTAAAAACAGGGGCACTATCCTGTTTACGTCCTTTATTTTAACCCTCCTTATTGGCCGACTCCTGAACATATTTGTGGCTAAAGGCACAGGTAGAGAACCTTACTAAACAGGCTGTGAAGAGGGTTGGATCTGTAAACAGGAATATGAGATTCTTACCCAGACTACTGAAAAAATGCCCTCTATATAGATACTACCCAAGATCCATAAAAATCTGGAGAATCCCCCGGTAGACCAATTATATCAGCTTGCGGTTCAATTTTGGAACCGCTGGCTAAATATGTTTGGACGTTTTTAAAACCTTTTGTAATAAAAACAAAGGCCTACATAAGGGACTCAATGGATTTAATTACTGAGACAGAAAACTTGCCCTTTGATGCGGAAAAACAGATGTATCGTTCAATATTGAAGCATTATACACCAATATTCCACAAGATGAAGCTTTGATCGTCCTGAAAGACACTCGCAACAGAGACAACAGCCCCATCCTGTACCCACAGATTTTGTTACTGCATTGCCACACTTTGTTTAAAGAATAATTTCTTTATGTTTAAAGAAACTTTGTTTCAGCAAATAAAATCGTAAATAGCCAATCTGGTGATGGATTTGTTTGAACAGAAATGGACATATAGCCATGCATAGCCATGACAACCCTATTCAGGACACATAGGGAAATTGTTCCGTTATATAGACGAAATCATGATGGTGTGGGATGGTGATGATGAAACCTTACAACTTTTCCATACCTGGTTGAATTCTAGAACACCAGACCTCAACTTCACTATATCATGGAGTAAAGAAAGGTTGAATTTTCTAGATGTTTGAATTATCAACAACGGGGGCTTATTGGAAGTAAGTGTATACACTAAGCCGACAGATAGAAACACTCTGCTACATTTAACCAGTGGCCACCGAGGAGCTTGAAGGAAAATCTGCGCTATGGGCAGTTTCTTCTTATCCGTAGAAATTGTACCAACAAACAGGACTATTTTGATAATGCAGAAACATTAAAGACCAAATTAGTTGAATGTGGGTATCCCTCCAAATTGATTAGGAATGCGCTCAAGAGAGCATGGTTTATACCAAGAGAGAACCTTCTGAGTCCTAAAAAACGCCCACAGGCTAATCCTCTTACCTGTGTGCTGACATAACCCGAATGCGAACAAAGTTAAAAAGATAATACAAAGAAACTGGAGACTCATAAGATATCCCGCAGCTGATGTTCGCTTTTCAGAAAAGTCACAAGATTCGCCAACAAATAGTAAGAGCAATAAGACCAGGGGAAATTAAGAAAGACCTTGAGAGCATGCTCAGCCTCCCTCCTGTGGTGGGATGTTTTAGATGCCACAAATGTGCTGCAAGTCAAATGACAATGGACTCTAAAACCATCAGGATCAATGGTAAAGAACATCATCAAAAGATCTTTTTGAAATGTAATTCAAAGAATGCTGTCTATTGTCTGAAGTACCCGTGTGAACTGTTCTACAAAAGACAGACTACGAAGGCTGTAAAAACTTGCATGAATGTCTGACATAATATCGACAGACAAAATATCTACATACAAAAATATCGATACATAAATATCGAAATCAAAAATATCAGAGTTATATCTTTATGAAGGTAAGTACAAAAATATCGACAAAAAAATATCGTAGTACAAAAATATCGAAATTAAAAATATCGTTTTTTTAATGTATTAATAATAATGTAAAAATAATTAAAAAATACATATAATTTTACAAATATTAAATAAAAACATTAAAACATATTTAAACAATAATAAGTAATACATATACATTTAAAATAAATTATAATGTCTACATATAAATTAATATATATACTTACCCCACATATTGCAATAGTAGGAAAAGCGTTTGATAGCGTAGGGGTTTAAATTACTCTTTCCACTCCAGAGGGTGCAACAGTAGGGAAAGCGTTGGATAGCATAGGGCTTTAAATTACTATTCCCACTCCAGAGGGTGCAACAGTAGGGAAAGCGTTGGATAGCGTAGGGGTTTAAATTACTATTCCCACTCCAAAGGGTGCAACAGTAATGAAAGCGTTGGATAGCGTAGGGGTTTAAATTACTATTCCCACTCCAGAGGGTGCAACAGTAGGGAAAGCGTTGGATAGCGTAGGGGTAAAACTTACTATTCCCACTCCAGAGGGTGCAACAGTGGGGAAAGTGTTGGATAGCGTAGGGGTAAAAATTACTATTCCTACTCCAGAGGGTGCAACAGTAGGGAAAATGTTGGATAGCGTAGGGTTAAAAATTACTATTCCCACTCCAGAGGTTGCAACAGTAGGGAAAGCGTTGGATAGCATAGGGGTAAAAATTACTATTCCCACTCCAGAGGGTGCAACAGTAGGGAAAGGGTTGGATAGCGTAGGGGTAAAAATTTCTATTCCCACTCCAGAGAGTGCAACAGTAGGGAAAGCTTTGGATAACGTAGGGGTTTAAATTACTATTCCCACTCCAGAGGGTGCAACAGTAGGGAAAGCGTTGGATAGCGTAGGGGTAAAAATTACTATTCCCACTCCAGAGGGTGCAACAGTAGGGAAAACATTGGATATCTTAGGGGTAAAAATTACTATTCCCACTCCAGAGGGTGCAACAGTAGGGAAAACGTTGGATAGCGTAGGGGTTAAAATTACTATTCCCACTCCAGAGGGTGCAACAGTAGGGAAAGTGTTGGATAGCGTAGGGGTTAAAATTACTATTCCCACTCCAGAGGGTGCAACAGTAGGGAAAGCGTTGGATAGCGTAGGGGTTTAATTTACTATTCCCACTCCAGAGGGTGCAACAGTAGGGAAAGCGTTGTATAGCGTAGGGGTTAAAATTACTATTCCCACTCCACAGGGTGCAACTGTAGATAAAGCATTGGATAGCATGGGGGTAAAAATTACTTCACACACTACTCCCCTTTAACACACAACACAGTACACATACAAAAAACACAATTAATATAAATATCAATTCATCAACTAATAACAACTAATATTATTAAATTGATGTAATTTTAATTGAACTAATTAACACATATTAATGACCAATTAATTAACAATAAATACCAATAAAGAAATACAATCTCTTTAATTATTTACATTTAATTATATGACACCCTATTACCCTATAAACACACAACCCACTACACATAAAAAAATCATATCATTTAATCACTTAATAATTATTAATTACCAATTAATTATTAATTAACAATAACAAAAAATTTAATATATTAGCACATCAACTCTAACTAATTTAATTAAATAATTAATAATCTTTTATTACTAATTATTTATTAATTAACAATAACAAAAAATTACTTTTATTACCAAATTAACTCTATTGTAAATAACTAATTACCAATTAACTACTAATTACCAATAACAAAATATTCAATATATTTGCACAATAACTCTAATTAATGTAATTAACTAATTAATATTAATTAATTACCAATTAAATATTAATTAACAATAACAATAAATTAAATATATTACCACATTAACTCTAATTAATTTAATTAACTAATTAATATTAATTATTTACCAATGTATTATTATTTAAAAATATTTAAATAAATATATAAATTAATTAATTATTATTAAATTACTTTCCACCCTATTCCCCTATAAACCCACAACCCGCTCTGATACTAAAACGCAAAATGTAAAGTAAATTACTAAATTTCAAACATACATTTAATAACATATTTAACAAACATATAAACAACATAATAAAATACATAACAGTAAACATAATTTCGGTATTAGTAAATTTCGATATTAGTAACATAAAAACGATATTCTGTCTGTCGATATTTTGGACATCGACATTCTATACCACCGAAATTTAAACTTCGATATTACTGTATATCGATATTTAAATTTCGATATTTTGTCTGCCTACCAACTTGCATCCTCCAACATATATCGCGAATAATATGCAGATTCCAGGATGCACCTATAGTTCAGCACTATGTAGAGAAAGACCATTATGAGAACAAGATACAATGGTCTGTGTTGTTGGTAGTGACTAATGCCAGTGGAACCAATCTACAGACTAAGCTAGATAGACTGGAAGCACGAATGATCGAAAAGTATCGGACAGCAACACAGTGGCTGATCGGACATGATGGAATGGGAGCCTTGGTGTGACTTAAATAAACTGGTATTTTGTCTCGTAATCTGAGTGAGGATGCTTAAACATAGAGATCTCCCCTGGTGGTTTCTGGAGGAGAATTCTCTACTGGATATCAACACTGAGTGTGCTGTATCTCCGGTATATGTGGGTCGCTCACTATGCATTTGACTTATCTCTAGTTTTGTTTTCTTGTGACCTCTTCAGCTGATAATGGTTTTGATTGTCGGTATGACATTACCTCCATTCTTTTGTTTTATAATACTTGGTGAGTGTGAAGGTGCACTGGATGTAGGACATGCTTAAGGGTTTGCAGTTCTTAGCTGTAGGGCATTTTGGTTCTGTCGGTATGAAGCAGAATGTGGTAATATACCTTTGCCGACTGATCCCATGCTCGTAATACCTGTTCTGGGTTCACCCGCGCAGGGGGCTGGAATGAGGTAGACTCGTTTTCTATTAGACTGTTTGGTTGGGAAAGTACTTAGGGTTGGTCCCAGCCCTTTGAGTACGTGTGTTTTTTTTATACTTTTAGAAAATGTGGTTTTCTTGAACTCTGCCTGGAGCAGGTCCGTTTGAACTGTATGCTCGAATGATAAAGTTGAGCCCGTTTGAATGCTTTTAGACTTTCTTTAGTTTTTTGGAGATATTTCCTCATTATTTGCTCATGCAGGAGCTTCTGTCTTTATTGTTACTCCCTTGGTCTTGGGAGATAGAGGCGGGATCCGTACAAACGTAGTTAAACCAGTGCTTTAAATGGGCCGGTACTCACCGGTACTGAGTACCGGCACTTCCAAATTTCCGAGTCGTCAGTACCGGCACTTTTTTTTCAGTCAGGGAGAGTACCGGTACCCTGGTTGATGGCATTGGAGGCTAAGGTTTGGTATCGCCTCCAATGCGGGACAAATGCCGCTCTGCGTTTGGATCTCTCAGTCGCACGGAGCCCCTGAAAGAGACTTTTACAGAGACGCTGTTAACGCTCAGTAGTGCTCTTTAGAATTCTCCACACTGTAGGGGTTGGGGAGGCCTTGCTTAATGCCGTGATTCACAGGACAGGGTCAAGGCAGACCCTGCACTGTTGATTAGGTGTTAAACAACCATTATATAAGAAAGTGTTTTAGCACCCACACCCCCTCCCCTCTGCCCCCTGTTAGGTGTGTGAAATAGCCTGGCCTCGGGCTGCTGGTGAGTAATCCGGTACATCTTTCCCAAAGCCGGTTTTCTTCGGTTTGTTTTTTCCAGCACAGGAGCTGCTTTCCTTTGTGTGGCTGCATTTACATGTCAACAGCGACGGATCCATGGGTGTGAAAGTAGCCCTGCAGGGAACGCTGCAACACTCGAGAAATGACCTCAGGTGACAACCCGAGATAACATAGAAGGAAGGGGGAGGGAGGATTGTAAAAAAAGTGAGGTGACAGCTTAAGTTAGAATTGCCACTTTTTCCATATAATGCCAGATATTCGTTTAGTTTTGAAATGGGTGCTTAGGAATTGTATTTTAATACACATTCAAATCTGCTGTATTTCTTGAAGGAATTGGTTTAGTTATTGATGAACCGCATGCCTCAAAATCAGTTTGAAACGCTCACCCTGCAGAATTTACAGGGCGTGGGGGAGCGTGCACACAGTCTCTCTCTCTCTTCCTCCCTCTCTCTCTCTCTCTCTCTCTCTCTCTCTCTCTTTCTTTCTTTCTTTCTCTCTCTTCCTTCTCTCTCTCTTTCTCTCTACTTCTTCTCTCTCTCTCCTTCTCTCTCTCCTCCTCTCTTTCCTTCTCTCTCTCCTCTCTCTCTCTTTCTCTCTCCTTCTCCTCCTCTCTCTCTCTCTCTCCTTCTCTCTCTCTCTCTTTCTCTCTCTCTCTTTCGCTTTCGCTTTCCTTCTCTCTCCTCTTTCTCTCTCTCCTCTCTCTCTCTCCTTCTCTCTCTCCTTCTCCCTCTCCTTCTCACTCTCTCTCTCTCCTCTCTCTATCTTTCCTCTCTCTCTTGCTTTCATTCTCTCTCTCCTTCCCTCTCTCTCTCTCCTCTCTCTCTCTCCTCTCTCTCTCTCTCTCTCCTCTCTCTCTCTCCTCTCTCTCTCCTCTCTCCTCTCTCTCTTTCCTTCTCTCTCTCTCTCCTTCTCTCTCTCTCTCTTTCTCTCTCCTTCTCCTTCTCTGTCTCTCTCCTTCTCTCTCTCCTCTCTCTCTCCTCTCTCTCTCCTCTCTCTCTCCTCTCTCCTCTCTCTCCTCTCTCTCCTCCCTCTCTCTCCTCTCTCTCTCTCCTCTCTCTCTCTCTCCCTCCTCTCTCTCTCCTCTCTCTCTCTTTCCTTCTCTCTCTCTCCTCTCTCTCTCTCTTTCTCTCTCTTTCTCTCTCCTCTCTCTCTCTCCTTCTCTGTCTCTCTCCTTCTCTCTCTCCTTCTCTCTCTCCTCTCTCTCTCCTCTCTCTCTCTCTCTCTCTCTTTCTCTCTCGCTCTTTCTTTCTCTCTCTCGCTCTCTTTTGCTTTCCTTCTCTCTCTCTTTCTCTCACCTTCTCCTCTCTCTCTCTCCTGCTCTCTCTCTCCTCCTCTCTCTCTCTCCCCCTTCTCTCTCTCTCTCTCTCTCCTTCTCTCTCTCCTTCTCCCTCTCCTTCTCCTTCTCCCTCTCTCTCTCCTTCTCTCTCTCTCCTCTCTCTCTCTTTCGCTTTCATTCTCTCTCTCGCTCCTTCCCTCTCTCTCTCTCTCCTCTCTCTCTCTCCTTCTCTCTCTCTCTTTCCTTCTCTCTCTCTCTCTCCTTCTCTATCTCTCCTTCTCTGTCTCTCTCCTTCTCTCTCTCTCTCCTTCTCTCTCTCCTCGCTCTCCTTCTCTCTCTCCTTCTCTCTCTCTCTCTCTCTCTCTCTCTCTCTCTCTCTCGCTCTTTCTCTCTCTCTCGCGCTCTCTTGCTTTCCTTCTCTCTCTCACTCTTTCTCTCACCTTCTCTCTCTCTCCTGCTCTCTCCTCCTCTCTCTCTCTCCTTCTCACTCTCTCTCCTTCTCTCTCTCTCTCCTCTCTCTCTCTCCTTCTCTCTCTCTCCTTCTCCTTCTCTCTCTCTCCTTCTCTCTCTCCTTCTCTCTCTCTCTTTCTCTCTCTCTCCTTCTCTCTCTCTCCTCTCTCACCTTCTCTCTCTCACCTTCGCTCTCTCCCACCTTCTCTCTCTCACCTTCTCCTTCTCCCTCTCCTCTCTCTCTCTCTTTCTTCCTTCTTCTCCCCTCTCTCTCTCTCTCCTTCTCTGTCTCTCTCCTCTCTCTCTCCTTCTCTCTCTCTCGCTTTTTCTCTCTATCTCTCTCGCTCTCTTTTGCTTTCCTTCTCTCTTTCTCACCTTTTCCTTCTCTCTCTCTCCTTCTCTCTCTCCTCCTCTCTCCTCTCTCTCTCTCTCCTTCTCACTCTCTCTCCTTCTCACTCTCTCTCCTTCTCTCTCTCCCTCCTTCTCTCTCTCTCTACTTCTCTCTCTCTCTCTCCCTCTCCCTCTTTCTCTCCCTCTCTCTGTCTCTCCTTTTCTCCTCTCTCCTTCTCCTCTCTCCTTCTCACTCTCTCCTTCTCTCTCTCTCCTTCTCTCTCTCTCCCCCTCTCTCTCTCCCTCTCCCTCTTTCTCTCCCTCTCTCTCTCTCTCCTTCTCCTCTCTCCTTCTCCTCTCTCCTCTCTCCTCTCTCCTTCTCCTCTCTCCTTCTCTCTCTCTCCTTCTCCTCTCTCCTTCTCTCTCTCTCCTTCTCTCTCTCTCCTTCTCTCTCTCTCCTTCTCTCTCTCTCCTTCTCCTCTCTCCTTCTCTCTCTCTCCTTCTCTCTCTCTCCTTGGAAATCGTTTTGTACTGCTTTTATTTACTGGAAAAAATATTTACAAATTACAGGCCTCAACATTAAGATTGCTCTATCAACACAAACAATGAAATACAGGACAACAAATTACAGGCCAGGTGGCAAATTTAGGGTATGGGTACATCTTGGAGGGGAGAAGAGGAGGCAAGTGGGGGAAAAACAGTGACAAAATGTAAGAGACTTGTGGAGAAAGTAAGTGAGAGGTGGCAGTAAGAGGGGCAGATCCAGGGAGAGAAGGTTAGAGGCTGGGTAGAAATGAGAGGTTAATCATGAAAGGAGATTAGAACCAGAAGGAGATAGGAAGAGCCTGGCCTTAGGGCAAAGGGATGAAGCAGTCCTTTAAATGGGCCGCTACTCTTAGGTACTGAGTACTGGCACTTCTTATTTTTATCACTGTCAATGCCGACCCTTCGCCATTTTGTAGGAGAGTACCGGTACTTATAAAAGGTGCTCATTGGCTGCTAGTGCTGGTAAGCACTAGGATGTCAAAGAAGAAGCTGTCTCTGACAGCCAAAGCGCTTCTGTAGTCCTTAGCTCAGCCGCTTTTCTGTACCTCTGCTTATTTCTTTGTGTGTATGCACACTTGAGGATATATAGCATTGTCTCAAACAACAACAAATAACGGTATGACATTAAGAAGTTGCAAATATTACAAAACAAGGACATTTTTAACATATTATCCTGTTTGCCTTTCACTTTGTGTAATGATTTAAACTGTTTTGTTAACATAAATGCATTTCTGTTGTGTTTTGACATGTGCTGCAACCTGTATAGAAGTCAATGTGTATCATCATATCTTGACCCTAGCCACGCCCATAGCCCCGCCCACTTGCCACACCTCTAGGTCATTTAAATGAGTACCTGCACTTATTTTTTCCCATTTAAAGCACTGAGTTAAACGTGTGCGTCTTGCCTGGTACATGCGTCAGGGACAGCGGGGAGATCTCCCAGCTGCTTTGGGAAACGAAACGGTATTTTCACCCAGAGCGGTTCGTGTGTCTTGGTAGTAGCAGAAGAGACCACGTTTTGATCTTGCTAAGGTGAGAATTGAACTTTGCACTCGGTGGGGGAGGGGCTGGGTCCTCGTTGGAACTTTACGGTGATTCTTTTTACATTCTAGAACACTCGGCATAAATAATGGGGCTTTTTTGGTCTTTGTTCCTTCCCTTGTAGAACGTAAAGTGTCTGAGTGACATGTTCACTCTTGAGTCTTGGATTGGCTTTCCGCCCTAAAGGTTATTTGGATCTCCAAGGGGCCTGTAATGTTGGGCCTTAGGCCCGCATTATGGTGGTGTAAAGAGACACGGACATCGGGATAGCTGGTTAGTTAATGGCCCGAGCACGTGCGCTCTGACCTCTTTATTGACTGGGTCACATGACTCGTGACACCAGTGGTGGGTGGGTGTATAGTGTAGGGTTACAGAACAGAACAACTAGAACGTGTCCAGCAGGACACTACATTTCTCCCCAACTTCATAAAAGTTGAGACAAAACAAAAGTCCAAACCTGTGGAAGGAAAACATAAAAATATGCAATCTCCTAACTTTAGAAGGAGTCTCTTCAGCTGCTTGCTAGATGACGACGGTGGAAACTTTCAGCTGAAACGTTCGTTCTCTTGGGCTCAACGTCCTGATCCTCGGTGGGCGTGCTCTTCTGGACATGCGCCATGGCAGTATGTTCTTCAGTCCCTTGAGAATTTGCTTTTGGGGTGATGCTGAATAGGACGACCAGATGGTGGACTTGATGGAGGTTGTCTTATACTGGTCCGTCGGGTTTCTTCACTGTAGGCAGCTTGGTTTCATATTGCAAAGGAGGGAGAGGTTGAAAGGTACCCCTCTCACTGGGACGCCCCTCTCGCAGGTATTCTCCTGCCACGAGATGTCCCGGAGGCCCTCTTCTTCAGGTTTATGCTGGGCAGGGTGTTCTCTGCAGCGTTGCTCCAACTCCACAAGCCGGTGTGAATGGAGGAGGCGATGAGATTACTACCATGCATTCGTAGCTCCGCCTGGAGGGTGGTTGTTGACTCTTTCCTTTGAGCACAAGTTCCCCTTCTTCCTGAGACGTGCAGGGTAGACGGCGACTGATCCATCTCTCGTGTCGGGACCCTCTGCCACTGGTGTCCTTGAGGCCTTTGCCCCTTGGATATCCATGGGCTGGTGTGGAGTGGTCAGTTTTCCTTCTGCCAGACGTCTGAGCGCTCTCCGCATCCAGGCTTCCGCTCAATCCCAAAGGTGGGTGTTGCCAATAGTCCAGCCTGTTCTTTCCTGCAGTCGACGGGTTGTCAGAGGACTTGTAGGTAGAGGCCTGTTCCTCGCCAAGTGCTACCGATGTTCCCTTTGACTTGTAAGCCCTTGTATTCGATGTTGTGGCGCATGTCACCTCCTCTTCTGGTCGGTGTGCAGACTTGTCACACCTCTCCTCACCTTTCTGGGTGTTGTTGTTCTTGATGGCGTCGTGCCACATGACTCCTTTCTTCTTCTCTTTCCTTCATGGCGTCGTGCCCTTCTCCTCTGTTTTCCTTTTCGCGACGTGGTCTGGTCACCTCGCTGCTCTTGTCCTCTTGACCAGGCTTCTCCGAGCGGCGTGCACTCGGCGGAGTTTCCTCTGGTCTTGTCCTGGCTCTCGGACACTGTCTTCTTTTCCACTCTGTGACTGGACCAGTCGCCGCGACCTTCTCCTGTTAATGGTTATACTTCTGGTTCTTGAGTATGTCGAAGTTCATTGGTCCCTGTTCGTGGACCACGTCTTACTTGAACTTCTCGGACCTCTTGCCGGTCCGCACTGCCGGTCTCTGGCAGTGGTGTTGTTTGGCGCAGGTGCTGATGGCTGGGGTGATGGTGGTTGCCAGCCATGTGGAGACTCGGGATGACAGGTGTTGGTGACTTGCTGGGAGTGTTGGATGTCCGGTGAGATTTGGCAGCCATGTGCCTCCGCTTTGCTGATGTTGACCTTAGGTGGTGGCTTGACACCTAGAGTGTACCGTTCCTCTCTTGCCTGTTGTAGGGCCACTGCTGACTCCATCTTGAGGCGGTGAGAGGGCGGGCACTCAGTGCTGTTCTTCGCCCATGGCATCTGCGGACAGGAGCAGAGATGCCGATTGACTCAGACTGCCGACGCTCGGGGATGGACGGTCGCCTGGGGAAGCGTTGGGATGAGACATGGACTGCGCTTGCTGCGGCTTATGTTTGGTTCATCAGTGGGGCTGTATCCTGGGACGTCGGACCGCCTTGGTGGCTGTCTGGCGTGTCAGGGTGTGCTTCTTGGCTGGCTATGAGTCCTCGGTCTTCTCCCTTTGTTGGCTTGTTCAGCCCCCCTGTGCTCATCCGGTCTTCGAGGTGACAGGGCTAGTCACTTGGTGAGGTGCTCCTTGCTTGCTGGGCGACGTGACGACCGGTCTTGTGTTGCTGTTCGTAGGAGCACATGGTGCTGTGACAGCCTGCCACGTGGGGTGTGGGACTCCTCTCTTACCGATCTTGGGTCGTGGCCGACTCCGTCTTAAGGCAGTATGAGGGAGGACCACTTGGGTGGTCTTCGGCCTACTGTAGGGCTTCGCTGTGGGGGTGGAGACGTGTGTGCTCTCCGACCTGCGTTCAGCAGTGATTCTGTGTGGAGTGGTTTCCTGGGTGCTGACTGCGCAGTCAGGTCCACAGGCGCAACCTCCTGCGCGCTTCTGGCTTTGCGTGGTCTTGCGTCTTCATGCCGTCCGTGATCCCTGGGATCGTCACTTGATTCCGTTGCAGTGCTTCTGCATTGGCGCGCTTCTGTCTGCGCTCTTCATGTGCTTCGCTGTGTCTGGAGGGTTGCGTCACTGCTCCTGTGACTTTCGCTGGTGTTTCCGTATGGGGTTCCAGGCTTTGGTGTCCGTGTTGGTGCTTCAGGAGGGTTGCGTCACCACTCCGTTGACCTTTTCTTTCTGTGTGCTGATGGCTGTGCTTCTTGCTTTTCTTGGGCCCACTTGTTGCGCGTACTCCTAAGTGTTCTGTGGGGAGTTGCTTCACTCCTGGCGCGTTCCTCGCGTTTCTGGCGGGTTCGTGCACCGTCCCTCTTTGTCCTTAAGGGCTTGATGGCGACTTGGCGCCATCCGGGCATGTTTCATGCATTCCTGGTGCGTTGCTGCACAATGTTGTGCTGTTCTCAGATTTCTTAAATGGTCTGTGATGCCTTATGTCACTGTGCAGTGACCGTGGTAATTGCAGTCATCAGTCTGCGTTGCTGCAGGCTTGCTTTAGGTTGAGGTTATGTTCTGTGATTGGCTTGCATAATGCTTGTTTGCTGCTTCCTCCTCTTCACTTTTTTACAACCAGCCACTAGATGGCAGCATTGTATGGTTTTGTTGGCAGTTCATGCCGTTGTGTGCTTTCCTGGAGCTTTCCTCAGCTCCTTCTGATGAAGCTGCTGGTGCTGGGCTGTGTGCTGCGTGGGAGCAGGTGGTGCTGTGGCTACTCTGGCTACACTGGTGTGCTGGGACAGGCCTCGAGGATGCCTGGTAAGTACTTTTACTTTGTTTGTACATCTGGGGGAGGGCAGGAGGGCACAGGCACTTCCTTTGTGATGCTAGGCAGGGAGGTGGGGCATCTCTGTGAACAAGTTCCTCCTTGTGGGGTGGGCACCCACGTTAGGGACAGTCAGCACTATCACGCTGTACAGGGCCTTCACTGCTGATCAGGCGGCAGCGCTGGCTGCACACACACTGTAGGGGAGGTGGGGGAAACTGGAGCTGGCGTCTGGGCCTCTTTTCCCCGCACTTGACGATCACACCTTGCGCATGCTGCGAGGCACTCCTGCCCCTTGTCTGCCAGTGCATACCGAGGTTTCGCCTGCACACCAGGGCCCCGCTTGCTTTCCTGTTGGCCGCTCTGATCAGCTTCAGCCAGGGTGCTGCTGTTTCGCCCCACCCTCACAATGTTCCTGCTGTGCGGCGGGGAAAGGTGGTGTTAGTGCTGTCCTCGGCAGCACTATTGTCCTGCCGCCGTGTCCTCACTCTGTCCCCTTCCTTGTCGGGCACCTGCACGGGTGGGCTCCGCTTGCCGTATCCGTGCCCAGCAGCACTCTGCACGCTGCAGGCACTCCTTCACCCCGCCGCCGCAGCTCTACGGCTCACATGCTGCGGGCGGGGAATCAGTGCAGCTTAGACCAGGGCAGCGAGGTGGGCTCCCTCTTGTGCACTGCACCTGAGGCAGTCCCCGCAGTCTGCTCCTCTCCTTCGTTACTCTCCCTGCCCGCAGCTTCCTAGCTCACACGCTGCGCAGGGGTGGGGGAGTCGGTGGTGCTGCTGGAGTCGCCGGCTCACCTCATGTCCCACGGGCGTCACAGGCGATGCGGGTGGGCTCCGCTGACCTTCTTGCACTCGGGGCACTTTGCGCAGCGGCTCACCTTCAGCCACAGGTCCTTCACCTTCCACGCGGGTGGGCTCCGTGGAGGTCGCCTCACAGTTGGGGCCGTCGCGGCCGACGCGGGTGGGCTCCGGTCGGTCCGCTTACACACGGGGTCAGTTGCGGCCGGTACAGGTGGGCTCCGGCCGGTCCGCTCTCTCGGGTGGGGTCGCCGGGTTGCGGCCACCACGGGTGGGCCCCGCATGGTCAGCACTTTCTCTCCTCCAACGCACTCCTCGCAGGGGGCAGGTCGTTGGAGCGCATGAGGTGCGGGGTAGGCTCCTGGTCATCTCGACATCTGCGCATAGGCCCGACGCACGGCACACACCCCGCGGGCCTCTCGGCGGCCGGCGCCGATCGTTCTAGGGGGTGCCCTCAGGCAGGCAGCATTCTCCCCCCCATTTCTATAGGCTGTCGCATGCCGGGGCACATCCACCTCGTCGCCAGTGTAATGTTGGGCCTTAGGCCCGCATTATGATGGTGTAAAGAAACACGGACATTGGGATAGCTGGTTAGTTAATGGCCCGAGCACGTGCGCTCTGACCTCTTTATTGACTGGGTCACATGACTCGTGACACCAGTGGTGGGTGGGTGTATAGTGTAGGGTTACAGAACAGAACAACTAGAACGTGTCCAGCAGGACACTACAGGGCCTTCATCTTGATATACGTAAGTTGCTCCAGTAGAATATGGTTAGATAGGGCGCTTGGGTAATCACAATGTACGTTTGGACTAGTTACTTACAGCATGGCTTGTGCTTTCTTCAGCAGGTACAGATGCATCCGCCCTAGTACCTGCCAAGCTTGCCCTTTCTCTATCCCAAGTAGGTTGATTCGGAGGTGTGTCCCTCGGGTATTGGGCCGGTTGTGCATGGGGAGTTTCACTTACACTGTATTGACACGAAGCATGATTTTCACAGAGAATAGTTGTGGCTGGCTTTGGAGCTGTTTCACTATCCTTAGGTCCACGTTGTGTTTTATGGATGTACTGTCACCCCGACTTCATTAAAAATCTTTTTAACCACAATAGGTCTTCTCTGATGGTCACTCTACGTGGGAGTCTATTTCCCGGCATGAGCATGTGCCTATGCATGGGTATGACATGACAGCTTGTTCATAATGTGAACAAAGTGTATAGTTTTTGATTGTGTTAAATTGAAGTGAAGGTCATCTGTCTTGTGTTGAATTGAGATACCCTTGTCCTGAGGAGGCCTGACTCTGTGGGCCGAAACGCTTCGACATGTGAAGAGGAGGAGTCCGTCTATTTGAATTATGTTTGCTTGAATATTGTGCTGCACACTATAGAAATGATTGAATAGAGAAGTGGTATCTCTCTGTTTAGGTGGTGTGAGAAAAGGACTACCTCCCCTTGGATTGCTGGGATTTTGTTTTTTGTGCAACCAGGTCTAAATGGATGGGTACTACAAAAAAGAGTTTGAACAACTCATGATTGTGACTGTGTTTGTTTTTGTATATGTAAAGTTATACGCTTTATGTAAGATTGATAATTGTACAGATAACTATATCTAAAATAAAAAAGATATGTTGAAAGAATTCAGGATGCCCTTGTGAGTTTATAAATTGTTGACCAGTTATACGTGGGGATGTGTCGCCCCTGCACAAGACTGTTGGTCTTGTGGCTATATTTATTTATACATATTTATTCCTGGACATCATTACCTTGTTATTTTATTTATCAACAAGTCTCACTCAGCAGGTCCTCAAACAATTACCTTCTAACCAGACAAAGAGGGGAAGACCAGTTACAAACAGGGGACACCTGTTTGTGTCCTATATTTTAACCCTCTTTATTGGCCGACTCCTGAACATATTTGCTCCAAGTACCACAGTGTTAGAGTAGTATGCCGACGATCTGAATGATTCGACCGTGATCATGCCTGTTTGTCCATTATTCTGCTAGTTGGGTGCATAGTAATTTTATATCTTCAGTGCTGAAGTTGTAAAAGAATAAGTGCTGGGGCCTATCATTTTTTTCTTACAAGCCTGCAGATGATGCTGTTGAATGTTGGAGGTGCAGAATGTCCAGCAGTATTCTTGATTACCTCATCGTCCCTCTCGCCGTCCTGAATCATATACAGGCAGATGCATCAAAGAAAATACCGGGAGCAAACGGGCAGATTCTCAGAATCTGGCCGTTTTCTCCCGGTATTTTTGCATTTGGGATGCATCATCCCAAATGCAGAAATCGCAATTTAAGGAATCTCTAAATAGCGATTCCTTAAATTGCTCTTGCATTTAAGGAATCCCAAAATGAGATTCCTTAAATGCAATGCATGAAACCCAAAAAAATAGCGATTTCGCTAATAGGGGGAGCAAATTACCATGAAGTTGAACTTTGTGGTAATTTGCTAAAACTTTGAAAAATGCACTTTTGTGCATTTTTCAAAGTTACATGTTGCGCACACACATGCCCTTAGGGCATGTGTGTGTGTAACATTTGTGCACAGGTCCATTTCAGGGGTGCAACAGGGTGTCCTTTGGACACCCTGGCACCCTTGAAATAGCGGAACATTAGCGATTCGGTAATAGCTAATCGCTAATAAGGAATGGCCTTCCTATTCATTCCTATGGGCCTTTAGGCCCATAGGATTGAATGGGAAAGCCATTCCTAATTAGCGATTAGCTATTACCGAATAGCTAATAAGGAATCTGTAGGAATCGCTAATAACATTGCGATTCCTACATGCATCCCGTTTTGCGAGTCTTTAATAGCGATTCCTTAAAATTCGCTATTAAGGACTCGCAAAACATAACTTTGATGCATCTGCCAGATAGTGTGGCCCCTGTGCTTCCAATCACAATCCTTTCCCAAGCATTATAGTCCCTCCATACTTCCTGTTACTTTTTTGTGCTAATTCCAATCTAGGGGCACATGTAGTGTGCGTGCTCCAGCGTTTTCATGTGAGTCTGTTCCTGGCTTCACGGTGACAGCGTGGTGAGGAGCTTATGTGGTCCAGTTGATCCTCCTCCTTTGGTTTCGGCGTGCTGTAGAGGCTGGCCCTTCATGTGAGGTTGTGAGTTACCTGTCGGCATGCCTTGCTGCTGGTCGGTGCTCTTCCCTATCACCGTTTCTGAGTTGGTGATCGGCTGCCATGCAGCGGCGCTTCCGGTGAGTGCGGGGTTCTGGGTTGTCCGTGGTGCAGCGGACAGTTCTTGTCCCCGCTTCCAGGGCATTCTGGGGGTTAGGCTGTCTCCGGTGCGGTGTCCGGTAATCTTGCCAGTTTCTCTTCTTCCACCTGTCAGGGGAAAGAAGATGCTATCCACCGGCTGGCTGGGGGCAAGTGTTTCCTGGGAGTCGGGGTCTCCTCGGTTTGCTGGTTCCTGGCGGGCCCACCCTGCCTCGCATTTCCATGTTCTCTGGCTGGATTTGTGCTGGTGGTACGTCCTGTTTCAGGAGGCTGTTGCTTTTATGCCCTGTGCTTCTGGCTTCTTTTAGCCCTGTGTTCCGCTGGCCTGCAGGTGTATGCATTATTTTGTTTCTGACAGGTGTGTTTGGACGGTTGTGTGCCAGGCCTTTTGTTTCGTATTCCCACCCAGACTGTGTGGCCTTTTGTGCCCTCTTTGGTGGCCTGTATTTATCTTCAGTGTTACAGGTTCGCTTCCCAGAGGTTCCACTCAGCCTTTCGTCCTTCTGAGGTCAATGAGTGGGTTCCCTTGCAATTGGAGTGTCTTTTGCCATCTGTGTTGCTGCATCCTGATGCCCTTGGGTGTAACTGTGCTTGCTTGTTCCCCTGGTGTGCACTGCTGGTGTGTACTGTTGCTGCTGGCTGTCTAGTATAGGATTTGTCTGGCCTGGTGTATGGGGCTGGACTGCTGCGTGTCCTGGTTTCCTGTTGGCCTGTTCAGTGAGTACTGGGGGGGTGTTTCGACCTGCGGTTCAGCACGCTGGTGTCTCCTCTGCGTGCAGTGCTTCTGCCTGGTCGGAGGACTACGGTGCTTTGCTCAGGCTAGTTTCTTGGCTTGTCCTGGTTTCCTGGGTCTCCTGTGTGTTCCTGGTCACCTTGGCCCACCCCTGGTGGGTGTGGCGGTGGTACTGCAGCTTTTTGGCCACTGGTTGGCCCTTGACTTTGCTTGGTGTTGCCAGGCTCCGGGGCTCAAATGCAGGGTCTTGTGCGTTTGCCCTCCCTGGCGGTTGTCTTTGCCAGCTGTTTGCCTCCTTCCTGGTGGGGTCTAAGGCTGTGGCTCCGTGAGGTGCCGGGGTTTTTTGCTTTTGTGTTGCCCCGGCGGCCCCGTTGTGTCGGAGCCTCCATGCGGAGCTGGGGGTCCCCAGTTGCTTTGTTCTTAGTGAGCAAGGGACCCACGTCTGGGCATACCCTTCCCACATAGGGTGAACAGCAAAACACACAAGATGATGGATGGAATGTTGCACAATGGCAAAACATTCGCCCCCATTCAGAGATCTGGGTTTAATCCATCATTATTTTGCTCACCAAGCCACCCCAGTTCAGACATGGCCATATGCAAAGCAGTCTTGACCCTGTGCCTCATGGGAACAGTTCAGCCCGAACTGCCTAGCCATGTCTTTCCTGGGCCGGAATCAAGCATCCTAAAACCGGTTTCTGGCTATCAGCTGTCTTCAGCCAGGATAGCTTGACTCCAGTGGCTTAGTGGGCAAAAAGCATTTCCTTGGGCCGCTGCTGGCTGCGTGCCGGTTACATGCATGCTCACTGACTCAATTAATTTGAATTGTGGCTTTAGAATTCACTCACTAAAACCCTCTCCTTGTAAACTAACTAGAATATTCCTAAATGAAATCCCTTGCAGGCACCCTTTACCAGTGAGCATGCTTGTAATCAGCACCAATACGATTTTTGCCCAAGCCTCCAAGGGTATATTGGGTAAACCCATTGTTACAGTTCGGTTACATGCATGGTCACCTGTTTCCTGTGCAACGGGTGTCTGCATGGGCCTCTGCTGTGGGGAGTTTGCTTCTTTTTTTGCCTCTTTCTCAAGTTTATGGCTCTCTGACTGTTGTCTCTCGGGGGCCTGGTTGGTCTGCCAGACCCTGTCCCTGGCTGGTCGCCCTTGTGGCCCCTATGTGTGGGTATCTGTCTGATGGGCAGCCTGACTGGTTTCTTGTGCAGCTGCCTCTTGGGTGAGTCATGGGCTTGTGCTTTTCTCTCCGTGTCTTCTCGAACCAGTCAAGGGGTGCAGTGCCTTCCTCCGGCTGGCTCGGTAGTGTCTGGTTGCTGGGGAGGGGCTAGTTTGACGGCTGCCTTGCTGTTGCCTTTTCCTCTGCTTCTCCTTGTTCTCTTCCTTTTGGGTGCTATTGTGCACTCTGCCGCGTATCCTGCCTGTGCGGCTTTGGCCTGCTGCTGCCCTTTTCCATGTTAGTGGGTTGGGTGCTCTTCTTTTTGAGCTAGCGCTCTCTGTATGTGCCGTTTGGGGACTTAAGGCTCCATTGTTCTTTGTGCCTCTTCTTCTGGTTGGATCCGGTCCTGACCTTTTCTTCTGCTAGGTCTCTTCCTGCCCGCTTTGTCTGTTTCTGGCATTTGGGGGTTCAGTTGCAAACTTGTGGCATGGTCGTCCGTGTTTTCTCTGCTGTTCCTTAGCTGTTTGTGTTCTCTGAGGTTTTCGTTGGGGGTTCCTGGCGGCCTTCTGTGCACCCTTCCTGTTTTGGTGCCTTGCTCCCCATCCTCTGTTGTAGGGGTTTCAGGGTGTGTGCTGGTTGATCCGTTTTCTCTCCTGCCCTTGGTCGCTGTGGCTGTTCGCCCTGCTGCTTGTGCATGTTTCTGGGCTGTCTTTCCTGGTGCTGTGGCTGCCTGTTGTGTGGTTGGTGCCTCTTCCTCTGCGTTCTGGGCCTGTAGGCTGTCGCTGTTTTCCCTTGCCTAGTGCAGTGGTGCTTGTCTTTCCTGGTCGCTGTGCAGCGGGATGTTGGTGGCTGGTTTTTGGCATCCCTGGGGTGCGGGGTGCTATGGTGGGTGCTGGGCGGGGTTCTGTGCCTGCCCTTCACTTGCTTTTCTGTGCTTCTGCTGTTTTTGGCTTATCAGGGGCTGTGGTGTTGGGTGTCTCCAGGGACTGCTGCGCTCCCACTGTGGTCCCTTTTTGCTGCCTTGGTGTCTGTATGGGCTGTTGCACATCGCTCTGGTGGTTGCTCTATTGTGGGGTTTGTCCCCCTTTGGTATGGCAATGGTTTGTGTCATCTAACCCTGTGCGCTGGGTGGCGGGGTGCCATTGTTACTGCTTTCTGGCCTGGTTCATCCTTCCTGGGCCCACCTATTGGCCACTCCTTGTTCTTCCTGGGACTTTTTGCCTTTGATTCCGGTTGCTCGCTCAGGGGTTGGGGCCTGTCGGTCTGTTTTCTGGCCTCTGGTTTTTATGCCCAGTCTGCCTCTTTGGGGTGTTGCCTTCTTCCTTCTTGGGGGCGTGGTTTTTGCCTCTGGCTGTGCCGTGGGGCATGTGTGTCAGTTGTCCCCATGCAGTTGTCTCACCTTTTGTTTTCCTGGCTTCTGTATCTTCAGTTTTGTTGGGGGTTGTGTGTGATCTCCTCATCTTCTCTGCTGGCTGGCTGGCTCTGGCTGTTCGTCTTCAGTTGCTGAGATGTTCAGTGGCCTTCAGGGTCCACTTTTTTCGACTCTCCTCTGGCTTGGCGGTTGGGGGTTGTGGGGTTGGGGATATTTTCTTTTGGCTCCTCTTCATGGCTGCCCCTCGTTTTGCTTGAGGGTTGTTTGGCTTCGGCTTGTGTTGTTCACATGGTGATTGGTGGTCTGCGACCATCTGTCCCCTTAACTTCTCTGGGGCTTGGGCTGCCTCACTGAGGCCGTCCCAGCTAGTTCCTAGGTAGACGTGGCTTGTTCGATGGGGCCCTTGTGGCTGGTCTGGCCTGGCATCCCATTCAGCCTAGGCGTTTCCTGTTCCATGTGAGGATCTGTGTTGCTGGTTCCTGGTCCGGCCATTTAGTTTGTGTCCTGGTCTCCAGGTTGGCACCTGGTTGTTGACCTTTGTACTTTCTGTTGTTTTTGGGTGTGTTCCTTCTGCCGTTTGGGCGGCTGTTGGGCCCCGTTGTCATCTCCCCCCCCCTGTCCTGTTCCTTATGCAACCTGGGCTGGGGTTTCTGTCTTTTCCTGATGTGGTGTGCTCTGTCACCTGGGGTTCTGCTTTTTGGTTTCTCTGCCTCCAGTGCTGGTTTCCTCCGTGTGGGGCAATTCTGGTTTCCAGGTTCCCTTTCGGTGGGTCTGGTGGTCTCCCGGGCCTCTGGCCTAGGTGGATTATGTCTGGGAATCCTGCTGGTGCTGTTTTGGTTGCCGGTTGGCTGTTTTTGGCTGATTGCCTTTTCTGTCTACCCGCTGCTGGTGTTTGCGGCTTGTTTGTTCATTGGTGGTACCTGGACTTTGTGCTAGCGGGTCTCCCTCTTGTGTCCTCTTCTGCTTCGTGCTGGCGCTCATCGCTTGTTCTCCTTTTGGCTCTCCTTCTGGGGACGGTTTCGCGTCCGGCTGGTGCAGTCTGTGGTGTACGCAGTGCTGGCTACTGTCTAGCCTTTGGCTTTGCCTTGTGTTGCGATTTCTGCGCAGTTGGCCTGGCCCCCGTTGTGACTTTGGTACATCTCATTATGTGATTCAGCACTGCATTACTCTGAGTCCTTCTCTCGTCGTGCTGAAACAGGCCCTCCCGCGCTGTCAGCCTATCCAACTGTGTGGTCTTTGGGCTTGGTACGGAACAGAAAGTATGGAGGGGGAGGGACTTTTATGCATGGGAAAGGATTGTGATTGGAGGCACAGGGGCCTCACTATGTGATTCAGCAAGGCGAGAGAAGGACTCAGAGTAATGATATTACTGGTAAGTAATCGCAGCATTCCACCTCATGCCTCCATCTACCACCAGACAATTCCTGTCCCTTTATCTCACTTTTTCAGGCTCTTTTTAATACCAAATTTCTTTCTTTGTCACTGTTTTTACATCTTTCTCTTCCTCCTGTTTTCCCCCTTGTGCGTTTTTCTCTCTCTTGCTCTGGATCAAAGTCTGCTGAGGAAACATTTGTTAGGCGACAAAAAATTTGTGCTAGTGGATACCACCAGCAACTGCCAGCTTAAATTAAGCACTGGATGTGCCCTTATCTGACGAAAAGTTTCCCTGTAAATAAATCGCATTCCCTTGTACGTCAGGTTGTCTAATCGCTCTGCTATACAAGCCCGACCTTCAGCTGTAAGGTGTGTGGTGGCGGTGGGCTGCTTAAGTGGTGAAGCATGCCACCTATAAAGTCTTGACCTACTGCCTGATTTGTGGTAGTATGAAACTGTCATTAGACAATGGGAAAAAGTAACCATCTAGCGTGTGAATAAAAAAATTCATTTTTTTTTAAACTTCTCCCACCCTCATAATCATGTCTGATATGTTTTAATTTTAACCTGAATTTACAGTGATAAATATCCAAAATGAATCTAGATTGACACACTATCATCATGCTGGAAGCTGCAGTAGAGAAACAGCATGGAACAAGAAACCCTGCGTAAAAGTCCTTGGAAGTAGAAACCGTCCATAAATACCATTGTTGAGAGACCAGTTAGGCCACTCGATGCTCACAATATTGCACATGGAATTCTAAGTAACCGTGCCATATTTTCTAAAAATGATCTTCTCTTCCTCCTAGGGTAAAGCAGACCCTCTTTATCCTCTTCTGGGTGCTATGTTTTGACATCTTGACAAAAGCTCTCCATCAGTACCATTTATTTGGAACTACATTTCCCTCCATCATAATCGCATTCTTGACCCACATGGTTTTATATTTGTTTAGAGTATGACTGTACACAGGATCGGATTGGTACAGAAAATATACCCCGGCACCAAAATAAAATGGCCTTCATCAGCGAATCAGATAGCAAAAAAAACGTGGCCTACATTTGCATATTGTGGCAGCGTTGAACTTTTATTTGTAGTAAAGATAGTATAAAATGGATGTGAAATAAGACTTCTTTGTTGCATTCCTAATATGACCAGCTAACCACTCCTTGTCTCCTTCCAACTGTGCAGCTAGCAGGTAACCAAATAAGAACATGGATGCTTGTAATGTCAAGATTTTACATCACAATGTTCACTACCAACACTACAGTAAAGAAATGCTATATCAGTTTTGCAAGGTATGTGAAACTACATGCATTTGTGCTTGCAGCATGTAATGTTTAGCAATATCACAGACATCAACAGTAAAACTTGGCCCACAAACAACCAAAACGAACATTGGCAAACCAAATAGGTCTCACCTTAGGAACAGTCGCGGCCACTGCAGGTAAGAGCGGTAGGGCGGTGGGACCAGGTGAGGGGGGATTTCGAGAGATAACCACAAGGGAAAATGTAATAATTAATTCATTTCCCATTGTGGTTATCTCTCGAAATCCCCTCTCACCTGGCCCCACCGCTCTTACCTGCAGCGGCCGTGGCTGCTGTGGAACCTAATGGCTTTACCAACAGTTTTAGTCATGCACCACAGCAGTCCAGATGCTGTGACACACGGCTAAAGAATTTTTAAGAAAGCTTTTGATGTGGCTCGTTTTAGAAAAAAGAATGTCCAATGTCTTTGTGTTTTTTGAAAGCCGTGGGAGGAAACCAACATGCGGGGCTGCTGGTTGCTGACATAAGCAACACAGAGGACGAGGGACGGAAGGGACATGGGTGAAGAAACCAGTATGGGACATGGGTGGAAAAATCAAATGTGTGAGAGAACAACATGGAGCTGGTATGGAGAAAGTACATGGGGATATGTGGGGGGTTGGGGGGGAAGGCATACAGGCAAGAGAGAGAGACACATAGTTTTACAGAGGAGGAGAGAGAAGCACACAAGGGAGACATTTGTAAAACACATGCATTCTTGTAGTGTGCTTAAACAAAAAGAAAAAAGTAGCGCCTGAAGAAGAGAGCAGTGGAAGGACATAGTAATATGCCACACTCCTGAGGGACAAACATAAGAAGAGGAAGGAAAGGCCACACAGCAAATTAATAAGAAGCCAGCAAATGAGAAATAGAAGCCAGCCAATGGTAAGCAATGGCCTGGCTTTTAGCCCACTGCAAGATAACAATATCTCTCACAACAGACAGAGCATGTGTTGCCTTGGGCGAGACCTAAAATCTGCCCACACACTGACACATCAGACCAGCCCTTCTGGCACTGCCTAACTGCTATACAGGCCAGTGCGACCCTGACTGTACACTGGAGAACATAATTTAAGCAGCAATTTTGAATTCTTTGCCTAATACCGGATATTGAACCTCAAATAATCCTCACCCACTTACTCAATGACAGTGCAGGTTTGTTCGTTTGTGGTGGGTGTTTAGATCTGGGTGAATGACAACTGCAGCAAAGACTGTGTCCCTACAACACCTCAAGTATCCCCCACCTTCAAAGAGTTTTAAACTGATGACTTAATGGAAAGGCAAAATTAGACCTCGCCTCTGATGTTTCTTCATATCTGGAGGTACAAATAGCAAGAGAGACCATGGGGTTTTCTATGCCTTCCGTGGAGCTACCTCCCCAGAAATCAAGCCAACAAGAATCCTATTTCATTTAAAAGATAATGCAGCGACTGTAGCCCGAAATCATCACAGATGTTTGAGTCAAATTGTTCCTAACCCGTAAAATTGCAAATAACCTACCTATGTATGCAACGTCATGTGCCATGGAGCTCCGTGGGGTTAATGCGTTCACTACATCTGTACTTGAAGGTTTGAATAGCAAGTATTCTGTGCCACCAGTCTGCCATACGACCAAGCCTCATAAAATGTATTTAGTTGATTTTGGATATTATAACACTAGCTCTAAAGGTGGCAACTTGTCTTTAGCCCAATTCTGATTACTATTCCCTGAGGATTTAAATTGCTATTTCCGCTGAACACGCACCCATCTCGTTGTACATCCTTCCTTGCTCACTTCGACTTTTCTTGTTTAATTTAAACACAGACCTCAAAACAACCGTTACGTTATGATAAACACAAAGAAGGTTTGAGTGTACCTGAAACACCTCTTCAACGGCAGTACCTTAAATAATTTTGAAAAATGATGGTCCCTTTCGCTGAAGCTTCTCGCACTTCGACGTTTGACTCAGACGAGTCCCACTCCACTTGCGAGAAACAGAGGCAGCGCCTCTTTATACTTCCGCTCCGTGGGGCTGCATTGCCACCCTCCCTCCACTAACTCCTGCTTCACAGACCGACGCCTCGTCCTTGCCTCCTCGGTGGCTCCCGCTGTCAAGGCACGGCGCTCATCACCTTGGCAGCCAGGTCGTTAGTGAGGAGAGCTCTACTACGCTCTGCTGCCTGCTTCTAGAACGTTCAGCCTCTGATGCGTTTAGTTCTGTTGTATGACATCAGGCGCCGTATCACAAACCGTTTTTATGGCTGTGGGGTTTCGGCTCCTTGGTTGTAAATAACTCCTGGTTCCTCGAATGACTGTCAGTACCCACACTTACAAACACTTGCACGATTTATTTTGCGCTGAAAATGACAATACTCACGTATGACAAAAAATGTCCATATGTAGGATGAAAGAAGTTGATATAGAATAACAACACAACATATTACAATAAAACAATACAACCAAAGCAGAGAAGTGGCTCAATACAGTAAAACACATAAACAACATAATAGTGCAACGGTTAAACCAAAACACATCAATACTCAACACATCACAATACAACACACCAACATAATAAAACACAGCAACACGATTACAATACAAGAACCCAATATACCACAACCCACAAAACAACAATGTGCCAACACAATACACCATCACAACATCCCACAAAGCAACACGCCAGCGCAGCAACACAAAACGTCATCCTAACATGACCCAAAAACACAACAAAATCACACTACTCAGAAATAACCTACCTTCTCACCAAAATATAACAATAGTGTACCACCACAAAAATAGCACAATGTAACACCAAAAAATGACAAGACAACAGCATATAAGCCCATTTGAGGGGTTGTTTTGGTTTGCTGTTGTTTTCTTTTGCTACTGTGCATATTGATGGGTAATTGTGAATAACAGGGATGTTTTTCACTAGGGGTTCTGACCAACCTCACATAGGCAATGAAAGATGTTATTCATTAATTCGCCATCTATACTTTTATATATTTTTGTATATGGTCTCTGTTAGAACCTGATATGCCAGGACACCTAGGGTAGCCTGGCCTAGGGGTAAGACATGCAATTTCTAGAGGCACAGTGTGAAGGTTGCAGACCACCCAAGAGTAAATCCACGCAATAGCACACAAAAACAACACTACACCAACTTGTTAGAAAAATATGAGCTGTTTTATAAAAATAATATCTTTGCTCTTTGTTTCAGAATTCTCAATTGAAAGCACTGCAGAATATCAGATCATAAATCACAGTACTGTTGAAGTTGTTAAATCAAATCAATACTCAGCATTAACTGTATTTTACATTAATTCATCCCTTTGAAGATGTGGTCTTCTCTGTCACACCTAAACCTTAACCCTCTCCACACCTTAGGTCATGGAAGGATGAATTAGCCTCCTTCTGCTTTAACTTCTTGCAGTAGAACAATGCATTAAAGACATGTGAATTAAAATGATAGTTTACATTTGAATAAACATTACACTTTTAATGTCATAACTTTCACTGTATGTTGCCAGGACCAGAGGGTCGCTCCCTAGCACCAGCCTGGTCCTAGTTCAGTCAACCGGCAGTCTCTGCCCTTAAGAGGGACCCCTCTCAGCCTCTCCTTCCCCTGCTTAATCCTCCTTACTTGTATTTCACATCACTTGAGGCAGGGCAAAGGAGCTGAACGTTGAGGAGACCCACCGCTCTTCAGAGCCCCTCAGCTTCCCCCTTCCGATTTAAACCAGCTCTCTCTCAGGGACGCGGGAGCCGAACAGAGGAGACTCCACACTCGCTCTTCCCCGCCGAGGGGATTCAGACGCTTCTCCTCCGCTCCACCGCCGAGGGGATTCAGAGGCTTCCCCTCACTCGGGGCTTACGCGCGCACACTTCTGGGCATGCGCGGGGAGTTCAGACGCTACTCCTCTCTTCCAGACCCGCCTCCGCTCCCGCCTACCTCCGCGCTGGCTCCGCTGGCGAGACGCTACACCTTCCGGCCTTCCCGGCCCTCGACCCCTCCTACATCAAGGAAGTGGGAACGCCTGGGGCATGCGCGGTAGCGCTGACGGCCTTGCAACCTTGAGTCACTGCACAATGCCGCGACCGGTGCCCCCGGGGGCCCCGCAGACGGCGATTTCCGTGCCGCTTCAGGGAACCGGTACCCTTCAACTTCCAAGCGCCTCCTCAGTCACGATGCGGCGCCGATCTCTCCCGGCCACTGCTCCCTCAGCGCCCACTTCACGGCAGGTGAGAGATGACTCACTTGGGGGAGATTGGACGAGGAGACAGTCGCTGAGATCAGGGCAGGATGATTTGAAGAGTTAAATAAAAGGATGGGGCCACAAGAATTAACCCTTCACTGCTAGAGGGAATCACAGCAGAATTCCTTTCACTGGGCAGAGGACTGCGCTCCGCAGCGCCACAGTCTCCTTCTCCTGTAGTTTTCCCCTGTATAATGTAGACAAGGGGCAAGCTAGGCGCCCAGGGTCTCCAGTAACCCTACGCAGCGGGGCCAGGACAGGTAACCAAAAGGGGAGTTGGGGGTTGGACCAAATAGGCAGCTTCCCAGTTCAGGAGGTCAACCCTAAGTCTAACCTTTTCCCACCCTTAGCTACCACCTGTCCTCCAGCTGACTTCCACAGGTAGACAAAATGGCTGTCCCGCATTCCGCCTTATATAGGCTGCCCTTCAGTGGTCCAGAATGGACCAGAAGGTTCTGGAATGCCCTATGTTGGTCTATGGCCAGGTTCTGTTGGTGACAGTTGGGGCAGTTGGTGGCCACCATTTTAGGTGGTGCCAACTTTCCTGTCAGAACAGGCCTCTGGGCCTGAGGTAAAATATTATGAGGGGGAAAGAAAACACCTATCCCCCTGACCAACACCTACAAAAAGTCAGTAGACACAAAAATTAACAATGGTATGAGGGGCAAAAAGGGGACAAAATAAATAAAAATTAGGAGGGACTTCGCCAAAAAGTCAGACAGGTCTAACACGCGTCCCCCCCAGCTGAAAGTGGGGAGAACTACCCAACCCCTTGGGAGTCCTCATCACTAAGGCGGAAATACCTGGAGAGACCGTCTGCATTGGCGTGGTCCACTCCAGGCCGATGTTCCACCCGGAAGTCCATTCCCTGTAGGGAGATGGACCACCTCAACAACTTGGGATTTTCCCCCTTCATCTGCATCAGCCAACGAAGGGGTCGGTGGTCAGTCTGAACCAGGAAGTGCGAGCCAAAGAGGTATGGCCGCAGCTTCTTCAGAGCCCACACCACCGCAAAAGCTTCCCTCTCAATGGCACTCCACTTCTGTTCCCGGGGAAGCAGCCTCCTGGATAAGAAGACTACAGGTTGATCCAGGCCCTCTTCATTGAGTTGCGATAACACTGCCCCAATGCCATGTTCCGATGCATCCGTTTGGACAATGAACTCCTTGGAGAAGTCTGGGGCCCTCAGGACCGGTGCCGCACACATTGCCTGTTTCAACTTTTCAAAGGCTTGCTGACAAGCCTTTGTCCAAACTACCCGTCGAGGTTGTTTCTTGGAGGTGAGCTCTGTGAGGGGCGCAACAATAGTGCCATACCCCTTCACAAAGCGACGGTAGTAACCTGTGAGGCCCAGGAAAGCTCGGACCTCAGTCTGTGTCTTGGGGGGTTCCCAGGCCATGATTGCCTCAATCTTCGCCTGCAGGGGCTGCACAGTCCCCCTACCCACCAAGTGTCCAAGGTACACAACCGACCTCTGCCCAATCTGGCATTTGCTGGCTTTGATGGTCAATCCAGCTTGTCTCAGGGCCTGGAGAACGGCCTGCAAATGCTGCAGATGGTCCTCCCAGCTGCTACTGAAGACAGCAATGTCATCCAAGTAGGCAGCAGAGAAACTCTCCAATCCAGAGAGGACCTGGTTCACCAGCCGCTGAAATGTGGCAGGGGCGTTCTTGAGCCCAAAGGGCATCACACAGAACTGGTAGTGTCCCTCAGGCGTGGAGAAGGCTGACCTTTCCCTTGCTCCATCTGTCAAGGAGATCTGCCAGTACCCTGAAGTGAGGTCAAAGGTACTCAGATATTGGGCAGCTCCTAGCCGGTCAATCAATTCATCCGCCCTAGGGATCGGATGAGCATCAGTCCTTGTCACTGAATTCAGTCCTCGGTAATCCACACAGAACCTCAGTTCAGGTGTGGTGCCTGGTGGTGCGGCTTTTGGCACGAGCACCACCGGACTGGACCAAGGGCTGTTGGAAGGTTCAATTACTCCCAGCTCTAGCATCTTGGCAACTTCTCCATGTATGCTAGCCTTCACCTTGTCAGACAGCCGGTAGGTCTTGGACTTCACTGGTGGGCTGTCTCCTGTGTCCACATCATGGGTACACAGGTGGGTCCTTCCCGGGACAAGGGAGAACAACGAAGAGTACTGCTCCAGTTTCTGGCGGCAGTCTTCCCGTTGCTCAGGAGTGAGAGTGGGAGAGAGATTCACTCCCTCCACTGACCCATCCTTCTCTTGGGACAAAAAGAGATCTGGGAGAGGTTCGCTTTCCGCTTCTTCTCCCCCGTCAGTCACCATCATCAGCATGACTTCGGGCCTCTCATGGTGGGGCTTGAGTCTGTTGGCGTGTAGCACCCGTAGGGGCTGTCGAGGGGTCTTAAGGTCCACCAGGTATGTGGCCTTACCCTTCTTTTCCAACACCTCAAAGGGGCCTGTCCAGCGATCCTGGAGGGCGCTAAGCTCTCCAGGCTCCATCACCCACACTTTCTGTCCAGGCTCCAGTTCCACCGGGTGAGCGTTGTGGTCGTACCACTCCTTCATGACTGCCTGGCTGGCCTCCAAGTTGTCAGAAGCTTGCTTCCACAACTTCGCCATTTGGCTCCTGAAGGCCAGCATGTAGCTCACCACATCCTGGGGGGGTTTCCTGGGAGATTTCTCCCAACCATCCTTCACCAGGCTGAGAGGACCGCGTACAGGGTGCCCATACAGAAGCTCAAAGGGGCTGAAGCCCACTCCCTTCTGGGGCACTTCCCTGTAGGAAAAGAGTAAACAGGGTAGGAGGACATCCCATTTCCTCCGCAGGCTCTCGGGCAGACTTCTGATCATGCCCTTCAAGGTCTTATTGAACCTCTCAACCAGTCCATTTGACTGGGGGTGATAAGGAGTGGTGAACCGGTAGGTCACTCCACACTCCTTCCACATGGCCCGCATGTAAGCTGACAGGAAGTTGGTCCCCCTGTCGGACACAACTTCCTTGGGAAATCCCACTCGGGTAAAGATTCCCATTAGGGCTCTTGCCACTACAGGTGCAGTGACGGTCCTCAGAGGTATGGCCTCTGGGTACCGTGTGGCATGATCCACCAGTACCAGGATAAACCTGTGACCAGCTGCTGTTGGTGGATCCAAAGGCCCTACAATGTCGATGCCCACCCTCTCAAAGGGGGTGCTAACGACTGGAAGTGGTTCCAGGGGAGCTTTTAGCTTCACCCCTGTTTTCCCACTGGCCTGGCAGGTTACACAAGTCCTACAGTATGTGTTGGACGCCGCTTTCATCTGAGGCCAGTAAAAGTGGAGAACAAGCCGTGCAAAGGTCTTGTCCTGGCCTAAGTGTCCTGCCAGGGGTATGGCATGAGCCAATTCCAAAAGAAAGGCTCGGTACTGTTGCGGGACTACCAAGGCCCTCGATGAACCAGGCGAGGGTACCTTGGGTTCACTGTAGAGGAGTCCATCCTCCCAGTAAATATGGTAATGTCCCGTAACATCACCTGCTGCTTGGGCTTCAGCCTGTCGCCTCAGTCCCTCAAGGGTGGGGCACTCCCTCTGCCCCTTACAGAATTCCTCTCTGGTAGGACCTCCCTCCACATGCCACTCCGCAGGGATGGGCAAATCCTCCAGAGAGTCTACTTCCCCCTCCACGGACTCCTGGTCCACCACCGCAGGTGGCCGATCTGTCTCATGGGGTGTGGAAGCCGGAGCAGGCTTTCTCTGTCTCCGGGTCTGTCCCTTCTTAGCAGCGGGTTGGGCCATTGTTCCAGGCTCCAACCCAGGCGAACTCCCTCTCCGGGCAGTCGCAGACCGTGTGCTGACACAGGCCCAGTCAGGTGTACCCAGCATCGCAGAATGCGTCCGGTATTCCACCTCTCTCCAAGTATTGTGTTCCATGTCATTCCCCAACAGACAATCGACTGGCACGGCAGGGCTTACGGCAACTCGAAGTGAACCTGCAACCCCCTCCCATTCAAAGGGAACCTCAGCCACTGGATAGTGGCCCATTCTGCCGTCAGCCATCGCGGCGGGGTGGAGTACATTAGGAACAACCTGCTCTGGAGACACCAGCTGACTTCTCACCATAGTCATGCTGGCTCCTGTATCCCTCAGAGCCTCCCCTCTCTGGCCATTGATGGTAACCCATTGCCCATACTTTGTAGTATTTGGGGGCACCTGGATCTTTGGCACCATCTCCCGCTCTCCCAGGGACACTAAGGTGACACCCGCCCACTCACCCCCCTTATCTAAGGGCAACTCCTCCCCGAGCGCTACACTAGCTACTCCCGGTGACTTTCCTCCGGTGGGAGGGGGTGGTCTCTTTGGGCATCTGACATCTCCCTTATAATGTCCAACGCCACCGCATTCAAAACAGTGGAGAACCCTGGGCTGCTGGCTCTGGCCAGGATGAGGGTTCCGGGGCGGGTTTGCCCTAGGGGTGAAACCTGCTCCCTTCCCTTGGAAGTTATTTTGGGGACCTTTAGAGAACTCTTTCTTTTTCTCCCCCCCCCTCTTTCTTCTGGGGGGCGCCCTGTCCGGCTTTTTGAGATTCCCCTCCAGTCCCCTTGGTGGACACCCGGGTACTTGTCCAGATGTCCGCCTCCTCTGCAAGCTTCCGGGGATTGGTCAGCTTGCTGTCTACCAGGTGTTGGCGCAGCTCGGGAAAACATTTCTCGAGGAGGTGTTCTCTCAAAAACAGATCATACAGCCCCTCATAATCTTTTACCTCACTGCCCTTGACCCAACCCTCTAAAGCCTTTCTGGCGTAATCAAGGAAGTCCACCCAGTTCTGAGTTCCCATCTTGTGGCTCCCCCTAAACTTCTGTCGGTACCTTTCTGGGGTGAGCCCGAACTTCCTCAATAACGCCAGCTTCATGGTGGGGTAGTTTGTCTGTTCCTCTGGCTCCAGGGCCAACAAAGTGTCCCGACCAGCAGGAGGCATGTACTTGTACAAACTACCCCCCCAGTGCTTTTCCTGCACTCCATGAACCTTCAAAGAAACCTCATAAGCGGCCAGCCACTTAGCAACATCATCCCCCTGACTGAAGCTCGCTATCAGGTCCTTTGGGATATAGGGTTTGGTCTCCCTGGCTGACTCTTTCAGTTCGCTGCCACCATTCCTAACAGGAGAGGACCCCCGTTGTAGACTTTGGAGCTCCAGTTCCTTTAGCCTAAACTCATGGACCATCCTCCTCTCCTCTTTCTCCTGTTCCAGCTTAGCCAGCTCCCACTTTAGTTGTCTTTTCTCCCTCCTGTCGGTGAGCTCAGCTTCTGTTAGGCTTCTCCCAGAAATGCTACTGCCCTTTCTGGAATAGGACACTGGTCCGGTGAGCAAGTTTTCCCCCTCATGGTGGAATAACTCCTCCACCCCCCCTTCTGTGCCCTGGTCAACCTCTTCATCCTCCTCCTTTGTCTCTTGGTGTGCCTCCACCCAGGCCCTAAGGCTAGTCTGGAGCTCCCCCTTCCTAGCACCATGCTTGAAAAAGACCCCCATCTGCTGGCAGTACATTCTCAATTGGGGCACAGAATAGACTTCCAGGTTTTCCACCGCAAACTCCATGGTGAATCTGGCAAACCTGAATACACACCAGAAATTTCAGAGGGGTGAGGGTAACCTAAAACCAACTCCACCCACCACCAGGAATAAATTTAGAAAAAACAAAAAGACTAATTGGGAGGGCCGCAAGGAGAAAACTCCTGGTGTAGGTTGGGTGTATTACGCCAAATTACTAGTAAGTAGCTGCAACCAAGTCCGCAATCCCACCGCTAGGCACCAAATGTTAGAACCTGATATGCCAGGACACCTAGGGTAGCCTGGCCTAGGGGTAAGACATGCAATTTCTAGAGGCACAGTGTGAAGGTTGCAGACCACCCAAGAGTAAATCCACGCAATAGCACACAAAAACAACACTACACCAACTTGTTAGAAAAATATGAGCTGTTTTATAAAAATAATATCTTTGCTCTTTGTTTCAGAATTCTCAATTGAAAGCACTGCAGAATATCAGATCATAAATCACAGTACTGTTGAAGTTGTTAAATCAAATCAATACTCAGCATTAACTGTATTTTACATTAATTCATCCCTTTGAAGATGTGGTCTTCTCTGTCACACCTAAACCTTAACCCTCTCCACACCTTAGGTCATGGAAGGATGAATTAGCCTCCTTCTGCTTTAACTTCTTGCAGTAGAACAATGCATTAAAGACATGTGAATTAAAATGATAGTTTACATTTGAATAAACATTACACTTTTAATGTCATAACTTTCACTGTATGTTGCCAGGACCAGAGGGTCGCTCCCTAGCACCAGCCTGGTCCTAGTTCAGTCAACCGGCAGTCTCTGCCCTTAAGAGGGACCCCTCTCAGCCTCTCCTTCCCCTGCTTAATCCTCCTTACTTGTATTTCACATCACTTGAGGCAGGGCAAAGGAGCTGAACGTTGAGGAGACCCACCGCTCTTCAGAGCCCCTCAGCTTCCCCCTTCCGATTTAAACCAGCTCTCTCTCAGGGACGCGGGAGCCGAACAGAGGAGACTCCACACTCGCTCTTCCCCGCCGAGGGGATTCAGACGCTTCTCCTCCGCTCCACCGCCGAGGGGATTCAGAGGCTTCCCCTCACTCGGGGCTTACGCGCGCACACTTCTGGGCATGCGCGGGGAGTTCAGACGCTACTCCTCTCTTCCAGACCCGCCTCCGCTCCCGCCTACCTCCGCGCTGGCTCCGCTGGCGAGACGCTACACCTTCCGGCCTTCCCGGCCCTCGACCCCTCCTACATCAAGGAAGTGGGAACGCCTGGGGCATGCGCGGTAGCGCTGACGGCCTTGCAACCTTGAGTCACTGCACAATGCCGCGACCGGTGCCCCCGGGGGCCCCGCAGACGGCGATTTCCGTGCCGCTTCAGGGAACCGGTACCCTTCAACTTCCAAGCGCCTCCTCAGTCACGATGCGGCGCCGATCTCTCCCGGCCACTGCTCCCTCAGCGCCCACTTCACGGCAGGTGAGAGATGACTCACTTGGGGGAGATTGGACGAGGAGACAGTCGCTGAGATCAGGGCAGGATGATTTGAAGAGTTAAATAAAAGGATGGGGCCACAAGAATTAACCCTTCACTGCTAGAGGGAATCACAGCAGAATTCCTTTCACTGGGCAGAGGACTGCGCTCCGCAGCGCCACAGTCTCCTTCTCCTGTAGTTTTCCCCTGTATAATGTAGACAAGGGGCAAGCTAGGCGCCCAGGGTCTCCAGTAACCCTACGCAGCGGGGCCAGGACAGGTAACCAAAAGGGGAGTTGGGGGTTGGACCAAATAGGCAGCTTCCCAGTTCAGGAGGTCAACCCTAAGTCTAACCTTTTCCCACCCTTAGCTACCACCTGTCCTCCAGCTGACTTCCACAGGTAGACAAAATGGCTGCCCCGCATTCCGCCTTATATAGGCTGCCCTTCAGTGGTCCAGAATGGACCAGAAGGTTCTGGAATGCCCTATGTTGGTCTATGGCCAGGTTCTGTTGGTGACAGTTGGGGCAGTTGGTGGCCACCATTTTAGGTGGTGCCAACTTTCCTGTCAGAACAGGCCTCTGGGCCTGAGGTAAAATATTATGAGGGGGAAAGAAAACACCTATCCCCCTGACCAACACCTACAAAAAGTCAGTAGACACAAAAATTAACAATGGTATGAGGGGCAAAAAGGGGACAAAATAAATAAAAATTAGGAGGGACTTCGCCAAAAAGTCAGACAGGTCTAACAGTCTCCCAGTTCATATTGTCCTGTTTTCAATATATATGCAGGGGAAAGGTAAAAATGACCAGCCTTCCAAATGACAAATAAAACCTGGTCTCCTGCCACCCACCACCACCCTCCTCATCATATACCCAGGTGAGGCGATGAAACAAAGGTAAGTGAGTGCGTCCTCTGCAGACGGCACAGCAGTAGGTAACAATAGCGCGGAAAGAGTCTAAATTTACTTACTCTACAGTACAATTACAACTTCCTTACTTACAAGAATGGACTCCATTTCCATACTATAATTTCTTATTCTTCAAAGTCACAGATCTGTGCCACCATGCATGAATGGAAACAAACTCAAATCAAGTCACTCATTGGCATACCTTACATTTAAGTTCAGTCAATGATGAGCATTTTAGGAAAGTTTTCATAAATTTATTTCTCATTAAGAAATTAGTAAGTTCATTTTATTTAATTTGCAAATCAAATATTCTAGTTACAGAAATCAGGAAGATAAATATGGGGAGAGTCATCAATATGATAAAATAACAGAGTGTTCCATAAAGGAATTAGTTCATATTCTATCTAAAAGGATCCTAACCAGAGAGCACCCATTAAGAGTTCTTGGAAAAGAGCAAAGTCAAAGGAGCACAATTGAAGTCTAATATAAGTCGAACTCCCCATAAAGAGTAAATCTTGAAACTCAGCAAAGTCTCATCTCTCCAAACACCTTAGTATACAGCCATAGTAGTAACTGATCAAATAAATCTCAAGCAGGTAAAATAGGAAAACCGACAAGCAGTAGCTGCACCCGTCAGGGTAAAAGAAAATAAATTGTCACCTACAAAGTGTAAGGCAACAGCAATCACCATCAGCAATAGCTCACACCAAAAAGACAAGGTTCAATGCAAAGAAGAATGGCGTGAATGGGAATGGGACTAATAATGCTTGCTACCTAGAAACACACACTATTATAAAAGACATAAGAACATGTTATTGCAAAGCTGCAACTCCAAACTTTCCCATCCAATGAGAAGGAATCTTTGGACTATAGACAACTTCTTTTCCCCTTTCTAACAGCAAACATGTGAAGCTCACAGTTCATTACCAGAAATGTATCCTACCATGTTTGTATGAGCACAGATGAGACAAGCTAACCTTGATTCACAGAGAAGAACATTGCAGTTTTCAACTTATTATTTATTAAATATTTCACTGAGGAAAAATGAACTATGCTCAAGAGAGAAAAACACATTTGCATATCTCCTGTTAGGTAATGGCAGTCCATATTCTTATAAACATACGTTTATTGTCAAAACAAAATCCTCTATTCCATAATAAACGAACATATGATGAAGAAGGAACTTTAATTCTAGTTTATCGAAGATACGTAGCTAAAAAAAGTAAAACATTTTTATAAACTTGGCACATTCTACAATTATGACAGTATCTAAGCACATCATTTTAAGGTCAACCTATTGAATACTTCTGCATTGTTCAGCATTATCCTAAAAGCATCTTGTTTATAGTAAGTAAAGTCCTGGCTGAGTCCTGGCAGTAGGAATGAAGCAGTGGGGCATTCTACAATGCACAATTTCTATGTGTGACGTTTTGAAATGCTTTTTTGTGTTAAAACCTAAGGCAAATTTAGTATCATTGTTGATTAGTTTTATATGCACTTTTCTACTATATTAATTCTCTCCTCTGGTGTTTGCATTAACCATCACACTAAACTCATCTCACATGTGAAACCATTTTAAAAGCATTATCGTCTTTTGTGAATATCTTTTTTTTCTCTTTTGACCTCTGTATTTATGATGCCATTTAGAGCCAAGTCTTTCACATATCTCTTTTGTGATTAATTTTGCTTTCTTTTTTGTAGAAAATATCTGTTGCTCAAGAATAATATGTATGGAATCAAAAAACAAAGTACAATTATTATAATTGGCACTAGTACATCTTTTAGAATTCCTCTTCATGCAGTTCAGTCAACCAATCAGGGGTTTGTAAAGCTCACTACTCACCCGTTAGGGTCTCAAGGCGCTGGGGGAGGAGGGGGCGACTCCGTTGGGGTCATCTGAAGAGCCAGGTCTTGAGATCTTTCCTCAACTGGAACAGTGTAGGGCTTTGCAAGAGGTTTAGGTTGAGGTCATTCCAGGCCTTGGCTACAAGGTAGAAGAAGGACTTTCCACTGCTCTGTTCCTGTAGAAGCGTGAGACGGTGATCAGGGATTGGTCGGCTGAGTGGAGGCTTCCCTTCGGGCGTGGAAGAAGAGACTGTTGTTGAGGTATTGTGGTCCAATGATGTTGAGGGCCTTTTGTATGTGTGTGAGCAGCTTCAATATTAGTCTTCTTTCAACCGGGAGCCAGTGGAGATCACAGAGGTGTTGGGTGATGTGGTTGTGCAGGGGGATACCGAGGATTAGTCTGGCTGCGGCACTTTGGGTGGTCTGGAGCTTGCGGAGTCATTTTTTCTTGATTTCAATTTCTATTTGTTTGAACTCACTTTCTTAACTTTTCAAATACTTCAGGTGTTTCTAATTTTTCCAATTCAAGTTTTAAGTCTGATATATATTCTTTGCAAATCCCTTGATCTCCTTACTCTCATCAGGAATATATGAGCAGCTGTCCACTAGCGGCAGACCATTGAGGGATTGTCTGCACCCTCCTCATCCTACTGAATGGCGCTTTCGCTTCCGGACGGCTGACATGCTGTGCAGTGGCACCGATGGAAGCAGCGGCCATCGTGAGTGAGCCGCTTCAGGTTTGCCAGCATCCGAGAGTTGTCCTTCTGCTGCGACAAATGGAGAATACGCGCCATCAGAGCATGGGACTATGTGTCTAGCTCAGCAGTTAAGGAGCAGCCCATGGAAGGTCTGCATTGGCAGTGAGTCCAGAGCTGTGGGGGTACCCTCCGAAGATGGCGAAAATCGGTGGTGAAACGTATCTGGCAGGTGCTACTTCAGCTTGCAGGTATAGGCGCTACTGTTCATGATGGTGGGCGGCAGCTAATTACTGGAGGAGATTGGATTTATTTTGGCAGTGATCAGGCTGAGTTCCACTATCAAAACTTAACAAGGAACCCAGGTTGATGTATCTTTTCTACCTGCTGAGAAGTGTAAAGGGGAGAAATAACTAATTGAGACTATCCAACATTTACAATAACTTTGGCTTAAAAGATTACAGAATCCAAATTCTAGTTTAGGGGGTTTATTACAAAGCCAAAAACAACTGAATGTACAATATACAAGCACCTCAAGACGAGGTTGCAAAAGCACATCGGATCTTATACAAAGCCATATCTACGGGTTAGCTTGAGCTGATGAATCATAAAGAGAATAAAAAGTTGCAAAAACAAGACGCAAGCAAGGACGGCCCCAATATTTAAATCAGGCTTCATCTGTGGCTGAAAAGTAAAACCATTAGGCTATCCCTACTCTATCTCTAAAGTGACATCCCTACTTATCTTTAGCTAACTGTGTCTGGGAATGCTATCCGCTCGTGAAGTCTTCCTAAGAAGCATATTCACGATGTAAGTCAGGTAGCCAAAGCTACAGAGTTCATTCTAAGATGCTCTTTTGTGATCGATCTCCTAACCCCTTCTCCTAATTCTACCTGTCTCCTTCAGTCTCTCCTCCCTCGGGACACTTTCCGTAATACAAAATGCAAAGATGTAAAAATATGGCCTCAGATCACCTCATTCTAACAGACACCTCTCCTAGGTAGTTTTTCACCGTCTTCCTCACATTCTCCAAGTGCAGTCCGATGACCTTGCTTCCCAGGCCTCCTCAGCGAGAAAGAATACCAGCTCCCAATTATCGACCTTCTGTTTACAAAGTAACTCTTCTCCTCCATGCCTAACTCCTAAAACAAAAGGCGTTAGTCCTAACTAACAAAGGCAGCTTCTTCCACCTGCAACTGAAATGTGAGAACAGAACATTCTTGCATGATAAAAGAATAGGCCTTTCATTAACACAACATGAACACTTCATTTAGGCCTTTACACATCAAATTATACATACATGTTAATAATGCATTGCAAACATGTACAATTATTACATCATTAAGCACAACTTGTCATTTCCACGTGTATGATGCACATTGAAATCAAAATGCATTCCATTAACATACGCTTTTCGTTAGGCTAATGCAATAAACTAGAGGTTACAATTTCAAATATAAACGCCATTTCATTTCTTTTGCATAACACCAAATAGGTTTCTATTCATTCACTTACACATTTTTATTATTGCAACACAATTCTAATGATCAACGTAAATACAACACAAAAATATATGCAGGTGTGGACTATCCATGACTATAATGCACCTCTACAATTTTAGAGCACCATCGTGCTCGATTAGTTGCCTGTGCTTTGGGAGTTTCACCATAGGTGTCCTTCTGACTGCTGATTCCTGGCCCTGTGGTGTTCGCTGAGTGGTTGGGTTTGACGTCTCACTGAGAAAAGTGGAAGGAGAAGTGTGCACATAATCTTTCATGGCTGGATGTTTTTGGGACTGCCAACCTCCTCATTAGGAAAATACGTTATGGCCTGTTTTCATTAAGAAGTTTACTTTTTAAAATGTTATTACTGTTCCCTCAACTCGGGGTGCACACTGCCAATAGGACCGCTTCCACTTGGCCTTTGATATGATGGGGAAGCATTTAAAAATCGCTAATGTAATGGCTCATTTTGACTCAACTGTGGGCTTTAAATCTAAATCTCGAACAGCTCATCTGAAGATAGCTTCAGCGGCAAGAAGAGCCAAGTGTTCCCAAAAATTCTGTCGAAGGTCAGCTCCAATATCAAGCCCCCTGAGTTCAGAAGAGGATGTGGTGGAGCATGGATTGGGGGTTAAAGCTAGTGGACAAGCTTTGGAAACTACTCACCAGGGAAGTTCGGCAGAAGAAGCAGGCCCTGAGGGGCAACTTCCGTCTCAAATCGGTCTAGCCATAAAAGAAGGTATTTCTAATGAAGGTAGCTGGACAATAGAAAGTATAGATGAGCGGCTGAATTAAGAGGTCTCAAAGGAAGGCTCTTCTAGCCCGACCCAAGAAAAGTCTAAGGAATATCCATTATTTATGAAATCTAAAATATCCTCAGCATCAGTATCTGTAGCACAAGTTCAAGAACAAGGGCCCCCCATGAATATGCATGCAAGTCTGCCACAAGGCGATCAATCTCTTGTTCTGACTCCTAGTACATTGGAGCAAGAAAAAGGAGCTCCTTGACCCTTAGAACAACAGAAGGATGTTTTAACTGACTTTCAGCCTCTAACTTCCATCTTGGGGACACTCCCAGAGGTGGGACAACAAGATCAGGCTAGGCAAATATCAGACGAACCCTCAGAAAAACAGACGCTAGAAATGCTGCAAGAAGAAGGCCGCGTCTCCCAATATGATATTAAAACCCTGTAAAATCTTCTTTGAGATGAGATACGCGAGCTTAAAGTTACACAAGTAAGCAAGATAGCATTGCCTGTCGAAAATCAAAGAGGCAGTAGGTAGCTTTCCGACCAGAATGCAATAGGCCGAATCTCGGATCTCCCATCTTGAAGATCAGATGAACTCAATGCAGCATCAGGCCACTGTGGGTAAAAACAGAAAATCTTACTCGAAAGTAAGCTGGAAAATCCTCACAACACTCTAACTTGCGGCTGATGGAGGTTCCAGAAGGTTTTGAAGAATTGCAAGTACATCAATGGGTTGAGACATTTATTGACAACAATGTTCTGCCCGAGTTTACTGGGGAACCTACAATCACAAGAGCACATAGGGTCCCTGGTCAGCCGTACCCAAACTCAAAGGTGCCTCGTACAATCTTAGTCAATATCGCCGATTTTCGGGTCAAAGAACAGATACTCACTGGCAAAGTACCTAGTTACCGTAATTTTTCAGACATGCCAGCAGCAGCTGCATGTCATCACAAGGAATTTGTCAAACTCCTGTATTTGTTCAAGGCACAGGGTGCACAGGCGGATATAGCTCAGCAATCTAAGCTATGTGCATTGGTGAAAGGGAAGTTTCATATGTTCGCAAATCTTGACGCGGCTCAGGAGCTGCTACAGAAAATTACTAAAGAAAAGTAGATAAGGAAGGATAAGAGGGGATGGCTTTTTAGGGCTCGCCTGCTGATGCGCTTCTGCGCATCGCTGGCGAAGCTCTATTACGGCTTATCCAGTTTTGAACCACCACTGGCGATTCCACTGGCGATTTCTTCAAGTGCATGTGCTTTTTAGGTCATTGCGCAAGCGCAAGCCCTAAAAAGCGCGTGCACAATGCCACCAGCCGCCTGCCTGCCTGCCTCGCATTACCAGATCAAAGGCAGCCCAGCCCCCCTCCCACAAGCTTCTCAGCGTGTGCTCTGCCTCAGGCCTGCATTTCTCCTCCCCTCGGGCAAACAGATAGCCGCAATAACACCCTCCCTGCTCAGCTTTTTTCTCAATTTCTCCCCGTCTACACTTCCCATTAGGAGCCCTTCCTCCCCCCAGATAATCTATCTCCATAAGAGATAAGCAGCTCTTCCACCATCTCAAACCCGTATTAGTGCTCCTCACTATGCATGTTTTTACTTAGAAAATCAGCACAATGCAGCAGTGTGACATCAAGCCAGGTTCATCGACATCACTGCAAAAGTAAAGTTTTTATTCCCCATTTCCTCTTCAAGAAAGTGACTGCGCATCAGCCTCTACGGATCAGAAAGCGGAGCCCCTCCACTGACCGGGCTGCGAGTCAAATGGCCATGTTTCACAAATTATGGTTTTTGTGGTCTTATTCTGGAGTAGCCCTGTTGGCAAGAGAGGAAAGAGCAAGGCTCTGACAGTCAGTCCTCCTCTGCTTCATAGTATGCCGCGCCACTATAGTAAGTTGAACAAGGGATATTATTTGACAGAAAGAGGCAACCTGCATCTATTCACGGAAATACATTGAGCAGTCTACATTTTTATTTTTAAAGCTACATACAATGCACCATAACTATTCTAGGTCTACAAATGGAAATACATAACAAGAAATATTTTTATTTATTTTTTAAGAGGTGCATACTTAAAAAAATGATTACAAAAATTAAACATCAACTAGTAATTAAAAAACCTAGCAATTAAGATATGCCACGTCAAATAATAACTTTTGTCGCCAATTAATTATCAGTGTCTGGAATGGATATGGTCACACCCTCACTCACCCTCAACCCCTCACCCTCACTCACCCTCAACCCCTCACCCACACCCTCACTCACCCTCAACACCTCACCCTCAACCCCTCCCTCACGCTCACCCACCCTCACCCTCACTCACCCTCAACACCTCACCCTCACTCACCCTCAACCCCTCACCCTCACTCACCCTCAACCCCTCACCCTCACTCACCCTCAACCCCTCACCCTCAACACCTCACTCACCCTCACGCTCACCCTCACGCTCACCCACCCTCACCCTCACTCACCCTCAACACCTCACCCTCACTCACCCTCAACCCCTCACCCTCACTCACCCTCAACCCCTCACCCTCAACCCCTCACTCACCCTCACTCTCACTCATCCTCTATCACCCTCAACCCCTCACCCTCACTCACCCTCAACCGCTCACCCTCACTCACCCTCAACCCCTCACCCTCACTCACCCTCAACCCCTCACTCACCCTCAGCCCCTCACCCTCAACCCCTCACCCTCACTCACCCTCACCCTCACTCACCCTCAACCCCTCACCCTCACTCACCCTCGCCCACTCTCACTCACCCTCAACACCTCACCCTCACCCTCACTCACCCTCACTCACCCTCAACACCTCACCCTCACTCACCCTCAACCCCTCACCCTCACCCTCACTCACCCTCAACCCCTCACCCTCACTCACCCTCACCCTCACTCACCCTCACTCACCCTCACCCACCCTCAACCCCTCACCCTCACTCACCCTCAACCCCTCACCCTCACTCACCCTCAACACCTCACCCTCACTCACCCTCAAACTCAACATACACACATACATACATACATACCCTCACTCACCCTCACTCACCCTCAACCACTCACCCTCACTCACCCTCAACCCCTCACCCTCACTCACCCTCACTCACCCTCACTCACCCTCACTCACCCTCAACACCTCACCCTCACCCTCACTCACCCTCACCCTCACTCACCCGCACTCACCCTCACCCTCACTCACCCTCACTCACCCTCACCCTCACCCTCACTCACCCTCACCCTCACTCACCCTCACTCACCCTCACTCACCCTCACCCTCACTCACCCTCACTCACCCTCACCCTCACTCACCCTCACCCTCACTCACCCTCAACCCCTCACCCTCACTCACCCTCAACCCCTCACCCTCACCCTCAACCCCTCACTCACCCTCACTCTCACTCATCCTCACTCACCCTCAACCCCTCACCCTCACTCACCCTCACCCACCCTCAACCCCTCACCCTAACTCACCCTCACCCTCACTCACCCTCAACCCCTCACCCTCACTCACCCTCACTCACCCTCAACCCCTCACCCTCACTCACCCTCAACCCCTCACCCTCACCCACACTCACTCACACTCACCCTCACCCTCACTCACCCTCACTCACCCTCACCCTCACTCACCCTCAACCTCACTCACCCTCACCCACCCTCAACCCCTCATCCTCCCTCACCCTCACCCTCACTCACCCTCAACCCCTCACCCTCACTCACCCTCAACCCCTCACCCTCACCCTCACTCACCCTCACCCTCACCCAACCTCAACCCCTCACCCTCAACACCTCACCCTCACTCACCCTCACCCTCACTCACCCTCAACCCCTCACCCTCAACCCCTCACCCTCACTCACCCTCTCTCACCCTCACTCGCCCTCACACGCCCTCACTCACCCTCACTCACCCTCACCCTCATTCACCCTCACTCACCCTCAACCTCACTCACCCTCACCCTCACTCACCCTCACTCACCCTCACCCTCACTCACCCTCACCCTCACTCACCCTCAACCCCTCACCCTCACTCACCCTCAACCCCTCACCCTCAACCCCTCACTCACCCTCACTCTCACTCATCCTCACTCACCCTCAACCCCTCACCCTCACTCACCCTCACCCACCCTCAACCCCTCACCCTAACTCACCCTCACCCTCACTCACCCTCAACCCCTCACCCTCACTCACCCTCACTCACCCTCAACCCCTCACCCTCACTCACCCTCAACCCCTCACCCTCACCCACACTCACTCACACTCACCCTCACCCTCACTCACCCTCACTCACCCTCACCCTCACTCACCCTCAACCTCACTCACCCTCACCCACCCTCAACCCCTCATCCTCCCTCACCCTCACCCTCACTCACCCTCAACCCCTCACCCTCACTCACCCTCAACCCCTCACCCTCACCCTCACTCACCCTCACCCTCACCCAACCTCAACCCCTCACCCTCAACACCTCACCCTCACTCACCCTCACCCTCACTCACCCTCAACCCCTCACCCTCAACCCCTCACCCTCACTCACCCTCTCTCACCCTCACTCGCCCTCACACGCCCTCACTCACCCTCACTCACCCTCACCCTCACTCACCCTCACTCACCCTCAACCTCACTCACCCTCACCCTCACCCACCCTCAACCCCTCACCCTCACTCACCCTCAACCCCTCACCCTCAACACCTCACTCACCCTCACGCTCACCCTCACCCACCCTCACCCTCACTCACCCTCAACACCTCACCCTCACTCACCCCCAACCCCTCACCCTCACTCACCCTCAACCCCTCACCCTCAACCCCTCACTCACCCTCACTCTCACTCATCCTCTATCACCCTCAACCCCTCACCCTCACTCACCCTCAACCTCTCACCCTCACTCACCCTCAACCCCTCACCCTCACTCACCCTCAACCCCTCACTCACCCTCAGCCCCTCACCCTCAACCCCTCACCCTCACTCACCCTCACCCTCACTCACCCTCAACCCCTCACCCTCACTCACCCTCGCCCACCCTCACTCACCCTCAACACCTCACCCTCACTCACCCTCACTCACCCTCAACACCTCACCCTCACTCACCCTCAACCCCTCACCCTCACCCTCACTCACCCTCACTCACCCTCAACCCCTCACCCTCACTCACCCTCACCCTCACTCACCCTCACTCACCCTCACCCACCCTCAACCCCTCACCCTCACTCACCCTCAACCCCTCACCCTCACTCACCCTCAACACCTCACCCTCACTCACCCTCAAACTCAACATACACACATACATACATACATACCCTCACTCACCCTCACTCACCCTCAACCACTCACCCTCACTCACCCTCAACCCCTCACCCTCACTCACCCTCACTCACCCTCACTCACCCTCACTCACCCTCAACACCTCACCCTCACTCACCCTCACCCTCACTCACCCGCACTCACCCTCACCCTCACTCACCCTCACTCACCCTCACCCTCACCCTCACTCACCCTCACCCTCACTCACCCTCACTCACCCTCACTCACCCTCACCCTCACTCACCCTCACTCACCCTCACCCTCACTCACCCTCACCCTCACTCACCCTCAACCCCTCACCCTCACTCACCCTCAACCCCTCACCCTCACCCTCAACCCCTCACTCACCCTCACTCTCACTCATCCTCACTCACCCTCAACCCCTCACCCTCACTCACCCTCACCCACCCTCAACCCCTCACCCTAACTCACCCTCACCCTCACTCACCCTCAACCCCTCACCCTCACTCACCCTCACTCACCCTCAACCCCTCACCCTCACTCACCCTCAACCCCTCACCCTCACCCACACTCACTCACACTCACCCTCACCCTCACTCACCCTCACTCACCCTCACCCTCACTCACCCTCAACCTCACTCACCCTCACCCACCCTCAACCCCTCATCCTCACTCACCCTCACCCTCACTCACCCTCAACCCCTCACCCTCACTCACCCTCAACCCCTCACCCTCACCCTCACTCACCCTCACCCTCACCCAACCTCAACCCCTCACCCTCAACACCTCACCCTCACTCACCCTCACCCTCACTCACCCTCAACCCCTCACCCTCAACCCCTCACCCTCACTCACCCTCTCTCACCCTCACTCGCCCTCACACGCCCTCACTCACCCTCACTCACCCTCACCCTCACTCACCCTCACTCACCCTCAACCTCACTCACCCTCACCCTCACCCACCCTCAACCCCTCATCCTCACTCACCCTCACCCTCACTCACCCTCAACCCCTCACCCTCACTCACCCTCAACCCCTCACCCTCACTCACCCTCACCCTCACTCACCCTCAACCCCTCACCCTCAATCCCTCACCCTCCATCCCTCACCCTCAGTCACCCTCACCCTCACTCACTCACCCTCAACCCTTCACCCTCACTCACCCTCAACCCCCTCACTCACCCTCAACCCCTCACCCACACCATCACTCACCCTCACTCACCCTCACTCACCCTCACTCGCCCTCACTCACCCTCACTCACCCTCACTCACCCTCACCCTCACTCACCCTCAACACCTCACCCTCACTCACCCTCAATGCCTCACCCTCACTCACCCTCAACACCTCACCCTCAACCCCTCACTCACCCTCACTCTAACTCACCCTCACTCACCCTCAACACCTCACCCTCACCCTCACTCACCCTCACCCACCCTCAACCCCTCACCCTAACTCACCCTCACTCACCCTCAACCCCTCACCCTCACTCACCCTCAAACCCTCACTCACCCTCAACCCCTCATCCTCACCCTCACTCACCCTCACTCACCCTCACTCACCCTCACTCACCCTCACCCTCACCCTCACCCTAACTCACCCTCACCCTCACTCACCCTCACCCTCACTCACCCTCAACCTCACTCACCCTCACCCACCCTCAACCCCTCATCCTCGCTCACCCTCACCCTCACTCACCCTCACTCACCCTCACTCACCCTCAACCCCTCACCCTCACTCACCCTCAACCCCTCACCCTCACTCACCCTCAACCCCTCATCCTCACCCTCACTCACCCTCACTCACATTCACCCTCACCCTCACTCACCCTCACTCACCCTCACCCTCACCCTCACTCACCCTCACTCACATTCACCCTCACCCTCACTCACCCTCACCCTCACCCTCACTCACCCTCACCCTCACTCACTCTCACCCTCACCCTCACTCACCCTCACTTACCCTCACCCTCACTCACCCTCACTCACCCTCACCCACCCTCAACCCCTCATCCTCACTCACCCTCATCCTCACTCACCCTCAACCCCTCACCCTCACTCACCCTCAACACCTCACCCTCACTCACCCTCACCCTCACTCACCCTCAACCCCTCACCCTCAATCCCTCACCCTCACTCACCCTCAACCCCTCACCCTCACTCACCCTCACCCTCACCCTCACTCACCCTCACTCACCCTCACTCACCCTCACTCACCCTCACTCACCCTCACCCTCAATACCTCACCCTCAACCCTTCACCCTCACTCACCCTCAACCCCTCACCCTCAACCCCTCATTCACCCTCACTCTCACTCACCCTCACTCACCCTCAACCCCTCAGCCTCACCCTCACCCTCACCCTCACTCACCCTCAACACCTCACCCTCACTCACCCTCACTCACTCTCAACCCCTCACCCTCACTCACCCTCACTCACCCTCAACACCTCACCTTCACTCACCCTCAACCCCTCACCCTCCCTCACCCTCAACCCCTCACCCTCCCTCACCCTCAACCCCTCACCCTCGACCCCTCCCCCTCAACCCCTCACCCTCACTCAGCCTCACTCACCCTCAACACCTCACCCTCACTCACCCTCAACACCTCACCCTCACTCACCCTCAACACCTCACCCTCAACCCCTCACCCTCACCCTCACTCACCCTCACAACACATATTGTGTTACAATAGGTGTCACATTTGCAAAAGATAAAACTATTGGCATTGTAAATAACAAAGCTATTAATTCGCTATTTTCAAAACTAGCACATAAATAAAAAATGTGTCCTTTACAATACCAATAGCTCAAACTTTCCTAATGCAAGACCTATTGCATTGCTGTGCTTCTCTCCCCTGCTGCACTCTCCTGCTCTCTAGAGATGTGGCCTAACGACAAGAGCTGCCATCTAAGTCACGTAAATACAAAATATGTTGCATTCCAAATGCTATAGGTGTCACATTCGCAAAAGTTATAACGATTGGCATTGTAAATGACAAAGCCATCAATTTAGCAATTTTAAAAACCAACAAATAAATAACATATGTCATTTACAATACCAATAACTCCAACTTTTCTAATGCGAGACCTATTGCATTTCCAATGCTTGTTCTTAAATTATATTTGAATTGTTTTTTGATTTGATGGGGTGAGGGGGAAGGTACAGTCCACTCAGGGTGCAACACCATGGCACCCAGTAAAGGTACCACCCAGGGGAGGGAGGCAAGGGTTATGGTGGGCAATTCCCCAATTGCCAGGGGTTAGGAGGAACACACGAGCTTGGTGAGGGTCAGGGAGAGTGAAGGGGAGCATGTGGGGTGGGGGCTATATTTAGGAGCCATAATGGAAAAAGCGCAGAATAATAGAGTGTAAGACCTGTCTGCCCTTTGAGTAGTCCCTCCTATTTGTTTATTTATTTTTGTCCCCTTTTTGCCCTCATAACCTTTCATTTTGATGTCCACTGGGAATTTTTGGCGTTGACCTGGGGGTTAGGTGCTCCTTGACCCCATGTTTCCTCACAGTCCCAGAAATCCTTCCTTTTCTGAGGAAAAGTTTAGTTACCTAAAATGGTGGCCAGTAACTGCCATAACGGACACTTAAGGAGAGGGACCCATAGATTAACAAAGAGAATCTAGAACCTTCTGGCCTATTCCAGACATTTAGGGCTAAGGGTATAAAAGGCCAACTGTGGGGCAGCCATTTTGTCATACTGAGAGAGAGTCAGCTGGAGTGCAGGCTGTGGCTTAAGGTGGGGTTAGGATATTCAGAGGGTTGACCTCCCACTCTAGGGTTGCCTCCTTACTGCTTCACCACCCTCCTCCCTTGTAACTACAGACCTGACCCTGCCACGTTGTGTTCCTGATGACCCTGGACACCTGACCCTGCCAAAGCCTGGAGAAGGGAATAGGAGTGGTCGGGGAAGACTGAACTGAGCGGTAGTTCTGCCCTGTTGTCCAGTAGGAGAGCCTTATTAGAAAACTCTGAGGGCGATTTTCCCAAAAGGTGGAAGGACCGTAGCTGAGAATCCGAGCTCTTTTTCCCTTTCCCTTCGTTTATTCTCCTTTTGAATTAAGGCCCTTCCTACTTGCTCTACACGGTGCCCCATTGACCCCCTCTCACCTGAGGTAGAGACTGCCAAGTCGAGAACAGTTACACTCACGAGGGAGTGGGGTGTTCAGTCCAGGAGTCTGGGGCAGTGCCGGCAGGTAGCGTGGCCGTGAGAGAGGAGCCGCCGCAATACTGCCCGGGCCTGGTGAGGGGAGAGTTAGACACAGCGAGGAGAAGGCGCCTGTGGGAGGTCACGTCCCAACTCAGGACTGCGCAGGCTCAGCAAAGCGAACGCTAGTCCCGGGGAAGGGCGGAGCGGTGTCAGGAGGCCTGTTTGTGACTGAGCAGGATCAGTCTAGGTGCCACTGGTCCTCGGCGCTTGGAGTCACTGATCCTCGGCGCTTGCCCAGAGGTGCCGCTTTTCCAGCGAACGGCGGAGGCAGCGCGCTGTGAGATAACGAGTGTGGCGCGGTAGCCGATTCTCCTCAGCCCGCGCAGCCTTCCCACAGCGCCAGCTCTGTGACCGAACGGCTGCACCTGTGGGCGAGGCCTGGTTGAGAGCGGACCGAGGCCTGCAAGAACTTCCGATTGCCCACCGCTGTCCGAGACATTGGCCACAGAGGCCCAACATCTAAAGTAAGGAGCGAGCTGGGGGTAGCAAGAGAATTGGGACCCACCAACCGAAGGTCCCGAAGGGTAGTTCCTTTCTTTCTTCCTGACTAGAGAATTGAGTAGCCAAACCGGGAAGTCCTTGAGACGCCTACAAGGTGGAAGAGCCCCTAAGCTTATGTGAAGGCTGTTCTTGACTGTGTGATGCTTAACCCTTCTATTACAGGGGTGGAGGAGGAAGCCTTCTGTAGGGTCATTCTGGCAAGTAACTGTTGATCTGTAGTGAAGCAGGTGAAATAACTATTACTCTTTCCCCTAGGAAGTTACCAGAGAATGCTTGTATCTTTGTAGTTGACAGACTCTGTTCTGTGATGTACCAAGATCTGATTTTCTAGGATGTCAACTGTGCTAAACCTGGAAAACTATTCTGCCTAAAGAGTCCAAGATTCATTGTGCATAACGTGCATCCTGGTTATTCCATTGGGAGCCCTTTTTCTTGCCCCTACCTAATATAAACTGTGAAGTGATTGATCAACTCTTATCATTTGGGAAAATAAGAATATCACCAATTAGAGTGTATGATGGAGTTCTAACCGTTACAAAGAAATTGATACAGAAATATTTGATGTAAGCTGTAACCAAGCTGACAGATGAGATAAAGTAAAAGCGAAGCAAATTATTTTTTATAAACCAGTACATATTTTCCTAGAAACTTGGTGTAGTGTCGTTTTTGAATGGAAGGATGCTGAGTTACTGTGAGGGTGTGACGCAAGCTTAACCTTGATGTCTTTGGATTAGTCCTTCCTACTCTGTGCCAGGCTACCCTAGGTGATCTGGAGCCTCCCATGTCCAACATAGAGGAAAAAAAACACGAGGATTTTTTTCATGAAGAAGCCTCAATGTCAAAATGCTGTGTACTGCTTTTACCCTTGAGGCGAGAAGGCTCTTAAAGCACGGACAGTCTCGGTTAACGTACATTGAGTGTCCAATAAGTAAAAATAGGGTGGATTGATTAGATGGCTAACCTCCCTTTCTCCTCAAATTTTGTATCTTCAGGAAACTCATCTAAAAACAAAGATGCCAAAACTCTATATCTCCAAATGTTATTCTCGGGTGTATTTTGCCTCTGCTGGGCTGGCAATAAGGGGGGTAGCCATTTACTTTGGGAAAGGAATTGATAGGAAGATCTCTCAAGTTTTGAGAGACCCTCAAGAGAGGTGGATCTGGGCTATTGCTGTGGTGAATGGGACATTTTTAACTTTGTAAATTACTACACCCCGACAGAAGATGATCCTCTAGGTATTATGAAAATTAACGAGTTGGTTAGAGGCGCAGCAGGTCCTATAATTCTAGGGGATGATTTCAACTTTATTTAAGATTTGAAAAGAGATACTTCTAATAAAACAAAAAAACAATTGAAGCCTAAAACTAAAAATGTATTGGATTGTTTGAAGCAGTAGTATCAATGAATAGTTCCATGGCGTAGGGCACATTGAGAAACCTCACAATTTACTTGCCAATATCACTCAGCTTCTCGTATTGATTTCTTTCTTATCTTTCATTATATTAATTGATTAAACTCAGAAATTGGCGCTAATTCATTCTCAAATCATTCATTGGTTAGAACTGAAGTAGAAATAGAGGCAAGAAGGAGGGAGAAGTCCTGTGGCAGATGGATCATCTCCTTCTCGCGAACCCCCAATGGGTGTAGAATACAAAAAAATTGATAGAAACATTCTTTCAGTAGAATAAGGTCACTGCTGCACTATTTTCGGTTGGGGGTGCTTTCAAGGCCACAATGCGGGGCGGATGGTGGCTTTCACGCCCTCACAGTCTAAAGCTCAGGGCGCGAATAGCTGTACTACAACAGGCAGTTGATACAGCTTTAATGCAGTGAAATAACGGTTTGGGACCCCGCTCTGTAGCTGAGGAGCAACTAATCAAAGCCATGCAGGAGCTAAAAGAATTTTTTATTCTTGAAGAGATAAATAGTTCACGGATGTTCCAGCAGCGTGTCTACGAGGAGAGTCAGATGGTGGGGAAATTATTGGCTTGGTTGAGCAGAGTTAAGCAGGAGGCAGCAGTAATACCAGAATTGGAGGAACCATGGACAAGGGTCTCGGTCGCCGATAAGGAAAATATTGCAAATGTTTTTTTAGACCATTAGGAAGGCAATAAGTCTAAATTTTGATGGTACCAAGCTTTCGCAGCTAACCAATAAATGGGCAGAGGAAATAACTGCATAATTACAATCGCAGAAATGTCCTAGTTTCAATGCCTGGTGGGAAGGCCTCTGGTAATGACGGCCTTCCAACTGAGTTTTTATAAAGTATGCTCAGAAGAATTAATACCTTTTTTGGTTGAGCTGTTTAAGTTTGTGAAAGCCGGAGGCAAGGTTCCATCTATTTTTAAAGAATCTACCATAGTCAGCTTCATTAAAAAGGATAAGAACCCCAAAATGTTAACTCGCACAGGCCGATTAGCCTGCTGAATGTTGACCATAAAATAATGATGAAAATTTGGCCAAATCGATTTACTCCAGTAACACAGAAGGTGATCCATAAGGACCAGACAGGATTTGTGACTGGAAGATACAGGTCATCAAACACCGGGTTTTTAGTTCAAGAACTTGATTTTTTTAACACCAACCAAATACCCGTACTAATAATGATGGTCGATGCTGAAATTAATCTTGTTAACTGGGATGCTCTTTTCTATGCCCTTAGAAGGTTGGGGTTCCCAATACAAATAACTAATATGCTATGGAATTTATATCAAGGGGCCCAGGCTCAGGTTTTTGTAAATTCTCGTCTAGCTGTGACGGTTGATATAAATTGAGGAGCTCATTCGGGATTTCCTCTATCCCTCGTTTTGTTTACCTTTTTTATAGAACCACTTGCCACCAGAATTATGGCTAAGCAGGAGATAAAAGCACAATTAGAGGGTATGCCCAAATTAAAACTGTTTGCAGACCATAGTATGCTCTATTTTAGACCTGAAGAGTATAATATAAAAATAATGTTGACAGAGTTTGCGCAGTTTGAATCAATTTGGGGATACAAAATTAATCATAATAAAACTGAAATCCTGTTACTCAATATTGGCTTACAAATCCTCCTGAGTAATCTTTAACGGCAAGCCTGAACACAAAGCCGATCCGATACTTGGGGATATATATTACAAATCGCTATGAGGAACTTTTTTTATTGAATTTTGTTGCAATGATTATTAAGATTCAAAACTTACTAGACAGATGAACACTTCTTCTGCTTGCATTAATTGGTCATGTTGCTCTTATAAAAATGTCTATTTTACAATTATTCATTTTAATTTTTACAAATGTCCTGATAAGAATATGTTGTATTTTAAAGAATTAGAAGCATTTTTTTGCCAATTTATTCGGAGTAAGAAGGCATCAAGGGTAAAATTGTCAGTGCTATCAGTCAAGGGGGATGGCACTCCCCCAAGTTCGTACTTATTATGAAGCTACTTTTTTTATATAATGGCTTGTTTCATAGATGGTAAGGCATCGCTGGATAGTTTCTTTTTGGATTAAATGGTGCAGGAAGCAGAATCCCAGATTCCGGCTCGTATTAAGACCGCCAAGCTCCCAAAGAAAACAAGATATGACACTACAGGAGTATGGGGTCAGATTACAGTAATTTTATTCTATGAAAATGTATGCAGCTGGATATGAGTACTTGAAGCGTGCAGAATGTAAAAGTGTGGGTCTTCATATTCAGAATAGCCAGATAAGGTTCGGGGAAAGTAATGGCTTTAGGCAACTCAGTAATTTTATAGTAGGGGGGAGATATTTAAATTGGCAAGAGATCCAGGCTAGGTGTGGCGCGCGGTGCAGGCTCTTCTTTAATGGTATTTCCAGATTATGCAATTGCTGAAAAATTATTGCCCCCCCCATCTAATTTCCCCTCCGTATCCATACAGGCTGCCCTCTTTAGGACTAAGTAAGGGGGTTGGAAATTGGTACAAACTTTTAAGGAGCCAAAGTGAATGCTCTACAGTAACAAGCTTTTTCGATAAATTTACCCAGGAAACACAATGCACTTTTTCAGAGCCTGAGCGGCAGGGAATTTGGTAGCACGGCAATAAGGCATTAAGAGCGGCAAATCTTAAAAGAATGTGGGGCATATTACCAAGGGAGACGATAGGCAATTGTAGCCGATTTTAGCGGCCGTTTTCGGCCGCTAAGCGACGATAATTCTATTGCCTTAGTAGCAAGCTGCCGCTAACTGATGTTAGCGACAGCTTTCAGAAGATAGCGAGCGGTTTGGGGCCCGCTATGCATGTCAGCTAATGACATGCATGCAAAGTGGGTGTACCCAACCAGTTAGTGACTGAAAGCAGTCGCTAACGTCGCTATCGCCTATTAGCAAGGCAAGCGTAGTGTTGGAAATATTTGCGCTAAGCGCGAATATCTCCAAATACTAACACCTGCCCAGACTAGTTCTTAGCCATGTTATCCAATGGGAGGTGGATAACATGGCTAAGAGTATTTTGTCGCTAATGCGTGAAAATCGCTGTATTCTCAGCGAAATCCGCGCATTTCACCGCTATCGCTGGATATTTTAGCACAATAGAGAAAAACGTTGCTAGTAGCATGTTTTCTTCGCTAACATAGGCAGCGATAAAAAAATCGTCGCTAAGCCTATTTAGCGATAAATATCGCTACTTGTTGGTAATATGTCCCTATCATTTTTATCATGCTGGATAGCTAACTATACTCCAAGAGCATTATATAAAATGCATTCAGAAATAAAGGATAGATGCTTTTGTTGCCATCAATTGGGTCAGGGGGGGTGGCTCCATATTTTTATTTACCTGTCCTGCCCTAGCCCAGTTTTGGGAGAAAGTGTTTTCCACACAGCTGTGGCTTACAGAGAAAACTAAAACCAGAGGCAGGATTAGCACTCTTTGGAGTAGTAAGGCAGAGCCAAAATGTTCTATCCCCAAAGGAGAGGAAGCATTTATAGCAATATCCTCTCTAATGGCAAGGACCCTGATTCTACAGAACTGGAGGACAACTAAAGTGCCAGCTTATCTAAATTGGCATAATCAAATGATTCAAACTAAAACATTTGAGGAAGCCTATACAAAAAGAGTATGTGCTATTAAAAGATTTTACGCTGTGTGGGAGCCTATGGATTGAATAGAAAGTAAAGTAGTTGTCTTAAGCTAGACATTATAATTATGATATCAGTGGAATTATTGAAAGGAGTGCACTTTATTAATAACATTTTGCTTATTCATATTCAGTCATGGTGAGGAGGGAGACTTGAGTGGAAATTGGGTTTCGGGTTACAGAAATAAAGATCAGCTTCATTGCAAAACAGTCAAGGAAAGCACTTTATGGGAGTTAAATGCACAGCACTGTCATACATAGAGCTATTTTTTCTTTAAAATTCTGTTTTTCCATAAGGTTTATTACCTCGGGAAAAGAGGTAAAAATAAATGTAATGAAAGAATAGGAGATATAAATTTTGAGATTAGTTTGCATAAAGATTAAATTAATATTGTGATCATGTATAAGATGGAATGACAGTGCTAATGCTTTTGTTTTTGGGGCTTGTTTTTTTGTTGTTTTTTAAATGCACTTTAGGGCTAGTTATTTGCCCAATAACTTATCATTACTATCATTTTTATAAATGTTTTTCTGTATTGAGTAATCAATATGATCTGATATCCCAAATAATTATTTTGCTAGGGATAAGAGTGGAATATGAGCTGTAGCACTTTAATAGATTCTGTATAATGTTTTGGAATTCTCTTACTATAAACTGATTTGGCACTTTAAAGGACAGGAATGCCCTGCACATTACTATTTGCAATTTGTTTATGCTGAATTTCTGACGTTACCATGTCATCAAATGATGAAATTAAAAAGAAAATGCTTGATTCACTGGCATTTGATTTTATGAGCCATATATAGCTATATTCATTGTGAAATTGATTTTTTTGATGATGTATGTTTTTTGTTATAATTCTGCTCAATAAAAAACAAGCATTTGCAATGCAATAGGTCTCGCCTTTGGGACCTAATAAGTGTTTAGCTATGTAGCATATTGATTATATTACATTAGCCATTAAATATATTAAGGTTTGTGGTAAAGTAGAAGAACTGAGAGCACTTATATACCACCTCGCTCAGAATCCTCAGACTATCAGTGTACTTAAGTGCTGGTAAAGTATTTATGGGTTGACCTCAGAATAATCAAAGTATGTATAGTCAGCAGGCTTGCCTTTACAACATGCATCTTCACACAAATATACAATCAGCACAAGGTCCTTTCATTCAGTAACTTGGCTAGGTGTTCAAGTACATGAATCAGCTTGTACGCAGTAACACCAATGCGAGATCTTGCCATACAGACACTGGACTCATGTGCAACAGTACATGATCCTGTGGGCTTCTGCTTGGCCAGCATAAATCAGCACAAGGTCGAACAATACATAGTCACTTGAACTGCACATGATGGTATAATTTCTTAACATGCAGTCACCAACCCTGTATGTAATGATACATGCGTGTTCTGTGGTGCACAGTAACTGGGACTGAACCAGTAAGTGGAAGATCCTGCCATGCACAAGGCACTTTTAACTTCCTCCTTCTGATGGAGCAGTAATTTCTTCTGGTAATTTCTCAATGCAAAACCTTCCTGCTAGCTCTAATTTACCGCTCAAAATGTGTTGGGCCCTTCACACCATGTATTACCTTCAGGAGACTTTAAATGAAGATAAACAGTCAAAAATGCAATTATTAATTTAAGCCAATAAAGAGAGTTGTTGAGAATTTAAAGGGTTTTATTTTCTAGTCAAAAGTTAATTTTTCTCTGACCCTTTATTCATTAGTAAAATATCAATCAAGTTACAGAATTTGGAAAACAGGAAAAATAGCATTATTACAGAACATATTACAGTCTGCATATAAGCATTACATATAGGAATGTGGCGCACAATGTCATTCAAAACTCTTAAAAGAGTTTCTAAGAAAAATATAGTCTTGCAAGGCTAATCAAAAATCAAATAGTTTGCAAAAATCTCCCATTAAGAGAAATAAATGCATAAGTCAAATAAATCTTTTCAGACCTAATTAATTAGTCAAAGCTTAAACTTATAGTTTAGCATCTAATTCTATTTTAATCAGCTGCCCTCTCTGTCTGTCTGTGTCTAAAGAGGAAAACAGCCCGCCCTTCACCAGACCTCAAAGTAATGTGTCCTACAGTGCCAAGATATGACGTGGAAGCAAGAAACCTCCCCCTGACTCTCCTCGGACGCCCATGCACCCGTGACGATCTGGTACCTAACCCATAGGATGTCTGGCCTAATCTGTTCCTTCTCTCAAGAGCTCACACACCCCCCTAATGAGCCTAGAAGCCAGCTGAGCTGAGAAAGCCAGCCCCTCCTCCGGAGAGGTCAGAATTTATACACAACATTTTGGCAGACTACACAAAATGTTTCAACTTCAGGAAAACCTGTACGTGATTGGTCAGTCATGATGGCATGAGTTCTCACTACCCTGACTCATTCTAAAAAAAAAGTTTTAACAAAAGAAGCATACATGAATAATACATTTATAAACATTTGCAACATTTACTAGGAAAAATGTTTCTATAGTTTTCCATCCTTCCTGTCACAGTGCAGTCAGATGGATAGTTTTAACTAACTGGTACATTGGCACAGTCACAAGAATGTACAGTTCAAGATGTCCTTGACTCCTTCCGCAGTTTGAGTCAAGCTGCCACAGTCTGCGCATGCTCTCTTCTCTTTCAAAGCAAGCCATAGCCTTGCTGGTTTCACAGACAGCCATTTAATGGTAGGCCCCAAAATAGAAGAAACACAAAGATAATATTAATTTCATGTAAATCAGCCCATTATGTTTCCCAACTCTATACTAATACCCCTTATAAATGTTTACCTAGCCAAGCTACTAGTGTAAAGCAGCTTTTCTATTATTTATGACAACATGCAAAATAAAGGTGCAATGTGCAACAAAGAAAAAGAGTTGTTATTAACTGAAAATATTTATCAAAATATGCATTAAGTCAAAGTCTTTTAAGACAGAAATAGTGGATTTAGGGATGAGCTGGGAAGAGAGAAACATATTCTATTATTCTTCAAAGCTAAAAAGGCCACTTTTCTCTACATTGCAAAAACACATGTTAATTCAATTTAAATGCAGTCTGTCTGAAGCACAAAAATAAAACAATGCCTGACTGCAGATGAAATCTGCTCCATCAATCCACCCTTCTGATGATTCAAATAATAATAAAATGATTTATAATTCATCAAACATATTTATTTTCAAAACAGACATTTTTTTTAATTGCAAAAGCTGAGCATATAACAATTTTACTTCTATTTCTAAGGCAAACACAAGTCTATCTGTAATCAGATCATATATAGCCAGGCTCAAATGTTTTAGTGCAGAATTCTGTAAGTAGCTTCTTGGAACAGTTAGTCTTCTTTAAAATAAGTAACTAAAATAATAAAAAAAGGAATTCAACTGGACAGTTTCAGCATTTCTTTTCTCTTTGTCATCAGCTTGCCATCAGAATGGCTCATACAGTGTGGCATTCTCTACCTTTTCAATGCAAATTAGGCTACTTAGGTGCTGAGAAATTCTGACAGAGCATCATCAATCTCTTGCACTTTTTCAACCAATGCCTTTCACTCTCATTTTCACTTTGATCAGATTCAGATGTTTCACCACAGCATCTCTCAGATCAAAGCCGTTGCACCATCCATTATGCAGATCTTGTGTAGCAGCTGCAATCTGGTGAGAAACTGCACACTGTACATCAACCAGACCTACACAGCCATGGCTAGTGTTCACATCATTGTTTTCCACAAGTGCATTTGCATATGCATTTTCAAGCCACTTTGGTGTTGCTGAAACACAGTCTTTTGCAAAAGGTAACTCAGTGCTGCCATTGTGTTGCTTTATTATGCTTGACACTTCAGGCAGCTAGCTACAATCCATTCCTTGTACAATCTGTTGTTCTGCACTCATTAGCTTCAAGACCACTTTATGATCTGATTTCAGAGAAACTGGCAATCTATACCTGGGCATCAGTCTTTGCAATAACACTTTTGCCACTATGCAGTTGTCACTTTTCTCAAAAACAGTTCTGATACAACCCTGTTGTGCTGCTTCAAATACATTTTCTTGAGCCTCTTTTAATTCATCTGTGAAGATTCCATAGAATGTACATGCTAACAGAACACAAATGTGTGCAACTGAATAAGCATTTCTCTCTCCCATGACAATAGTGACTCTCGTTTGAGCAGATATACTGCATGTTATGGTAAGGGCAATCAATTTCGAATTTTGGGCTGGGGTAATTACTAAAAGCCATGAAGCTTTGACAACATCATGTATAAGGAGCACAGCATGTGCTGCTTTTAATGTGTCACCTTTCAAACATGGGCCATCTACAAAATGGACATTGTTGGGCTGACTCAGACATTCATCATTAAAGTCTGATTTTGGCTTTATGCATTTTTTCATGATATTTAGACACTCATATTAAGTTTCATCACAATCCAATTCATTTGCTGACATTTTTGTGAAGTTAGGGTCAAAGGTCATTGACAGACCTTTGAACACAGTCATCTTTTTCAATAGGCAATGAGAGAGCGTAGCCCTCCCTCTCACTGCAAATTGGTGTATTTTCTTTCAAATAAACTTTCATTCCCAGTGCTGGGGTGCAATATTCTTTCTCTTTCAACTCTAGGAATGCTTTTGTGCAATTGTTGTCCAATGGAAGCGGATCATCCTCATGTGTCAGCCTCAGTAAAGGCTTAGCCACTGGGGAAAGGTTTAGTAACCACTCTCTACAGCAGCTAACCATTCCCAAAGATTTCCTGACTACTTTCTGAATTTGAGGTGGATTTTTCTTGGAAATCATTTCCACCCTCTATGGTGACACCTTTCTACCTCCCTTTCCAATTTTGTGTCCCAGGTATTCATCTTCTTTTTGACAGTACTCCTGACTATTGTCATGCATTGGCACTGTGGCATGAGCTTTGCAAACATCAATAAAAGTAAGCCATTCTTCAGCACATGGAATGTGAAAAAATATATTGGCTGGATTCGGTACCACAGGACAACATGAAAAAAACATGCTTTTAATCTCCTGCACTATTCTGTTCTGTTCATTTATTTTCTGTGAGCCTGTGATCAGAAAGTTAAACAAACTTCCAATCAATTCCATCAAAAATCCTTTTATTGGTAAAATTTCTGCAACTGATGGTGTTCCTGAATACAGGTCATTTGGTTCTAATTTTAATAAGACATGTTCTGCACATTTTATTAATCTGGCATCCTTCCCTGTGAACTCTCTTATTTCTGTGTTTATTATTTTTTCAAAATCAGAAGGTAATTTTTCAACTGTCTTTTCTGACAATAATGCTACAGCTGTTTCTTGTTGGGCCATTTTAAAATGTACATCCTCATCAGGAAAATGAACATTATCTGATATACAGTAATCTGTGCTGTTTAATTTGCAAAATAATTGTTTTTCTGCTAGGCCAGAGTCACAGACAACAGTTTTGCAGTCTTCCTCAAATGGGCCTAATTTTGGTGCAAATGTTTCTAAAACTGGATTTATAATTTCTTTCTTTAAAACTCCTGCAATTAAATCTGGACTTCCCACTGCCTTCACAATGGACTTGGTAAATTCAGAATTGTAAGGGTTAAAACTCTCATTTTCAAACACAGCAACCTGTTGGACTGGGTTCTGATTTTGTCTCTGGAAATAATTCACTCTTGCTCTGGACATCTTATTTAAATTAATTTTAGCATTTTCCATATTTTGAGAGATCTTTGCTTGAAAAATTCCTGCTATAGGTACCTGTTTCTGAACTGACATTTGCATTTGCATAGCTGGTATATTTTGCACCTGCATTTCTCCATGTTTGTGTGCATCATGTTTAAATGTATATGTCTTCTTCCAATGCTCAAATCTGCTATAAAGATGGCAAAAGGACATATTTTCCAGCAGTACAACATCCATACCTGAATTTGCACAAACCAAACCAACTTTACTTCCATCCTGTGTACTTTTAATCTGTACCCAATCAACATCCTCTGCTGGCACTCCACCCTTCAGGAAAATATTCACTGCTATATTTTCCTCCATAACAACAGAAAATGATGGTTCATTCATGCAAACTCTTTTCATTGTCTCCTCACTTGGCCTTTGAATAACTTTAGATTCAAACCACAATTCATTTTGCATGGCAATGTAAAAGAACATTTCCAAATTAATGCACAGCTCTTTTAAAATCTCAACAAATCAATCAACTTGTGGGTACCACAGCATATGTCTGTCTCTCAATTGTGGGAATGTGTTCAGAAATGTTGCAAGTTCACTTTTATTCTGTGGCATAGGAACATGCACTTCTCCCACTATTTCTCTCAATGAGTAAGCAAAAGCTTCTCCCTCATTCTGCTTATTATTTTTCTCCACTAAATCTGGTGGCTTCTTTTCCTTATCCAGTTTCATTGCAAGGTCTGGTGGTTTCTTTTTCTTCTCATGTTTCCTTGCCCACTTGTCTCCAAATTTCTTAAACCTATTGCATTAAAAAATATATTTTATTTCTGCAAATTGCAATTGCATTTCTGAAGAACATATTTTCTCATTTGCTTCATCATCCATATGTACCCTAAAACTTTTCTGAGATAGGAAACTTCCTGAAACATCAATTTCATAATTTTGAGCCAAATCTGTCAGGCCATTATGTGTAGTTAATGCACATGCAACTGTTTTCTTACTCAGGGAAATTAATTCTTTTTCCTGACACTGGTTCACATTTTCATTATTTAAACAACATGGACTGTTATTTTCTCCATGTTCAAGTGCTGAATTTAAAAGACTAAGCTGTTTTTCTTTTTCAGGGCCTGTGTTAATATGTTCTCCCATGTTTTCTATCTTTTTAATCACTGCTCCTTCCTCAAAGCAGGTTTGAGAAATCCCATTTTCAAATATATTTATTTTATCCTGAGCTGTAGATGTTGCAAAGGCCATTTTTCCCTCACCTTTCAGTGCTTGGGGTAATTTCTGTTCAATAATCTGTGAATTCTGAGTTTCTGAAATAAACTCTGCCATAATCAGTCCTTCTGCAGCTCTTTGAACCTTTTCAGTAGGGATCATATTAATTGGGACAGTCATAATTTTTCTATGCATTAGCTGTGCATCTGCAGTTAGCAATTCTTAGACTGAATCGGGCACATTTGAAGCAGTAACACCTGAAGGTATCACTGTCAGTGCTGAATCAACAGGTAATGGTTCAATCTGAAATGTTTGCACAGTTTTCTCAATCTGTGTTTTTCTCTGTTCAACTGAAGCAGTAGCCACTGTAGTGCTTACTGGTACAGTATTTTCAGTATTTTTAACGGGAACCACATAAAATGGTGGACACTCAGTTAACAATGCATCTATTATTTTATCCCCTGAATCATTATTTATTTGAAGCTCTTTATCATCATTAAGTCTCTTCTCCTGCATTTGGTGCTTTACCTTTTTATCCTCACTTGCTTTCTCTCTTGCTGTCTTTTCCCACAAGCTTAAGGCCTCAAATTGTGCAGCTTTAGATTGTGTCTTTATTTCACATAGGACTTCCCTTAATTTGTCAATAATTTGCAATTCCAAAGTCCCATCTTTTGGAAACCTCAAAACACCCTCTTTGTCAGTAATCTTGCACCATTGGTGAACCCACATACATGTATTTTGTCCCAAATTGGTAGACATAAAATGCACAGGTGTTCCTTCAGGAGCATCACCAATTAAAAACAAATTTTTCACTTGACCTCCTAACAGCTTCTTTAAGCCTTCAAACAATTTCATTTTTGCAATAGTTCAATGCAATTTCTTTTTTCCAAAACGGTCAGTCTCAATATCAGTCAGTTTTACTCCTAATACTGACCCTCCACAAAATCTTACTGCAATATTTCTCTTAATCAATAACTCTGTTAGTGACAACATAAATACATTCGCTACTCTGTCTGTTGTGCTAAATAAAGGATAGATTTACATTCACTGCGAGTAACACATTCCGCTTACCCTTCACAAAGTAAGACTTTTCGTTTACTCTTCAAACACTACAGGTAAATCCCTTCCGCTTACCTTTCACTCAAGCTCAGAAGAACCTGCTACTCATTTGGAATTATCCTTCAGGATATATCTTAGGCCAAAGTTTCACCAGCGAACCCTTTTGCTGTCAATCAAGCTCAGAAGAACCTGCTACTCCTTTGGTGTGACCCTTTCTAGGTGATATCAGACCAAAGTTTCACCAGCGAACTCTTTGCTACAATCACTCACACAGAAAATAGTCCCTAATTTAACACTGCCAGCCCTACCTAGATTCCAACAGACGAGTAACCTCAGTGCAGTGTGGCTTCCATTTACCACCCGCTATTCCTTCCCGGGATTCCACAGGTGTGCTTACCTGCGTGTTCAGACAACATAGAACAAGACACTAACTTAACATAAAGAGTTAAAACATGTAATCAATAACCTAAAAATTATGTCCTATGAAATTACCAATATAATCAATAACACCATCAATTCAAAATGAGCAAAATGTCAACAACAGTAAAAAATCCTCACTATTTTCAACATTTCAAAAAAAACATCCTAGCATATTAACAACATTTCACAACCCTATTGATACTCCCACCACTTCTTGCATCACCTTCCAGTACTGCTTTGCCAGTCTTCAGGTTCTGAGCATTGGACTCAGGAATCAGGACTTGGACATTTATCTAACTTGGGCAATTATTTTACTCCCCTCTTAAGGTCAATGATCCATTAGTTGAATAGTTGATGGTGAAATCAATAATCATTAATCACCAAACTAATCAATAATGACCATCCTCTGATTACCAAAAACTTATGGAGCGGTAATTTCTTCTGGTAATTTCTCAATGCAAAACCTTCCTGCTACCTCTAATTTACCGCTCAAAAGGTGTTGGGCCCTTCACACCATGTATTACCTTCAGGAGACTTTAAATAAAGATAAACAGTCAAAAATGAAATTATAAATTTAAGCCAATAAAGAGAGTTGTTGAGTATTTAAAGGGTTTTATTTTCTAGTCAAAAGTTAATTTTTCTCTGACCCTTTATTCATTAGTAAAATATCAATCAGGTTACAGAATTTGGAAAACAGGAAAAATAGCATTAATACAGAACATATTACAGTCTGCATATAAGCATTACATATAGGAATGTGGCGCAAAATGTAATTCAAAACTCTTAAAGAGTTTCTAAGAAAAATATAGTCTTGCAAGGCTAATCAAAAATAAAATAGTTTGCAAAAATCTCCCATTAAGAGAAATAAATGCATAAGTCAAATAAATCTTTTCAGACCTAATTAATTAGTCAAAGCTTAAACTTATAGTTTAGCATCTAATTCTATTTTAATCAGCTGCACTCTCTGTCTGTCTGTGTCTAAAGAGGAAAACAGCCCGCCTTTCACCAGACCCCAAAGGAATGTGTCCTACAGTGCCAAGATATGACGTGGAAGCAAGAAACCTCCCCCTGACTCTCCTCGGACGCCCATGCACCGTGACGATCTCGTACCTAACCCATAGGATGTCTGGCCTAATCTGTTCCTTCTCTCAAGAGCTCACACACCCCCCTAATGAGCCTAGAAGCCAGCTGAGCTGAGAAAGCCAGCCCCTCCTCCGGAGAGGTCAGAATTTATACACAAAATTTTGGCAGACTACACAAAATGTTTCAACTTCAGGAAAACCTGTACGTGATTGGTCAGTCATGATGGTATGAGTTCTCACTACCCTGACTCATTCTAAAAAAACAGTTTTAACAAAAGAAGCATGCATAAATAATACATTTATAAACATTTGCAACATTTACTAGGAAAAATGTTTCTATAGTTTTCCATCCTTCCTGTCACAGTGCAGTCAGATGGATACTTTTAACTAACTGGTACATTGGCACAGTCACAAGAATGTACAGTTCAAGATGTCCTTGACTCCTTCCGCAGTTTGACTCAAGCTGCCATAGTCTGCGCATGCTCTCTTCTCTTTCAAAGCAAGCCATAGCCTTGTTGGTTTCACAGGCAGCCATTTAATGGTAGGCCCCAAAATAAAACAAACACAAAGATAATATTAATTTCATGTAAATCAGCCCATTATGTTTCCCAACTCTATACTAATACCCCTTATAAATGTTTACCTAGCCAAGCTACTAGTGTAAAGCAGCTTTTCTATTATTTATGACAACATGCAAAATAAAGGTGCAATGTGCAACAAAGAAAAATAAGTGTTATTAACTGAAAATATTTATCAAAATATGCAACAAGTCAAAGTCTTTTAAGACAGAAATAGTGGATTAGGGATGAGCTGGGAAGAGAGAAACATATTCTATTAATCTTCAAAGCTAAAAAGGCCACTTTTCTCTACATTGCAAAAACACATGTTAATTCAATTTAAATGCAGTCTGTCTGAAGCACAAAAATAAAAAAATGCCTGATTGCAGATTAAATCTGCTCCATCACTTCCATGTACATACAGAAAGAGGAGAGTAAGGTAAGACCTGTTTTTATAGAATGAATTTCTTAATGTCCTAAGAACTACTGTTCTTTCCAATACAACTGACGTTAGAGAAGCCAGGTATGACACTTCAAAGACTGCTTGCTCTCAGTGCAGGGCGGAGGTTGGACTGAAAACTGGGCAGGTGATCACCTCTCACAACCCTATCATTCGATAGTAAAGGGCAGTAGGGTCAAAGGCTTAAAGAACAGTCAGCCTGTAACAGAAACCACAACCTTGTGCTATAAAGGCAGCCTACCCAAGGACAAATCACCAGGCCCATGAAGGAGAGCGCTCCATTTTCAAAATGTAATTCAGGATGCCCAAAAAACTAGAAAATGTCCTATCCCTTCTAATCCTGAACAAATGGCTTTATCCTGTGTCAGGCGTCACAGCTAAGGACTTCAAGACTCCAAAAGCATTCTTCAGCAAGTGTTTGATGACAGCACCAGGTGACGAAAAAAAGGACTCTAGGGACTTAAAACTTGAGTAAAAAAAAATGTGTTTAAGCAGCAGGACATTATACATACTAAAGTGTAAAGAAAGGCAGATAGAAAAAATCACCAACTTAACATCCATAATATGCAGAGGTAAACCAAGCGCGGTGGGAACTTAAAAACCACTGTGACAAACAATCTTTCATCTTATCAAAGCAGTGTGAGGTACAGGACTGTATGAAGAGTGGCCAACATAGTTCAAAGAGGCAGCTTCTTCTTCCTTATTATGAAGTCTCAATAAACAACGGAGAAGTATTCTATTTTAAGACAGACTACGGAAACAGGAGGTCAAAGTTGTTACAATGCTTCTGGCCGATAATACCTTACTTGTAAGTGGTTTTATGCACTGCCTAAAACAACCTTTTTGTGCCCATTAGTGGATTATTGTGTTCAAATGAATATGCTATATGTTATGAAATCAAAAACGCATATTTAAATCACCATATCCTACAACATTGTACAAATGTTTAAGAAACAACGGACAACTCACCTGAATTAATTGCTGGGTGCTGCCAGGACGGCAGCATAATCCCTTGCTATCCACACATAGGATCACATCAGTGAGTGAGTTCTCCAACTGAAGGTTCTCCAGACCATGCTGAAGGAGAAACGAAAGTCCGGTAATCTAACTGTTTGCGCACCACGTCTGTTTGTGCTTCTCTGACGTCAGAGGTCTGTTTGTGCTTCTCTGATATCAGAAGGAAACTTAAAAGTACCCTTCATTGTGTATATTTGCACGTCTGTCTATGCTTCTCCGAAAGCACCACCTGAAATCTAATATGGAATGCATGGAGAGGCATTAAGTAATATTTACACGAGGAGGAGGCACAGCCAGACGGGGACCTGGAAATGACAGGAACACCAAAATCAGCAAAAGACAGCTTCTCCAGCCTGAACGCTCTCCAACTTTATGAATGTTTTGGGGACATGATTCCTGCGTCATAGACACTGGGAGCGCTTCAGAGCTTTTCTCCACGGTGTCTTCCATGTGAAGAAGGCTGGGGCTATTCTAGCTGCTTTGTGTTTTGGCTCCAGTGAAAGAACTCATCAGTTTCTGTTGGGTTGCATTGAAAGGGATGCAAGCTTCCTGTTGCTGACAGTTAAAGTGATCTACAGCTATTTCAGGTAAACAGAAAACCTTGCACTCTCACTCAGTAATTGTAAAAACAAGGAGACAAGAGGTGGATTCCGAGCACCGAGTTGATTGAAAGTCGTAAATCAAAATGATGCACCAGTGACACACTAACAGGAGATGCTTGGTGTGATGGAGCAGGCTGAAGAGCAAAATTTTGTTCTAACCTGTGAAGTTAATCTCCCATAATATATAACTAGACTAATAAGCATGTGGTGAAAAGTATTAATCAGCTTAGTTTAAAAATTGCAAACATTACACGTGGGATTAACAAATGTGCTTTATGTTGCAATACGCGAAGAAGAAAAGAATAAACTAACTTTGTCTCTTGTCTTGTCAGTATTAAATGCGGCTGTTTAACTAATGGCATATGCTTATTATATGTGCTTATGTATGTCTTTTGTGACAAAAGCCTTTGGAGTTTGTGCAGTTCCTTAAAGAAGAAAGTAAATTTAAAAAGCTGCATCTGTGTTGCTTTGGCTAGGTAACATAATTAACCTGGTTAATTATTAGAAGGGGGGCGGGTAACAGAATGGGTCTCAATTCTTTAATTAATTGATGTTTTTTGTTTGTTTAATAATAGTTTCCAAAGTGAGGCCTGAAAATTGGCTCGGAAAAACATGGTTGACAGAGATGCAGACGTGAAAGAAATCTTGTCCAGAGTGGAGCCTTGCATTGCGTAAAGGAAATATTTGCTGCATAGAACATTATTAAAAAAAAGACTTTGCTTGAATAAAATGTGCTCTCGGAGAGAAGGGCCAAGGACAGGATCTGTGAATGTCTGCCAAGGTTAGGAAGTGAAAAGAGCAGTACTCGAACGAGAAAGTATCACTTTTTAGTAAGCCAAATGTCGTAGAAGAAAGAGACAATGGGGCTTATGTAAAGCCCGGATTGGGTAAAATATAAGGATGACCTAATGGTGGACTGAAATGGCTCAGCCAATGAGAGATCTGGATTTTGGTGAAGGAATGCAGAATGTAGAAAGTTTTAGATAGAGAAAAGGTATACAACCTTTCATCATGAGCAGGGCAAAAAGCTTGCTTCCCGATTCCTGATTGACGTGCTGTTGGACTTTTGGGGCACGTAAGGACAGCTGATTTAAATTGATATTTTCCTTTTCAGGTGAAGCAAAGATAGACAGGGAAATAGATTTAGGGTATGGAAACTGTTATTTGCTAATAATTCATGATTTTGATCTTGCTTGAATAAATGTCAGTCTAATATTTCAGTCTAATGTTAATACCCTTTAAAAATGCTGCTTTCTTATTTGCTTATAAAATAAAGATTCTAAAACCAAATGCTCTTTCTTTGAAGAATAAAGTTAATAAAAATTAGATTTGAAATGACAAGCTGGTCTTGTTTATTCATGGTCTAGTTACTATCAGTTGATCCATTCGCCTTATGTGATCTGTTTAATAAATGATAAATGTTTAAAATCATGGTAAAAGTTGATAAACTGCAGTTGTAAATAATAGGTGAGTGAATATATTAATCAGATCACTAGATTCAGTTGCTCAAAAATTGTCTCATTGGTGTTATGGGCCTGTTTAAGTGTTTCATAATTAATGGTGAGTATTGAGGTAATAGGTAGCGTTTGTGAGACAGTTTTTCAATATGAGCGCTGGATTAATTTCTTGGTAGCAGAGTTCGGTTACTATGGTAACTGACAGTTTTGGTAAATACATAGGATGCATGTCTAAAACATATTAGGTTTTTTCAGTTGTTACATGTAGTTGAAAGGTTTTTTGCAGCAGTGTGAAAATTCCTAGTTGTACTGGCCAGTGCAGAGTAGTGTAACAAGTGAAGTTACACAGTGCATTTGTTCTGTTTCAAAATAGTGGTATCATTGTTTATCACAAGTGTTGTGGACGTACAGCACAAGTTTAGGGATTTAGGTGTGTAAAGTAGAATGTATAGTGAGGATTGTCATGAAATCATAGCTTTCGAGTATAGGGACATTTGTCCTGTTTTAAAACTCACTGTGAAAAGAGTAGTAGAATTTATCTAAGCTTGAGTGAAGGGTAAGGAAGCGTCGTCTATCTTACTGGCAAATGAGTATTTCTGTTAGCAGGTTAAAGTCCTACTAAAGATTTATGTATGAATGGTTAGGGATCTTTTCCGTATGAATGTGTGCGAAAGAATGGGTAAAGTAGCCTTACTTTATCGGCGAATTTAAATATTCTGTGAAAATAGCGTTGTCTATTTCACGCGAAAAGAATATTTGATTGTTTGAGAAAACTATCACTTTATTTTAGCGAAACAGACAAATGGTTAGTTTTTGTAGTCTTACTAACTAAATTCAATTGAAAGGTTTGTAAATATGGCGTTGTGAAAATTTAATTTTTTGTAAAGGAGGGGTCAGCTGCAGCTTTTTTCTCTGCAGCGGTAGCATACGTCACAAGAGTCGCGCTGTGATTGGCTAACATACGTCACAGTATTCGCGCACAGATTGGTTCATGTGACAAGACAAGCTTACAGCTGATTGGCTTATCCTGAAAAACAGTAATTCTATTGGTTGAGCAGAACAGTGACGTAGCTTAACCTGACTGGTTGGTTAGTGAGTTTTGGGCACAGATTGGTTGATGTTACGGAATAACATCTTCCTTGCTACGATCTTTACTGAAGCAGGAAAATTTGTTTAAAAGACATTGATTATTATTATTTGAAAGGGAAAAAGAAACTTACATGGTTTGAGAAGTTGAAAAACAAAATTAAACCTGACAAGAAAATTTCAACGCGAAACGGAAGATTAATTCATAAGTACAAAACACCAGCAGCTTATATGTTAGGTGAATATGGCTATCATACTTGTCTTTGGATTGAGAATTGGATGAAATATACTGAAAATGATGGTATTTTAGCATGGCCGGAAGATGGATCGTTTAACATAGCGGTCTTGAGAAACTTAAGAGAAAGGATGATGAAACTTTTACCAAAGCCTAGACCTACTCAATTTGAAGCTTTAGTTGAATGGGAGTATGAAATGTTTGAATTAGAACGAGAAAGTAGAGGCTTACCAAAAAGAACAGGATTACTCGATAGGGAAAGACATGAGGATAGAATGCGTCGATTGGAAAAGCAAACATGTGTGATGGTTTGTACCCAGTGAGACTAATTGATGAGACATCTGGTAAAAAAGGTTCCCAAAAGAAAAAACATGTTAGAGAGGAAAGTGATTCAGAGGATGCAGTATTAGAAGAAATGTATACCAGAAAGCCACCACCTTATAAACCAGTTTGCACATGGACTTCTCCAAGAGAAATAATAAATGAGGTTACACCTGAGACAAATACGAATTTTAAAAGAATACCTGAAAGAGTAGAATCATCTCCAGAGACAAATCAGAGCAACAGAAAAACACCTGAGAGAGTAGAAATAAGATGTAATTCAAGTATATCAGGAGAACATAGTAATTACACTGAAACTCCTGTTCAAAGAAATGATACCCCAAGAAAAGGAAACAGAGCAGAAAGATATGAAGAATTACCAGATACATCAGAATACATTCGTTCAGCGAATGAATTAATACAGTAATTAACAAAAAGCATGGAAGCAGTAACAGTTGCAGTAACAATTGGACCTGTTCTCCCAGTGTTTGATCAAAAAGAAATTAGACATTCAGCGTTAACTGTTCCATTAAATACAGAAATACAGAAAGTGACTGAAAAATGTTATTCAGATTTAACAGAAATACATCGAGAAAGAATGATGCCTGATTTAACTTTTAATCAAAGTTTGTCATGTAAAACCCCAACTGGTGCAGATTCTGATTCTGGATCTCCAGTAAAAGGTTTAATGCAAAGCCCAGAATGTAAATTACTTGATGTTGCAAAATTGAAGGCAGACATAGAGGAATTAATAATTGGAACGATTGGAACTGACAGATTGAAGGCATATCAGGATGATGAATTATTATTCATTTGCAAAAGCATGACATGGAAAACGAAGAACAAATATGACCAACTAGAGGAAATGGCTTTTGAATTAGAAATAGTTTTAACCAAGCAGAAGAGTTTGCAGAGAAATTATAGAGTGGATTTTTCTGAAAAAGACATTGAAAATTTGAATACTGCAGGAAGAATAACTCATATAAAAGATTTAATTGTGATTATGAGAAAATAGGGTGAAATAAGTAAATGGAGAGCAAAATGGGCAAAGAAAAAAGATGAAGACACAATAACCTTAGCTTTCCTTAACAGAGAGAAAGAGAAAGAGGCAAAAGAGTTTCCAATGAGAGAAATAGCAGGAGGAGGTTATGTGCATGTTCCCTGGACAAGGCAAGACATTCTAATGTTCACCAATGATTTTCCCAGATTAAGAGAAAAACCTGTGGAAAGGTATTGACAGGTTGACAGATTTGTGAAAGTTTCAAAAGTCCTGTGGGTTGATCTTGATAGATTCTTTCACATAGTTGTCCCATCAGATCTGTGGACGGAATGTAAAATTTCCATAGATTGGCCTAGAGAAGAACCCTCTCGAGATAAGGTGACAGGTGCCCCTTCACCAGATGTAATGAAAATGTATGACAAAGTAATTGTGTTTTTGAAAAACATGATTCCCCCAAAAGAAGTGGATTGGGTTAAAATAGACAGAACAACCCAAGAGCCGAAAGAATCAGTGCATTCATTCTATGAAAGATTACTGCTGGTATTTAAACAATACAGTGGTTATGAGCATCTAAGTGAAAAGGATATGAGCCATTTAATATACAGATTTGTATATGGCTTAAGACCTGAAATTGGTGAGATGATAAGATCTGGAATTGTTGGTTGGCAGTCACTCTCAGTGGATGATATTTTGAGAAAATCAAAATACTGCAGTGATGAATTAGATGCGAAACAAAAGAAGCTGAAAGAAAAAGCTATGTGGGCACAGGTAAAAGTAGCTGAACAGCAAATAACAACTTTAAATAAAAATGTTGATCAGAATCAAGGGAAATTTAAAGGTAATTATAATAAACCAAAATTGATGGGAAACATAGAAGAGTTAAAAAAGAAACTTCCATGTTTTAATTGCGGCGTAATTGGACACTTGAAGCGGGAGTGTAAAAATCCGCCCAGAAATTTTGTAAAAAATACATCATTAAATCCACAGATGCAGAATGAGGTAAATGAGCAGCAACAGCTACTGCGACATACAGTGAATCAGCAAAGTCAGATACCACAACCGGCACTTCCAAACTGTGTACATGTGCAGAGATACAATACAGAAACAGGATTCTGCGGAGGTGAACAGGTAAACAGATCACCGAGAGTGAATGTGTCAAATGTGTCTAAACAATTTTGGATGTAAGAAGATGGGAGTGAATCAGAGGATTACTTCTGATGGTGCCTGAGAGAGGAGGAAGAGTGTGTGCTTGGAGCCACTCTTAAGGTAGATCAATCTGGTCCATTTGTGAATGGTAAAGTGAAGGATGTAGAAATTAATTTCCTAGTGGATACAGGTGCTACCCGTTCTACTGTTATATCAGTGGAAATAGAAAACCTGCCTCTCTCTGGTGAGAAGATCCAAGTAGTAGGTGTAGCTAATCAGCAAATTAAAAGAGATTTAACTGAACCAGTGGAAGTTGAAATAGACAAATTTAAAGACATGCATAGATTTGTAGTTTGTGACAGCAGTCCTGTAAATCTTTTAGGTAGGGATATTCTCTGCAAGATGAATTGCAAAATATACTGCTCACCGGATGGTATAGAGCGGCCAACTTTAGAAGAGGATGGACTTTAAAACTAACTATGTCAATGGTTGAGGCAGAAGAAAGCAAATCATTTCCTGTGTTTGATAAAAAAAATTTGCCTGAAGAATTAGAAGAGACAGTGAATGTTAAAATTTGGGATTTCACAGGAGATGAAATGGGTTTAATGAAAAACATAGATCCAGTACAAATAACAGTAAAGCAAGGAGCAGATTATCCAATCATTCCTCAGTATAAAATGAAACCAGAAGTGATTGAAGGAGTTACTCCTGTAATAGACAAATTCACAAAACAAGGAGTTCTAAGAGAAATCGAGAGTAGCCCATGCAACTCACCGATTATGGGAATTAAAAAGCCAAACGGTACTTTCAGGATTGTTCAGGACCTGAGAAAAATAAACAAAATTGTCGTTCCATGTTGTCCAGTTGTACCAAACCCAGCGGTAATTTTATATCAGATTCTGCATGATGCAGAATGGTATACAGTCATTGATTTATGCAATGCATTCTTTACTGTTCCATTGCATCTAGAGAGCCAACAAATCTTTGCGTTCCGGTTCAAAGAGCATATTCTAGCATGGTGTAGAATCCCTCAAGGGTACACTGAGAGTCCATCTATCTTTAATCAGTTGTTAAAGAAATCCTTGGAAGATCTAGAATTACCTGGAAGATCCACATTAGTGCAGTATATTGATGATCTTCTTGTAGCTGCATAAACAAGAGACAACTGCGTAACAGATACCATTACTCTTTTAAATCACCTGGCAGATGAGGGACATAAAGTGTCACCTGCAAAATTACAGCTTTGCAAACAAGAAATAAAATATCTTGGTCACAGAATTGCAAAGGGAATCAGACAAGTGACAACAGAGAGAATTAAAATGATTCAAGCAATGCAACCTCCAAAAACACAGAGACAAGTTAGAATGTTTCTAGGAATGGTAGGTTATTGTCGCCAATGGATATGTGGATTTTCGGTAATTGCGAAACCACTGCAGAGACTAACAAAAGCAGACATAAAAGACCCAATTAAATTAACAAAAACTGAATTAGAAGCTTTTGAACAGTTAAAGAGAAGTTTGTGTGAAGCTCCAGCATTGGGAATGCCTGATTATGAGAAAGAGTCTGAGGTGTATTGCAGTGAAAGAGAAGGATGTGCATTATCAGTTCTGATTCAAACACATGGAAGACAGAAAACCAATAGCATATTTCTTAGCGGTTCTTGATCCTGTTGCAAAAGCATTACCAGGATGCTTAAAAGCAGTAGCTGCAACAAGTGTGAGTTTGGAACAAAGTGAAGGAATAATAATGGGATTTTCCAGTTAAAGTTTACGTCCCGCATTCAGTTGAGATTCTCCTCACCAGAAGTAAAACACAGCTTTTGACAAACAACAGGTTGACAAAATATGAAAAGGTTATTCTGGGATCAGATAACGTTTCTATCTCGAGATGTGTGAATTTAAATCCTTCCACATTGTTACCTGACACTACTGAAACAGAAGTCAGAGATGAGGTTGATCATGAATGCTTGGATGTATTAGAATATTGTACAAAACCAAGGCAGGATTTAAAGGATGTTCCTTTGCCTGAGTCTGATCTTGTTTTGTTTGTTGATGGTTCATGCTTGAGAACAGATGATGGTGTCCTGAATGCAGCATATTCAGTGTGTACTGTTGCAGATGTGGTTGAAGCCTCTAGTCGCAAAGGAATTCGTTCAGCTCAAGTGGCAGAATTAATTGCTTTGATTTGTGCATGTGAATTGGGAAAGGATCAGAAGATTACCATAGTGACTGATAGTCAGTATGGTTATGTGGTAGTCCATGACTATGGCTAGCTTTGGTCTCAAAGAGGTTATTTAACTTCTACGGGATCACCAATAAGAAATCCCCAGTAATTAAGAGACTGAGTGACTGAATACAGCTACCAGAAAAGATTGCTGTGGTAAAATGCACAGCCCACAAAAAGGGAGCGGACTATATAACATTAGGAAAGGCATATGCTGATGCAATTGCAAAATTTTGTGCAAGACAAAATGTGTCTGTAAATCGGGAAAAAAATAATGAACATGTTTTGAACTCTCTAATATCTGTAGTTGAAGCTTGGCAAGGAGTAAAACAGTTACAAGATGAGGCAAGTGATGAGGAGAAAGATACATGGCTAAAAGAGGGATGCAGGCAGAGAGAGGAAGATGAGATCTGGGTTTACAAAGATGACAGACCATTAATGCCAGACAGTATGATTTCTGACATGGCACGCATGTACCATGGTCCAGGACATATCGGAAGAGACTCTATGATCAGATTGTTTAGACAGACTTCGTACAATCCAAAATTCTGAATAATTGCAGAGTCTTTTTGCCAGAGATGCCTCATATGCCAACAGATTAACCCAAACAGAAAGACTGTTGTAAGCATGGGAACCATAGGACGGAACGGTGGTCCATTTACCAGAATACATCTTGATTTCATTGAAATGCCACCTCGAAACAGACTTAGATATGTATTGGTAATAGTCTGTTTGTTTTCAAGATGGGTGGAAGCATTTCCCACATGTCACAATGATTCAATTACTGTGGCAAAATTGCTTTTGAGAGAACTCATACCAAGGTATGGATATCCGGTGTCGATCAAAATAGATCGCGGTACACATTTTGACAACAAATTGCTAAAACTGATTTGTGAAACACTAGGAATACAACAAAAATTGCATTTTGCCTATAGACCAGAAGCATCAGGTGTTGTTGAGCAAGTCAATGGTACAATAAAGAACAGGCTGGCTAAGATGTGTTTAGCAACAGGAATGAAGTGGACAGATGCACTTCCACTTGTTTTAATGACTTTGAGAAGCACTCCAGACAGAAAAACAGGTCTGAGCCCGCACAAAATCTTGATGGGAAAGGTCATGAGACAAGCATTTGTTCCAGTTGACAAATTACTGAGCATTAATGATAGTGTCATTATGGATTACTTCAAGAACCTTTCTGATGTGGTGACTTCTGTGTTCCATCAGGTGGGAACTGAAGTACTTTCAAAAGAAAAAGAACAAGCTCATGATTTGTTGCCAGGAGAGGACAAAGGTTCATCGAAGAAGGAATTGCCTGGTACCTAGATGGCAGAAGGCAATACGACGAAGGTGATACAACAACTGATTCAGATTCAGAAGGAGAACCTGACAGAATCCAGATTCTGAATGTTATGTTATGTTATGTTATTTTTATACTTCTATAGCGCACGGCCACTCCACGGAGTATCCCGGCGCTTTATTGAAGGAAACCCAACCGAAGAAGGGAGAACATAACATTGAGAGGACGTGAAGACAACAGGAAGCCGCATCAAATTAAGGGAAAAGCCATGTCTTAAGGGCCTTTCGGAAGGACAGAAGGCTAGAGGTCTGTCTCAAAGAGATTGGGAGGTCGTTCCAAGCATGAGGAGCTAAGTAGCGAAAAGACCGTCCTCCTGCTCTAGCACGCTTGATAATGGGAACACTCATTTTAGATAGGGACGAAGATCTAAGAGATCTGGGGGGGTTATACCAGGACAATCGTTTAGAAATATATTTGGGGCCTATACCATGTAGGGCCTTGAAAGTCGTGGTCAAAGTTTTAAACAGAATCCTTTTAGCAATAGGAAGCCAGTGTAGTGTTGAGAGAAGTTCAGTGGCTCTGGCTTTTCTCGGAAGACCAAAGATGGCTCGGGCTGCAGAATTCTGGGCGATTTGCAGACGCCTGACCAAATATTTGGGAAGTCCCAGGAACAAAACATTAGCATAATCAAGCCTAGAGCCAATCAGTGCCTGGACAATGATTTTTCTGTGCTGGATGGAGACTAGAGGAAGGAATTTACGAAGCATCCGAAGGATGCCGAAACATTTCCCAGTAAGAGATGAGATATGCGGTCCGAAAGATAGCTCATTGTCAATCAAAACTCCCAAGTTTTTGGCTTTCAAAGACGAACTAGTGGGAGGAAACATATCTTGCGGCCACCAGGGTTTCCAATCAGGCTCAGAGGTACAACCAAAGAAGAGCAACTCCGACTTGTCGGAGTTGCACTTCAGCCCATGACGTCCAAACCACTCAAAAACAGCGCTCAGACAGCCCCTGACCTGGGCATCGACAGGAAAGTCGAGATCTGGAAAATTCAAATGCGAATGAAGCATTGAATGAAGAAAATTATGAAGTTGTGATATTAGATTCTGAAGAAAATGACAATGATCTGCTAGATCAAGTAGCGGAAGCGCAAACGGAACAAGAAGTGGTTCAAATTCAAGATCAGGAGAGTATTGAAAAGCAGATTAGAAACTTTGGAAGAAGGAACGAAAATTCTGAAACTGGTGGACTGGAAGTAATTGAAGAAGAAGAAGAAGAAATTCCAAGTACCAGCTATAAGGATGCTGTTCCTAACAAAGTGAAACTGCTGAGTAAAGAAGTACCTGAATCTGAAGAAGAATCCGATAAAGAAAAACTGATAATTAATGAATCAGCTGATAACACAGAAAGTGAAACTGATGACAGTGGAGATTAATCAAAAGTGAAAAGAACAAAGAAAAGAGCTTGGAGAGTAGAATATAACCTGACAGAGCCTAAAAGGAAGTTAACAAGAAAAGGAGACAATTGGCCTAGTGAAAGCGAAGGCCTGAAATTCAAATTGGTGAATAGAGCAAAAGAGCAGGTGAATGAGATTTCAAGTAAAAAAGAAGAAGATTTGAATACGAAAAAGCAAACAGAGAAAAGAATAGAAGTGATCAACAATAGGCCAAAGAGAACATTAAAACCAAACCAGAAATATAAGTCACCTGAATGGTCCTACACAGTGATACCACCAGTAATAGAAATTAGTAGTAGTCAAATTAATTTGAATGATGATAGTGACAATGATTGATTTTCTTTGAAGTGACACAAGGTCGAAAAAATTATGTTAGGAGACATAAGGTCGAAGAAATTATGTTAGGTGGAAAACACATTTGATGTGTGACATAAGGTTGAAGAAAAGTTGTTAGGAAATAAAGCTATCTGATATATATATATATATATATATATATATATATATATATATATATATATATATATATATATATATATATATATATATATTACCTACTGGCGGTCGCCAGTAGGTATATATAGTTAGGATTTTTTCTCTATGGGATTTTTGAAAATTCTATGTCTAATAACTTTGGTGTTTGTGGACTGAATTGGCTGAAATTTTCAGGAAAATGGCACATTTTGTTTCTGTGCAGCCCCTGAAAATTTGGGGGGGGGGGGGTTCGTCAAGGGGGGGCCGAGAAAAAAGGGGGGTCCCAAAACGCGTTTTTCCCATGTTAATTTCCATAGGGCGGTTGGCCTCACTTTTAGCCCGAACGGCTGAATGGATTTGCACGAAACTTGGCAAAATTGTAGGGACTGTTAGCCCGATGTGCCTTTGCTAGGTCTCAATATATGTCCTCCAGTGGATTTTGATAAATTAACGTTCAAAAAAAGATATATATCTGTAACAGCGCTCCGGGCAGCGCTCCGGTTCGCGTACTTGACGCGTAACGGAACTTCGCGAAGCGAAGCTGATTGGCTCTTCGGTGTCTGCAAAATTCTAAACAGTCCGGAGCGGCCACCATCTTGTCTCTCGGTAGGATCGAGAGACAAGAGGAGGCCAAAACAAAGGGGGAAATGACCACAAGGGGGCATAGTAGATCCTCCCTGACCCCCTAGGTTTGATGTGGAGGCTTTAAAAGGGCCCCGTGGGGCAAAAAAAAAAAATCTTTTTTTTTTTTTTTTTGCGTGGGAAGCTTCCGGTTCGCGAACCGAGAAGCGGCCCGGGGAGCGTACTATGAGGAAAAAAGAATGATAGTCTTTTCAAAAATTGTATGTTAATTGATTTTTTGTTTTGTTGATTTTTTTTATTTACTATCTTGATTGTTTGTTTTGACGCAACGCCACTCACACACGCAACGCCACTCACACACGCAACGCCACTCACACACGCAACGCCACTCACACACGCAACGCCACTCACACACGCAACTCATCCACGCAACGCCACTCATCCACGCAACGCCACTCATCCACGCAACGCCAATCATCCACGCAACGCCACTCATCCACACAGCGCCACTCATCCACGCAACGCCACTCATCCACGCAACGCCACTCATCTAATTTGAATAACCAAAAGGTCAAACTCTTCTATTGCGAGATCTATTGCATTTTCAATGCTTGATTCTTTCACTTCCTTATCTATTTTGTTTTTCACAATTATATCCTCTTCCATCTTTTCTTCGGTAAATAAATCTATTAAACAGCATCTCTGGTTCAGTCCCTATAGATGTCTTTCTTTTAACATTACTCTCTGTTTACTTCCCTTGTACTTACTCTTTTTTTTTTTTTTTCAATTTTGGGGTTAGCTCCCGGTTCGCGTACCGGCGAGCGAACCGGAAAGCGAACTAAAAGAAATAGAGCTTGCCAGAGTGCTAAACATTCTAGCAATTTTTTAATAAAGGGGAGGTAGTTCTGAAAAGAACTCTTTTTTTATGTTTTTGTTGGGTTTTTTTTTACTTTTCTGAACATTATTTGTTTTTTTTGTATTTTTTGAACAATTTTATGTTTTTTTTTGTTTTTTTGGAAGGGAAAGAACAAAAAACAGGCATTGAAAAGGGCTCAACAGGAGCAAAAAAAAAAATATATTTTTTGGGGCGTTTAGAGCACTTGTGATTTTCAAATGCTCTATTTACTAACTTAATGCTCATATTGGCACATGAAAGTAAGGTACCGCAATATAAACAGACAATCTTCATGTGCACAAAGTTTTCCTGGATGTTTGGCACTGTTTCCCGTGCCTCTGGCCCTGACAGAGATATCTGTGCTGATGTCCTGGCCACAGAAGTTGGTGGGTTGTCTTGCAGGTCACGCATCTCTGCCCGGCTATAATTTAGAGGATGCCACCTCTGCATGTGACGGTGCATAGTATAGTTGCCATAACTATACTTCTTATCTGTGCCTCTAGATAAGTTCTGTTTGCATATTAGGCACGTCACATACCGAGCATTAACTTTTTTCTCTCCTGCAGGAAATGAAAAAACCTGCCAAATAAAACTATTTTTATAATGAGATACCCGGGGCAACTCTTCTAAAAATTGTGGTGCCTGTTCTTCCTCTTCCTCTTCCTCTTCTTGATCCTCTTGCTCATCTGTGTTGGCAAGGAACTGTGGAGGTGGTCCTCTCTTCCTATGAGGAGGTGAAGGTGGTGGTGGTGGGGGTCCACCAGCTGAAGCTACTAGTGAAGCCATTTTCCACTGTGCAAAATAGGTCTTCCTTTCACAAAGTTGAAAGTCAGAGTGAGAAAAAAGGTGGGGGCTTTCATCATTTGGGAAAAAAAATAGTTCTAAACCAATGAAAAGTGTTATTGTAAGGTCACCTGACCTAGTCTTACATCATTATGAAACCAAAAGTGAAATGAACCAATGAAAAGTTTTATTACCAAGTCACATGACCAGTTATGCTTACGTTACGCGCTGCGCGCCGCGCTCCGGATCGCTTCCGGGAAGCTGCGTTTCGCGTCTCTGTTCACGGTCCGGAGCACTTCCGGGTGCGCTAACGCGGCGCGTCATAAGACGCATTATGCGGCAACGTGATATGTCGCGCTTCCGCGACGCGTCACGATGTTGATTTCTAACGCGGCAGTTGCGCAAACGGAACGTTTACCGGTTAGCGGACCGGGTCGCGGCATCAAATTGAGCTAACGGAAAGCATTTACAAAACCTTATTTTACTCACACAAAACCATTGAAATTTCATATATAGTTAGTTGCACTAACTATATATCGCGCACCCGCAATCCACTGCTGATCATGTCACATATTACATCTTTCATGACATGATCAGTGACATCACTGATGACATCACTGATGACATCACTGATGACATCACTGATGACATCTCAAATGACATCACTGATGACATCACTGATGACAACATCCAGTGACTGTATGTTTCTGAAAAGTCAAAATATGTCTTACATATTGAAGAATGAGTGGATGTATAAGTGTCTGGATGAAGGATTTAGTAGGTGCATGACTGACTGTATGAGTGAGTGATTAAATGTGTCTCACTGAGTGCATGGGTTAGTGACTAAACTGTCTTAATTTGTGCATCATTATATCTGTTGTTCTGTAAACTGCTGCTTATGTTGATCAGTAGCTTTATGATTAAGTATATGGGTTAATCATAGGTTGCCCAAGTATTTGTATGAGAGAGTGAGTGTGTGTGTGGGTGGCTGTGAGGTGTGTGACTATGTGCATAGATGTGTGAGCAGTTGATTCACTAGATGTATGGGTTCAAAAGTGCATGTGGAAACAGCTGTATGGGCAGTTGACTGTGTGCATGAGTGTATTGGTGAGTGAATGGATATCTCAGTGCTACATGTCAAAGTAAGTACATATGTAAAACACAGTACATGTGAGAGTTGACATATATAAATAACTGTGCATAAGAGCCAGTGAATGTGTGAGTGGCTGTATGGATCATTGTGAACTTGTATCAGGGATTGTATAAGAGAGTAAATATGTGTTAGTATATGTTTGATTAAGTAAGGTGTGTATAACTGTATAGTTGAGGAAATGGAGGTGTGATTGATTCTTTGCATGACTGACTAGGTGTATGAGTAATTCCATGGATGAGTGACAATCTGTGAGTGTCTGTTTACACTGATTGTATCTAAGGTTATATTAGAGTCTGAAGAGGTTCATCATATTATCACATGAATTATATCATCAGTGATGTGATCAGTAATGTCCAATTAGATGTTATCAGTGATTTCATCAGTGATGTCATTTGAGATGTCATCAGTGATGTCATCAGTGATGTCATTTGAGATGTCATCAGTGATGTCATCAGTGATGTCACTGATCAAGTCATGAATGATGTAATATGTGACATGATCAGCAGTGGATTGCGGGTGCGCGATATATAGTTAGTGCAACTAACTGTATATGAAATTTCAATGGTTTTGTGTGAGTAAAATAAGGTTTTGTAAATGCTAATTCCTAACTATATATGGTCTATAACCTATGTTTTTTTCAGTGAATATATATATATATATATATATATATATATATATATATATATATATATATATATATATATATATATATATATAAGAAAAATAGGGGGGTATATTTAGTGATTTGTAGTGATTTTTCATTTTCTTTTTAATTTTAGTAAAGGTGCCTCCTTCTAATAATAATTCGAGATGCTCAATTCTCAAAAGATGTTGCAAATTGTCTTTAATATGTGTAATCTTGATAATTTTAGTCTGGTTAATCTTAGCTGTCATTTTTCCATTTGGAATAGATAAAGAGATGTATAAAGCTAACATGACTAATAAAGCTGTGGTCAATCATGACAAGATTGATGACCCTAATAAGGTTATTGTACATAAACCAGAGATTCATCAAGATAGATCTGTGGGAGATTTTTCTAGAAATACATTTTCTAGACTTTTATCTGAATACGTTAAGGTGATGAATGCAAAAGATTGTTATTTATGCGTGAAATTGCCAACTTCTGTCTCAGAGGGGGTGACATACAATATGCTTCCTTTTACTTACGGTGTGACATGTAGTGTTATAGCTGGTTTGTTTTATAAAACTGGACATCTGGAATATTACTATTCTGATTTTGATGAGATTTTTGCAAATTTAAAAATTGTAGAAAGCTTGAATAAAGTGAAATATGCTAAACAGAATTTTTCTTAGTGAATAGTGAACTAACTTATGAGTATGCTTTTAAGAATAATCTAACATGTAAATTGAAAACAGAAGAGAAGACATTTTTAAACATGGTGGAAGAGAGAAGGGCAATTTATAAGCGAAATGAGATGACAAAACAGACAAAATATACATTTTTGCAACTGGAAGATGAAAAGCTAAATGGTGGAAATGTAAATGTTGCAATTCATATAGATAAACCTGTTAGTGGAAAAGTTTGTATAAGAAGAGATAATACCCAATTTGATAACAACATTGTAGGTTCAAGTCAATGTGAAGATACCAATCGTATTACAGGGGGTTGGGGATTTAAAGGAGGCAAAGTTCCAACTTTTCCTGGAATTTATTTCATTTGTGGGGATAAAGCCTCTTACAGTCTTCCCGATCACTGGTATGGGACATGTTTTGTAGGTTTAGTTTTTCACAAAATTTTTCATGTTGAAAGAAATTCAAAGGGTTCATTTGAAATTGATAATCACCTAAGTAGATTTAGAAGAGAAAGCTTTTCAGAAATTTTGGGAGATATTTTTGGTGCGTTAATACCTATGGCAGGAATAACCCTGAATGCAAACAAAATTAGAAAATTTTCCACAATTGTTGACAGATTGTCAACAGATACTGCAGGTGGATTCCAATTAGTTGACACAGAACTTGTTGCCATGAGATTCTTGGTAATGCAGAACCGTCTTGTGTTAGACATTCTGCTAGCTAAAGAGGGTGGAGTCTGTGGGATATTGCATGTCCAACACTACTGCACATATATACCTGATAAGAGTCAGAATATGGAAATGTACATAAAGAAAATTACTGAGTTACATAGTGAGATGGTACCCATAGAAGATGAAAGTTTTACAGAGCGCTTGGGTAAAAGGTTTGCAACAATTAAACACTGGTTTCAAGAGATTGGTTGTCCAATTATAGGTAAAATAGTTTTTCTTTTAATGGTTATAGCTATAATAACACTTTTGTTGAAAATAAGTTGCATGATACACAAGAGAAGAAAACACTTAAAAGAAAAGAAAAGGATTTATAAACTGAGAAAGGAGAAAGAAAAAGAGATAGAATTAGAAGAGTTTCGGAGAACACAATATAGAAAATGTAGAAAAACAGATGAGTCTAAAGTTTAGAAATACTAACATCAAGAAAGTTCAGAACATGTTCGAGGGATAAAAATGTATAAATTTGTGGGTATTATTTGGTGATTTTGAAATCACCAGATGAGGGAGTTGATGGAGCAGGCTGAAGAGCAACATTTTGTTCTAACCTGTGAAGTTAATCTCCCATAATATATAACTAGACTAATAAGCATGTGGTGAAAAGTATTAATCAACTTAGTTTAAAAATTGCAAACATTACACGTGGGATTAACAAATGTGCTTTATGTTGCAATACTCGAAGAAGAAAATAATAAACTAACTTTGTGTATTGTCTTTGTCAGTATTAAATGCGGCTGTTTAACTAATGGCATGTGCTTATTATATGTGCTTATGTTATGTCTTTTGTGACAAAAGCCTTTGGAGTTCGTGCAGTTCCTTAAAGAAGAAAGTGAATATAAAAAGCTGCATCTGTGTTGCTTTGGCTAGGTAACATATTTAACCCGGTTAATTATTAGAAGGGGGCGGGTAACAGAATGGGTCTCAATTCTTTAATCAATTGATGTTTTGTGTTTGTTTAATAATAGTTTCCAAAGTGAGGCTTGAAAAGTGGCTCGTAAAAACATGGTTGACAGAGATGCAGACGTGAAAGAAATCTTGTCCAGAGTAGAGCCTTGCATTGCGTAATGGAAATATGTGCTGCATAGAACATTATTAATAAAAAGACTTTGCTTGAATAAAATGTGCTCTCGGAGAGAAGGCCCAAGGACAGGATCTGTGAATGTCTGCAAAGGTTAGGAAGTGAAAAGAACAGTACTCGAACGAGAAAGTATCACTTTTTAGGAAGCCAAATGTCGTTGAAGAAAGAGACAATGGGGCTTATGTAAAGCCCGGATTGGGTAAAATATAAGGATGACCTAATGGTGGACTGGCATGGCTCAGCCAATGAGAGATCTGGATTTTGTTGAAGGAATGCAGAATGTAGAAAGTTTTAGATAGAGAAAAGGTATAAAACCTGACATCATGAGCAGGGCAAAAAGCTTGCTTCCCGATTCCTGATTGACGTGCTGTTGGACTTTTGGCGCACGTAAGGACAGCTGATTTAAATTGATATTTTCCTTTTCAGGTGAAGCAAAGATAGACAGGAAAATAGATTTAGGGTATGGGAACTGTTATCTGCTAATAATTCATGATTTTGATCTTGCTTGAATAAATGTCAGTCTAATATTTCATTCCCTTTAAAAATGCTGCTTTCTTATTTGCTTATAAAATAAAGATTCTAAAACCAAATGCTCTTTCTTTGAAGAATAAAGTTAATAAAAATTAGATTTGAAATGACGAGCTGGTCTTGTTTATTCATGGTCTAGTTACTATCAGTTGATCCATTCGCCTTATGTGATCTGTTTAATAAATGATACATGTTTAAAATCATGGTAAAAGTTGATAAACTGCAGTTGTACATAATAGTGTAAATAATAGGTGAGTGAATATATTAATCAGATCACTAAATTCAGTTGCTCAAAAATTGTCTCATTGGTGTTATGGGCCTGTTTAAGTGTTTCATAATTAATGGTGAGTATTGAGGTAATAGGTAGCGTTTGTGAGACAGTTTTTCAATATGAGCGCTGTATCAGGTGTAAAAGCACAAGCTGTTGTAGAGAGCAATCGAGTCGTGTCAGGATATCTATCAAGAGTCAGAGACAGACTTTTGGCGCGCATGGGTATGATGTATAGCATCGCACGCATGCGAGAGGGACAGGTAAGGCAAAATAGAGTGCGAATGCAGCCAGCCAATCAGAGGGGAAAAAAAAAACATTTACAAATGCAATAGGACTCTTATTTACATGAGACCTATTGCATTGTAAATAAAAATCCGGGCATCCAAAAGGGGAGGAACAGGAGTGGGTGGGGGTGGTTGTGGTGAGCAGAGAAGTGACAGACTGCAAGAGGGAACAGGGGGAGGCAGGGGAACAAAACAGTTTTAAAAGTAAAGGGGCCGATAGCTATGGAAGGAGAAAAATGACGACATGGTCGTCAAGAGGCGGGATTAAGTTGGGGAAAACCAATCAGATTGCAGCATTTAGGAATTCAGCTAATCAAAAAGATAGGCGGAAAGTGGGCGGAGCTTCCCCCACTATACTGTATTCAGCATCTCTCAACTAGACAGCGCATGCGTTGCCTAGCCGAGACCTAAAAAAGCAATATATGAACAGCAACGGGTTAATATAAGCATCTTGCAGACTCTGCCCTTCTCTGCGTGTAAAATGTCTAGAAGCAAAACGATCCTGGAGTACCATGGACCGTATGGCAATTAGCTCAATGTTAAATACTAGCAATGCTCCAGCAGTGCTTGTTGCCATTTTGTCAACAACTGTTGATAGCTTTCTAATCTTTTCACTATTTAGTATAACCCCCCACCAGCAGAATGATTGCACCAAATATGCCTCCCACTAGTTCAGCTCCAGTTTCAGGACTATGTTTATGTCTATGTGCAGGTATTATTGTTAATGCATCTAGGCTTTGTACACACTGCATTTAAGGAATGAAAACGTCTAAATAGCAAATACCCTTAAAACAAGCAGGTTATAAGCATTTTGTCCACAAATAAATTAAACTTCAGGAAGCACAGATACTTCTCCATGTACAATTTGCCATATACCCCCTATTAATTCAAAAGTGTGTTCGCAACTACTAATCCCCACATCTCTAGTTCATTTTAGTGTTCTTCTTCTGTAAACACTAATTTTCCCTTTGTGTTGACTGTCTGAACCTTAATCTTGGGTAAATCATTTTCTTTCTAAATTCCTCTACTTTCTTCCAAACATTTTTCAAAACATCACTATGTTTCTCTTTAGAATGTGTTATGTTCATGTATCTTTTTTCGAAAGCCATAATGTAAGCTTTCTCTGAGGATTTCATCAAGCAGGTCAAAATATTTTTGTAAGCCATAATACTATCTATGGGTCTATAGGGAAACAAATAATACCAAGAAGTGCCCATTTCTTTTGATTGGGGGTGTAGGTTCATGCTTTCTATCAAAGGCACTCTTAAAAGAATTAGATCGTAGTTAGAATATTTTTTTTTTAAATGTTGTCATTTATATGCAAGTGAAAGTAGAATACTACAAGAAATAGCATAAGATAATGGCATATGGTAATAGGTAACTTCTTCTGAGGGAGATGTAGGTAAATGAGCACAAACATAGTGATCCTTCCAATCTATAGCATGAGTGTATTCTTGCACTAATCAAGACTAAACATTTGTAGAAAAATCATCTTTCTTGTAACTAATAAAAGAAGCTCTCAGTTGGTTCTCATTACCAAGATATATGTATGGCTTGATTGTGTTACTGTTTCTACGATCTTCTTCTGGGGAAAAACAAGATGCTAATAATACTATGGTAATCAATATAACAGTTATTACGAAAATTGAACACATAATATATTTACACACACATATAACCAACGCAATTCATTTCTCTCAAATCAAGCTACTTATCTCTTGAATATCAGCAACTTGATAACCAAGCAGGTCATCTTTTTAGCAGTTAAGCAGCTTTTTGCTGGTAGCTTTTTTCTGCTTCAGCTTCTAATTTGACAATCCTTAACCCTACTCCGTGTTCTTCTATGTTGTTATCCCTACTTTTCTACTGCAGACTTGGGCCGAAGTTGATCATCTGTAAAATAAAGAGTTAAAATAACAAAGGACTAACAGGACAGTTCTCTTTCATTGATCAGTTATTATCTTTTTTCAGCTTCTCAACAGATCTTAGTCCATTTATTTAAGCTTTTCTAACTCTCTGTAAGTTTTGAAATCAGGATGGCTCATAAAGTTCAGATTTCACATCACACAGGTCACCCAATGAAACATTTAGTGCTTGATCAACAAACTGTGTCCACTCCGGTGCTGAATACCTTTGACACGTTTATAACAACAAGGGAACCCAATATGGTAAACAGGGACCTTGGGTATCAATAAGTTACAAAAACAGTAGTCCCTGACAGGGAAATGCAAACAAGAGAGAATAAATATAGACTCATATTAGAACTATATTAATGCTGTCCAGCCGGACAGTAATTTAAAAAAAATGATTTTAAGTTTTATGAGCAGAAATTAAAGTAGGACACAATCCTGTGTCCAACGTAATACATTTAACACAAAAACAAATACAAACGCTCAGGCAAGGCAGAAGGCGTGTATGTTGTACAGAAAATAAGACCAACAGAGTTAAACAATGACCCTGTTACACGTAAATAACAGATTAAATTATGTATGCAATGTAAAATGAGTCAACAACATTTTGGTCCCATATGGGAAATACTGGGATCATCATCAGGACATAATTATTACTTACCTGAGAAAGGATTCTGCCTGAATTGAGACACCAATGGTGTTCGGTGCTTAGGTAGGCAAGTTTGGGCGGTTTGTGGGAACTTGCGTCAGGATATTTGGTAATCGAAGGCACAGTGACCTGCAACAAAGGGTGTCATAATGAATTTCAAATGGACATAAGGTGACTAGTGCGCAATGGCGGATCCAGCAGGGGAAAGGCACGGTGACCTTTAAAATGGCGATGCGCGTATAGGCTCGGTGGATCCACCAAGCCTATACGCACATCGCCCACTAGTCACCTTATGTCCATTTGAAATTCATTTTGACACCCTTCATTGCAGTCACCAAATATTCTGGCACAAGATCCCACAAACAGCCCAAACTTGCCTTCCTAAGCACCAAACACCATTGGTGTCTCAATTCAGGCCCCATCTTTTCTCAGGCATGTAATAATTATGTTCTGATGATGATCCCAGAAAAGCTTAGAAGTGCACAGCACTCCCTTTCAACCCCAGTCCTGGCTACAGAGATCAGTAGGGGTAAGTCAGCCCTTTGTGTGAGGGCAAGATACAGCCTATACAAATGCAATTGTGAATACTCCTCTCTCTCCCATCCCAGGAAGTCGATCACTATGCAGATGAATGCAGATGCTTCTCCTGGCACACTCAGCCCTGCATGTGTGTGGCTGTCTGAAAAGTATGCACAAAGAGTAACCGTCACTCAGTCGTAGATGTGGATTGGAGTCAAGCAGCAAGACACTAAAGTTATTAGCACAGAGAAAGGCCCACTTTCTAAAAGTGTCATTTCTAAAATAGTAATGTAAAATCCACCTACGCCAGTAAGCAGGATTTATTACTGCCATTCTAAACAGACCAAACATGGCAAAGCTACTCCTTTCAGACCATGAACTACCATTTGAAAATATTTAAGCGAAGTCCCAATGCTAGCCTATGAGAGGTGTGTGCCTCACCGAAGTGAGAAACCAATTAAGATATTTGTCACCACCAGGACGCAACACAATAAACTCATGTCCTTCCTTTCACTTACACAAGCACCCTGCCCATATGGCTACCTAGGGCCTACCATAGGGGTTGACATAAGTGTAGTAAAAGAGACATTTAAGGCTTGGTGAGTCGTTTTAAAAGGCAAGTCAATGTGGCAGTAAATTGCACATGCAGGTCCTGCAGTGGCAGGACTGAGATAGATTTGAAAGGCTTCTTCGGTGGGTGGAGCAAGTAGCACTGCAGGCCCACTAGTAGCATTTAATTTACAGACCCTTGTTATATAGTGTACCACTTGGATCACTAACAAAATATTGAAGGTCAAAAAATCTACCTACAAAAATATCAGAGCAAGCATTTTGATGTCAAGAATATCGATATTAAAAATATTGGGTTTTTTTGTTAAAAAATATGTAAAATAATCGAAATAATACTTATACATAAAAAAAACATAGGTAATTTTTTTAATAATTTTAAAATTAATAATTATTATATATAATATAATAAACCATCATTTAAAAAAACATATAATATATATACGTGCTTAATAATCAGTTTTAATGACTATTTAATAATTTATAAAATATTAAGACATATTATAAATTACAAATACATCTATACACATAAAACAATAACATACATAACAATTAAATAATTAAATATAACAAATTAACATTTTTTAATTTACTTTTAATATTTTTAAAATAATTATATACTACATTAACTAAAATAATATCAAAAATATTCAATAGCAGAGGCAATACAACTACTATTCCAACTCCACAAAAATCAACAGTAAGGAAAATGTTGGATAGCGTCGGGCTTAAAATTACTATTCCCACTGCAGAGAGTGCAACAGTAGGGAAAGCGTTAGATAGCATGGTGGTGTAAATTACTATTCCCACTCCAGAGAGTGCAAGAGTAGGGATAGCGTTGGATAGCGGAGGGGTAAAAATGACTATTCCAACTCCAGAGAGTGCAACAGTAGGGAAAGCGTTGGATAGCGTAGGGGTAAAAATTACTATTCCCACTCCAGAGAGTGGAACAGTAGGAAAAGTTTGGGATAGGATAGGGGTAAAAATGACTATTCCAACTCCAGAGAGTGGAACAGTAGGGAAAGCGTAGGATAGCGGGAGGGTAAAAATTACTATTCCCACTCCAGTGAGTGCAACAGTAGGGAAAGTGTTGGATAGCATAGGGGTAAAAATTACTATTCCCACGCCAATGAGTGCAACAGTAGGGAAAGTGTTAGATAGCGTAGAATTTTAAAATAACATACTTATAAATAAAATAAAGTTCAAAAATAATCAATGAATTAATAATTAAATAAGTCTAAACTATTTACAAATACCAGTAAATAATTATTAAAAACATAATTACCAATGAATAATTAATTAACAATAGATTATTAAGCGTGGAATAAGTAAATAAATAAGAATGCATATTAATGACCAATTAACACATATTGAACAATTAAATGATTTTTTATACCCAAAACATAATGGTTAAACGTTAATTACCAATTCATAATTATTTATTGATATATTTATTAAAGTTATCAATAACATTTAATAATATTTAATTACCAATTAATGATAAAACAATAAATTGATTTTCATATCCCAAAAACTATATTTTTAATAATAATAATTACTTAACTAGATTTCAATTACTTTCAACAGTATTCACCCATAATCTCACAACACACTCCAATAATAAAATAATACACTTGACATAATTTAGCAATTAATCAATTAATAAAAATGAATTGCCAATTAATAAAAATGAATTACCAATTATTAATTAATTAACAATAATACAATAATTAATACCAATTATTTAAAATACATTTTTACTTAATTACAATTACATTACTTCCCACCCTATTCCCCTATAAACCCACATCCCGCTACAGAACTTAAACGCAAAAAATAATTTAAATTAATTTATAATTCCTAAAAAATAATAATTAATTTAGTATAATTAAATTACTTCCCACCCTATTTCCCTGTAAACGCACAACCCGCTACGGTACTAAAAATCTAAAATAACCTAAAAAAACATTATTAACATATAAAAATTGTATACATATATTTTAAAACAAGTAGAACACTTAACAAAACACATATAACACATTAAATACATAATAAAATACATTACAATAATATAAATATCGATATTAGTAACATCGATATTAGTAACAGCGCTATATTTGATATCGATATTACTAACTTCTATATTACTTACATCAATATAAAAAAAATCGATGTTACTTACCTTAGGGTCGATATTCTGTCCATCGGTATTCTTAACATCGATATTATGTCCCTTCGATATTGTCAACTCAATATTAATGTAGGTCGATATTTTATTTTCGATAATTTGACTGCTCACTTTACCACTTTACAAGGGACTTATAAGTAAATTAAATATGCCAAACAGGTGTAAACCCACCATACCATGTTTTAGAGGAGAGAGGGCACGCACTTTAGCACTGATTAGTAGTGGTAATGTGTGCCCAGAGTCCTAAAGCCAACACAAAGAGGGTCTTAAAAAATAGGAGGAAGAAGGCAAATAGTCTGGGGATTTTCCTGCAAAAATGGTCGGGTCTAACCCAAGCCTATTCTTTTGGTGACCTTCTCTGAAATTGGCTTTGTAAACTTTTTATATGTTTATATGTTACTCTCACAACTTGGATATTTTTCCACGAAAGAGGTAGGTCTGGGATTGTTCTAACAGTAGATCTGGTAGCTCCTGTATCGATCAGAAACAATATGGGGTGGCCATGTACTTCTGAATCTGCATATGGACCACTGTGGTCTACCTCTAAGACTGCGCCAATTATGCAATCTTACTCACCCTTCATTGGGAAACATTGGAACCAGAGCCATCATTTTTTGAAAATTGGGTACTGTTGTAAAGCATTTAGATTTGGATTTGTACTTTATTGCACTGTATTTTAAAAACAAATGAGCATTTATTTTGGGCATTTGGTTCAAATTAAATCTAGGATTCCCCATGTTTTGAGGGGTCATTTGAGCTGGTGGAACTGGCATCATTGGAACCTGTCCCTGCAGAGGCACTTTCATTGGCTGAGAGGGCACATTTCGCATCTGTATTCCTCTAGGCATTGGCACATTTCCATTTGCATTTTCAGGATTATATCCATACTCCCTCTTCTAATGACCAACCCTCTGACAGGTGTGACATGGAGTAATATTTTTCATTTCCAGTTCATCGCTGCAGTACTTAGCATATCTTAGAGCATGCTTTGAGGTATGTGCAAACTGATCTCTGGTTTCAGTCCTAAAACAACCTGGGACACAAACATCCCCATATCCTTTTCTTTAGGGTGTTCTCGTCCACTTCCAGCAACCTCTGATAGAACTCATGAACCGATTCTTTTGGCTCTAGGGTAGTTTGTTTAATATTAATCCAATCCAATCCAATCTTTTGATGGGCACTCAGCCTTTCAGAAAAGTAATCACAGCTTCATATTTCTCCATAACAACTGGAGATGGTGCATTAGTCCTAGCCTTTCTCACTGGTTCATCTTTCAGCCATTGTACAGCAGTTTTGCACTCAACCGACAATTCAATCTGTACCACAATATCAAAGAACATATTCAAATTAGCCCATAGCACCGTTGAAATCTTTATAAACTGTTCTACCTATGAGTACGACTGCACTGGTTTGTCTTTCAGTTTTGGAAAATTGTTCATAAAAGCTGCAAGATCTCCTCTTCTCCAGGGCACATGCATATACATCCCTCCTGCTGTTTCTCGTAAGTGATAGGCTGTAGGGGTTGTACGGCTTTACAACGCGTGCTTTTACACCGCTTCCCGTTACAACGCGGTTTTTTCAACGCAAGTCGTTACCACGACTTGCGTTGGAGGGGGTGCGGACTTAGGAATTTTTTTATTTACTATTCCAACACCAGCCTACGTACAGTAGGGAGGGTGTTGGATAGTAAATTAAAAAATTCCTTGTCCTGCAGCGCCCTCCAGCGCAATTGAAAAAAACCGCGTTGTAATGGCACGCGGTGTAACAGCCGCGTCGTAAAGGCTGTTCCCCGGCTGTAGGCTCTCCCTCATTATCTTCTCTGCACATGCACATTTTTGGAAAGGTCAATGTCATATTTCTGAGCTAGTGCTGTCAGTTTATCATGTATGACAGATGTTCGTCTAGCAATTTCCTTACACAGGTAAATGAATTCCTTCTTTTGATATTGTTCTAAATATTCCGGCAATAAACATACCCTTATCATTTCCTCGAATTCCACATTCAATTTGGTAATATTCAAAGGTCTTTCCCTATCAGAGTCTAGACTTTCTTGTGACTCCTCACAATCTATCATTCTAGTCCTTGCTACTTCCGGGGACACAGGAGCTGTCATAACCAGCGTCCCTCCATTTATGAGTGCTTGTATCGTCTGTGGTGATCTCCATACAACAATCTGTTAATTCTGCAAAGTCGGGACGAACCATGTTACAAGGGTACCTTTTCACTGCTCATCATCTGAGCATCTGGTATCACATTTCCGTGTATGGGGCCATTCCGAACTGGTCTTGGCAAAGTCTATACATTTACAGGTGGTACTGGGACTACATTATGTAATATAGGTGTATTGATCTCAGCAGACACTGCTACTTGAGGTTTATAGAACTATTTAGAGTACCTGCATAGGTCTCTCAATCTGTACTGTACTAACTTCAATGGTGTCATGTCGTCTCGCCTGACCCTGCTTCAGGACAGGGCAGGCGAACAGGAAATGGGAACAGGAAACGGGCAACCGGAAAAGGTTTAGGCTGTAAGCCAGTGCGAGGCTGGCAGGGAATAAAGCAACACGTAAATGCACTTGCCTCCGACTCAGTGTGTTTATTCATTGGGCGATCACGACAATGGCGACGAGGGTGGGATCTGCATAAAGCCCACAAACAACGCCATCGCCCAGCCAGCTATTGTGGCCGATCACCAAGTCCTGCAGCTCAAATACCGACAGCGCGAAAAGAGCGCGAAAGCCAAGACCGGCTTCGGAGCTGCCGCCACACGAACCTGCCAGAAGCCTGCCGAGCTACTGAGCATCAAGCATCGAGCCGTCTGCCGGGAACAGGAGCGCTATCCCTTCGTGTCTCCAGATGCGAGCAGCCTGAAGAGGTGCGAGGCCTCCGTGTGGCGCGAGAGAGAGACCAGCCCGCCTCCAGAGACGGATGAGCAGCGAGAAGCGAGGGTGAGTCATACCCCGGCAGCCTCCCCTGCGAGACTTGAACATAGTCGGCAGCAAAGCGCTAACCACATTGGTGAGGAGAGACACGACGTCCCGCGCGGCGGCCATCTTAGAGTCAGGCGCCAGCCACCTAGTTAACCCACGAATCTTTGATGGCGGCCATTTTGAGGTCAGGCGCCATTCATTACAAAGGACCTCAATAGCAAAGAAAAGAGCGGGAAACACATAAAAGACAGAGGAAAGCCTCCTAGAAGCCAGAAACAACACAAAATCAAAAGAGTTTCACATAAACATAACCAGCCACCTCGAGTCATCAATCGCAGATGTCAAACACAACTCCTGACAGCTCATCTGGGGGGAACGGCGTAGCAGGCCCAGCTCCACAAGCAAATACAGGGGGGCCAGCCCCTCCGGTCAACGCACCCATAATGGCCAACGCTCCCATTGGGGCCTCTTTCATGCGGCAACCACAGCCACTGACACTGACGCCAGGCAATAGTATGGGCCCAACATGGAAGAGTTGGAGTGAAGACTTCGAGGACTACATGGTAGGATCCCTGGTGCAGGATCCCAAGCAAAAACTAGTGGCACTAAGAAATTTGATAGGCCCAGAAATTGCACAAATCATCAAAGAACTACCTAATGCAGCAACTGCCACCTACGAAGAAGTAAAAGGTGCCCTTGATAGGCGATTCCTCCACAAGCGCAACGTGGACTATGAACGATACACGTTCAACCTAGCTACACAAGAGAAGGAGGAGTGCATGAGCGATTAATCATGTGCATCAAACGAATGGCACGATACTGTGAATTCGACAATTTCAAAACAGAAGACGCCTTGCGACTCCGCATCATTGACGGATGCCAATCCGAATCTCTCCGCCGGAGACTCCTAAAGAAACAATATACTCTAGAGGAAATCGAAGAACTAACGAGAATCAACGACCAAGCAGAAGATTATGCCAAACGGATGGGAACTCACAAATCAGACCGGAAGGACCACGCTCTGCGAGTCCAGGCACACAGATCTACCAAGACTGCCAAGTCCAGATCAAAATCTCACAAGTCTTACAACACCCGAAAGACATCCTCCAAAAGAAGCTCGCGGCACACTAAGTCCACAAAGTCAGCACCCACTTGTTACAGATGTGGACAGGATTACCCACACTCAGGACAATGCCCAGCAATTGGCCAGCGGTGCCACCGCTGTGGGAGAGACAATCACTTTGAAATAGCATGTCAAGCCAAACAGTCAACCCACAGATCGTCAACCAAGGGCTACGACACGCGACACCATGCGCGAGCCATAAAAGGGAGAGAAGGACGCTCATCCAGCTCCTCAAACTCCAGCGTTCAATCAGCATACTCCTATCGATCACGAGGTCGCTCAGTGAGCACTCACCGAACCAGGTTTCAGACAACAGAATCTTACCGGTCACGCAGAGCCACGTCCAGCGACTCATCACCACACACTCCAGCATCACAGGATAGTGATGAGTACATCTGCATGGTATCAGACCCGGATCGCCTGAAACGATATCCGAAACTTGACATCCTGATAGGAGACCATCCAGCGAAATTTGTCTTGGACTCAGGAGCCTCATTAAATTATATCTGTGCCCTAGAATACTATAACATGAAGCAAAGACCCAAATTGGAACCCTCAGCTGTCCGCATATTCACGTGGATGTCACGCAAGCCTCTACCTTGCTTGGGCCGTTTTCACACCACTCTCACGTTCAAAGATCGGAAAATCGATGCCTACATCCATGTGGTAGAGGGACCAGATGTGGTAGATTGTCTGCTCAGTCTACCCACAGCAGAAAGACTCAAACTTGTGGAACTCCTCTACATGACTGAAGATGCTCCCGACATCGTGGCGAAATTCCCGAACCTTTTCAAAGGCCTTGGGAAGTTAAACCACTTCAAGGTGAAGTTACACATTAATGAAAACGTGACACCTATCGCTCAACACCACAGAAAGGTGCCGCTCCACCTACAGCAAGCCGTCGATGACGAGCTTCAAGACCTCCTTCAAACAGACATCATTGAACGCACGTCCGGACCCACACCATGGGTGTCACCAGTCGTGGTAGTCCCCAAAAAGGGACAGGACAACAAGGTCAGACTATGTGTTGACATGCGTGCGCCCAACACCGCCATTGAGCGGGAACGCCACCCGGGACCACACATCAGTGACATGATCACGAAGCTCAATGGCGCCACCGTGTTCTCCAAACTCGACCTTAACAAAGGTTACCATCAGTTGGAGCTTCATGACAAATCGAGATACATCACGACCTTTACCACACATCAAGGCCTGTTCCGTTATAAACGCCTGAACTTCGGCATTTCCTCGGCCGCCGAGATCTTCCAGGAAGCCATCAGACGGGTCATTCAAGGCATCCCCAACGCCTTCAACTATAGTGATGACCTGCTAGTCTTTGGTAAAGATCAAACAGAACATGACACCGCCTTGGACAGGGTCTGTCACGCGTTGTTGACCGCAAATTTAACACTCAACGCCAGCAAATGCGAGTTTCACAAGGACACCTTGAAGTTTTATGGACATATCTTTTCCAAAGAAGGGATGAGGCCAGACCCAGAAAAGGTAGCTGCACTCGCTGACACTCCGACACCTCGAGATGTGAGTGACCTCCGCTCTTTCCTCGGGATGGCAAGCTACTGCGCACGCTACATTCGCGACTACGCCACGATCAGCTATCCCTTACGAGAGCTCACTCGTCAGGGCCAGCCATTCAAATGGACTGAGGCGTGCCAGCAAGCATTCACCGTGATCAAACAAGCTGTTGGATCCGCCATAAATCTGGCATATTTTGACACAAAGAAGAAAACGGAAATCACAGTTGACGCCAGCCCGGTGGGCCTGGGCGCCATTTTGGCCCAGTATCGTGAAAAATTTGATCAACGCCACATCATCGCATACGCAAGCCGTAGCCTCACGGACACTGAAAAAGCATATTCCCAACCAGAGAAAGAAAGCCTGGCTGTGGTGTGGGCGTGCAAACATTTCCACCTATTTGTCTATGGCAAACATTTCACGATCATCACGGATCATCAGGCACTCATCACAATCTTTGGGAATCCTAACGCAAAAATGCCGCCACTCATTGAACGGTGGGGCCTACGCCTGCAAGACTACATCTTTACCATCCTCCACAAGCCAGGGAAAGCCGAGAATCCAGCTGATTTCATGTCGAGTCACCCGCTAGCCGGTGCTCGAGCTGCACTGTCCGTGGCTGATGAATACCTTCATTTCGTTGTTGACACAGCATGTCCACCCACGGTTCCAGTGGAAGCCATTCAAGAGGCGTCCACGCTCGACCCACTTGTGCAGGCCGTCATGACTCGCATCCGCACAAACTCCTGGAGGGACGTGAAGCATTCACCCCAAGACTCTGACCAACTTCGTCAAGACCTCGCCGCCTTCCAACGCGTGCGTGACGAACTTTCTATCAGTGACAATGGACTCCTCTTAAGAGGGGGGAGGATCGTGATTCCACACAAACTACGTCAAGGAGTGATCAACTTGGCACACGAAGGCCACAGAGGCATCAACGCAACAAAGAAAGCTCTGAGAGAACGTGTTTGGTTCCCCACACTTGACCAAATGGTGGAAACAACTCTGAAAGACTGCATGACATGCCAAGTAGTCAGTCGGGAAGAACCACCTGCACCACTACAGATGTCAGAGTTACCGGAAGGAGTATGGCAACAAGTTGCAGTTGATTTCTTTGGACCGCTGCAGTCAGGACAATATATCATTGTCGTCATGGATGAATACTCCCGGTTCCCATTTGCACACCTGATAACGTCCACCCGAGCAACAACAGTAATCCCAGTGCTCGATGAGATCTTTGCAGCTTGGGGGCATTCCCCTGCGAGTAAAAACGGACAATGGGCCTCCATTCAATGGTCATGAATTCACAAACTTCGCGACCCATCTTAACTTCAGACATCAAAAAATCACTCTACTATGGCCGCAGGCGAATGGCATGGTGGAACGATTCATGGGAACACTCAAAAAGGCAATTCAGCAGGCCGAGTTAACTCACCGGGATGTCCAACAGACACTGAACGAAGTGCTAAGAGCATATCGAAACACGCCACACAGCACCACCAACCAGTGCCCAGCCACCGTGATGCTGGGAAGGACACCTCGAACTCGACTACACATGGTAAACACCGTTCCTCAACAACGAAACATCACCGTTGACCACAATACCCTAGTCGAGATAGACCATGAAAATAAACGCAAGATGAAGATGTACGCTGACCAGCGTAGACATGCCAAAGAATCCAATTTTCAGGAAGGAGATTGGGTAACAGTCCGGGGTGATCGACGAGCCAAAGCAGACAGTCGGTACCTCGACATTCCCCTACAAGTCATCAAAAGGAAAGGAACCATGATCACGGCCAAGGCTGACCACAAGCAGATAACGAGAAACATATCGCACTTCAAAAGATGCAATCGGCGCAACCGGCATGAGACTCCATCGAGTCAACTCTCAAGTGACTCCCTTAACCAGAGTGACAGCAGCGACTAGAACCACCACAGTCCCGCACGAATGTTGGACACCACAAATCACACCATTCAAGCACCAGGGCGAGAGAAACGTCCACAACTCCTGATAAGGAAACCTCGACGTCTCGTCGAAGAAATGTAGTGGAAATGGGACTTTGTAAAAAGGGGGGAGATGTCATATCGTCTCGCTTGACCCTGCTTCAGGACAGGGCAGGCGAACAGGAAATGGGAACAGGAAACGGGCAACCGGAAAAGGTTTAGGCTGTAAGCCAGTGCGAGGCTGGCAGGGAATAAAGCAACACGTAAATGCACTTGCCTCCGACTCAGTGTGTTTATTCATTGGGCGATCGCGACAAATGGGTGCAGACGCAACTGTACTACCTGATTCACCCTGTTCAGTAGATATTGCATAAGGTGGAGGTCCTGTAGCTAATATTTCTTCTACAATATTCCCACCAAAATTGTTCTTTGTGTCATCTTTCTTTCTTTCTTTCTTTCTTTCTTTCTTTCTTTCTTTCTTTTTTTCTTTCTTTCTTTCTTTCCATTTCCCTTTCAAAAGCTTCTGTTGTAATGAGTGGATAAAGTCTAGTTCCTTCATTTACAGCTTACATCCATCTAGGCTGTCCTTAATCCAACAGAGCATCAGCATAATTAAGCACTGCTCTTTTTGTTCTTCTCTGATATTTTTCCTTCTCTCTATCTCAGGTAACTTTCTCCCAATACTTTAAAGCCTCATATTGTGCAGGTCGAGGAGGTGGCTTCATCTCGTACAGCTTCCCTTTCAAATTGTTAATAATTCTCATTTCAAAAGTTCCATATTTTGTAAAAACTCAATGGGCCCTTTTTCTCTGTGATCTTGCACCATTGACAAAGTCAAAATCATATATGTAGTCCTTGTTTCATGTCAGTCAGTCAGTCAGAAATGCTTTATTCGATTTTAGAGCAGACATAAAATCATAAAAGCAACAATCACAATAAACCATTTCATACAAATGTCATAAAAATACATAAAAAATACGATTATACAATTACAGTAACAAGCTGAATCCTTTCAGTACTACAGTTAATGGGTTAAAAAATTCCGTTTCCTCAGTCTACTTTTTAAAAAACCAGACATAGTTGCTATACAGACTTCATTTTCCAGTTGTTGTAGAAATAAATACGCTGGTCGGCATTGCCTCCATATGCCCTGCTTCAAAAATTGCTTAATCCACCTTTTACGTTCATCTTCATAATATTTACAAAATAAAACTATGTGGAATGTGGATTGCAATAATAAATTATCACACGGGCAAAACACCAGGTTCTTTGACCAATCATTTTTAGATGGAAATTTTACTAAGCGATGAAATGTTTCAAATCTGAACCTGGTCAAAATAAATCTATCAAAACCCTTTGTGCAGTTGCCAAATAAAGTTGAATAGTATTACAGGCCAGGGTCATTTGGTGTTTAATCACAGATATTTTAGTAATTTCGCCCGTTGATCTAAGCAATTCGAAATGGTTCAAACATAAAGGTTTTCAACACTTTTCTGGATATCATGCAGATTAATTCAGGGTTATTGTAAAGTTCGGGTCTATGGAGATCCGTTAATGTTTTCCTGACATAATCTAACCATGGAATATGTCTAGAGTTATCCAATGCCATTACGTCCTTTATAATTTCTCGGTTAAGGCCCAACGCATCTGCAGACCAAACTCTCTGCCAGAGTAGAATAGGTTGTAATTTTATGAGATCTGTTATAAATTCTATTCCTAACTCTGCGTGACAGTTAAAAACTGAAGAACCCTGAGGTAACGCTAAAAGATACCTTAAAAAACAGTTTTCTACTATTTGAATGGACGCCACGTTTTGAAAACCCCAAATACCCGCCCCTTTAAAGTGCTATACTTCTGCATTTGGCTGTATACATTTTTAGGAGAATCTCCGGTGGCCTTGTTCCTAATTTCTGCGCAAAGTTCTTCAGTGCTGCAATTGAACGTTTAAATTCCTGTCTGTACATGTATGCTCCCCTTGCCTTTTTAGCCTTTTAAACGTCTTTATTACTATAAAACGTGGTTATTTGTCCTTGTAGTTACTTTTATCTGAAATGCACAGCTGCCAGGAAGTGTCTAGTGCTGCTATAATTCTACACTTTCCTGTCTGTACTTACTTGTCCTTTAATTATACTTTGCAATTCACAATGTCCCATGTTTTTGGCTTTGTGTTTGCCTTAAAATGTACAGCTGCCAGGATAAGCACTATATGTGATAATCATTTATATTCCTGTCTGTACATGTATGATCCCCTCACCTTCTAGCTTTTTATCATATCTTCAATCATGTATTGATGCCCAGTGCCTGTCAGTATTTGTCCCCCCCTCTTATGAAATATTCCGGAGTTCACTTGAATAATTTTGTCTTTTAGAATAATTTTAAATGTAATGAATTGTTTTATAAGTTTATGCTTGTATGATTTGTACTTTCAAATCGAATGAAAGCTTATGACTTGACTTGAACGTTTAAATAATAATGTCCTGCTCCTAACCGCAGGACCCCAGGAGCCCGACCCATCAAGGAGCACCCACAGATAGGAGAATGTTTTAGTATGTTCAATAGTAACATCAGCCACCTTGATTGATTTACAAAACTCACTACAAACCATCTGCTAAGAATAATCTCCTTGAATTCTCGAGCCAACATCCCAGACCGCTCAAAGAAAACCTTCCTTACGGACAGTACCTCCGGATACGCAGGAACTGCAGTGACATTAAGGACTACAAATCCCAAGCAGGGGAACTGACCACCAGACTAAGAGCAAGAGGCTATCCGTTGAAAATACTTGAGAAAGGAAACAAACGTTCAAGGAATCAACCCCGAGAAGCACTCCTAGAAGACACTGTGAAGGAAACCAATGAGATACCGCTCACATGTGTGACCACTTACAGTTGCCTATCTGACGCCATGAAAAAATCCATTAATAAAAACTGGAAGATAGTCACAAGTAACAAGAAGACCTGGGAGAAACCACTGTTCTCTTTCAAGAAAGGAAGGAGCCTAAAAGATTCCTTAGTTCATACCCGTCCAAAAGCAGAATTGACAAACCCACACGCAGTAAGATCCATCACTAGTGCCTGGGGTCTACCACCAATCATTGGGCATTACCCATGTTCAAACTGCAGTGTGTGTCACTTGACCTCACATACCAAAGAACTTTCTTTGGAACCTGGGAAAACCTGGACACAGAGATCTCATACCAATTATAATTCGACTAATGTGGTCTACTTGATTACGTGCCCATGCGGCAAAAGATACGTGGGAATGACTACCCGCAAAGTCAAACTATGAATCTGCGAACACCGCAGTAACATAAGATGCCGGAAAATCACAACAAAGATGAGCGAACATTTTCTTCAATACAATCACACTCCAAATGACCTACAATGGACGATCATAGAGCAAATTACTACCGAAAGAAACACAACCAACATCCTTTTTGAGAAGGAGCACCGTTGGGTATATAGGTTGGGGACTCACATCACTGGCCTCAATGATCAAATTCCTTGGAGTTCAGCACTGAAACGCTAATGCCACGAAAACTGTGTCTTTTGACACATAATTTAACTTCTGTCCTGTGATCCGATCCAACTGTTTATAAAAACACTCTACTCTGAATTCACAATTTAATTTCATTAATAACTAAAATAGCATTACCATGTACTTAATTCTTTGTAATCCTCTTTTAGTTTTACAGTATTTAACCTTCTGGGACAATTTTCCTAAGCAAGGAGGTCCGATGGAGCTGTGTTCAAAGCCTCGCTTTGGACACGCTCTCCGATTGGGCCAAACCAGTCATCTGCTCCGATTCTGACCCTCCCTTTGAGCCACAGATCTAACTGGCTAAGACCTTAAAGCCTCGTTTTCGATCCAGATCCTGATTGGCCACTGTTCCGGCCCCTCCAGTCCACGCTCCCGTCAGTTCCGATCTTTAGCATTCTCAGCTTGCGGCCCCACATCCACGGGGTCCGGTAGCAGGAGACGCTAGGTGCACAACGGGTGACAGGCGTTGCGGGCGTAAGATCCTCAGACTACTTCCACCATGAATCAGATAAGTAATCCGAGTACCTCCCCTACCCTCTGAGCCTAACTCCGATCTCGCCATTTTTCAATCTTTCCATACAGGGTGTGCCATTGTCGCCTCCACCCCCTCCCGAGACCCATGGGGTGTGGATCTTGTAAATAACAAGGGTGCCGCTCGCAGCCATAGACTTGGACTGAGACCCTGGGCATTTTGTTCTTCCCTCGGAGCCTGCATTTGGGAACCGTGAAACGCTTGGAATCTTCACCTGCACGCCTTCAGGGGACGGGACTACGAGACCCAGGATCCAACGCGCATTGACAACGCAGCGCACCTGGTGTCTCTTCCCGCCCCCCTGCTCACAGCTACGCCTCCTTGCCCACACCTATATAAGGCTCGCGGCCCCCGCTCCGCGGGAGCCGTTCGCAGCCATAGACTTGGACTGAGACCCTGGGCATTTTGTTCTTCCCTCGGAGCCTGCATTTGGGAACCGTGAAACGCTTGGAATCTTCACCTGCACGCCTTCAGGGGACGGGACTGCGAGACCCAGGATCCAACGCGCATTGACAACGCAGCGCACCTGGTGTCTCTTCCCGCCCCCTCACGTCACTACAACTGATCACCAGAACGCACGCACGCGGGACGCGCGCGGGCTTGCGCCGGGCTAAGCCCGGGCAAAGAGCGGGCCGTTTGAGGCCGTGGAGGACGGGAGAGACTGGACTGGGCCTCCCCCTTGTCGCCAATCCTGCTTCATCGTTATTGCTATTCTGTTCACTAGTTTCTGGCGGGTCCCCTAGGAACCATGTGTTCGCATGTAAGCCGTAGCAGGGCTGCTAAAGGAGGGAAGAAGATGAATGGGACTCTCGATGACTTTATAACTAGGACCAATAAAGCCATAGATATTGAAATCACTAAAATGCAACAAAGAGTCTCTATAGAATTAGATGCAGCTAGAAGATTGTCCCAGGATCTTGCTATGTCTAAGAAATCATCCCTGGGCCATATTGCATCTGCTAAAACCCCTGAGCGTTCGTCTGGCCCACTACCAATCATCACACAGGCGGATATCCACCATACCATAGCCACAACCTCACCCGCGCCAGCCACTACCCCAGGGTTGGCCAACTCTCCTACCAATCAGAGTCCCACCTTGAATGCACCTGACTTAGAATTGGGGTCACCTACTGAAAGAATATCTAAAACTAATGAGTTGTGTGGGAATAATTTGTGCGTTAGCCATAAGGGTGCAGTACAAAAAAGGAAACGTAACACAAGATCTGCCTATGCTAGGAAGAAGGCCAAAGTGGCAAGGGCACAATATTTTAATGATAGAAAGTCTATTGTAGAAGGTGGGGTAGGTGGGGACAGTTAGATACTATAGAAGGGGAGAATGACCCACAAAATGGTGCAGTGAAGATCGGGGTACCCACATGTGAGGTAGAGGGAAGGAATGAGGAATTTTTAAAAATAGTATGGTAGACTTTAAAAAAGCTCTTAACTCCCCTAGAACTCAGACTCTCACGCATAGAAAATCATCTGCTCGAGGTAGAAAAAAGCATTCTAACGTTAGCAAGCCTTAGCTTAAAGGAAAACAAATTTAATATCCCATCGGGAGCTGATAAAATTGCACTGGTACCTACTGTTGCTTCACCAACACCGCCCCCGACTAAACCAATACCCAAACCACGCTCAAAGGCTTACGACCCCAAAGACACCAAATCCCCAGCGAAGGCACCTAAACAACTCCCTGCGCAACTAATACCACCCCAAAAAGAAGCTGCTGCCCCGAGGACGAAAGAAACTAAGGCCCATCAAACTAACTTACAGGGGCCACAAATCATAGAGAACTATCGTGGGGGCTTCATAGATCTCACCCCAGATGTAAGGCCGTATGTTGTGGTGTTAGCTGGAGTTCCTGAAATCGAGACCCAATACCAAGAACATTTTTGGTCACTTAAAAATAAGGTAATCCATTGGCTGAATGCAAATAGGCCGCTACCTAATCACCTGAGAAGCAAAATTTTAATGGTGCGAAGGGTTCCTTGGATAGGTCCATCATTCAAATCCATCCTAGGCGATTGCATTGTCATCTCATTCGAAGATCCACACACGGCACATCACATATGTTCATGGAACACATGTGGTGAGAACTCGTCTATTGTAGTTAGACCACTCACTTTCTTCTACCCTCCGCGACCACGTCCCAATCACGGGGGGAACTGGTCACTGGTCCGACACCCTGTTCGGGGAGGGGCAAGAGAGTGCTGGCAAGGCACCAATAGATGGTGGAATGGTGCACCAACTTCCAATAGGTTTGGTTGCCTAGAAGAGGTAGATTGACTTTCTATGAAAATGGCATCTCCGACTGGCTTCGAAGATATACCCGCCTTGCCGAGCACTGAATCCATGTCGACCAAGTGTAACATAGGAAGGAGTATTCCACCTGCAAGAACAGAAATGGGCATAGGGAGGACAGTGACCAGCACCCTAGATCCTAACCCAGCCCCAAAGTATTTTACTGATAAGATAGCCTTGGCGGCCCTAGTTGAACACGGCGCGACGAGCAACCCCTCCCAAAGGGTGGCCCATGCACCATGCAGCTTGCCCCAGACTTCCTCGACGCCATTGCCATTGGATGCAGTAACCCGAAATAAAGGCCCCCCTGATAGTAGTTCCAACTCATCATTAATGCTACTCTCAGGGGCGGAGATTACCCAGCCCACCCCGGTGGTCACCGAGGGGGACTCTCTGCCTTCGCATATGGTTAGGGATCCTAGCTCCACTCTGGACTCCCTTGTGACTGTCCCTATGTGAGGGTTAGGGGGTGTTGGTGGTGCAGCAATGAAGGTGGTCAGCTGGAATGTAGCGGGCCTTGCATGGAATATCGACATACCCGAATGGAATTCATTTGTTGAATCCTTCGGGATTTGCTTATTCCAGGAAATCTGGTGCTTGGAACCACGCCACAAGGTGGGTTATTCCACCTACTTTGTGCCTGCGACACAATCACCTGGCGGTAAAGGCCGTCCGTCTGGTGGCCTATTAATTTGGGCTAGTATCTCCCTGGGTTTAAATATCAGGTCCATACCAACAAAATTACCTGACCTGCAGAGAATATCAGTTAAAGGGTCTGGGGGGAGGAAGCTAGAAGTTTTTAATATCTATGTCAGAGGGGCAAGGGGTGGTACATCCATGTTGCCACTCACAGGAATTGAGGAGGAACTTGGATCCTGTAATGCAGACTCCTTCGTTTTACTAGCTGGGGATTTTAATTGTTCATTTGAACCACTTGCTAGCGAGGATAGACTAGGCACCAGGGAAGATGATGTTAGGAGAGGTATCACCCCCCTCATTTTAACACCCATTAGAAGTTGGACCCAAAGTGCCATAGACCTTAACGCCCTTTGCTTGGAATATGGCCTTAGGGCAACTAATGGTAGATCTAAGTCCGACTCCCTTGGGGCACACACATTTAACAGGGTGGGCCACTCCTCACGAATCGACTATATACTCCTGAACTATAGGCTCTGGGCTCACCTGATAGATATGGTGGTCTTATCATCTATCGACAGTGACCACAATCCCCTAGCCTTGACCCTGTCCACTCCTTGGAAGGGTATGACCCCAGCCCTAACCTCACATGTATGGAAAACAACGCACGAAGTACGCCCTTCCAATTGTGGCAGGCGACTGAAATGGAACAAAATTGCTGTTAATGAGGGAAAGATCTTAGAAGCAAAACCCATAATGTCCAATGCTATGTTGCGTTTAGATTCTCCGGGACTCAGTAAGCAAGATGTTCCAACCTTGTTCTCCGAAACCACCAATGCGCTAGGCGAATTGTTTACGGTCCGCCCTGCAGGTACAAGGGGTAACACAAGAGGTGGAACGATGGGCAATGCGAGCTGGTTCTCCTCCGCCTGCCGCTCTTCAAAACGGGAGTTAATTAAAGCAGTGAAAACTAAGGATGGCGACCAGATTAGCCTTGCTAGGAAAAATTACAGAAGGGCTTTATCTAAGGCAAGGGTTGAGCATGAGACCCAGTTTTGGAAAGATCTGAAGGCGGCTAGCTCTAGGAAAGACTCCAAGGGTTTTTGGGACTTGCTGAGAGCAAGGGATAAACCCCCAGACTCTCTATTAACATGTAACATAACCGGTGAAGTGTGGTTTAACCACTTTTCCCAGCTCTATTCTCTGTCTGTGGGTCCTGCTGCTAGCCTGATGGTACAGCCCCCTATAGAGCGTACAGAACCCAATGAGGACACGCTCTTCTTGCCTAAGGAAGTAGTGGGGGCGATTAAGTGCCTTGTTTTAAACAAGGCTGTGGGACCTGATGGTATGTAAATGTAAATGTACATGTATTTATATAGCGCAAATCACCACTGGTTTCTAAGCGCTTGCTTAGGGAACCCGTCCTGGTATTCCCCTGCGAGATAGCCCCAGCAGGGTATCTGCAAGGTGAAAGCCAGGCATCCCGCCGCGAGGGGCCGATTGTGGAGATTAAGCAAGCTATTGCCCAGAGTCGCAGAGTGTGAACCCATGATTCGAGTAGGCACCGGAGTGAGAATTATCGAGTCCATGGACATTTTAGGACCAAGACCACGCCGAGCCGGGAATTGAACCCTGGTCATGGGCTGACCTCTGCTTCCAGGTCTGCCTCCTCTAACCAGTGAGCCACACTTCTCCACACACTTATCCCAGGCGATCTGCTCCGGGTTAATCCAGAAGAGTGGGGTAGACTCATTGCCTCCCTTTTGAACACTGGCCTGTATGGTGGGACTCTTCCGGACTCATGGAAGGGTGCAGAGGTCGTCCCACTCTTTAGGAAAGGGAGTCGGGACGACCCTGCTAACTATCGCCCTATAAGCCTTTTAGACTCCACACAGAAGGTGGCAGGCAAGGTAGTCCTAGGAAGGGTCTTACAGTGGGTAGAGGAGAAGCAAATTCTCTCAGACTACCAGGCATGGGGACCATTGAACAGTCATTCCGGTTAATGATAATCTACTGGAAAGTGGTTGTACTGGGCAAGGGCAGTCTGTACCTTGCATTTATAGATCTTCGGACTGCCTTTGACCTGGTCCCACGTAGCCAACTCTGGAGTGTTCTTGATGCACTGGGTATCCCTTCATACTTACTTAACATGCTTATAAAGTTTCACGAAGATAACTTTGCGCAGATCAGGTGGAGTAACCAGGGTCAAAAAACATCACGCATTCCTGTAAATAGGGGTGTCCGCCAGGGATGTGTGCTAGCCCCCACTCTGTTCTCATTGTATGTTAACGGAGTGGTGGAGCATTTACTAAAACATCCAGCAGATGCACCCTCCCTGGCTGGTAGGAAAATACCTACCCTCCTATTTGCAGATGATACCCTCCTGATATCCAAAACCCCAGCAGGCCTGCAGAGTCTCCTAACTAGTTTTAAGACTTTTTGTGACCTAAGGGGACTTGTTATCAATACAGGGAAAACCAAGTTCCTGGTCTTAAACCCCCCGAAGAAGACCGTCAATCCACCTTCCTTGGACTCTGTCCCACTCGAGAGGGTCAAGGAGTTTGACTACTTAGGCATCCGCCTTTGCGATTCCATGAGCTGGAAATCCCACCACCAAAAGATGCTGTTGACCCACAAGAGGGTGGTGGGGGCCCTCCTCAAGGAACAGCGTGCTTCATCACTTAAACCCATTGCTCCGGTACTTGACATCTATAGGGCAAGAGGAGTGAGTGCAGCTTTGTATGGGGCAGAACTGTGGGGCGTGCAGAATGTAGATTTTTTGTCCCGCTCAGAAAATAAATTCCTTAAAGACCTTATGGGCCTCCCGTATAGCACACCATCCCTTCCACTTCTTTTAGATGCGGGCACTCGGCCCATTAGTGATCTGGCGAGGCTGCGCGCCCTTCTTTTGTGGGCACGCATTTGGAGGGTCCCAGAACTGTCCAGTTATGCAGAGGGCTTAAAGGAACTTCTTTTAACACCTGGTTGGTCCGAGGTTCGTTGGCTAAAGGAAGTTAAGCGCCTCCTTTTTGACCTGGGCCTGTCAATTCTGAAGAAGTTATACTGGAGTTGGGTGACCAATGGCAGAAATAGCAGGGCCAACTTTTGTAAAACTACTGTGGAATTTTTGATGGTTAAGGAGGTGCCCTTTTGTGAACCATATCTGGATATGATTTCAAAAACCTTTTAATTCAGGGTGGGCTTACTCCCAGTGGGGCAATTGACTGCCAGTTGGAAGGTCCCGGCACAGACGACTCCCTTTTGCCCCTTCTGTGTGAATAGGTCTGAGTCAGTTCCCCACCTATTGTTCGAATGCCCAGCCTATGCAGCTCCACGCCGCAAATGGCTGAAGCCACTCTGTAGGAGCCTTGGTACTAGATCGCACAAGGAGGCCTTACGAATCTTAAAATCAGATCCTCGTCCCCTGTTTGCATGTGGCCTGGCCAAATTTCTATGATGGGCATGGCGTGTTAGATCCTCTAGGCTCCTGTATCTTGTCTAATATTTATTCTAGCTTGTTTTTATGTGCAATACCTATGTCACTTCTATTATGAATTGTATGTTTATATCTATGCACTGAACTTTTTATTGTTTTTATCTATTTGTATTGATTTTTAAGATATATGAACTATATCGAAATAAAGCTTGTTACTTACTTACTTACTTACTTACGTAAATAACAAGTGAGGATTACACAAATATTCGTCAGTAATACTTTGCCTGACGATCCTTTACATCACCATTTGCCCTCTAGTTGGGCGCCTTGATCGCTAAAACACGAGTGATGTATTTCGAGCCGATCTGTCCAACGGCCAGTTCTCATTGATGTAGTGCATGTCCACATGCTGAACTACCTTGAGTACAGTGTTCTCCAGCACTAAAATAGCATTTATGGCACAATAAACACCTTTTCCTTATTGCTAGCACTTCCATACAGAGTTCTCTCTCTGCAGAAAACCTGTGTGATAAATTGCACTAACTATGTGTTGTTTGTCTTATGTGTCTGTATGTCCTTTTGCCTTTCAGACTATGCGGATACCTCTAACTTGAAGGTACCCCCATCACTTATGGTTTGTTTTTTGCACATGTTTCTACACCTGTTTTTAACTTTCACGTCCTCTGGTAAGGGTGGGCCTTAGCGCGCTCACACCACCGAGGTACACTAACTGATGGTCCTGACGAAAGCCCAGTAAACGTTACACATAAGGGCAGAAACATGTTGACCCCACTTTAAGTGGAAACAACCAAGTCATAAACTGGCAGTTTTCCCACATATATTTTATCCATGCCATACTGACCATTGAATAACATTTTTACATGGTACAGTCACTGACATTTTTAAATCACATTTCTTTTTGACACTCTTGCCACAAAAAACCAGCTCCGCAGTAACCTGGCGTTGTAGCACACCAGGGAGGCATTCGGCTTCTCCTGGTGGGCCCGATGATGAAGCATGTCACCACCCAGGGTGGTGAGTGAGGGCTTCCTAAAAAATCCCCTCTGATGTCCATTGTGGCTCATGCTGGGTAACCTTTTCCCTTTTTTGCTCTGTGTTCTGTGCGCACTGAAAATACGCTCTTTACGACACTCTTCAGTTGTTTATCAATACTAACCAGGGGGACGAGAGTGCCCTTGACCCTGTCTCTCTTTTTGTTATTACGATATGATTTACATTTAGCCCGTCCTTCCCGACACATAATCACGAATGATTTCTTGGTGTTTAATTTTAAGCCCCTTTTATCCATGAACTTGATGTTTATGGAAAGTGCCTTCTGGGCACCTGGGCGCCTGTTTTTGTTCTGGCCAGCACTGCGTCGTCCGCATAGAGAAGGGTGACGGCCTGCTTGTTGCTGTATCTTGGTGAGTCCACTACCCCGGCCTCCATCTCCTCCTCCAAAGCGTTCGTATATATGGAGAAAAGAAATGGGGCCAGGACGCAGCCCTGTCTGACTCACCTCTCTACGTGGAAGGATTTGGTGCATTCTCCTTTAAGGTTGTGTTTCGTTGTTTCATGTCATTTATGTGCAGGCGTACCCTCAGGAGATGCGTCTTCCCCTTTCCATACTGGAATAGTAACATCTCACTTCACCAACTCTCTAATTCTGTAAAACATTTAATGATCTATAACATTTAGTGCACAAAACAGACGTCAATTCAATGCTTTGCGTTTGCTCTGGATACATCACATTTCTTTTAACCAATCCTGTGCCAAAATCCAAATACCAACTCTCAATGCGATACCCACGTGGCGCCTTCAGCTGGCAGCACTGCCTTCTTTCTAAGAGAGGGTCACTCCTAAGTCTTTGTTAGAGGCGTCTGTTGTAAGAATGTTTTTTTTCCTTTGATCAAACGTGCCCAACGCTGGAGAATTGATGATTTCCTCTTTCAATGCATCTACAGTGCACTTGCACGGAACAGAGTCCGCCCTCCTAATGGTCATCGAGGAGTCGAGGAAAATTCTTGACCAGGGAGGATCAGTGGCAGTGATCCTCCTTGACCTCAGCGCGGCATTCGACACGGTCAGTCATAACACCCTACTGAACCGTCTTTCGAATGTCGGCATTGTGGGCAAGGCTTGGCTCTGGTTAAAATCTTTCCTAAGTAACAGGTCATTCCAGGTGTTTGACGGTCAGACAGTGTCCTCCAGCATACCCCTGAAATGTGGAGTCCCCCAGGGCTCCTCTTTAAGCCCCGCGCTGTTTAACATCTATATGAGGCCATTGGCTGAGGTAGTTCGTCCGCATGGAGTTAAGATCATTTCCTATGCGGACGACACCCAGCTGGTGGTCTCATTAGCGCAGGAGGCTCAGCAACCACTCTCAGGTGGATTAACAAAATGCTTGGAGGACGTGAAAGCCTTGTCATCGCTAAAGCTCAATGGTGACAAAACGGAGCTTATGCTCCTGGGCCCTGCCGACCCTACCCTTTTTAACTCATTATGGCCCACCTGCCTAGCCCCCCCCCCCGGTTCCGAAAGAAAACATCAAAAGCCTAGGGGTGTGGTTGGACAGGAGTCTTTCACTTAACACCCAGGCCACAAAGCTCTCAGCCACCTGCTTTGGACTACTCAGGACACTGAAGAAAGTTCTTCCTTTGCTCCCAATGGAGGCAAAGCAGATAGCCATACAGGGCATCATACAATCGCTATTGGACTCCAACAACGCCCTCTATCTGGGTGCTCCAGAGTACACACTAAGGAGACTGCAGCTAGTCCAAAACTGCGCCGCCCGCACTCTATTACAGATCCCACGCAGAATGCCAGTTAGAACGGCACTGACCAGCCTGCACTGGCTCCCAGTGCGGAAGAGAGTCACTTTTAAGACAATGCGTATTGCACACCAGGCCTTCTGGGACTCAGGACCCTAAATTACTCGAAGCCTTGTAAGCCAGCATCGTCCAGGCAGAGACCTGCGATCTAGCCAAGCTTTCATGGCAACAGTCCCCAGAATCAAAAGGACAAGATCGGGTGGAAGAATGTTTGCCTTCAATGCCGCCAAGATCTGGAACTCCCTTCCGTTGCATTTGAGATCCAACCCCGACCTAGTCTCTTTCCGTAAACAACTAAAAACACACCTGTTCAATTCTCCGCAATAAACCTGCTCTCCTTCCCCCCCCCCCCCCCTCCCCCCCCCCCCGGCTCTGTAACCTCACTCACCTTCCAACATATCCCTCTCGCGCTTGGACGCCTCAGGGCAGCAATTCGGGCTCTAAAAATCTACTTTCTTCTTCTTCTTCTTCTTCTTCTTCTTGTGTTTCTCTTGCCACTCAGACAACTTTTTTTTTTTAAGTTCACGTAAATGTTCACATTTCTCTGAGAAGTGTTTAATGTATTTAGTCATATGCTCTGGTAACCCTAACAGTGATTTCAACTCCTCCTTGATCTTGGGATACGGGGCCTCTCATCACCTTCAACAAACTGTATTTTGTCTAAAACTATTTTCTGAAGTAGAGTGACCCAGGTACTCCACTGACGCCACTCTGATCTGGCAATAAGATTTCTGTACTGTCAAAACTGCATCCATCAACCTTTTGAAAACATCCCTGAGGGTCTGGTCATGAGCCTCGACAGTCTGTCCATACACAAGGATGTCGTCTTGGAAACACATGGTGTTGCTTATGTCTCTCAAGACTTGTTGCATTATCTTTTGGAAGACCGCCATGGCCAAAGCCAGACCGAACGGCATTCTTTGGAACATGAACGCTCCTTGTGGGTTGATGAAGGCTGTGAGCGGTCTAGAGTTGGGTGAAGATCTACCAGGTGGCAGGCCATGGAGATGTCAATAACACTAAAGAACTTAGCTGGTCCCATGGTGCTGAGCATTTCATTTATGTTAGGGAGCGGGTGTCTCTCAACCCAGATGTTTTTATTGAGGCTGCGCAAGTCTATGCATAAATGGGTTCCATCCCCACTGGCCTTAGATACAATCACAATTGGGGCCAACCATTCTGACGTGTCAATGGGTTGGATGATGCCCATTTGGCACAATCTCTCCAACTCCTTCTCTAAGGGTTCCTTCATTAAATGAGGTATGGGCGAAGCTTGTGTACAGTTGGTCTAGCATTAGATTTAAGTTTAATTTTGTTATGGAAGTCATGGAAAAGACCAAGATTTTCCGAAAATAACCTTGGGAACTCCTCACATATACTTGCTCCCGTTTGTGTTTCATCCAGGACAAGCAGTTGTTCATGGATATTGGGATCAAGGATTATGCCAAACTCTTTATGATGTTGCCACCCTGTAGGAGAGTAGGGTCTGCTATCCTATGGTCACCCCAATTTTTGCTTTTTGCTTCACTGGTTTTTGACTTACTGAAGCTGTGGGCCTGCCAATCAGACCCCCAGCCTGCTGTTCTCTCTCTAAATTTGTAATACATGTGCTATAGGTACATACCACAATTGGAAATGGACTCCTTGTCAGCCCCTGTACCATGCAATATAGGTGCTCAGGGCATAGGTGCCACCAAGGCCTACCAGGGGCTGAAGCACAGCTTTTGCCACCCCTGGCTGGTTCTTAAATTGACACAACTGGCTGATCACTCAGCTGGGGCAAGTGGGTGTAATCACCCCTTGCTTAGATATAGTATACCTATATCTAAACCTATATCTGGACACATATAAACCTGTGAGTCACTCCTATGGAAGGCCTTATCAATCCTGGAGGCAGAGTGCGTGGTTTAATGTGAGATGGAGCTCTGGCATGAGCTGAGCCTGTCTGCAGTTGTCGGGAACAACTCCCTAAGCTGATCCGGGATAATGCCATACCATATACTATTAAGTGCCTTATAATCCTCGCGGTTATATAGCAACTTTGGTTTGGCTTTATCAAAACATATCGTGTAAGGTGTCATACGAATTGGAATACTACCCCCTCGCCAGTTCTGACGACGGGGGTAGCATTCCACCCTTCTAGAGGGAGAAGACATGTTACTTTACTGAAACGCGGTTGATTTTAAAAGAGCCTCAGATCCACAAAATGGATGCCTCTGCCACAGACACGGGTCTGGCCTCCTGCTGCTGACCGAAACTCAGCAAATGATGGCCTGGACAAAGGGTTTCCTGTCGCAGGGCGGTGTTACACCACCCCAGACAGGAGATAGTGGATTGTAGCAGGGAGGTTTCAAAGAAACCAGACACTGCCTGGGGAGCACAAGGCTGCCCCTTGCATAATCTGGTCAAACCGGTTCTGGGGCACACCAGCCCCAGTCCCAGCGCAGCCTGGATCAAAGGAAAGGGGTGTATCCACCCCCTTCCTGGGTCCCACCCATAGGAGGGGACCTAGCAGGTAATCCGCCCACCAGATTCGAATAAGAGTGGGAGCAGTACCAATGCAACTCAGATTATCCTAAAGAAACATAAGAAACGAAACTCTGGACCCTTCGACATCCTACTCAACGTAGAAGACTGAAGAATCTCCCTTGTGGCCAAGGAGTGACCACCCTGTGCAAACAGGTACCATCCAGCACCTCGACCCTTGCTTTGTTGCAGTTCCCGCCGGAACTCGAGCAACAGAGATCGACGAGATCAAGCTTGCCTACCTTCCTCCAGCCCGATCCACAGTCCCTGCAGAGCTGAGACCCGTGGAGGCGACCGGAAGCGTGGGGCACGCCATCTTGAAAAGGCCACGAGACGCTGACCGTGCAGCCCACGAGTGACCCTCGAAGCTGTACACCGGGGTTTGAGAAGCCCCAACCCTGAGCTACACTTGCACCAAAGCTACCCCCTCCACACTCGACGAGTGCTGCGTGGGGCCCTTCTGCTTGTGTTGGCTTGACGTGTTGGCCCGGTCACTTGCCAGCTGGCTTGTGGCCCCTGTGCCGACGAAAACCTTAAACCGACTTGCTTTTCTGGTTGCTCCAGTTTTGCACCAGCTCCTGTGAAAAGGAGCCCCCGCTCTGCCCCTCCTGGTCTGAGTGAGAAGCAATCTCCCGGTTCTGCGTGGATTGCTTTTGCCAAGTGCTGTTTGCTCCAATCTCGAAGCCGACGGTGCTGACGGCGAGAGCCTGCGTGGGACAGATTGTGACCTGCTCCTGGACGTCGCAGATGCCCCAGAGCCCACGTGACAGCAGAGAGAAGCTCCTCAACAACCATCTGATTGCGCCCGACATTGCTTGGTTCTGTCCTGGTTCCACCCTGGTCACTGCTGAGTGACCCAGACTCTGTCCCCTCTGCTTTCAGATTCTTCTCAACTTCGATCCACCCTTGGATCACACCGGACACTTCTGCTTCCCATCGCCTGCAGCATCTTCAGCTCCAAGCACCAAGAGCCTGCGTGTCAAAACCCGACGCCACTTCGACCCTGTGCACCCGCTTCCTGTGGGTGAGGTAACATTGCAACGCCGGTGTTCCCACACTGGTACACAGCTCTAGGGTCTGTGTCTTAAGTTTTGTTCCTCTAGGTTCAGCGGAAGAATCTTTAAACTCTCTTTGTGTAACTTTTATGCACCATTGACATTGGATTGGTGCAAGCCGCACTTTACGTGCTGCACCCGAATCCCGCTGGCTTCTCCCGACTTCAGCATTTCTAGTCCAGACTGCTCCCAGCGATTCTCTAGGCCCTAGGCCTAACCACTGTTCGATTGGTATCTCTTATACCACTTTTTTAATATATGGTTTGAGTGGCCACCCGCCCTCATACATAATTGTGCAACTTTGTATGTTATACTGTGCTTTTGATTTAACGCTTGTGCCCCTTTGCTCATAAAGAGTACTGGGGATTAATTTAGAAATAAACACATATATTTTTATAATATATACTTGTGTGGTGTCCTTTCATTTGATATTACAGGATTGTATGTGGTAAAACAGCTCGCTTAACACGACCTCTTAAGTTAAGCCTTTAAGGCTGCTTAGTCCATGCTACCCCTAGGATAGCTTGTCTAACAAGGTTGACTTACAACCAGACACCATAAGGGATTGTTTGGACTGATACAAGGTGGTTCCAGAATTGGAAACACCACATATCAGGCCAACTTCTCACATTGGTGCGCAGCGGTGCGGATTTGAGCTTGCTGTTATTTTACCATTGCAATCTTTTTATCAAAATGGAAGATCACATCAAGTACCTTAGGTACATATAAATCAAAAGCTTAGCATATTAAGTTCTACTGAACTTAGTAGTTGTAGATTAAAGGGATTAGCACACCCTGACTACAACTCACTAGCAAGGCACAGTAGGAAAACACTTAGTGTAGGTAAGTGCACCACTTGCACCTCACTAGTAGTCATGTCTGATGCAGGTGGAGCCTCAGGCTCTGCTCCTGTAGCAGTTGACCTTACCAAGGCAACTTCCAGATATGACAACCTTAGCCATAAAGACTTGGGTGCCTTGTGCACAGCAAGAGGGCTAAAGAAGGGCAGAGGCCTTACCATTCCTTCCCTGATAGCCATCCTGGAAAAGGATGACTTAGATAAGGTGAGTCAGGCTCCCTTAGAGACAGGAGAGGGGGTGAACTACCCTGAGAATGAGATTCTCCCAGAAGAAGAAGAGGAGGAGGAAGAGGAGGAAGAAGGCTCAGAGATAGAGGAGCCTGAGAATCAGGATCAGAGGGTGACCCAGGTACAGATTGGCAGGCTTAACCAGACCAACCTGGACCTACATGGGAGTGGAGAGGGCCAGCACCTCCCCAGATCCCATAACTTATTTCTCCCAGGCAATAGAAGGAGGAGATCTTCATCAGGAGACTCTCATGTTTCTAGTGTCTCAAGAGAATCTCAAAGGGGAATGACTTCCCCCCAGAGGAAAGAGCATAGGGCCAAGATGAGGGCTGTCCAACTCCAGATAGAGAGGGAAGAGATAGCCTTGGCTCAAGCTAAACTTGCTTTAGCAAGAGAAAGAAAGTTGTGTGGCTTAGATGCCACTGGTGGCAGCAAAATTCCTAAAGAGAAAGACAGGGCCTATGATAATAGAAACCTGACAAAAATTGTGCCCCCTACAAGGAAGGGGATGACATCCACAAATGGATGACTGCTCTTGAGAGAGCCTGCATGGTACAGCAGGTTCCTCAGGATCAGTGGGCTGCAATATTATGGTACTCCTTTTCTGAAAAAGGGAGGGATAGGCTCCTCACAGTTAGACATGAGGATGCCAAAAACTACTCTGTCCTGAAGAGTGCTCTTATTGAAGGGTTTGGCCTAACCACTGAGCAATACAGGTTGTTGTTCAGAGACACCCAAAAAGCACAGACACAGGACTGGACTGATTTTGTTGATTGTGCCACTAAGGCTCTGGAGGGTTGGCTGCAGGGAAGTAAAGTCTCAGACTATACAGGATTGTACAAACTTATAATGAGAGAGCAGATCCTTAATAACTGTCAGAACCAGCTGTTGCATCAATACCTTATTGACTCTGATCTGACCTCTCCCCAAGAATTGGGAAAGAAGGCGGACAAATGGGTCAGAACCAGGATTAAGCAGAAACCCCAGAACCATGGTGACCAGAAGAAAACAGACCATAAGGGTGGGAATCAGAAAGATAAAGAAAAGGAGCAGAAGTCTTCAGGCCCCCAAACTAGTAATAAGGAGGGTGGTTCCCAAAATGAAAAAAAGAAAATGAAGAATGATGGCCCAAAGAAACCTTGGTGTAATACCTGCAAATCAGTTTCACACTGGGGCAGTGAATGCACTAAGAAAAATCCAGTTCCTGCCACTGCAGCTCCTAAAGCAACTGCACACCCTAGTACAGTCAGCAGTGGTAGTGCACAACCTAAGGGGTTAGTAGGGTTAACCTTGGGTACTGAGGTGGAATCTGGCCTAGTCAGAATCCCCACACAGGCAGTTCTCCTATATGATGTGGACTTATCTTTGACCACTGCAGTGAGTCCCAGTAACCTGGGCAAATATAGGCAGACTCACTTAATCAATGAGAAACTGGCTCAGGCCTACAGGGACACTTGTGCCAGTGTCACTATGGTGACACCAGACTTTGTGGACCCTGGTCAGATTGTACTAGGTGAAAGTTACCTAGTGACCAATGCAAGCAACTCCACTACTTCACATAGTGTGGCTGTTGTGAACTTCTCCTGGGGAGGGGTAAATGGCCTAAAGAAAGTTGTTGTGAGTGCAGACCTCCCAGTAGACTGTCTGTTAGGCAATGATCTTGAAAGCTCAGTTTGGTCAGAAGTGGAGTACAGGACTCATGCAGAAATGCTAGGGATTTCAGCTCATGTCCTTGCAGTGACAAGGTCTCAGGCTAAGAAGTGCCTTCCTGAACCAGTGGTGGATCTTGAAACATTAGACCAACCACAACCCAAGAGAAGGAGCAAGAGGGTTAAGGCTGTGCCTTCCCACTTGCCCCAGGTTGAGGATCAGGTTTACAGGAAACTGATTCTGCAGTCCAAGAGGAGACTGTCTCTGAGGAGCTTGAACCTGATCAGGTTGAGTTTCTGGGGACAGGGGGACCCTCAAGGGCAGACCTGGGGCAGGCCCAATTAGATTGCCCTTCACTTGAACCCCTCAGACATCAAGCTGCTGCTGAGGCTGCAGGGAATGATCAAGGTGCCCATAAAGTTTATTGGGATGATGGACTCCTTTACTCAGAGGCTAGAGACCCCACACCTGGTGCCACCAGGAGGTTGGTTATACCTATGAAGTTTAGGGGTTTCCTTCTCACCTTGGCCCATGATATTCCCCTTGCAGGACACCTAGGCCAGAACAAGACTTGGGACAGGCTTGTTCCTCACTTTCACTGGCCTCATATGTCAGAAAATGTCAAGGAGTTTTGTCGCTCCTGTGTCACTAGCCAAGCCAGTGGTAAGTCAGGTGGCACAACAAAGGCCCCCCTGATACTAATACCTGTGGTGGGGGTACCCTTTGAAAGAGTTGGCATAGATATTGTGGGTCCCATGGATCCTCAAACAGCATCTGGGCACAGATTTATACTGGTGGTAGTGGATCATGCCAACAGGTACCCAGAGGCAATTCCCCTGAGGACCACCACAGCACCTGTGGTGGCAAAAGCCCTCATTGCAGTTTTCTCAAGAGTGGGCTTTCCAAAGAAGGTTCTTTCAGACAGAGGTACCAACTTTATGTCTGGATAAAAAGCCATGTGGAAGGAGTGTGGAGTAAACTACAAGTTTACCACACCCTATCATCCTCAGTGCAATGGGCTTGTGGAGAGATTCAACAAGACCCTCAAGGGAATGATAAAAGGACTACCAGAGAAGCTTAGGCGGAAATGGGACACCCTTTTACCCTGCTTGCTCTTTGCTTACAGAGAGGTCCCACAGAAGGGGGTTGGCTACAGCCCTTTTGAACTTTTGTTTGGCCACCCTGTGAGGGGTCCACTATGTTTGGTGAAGGAAGGATGGGAGTTACCTCTCAAAAAGCCTAAGCTAGATGTTGTGGACTATGTACTTGGTCTCCGCTCCAGGATGGCTGAATACATGGAGAGAGCATCCAAAAACCTGGAGGCCAGCCAAGAATTACAGAAAGGTTGGTATGACCAAAAGGCTGTTCTGAGAGGAGCTTCGCTGCCAACCAAGATGGCCGCGTAAGCTCGGAGCTCCGAAGACCTCCCGATCTCCCGAATTAATCCTGCTATCTATCCTGTCCCACGATGGTGGGAATCGGTTGCTGAGCCGGGCCTGATGCGGCACCCGTTCTCGGATTGAAAATCGGACATTCCTAGCCTCAGTTGTGTCGAAGATCCCGGAGGCTCCTCCCGCTCCGCCTGTGCCAGGGTGAATCGTAGCGGTGTCCATACGGAGTTCCTCCCCGCCAGTGCTTCTTCTGCCCGATGCGTACACCTGAGCTCTGATCGCCTTGCTGGCCGATCCTGATTTTGGAACCCGGAAGCCGTGTTGGGTGCACTGGTACTACCCCGCTGAACTCTCTCGCCCCCGGTGTCCCCCCCCCTCCCCCCCCCTGGCCCGTGGCAGCCATCATGGCGGGCAAGGGTGGCTCGGACGTGGGCAAGACTCAACGGATCAATCGGAAGCCGTCCCACTCCCAGTCAACTATTCCCGAGCGCTTCTCCCAGTCTAAGGGATCGCCGGTACAGGTGGTTCTAACAAAAGACCCGAGGAGGGATGAGTCGCCGGACGATTCCGAAATAACGCTCAGGGACGTCATGGGTGCGATATCGGGGGTGAGGACGGAGGTGCACACACTTCGCGAGGAGCTATCCAGCAAGGTCGACTCCCTGAAAATAGAACTGAATCTCATCAGGACTGACCTTGGGAAGACTAACGACCGGGTGAAATCTCTGGACCTTAAGACATCCAGCCTGGTCACAGATGTCTCGGACATCCAGGCGGAGGTGCGCACTTTGAAACAGGCTAATGGCGTACTGGCGCGTCGGCTGGATGAGTTCGAAGGCCGCGCGCGCCGCCAAAACGTCCGCATCACCGGAGTGCCGGAGAAGGCCGAGGAGGACTCTGCTGAACTTTTTGTGGAAGATCTGGTGGTCAAAAACCTGCAACCGGGGGGCCTGAGTAAGTTCTTCTCGGTAGAGAGGGCCCACAGGATACCGGGTGGGCCGCCCAAATCGGGAGGAACCCCGCGCCCCATCATTGCGAGGCTGTTCAACTATAGGGACAGAGATGCTATTCTACAGGCTTCGAGGACCGCGGGCCCTCTCCATTTTCAGAACTCGGAAGTTAACTTTTTTCCAGACTTCACCCAGGCCGTTCAGAAACAGCGGCAGAGCTTTGCTGGGGTGAAGCGGAGACTCAGAGAAATGGGCCTACGGTACTCAATGCTGTATCCTGCAAAGCTTCGCATTGAGCGCGACCACCGGACTTTCTTTTTCGATTTTCCTGACGACGCGGGACACTGGATCAACACCCTACCCCAGGAGCGACCTGAATCAACCGACCAGACGGAGGTAGCCACCGGGGGAGCGGCTGCACAGGAATGATCTCTTGACTGTTTCTTCCCCGAGAACTGGGAAGCCGTGAGGTGCTTCGACTTTGGACATTGATATGTATATTGACTCATTTTGATATTGATATGGGGGGTGACGGGAGGGGATGGGATGTCTCCTTTCTCCTTCGTGGGCTTTCTGTAGGTTAGTTTAAGGGGCGACAGGCACACTGCTAGTTGGGGTGGATTTTAGTCTGATGCAGGGGTGCAGGGTGGGGGGTAGTTGGGATGTGTGGTTTTGTACTTTCTCCTTCTCTAACTTTCTCTCCTGGCTGAGGGATTCTTGTGACGTTGTATCGCTGAACTGGGCGCTGATGTGGGGGGTGGGGGGGGGGGACGCGGAGAGTCCTTGACGATGGGGGGTAAGCTGCTTCATTTGCTGAGCTGGAATGTCAACGGGTTGGGGGATCGTATCAAGAGGGGTGTGGTGCTGCAAATGATTAAACGGTACTCTCCGGACATAGTATTTCTACAGGAGACACACTTGGTGGGTCATACATGCAAGGCCTTGAATAGACGGGGTTACAAAATGGTGGCTCACGCAGGCTTTTCCTCGGGCTCTAGGGGGGTGGGCATACTGGTGCGTGCGTCCCTCCCGTTGGAGGTGGAGTCAGTGCTGGCTGATGAGAGAGGCAGATACGTGGCTTTGGTGGGTAGATGGGAGGGCCGCACACTAGTTTTGGTTTCGGTTTACGTACCCCCGGGGCTGCAGGAGACCACATTCAGGGACTTGGGGAGCGCCATTTTGGGTCTTCCCGAGGGATTGTTATTGATGGGTGGGGATTTCAACTCAGTTGTCTCAGGGGAACTAGACCGGTTTCCTCCCAGGGTACTTCGCCCTTCCCAGTCTTGGATGCCTGACTTTGTATGTTCCATGGGGATGGTTGATTGTTGGCGTTTGCTCCACCCGACACAGCGACAGTACTCCTTTCTCTCGGGTGCCCACGGTAGCTTCTCCAGGCTGGACTACGTCCTGGCCCCGGCGGCTCAGGCGCAGTCCGTAACTACCGCGCGCCTCCTGGCCCGGGGCATCTCGGACCACTCCCCGGTTTGGGTCTCGTTTGACTTCCAGGTCCCGGCGTCCTCGCGGGTAGTTCCCATCAACCCGTGGTATTTTCGCGATCCGAAAACCCGATCCCTCCTGGTCAGGGCTATAGACCGGTACTTTGTTGAGAATACTGGCTCCGTGGCCTCGGCCGTTTCATTATGGGAGGCCTTTAAAACTGTTCTTCGTGGCGAGGCCTTCTCTCTGATTGCGGAGGCACGCCGCCGCCGCGATGAAGACGTGGTGCGGCTGGAGTCTGACCTTGCAGACCTGAACGCTCAGCTGGAGCTGGGCCCGTCGCCCGACTTGGTCCATGCCCTCTCTCTTAAGCAATCCGAGCTCCGGGCCACCGCTATTGATGCGGCTCAGGCCTTAAGTAGGGAACAGCAAGGCAGGATATACGATTCCGGTGATAAAGCAGGGAAGCTCCTGGCCTGGTTGGATAAGCGGGAATTGGCGTCTCGTGTGGTCCCGGAGTTGGTGGGAGAGGACGGCCTAACCTTGACGGACCCGGCAGCTATAGCCGGGTCCTTCGCTGAATATTTCGAAGGGGTATACACCTCCGCTACCCCTCTCCCGGAATCTGCTTCGACCTCCTATCTGGCAGATATTGACCTCCCCTGCCTCTCCGATCTTGACCGGGAGGACATGGACCGGGACCTGTCTGATGACGAGGTTGCCCTGGCGATTCGCTCGTTACGATCCGGTAAAGCGCCGGGACCGAATGGTATCCCGGTGGAATTGTATAAGCTAAAGGCTGACGCGCTGGCTGCACCGCTGCGCAAAATGTTCCTCGAGGCCCGTGAGCGGGGGGAACTCCCCCCGGACCAGAGGCTTGCCACCATTGTGGTGATCCACAAAGAAGGGAAGCCGCGGAACCGGCCCCGGTCTTACAGACCCATCTCACTGTTGAATGCAGAACCCAAGATCTTGGCAAAACTACTAGCCAACCGGCTGGTGGGCGTGATCACGGACTTGGTACACCCGGACCAGTCCGGGTTCATCCCGCACCGGAATACGGCGCTAAACCTGAGGAGACTCCACGCAGCTTTGGCGCGTGCCCACTTGCTTCGTGACCCGGCGGCTCTGGCTTCCCTTGACGCTACTATGGCTTTCGACTCCCTTGAGTGGAATTACTTATGGGCTGTCCTGGCTAAGCTGGGCTTCGGGCCTTCCTACATTGGATGGGTCCGATTGTTATATTCTGCACCGCTGGCTAACGTTGCCGTGAACGGTAGACTCTCGACTTTCTTTGCGCTACACAGAGGCACCAGACAGGGCTGCCCGCTCTCACCACTCCTGTTTGCGCTGGCGCTGGAGCCCCTGGCGGCAAAGATTAGAACGCACCCCGATGTAGCCGGGATCACGTGGTCGCCTGGCTTCGAGGATCGGGTGTCGCTCTACGCGGACGACATTCTCCTTTACCTTACCTCTCCTTGCCGCTCGCTCATCGTGGTTTTTGACCTGCTGGGAGTATTTGGGTCGTTCTCGGGGTTGGTGATCAACTGGTCCAAATCCTCACTATATACGGTGTGTGGGGACACCCCGCGCCTCCCCCGCGGGTGCTCGATTCGGATAGCCCAACAGGGCTTCCGGTACTTGGGCATCTTCGTGTCGCTGGACCCCCGTGCCCGCTACACTCACAATCTCCTGCCACCGCTAGAGCGCCTAAAGAAGGATGTCGAGATCTGGAAAAAACTGCCTATCTCCTTGATGGGCAGGGCGGCACTATTTAAGATGATGGCACTACCCCGCTTTCTATATGCCCTACAGAACTCGCAGGACCCGGTTCCTGCCAAATATTTTGGTGAGATCGAATCCCTGCAGAGGGCACTGTTGTGGGATGGACGGCCGAGAATATCGCTGTCCAAATTGACCATTCCCTGCTATGACGGTGGTATAGCACTACCGGATATGCGGAGGTACTACTGGGCGTCCCAGCTGGCGGCGGTCAACCATGGCTTCTATGGTCCGGCGGTCAGTCCGGGCTACGCTATGGACCGATGGCTAGTAGGTGATGGCAATTACTACAGAGCTCTCTACTCTAAGTCGTTGGACCGTCGATTAACGGGCCCCACCAGAACGATGGTGCATGTATGGCGTACGGTGACGGACACCCTTGGCTGGAAAGATAAGATCACTTTGGCCACTCCTCTGTACGACTCCGATGTGTTGGGGAAATTATGGAAGACCAAGGGCTTTGACCGGTGGGACACCATAGGCATTTCTAAAGTTGGTGACATGGTTGTGCGGGGCGGCATCAAGTCGTTTGCCTCGTTGCAACACGAGTACCAGCTGGCACAGACGGAATTTTTCCGACACGCCCAGCTTAGCCACGCCCTCTCCCCCCACGTCGCAGACGGCGAGGCCATCCCTGAGTCCTCGCCTCTGGAGGATCGGGTGCTGGACGGACACATGCCGGACGGTGCCATTTCCTTGACTTACAAGAAACTGATCAATGTGAGGGTGGACTTGCTTGAACGATTGCGGATGCACTGGGTGAATGACGGTGTAGAGATGGACGATGAGGAATGGCAGTCGGCGGCCTCTTCCCCCAGGGAGGTGGCCATATCGGCGAGACTGCGTCTGGTCCAGCTGAAGATCCTCCACAGGGTGTATGTTACCGGCCCCAGGCTCATCCATATGGGGCTCTCTACGGATGGCCTGTGTCGGCGGGGCTGTGGCATGCTTGCCACCTTCCTGCACATTATCTGGGAGTGTCCTGGTGTGGCCCGGTACTGGAGACGAGTGCATGAGGTGATGGAGGAGGTGACGGGTGTGGCCCTGCCAGCCGAGGCTCGACGTTGCCTCCTTAATGTGTGGTGTCCGAATGACTACAGTGTAGCCCAGACCCGATGGGTAACCTTGGGCAACATGGTGGCCAAGAGGGACGTTGCCCAGAAATGGGGCGCGCCAGCGCCCCCGTCCCTTAACCTTTGGAAGGACAGTATGGACTGGTGCATGGTGAGAGAGAAAACGGTGTATATGGCTAGGGGCAAGCCCAGAATGTGGAGAGCAGTGTGGGGAGCCTGGAACTCTTATCGGGGCGATTTATGTGAACCCCCGCCTGAACCGGAAGTGGACGTCCAGCCCTCCCCATAGAACGTTACCCTTCCCGTGACTCCAGATGGGTCATCCTGACATGAGGCCCCCCCCTGCACTTCCATATTGCACATGTAATCTTGAGTTGAATTGGATGCGCGGCCCCCGGCCCCCTCCCGCTGTGCCCCTTTGCTATGCTCGCTTTGTCCTCGGCCAATTCTTTCTTTCCTTTTTCTTCTTCCTAACCTTTCGTGCCTCGGCACTTCATTTCTGGAGACCCTCCGGGGCCTTTCTCTCTCTTATGGTTCCTAAGTTGTTCTCTATTGAAAATTAAACCTGATTGCTTCTGCGTGCTGTTCTGTACATGACTCTATATGCCACTTTAATGCTGCCTGGCCTCCGGGATGTACGGCTGAATAGCGGTGTACTTTTATACAAATAAAGGTTTTTCAAAAAAAAAAAAAAAAAAAAAAAAAAAAAAGGCTGTTCTGGTTGAGTACCAGCCAGGGCAGAAGGTGTGGGTGTTGGACCCAGTGGGCCCAGCAGCACTCCAGGACAAATGGACTGGACCCTACCCTATCATTGAGAAAAAGGGAGAAGTCACCTATGTGGTTGACTTTGGAACCCCTAGGAGCCCCCACAGGGTGCTCCATGTAAATCGTTTGAAAGCATTTGTTGACAGGGAGGACATGAGTCTCTATCAAAAAGAGGGAGGTAAGATAGTTGATCATTTGATCAACGGACACGATTTACCACACAGAGTGGTGGAAGGTCCAGTAACAGCTTGTGTCCGTATCTAGCACTAAGAATACAATAGGGGATTGCTGAACTGTTCCTATAGAGAGTAAGGGAAGAATTATTAACTGGCGTGACCAAAGGTGTTAGAGTAACACCCTGGGGCATCCATTTTGTTGGATGTAGTTGCCTCACACACCCAGAAGGGTGTCATGCTTCATCATCGGCGGTTGCTCCTCGTCGGGGAGGCGGTGCAATCCCCGACGGGCTCACCTCAAAGAGGGGCTCTTTGGCGGAGATCTTTTTACCCAACAGCCTTATGGTGAGGTGGGGGTGTGTGGGCAGGGCTAGGTGTAATGGTGTGAGGGATATTAAAATGTAGCAAGGGGTACCGGAATTCAGTTTATTCTGGGGGTCCCCTGGCTGCAGTTAAAAAGTGGGGTTAGCTCACTAGGTGTCAGCAGGTTAGGTCGGGTGACCCTAGATGAGACTAAGAGTGACCCCTTCTCTACTCGAGCTCGGCGGAGAAGGGTAGGTCTAACAACGCGGACACAGGAGCATGGAGCTAAACCCTTGGGCTCATCCCTGATGTTTTGTCCCGCCGACCCCTCATGTGGCACATAGTCCTTGACCATTAGGCATAGGAGAACCCACAGAGGTAACAATAATCACACACATGACACTAGCATGTTTCCCTTCACTTTGTTAAGGTCCTGATGAATCGCGGGTGACTATACCCACAGCGAGAAACATGTCGACCATCTTCACTCTTTGTCTCATCTAGGGTCACCCGACCTAACCTGCTGACACCTATTGAGCTAACCCCACTTTTTAACTGCAGCCAGGGGACCCCCAGAATAAACTGAATTCCGGTACCCCTTGCTACATTTTAATATCCCTCACACCATTACACCTAGCCCTGCCCACACACCCCCACCTCACCATAAGGCTGTTGGATAAAAAGATCTCCGCCAAAGAGCCCCTCTTTGAGGTGAGCCCGTCGGGGATTGCACCGCCTCCCCGACGAGGAGCAACCGCCGATGATGAAGCATGACACCCTTCTGGGTGTGTGAGGCAACTACATCCAACAAAATGGATGCCCCAGGGTGTTACTCTAACACCTTTGGTCAAGCCAGTTAATAATTCTTCCCTTACTCTCTATAGGAACAGTTCAGCAATCCCCTATTGTATTCTTAGGACATGAGTCTCCTCATGGCCACAGATGGGGATCAGGAGGAAGAGAGTGACCCTCTCCCAGACCTGCTTTCCCAGAACCCTGATGATGGTTCAGTTGATGGAGTAGCCTTGGCAGGCAGCCTCACTGAGCAGCAACAGGTGGACTGCAGACAGGTGTTGCAGGCCCACAGACATATGTTTTCACTCACACCCAGTCAAACTAACTGGTGCACCCATGAGGTGGACACTGGTGACAGTCTGCCTGTGAAGAATAAGATCTACAGGCAACCTGACCATGTCAGGGATTGTATAAAGGCTGAGGTGCAAAAGATGTTGGAGCTTGGAGTGTTTGAGCCATCAGAGAGCCCATGGGCTAGCCCAGTGGTCCTTGTGCCAAAACCTCATACCAAAGATGGAAAGAGAGAAATGAGGTTTTGTGTGGACTATAGAGGTCTCAATGCTGTCACTAGGACAGATGCACATCCCATTCCAAGAGCAGATGAGCTCATTGATAAATTGGCTTCTGCCAAGTTTCTGAGCACATTTGATTTGACAGCTGGCTACTGGCAGATCAGACTATCTGAAGAGTCAAAAGCCAAAACAGCATTTTCTACCCCTAGTGGACATTATCAGTTTGTGGTAATGCCCTTTGGTTTGAAGAATGCACCTGCCACCTTCCAAAGGTTGGTGAATCAAGTCCTTGCTGGGTTGGATGACTTTTGCGCAGCATATCTAGATGATATTGCTGTCTTTAGCTCCACCTGGGAGGGTTCACCTGATCCACCTGAAGAAGGTTCTGGAGGCCCTGCAAAAGGCAGGCCTAACTATCAAGGCTACCAAGTGCCAGATAGGACAGAGCAAGGTTGTGTACCTGGGCCACCTAGTAGGTGGGGGTCAGGTTCAACCATTGGAGAGCAAGATCCAGACCATACAGGACTGGGCTCCTCCAACTACCCAGACACAAGTCAGAGCCTACTTGGGCCTGACTGGGTATTACAGAAAATTTGTGATAAACTATGGGTCCATTGTGACACCATTGAATGACTTGACATCCAAGAAGATGCCCAAAAAGGTTCAGTGGACAGTTAGCTGTCAAAAGGCATTTGACGACCTGAAGAAGGCCATGTGCTCTGCACCTATCCTGAAGAGTCCTGACTACTCCAAACAGTTCATTGTACAGACAGATGCTTCTGAGTTGGGGGTGGGAGCTGTGCTTTCACAACTTAATCAAGATGGTCAAGACCAGCCCATTGCTTTTATTAGCAGAAGGCTGACCCCCAGGGAGAAACGTTGGTCAGCTATTGAGAGGGAGGCCTTTGCTGTGGTTTGGGCCCTGAAGAAGTTGAGGCCATACTTGCTTGGTACTCACTTCCTAATTCAGACAGACCATAAGCCCCTCTTGTGGCTAAATCAGATGAAGGGTGAAAATCCCAAACTGCTCAGGTGGTCCATTTCCCTACAGGGGATGGACTTTACAGTGGAGCACCGCCCAGGGACTGACCATGGTAATGCAGATGGTCTCTCCAGGTACTTCCACTTAGAACATGAAGACTTATCTGGTCAAGGTTAAGTTTAATGTCCCTGCGTTGGGGGGGGAGTTGTGTAGGAGAGTAGGGTCTGCTATCCTATGGTCACCCCAATTTTTGCTTTTTGCTTCACTGGTTTTCTACTTACTGAGGCTGTGGGCCTGCCAATCAGACCCCCATCCTGCTGTTCTCTCTCTAAATTTGTAATACATGTGCTATAGGTACATACCACAATTGGAAATGGACTCCTTGTCAGCCCCTGTACCATGCACTATAGGTGCTCAGGGCATAGGTGCCACCAAGGCCTACCAGGGGCTGAAGCATAGCTTTTGCCACCCCTGGCTGGTTCTTAAATTGACACAACTGGCTGATCACTGAGCTGGGGCAAGTGGGTGTAATCACCCCTTGCTTAGATATAGTATACCTATATTTAAACCTATACCTGGACACATATAAACCTATGAGTCACTCCTATGGAAGGCCTTATCAATCCTGGAGGCAGAGTGCATGGTTTAATGTGAGATGGAGCTCTGGCATGGGCTGAGCCTGTCTGCAGCTGTCGGGAACAACTCCCTAAGCTGATCCGGGATAATGCCATACCATATACTATTAAGTGCCTTATAATCCTCGCGGTTATATAGCAACTTTGGTTTGGCTTTATCAAAACATGTCGTGTAAGGTGTCATACAAATTGGAATACTACCCCCTCGCCAGTTCTGATGACGGGGGTAGCATGCCACCCTTCTAGAGGGAGAAGACATGTTACTTTACTGAAATGCTGTTGATTTTAAAAGAGCCTCAGATCCACAAAATGGATGCCTCTGCCACAGACACGGGTCTGGCCTCGTGCTGCTGACCGAAACTCAGCAAATGGTGGCCTGGACAAAGGGTTTCCTGTCGCAGGGCGGTGTTACACCACCCCAGACAGGAGGTAGTGGATTGTAGCAGGGAGGTTTCAAAGAAACCAGACACTGCCTGGGGAGCACAAGGCTGCCCCTTGCATAATCCGGCCAAACCGGTTCTGGGGAACACCAGCCCCAGTCCCAGCGCGGCCTGGATCAAAGGAAAGGGGTGTATCCACCCCCTTCCTGGGTCCCACCCATAGGAGGGGACCTAGCAGGTAATCCAGACCACCAGATTCGAATAAGAGTGGGAGCAGTGCCAATGCAACTCAGAGTATCCTGAAGAAACATAAGAAACGAAACTCTGGACCCTTCGACATCCTACTCAACGTAGAAGACTGAAGAATCTCCCTTGTGGTCAAGGAGTGACCACCCTGTGCAAACAGGTACCATCCACCACCTTGACCCTTGCTTTGTTGCAGTTCCCGCCGGAACTCGAGCGACAGAGATCGACGAGATCAAGCTTGCCTGCCTTCCTCCAGCCCGATCCACAGTCCTTGCAGAGCTGAGACCCGTGGAGAAGACCAGAAGCGTGGGGCACGCCATCTTGAAAAGGCCACGAGACGCTGACCGTGCAGTCCACGAGTGACCCTCGAAGCTGTACACCGGGGTTTGAGAAGCCCCAACCCTGAGCTACACTTGCAGCAAAGCTACCCCCTCCACACTCGACGAGTGCTGCGTGGGGCCCTTCTGCTTGTGTTGGCTCGATGCGTTGGCCCGGTCACTTGCCAGCTAGCTTGTGGCCCCTGTGCCGACGAAAACCTTAAACCGACTTGCTTTTCTGGTTGCTCCAGATTTGCACCAGATCCTGTGAAAAGGAGCCCCCGCTCTGACCCTCCTGGTCTGAGTGAGAAGCAATATCCCGGTTCCGCGTGGATTGCTTTTGCCAAGTGCTGTTTGCTCCAATCTCAAAGCCGATGACGCTGACAGCGAGAACCTGCGTGGGACAGATCGTGACCTGCTCCTGGACGTCGCAGATGCCCCAGAGCCCACGTGACAGTGGAGAGAAGCTCCTCGACAACCATCTGATTGCGCCCAACATTGCCTGGTTCCGTCCTGGTTCCACCCTGGTCACTGCTGAGTGACCCAGACTCTGTCCCCTCTGCTTTCAGATTCTTCTCGACTTCGATCCACCCTTGGATCACGCCGGACACTTCTGCTTCCCATCGCCTGCAGCATCTTCAGCTCCAAGCACCAAGAGCCTGCGTGTCAAAACCCGACGCCACTTCGACCCTGTGCACCCGCTTCCTGTGGGTGAGGTAACATTGCAACGCCGGTGTTCCCACACTGGTACACACCTCTAGGGTCTGTGTCTTAAGTTTTGTTCCTCTAGGTTCAGCGGAAGTATCTTTAAACTCTCTTTGTGTAACTTTTACGCACCATTGACATTGCATTGGTGCAAGCCGCAGTTTACGTGCTGCACCCGAATCCCGCAGGCTTCTCCCGACTTCAGCATTGCTAGTCCAGACTGCTCCCAGCGATTCTCTAGACCCTAGGACTAACCACTGTTCGATTGGTATCTCTTATACCACTTTTTTAAAATATGGTTTGAGCGGCCACCCGCCCTCACCCATAATTGTGCAACTTTGTATGTTATACTGTGCTTTTGATTTAACGCTTGTGCCCCTTTGCTCATAAAGAGTACTGGGGATTAATTTAGAAATAAACACATATATTTTTATAATATATACTTGTGTGGTGTCCTTTCATTTGATATTACAGGTTTGTATGTGGTAAAACAGCTCGCTTAACACGACCTCTTAAGTTAAGCCTTTAAGGCTGCTTAGTCCATGCTACCCCTAGGATAGCTTGTCTAACAAGGTTGACTTACAACCAGACACCATAAGGGATTGTTTGGACTGATACAAGGTGGTTCCAGAATTGGAAACACCACATATCAGGCCAACTTCTCACACACCCCAATAAGTTAGATCCTGTTTCAACAATGTACACCTTCCCCTCCGTATTCCTTCCTTTGAATTCAATGTGCATTTTTCTCATTCCCCTAAGTGGTATGGGTTGTTTGGTATAACCTGTGGGAGAAATATCAGGCTAATCTAGGAATACATCTCCATCAACATTCATGTTTCAAAATCTGCATGGTTCAACAAAGTGAATGGAGAGAAAGAATCAGCATACATGGTAACAACCTTCTTATTAAGCATACTGTCACATTTTGGGTAATTGATATTATTACTACCCACTGTGTCTTTTACATGGAAGACAAACTTTCTTTCAGTAGGCGAGACTAACTAAATTATTTTATAGAACTTCCTTCTTTTCCATTGCCCGCTCTGTTGTTGGGGTCCACTTTCTCTACACACTCTAGCAAAATGCCCCCTATGATTGCAATTCTTGCCTGTCACATTTCTAGCTGGGCACTGAGTATTATTACTAGATGGTTGCTGCTGACACATATGTTACATCTGAGTTTCCTCTCATTAATGTGCATTTTGTTCTGTATACTTTCCTTCCCTTTAACTTTACAGACCTCGGTTTCTTCTACATACTCCTTTACGTTGGCAACCAACTCAGTTGGGCATTTCATTTCCTTGATGCACTTGGCCGTGTGTTCTAAAGATTGGGCAATGGTAACTGCCTCAGCAGTTTTTCTTGTATGCACAAATTATTGGTGCAGCGTACCAGCTGGTCCCTTATAAGGGAATCAATTAGGTTCCCAAAGTCACATAAATTACTCGGGCCCCTTAAGGCTGCAATGTATTTGCTGACAGACGCCAGTTTTCCTTGTGTCCTGCAGAAGAAGCTATGCCGCTCCAACACCATGTTTATCTTTTCTCCAAAATGAATTTCTAATTTGGCCACAGTCCTTGCAAAAATGTCCATTGCTCCCTCCTCCCCTTCTCCATTGTTCTTTGGTTCAAGCAGGGTTTCGTAGATTTTGTGACCATATACCCCTAAATGATGTAGTAAAATGTGTTGTAACGGAGAGAACCGTTCACCCCTAATAGCAATAAGATAAGATTGAAAAAGTTTGACCCAGTCTTTCTAATTTATTTCACGTCTGAATCAAACACTAAAACAATACCTTGGGTGTTATGTAGATTAATACACAGAGGCTTGGGTGGAGTGGTTGTGGTTAGCGGAAGTTGCTTACAATAGTGCCACACACGTATCCCTTCATAACTCACTTTATTGCATGTACGGTTTCCATTCATGGTTCATTACAATCATACACCCAGTAGAAGCCCATAAAGTCCCAGAGGTCCAAAACGGAATTAGACACATTCAAAACACATTGAAAGGTACCCAAAAACAGGTACAACAGGCCAAAATAACCTATAAAACCAAGCATATAAACACAGAAGGTCAAACCCAATGTACAAAAAAGGCGATTGAGTGTGCTTGTCCACAACAAATATTCAGTTCAAGAGAAAGAGCATCTTCAACCCCAGATTCATTGGACCGTACAAAGTCATTAAACATGTTAATCCAGTAGCAGTACATTTGGCCTTGCCTTCCAACCTCCGCATACTTCCTGTCTTTCATGTGTAGCTATTGAAACCCTCTCACGTTCCTATTAAGAAAAAGCCCAATCCAATATGGGTTCACAGTGAACAGGAATATGAAGTAAAGGGACTAGTTGATTCCAAAATAAAAATAAATAAGCTATGGTACTAAGTGGCTTGGAAGGGGTATGGTCCAGAGAAGAATTCTTGGAAACCTTCTTCTGGGGGACATGACTCAAGGTTAAAGAAATTGTTTCAGCAGCGAAACCCGCAGAAACCATGTCTCTGTCAGTGTTCTCCTGGGAAGAGATGTACTGTTGAATCTCACCAGGGAGGACCACTCAAGCATCCGTGAACACTGACAATCGGGAGTTTAGGGACTCCATATCCCATCATGCTGTGCGTTCAGGTTGAGACGTGTACACGTCAGCGCGTCGGCCTGTTGTCCTCCTAATTATATCTGGATCAACAAACACAACCGATTATTCTATGGAAACAGATGGACAAAGAAAGTAACGGAGGCCTGGTCCTGTAAGGGTGCTCACCGCACCACCCAATTTGCTATTAAGCCTCTGGTTCGGGAGCCTTTTGAGATAACGCGCAGTTGCGGTCAGAAATTTGACCTGAGTGTTGGCACTGCGTGTTCACCTCCGTTGGCGAGTTTCGGCTGAGGCTCTTGCAGAGTGGAAAGTAAGTGCCGACAGGATTAAAATCTTAACTTGCAGTACATTCTGGAAAATACGGACCAATAGATTGTGGTCCGCTCCAGCAGCTACAAGCTGGCCAAGAGTTATTGTTTCTGGGAGTGTTACGACTCTACATTTAGCGAAGGTAGGATCAGTCTTCTTGATTTGGGTGTACCCACTTGTTTAAGGATATGGGAACCGATGCCTGTATACATGATGCTATGATGGAATAGCATGTTTATCCTTATTTCTTTCTTTTACCTGTTTATGCTAATAACATGGGAAGCATGTCAGAACCCTCGAAGGACATTCCTCATCTCCCCTGTGATTCATATCAGTACATATAACGGGGTATGTCGGAAGTTGCAAAAGGATAATAGTGTATACTCAGTTGATAGCAGCCCTGTTACATCTGGTCTTCTTCTCACCTCATAGCTGTACATACTGCCTCACTACATGAGGCCAGAATCGCAGAACAGTGAGCAGTGAACCTATAAATACTGAACTTGCTTTATTCTTACTTTTTGTTACAGGTATTGCAAGTGTTTATTAAGGGGTGATTTAGTGGGAGAGACAGAGAGAGAGAGGAGAACTTATCATTAACATATCATGAAATGTTTTTTGTCTTTACAGATCTCCCTCCCTGCTGATCCCCACCTTTCCTTCTCCCACTTAATTACTTCAATAGTCTGTGCTGCAATAGCATTCAGACTTGGAGCTATTGAGAGGTGGACCCATACTAGCATCACTCCAACCCCGAGGATACATAGTCTTGGAAACCCTGAAAGAAAGTTCCATCATCTTATAACTTCCCTTTTATATCCCAAACCCGCAATATTCCAACTCGTGTTTAAACAACTGCATTGCTCCACCAGGGCTCCGTCATGTACATCCCCTCACATGCCCTCCCCATACTTTTTGGGAGGGGGAGACTCCGGGCAACACCACCCACTTGGGAGGGCAACCAGTCAATCATTATCATCTAACCCACACAAGGGGTTAAACCTGCCTTCTTAGGTAATTTCCCTAATCTGAGCTGTGCGCCCTATTCTCAAGGGCTCAGATTTACCACCACACAATCTCTGTCTATGGATTTCCTTTTACACCCCACCCAGCCAACTCTTCTTACCATAATTATGTAGGAAGGTAGTAAGTGCCCATTCACTATCGTATTCTCACACCAGTATTTCACCTCGTGCATAAGGTCAGCTGTCGAATCCTTCCCCCTACTTTATGGGGACGCACGCCAGTTAACACCACCACCAACATAGCCACCTCCAGGGGCAGGTGTAACTTTATGGCGTCACCCTCCTGGCAACTCAGCACCAGACTAGAATTTAATGAAGGTTGCTCCCTGCATCCATTTTCTAAGTTCCCTTTTTGCTGGGGACAAGTTTTATCATGAAGAGCACCAGAGTTCTTTACCCTTCACTACTGCACATAAATAACCCCTGACTGAATTCAGAATTTTGTCTACTTTTCAGAAATGTATAGCTTTCCGGAATCTATTATTTGTTTCACACCCATTTTTACCACTAACTGGAAGTAAGTTGAAATCCCAAAAATAGGATAAATAGGCTATGTCCCAGTAAAATGCCAAAACTGTGTACAAAATGTTGGTTCGCTGACAAAAGTCGGCCTGGTCCTGAAAGCTGGGAAAATTGTGATTTTAGCCTTTCAAACCCTTTGTTGAAACCATTTGCCGGGGAAAAAACTGATGCTTTCTTCTGCAGCAATATTTCCCATTCCCTCTCCTAAAAAGATAAAAAGATTTAGCTGTATTTTGGCAAATCCCCCCCGACCCCCCCCCCCCCCTCCCGGGGAATTCACAAACCCTGGGTACTTTTACAATCCCCAGGATGTTAAAAAATAAATACGCAAATTGATTGTGGATGCCTTATGCGGACAAAAGGTTACGGGGTCTGGAGCGCAAAATAAGCCAAAATTCAGATAAAAGGGTTAGCACGAGGGGGATGCGGGGAAGGCATAGCAGCGAAAGGGTTAACCAGCAGTATTTCAGCATTGTGCCAGATTGGAGCCACAGCGTGAAATAAAACATCAGGCCTGGTTCACAAAAGTAAACTAACATGAAAGTCTAACTTTATGCCTTTCGGTATTCACAAAGAACATTTACGAGTAGTAAAGTTAGACTTTTGTCTCAGTTTTGGTCTCAGTTAAACTTAAGTCCAGAACTTATGCTTAACTGAGACAAAATACCAACTTTACTACTCGTAATTCCCTTTGTGAATGGCGAAATTCGTAAAGTTAGACTTTTGTCTCAGTTTATCTTTGTGAATCGGGCCCATCGTGTTTAAAAGCTTTATGCTGCATTTACCAGAGCTGGGTCGAATTTTGTGATAATGGGCTTTAGGATCATTGGACCCATTGCATTGCTTTTAGAGGACCTGTTGGCCTTTTGCATAATTTTGTAGAAATTGTTCTATAAATGAGCCCATCCTGGTCTCCTCTTGGAAGTTGGATGTCAGTTATAATGCCTTGTGTGCCATATAATAATGTTTTCTATTAGGAAGTGTTAAGCCAACCAAAGTAGTACCTGCATACAGTTTAGTCACGGACAATCTGGGTTTCATCCCATATGTATGTATTGATTTGGTTATCTATGGAATTCAAGAGTTACAAGTTTAGTATTTACATGCCATAGTGAAATGAAAGGGCTATTGCCTTTTTAATTGTTTAGATTCTTACCCATAGGAAAAGTTGAAGATCTTTCCATTTATTAAAGTCTTATTGCATCTGAGATAGCAGCATTGGGAGACTTTATCATGCACCATACCTCTAGTATCACTCTCTACTGGCATCCCCACGTATTTAAGCATGTAGGTAATCCACTTCAATGGGAGTCCAAATAATTAACCTGCTGTGATGACCGTGATCATTAGCATGGGTTTGCTTTTTGTCCAATTGATTTTATATCCTGAGAAGGATAAAAACCTTGTAGTGGTGGACATTAGTGCAGGCAAGGATGTAGCTGGCAGCAATACTATCAGCAAAATGTTGCCTGCATAAAGCATAATCTTGAAGTCACTTGACAGTGACAGAACTCCTTTTATAACCGTATCTTTCTGGGTTGCAATCCCCAAATATTCCAATGCAATCGGGAAGAGGAGGGGGATACAGGGCATCCCTGTCTAGTTCTTCTTCTAATTGTTTTAGAGAGAAAGACATTGCAGTTGTCTTGCACTGTTGGGTTTATGTGAAAGGGTTGTATCATTTAGATACATTTGGTACCAAAACCCATTCATGTCAACACCAGGAACAGGTATTCCCCACTCCACTCAATCAAAATGCTTTCTCCGCATCGAGGGAGAGGGCAAAGTGCCTTTGCGTTTCTGCCAGAGAGGTGCAGTTATATTTTGAGATTGTTTTAGGAAGACCTACCTGATACAAAGCCCACTTGGTTTTTATGAATTACAAGGGGCATCACTTTTGTAAGTCTATTGGCAATCACTTTTGCCAATATTTTGATATCAGAGTTCGAAAGTGAGAGAGGCCTGTAGTTTGCTGACAGTAATGGGTCTCTTCTTGGTTTTGTAATTAATGATATATAAGCTTCGCTGAATTCTAGTATAGTTCACCTTCCTCTGCGGCCTCCCTGAAGCCTTTTGTCAAGAGTTGTGTAGTCATTTTGGATGTAATTTTATAGAAGTCTATGGGAAAGATGTCTTCACCCAGAAGGCATGGATTTTACGACCTCTGACACTTTAAACCTTTGTTGGTCTCAAAGTAGTCCTGCACCTGTGAGTATAGATTTTTCCTCTCTTGCTATTGTCTATAGAAAAGTTCAATCATTTGCCAGGTTTCATCTTTTGGAGTTGATAGAGTGCAATTTTGCTCTTCCGATTGTAGGGGTGCAATTATAATCACAGCTAGTTCTCATCCACATATAATCTGTTGTTTTATTAATTGTAGGTCATTAGATCGTGTATTGTAATAATGTGTAAGTCAAGGGTTGTCTATTTTCTTCATGAAGACCAAAGAATTAATGTTGTAATTGTACTTGTTTAGATGTAGCCTTAGATGTGTAAAAGTATATTCATGACTAATGAACGTTCTGATACTAATGCTCATTTAACGTGTAGATATTAATGACCCATATAAGCATGTATTTTAAACTTGTGTGTTGATTCTATGTTAGCAGAACTTGGGAGACCAAAGTTTCGTTTCTCCCTGTTCGCTCTCATGTTAAAGGTTTTTCATAGAATTCCTGTGCACGTGGAATGTTCTTCTCTTCACTTCTCTGTTGCAGGTGAAAAAATTAGACCTCGTAAGTTAGAACAGTTGGGATGATAGTCGAGTGAGTGTGGTTTATCGGGCCAAACGTGCGCGGTCCAAGAGGTTTAGTTTTGGTTTGGTTTATCGGGCTCAAGAGTAGCCTAAGATCCCGGGATATATTTGTGGTGTAGGAAACACCGATTAGTTGTAATTGTCCGGCCGTTGGTTTGGTGGGAAGTCGTGGAGCACTATCGACGACCCGCTTGAGACAGGGAACTTAGTGTAAGTGGAATTGTTAGAATCATGTGTGGAAAGCCTTGTGCACAGGGGTAGTCTACAGTGATCTGAGTGGCCAGTGCTGGTCGAGGGTCACAGTGTGTGAATGTTCTTGAGTGATTGATCTTTATTGATCTTTTAGTAAGACAAACAATTACTTGTTTTGGTTTATTGTAACTGTTCCGTCATTTGGAAGGTCGATAGATACTAGGTTTTGTGATTGCGAGAGTAAATGCTTATGGTGTGAGGATACTATGGCACTTTACATGGCAACGAACGTAGGTCTCCACACTATAGTCTGGCTTCAAAATTGGCACACGATTACTGAGGAGGGAGATTTGGCTTTTCCTCATTATGGGTCATTCTGATTGGACGTATTATACCTGTTGAGGGGAGTGATGTCTTCATTACAACCCCCACCTAAACCAACTCAGTTTGAGGCATTAGATTCTTGGATATGAGCAGATCACACAAAGAACAAGGAAAAATCTCAGGGAAGGGTAAAAAAAGCAATGAAGGCATACCAGGATGCACAATGGGATGCACAGTTTAAGAGGTGGAGAGTACATACCATTGAGGAAGAAAGGCTGTACCCATTGTTAGTGAAAGTAGTAGACACTCAGAATTGGAATGATACAGATGATAACCTGGTATGCAAACTATTAGCAGAGGGTCCTCCACCCTATAATTCACATTCAGAGGAGGGAAGGTAAGAACTGGCAGGTGCAGCAAGCATGGAAAGAATGGAAGTGCCAGAGACAGGCCCTAGTGCGAGAGTAGTGGGAAGGATTTCAACGGGGGCAGAAGGAACAGGGATGACAACGTAGCGCAATGGTGTGTGCAGATGTATGGTGACTGGTGGAGAAATGCCACTATTAGAAGTTGGCATTTCTGTGTGCGGTGTGTCTGCCTGATGTGAATTGCATGTCTGGCTTGTGATTGACAAGTGCTGGATGATGTGAGTGGCTCCATGAGCCAGGATGAGTCTGCCCAGTGGTGAATAGAGAGATCTGCATCTAGATGGGAGGGAGGAGTTGCACCTGGGACCTGAATAGGGCTGTGCCTTCCCTCCACAATGCCGCCCCCCCCTGTGGTGCATCTGATCCCTGAGCCCCCACCTGACAATGGAGAGAGGAGCTGAGCAAAACAAAGTGCTCCAAAGCTCCCCAAACCAGTCCTAACTGGTATAACCAAGCCCTGTGCTGTGACACAAAAGAGAAAGGGTGTATAAAAGAAGGGGCTGTAACCCCATGGAAAGGTTGTTCTTGTGCTTACCTGGGCTGGGGGGAGACACTCTTCCAGGAGGAACTGCTGTGGGACCCAGCTGCTGCTTGTTGGGGGTCCCTGTGTGCTGGCCTGTCTAGCTGTGCCCTGCTGGGGTGTCGCCAGCCCAAGGACTGGTCATTTCAGCCTGCCTGCTCCTTATTTGTGTCAGGTGAGAGACAGGCCGAGTGCTGTACTTTCGTTTTCCAAGAGGAGCGCGCTCCTGCTGTAGATCTGCAGCACTTGGTTGAGATGTGGAATTCCCCAGTATTTCTGGTGCTCCTGCAGCAGAACGGGAGCCAACCCCGCACTGCTGCTGCTGAAACCGAGCCGGAGCCCACCCCGCGTTTTTCCCAAAGATGGCAGGAGCCTACCCTGCATTACGGTGTACTGTTGGAGCCTTTAGGCTGCGTTGAGTAGCGGGAGCCCACCCCGCAATTACGGCTGCAGTGGTGCTCATTGAAAACGCGGGTGCCCACACCGCAAGGCTGCATGTTGTGGCGGGTGCCTACCACGCTATTGTCCTTGATCTGATCAACGGGAGCCTACCCCGTGTTGCCATCCTTCGCGGGTGCCCAACCCGCGTGATTGCACTTTTATTTAATGAAGAGGGACTCAGTGGGAGCTCACCCCACTGGTCCATGCCACACACAGTAGAGTGACGCCGCGCTGCCCGGGAAACAGTCAAGTTGCCTGGAGGTGGGCAGGGCCGGAACTGTAAGTGACGTGGCGAGTGGGGCTCCCACAAGTAGAGAGAGCCCCGTGCTGGAAGGAGAGACCGGCCCATCAACCGTCAGGCGGGAGCCCACACCGCCGTCTGCCGCCCAGCAAAAGTCGACCTACAGGCGGGAGCCTAGCCCACAGTGGGGAGCCTGCAGCCGGAGAAGGGGGCGCTGAAAGAGAAGACCGGAGCTAAAGGAGCCCCTGAGACTGCCATCAGCAGCGTTGTCTCTGGTGAGTGGGGATTTGCTTTATACCCTGTTTGCATTCCCGGGCTGGTGCTTCAGCAGTCCTGCAGGAGAACGGGCTGCTCCAACATTGGGGGCAAATTTGTAAAGTGAGCCCAGAACGGGGCTCTAGAGGGCCGCATTTTTCTGGTACTGCTGCACTGCCGAAGCGGGCAGCTGCAATGCGGACACATTAGTCTACAGTGCCCCCATGGGGTTCCAATGGGACAGCTGTGCCCCTGGCTAGTGGCCGTATGTTTTCCAGTTGTTCCGCTTGACAGTGGGCTACTGCAACATTTTGGGGGCAGTATTATTTCAGAGAAGCCCCAGTGAGACCCAGAGCAGGGCCCCAAGCCCAGCGCCATTCTTACAATGAGTGCCCACATTTCTGCCTGCATAGCTTCCCAGCAAGTAGTGGGCAGCTGCTAAGTTTAGGCCTGATCCTCTGCACATATTTTGGGTGACTGCTGCATTGGCAGCACCAAGCCCTGACAGTGGGGGACATAGGGCATTTGAGCCCAGAGAAAAGGCCAGTTGGCCTAGGGCCAGTTCAGTGTGTTGCGTCCCCACTTGGGGCACACTGTGTTATGCTGGGTACTGCCTAATGTTTTTATGATTATAATGCCTATTGCGCAATGCATTCTCCTAATCTGTTTTATGCCTCATGATTCCTACATGATGTACGCTTGAGGTTGGGGCCTAAGGTTCTCCTAATGTGTTTATGCCTAATGTGATAAGGCTGCGGTCATTATTGCGCCAGAAGTTACTGGTTGTGCTCTACCTTTACTCTTTGTGCTACAATTACTGGTTGTATTCTACATCTATAATTCGTGCTGCAGTTAGTATATGTTCTACATTTGCTAATTTCACTTTGTGATGGTTCTGACAGTGGCCCAATTGGCCCAGTCAGGTGTATATAATCACCTGTAAATACTGCCCAGTGCCAGTTGGCACAGTGTACATTGTCTGATTACTATTCTAATGTGTTTCTTATAATACAAAGGCTATTTTTACATATGACCTTGTGAGGAGTTCCTTTTGTGGTGCGCCTAGTGTGTTGGAGCTGTGTGTGTTGCGCAAACGCTTTACACATTGCCTCCAGGATAAGCCTGACTGCTCGTACCAAGCTATCAAGGGGGTGAGCAGGGATTATCTTGTCGTGTAACTCCCTTGCCCTGACTAGAGTGGTGGGCTCTGCCTGGCTTTGGCGCAAGCCTTAGCCAACCAGAGATCCCATTTCTAACGCCCATCATGGGATTAGAGAAGCTGAATGGAAGGTATAGGATTGTCCAGGACCTGCGAAAGGTCAACGCAATTGTGATTCCATGTTGTCCTGTGGTATCGAATCCAAATCCCTTGTGAAGCAGAATGGTTTACAGTTATTGACTTGTGTCAAGCATTCTTTTCGATACCCTTGCACGAGGGAAGCCAGTTTTCATTTGCTTTCAGTATGGAGAACCATGTGTTAATGTGGTGTCCTAACCCATAAGGGTATACTGAAAGTCACTCTATATTTAATCACATCTTGAAAAAGAATCTTGAGAGTTTAGTCTTGCAGCGGAGTCCGTACTTGTGCAATATATCGATGATCTCCTGATTGCTTTGGACACGGAGGAAGCTTGCAGGGATGACACTGTTGCTCTGTTAAATCACCTGGCAGAAAATGGGCACAAGGTGTCCGCGAACAGATTTGAGTACCGTTTACCTGAGGTCCAGTATTTGGGTCATCGTATCGAGTAATGTGTCACCAGACCGCATTGAGGCTATCATGCGAATGAATCCGCCTACTACTCAAAAGGAAGTCCAGATGTTTTTGGGAATGGTCGGCTATTGTCTACAGTGGATTCCCAGTTTTCACTGAAGGGGAAGCCTTTACAGAGACTTACACGCAAGAATGTTGGTGATCGGGTACCATGGGATAACAACTGTTTGGTCACCTTCTTGGAGCTGAGAGAGAGCCTGTGCTCCGACTTTGGGACTGTCTGACCACAACAAAGCATTTTTGCTCTTTTGCTGCAAGTGGGAGGGTTGTGCACTAGCTGTGCTCACCCAGACACATGGGGGTGTCCGTAGACCAATGGCCTACTTCTCAGCTAAATCAGATCCTGTAGCTTCAGTGTTGCCTGGATGTCTCAGATCTGTTGCTGCAACTGGTATCAGCATTGTAATATGTGAAAGTATTGTGATGGGTCATCCACTTACAGTCTATGTTCCACACTCAGTTGAGCTCCTGATGACGAGAACCAAAACACAGCATCTGACTAATAATAAGCTTAAGTGTTATGAGCAAGTTATCTTGGCTTCAGAGAATGTAATTTTGAACAGATGCTCTATGTTAAATTCTGCTACCTTGATGCCTTTTCCGAATCCTGAAGGGGAAGATTGTGAGGACCATGACTGTCTGGGTGTGACTGAACTTTGTACTAAACCAAGACACAACATTGTTGATGAACCACTACCTGCATCAGATCAAGTCCTTTTTGTAGAAGGTTCATGTTTAAGGGACAATGAGGTTCCCTGAGAGCAGCATTTGCTGTTTGCACCATTTCTGGAGTTGTGGAAGCTGCTTGGTTACAGGGAGCACACTCTGCACAAGTAGCTGAAACTATTGCTTTGACACGTGCATGCCTTGTTTTGGATCTAATCCGAGTCACCATCTATACCGATAGCCAGTATGGATTAGGTGTGGTTTATGACTTCGGACAGCTATGGTCACAGAGGGAGTTCTTAGCATCATCGGGATCTCCTTTCAGGAATGGTGACTACGTGAGACAACTGTTGGAAGCTTTGCAGCGGCCGAAGTAAGTGGCAGTAGTAAAATGTGCGGCCCATGGGAAGGGGGAATATTTTGTTACCAAGAGCAACTGCTATGCTGACAAAGTTACACGCTTTTGTGCTGTACATACTTACATTTTCAATGGGAATTACTCACGAGAGAGCACAGAAAAGACCGAGCGCACCATGATGCTGGCCGTTTCAGACACTTGGGATGAGGTCAAGCGCCTGCAGAGAGAAGTCTCACACCAAGAAGAAGCTGGCTATATCAAGGCAGGTTGTGAGAAAAGAGATGATGGAATTTGGGTTTCAACAGATGGTAGAGCAGTGTTACCAGATTGTTTGTTGAGTCCTATGGCAAGGCAAATTCATGGAGCAATTCACATTGGGATAGATGCTATGGTGCGAGTGTTCAGACAAACATGGTTCAATCCAAAGTTTTGTATATTTTCCGAAGCAGTGTGCCACAGGTGTGTTACATGTTCACAAATGAATGCTGGAAAGAAAACGGTGGTTGCGTTGAGCCACATTGGGAGGTCGTGAGGTCCTTTCAATAGGATGCAGTTAGATCTAATTGAGGGATGCTGTGCGGGATGCTGTGTGACCCAGAGGGACTCCAAGGGCCAGAATCCCCTGCTCTCCCAGGAAGGAGGAGCCTACCTTCACACGCTACAAAAGCGCCAACAACCCCTGTTGTGCGGGACGGTGTGCGGGATGCTGTGTGATCCAGAGGGACTCCAAGGGCCAGAATCCCCTACTCTCCCAGGAGGGAGGAACCTGCCTTCATGCGCTACAAAAGCGGCAACAACCCTCGCTGTGCGGGCCACACCCGGGCAAAGCAGGGGCCACGGACGGGGCCATCCTTGCCCATCACTGACGGGAAGGGGCAGGGCCACCCCTCTTTCATCTGGTACATAGACTGACAACATTGCGGTGGGCAAGCTAATTCCTGTTAAGGTACTGTGTTCGTTGAATCGCCTATGTATCTCATTCCATGGCCCTTGCACACCTACGCTTTAAGCAGAAACCAGTCTTAACTCCTAGAAAGAGTAAACATCTGAAACTCGTGTTCCAAACTGGTTTGATTACCAATTGGCCATTGTTTAAACCTGAGAAAGATGGTAGAGTGTTAGTGGGTGGGCCTGTTTGCTTCATCTGTTATCAGCCTGAAGCGGAGGAAGATGGGGAAGAGAAAATCTATGGATGGGAGCGGGAAGCAGTGGGTGGGGTAGTGTTAATGGCCAGACTGATAAAGGAAAAAAGGCTAGGAAGTCTCAGAAACATTTAGGTAGTAATTGTGTATTAGACAGCATAGATACTCTTATTGGTGAATGTGAAAACATCCTTGAGGCTGACCCATCTACGCACACTAGCCCTGATAAACCTCCCACCTGCCCTCCCACCCCATCAAGCCTAAAGTTAGCCGCTGCCCTACTATTCCTGCAATATTTCATAAATCCCTTAGAAAAGAGGTCCTGCATCCAACACAGAGACAACACCAGAAGCTGAGGGAGTCGGCCATCTCTCCATCGCTCTCCCTGACTTTGCTCCCCAACAGCTGGGTGCTGTAATATCTTGCGTAAATAGGTTCTCACTCTTGTCGGACCTGCCTGACACATATAGGGAAGACACGCCCCAGCTAACCCCGCTTCGACCCCTGGTAGGGGACAGGCCCTGGGCCCAGCCTAGAATCCCAGGAAACATACCATCTTATAAACACCCTCAGACTTGTAATAGATGCTATAAAATTGATGATCGAGAGTCTTACTTCTCTGGACAATCATCTAGTTCAAAAGGATTCCTCCCGGTCCAGGGTACTGAGCCCCAGTTCTTCTAAAACCACATTCAATACCCTGACAGGTTAATCACACTGGTTGCGAGATAGCTACACAGGGCATAAATATTCGCCCCAATGGCCCTAATCTACCCTCAACTGCGGCACCACCCCATAAAGCAGTCCCCTCCTTTAAGCTGGCCAAGCGCCCAATCAATCCCAGCACTAGCCACCTAAATACCTGCCATAACAGGTCAATAACACAGGGTCAATCATTATGCCCCAGACCTATTTCCTTATCTCATGTACAATAGTCCTTTTGGGATGCCCAACATAGGCCAATCCAGCCAATCATTCCTAATTTGGCCGAAGCACTTAAAATCTACATGGTTAATGTGCCCAAGCTTGACTCTAGAAACAGATTTGAATCTGCGGATTCCCTGATCAATAAAGCCACTCATTGTATCTGCCAAAACCAGGGTTGTTGTTCAGTCATACGAGATGACATCATCAGGGCTCGGAAGTTTTCCTCCCCAGTCGAATCACTAGATCATATTGAGCTTACCCTAACCGGGGTTTATCTGGCAGAAAACCTTCATGCCCTGGAATTTTGCACCTGCCCACCCGGAAATTCCTCCATTCAATTCAGGCGATTCCCATCGGTCAGCCAGGGTAATTGTGCTGTTAGGCAAACACATACTTTTTTGGAAGGAAGCTCCTTTATGGATGCAAGCGATTGACTACTGAGTGAGCCCCAAATGGCTTTGGAGCCTTATATCGCTCCCATAACTTGTATTGCCCCTACTCCCAGTATCCGGGTACCACCTAGTGGTGCTGATCAGATGCCTAGAATTCCATCAGCTAGACCTAGCCCCGATGAAGAGAAGCAGGCTAATAGTGGAATGGTGCTTAATACAGTGTTCGGGCAACCAGCATCTTGCCTCACTGCAAACGAATTATCTGTAATATCCTGGAATATAGCAGGGTTGAGGTCTAAGGTCACTTCCCCTGATTGGCTCACCTTCATCGAGTGTTACAGCATTAGCTCTTCCAGAAAACATGGCTGTTTGAGCCCCTTTATTGCATAGGTTATCTAAATTATCATATTCCAGCTACTACTGGGGGAAAAGGCCGTCCATCAGGGGGATTGACAATCTGGGTCCGCCAAGCGATCGGCTATAATACTCAGGTGCTCCCAATACAATACAATTTGATGGGGTACTCAAGGAGATGTCATCAATCCCTTACCCATAGAGAGTGGTGTGCGCCAAGGCACGCTATTCTCTGTTTATCAATGAGATCGCAACATTTTTTGAGTCTATTCCTACTGATGCCCCAGTCCTAGCTGGCGTAAAAATCCCTATTTTAACCCCTTGAGTGCTCATGACGAGGTCAGCTCGTCATGAGCAAAGGCGCTCCGGTGCTCATGACGAGCTGAGCTCGTCATGACCGCGCCCGTTCCGTGGAACGCTCGCATGCTGGGCTGATTCTGCTGCAGTGCTGAGCGTTCTATTGGAACAGGTGTGGCCATGACGAGCTCAGCTTGTCATGAGCACCGGAGCGCCGTAACTCATGACGAGCTGACCTCGTCATGAGCACCGGGGCGCTGTACGCGCCCCCGCCCCCCAGCACAGCGGGGGAAACAGCCCCGCACGGAAGGGGTTAATGGGGGAAATCGACCTTTGTGCCGCTGGAGGAGGAGCCCAGCTGCTTGTGACTTTGTGGAGGTGGACTGAGGAGGACTGAGCTTACGCCTTGCCGCAACCGCTGCCCGAGTGGCGCTTCGTGCGTCTGGGGAAGTGCTGTCTTCGGTGGGGCTGCTGTTATGCTGCGGGGTGAGAAGGGCACTGAGCGGGCTGCAATGAACGCCGCAGGGACTCAAACTACCAGGAGTCCCTGCGTGACCTGTAACACCTGGTCCGCGTTCGCCGCTCAGCCCCGCCCATTGGACACCGCACAGTTTTAATCGCCCTGCATTCCCCTCTTCACGGGAAATCGACCTTTGTGCCGCTCGAGGAGGAGCCCAGCTGCTTGTGACTTTGTGGAGGTGGACTGAGGAGGACTAGGCTTACGCCTTGCCCAACCCGCTGCGTGGGTGCCGCTTTGTGTGCCTGGGGAAGTGCTGTCTTCGGTGGGGCTGCTGTTGTGCTGCGGGGTGAGAAGGGCACTGAGCGGGCTGCATTGAACGCCGCAGGGACTCAAACTACCAGGAGTCCCTGCGTGACCTGTAACACCTGGTTCGCGTTCGCCGCTCAGCCCCGCCCATTGGACACCGTGTGCCCTCCTTAACTGATCACGGCCCCCGTGGCGCAGGAGCGCGCGGGAGTGCACCGGGCTAAGCCCGGGCAAAGGACGGGCCGTCTGTGGCCGTCCGGGGCTGAACAGGGCTGGGCTGGGCCATCCCCCCTAAGGTTTGGTCTCCACTGGGTTCTGGAACTCTTACCACTATTGTTTGTTTGTTACTTGTATGACCAGTAGTTGGCCAGTTTTCATCTACTAGTGGGATTCCCTATGCCAATGACAACACGTTCCGGTAAAAGCATGAGGGGGGGGGGGCTGCGTAAGTGGCACCATGGACCAGTTTGTTACTCATGCATTTTCGGTCCTTGAGAAAGAGATTGCCATTATTGAACGTCGTCTTTCTCGCGAACCTCTTGCCCACAAACGTTCATCCCTGGGGCACCTGGCATTAGTTTCCTCCCCAGTACATATCGCCGAGCCTTTAGATACTGTCACTTCTGGTTCTGACCGCCCAAGAGCAAATGCCATAAGGGCTAGCATAGATAGGCTCTCTACTATAGAGCCGTGCGGGGGCGCAGCCTCCGTGCCTGAACCGTTGCCTGCTGAGCCCCCAGTGTCTTCTGTTCCCTTGTGTATACCTGCTCCCCAAGAGAGTTCCCTTCCCCACTCGGTGGCAGCAGCCGTTAAAGTAGTTGGAGTAGCGCCCTCTAAAAGGAAACGTATTATAAGTCCTCGCAAGGGTAGCCAACTTAAACCCCCAAGAAGTCGAGAAGAAACTGCATCAGGGGGTGTGCGAAATCTAAGGGGCTGGGGACGGGGGCGAGACAGATTCTGTCAGGCCTCCAAGGGTTTTCGGGAGGGCAGTCGTCCTGTACCTCATGTGAGCAGACGAATGTTAATTCTCAAGCTACTCCTACTGCAGGTACCTTACTTGAGGTTCCCTCCATTGCCAAGATTGAGCAAATAATGAAATCCCAGATTTTCCCGGTTCTTGTGAGAGTAAAGGGGTTGTCGGAGCGGCTGGACAGATTTGAGCAGGCCACTCTTGACAACTTTTTCTCCCTCAAGTCCTTAATTAAACTTCATTCTAAAATTCGGGAGGATGGGTTTGCGGGGAATACTTTTCAGCAGGCAACACCTATAGATGTTAATGCTCCTATTATCACATCAGGGGAGGCGCCCGGGGCTACAGAGGTGAATGCATCTACCTCGTCCAAAGTGGGTACTCATGGGGATCACGTGAGTGCAGTGTTTGTTGACATGGGTGCTTCTGCTCAACCTAAAGTCCCAACGAGCTGTAACAACACCTCAAATTTGGCCAAAGGGTCTACAGGTCTCGGCAATAGTCGTCCTGCCCAAAGCAAGAGTTCTAACAACAGTAAGGGAGGTAATGGGGCTAAGACTGGTAATTCAATTACCCCTTCTAAATCGCAGATAGTGGAAGAGACGGGAGCAACTATCGTCCCCATGTTAATTTACCCCCCGACTGCCAGCCTTTTGTAGCTGTACTTACTGGGGTCCCCATGCTTAAGTCGTGTAAACACGAATCTTACAATGAACTTAAAAACAAAACTATGTTTTGGCTTAGGGAAAACAGACCTCTGCCCAGTTCATTTGATGGCTGGGTTCTCCATGTGAGACGGGTTAGCTGGGTTGGCACTAGGCCTAAGGATCTAAGAGGACATTGTATTCTGGTTAACTTTAAAGACGCCAGGGTAGCTAGGTTTATTTGTAATCAATATTTCAGCGAAGGTAGCTCAGGTATTAGTATTCGCGACCTTAGCTACTTTAATCCCCATTCAGTAAATTCATGGCTTGCCAGCCCTCCAACTTGGGGGGGCAGGGACAACGGGCATTTCCATCATGACTTCCCTCCCCCAAGATCGTTTAGACAGAATACAGGCCTAAGCCCCTACTGGCCGGGGTGGGGCTGTTGACTGACATTTACCAACCTGCCGAGACGCTACCTGTTGTAGCCGTTACATCTGGGAGTTGTAATATGATTATGCCTGGGGATGCACTTGGGTCCTTCCACCCTCCTGAACTCTCTACCCCTCCTTCCCCTGGTGTTCCGCACGGGGTTAAACTTGGTTGCTCCCTTCCTGTTAATCATTGCGCACTGGTGGTGTTGGAGGGCCTACTAATGGATCCCCGTTCTGGGCCTAGTATGCCCACACTGCGACCCCATGGAGGGCGAGTTATAACCAATAGCGACTTGAGGATTGTTAGTTGGAATATAGCAGGCATCACCAGAAATTTAGATCTCCCAGACTGGAACATCTTTATTGAGTCTTTTGGGATATGTATTTTCCAAGAGACCTAGTGTCTGGAGCCTTGCCATAAAGTTAGTTATACTACTTACTTTGTTCCAGCTATCGCCTCCTCCACAGGGAGAGGTCGCCCTTCTGGCGGCCTGCTTATCTGGGTTAGTATTTCTTTGGGATTTCAGATTAGGCATAGAGAATCCAAGGCTCCTAACTTGCTAAGATTATCAGTTAGAGGGCCACTTAGAGGGCGGACTCTGGAGATTTTTAACATCTATGTTAGAGGCACCAAAGGGGGCTCGCCATCCCCAACCCTATCGGGGCTCGAAGATGAACTTAGTCAGTGCAGTTCTGATATGTATGTCATGCTCACCGGGGACTTTAATTGTACCTTTGAGCCCCTCGCGGCAGATGACATTCTGGGTATCTCAGATGAGGATGCCAGGAGAGGCATCCCCCCTTATCAATAGCGCCTATTAAGAGGTGGTCCCAACGGGCTACGCAGCTTAATGCCCTAATATTGGAGTTTGGTCTGAGGGCGGTAAATGGAAGAACATCTTCGGACCCTTGTGGAGCCCATACGTACAACAGTGTAGACCATTCATCTAGAATAGACTACATCTTGTTGGACTTTAAGCTCTGGGCCCAATTGCGGGATATGGCAGTCCTTCCAACTATGGACAGTGATCACAACCCACTCTCTCTGTTCCTGACCCCTATGTGGTCGGTGTGCAAAGGCCCTCAGGAAACATCTGTGCTGCGGACAACTGGCGAAGTTTGTCCCTCGGACTGTGGGAGGCTCCTGAAATGGCACAAGGTTGTCCTGGATGAGGGGAAGGTTCTGGAAATAGGATCGATCATGGCTAAGGCTTTGAGCAGGCTGGAAACCACCAGCTTGGATTATCCTGAGGTATCTTCTCTTTTCTGTGACACTATTAAAGCCCTGGGTGAGTTATTTCTAATACATATCCGGGACGCTCCCGTTAGTGAGCGTTGGCGACCCAAGGGCGATCCGGGGTGGTATTCCAAGAAATGTCGGAGGGCGAAAAGGGACCTAATTGAAGCAGTTAAAAGCAAGGGATGTGAGCTGATTCGTGCTGCCAGGAAGGAGTTCAGGCACGCCATTAGCGAAGACAGGAAAGAGTGGGACAATCAGTTTTGGTGCGATCTGAAAGAACCTAGTGTTGGGAGGGATTCTAGGGGCTTTTGGGACTTAGTTAGGACCAGGAATAGGCCGGCCGATTCCCTGATAACATGCAATATATCTGAGGTGATATGGTTCAATCACTTCTCTCTCCTTTATACTTCCACCCAGGAAGATAGGTTGGGGCCGTTTGATTTTCCATCCTTGGGCTCCCCTGGGTTGAGTGAGGACCTATCCTTTACAGCTAAGGAAGTGGAGAATGCGATCAAATCCTTTTTCCCCAAGAAAGTAGCAGGCCCTGATGGGTTACCGGGGGACTTGCTACGCCTCAATTTGACTGAATGGGGGAAACTTATTTCTTCGTTGCTTAACGCAACCTACTATGGTGCCGCTCTCCCAGACTCCTTGATGGGAGCTGAGGTCGTTCCGGTCTTCAAAAAGGGGGGTCGGGACGACCCAGCAAATTATCGTCCCATAAGCTTAATTGATTCCTCGCAGAAGGTTGCAGGAAAGGTGGTTCTTGGGAGAGTGCTCCAGTGGGTAGATGATAATAAAATACTTTCTGATTTTCAAGCAGGATTTAGGTCAGGCACCGGGACTATTGAGCAGACGTTTAGACTACTGCTCCTGTATTGGAAGGTGGTTGTACTAGGCAAAGGCAGTCTGTAGCTTGCCTTTATTGATTTGCGGACTGCTTTTGACCTAGTGCCCCGTGGCTGCCTGTGGAAGGTAATGTCTGATCTGGGAATGCCCGCATATTTATTGTCCTTATTGATGAAGCTCCACTCAGAGAACTTCGCGCAGGTGAGGTGGGGTAAGCAGGGACAAAAGACTGCTAGAATACCAGTGAACAGGGGCGTCCGCCAGGGGTGTGTCCTTGCCCCCACTCTGTTCTCATTGTATGTGAACGGAGTGGTGGAGCATCTTCTGAAAAATCCTTCTGATTCACCATCCCTGGCGGGCAGGAGAATACCCACCTTATTATTCGCTGACGATACCCTCTTGATCTCAAAATCAAAACCCATTGCCCCTGTGTTGGATATTTATATGACGAGAGGCGTTAGTGTGGCTCTCTCTGGGGCAGGACTTTGGGGATCCCTGAATGTTGATCAGCTATCCTGTTCAGAGAAGAAATTCCTGAAGGACCTGATGGTTCTCCCACAGCCCAATTAAAGATCAGCCAAAGTTGCGCCCCCTTCTACTCTGGGCCCGCTTATGGTCCCCAAACTTACCAGTTATGCGGACGGGCTGAAGGAGGTTCTGTCGATGTCTGGTTGGTCAAAAATAAGGTGGCTGAGGGACGTTAAATTCCTGCTTGGGGAGTTGGGACTCGGGGAGGCATGGCCGACTAGATCTGCCCCCCCTAAGTCTGTCCTGAAGAGAGTCTATTGGAACTGGGTAGCAGGTAGGAGAAACACTGACCCCAACCAATGCAGATCCACCAGCGAAATTATTATGGTGAAGGATGTGGCCCTCCGAGAACCCTATCTCGACATAATTTTAAAACCTAGAGATAGGGCCTTTTTATTTTATATTTAGAATAGGAGTACTTCCAGTAGGCGAATTGACTGCTCGTTGGAAAATCCCGGCCCAAACCACATCTTTTTGCTCTTTTTGTGTACTTAGGATTGAGTCGGTGCCCCACCTTCTATTTGAATGTCCTGCTTATAAAGCTCCGCGATCTAGGTGGCTAAAACCCTTGTGTAAGGAGTTGGGTACCAGAAATTAAATTGTGGCTTTGCGAATTTTGAAGTCCGACACCCGGCCCTTGTTTGTATGTGGCATGGCAAAGTTTTTTCGGCTGGGCACAGTTGATCAGGTCAAAAAGGCTTAACAAAATTGTTTAATTTTGGTCATTATGCTAGACCGTCTTAGGTAATTTATTGATGCCATACGTATTGCATAAATTCATGATTGTACTTATATGTTTTGGCTTTCTTTTATCCTTTTTATCTTGTTGTATGTACTGCTTTTAAAGATATGTTTTTATCGAAATAAAGCCTATTTGACTGACTGACTGACCTATTTTAATGTTCACTGACAACACGTTAATCATCTCAAAAACCCTGAACGGTCTTCAGCGAGCATTGAAACTTTTTGAGGAGTTTTGCCTTTTAGGGAGATTGGAAATCAATGTGTCTAAAACAAAATTTATGTCGTTTCACCTACACAAAGGATTTAGAGGAGGCATACTCATGAATGATCGCCCCCTGGAACAAGTTAGTGTCTTCACATATTTGGGGGTTATATTGCTGAATGACCTGAGGGGGATCGACAGCTTGAGATGGCCACGTTGAAGCACCAGCAGCTATCTGAAGCTTTACAAACTGAATTTAACACCTCCCTGACAAAACCGGTTCTCCAAATATACAATATGAACGTGGTCAGTTCTGCCCTATACAGAGAGGAACTCTGGGGGTTTGAGAAGATCTAACAGCAGCTGAAAAAAGGTTCTTGCATAAGGTCACGAGCCTCCCGCAAAGCACCCCAGCACATCCATTGCTCTATGATTTAGGTAGAAAAGCACTGGCTGATATAGCGAGATTACGCCCTATATTATATTGGCGTAGAATTTCGTACATACCAGAACTAGCAACCTATGCTGCAGGCCTAAAAGATCTAATCAGTGCTGACTGCATTCACAAAATCAAATGGCTACGAGAGGTCAGAGCATCCTTAGTAAGCATGGGCATGACAACACTCTGGGAAAACCCCTCTTGTACCCCCCTCCACTCCAAGGCGATCCTAAAAGAAAAATATTGTGATCTGGTGAGCCATAACACTTATAGAAATGGTGAAACGTCCTCACTCATGGGCAGATTAATAGACCTTAAACCATCCCCAAGCCTGGAGCTGTATTGGACACAATAAGCAAACCACATGATTGGAAAATATATTTCCAGTTCAGGGTAAGTTCACTACCAGTTAAATCCTACAATCAAGATGGGTCATTGCAGGCGATAGAGCATGCCCCACCTGTAAGGCGCAACTAGAGTCACTGACCCACCTGTTTGTCTACACTGCATATGATGCCCCACGCTGATCATGGCTGACACCAATTTGCAGGACACTGGGCACCAGAAGGAGTGATGACGCACAAAGAATATTGTGCATGAACACCTCAGCAACCATTGTGATTGTAGTAGCAAAATTTCTAGGATGGTCCTGGGGTATTGGATCAAAGGCACTCCATGCACTTTGAAGGAGTTATTAGTCAATTTTAATCTGAATTGGTACTTTTGTAACATGTGAACATGTTTTTAGGTCGAGCGTAGCGATGGACCTCCATGTATACTTTAGTATACATATATAGGGACACGAGTCGGAGGCGCGCATTTTCCGACTTGGATTTGGCCTCGTGGGCGCGCATTTGCTGCTGGCTGTTTGCTGTGAATGTGTGCGAGCGCGACTCTGCCATGCGCCTTGGAAACCGAAACCTAAGAGCCGCGGGACGTGAGCTGTCTATGGTAGAAGCTCACGCGCGCAGCTCTTAGGTTTCGTTTTGACTTGTTAATTTAAGGTGTGCGTTTTAAGTAGTTAATTGAAGTTGAAAGACTTAAAAACGTATTTTTGCCACGTCTTTGACCCCCACCACCTCTAGCTCACTGATCCCGCCCCCATTGCTCGCAGCATCACAGCTCACTGTTTGCACGCTGATGCAAAGCTAGACACCAACCAGCCCAAAACGCTGGTGCAGACATATCCTAAATTAGCCCTTCACATGCTCACTTTATGTGCTCGCCATTGCAGCATGAATTTTCAACCGACTGAGACCCTTGTGCATAACGCTTGCTCTAGCGACATCTTGTGGCAAATTGGTTTAATGCACTCAAATGATTATTCACTCCAGCCACTTGCTTTCGGGGCGCGAGCTCGTAAGATCTACTTGCTATAAGCCAGGCTGAAGTTAAACAAGCATATTAATTAGGATTTTGGTTGTAAGCACAGGCCTTAGTTTAAAATGTTTTAGAGATTTTGCAGGAAGATATCAACCTCTGGAGCCTCGCAGTAATCACGGCTTATGGTCCTGAAACCAACAACAAATAATATCAATGATGCAAAATATATTAAAAGGGGTCACAGAATTGTGAAATAAATACGTTTTTATGAATATTGAACGGCACAACAGCTTCCCCCTCCACCTGAGAGAAAACACTGACCATACCAGCCCAGGAGATTAATGAAAGGTACAAAGTGAACAATTGGTTGTGGGAAACCATGCATCAGGATGTCCTTATAGAGCACTATGCAAACTGTTTAATTTGAATGGTAAAATCGAAGTAATGAGCATGTGTACAGTGGAGCAGCTGTGAGAAGATTTGGAGATACAAATCCTTGTAGGTCGCCTCTCATTCAGGCTGTCACACACAGCACCTTCACACACCGCACCTTTACACACCGCACCCTCACACACCACAACCTCACACACACCGCACCCTCACACACACCGCACCCTCACACAAACCGCTCCCTCACACAAACCGCACCCTCACACACACGCACCCTCACACACACACCGCACCCTCACACACTGCAACCTCACACACTGCACCCTCACACACTGCACACACTGCACCCTCACACACCGCACCCACACCCACCCACACCCACACCGCACACACTGTACCCACACACACACACCGCACCCACACACACCGCACCCACACACATACTCTGCACCCTCACACACACACACTCTGCACCCTCACACACTCTGCACCCTCACACACAGCTTATCTGTTATTTTCTTCATTTATTAGAAAGTTTACTCCCTTTAAGATCTGAACACAGCTGCCTGGTCCTGTTTATGGCTAATAGATCATGTCTGTAGCCACACTGCACCCTCACACACACCGCACCCTCACACACTGTACCCACACACACACACCGCACCCACACACATACTCTGCACCCTCACACACACACACTCTGCACCCTCACACACTCTGCACCCTCACACACAGCTTATCTGTTATTTTCTTCATTTATTAGAAAGTTTACTCCCTTTAAGATCTGAACACAGCTGCCTGGTCCTGTTTATGGCTAATAGATCATGTCTGTAGCCACACTGCACCCTCACACACACTGCACCCTCACACACCGCACACTTACACACCGCAACCTTACACACACTGCACCCTCACACACACTGCACCCTCACAGACCATGCACCCTCACACACCGCACCCTTGCACACACTATTCCCTCACGCACAAACTGCACCCTCACACACACACTGCACCTTCACACACCGCAGCCTCACATACCGCACCCTTACACACCGCACCCTCACACACATTGAACACTCACACACTGCACACTCACACACCACACACACACACCGCACCCACACACACACACACACACCGCACCCACACACACACCGCACCCACACACACACACACCGCACCCACACACACCGCACCCACACACACTCTGCGCCCTCACACACTCTGCGCCCTCACACACTATGCACCCTCACACACACTGCACCCTCACACACAGCTTATTTGTTATTTTCTTCATTCATTGGAAAGTTTGCTCCCTTTAAGATCTGAGCACAGCTGCCTGGTCCTGTTTATGGCTGATAGATCATGTCTATAGCCACACTGCACCCTCACACACACTGCACCCTCACACACACTGCACCCTCACACACACTGCACCCTCACACACTGCACCCTCACACACTGCACCCTCACACACTGCACCCTCACACACACCGCACCCTCACACACACCGCACCCTCACACACACCGCACCCTCACACACCGCACCCACACACACCGCACCCTCACACAACGCACCCATACACACACACTGCACCCTCACACACACTACCCCCTCACATGCCACACCCTCACACCCCGCACCCTCACACCCCGCACCCTCACACCCCGCACCCTCACACCCCGCACCCTCACACACCGCACCCTCACACACCGCACCCGAACACACATACCGCACCCGAACACACACACTGCACCCGAACACACACACTGCACCCGAACACACACACTGCACCCGAACACACACACTGCACCCGAACACACACACTGCACCCGAACACACACACTGCACCCGAACACACACACTGCACCCGCACACACACTGCACCCGAGCACACACTGCACCTGAGCACACACTGCACCCTGACACACACTGCACCCTGACACACACTGCACCCTGACACACACTGCACCCTGACACACCACACCTTCACACACACTGCACCTTCACACACACTGCACCCTCACACACACTGCACCCTCACACACACTGCACCCTCACACGCCGCACCCTCACACGCCGCACCCTCACACGCTGCACCCTCACACGCCGCACCCTCACACACACTGCACCCGCACACACACTGCACCCGCACACACACTGCACCCGCACACACACTGCACCCGCACACACACTGCACCCGCACACACACTGCACCCGCACACACACTGCACCCGCACACACTCTGCACCCTCACACACTCTGCACCCTCACACACTCTGCACCCTCACACACTCTGCACCCTCACACACTCTGCACCCTCACACACTCTGCACCCTCACACACTCTGCACCCTCACACACTCTGCAATGGAACATACACTCCAAATACCACTCAGTGCCACATAATTATATGCAACATAATTGCACACCTCATACTTACACTCTACTCAATGCAACATAAATTCACTTTATCTGTCTATCTATCTATCGCCCTCCCTCTATCTATCTATCGCACTCACTCTATCTAGCTAGCGCATCACTACAGCATCACTCAAGGCCACCACAGCATCACTCAGGGCCACCACAACATCACTATGCGCTACCACAGCATCACTGAATGCCACAGCATCACTCGTCACCACCACAACATCACTGAGCGCCACCACAGCATCAATATGTGCAACCATTCAACAACAACTGGTTCAAATATGTTCTCTCAATGTTTCAAGCTTTATTACAAATGTCACAAAAAGATGTTAATATTTCACTTCTGTTCTTGGATTTCCGTCACAATAAAATACAATGAACATAATCGTTAAATATTTACAAAAGCTATTGCCATTATAAATTACAATAACTTTTATTTAAGTATTAATTCTTTAAAAAATTAAAAGCCATTTTTATTTGTAATATCAATACATGTAGGTCACGTAAATACAACACATATTGCATTACAAATGCTATAGGTGTCACATTTGCGAAAGTTAAAACTATTGGCATTGTAAATGACAAAGCTATTAATTTCGCTATTTTCAAAACCAACACATAAATAAAAAATTTGTCATTTACAGTACCAATAGCTCAAACTTTCCTAATGCGAGACCTATTGCATTGCAAATGCTTGTTATTGTCTGTGTTTTATCTTTGTATCTCAGTACCATCCTATATAATGAATTGTAACTGTTTTATATGTTTTAGTATCGCATAGTTGTTTCAAACCGTTTTATCTTTTTCACCAATCTGACCTAAGATCTGAGCATCGAAACATGGTTTTAAAATGTGTACTTGGATTGTGTTTTATGGAGTATGTACTCCATAAAGCTTGTTGGATTGGAAAAGAATTGAGATGACCAGGTACAATGGACTGAGGTACATCTTGGTGGTAGTGTGTGTAATTTCACGATGGGTTAAAGCATATCCAACTAGGAGGTGTGACAGTCACATAGTAGCAAATTATTTCTTAGTGAGTTGATACCGCGGTTGGATTTCCAACCTCATTGGAGTCAGATAGAGGAATGCACTTCAACAGTGAGATCATGAAACTGTTGTGTACTACCATACAAGTTGACTAGAGACTGCACTGTAGTTATAGGCCGGGGGCACCTGGAATGGTGGAGCAGAGAAATGGGACTTTTAACCCCTTCAGTGCTGCGCGAATTCCGCTGCGGTGCTGAAGGTTCCAAAGAACCTATGGACTCATGACGGAACGGTTCCGTCATGAGCACAGGCCAACCGACGCTCATGACGGAACCGTTCCGTCATGAGCACCGAAGGGGTTAAGATAAGGACGGCGAAAGTGTGCTCCTCAATGTCTTTGAATTGGCCAGATGCGTTGCACCTACAGGACATTTGTCCGGGGGACTGGGTCATAGTTCGTAAACATGTGAGGAAAAACTGTCTTGATGAATGGTGGCGAGATTCATATCAGGTGATCTTGGTGATGAATACTGCTGTGAAGTGCGGAGGCTTGCCAAAGTGGATTCACACCTCCCATACCCTCAGAGTTCCAGAACCCTCGGAAGAAATAGATCCTCTCCCTGAAAAAAATCCATCTGTGGTCGCAAGGCTGTTGGAGAGGGCAAGCCAAGCTGTGGGGGTTCTTGACGATACTGATAAACGGCCAGGTCGAGCTGAGGAGGTCAAGCTACAGAAGGCCCAGGTACAGACTCTGAGGGAGACAGTAACGTTGTGAGTGGTATAGAGTCAGATGCAGATGAAGCATCTGGTGTGAGAAGTGGTCAAATGCTGTGGAGAAGAACTGAAGCTGGGAATCACGAGAATCATGGCCAGTGAGACATGGAAGGCTGTACTTGAGACTTGCATCTGAGAGAGATGTTGCTCCCATATCTGAAACTTCTGAATCAGAGCAATGTAACACAGACCACATTCAAGGGAGTCTGAAATGATCTAGAAGAGCAAATGTTCTGTGTCAGAGATACACTGCCCCGGAGTGTATATATCTAATTTCAGATGCAGGGAACAGTAAGGACCTGGAGACTGAGATCCGGACAAGTTAGGCGCGGAACCTCAGTGCTGATAATTGATATTGAACTGTTGGTATCTGGAGTAGAAGCAAATGAAGTTCTGACAACGACTGTGCCAGATCCTCCGAGACTGAGTGGCTTGCAGAACCTGGTTCTAGGAGAGCTTTCCTTTCAAACTTTTGGGCGTCAGCAAACAGCTCAGGAGATTGCAGCTTTTAATATGGGCATATTGCAGTGTGTTATTGAGGAACTTGGCACTGATCTTATAAATTATAGAAATTGAACTGTAAAAAAAAAGTGCTACTCTAAGAAGATAACCTAGGCCTGAGTGGAAGAAAAATAAAATTAGGGACTTTTGCTGAGAAGAAGAAAGAGGACTAGAGAAGTCTTGAAGTGTGTAAATAACTGTATCATAAAATGAGTACAAATGAATTCCAGGACTTCAAGACATCGTGTATGAACTTTGTTGTGCAACAAGGGAGAGGCAGAGAAAAGACTCTATTTTGATCCTCTTGCAAGTCTTAGTCTGAACTCGGTTCAAAATAGAGTCTGGAAATTTAAACGGAGAAGGAATTGTGTAATAGGCACATTCATGGTAGGAGTAATCATAGTTATAGCTGTAGTCATTACTATATCCATTATAGAGTCACAGGAAACAGAAGCTGACGGGGTGGGAGTATGAGGGACCTCCACAACTTCTACTTCTAGCAAAAAGGAGGGTAAATTAGAATCTGATAGAGCTATAATAGAACAAACTAGTCGCTTATTGCATGTAGATTTATCTAAATGGAATTATACGTTAAATGCGTATGCAAAGCTGCTATATGAGTATGTGAACACGATGGATTTGAGAGATTGTTATGTGTGCATGCAGTTGCCATCATCAGTAGAACAGTATTTAAGTGATGTGTTTTATCTAGGAACCCGATTCAATATTTTGATTTTATGCCCCTATACGGCTATAATCAATAATATTCCTATAATGACATAATATTCAAATCCATATTTCAGAAAATCGCCCTTGCAGTCCAAGGCACGGCAAAAGCTACTTCCTTGGATTCCTAGAGAGCACACCGAGTTCTTTCGACACACCAAACCTCCAGCAACCTGGGAAAGCCCCGCTTGCTTTGTTTTGATTTGTAATAGAACTCCTGCGAGCACTGTAAGAACGGCCAATTCTTAGTGACATCTTTATTGACGTCTTATGTCCAAACCTTACGTCAAACTCAGCACCTTTCAGGTATAAATATACCAACATTGCCTTAGGCAAACACACGGTGGTGGTTCTGGAGCAGAGCAGCTAATCTACTTTCCGAGAGCCCAGCAGAAGCTAGTAGCCCACAGACGCTGCCCCTCCTCTTTGACGCGCTGCCGAGAAAATCCAGCTCCGGCGTTTCCAGCCTACCCTTGCGGGTGAGTGGTATAACGAGTCCTGAGAGAGAGATACCAGACCTCCTACATTCTATTCCCAAGGTACAGTGCTGACTAAACCCTTAGAGAGAATTCTTGAACAGATCCTTGGCAACAAACCTACTTAACTTAAACTGCTACTTACTTACTCCTTCCCACGTATTAGGCTTAGGTCAGGTACACCGGGGTAGGCTTAGTTTAGAAGCACCAGTTGAGCATGTTAGCCTATGTATATATGTACATATATTTTATCCATTTTAAAGTGTCTTATGGCTAAGAAACCATATCAATGCTTTTACAGTATTATTCCATAATACTCCTTTTACTGTACGTACTTTACTTTACATTAAGAATTGCAATTGTGGCAATTCATTTCTCTTGCATGAGAAGGAAGACTGCTCAATAAATAATATCTTTTATTGAAAACGCCAGGCTCTCTATTCTCTGCACCCTGGTGAAACTAAATATGCACATCTGACTGAGTGAAATAGCTGTCTATTGTTTCACACGACTCTAGAGATTGACTCTTATTCTGAGGGAGCAAAGTTGTCATGTTCATGCGGTTGTCGGAAGCTGAATCCCTTCTTGTCTGAGCCAGGGAAGCTGATCACTTCCTATTCATTCAAGAAAGTTTCCAGTGACCTCTGAGCTAGCTGGCGCAAACCTAAATTAAGTCTAACATAGTCAGTAGAGACCTAGAAGACCTCAGTCCTACATCTACACTGCTGTTTATGTTATTCCAATGCGCAGGGCCTATAGGGAAATAGGAACTACACTACACGGCGCCCAATGTTTGGTAAGGCGATAAAACTAACGCAAGACGTTAGAGTAACTCAGTCGTGCTTTTTCACACAGACCCTTTCTCCTGTAAATACTCCAATAGACGTCTGAAATGGGTGAAAGGTTAAAATCCGACGGAACTTAGTAGGAAGAGATTCCTATGTAGAGTTTTTGGTTTAGTCAACGTTGAAGGATACAGTGTTCCAAAATATTGTGCACCTAAGCTTTTGTCTCCTTGAAACCTGATCTGCAACAAAAACCTTTCTGACAGTAAAATGCCAGACATTGAAGACGAAAGTGAAGCAGCTAGATTAGCAGCCCGACTACTAGAGGATGACACGAGTCTCCTACAGAATGACCAGAATGCTATCCTCATTCCGGTCAACATAAGAAAAACTATAACTTTAAAACTTATAGAAAACGGACTGACATCACGAGGTGGTACAGTCATTTTCGTGATAGGGGCACACGAATATCGGCAGACAGAGGTATTCTATTCATGGATAAACTTTCCAGCGGCAAATGCTACATCACACGAATTCCACTATTACAAAATAGAGGAACCACCGGAAGAATATACACCTTTCGAGGATATTGAAATACCACTAAATTACCAAGAGCACCTGCTCTGGTTTAAAGGCGCCCTAAAACATAATGATCACATCACCAGGCTCGGTCCGCTAGGTAGACCAGGAGCAACGTTGGCGGTTCTAGCCAGCTACACACCACATCCAGACATTGATAAAATGTCAAGTGAAGAACTCTTAGTTAAAATAAAAGAATTAACAAAGGCATATAGAGAGTTAGTTCAACTGGCAATGGAGGATAAAACGATCCGCCAAAAATTGAAAGAAACAGATATAACAGATCAACCAATTGAGCTTGCCAGAATCATAGAAAAATGCTATGAAGAACTAGGTAGAGATAGTTTGGGTGGTAAACCAGTAAAACCCCAACTACTTGAAAATCCTGAAAAATTATTTATTAAAAATAATCTAAACACTCCTAAAAAGAGCTGGGATGGAAATAAACAATCCACTCCCAAAGAAAAAGGTTTCCAGTCCAGAGGAAGGTCTCCTCAGCGGAGAGAAAGAGCTCCGAGCTGAGAACACCAGTCTCCCCAAAGGGAGCCCTCTGAAAAAAGATATAACCTTAGAAATAGGGATATTTGAAAAAGCCTGATATATATCAAGATATTGATACACGTGCCTCTCGATCTTTTTCGCAGAAATCGGAAAGATGAGGACGGTCAGAACAAAGGGAAGAGCACGCCAAGTCCAAAGACAAGGAACCTGCTCAAAGTAAAAAATTACAATTTCCAAGAAAGAAGATAGCCAGTATTAAAATAATCAAACATGCCGAGGATACTGAGGACACAGCTAAAAACGGAGAGTGGGCACAGACAATGCTAGACAGCGCAGCAGAAATCAGCATAGCTCGCAAGATCCTGATGAATAATCTGGAGACAGTGGACACAAATGAATACATTCAAGTGGAAACTGCAGATACCAGAGTTAGCGAACCTCATAAAATATACAAAATAACATTGCGTATAGAGGGAGATAAGACTAGTAAAATAAGGGGTCTATTTTGGGATAACCTCTCAAAAGGCTATGACATCCTGTTTGCCGAGAAAGACTGGCCACCTGAGTTTGTAAGGGAGTGCCCTCATGGCGAAGAAATGATTATGCCTGCCTTCTCAAATCATATTCCAATTCACAGAAAATATATATATGCAAGAAAATGGGCAGTAGCTCAAGCACCGGCATTATATAAGAATCATGTAGGATGGGATGAGGACTGTCCTCCTCACAAAATCCAGTTAAAATGTCAACCTACTGCACAAAGGCAGTACCCGATTAAGCAAGAAGCTAAAAAACAGGTCAGGGAGATTTTAGATCAACTTGAATACCAAGGGGTGATTGAAACATGCACCTCTCAAATGAACAATCCTTTGTTTCCTGTCTCCAAACCAGACGATTCATATTGTCTAGTCTTGGACTACAGACACCTTAACTCATGTTGCAAAACATTTGCGGCACAAAATTTGCACAGTGCGGCACTAATGAATAACATAGTTCGCAAAAAATACAAAACAACATTAGACATTTCTAATGGATTCTTTTGTCAAAATATTGCACCAGAAAGCAGGTACTTGACCGCTTTCTCAATAATGGGGTCACAGAAAAATTTCTGTAGACTCCCACAGGGATTCAAGAATAGCCCAGGATTATTCTCAGCCAGAGTAACAGAGTTACTACAAATGTATGATGATGAGGCATTATCTTATGTCGATGACATCTTTCTCACAGACGACGACTTGGATACTCACTTGAAAAGAGTGAACACCATAATACTTGGGTTCGCAGCAGAGGGTTACAAATTCAACTTTAAAAATTCACGAATTGCCCATCTAACGGTCCTGTTTTTAGGATACGAATTATCAAGTGAAGGCAAAAGCCTAGCAGACAACTTCTTAGAGAAGTGCGCTGCACTCCAAGCTCCAAAAACGCTGAAGAACTTACAATCGATTCTAGGCTTCCTGAATTTCGGAAGAACTTACATTCTAAATTATGCAGAGAGGGTTAAACCTCTCTACGAATTAATAAAACCTGATTTTAAACCAATCAACTCAGAAACACACAGAAATGTTGAGATCATTGCAAACAGACATGTTAGCTAAAACAAAATTAGAAACACGTGATAATACACGCAACCTTGTAATCCGAGTCATCCCAGGAAGATGCGGATTCACGTACCTGACCTCTAATGAGGGAGAAACTGTACCAATAGCATATAAATCACATTTGTACACACAAGCAGAAAAAACATTCAGTCTTACAGAAAATACTGTAAAGGCGGTTCAGACGGCCATAGCAAAGGAAAGAGCCCTAGCCCAAGGCAAAAGAATAACTGTTTTTACAGCAGAATCAGCCTCCGAGGCGCTATTCAGCCCAGTAAATCTAAAAACAGTGGCACTAGACCCAAAATGGATACAGTGGGAAAATTCTCTTGATACAGAAAAAGTGACATACTATTTTGTCTCGAACATGAAAAAACTGAATGATTTGAAATATGAAGAAAAATATCCTCTGTCAATCGAAATTCTGACTCTCCAACAGTACTCTTGGTTAATCTATACAGACAGATTTGTACAGCAATACAATGTAGATGATAAATCCTACAATGCAGCCTGCGCGATTGTTAAAGGTCGCTGGCTCTGCGGTAAATTCAGACCGAAAACAACAAAAACTGAATCACTGAGAAACTGTTCGGCTCAGCGAGCTGAAATCAGATCTTTAAAGATGGCGCTTGAAAATGCCGATCGTGAATTCCCGACACTAATAGTGTGCGATTCGCATTTCTGCGTCTAATCTTACAATAATGATTTGCAGAATTGGCTTCAAAATGATTACAAAGACGACACAGGTGGCACAACCAAGCATAAAATTCTTTGGAAACAAATAGTTCTTTTACAGAAAGAACTACAAAAGACTCACGTGATACACACACTGAGTCATCAACGTGATGGCGTTCACGTTGCAGGGAACTCATTGGCTAATACAGCCACAGCGGAAGCACCACAACGAGCTTCCGTAGCCACAAAAAAGCATTCAGAAAAATACATAGACGGGGAAACCATGCTGGCGGTAAAAACGTCTTCAAAAGGCAACTGTGCAGCACTACCCGTGAACTATCCACTCAATTATACATACGTAATTGACGTAAACTCCGTTCCTTTTGATCAAATCCCTGGGGTGGGGGATAGGGTGATTCCAAACACGAACCGGAGAGTCTTATTAATAGCAGACGCACACATGGGTGAAGGTCCAAGGCACAAACAGATGAAGTAATCTCTGACAGAATTACAATCAGAATACTGGTGGCCGGGGATGAGCCTGCAACATTATAAATTTGCGAAGAGCTGTCCAGACTGCAACAGAGACCGCAGTAACGAGCCAACTGGAGTATTGCCATGGCCATTTCTGTAGTTAGCATAAGGCTATCTATACATAAAATCCAGCGTCCTATTAATTCCTTTTAAGACTAAATTCACTTAAGAATGTGGCCCCAGCGCTCGGCTGACGCCAGAACTGTTATAAAAGATTTGCGAGTCTTTATCGGCACATACGAAATTGCCATGCTTCATTCTGACCAGGGTCCTGCTTTTAGCTCTCGAGCTTATAAGGAGGCCATGACCAGCATGGGCATTGGATTGCGGTACTCTTGTTACTTCCATCCTGAGGGAAACAGGATTGTGGAAAGAAAAAACCGAGACATAAAGCAATCTATAACGGCAAAGGTATTAGGTTCGGGTGATGGGTGGGTCCAGCATTTAACAAGTGTCCAACGTAGTCTTAATAATCTGCCAAGAAATTCTCTAAAAGGTTTCAGCCCACACAAACTATTGTTCGGAACTAGAATGTATGTTCAGGACTTAGATAGTCATGCTTCAGTGGTAGAAGATAAGAAAAAATGCTTTGAAATCAAAGATCGTTTGGCTGTTTTACAGGACTTAAATGAAACAAGAAAAGCCCTGAGCAACATAAAACTAAAACAGCAGCCAACAACCACTGAAGACACACCACCTGTCCCAGCAAGACCTGTCTGGATTCCAAAGATTGGGGATCTGGTCAGAGAGAAGATAGCGGTGAAGAAGGAATTTGGGCCTTCTTACAAGAAAAGCAGTACCTGTCTTAGCAGTCAACGGAACAAGATCAGTTGTACTACCGCCCCTTGCTGGTAAAAAGGAGAACCGAGTTGTATCCATCGACCTGGTAAAACCACAATCGTGTGGCCAATAATAAGTAGTAGACCCAATGGACTCCCAAGAAATAGCAGAATACCAAAATTTGCTACAATCCAAGAGGTTCAAACTGAGAGACTAATCACATTTGATAAACCTGCAGTGAATAAAAAAGGAATATGCAACAATGCCATGGAACTTGTGCCTCTTGAAACCCAAATTGAAACAGTTCATCAAGAAACACCAGTCTACAATGATGTAGCATCAGAATGTGCTAATGAAAGGCAAATTGAAAAAACAATTCCAACAATTGACAGAACTGCATCTGGCTACTTCATCAATTTCGATAACTTTTCTGAAGATCAAATCGAGCCTGAAGTAACGACAGCAACAAAGACTTTTAAAGACAAAGCTACAGAACTCTTTCATCAATTCCAAGAAGCATATCTAAATGCACCATTGATTGAATATTGTATTGCATTAGGGGTACTCATACTCCTACTCTGCCTAATTTTAGGAACATTTATTACAGTACAATGGACACAGCAAGTCAGAACATCAACTTAGTTCTGAAGCCACACAAGTCATCTCACATCGAGAAAAGAGAACTGTCATCAGTGAATGTCACAGCCATTCCAATACCCGAGTTTGGGAAAAAAGAGATTACGAAATATATGGACCGGTCGAACTCTTGAAATATCCTCATCAGTTTAAGGTTTCATTAAGTGACTTTGTTAAACCAAGTACATTCTCTGATGATTGGGACTTTGAAAGCATAAATAATATGATGTCAGATTTAGCATTGTCAGCAAAATTTACAGAACATGATTATTTACAAGGTTCATCGAATAATGAACAGATGTATTGCTATACCCACTATGCAGACCACTATTTGCATAAATCTGCTCAACCTAGAAATGTTTTTAAATATAATCAATGGGAACATTGTGCAACTCCACCTAGAAGCAGTTCGAAAACATTTTATGAGAAATGTCCATACTTCTCAGGGTTTAACACAAGTGATGCTGAAACATTCTATTACAAACTGTTAGATAAAACAGGGACAAAAAACATGCTGACAAATACCAAACTCATTTATTCTGAAACATTTTATGAAAAAATGATTACTTTTGGTTTTGATTTCTGGAAAAACAACATTGAAACAAAAACCATCTGGGGTACAAAAGAATGGCAGGTACAAGACCTAGAAGCATTATTTTGAGCCTGCATGATCCCAGAACAAATAATGTTCTTGAATGACACCATTCAACAAACTACCTGTTTTGGCCTAGCCAAAATCAAAGACTTATACAAACCGTCTATTCCAAAGCCAATACCTGATAACACAACCACAGATATTGAGATAGACGTATCCCAAATTTTACATCAAAATAGAACACATCCTGATTGGAAAAAGTGGTTAATCTGGCCAACAGACACAAATAAATGTCAAGATAGATTCCTGAACAAAACACAGGGGTTAAAAATGACCAGACCAGACCATAGATACTCCCAGAGACAACATCCAGGGATAGTAACAACATACAGTGTAGGGAAACTATGCCTTGAATGGCTACAAACATCCACACTGGCAGAAATTAAGCAACACTTGACTTTACTTAAAGATGGCGCCAGGGAAAGCATATCTCATAAACGTTAGTTCCATGGTCACTTGCTGTATGCAAGCATTGTATCCAAACGACCCTGGAGACTCAGAGGCGACGATTTGGCCTCCGTTGAATATCTCTTCTATACAAATTGATACTTTAAGCAGAATGAAGTCTGTGCTTTTACAGACAACAGTGCCCATCACGTCATCAAAAGAAACGTATGATCTTCAAGTTGCAAGGACAACGGCAGAGATACATACACTTTTATCAACTAATTGCCCCGTGCATTTCGTAGATATGCTAAGCCAAATCCTAAATATGTCAGATGCCAGTGGTATCGCAAATGTATTTAAGACAATTTTTTCGGGACTGTTAACACCCTTCGAAGCAGTCCTGGGCATCTTTCCCAATTTTGTCCATTCGGTTTTTGGTGGCCTACCACTACTTTTGGGACTCGTAGCAGGAATCTTATTTTTGACTCTTCTGCTCCGATATGGCAAGCCAAAACGCAGACATGACTCCAGCAACAATGGAAGAAACGATCCTAGCAATACGCTACAGGGACCGCATAACTAAAGTCCTTGGATTAGCCCGGCTAAGAGATCTGAATATGACCTGGTTTCTTTCATTCAGACCTATATGGCAGAACTGCATCTTACCTGTGCTTCGATGTTTGCTATGCGGAGAAGAATGCATGTTAGACACCTGTCTTACACTACAATCAGCAGTACCAATGGATATCGATACTTTGCTAAGTCCTGTAACGGCTCATGCATCGCGTTGTCCCCAGCGGTTACCAATCCTGATGACGGCATTCGTTGAGACTTCTGCACTACAATTAGGTGGTGGCAGTGAAGCAATCATTCTCACGACTACCCAGTTACAGCATTTTCAACCATGGTCGAACTTTCACCTGAAGCTGTAGACTATTTTTTTGCGCATCTATCTGAAGTCATGTTCTCCCCTGAACCAAAAGAATAACTTTTAAGCAAACCGGCACACAGCCTTTCCATAAACTCTGAATTCGTCCTTCAGCTTTGAAAAACAAAAGCTACTGAAAACATTTGAAACTATTTTTTCCCCTGAAAACGAAATTATTTGTTCCAAATTCCAAAATATTTACCTTTTATTTGGTACTTGTACTCTGCTTGAAGTAGAACTATTCATAAAGAACAGAGCTTCTGTTTATAGCAAATCTAGAGACAATATGTTACTGCAGCCTCTAGCACACTCACAAGCAATTTCATTTATATGTGATGAAATAGTCTGGACCTTTTTTTCTGTAATTAAGAGACATTTCATGGGTAATTTTCGCAAATCGTTCAGCTAAAGATATATGCAATTTTTTTTAATGATTACACTGCTTAAAAATGTACAGTACTTATAACGTTCCGTGTATTTCGCATACACCATTTCGAATGCAAAATGAATTTTGGGGTGGGTTGGAATACACATGCATCTTTATTGCTTAGTTTTTAGTAATTGATGGACATAAAATCGTGGAGGGGGTGATGTGTTTTATCTAGGAACCTGATTCAATATTGTGACTTTATGCCCCTATACGGCTATAATCAATAATATCCCTATAATGGCATAATAATCAGATCCATATTTCAGTAAATCGCCCTTGCAGTCCAAGGCACGGCAAAAGCTACTTCCTTGGATTCCTAGAGAGCACACCGAGTTCTTTCGACACACCAAACCTCCAGCAACCTGGTAAAGCCCCGCTTGCTTTGTTTTGATTTGTAATAGAACTCCTGCGAGCACTGTAAAAACGGCCAGTTCTTAGTGACATCATTATTGACGTCTTATGTCCAAACCTTACGTCAAACTCTGCACCTTTCAGGTATAAATATACCAATGTTGACTTAAGCAAAAACACAGTGGTGGTTCTGGAGCAGAGCAGCTAATCTACTTTCCGAGAGCCCAGCAGAAGCGAGAAGCCCATGGACGCTGCCCCTCCTCTTTGACGCGCTGAGAAAGACGCTGTCTTTTCTCCTGCCGAGAAAATCCAGCTCCGGTGTTTCCAGCCTACCCTTGCGGTTGACTGGGATATCGAGTCCTGAGAGAGAGATACCAGACCTCCTACATTCTATTCCAAAGGTACAGTGCTGACTAAACCCTTAGAGAGAATTCTTGAACAGATCCTTGGCAACAAACCTACTTAACTTAAACTGCTACTTACTTACTCCTTCCCACGTATTAGGCTTAGGTCAGGTACACCGGGGTAGGCTTAGTTTAGAAGCACCAGTTGAGCACGTTAGCCTATGTATATATGTATATATATTTTATCCATTTTAAAGTGTCTTATGGCTAAGAAACCATATCAATGCTTTTACAGTATTGTTTCATAATACTCCTTTTACTGTACATACTTTACTTTACATTAAGTATTGCAATTGTTGCAATTCATTTCTCTTGCATGAGAAGGAAGACTGCTCAATAAATAATACCTTTTATTGAAAACGCCTGTCTCTCTATTCTCTGCACCCTGGTGAAACTAAATATGCACATCTGACTGAGTGAAATAGCTGTCTATTGTTTCACACGACTCTAGAGATTGACTCTTATTCTGAGGGAGCAAAGTTGTCATGTTTATGCGGTTGTCGGAAGCTGAATCCCTTCTTGTCTGAGCCAGGGAAGCTGATCACTTCCTATTCATTCAAGAAAGTTTCCAGTGACCTCTGAGCTAGCTGGCGCAAACCTAAATGAAGTCTAACATAGTCAGTAGTGACCTAGAAGACCTCAGTCCTACGTCTAAACTGCTGTTTATGTTATTCCAATGCGCAGGGCCCATAGGGAAAATAGGACCTACACTACATAAGGTCCCACCACTTACCTCTGACGTACGGTATCACTTGTAGTATATTGCTTAGCATGTTGTATGACAAAGGACATTTTGAGTATCAGTATTCAAACTATGATGTAGTGCTTTCAAAGGTTGTAGCTTACAAGCACCTGAATAAGCATGATTATTACAAACAAGAAGAGAGACAAAAAAAATGTATGTACAGTCACATTAGATACTGCTTATGTGCATATACATATTTTAACATGCATGCTAACTGACATAGAAAAGACATTTGTAGATCAGATAGAAGATAGGCATAGTCAATCACTATTTAGACCCAACAGTAGAGACGTAAAAATTGTGTGTGCTAAGGAGGAGTTAGCCCAGACGCCATAAGGTAAAGGGAAGTTATGGTCCAATAGCTTTAGATTTACAACAAAGAGGAAGGAAAGCTTTGCATCAGACAGGTACAGACATATTATGATAAGGTATTTGTAGGACAGAGTGTATGTGATCACATTTTTCTGATTCAAGACTCTGTAAAGAAATCATTGCAGCATACAATACAAGTGGTGCTGAATGTGTAATTTGTGTGTGGGAAGAATGCATATGTTTGATTGCCACAAAATTGGCATGGCACATATAATCTTACCGATTCTGGGAGTGGTTTTGAATGATGTGAAGATTAGAAGGTTATCAACTATAGTGGATAAGTTGTCAGCGAATACAGCTCCGACTATATTACTTGTGGATGGAGAGAGGGTCTCCATAAGGGTTATGGTGATGCAAAACTGTATTGCGTTAGGCATATTGTCAGCAAAAGGAGATGGAATCTGTAAAATGCTGAGGGTTCAACAGTGTTGCACGTATATCCCAGACAATAGTAAGGTTTTAAAGAAGTATATAAGTAATATAACCAAGATACACTGTAAAATACATGATTTGGCTACAGAGGGAGTCTGGGATAAAATTGGTCAAGGATTTGGAAAGGTTGGTAGTTGGTTTGCAAATCTTGGGAAAGGATTTCTTGGTCATATTTTGAAACCTAGCATAATAGTTGTGATCTGTGTCATCTTTTATTGGGACCATTAGAGCTTACAAGTGGCATAGAGCAAGACAGGCTGAGAGTTCTGTTGGACAGCAGGAAAGGAGAATGGAGAGGCTGCAGGACAGTCACTATGACAGGGAAGACTGGCTACAACTTCTATTTAGGTCGGTCTTTCCTGCCAGGAGATCTTCCTATATGGAAATGAAACTGATTGTGATGACACAAGTCATCAGAGGGGGGGCTGATAGAGCGCAATTTTGTTTTTCCAATTGTAGAGGTGCATTATAATCACAGATAGTTCGCATCCTCATATAATCCGTTGTTGTATTAACTTTAGGTCATTATATCATGTATTTTATTACCATGTAAGTGAAGTGTTGGATATTTTATTCATGAAGACCACAGAATTACCTTTGTAATATTACATGTTTAGATGAAGTCTTAGACGTGTAAAAGTATAATTATGACTAATGAACATTCTGATACTAATGCTCATATAACATGTATATATTGATGACCAATGTGTGCATGTATTTAAAACTTGAGTGTTAATTCTACGTTAGCCGAACTTGGTAGGCCTAACTTTTATTTCTTCCTGTTCACTCTCACATTCACATTAAAGGTTGTTAATAGAATTCATGTGAATGTGAAATTTTCCTCTCTTCACGTCTCTGTGGTAGGTGCAAGAATTCAACCTCGTTAGTTAGAACGTCTTTGTTTCAGGAACTACACATAAGGAGGAGAGTATGTCTTTGAACAGCGGCGCTGATAATAAAGTAGGTGTTCTTTGCTTATCTGGAGTAGGCCTGGGAACCAAGGTCATCGGGCAAGACCTGGAGTGTACCGTTGCTTCATGGAAAATTACCTACAAGGAGGGCCCTGAATGAATGAGGCGGTCCTGTGATGTATTTGGGGGGGTGATTTTCATCTTTTGTAAAGGGGTTAAGGACATAGTTTGGGCTCTCCTGCATTACCTGGAGGGAGGGGAGCATTTTAGAATGAGCTCCGTAGCTTGAAGTTACTCCTCGACCCATTCAACATGAGAGCGCTTCTTAGGAAGACTTCACATGCTGACTCCTTTCTTGGGACTTGACTGGGGAAATGCTAAGTAGAGATGTCACTCTAGCAGTAGTGTAGGGACAGACTGATGCTTTTTGTCTACAATCCGCAAATGAAGAAGGCTCTTGATGTAGTCTCTATAATTATCTGTGTTCTGATTCTCGAATTGGCTATGCTGTGCATGTTGCACCATCTAAATTACATTTGTAGGTTTGATTTTGTAATACTGCCCATGTACCTTTACCCTCTCGTCTTGAGGTGTTTGAATGTCTGCCTTATTTTGGCTTCTTAATAAATACACAAAAAATTTGGATCAGGAGTCTGTGTTCGTTTAGTGTCATGGGCAACGGTAATGTATAATTGGCTATTGATTTTACTTCACCTCACACTAACAAGCAGGCAACAAAGATCCAAGGGCTCCAGAGTAAGTATAGAATGTGGAACCAGGCTCCTTCAAAGTGATAATCCTGAGGTTCAGTGATATTGGGATTTGCGTATGGTCTAACAAGCTTGCTACTCTATATCACAGTTTTTTACATTTCAATCTGTGTTTTCATTTCATGAGGGTAGTAAAATAAAGTGTACGCCCTCCCAGAGGAGTGTTACAAATGACATGGGTAGAGTAGGCCCTCACAGAGGAGTGTTACAAATGACATGGGTAGAGTAGGCCATAGTCAGTCTCTCTAGATGGCTTATATGGTGTGGGGGAAACAACCGTTACAACGCAACTATTACAACGGACTACTTTTACAACGCAACTACTACAACGCAGGATCCTTTACAATGAATGCCTTTACAACGCATGACATTACATAGCAGATGCTATTACAACGCATGCTATTACAACGTAAGTATAGGTAAGTATATCATTTTATTTAAACATTTATTTAATTAAAAAAGATATATATTTAATTAAATTTTAATAATTTAATAAATATAAAGAATAAAAATAATTGTTAATTAGAAAAGTACTTTAAATAAATTAATTAGATTAATATAAGTCATTTTAATATTAATTTACAAAATTTCTAAAAATCAAAAAATATAAGTAATTTTTACCCCTACACTATCCAGCACTTACCCTACTATTACACCCCCCTGGAGTTAGAATAGTAATTTTTACCCCTACACTATCCAGCACTTACCCTACTATTACACCCCCCTGGAGTTAGAATAGTAATTTTTACCCCTACACTATCCAGCACTTACCCTACTATTACACCCCCCTGGAGTTAGAATAGTAATTTTTACCCCTACACTATCCAGCACTTACCCTACTATTACACCCCCTGGAGTTAGAATTGTAATTTTTACCCCTACATTATCCAGCACTTACCCTACTATTACTCCCCCCTGGAGTTAGAATATTATTTTTAAACACCTACACTATTTTTTTAAAATATATATATATATTTACAAATACATTAAAAAAAATTTACTTAAATAAATTACATTAATTAAATATTTATTAATTACATTTTTTAAAAAAAATTATATACTTACCTATACTTACGTTGTAATAGCATGCGTTGTAATAGCATCTGCTATGTAATGTCATGCGTTGTAAAGGCATTCGTTGTAAAGAATCCTGCGTTGTAAAAATTGCGTTGTAATGGTATGCGTTGTTAAAGTATGCGTTGTAAGGTCATACATCCATGGTGTGGGTGCACTAACGTCCATTGCACATTCCCCTAGATCATACAAGACCTGTTTTTCTGGGTCCAGAAGTTCTCTGGTATTACCATCCATTGTAATGAGCATTGTTTGTGGGTTGAGAAGGCCGTATCGTATATTCAATTTTTTCACCTGTAAGCGTAGTTCTAGAAATTTCTTCCATACGAGATTAGTTTCATACAAGTAATACGCTACAATGGAAATGTTGTAGCCTTTCTAGTCAAAGGGACTATGATTTTGAAAGGCATGTAATTGTCGGGTGTGGTGGTGGCATTTCAAGCATGCAATTACAGCCTTGGTAATCAAATCTGATGCTTTCTGTGAAAGGTCATGGAAGGTCAGGTATGTAAGTTTAGGAAGTAGGTTAATTTAGAATGTGATCAAATCAGTACCTGAATCAATCTCCGGAAAGCCAAAGGTTTAGATGTTGTTTTCCTACTCTTGTCTTCAGGGTCTATGCTAGTTATAGATTTCATGCTCTAAGTCGGTCATACGCTGTTCTAAACTTTGCATTTGGGATTTAGAATTGGCAAGGTCTTTGTGTGTTACTTTAGATTCCTTATTAGTGGAGGTGGCAGATGTTTCCCCTGCAACTATGGAGACATTAATCCATTTCAGTTCAAACATTAACAATTCCAGTGTCACAGACACCATGTGTGTTTACTTATGGGTGCTGGTTGGTTGTTTTACAGCCGCCGGAACCCTCTTCGAGGAATAAAAGTTGGCTGGAGGGTTTGTTCCATCACAACATGTGTGCTAGGATTTTCTTATGGCAACCGATTCCAGGTTTCCTCCATCACTTGTTTTTCTCTGTGTTCTTCTGGGTCCTCTTCCTGCTCGTGGTCCGTTGCATCCTGAAAGAATGCAGGAGGGAGTTTGCTGTATCTTTTTATTCTTCTCTCTGTCTATCTCACTCATTGTCCCTTTTCTCGGCTTCTTCCTTACTTCCACTTTCCTCTCTTGCAGTTAGTTTAGTTTAGTTCATTCCTCTCTTGCAGGTCACACAGTGCCCTGGGCTCCCTGCTGCAGGAAGATAAATTCTTCTCTTCTCCTTCACAGGTTCACAGATATATTTTTCTTTTGTTAACAAACACTTTTCATGTTAGAAAGGAGAAAGAGGAAAAGAGGAGAAGGATCAATTTTTCATTTCCTGTACTGATAGCCTACTTGCCTTTTCTACAGCTTCCCTGGTATCCTCTGTTTTCTTACTATTCACAGAGGGTTGATTTCTCTTTTTATAAAAAAACCTCTGAAGATTATTTTCCGTGGTAGGAAATATCTGCCGCAAATCGCTTTCAAGGTATCCTGTCTTTTGCTGTGCCCTTTTTCCTATCAAGCTCTTAGCTGCAAATCCTTCAATTATAGGTCGTCATTGATGTCCTTACTCAAATTCACATGCATCATAACATGACACCCTAACATCCTAGTGTCTTCTTACTGATGTAGTTGCACACAATACTGGTTTATGCAGAACAGTGTATACACAATGTCAAGCACCCACACACATTGCATGATGCAAAATAAATTGTTATGCTTAGTTTTTTGTATAGAATCAGAGGGAAATTACCTGGCCATCAATTCACATTACTGATTTCTTATTCAGCATCTTTTAGGATACAACACAATCTGTTATTGTACCTTGCTTTACTAATTGTATTTTATTTAAATCACCTTAAAATACCATCATTTTTCTTGGATGCATTCAAAAGATACATAATCCATTTTTCAGAAAATAATTCATCTACAAAGTAAAACAAATTTGTGCTCAATATAAAAAACATTAAAACATGTCAATATATTGCAAATCATGCACATTTTCACATGGGTACACCAGTCAAATTTTGTTAGCAAACAGCCTGCTTATACCAAAGTTATTTGCACTTTGCCTTTTTTACCAAAGCAGTCTACGAGGAAATTGTTATTTTTGTTCTTTCTATGGGTACATTTTTTTGTTGATAACCCCTCACAAGAGTCCAATACAATGTGATTCCCTTGTAGATTGAAAGGAAAAATGCCAATGCCGACGCGTTTCCAATCCCCTTCTAAGTTTGGGGATTATTGTCAGGGCAGAACCATGGTGTAATCTATACATTTTTTCAAAAACATAAGGGGAATGGGAAAAAAACAATACCACAGGTTAAAACTCTGTTTTTGTACTTCCCTTCTCTTTATATTTAGTTTTTAAACAACAGTAGATGTACCTGATGTCTATCGTAACCTTCTCCCTGCTTTGGGAAAAATAACCGAACAGTTAGTTTATAAAGAACTTAAAACCTACCTTGAAACCTACAATATACTTCACCCTCAACAATCCGGCTTCCGTCCCAAACATTCAACTGAAACAGCTCTGATCGAACTGACCGACACAATCAAAACGCTGCAAGATCAGAGGAAGAAAGCCATTCTTATACTTCTCGACCTCACAGCAGCATTTGATACCATTTCACACTCTATACTGATCAACAGACTGATGGACATAGGGATTTCAGACTCAGCCCTTTCATGGATAAGATCATTCCTCAGCGACAGGTCCCAAACTGTCGCCCTTGGCCCTTTTCAATCTAAGGAGAAAAAGGTCCCCTCTGGAGTTCCTCAAGGGTCCATCCTGAGTCCCCTGCTTTTTAATATTTACCTCATCCCACTCCTTGCCTTGATTGAATCATTCGGCATACCTGTCACCTCGTATGCCGATGATACTCAGTTGATCGTACCCCTAGAGGACAACTCAAACAAAGCAGAGCTCAATCTTAAAAACTGCTTAACTGCGGTCTTCCAATGGATGGACACCAACCACCTTCGTTGCAACTCTAGCAAAACAGAGATCCTCCCCATCGGAAAGAACACTCCTTCTGCCCAGCCCTTTGGTGGCCGGATAACTCTGTTGCCCCTCCCCAGACCGTCACAACAGCTAGAAACCTCGGCGTCTTATTTGACTCAGACCTATCATTTGACCAACACGCCAGGAATGTTACCGGCAGATGCTTTGGGATAATTAAATCTCTTAGAAAGTTCTTCGACTTTCTCCCTCTTGAGGCCAGGAAAACTGTAACAGTAGCCCTCATAATCTCGCGCGTTGACTACTGTAACGGCCTCCTGGCCGGGACAAAAAAATCCACTCTGGCCAAACTCCAAAGCGTCCTTCACACGGCTGCCCGCCTGGTCCTAAAATTACCCCGCAAATCCTCAATCTCTGCAGCCCTAAAAACCCTGCATTGGCTACCCCTCCATAAAAGAATACTCTTCAAAATTCTTACTATTGCCTTTCGGGCGTTTCACAACACTGGTCCTAAATACTTAACCAGACGCTTCCCACACTACAACCCGAGTCGCTCCCTTCGTTCTGCCCAAGACAATCTCATGTCCTCCGCCAGGTACAACCTGAAGTTAAAAGGTGGAAAAACTTTAAGTTTCCTGGCCATCAAAGCTTGGAACAGCATGCCTAAACACTTGAGACAACAGACCCTAGAGAAGCCTTTCAGGAAACTTCTTAAAACTTGGATTTTCAACCTTCCCGACGACCTGACCAGAGCCGCCATCTAGTCCTCTTTCACGCCTCCTGGACCGGGCATTCAGGATCCTCAGCGCCATGATGCTCCCTCCGGAGCGAACGCTGCGCTTTAGGAATACCCCCTCAAATATCAAATATCAAATATCAAATACTGGCTGTGCACTTTCTTTTAACTTGGGACACAATGGCCTGGTACCTAAAGGTATTGAAATAACTAGTATAAATAACTGAGTCTGATGTTTACTGGTTTCGTTCTTAAAGTTTGCTCGGTAAGGACTTACTTCGCCAATAAATATTCTCAAGCGTATTTCCAAGTTAATTTTCGTGCCTCATGCTGGGAAGTTTTCTTTCCAATACTTGTTTCTTTGAGTACTTAAGGGCACTCGATCAATTGCCTGAAAGATGTACTTTTTATGGCTCATTAGAGGTGTTGTGGTTCAATCATTGTCAAATGAAAGACAAGGACTGTACTCATCATTCCACTTACTTCCGACTGACTTCCTCTTTGTTATACCGGTGTTGTGTAATATCTGGTATCCCCTTGGGATCGTGTATCCCCTTCACTTCGGCCGTCTTCGGAGAATGAACTCAGTCCGGGCAGGATCAGACAGAAGCAGTCGATCTCTGCTCGGGCTGAGTGCGGGGATACACGATTTCATGGGATACCAGACAGGCTCATGCTATACATTATCTGACGTTTCTCTGAATACTGCAGCCACTGCTGCACAAGAGACAAGAAGCAAATCGAAAGCCTTACAAAGAACGAAAGGTTAAATAAATAAACATTAAATTCATACACAGAGTCGAAGTGAAAGAATGGAATGCTTATTTTCCGAGCAAATCGCAACAAGTACAAAGAAAGAAAGGTGAAATAAATGAAAATTAAATAAATGCACGCACGAGTCACAGTGAAAAAATTTATTTTTTTTATAAGCAAGTGGCAAGTAGTACAAAGAAGGAAGCAGTGAAATAAATGAAAAATTAAATAAATACATGTTCAGAGTCAGAGTGAAAGAAGGGATTTTTTATTTTTTGAAGCAAGTTGCAAGTATTACAAATAGAAGGAAGCCTGAAATAAATTAAAATTAAACACATGTACGGAGTCAGAGTGGAAGAAAGGAATTTTTATTTTTTTAACAAATCGCAAGTAGTACAAAGAAGGAAAAGTGAAATAAGTGAAAAATAAACATATGCACAGAGTCGGAGTGAAAGAATGGAATTTTTATTTTTGAGATGGAATCACATTGTAAATCAAAACATGAGGAGTGAGAATGACAGAGCAGGGAACATAGCTGAAAAGGTTTTAGATTGCTATGTATGACATTCTCATAATTTCAGTGTAATTATGAGTGACATTTCAACAACTATCAATAAATCAATCAATAATTTGTAAAGTGCAACACTCACCTGTGAGAGTCTCAAGGCGCTGGGGGGGAGGGTGGGGGTGGGGGGGGGAAGGGGGCTGAGCAGGCCCGGAGTGGCCGTTGCGGGCACCAGGCAATCCCCCCGGTGCGCCGCAAGGGTGGGGGCCGGTTTTGGGCTCTGGGGGCAGTTTTTGTTACAGGGCCGTTTTTGCAGCATAGCTGCAAAATCGACCCTGTAACAAAATGGGCCGAAAACCGACCCCAGCAAAGAGCTTGTCGCACCCCCAGGGGGCCAGCCGAGCACTTTGCCAGGGCCGGTTTTGGTTCTCAGTCCGGCCCTGGGGCTGAGGGGTTGCTACAGCTCGAACAGCCAGCTCTTGAGGAATCTCCTGAAGGGTAGTAGGTTCTGGGTCTGCCGTAGGTCGATGGGGAAGGTGTTCCATGTCTTGGCTGTGAGGTGGGGGAACGATCTTTCACCGGCTGGCATTCTTTGGATGCATGGGATGGTGGCGAGGGCGAAGTCAGCAGAGCGGAGCTGGCGGTACGGGGGGTAGAAGGTGAGTCGGGTGTTGAGGTTTGCTGGTCCAGTGTTGTGGTGCGTGGGTGAGGAGCTTGAAGGATATCCTCTTGTTGACGGGGAGCCAATTTTATTCTCCAGGGCCTCACAGGACGCCTGTATGGCACCCATCAGTAGGGCTGTGTCGGAACAAGCACCGGAAGAGTAATCTACTGGGGAAAGGGCGCCGTGGTGTAACGGTCCATCTGAGCAGGGGGGGTGGAACCTGACACGGGTGACAAACAGGGAGCTCCACACCCTCAGGCGGGCAACCTCTGTAGGGTCTGCTTGAAATCACCACAATTATGCGTAGGAGGTCTTGCCCAGTGCCCTGCACCACGCGGAGCCCACACAGAGCAGAATACCTGATGATGGAGGCGGAGTCAGTGCCCCGTCCAATTGTGTTTGTCTTCCTCAAGTGTCCCACACTGATCTTGCTGTTGCGCCCTTATCCGGAGGGAGGTGCGATATGGGCCCCCGAACCGCGCAGTGCCCTCCACTGCCACCTGGGAACGATTGGAGGCCTCCTCTCGTCACAATCTCTCACTCCTCAGGGTCGGTGAAGCGAGGGGGGGTGGGAGACGAGCCGCTCAAAGTCAAATTTTGAGCCCGCAATGATGTTGTTCCCCCATATAGTCTCACTGACTTTTCGGGACTCCCGCACTCTCGCTGCAGCTCCAGGAGACCCTCTAGTGTCAGTGTTCTCAGAGGGCTCAGGCCGGTTCCCCCGCTCCCCCACCCGGCGGGTAGATGGGGCGGGCGCCTCACTCTGCGCCCAGCCGCGGCCTTGGGTCCTCCAAAGCCTCCACTGTCAGCGCCGCTCTCCCCGGGGCCAGCCCTCACCTTGAGACGCAACAGGTTTATGATGGGCTGGTAGGCCAGACCCGGTGTCCTCACCCCCTCTAGACCACTCTCCGGCTCCCCAGGACCGAAGCAGCATCCCATCGGAACCCCGGTCCACCTCCGTGATCTCAGCCGAGCCGGAGGGAGACGAAGCCGTACGTCCGAGGTGCCCAGCAATCAGCGATATCTCTGGCCGCACCGCGATCAGGCTCAGCTCCCAAGCGGTGCCATCTTGGATCGCGTTCCGAGGCCTCCGAGCTCTCCTTCGCTGCCTCGGAAATAGGAACACCACGGCTCTCAGAATATGCTTGATGTCGTCAGGGGGGATCAGGGACCCCTGCGGAGGGTAAAACTTCAGTTTTAAGAACTTCCGGCCACCATTAAAGTTGTCGAATCACTGAGAGTTGCGGGAGCAGAGCAGGCACACGTCCTCCTCGGCCATGTTGTTGGACACGCCCCTCCGTGTCAGTTGCTTTTTGACCATTTTCTCGATGACTTTCACCGGGAATGGGAGCAGAGAAATGGGCCTGAAGTTCTTGAGGTCCTTGTGGTCCACCATGGGTCTCTTGAGTAGGACGTTGATCTCGGCATGTGACCAGCTTTCCGGGAAGGTGGCGGTCTTGAAGGAGGTGTTAATGATCTTGCGGAGGTGGGGTGCGATGATGGTGATTGCTTTGTTGAAGACGTGGTGTGAGCAGGGGCCGACAAGAGATCCAGAGTGGATGGTGCTCATGATTTTGATGTTGTCATTGTCGTTGACTTGGGTCCAGGAGAGCAAGAGGTAGGTGTGGCTGGGGACGGTGATTCTGAGGTGTCGTTTGATGTTGGGGGGAGTGTGTGTGTTGAAGCTGTCATGGATGTCTGCGATTTTGTGGTGGAAGAAGGTGGCTAGGGAGTTGCAGAGGTCTTGCGACTGCAGGATGTTGTTGGAGTTTGAGCTGGGGTTGGAGAGTTCCTTCCCGATGTTGAAGAGCTCTTTGCTGTTGTGTACGTGGACTATGAGTGACCCTTTCTTGCAAGCAAAGTCAAGTAATAAAGATGAGGTGAGCATATCAATATCAGAAGTTACACCCATTTCACCAAAGAGAAACTCTAAGAAGTTCTTAAAATTACTGCAAAGCTCCAGCTCTGGGAGGGCACTGACCTCGTACTCGCGAGCAGTCCCTGACAGCAGCACGGGCATTGAGCATGCTCAGGAGAGTGAGGCGCACACCTTACAGCCAGCCAGGATGCTGTTTGTTTCAAAGACAGTACTGTTTAATCAATTCGAATAAAAATGATAACTGAGGAGTGCAGCTGAGTGGTGTCAGCCCGGTTGATACGCCACTACCTGCCCCACCCCGCAGCACCAGATCACACCAGCAGGCTGCAGCTGTACCAGAGCTATTGAAAACACCAGGCTCGTAAGTGACACAGCTGCTGGCCATGCTCAAAGTTGGACCAGCACCATTACCGGTGTCCCTCATTACCATAACCAGGTATCAAGTTGTCGATGCTAGGGGCCGGGCTCACTCAGGCGCCAACAGATTGAGGCTCTAGGGAGGCTGCATCCATCCTCGTGATTGCTTCCTTGAGCTCAGCTTCCAGTTTATTTATGTGTAGGCCTACTCACCTGCGGAAATACTGTGTGCAGGGGGTGTGCCAGGGCAGTCCTATGCGATAGGGAAGTATGGATGCGGGGATGCTGGGTGTAGAGTGGGAGAGTGTATGGGTTTCTCTGGTGTTTTTTGAGGGTGTGGGCGAAAGATTCTCAGTGTAGGCAGGGTTCTCATGCAGGGTCCCTTACTTCTTGTGGCGCTGCAGATAACTGCTGTTTATCTTCTGTGAAGCGCCGGGAGGGCTGCATGCTATTTTCGGGGTTAGGTGCTAAGTGCAGACCCCTTCATCCCTGTGGCGGCCATTACCTGCTGAGTGCATGAGTATAATCCCTAACTTGTTTTTCTGGCCTGCTCTGTGGGAATTCAAGACCAAACCATCTGGGGAAGCTAGTACTGGCCCACGTGGAGCGAGATTAAGTTTCAAGGTGGGGTCGCAGGTTCCCTTACCTGCTGCTGGTGTAGTCACACTCTCTCCCTCCTGGGTGCTGCTGCTGCTGCAGCCGCGCTTCTTCAGGAGTCGAGTTGACGACTCCTTGCCAGCTGCGCCACAGCATGCATTCTGAGATGAGTTCAGTGCTGCCTGTCAGACACCACCAATCTTGCGGCTGTCTGGACTGGGATTGGACTGGCCACGTGTCAAAAGACAGTCACATCATTCCATTACTGTCACGTTTTGTTTTCCGCTCCCACGTGCCTGCTCACCAATATTTAAAGAGAGTGAGTCTCTTGATAGCAGCTCTTGGCCATCATTTTAACACTGACTGTGAGGTGCCATCATGTGACGAGTCTCACAGTGAGTAACATGTTTAACCTGCCGGTGTCAAGGGGAAGTGAATAAACCTTGTTACATTGTAGCCTCTGCTCTCAGCCTTCCTAAGCCAGCCCAGTCACGAGCTAAGCCAGTCGCCTCAAGCCTGCACGAGCAGAGCAAACCGTGGGCTGCAATCTGGATTTAAGTTTCTATCAGAGCACTAATAGCACTCTGGATTGATACTGAGGCACTACAAATACATGACTTTCCATTTTAGCGCAGTGATGCATACCACCACACTAAAATGCATTAGTCTAACACCTGTTGCGTGCTACATGGCAGAGTTGAGGGAAACAATGGCAAAGATTAAAAAACCTAAAAGGGTAAAACCCAACAATATGGGAGGAATATTAAAGTGTGAGGGATAGAAAAAATGCAATGGAAAAACCAGGATAGGAAAATGGAGAAATAAAACATTTCAGTTTATGCACAATGAACAATTTACAAAACTGTTTACAAAACATATATCTGACACTGCATGCTCTCTGACTCTAGGCTTGACCTAAAAAAGAGATATGATACAGTTGTAACCCTTTTTTTAAATTACTGGCGGGGTAGGAGGGATACAAGGAGGGAGGGAAGGAATTGGTGTTAGGGGCAACATGGACAATGAAGGGTGTGGGAATTAAAGCAAGTTTTTTTCAGGATGGAGGTACAGCTCTGCCAGTATGCATCAATGGTTAGACGAATGCAGCTTAGCATGGAAGACCTCATCACCACACTAAAATGCTTAGTCATGCATTTATAGCGCCTCCTATCACAGCGGCACTACTAGGCATAAGAAACTACAAATAGAATCAGACCATTGCAAAAGCGGGAGCAGCGCAGCCACGGCTCGTGGAGGGAGTTTTGGTGGGGCGGAGAGGCCGGCGGGGAAGCGGCAGGGTGGGGGGTGCTAAAAACTGGAGTATGGATAATTGAAGGTAAGTAAACAATTTAATAAATAAAACGAATTTCGTAGCGCACCCTGCATCGCATTTTGCGATGTAGGGTGCATCGCATTGTTGTAATATCTTGTATCTTGTAATATCTAGTATCCCATAGGTTTCATCAGTTACCTCATAGCCAGTCACCACTTGAAGTTGCATTTTATTTGATAGCAGACTACAGTAACCTTTCACATTTTTTACATCATTCCACGAGATTTTACAACCAGTTTGTTTAAGGGATACGAAACATAATGGCCTATAACGGCTATAATATCTGGTCTTTCTTGGTTAAGAACTTACTAGGATTCAATTAGATATGGTCTTATATTGGATGGGTGAGCCCAGTGTTTCTATGCCAAATAGCACCCTTCCTTTTGCCTTCCAACATCGTTTAGCATGGAGATACCAAATATTATGGCTCATGCATTGCTGTAATATCTGGTATCCCCTATTTTTCATGGGTAACCCTTTAGCCACTGACCAGTTGAAATTGCCTATTATTTGATAGCAGACTACCGTATCTTTCCACATTTTATACATCATTTCACAAGATTTTACATCAAGTACCCTTAGGGGATACCAAATACAATAGCCTGTACGGCCTATAATATATGGTATCCCCAATGTTTCTTGGGTTAGAAGTTATCAGAATTCAATTTGACACTGCCTTATGTTGGATGGGAGAGCACAGTATTTCTATACTAAACTGTAGCCTTATTTTTGCTTTCCAACGTCATTTACAATGGGGATACCAAATATTATGGCTCACTCATTGCTGTAATATCTCGTATCCCCTATGTTTTATTTGTTACCCTTTAGCCATTGAGCAGTTCTCATTGCCTTTTATTACATAGCAGACTAAGGTATCTTTTCATATTTTGTAAATGATTCTAGAAGATTTTGTATCAGGTACCCTTAGGAGATACCAAGCATAATAGCCTACACAGCCTATAATATTTGGTATCCCCAGTGTTTCTCAGGTTAGAAGTTACCAGGATTCAATTTGACATTGCCTTATGTTGAACGGGATAGCACAGTATGTCTGTACCAAATAGCATCCTTCTTTTTGCTTTCTAATGTCATTTACTATGGGGATACCAAATATTATGGCTAATGCATTGCTGTAATATCTTGTATCCCCCTATGTTTCATGGGTTATCCTTTAGCCATTGACCAGTTGAAACTGCCTCTCATTTGAAAGCAGACTACAGTATCTTTTCACATTTTGTAAATCATTCTACAAAATTTTACATCTGGTACCCTTAGGGGATACGAGATATATAAAGCCTATACGTCTTATAATATTTGGTATCCCCAGTGTTTCCCCGGGTTAGAAGTTACCAGGATTCAATTTGACATCGCCTACTGTTGGATGGGGGAGCACAGTATTTTTATACCAAATGTTACCCTTTCTTTTGCTTTCAAACATCATTTACAATGGGAATACCAAATAGTATGGATCATGCATTGCTGTAATATCTTGTATCCCCTAAGGTTCATAGGTTACCCTTTAGACATTGACCACTTGAAGTTGCCTCTTATTTGATAGCAGACTACAGTATCTTTTCACATTTTTTACATCATTCCACAAGATTTTACGTCTGTTTCCCTTAGGGGATACCACATATAATGGCCTATTCCGCCTATAATATTTGGTATCCCATGTGTTTCTCGAATTAGAATTTACCAGTATTCAATATGACATGGTCTTATGTTGGATGGATAAGCACAGTCTTTCTTCGCCAAATAGCACCATTCCCTTGCTTTACGCTCCTTCCACTCCACTGGCGCGTAATTCCATGCTTCCCTGTATTCGGGATGGGGTCAGTAGTAATCTAACTAACAGACTGTCTTTGCATACATTTGCAGATCTGTACCCCGAGGACACTTTTAGGTCACCTCCCGGGCCAGACACCGACCAAGCTGTGCCGTTTGCTGAGCTATTTCTGTATCATAAACTATGCACAGCATGTCGTGTGCTATGGGGTGGCTTTCCTGCTCCATACCCGCCCCCCACACTGCCTGCTTGGAGAGCATTCTGAAGTCCCCCTCTCCCCGTAAACTCGTCACACCCTTTTATACCCAAATGCAAAACACAAATCCGGTAGCGTCGCCGAAGTCTTTGCAGTGCTGGAATAGTGAACTCTCAACTCCGCTTACAGAGGACCAGTGGGACTTCTGCTGTAACCAGCTCACTGAACTTTCACTGAACTATAGATTGCGCTTAATTCATTTCAAATACCTGCATAGATATTACCGGACACCTGTAGGTCTGCACCGTATGGGGCTTAGGGAAGGCGATAGCTGTTGGCGGTGCAGATACACCCCGCTTCTTTTCTGCACGTAGCTTGGGAATGCCCACGAATAGCTGACTTTTGGTTGCAGATCTTTGTGGCAATAAACCAAATTGTGGGTAGGACGGACGCCCCCTCGCTGACTCTGGGACTACTGGGGTATGTGAAGAGCACACCACCCAAACATCATAAGCTACATGCACTCCTGTTATTATATGCTAAACGGCAGGTCGCGCTCTGCTGGGGTAGGAAGAGGGTACCCTCGCTTAAAGATTGCTTAAGTGATGTCAAATATGGCCATGTGCAACTCAGCCCGTTCTGGGAGCTCATGACCCCGTTCTCGAGGCCTCAGGACATATGGGAGCCATTCCTGGACTGGGTTCGAGAACAATCTGAGCCCCCTGACAATGCGCACACTGTAGATGAGTAGTAGTGTTATTCTTTTCTGCAATGTAGGGGCATGTTTAAACCTGTGCATGTTTTATTGGGCTCATGCTGTTAATGTAGTAAAACTGGTTATATATCTAGGCTTTATACCTTCTAAGTCTTCTACGGAAATGTTTATGCTATGTTATAGATTGATGCTTATAGATCTGGAATCCCGATGTTATATGCAAGATTATGTGTGTGGTTCACTCAATGTCATTCATAAACTTCGGCTGTTACCTTCTGTCCTGGTCTGATAATTATTTTACGCTGATGTACTTTTATGCTGGCTTTTTGAGCTGTAATTGTTGGTTCTTTTCTTTGAAACCATAAATAAAGATTTAAAAAAAACAACATTTGCAGTCCCCTCGGGTGGCCAAACATATGTGGCAGTCGGACCCCTGAGCTTGTCCATCGCATGAGACACATCACATCAATCAATCAATCAGTGTTTGTAAAGCACAGCTACTCACCCGTGAGTGGCTGGAGGTGCTGTGGGGGCAGGGGACCCAGTGGATCAGTGCTGAGATCATCCGGAGAGCCAGGTCTTGAGGTCCTTCCTAAAGTGCCTCAGCGAGGGTGATTTCCTGAGGTTGATGGTGAGGGTGTTCCATGCCTTGGGGCGAGGTAGAAGAAGGGCATTCCTCCGGTTCTGATCTTGCAGATTCGTGGGACGGTAGCCAGGGAAAGCTGGGTAGAGCAAAGGTGTCTTTTGGGTACGTGGAATGTGAGGCAGTGGTTCAGGTGTTGTGAAGGCTCTTGTGAAGGGTCTTGTATGCGTGGGTGAGGCGTTTAATGGTTATTCTTCTGTCGACTAGGAGCCAGTGGAGGATGCAGAGGTGTTGAGTGACGTGGCTGTGATGGGGGATGTTGAGGAGTAGTCTTTCTGCGATGTTCTGGACATTCTGGAGTCTTCAGAGGACTTTCTGGCTGACGCCGGCGTAGAGTGCATTGCTGTAGTCGAGTCTGCTGCTGATGAGGGCATGGGTGACAGTCTTCCTGGATTTGGTGGGCATCTAGCTGAATGTCTTTCAAAGCAGGCAGAGTGTGTTGAATCTGGCCAAGGAGACAGTGTTTATCTGGCGGTCTATTGTAAACGAGGAGTCCAGTTCAATGCAGAAGTTTTGTTGGTGGTACGTGTGGTTATTGTATTGTATGTGGATTTATAGAGCGCGATTGCTGCCCGGGGGCGTCCAAGCGCTAAGAACCAACAGACCGAGGAGTGTTGCCGGGGGATTTACTGAGGGGAGTTGAAGAGGAATGTTTTAAGCTGTTTCCGAAATGAGGAGAGATTGGGGTTGGCTCTCAGATGAAGGGGCAGGGTGTTCTGGATTTCTTTATTCTAGGTTTTGTGGCCATATAGGCCTGGTTTGATCGGAGATTCCTGGTAGGTTGGTAGTGAGAGACTAGGTTGAGGGTGATGGGGGGCCCGTTTTCCAGAAGGCCTGGTGCGCGATGCATAGGGCTTTGAATTGTATTCCTTGGCGGATAGGTAGCCAATGTAATTTAATCAACCCGGCTTTGGCAGATTGACGCCGAGGGAGCTGAAGTAGAGTGCGGGCTGCGCAGTTCTGCACAGTTTGTAGTCTCCGCAGCGTATATTCTGGGGCAGCAAGGTAGAGAGCGTTGTTAAAATCCAGTCGGGACTGGATAAGGCCCTGGATGGCTACCTGTTTTGCCTCCATAGGTAGAAGATGAAGAACCTTCCTTAACATCCTAAGGAGGCCAAAACAGGTAGCTGCGAGTTTGGTGGCTTGGGTGCCAAAAGACCGAGATCTGTCCAGCCATACCCCAAGGCTCTTAATATTGTCCTTGGGGGCTGGGGGGATACCTAAGCAGGATGGCCATAGAGCATTGAAGGAATTAGGGTCGGCAGGGCCCAGGAGCCTTAGCTCTGTTTTATCCCCGTTCATTTTGAGTGATGATGAGGACATCCCGCTTTTAACCTCCTCTAGGCATTTCTTGAGCCCTCCTCTCGTTGTCAGGTTAGCTTCCTGCGCCAATGAGACCACCTATTAGGACTTCCTAGAGTGGAGGGCCACTAGGAGTCATTCCCGGTGGAGGAGGCGGCTCCCGGGATGAGGACTTCTCTCTTGTCAGAGTTGAGCTTCAGGTAGCTGTCCTTCAGTCAGGCTGCAACAGCTTTCATTCCTTCATGGAAGTTGTTCCTGGCGACTGTGAGTTCTATGGTGAAGGAGAGGATCAGCTGGGTGTCCTAGTCATAGGTGACAATGATCAGCCTGTGGTTTCCTGACGAGGGCTGCAATTGGGGCCATATAGACTTTGAAGAGGGTGGGGCTGAGGGAGCTGATCTCTGTCAGGTTCAAGAGGTTCAGTGGGAGTCTAAACCGTTGGGTTCTGCCAGTGAGGATGGAGCAGACCAGTTGAGGGCCTTGTCTCGGATACCAGCATTACGGAGTCTTGTGGCTAGGGTGCGGTGGGAGATGGTGTCGAAGGTTGACGTGAGGTCCAATTGGACGACGGCCACGGTTTCGCCCTGTTAGAGGTTGGAGCAGATGTGGTCGGTGGCAGCGAGCAGAGTGGTCTCGGTGCTATGATTACTTCTGAATCCAGATTGGGAGATGTCCAGGACATGGTTGGTTTCGATAAAGTCGGTGAGTTGGGCATTGATAGCTATTTTGATAACTTTGGATGGTCCTGAAGTTCTTGAAGTTTTTGAGGTCCATCGGGTTTGCTGAGGGTTTCTTCAGGAGGGGGTTGATCGAAGAGTGTTCATAGTTGTCGGGGGAAGGTGGCGGTCTCGGATGAGTAGTTGATGGCTCGGCATAGCACAGGTGCAATGGTGGAGGCGGCTCTGTGGGAGATGCGGTGCGGGCAGGGGTCCAAAGGTACTCCGGAGTGGATGCTTTTCATAATCTTTATGGTGTCGTCCGTAGTGAGTGGGGACCAGCTGTGGTGGTTGCTGGCACGGTGGTCCTGGGTGTCGAAGTTATCACAGATAGTCATGATCTTGTCGTAGAAGAAGGTGCTGAGTCTGTTGCAGAGGTCTTGGGAGGGTGGGTCGTCTGTGGCCTCGCTATTGGGTTTGACAACCTCCTTGAAGATGCTGAAGAGGGCTTTGCTATTGTGTGCATTGTTGGAGATTCTGTTTTGGAGGGCCTTCTACTTTATGGTTTTAATGAGGTGATGGTATGCTGTGGTGGCTGCTTTGAACGAAGCGTTGGCTTCCAGGGTTTTCGTGTTCATCCATGTCTTTTCGGTCCATCTACAGGTGTGCCTGGAGTATTTAAATGTGGGGGGTGAAACAGCTTGCTTTCTTGACATGTTGTTTGCCAGTGGCTTTCTTGAAGGGGGCAATGGTGTCAGTGCACTTTGCGATCCATTGGTGGACATTGAGTGCTGTGATGTTGATGTCTGAGGATGTCGGTGGTGATGTGTGATTGAGGAAGTGGTGAGTTGATCTTCTGTGACTCTGTTCCAGCTTCTGCAGGGTAAACGGCGGAAGTGGAGGTGTGCGGTGGATTTGTTGAATGAGAAGTGGATCTGATGAATATAGTATATTATTGCTGGCATGCCTATGAGAAAGGCAAGGGGCCCCATCCGCCGTCTTCGCAACTGATCCCCGTTTGGTGATTGCTGACACTCTAGGAGGTGACCCAACACCATGACAATTTTGTCTTGGAGAAAAGCAGAGATTCACCAAATGAGGGACCTTTTCCAGGCGGATGCGCTAATGCCCTTACAGTAGATTATGGACACCTATGGCATTGTGGCAGGGGATTTCCTGTAGTAACACTCTGTACAACATGCAATAACTACACTACACCACCCCTGCATGCAATCCTGTCACGCAGAAGCACTCTGTAAATTATTGCAGCCCTTTAGGTTCATTGCGCTCTTCTCACTGCAAGTCAGACAACAGGGCTAAAGACCGATGGATGGCATACCTTGAGATGCAATTCACAGACAGTTTCTGGTTACAAAATGTTACAACATGTAAAGGGCGTTTCACATAATCCATGCTTCTGTTACACACAATTTAACTACTTGCATCAGGCACACCTCGGTCTGAAATGCATCAAGGGCATGTTTCCTTAGTCATCCTCTGCATGCCCTAGATGTAGAGCACATGAGGCAGTTTTTTTACCATATGGTTTGGGAATGCCCGGTGATGCAGCAGGTCTAGGGTGAAGTCATGGAATAACCGCCACTTGGTGGGGCACTTTGTCTTGCCCTTGCTGGAATCATAAGTCACACAGATGATGGACGGAATGCATAGCAAATCAAACATTTACCCCCAGTCAAAAGATCTGGGTTAAATCCATTGTACTGTTGCTCACCATGCCAACCTAGTTTAGACCCAGTCTTGACCCTGTGCCTCATGGGAACAGTCCAGCCGGAACTGCCAAGCCAGGTCCTCTCTGGACCAGAAACAAGCATCCTGGGGCCAGTTTCGAGAAATCACCACTTATCAGCCAGGCTAGTTTGAATCCAGTGGCCTTCTACGTTGGCACTGCGATCCAGATTAGGGTCTAAGTAAGTATTCATATCTCCTTCTCACCAGATTATTGTGGGTTGCAGAGCATATAGACTGCTCTCCAACTGTTGATAAAAATAAGGGTCATTGACGTTAGGTCCATACATATTTACAATGGTAATTTCTGTGCCAGTTAGTTTACCCTGTACCATTGTGTGGCTGCCCTTATCATCAGATATAGTGTGGGTGAGTGTGAAAGAAGTACCCTTTTTAATTAGTATAATAACTCCCCTTGCGGAGTAAGAAGCGCCCTCCCTCAACACCTCCCTCCGCGAGTATCCCGTAATTTATTGAGATGAGTCTCTTGCATCAGGGCTATTGAACATGATGCCTATCTAAATATGCAAACACACGTCGAATCCTTTTGGGATTATTCAATCCTCTGACATTCCAAGTCAAAAGTCTAATTTTTTTCAGCCTTGATGGTATTCTACATAATATTGCCTTTGTGTCTTACTCTGGTGCTCCAAACACTCCATGTGCACTACGCTTCTGCAGTCATATTTATGATGCACCACACTAAGTATGAACAACAAAAGTCCCCCATCCCCCTTCCGCTTCAACATCCCATTCATGTCAAAGAAATTCCCAAATAAGCAATACAACAAAAAATAACATTTCCCAGATAAACTAAGTTCTCCTCTTGTCTACAAGTTGCTTAGATGTTGGGGTACTCCCTTGTAGGGGCAGCTTAGAGCCTAAAGGTCCCGCCTGGTGTACAGGGGGGCAGACACTTTATATTGGGCAAGCGTCATCATGACATTTGTGGTAATCATACCCATTCTATAGCTATACACCTGGGTTGTTGCAATTTATACGATGTAGGGTGCCATCTTCTCTATATATGCTATAGCACCCGCATGTCTTTAAACCTGGTGTGCTTCCCCTCCGAGTTTTTTTTAATAACCTTACAATATCACTCAAATTGCATTACATTCATTTTCTGTGTGCACTATTAGTTCTTTCTTCAACTGCTATTTTCACATGTATATTTACCATACCGCTTACTACCATTATGAACATTTTGCAGCATACGACCGCCAGTCAGTCCTTATTATGCAGCTGTGAGAGCTGATTGTTCAGGTTGTTCATGGCGCACCATCCATCTTTCTTTTTAATTGTTCTAGAGATTGTGCACAGGCTGATCGGTCCTGTTATCATTCCGAGTGTTCAGATGTGACTGAGCGCGGTGATCCCGGCTGGTTCTGTTGCATCTGCTGCAGGAAATCCATGGCTGTGCCTGGGGTCGTGAAAAATCTGAGTTTGCCCTCATGCATGACTCTGAGGCGCGCCAGGTACATCATTGCATATAGAATGTTTGCCATGTGAAGCTTCTTTTTTATATCTGCAAATTCTGTGCGTGCTATTTGTACAGCTATTATGACGTCTGGATAAAAGGCCACTTCGTTCCCTTGATAGTTAATTTTCATTTTGTCTCTCACCAGTCTCAGTGCTGCATCCCGGTCTCTGTAATTCCATAACCTGGCGAAGATGGCCTTGGGGCACACCCAGTGGGGGCCTAGGGGTCAGTGATCTGTGTGGCCTTTCAACAATCAGGACCTGGGAGAGGTGTTCCGCTCCTAAAATATCTTTAGTATAAAAAACGATTGGCCCTACACCTACAGTTATCACTGCTAATGAATCGAAACGTTTTTTCATATATAATTCCTAGGACTTAATCCTGAAATAGAAAAACATCAAAGATAGCCAAATACGTTTCTGTACACAAAATCAAAAGGTGTACCCATCAATAATGCATAATCTGCTGTTTAGTTTGCTATTTATTTTACATTAATATATACATATCAGTAAAAACAGTTTTCAAAAAATGCAATGGGATGCTGCCAGGTATAATAAAGAGTGATAAAAAGGTTTGTGCTCAAGTGAAAGAATAGAAAAATGAATTAGAAGGAAAATCCAATAATTTCAAAATGAGGTACAATTCCCTACATAATAGCCTGACCCACATATTTAATGAGATGATTCTAAAATTGGCATCATTCTGGTAACAAGGGGAACAGGAAAGAAAGGCTTAGCAATTTTGGGGGTGGGGAAGGGGGTTTCGTCGACGTTTCGACTCTTGCGCGTTGGTGGGTGGATCAACACCTAAGCTACTGGTCTTCCTCAGGATGGGGGGGTGGGAGAAAACCTAAATTATAGTAGGACAGCGCCCCAACATAAGGAGGTTAGCCACCAGTAAATGATGTGCTCCAATCATCAAAATAAATAAAAAGGTTGCTCAGTCCATCAATGACGAGAGATGTTCACCGGAAAGTTAATTCTTTCCTGTTCTCCATTTTTCTATTCTTTCACTTGAGCACAAACCTTTTTTCACTCTTTATTATACCTGGCTATCTTTGAAGTTTTTCTATTTCAGGATTAAGTCCTAGGAATTATATATAAAAAACTTTTTGATTCATTACTAGTGTATAACTGTAGGTCTAGGACCAATCTGTTATTATATTATTTGATACCCAGGTCCTGTGGCCGTGCTGGGTGATACCCCATTTTCTTAATGGTTCCTAAAATATCTTTAAGCATGGTTTCAATATAGTCCTTCAGGCCGCCTGTATTTGTACTTTGGGGAACCCCATAATACGAAGATTATTGCGGCGGGATCACGCATCTAATTCTTCATTCTGTGCTTTGATTACGTCCAGCACTTTCTACATGACTTTACATCTACCAGTGGTTTTATTTTACTCTTCCTCCACTGAGGATATTTGCTGCTCCGCTGTGGTCAAACGGGCCACTTGCTTATCCAGCTTTGCCACCCATACTGTCCATGCGCTGCGTCAGCGTGTCGATCTTGCCATTAATTGCTTGTAGGCTTTTTTGCATTAATAGCAATGTGACTTCTAGCAGTGGAGCCTTCAATTCTGTGTCCGAGTGCACGCTTGGTGGCCTTGTGAAGTGGGGTGATTCAAAGTTCAAGTGCAACTGTTGCTTGTCCTTCTTGCCCATAGTTGGAAGTTTAGCTGTTACTGGGTTTTTGTATATTCTGGTGTGTTGCGCCAGTTGTAAGCTGTCTGGGGCAAGTTCTGTCTTTTGCAGCACATCTGTAGGTAGGGTGACCAGATTCTTAAAATAAAAAACCGGGACAGTTGATAGACAAAGAAGTAGGACTACAGTTTGCAGTAACGGTCAACATAAAAGTATGACAGCTGTCATAGACATAGAAAAGGGACTACAATGACAGCCGCCCCCACAGACACAGATGAAGAATTACAGATGACAAATCAGATGTGTGACAAAACATCAATGGATTGTTTTGCCAACAAATCACTCGACCCCTCACAATCTGGCTTCCGAGCCAAACACAGCACTGAGACCGCCCTCATCGCAGCAACAGACGACATTCGAACTCTACTGGACAATGGAGACACAGTCGCCCTCATCCTCCTCGACCTCTCTGCAGCCTTCGACACAGTCTGCCACAGCACCCTTTTACAACGCCTCAAACATCGGAATCCAAGGAAAAGCACTGGAATGGATCACCTCGTTCCTCACCGGAAGAACCCAGAGAGTCCGCCTCCCACCATTCAAGTCCGAGGCCTCTGAAATCATCTGCGGCGTACCGCAAGGATCCTCACTCAGTCCCACCCTCTTCAACGTATACATGAGCCCCCTCGCGGCCATCGCACGCCAACACAACCTCAACATCATCTCTTACGCGGATGACACTCAACTGATCCTTTCTCTCACCAAGGACCCCAGCACCGCCAAAACTAACCTACACGAAGGAATGAAAGAAGTCGCCGAATGGATGAAACACAGCCGTCTGAAACTGAACTCAGACAAAACAGAAGTCCTCATCTTAGGTACATCCCCCTCTGCATGGGACGACTCCTGGTGGCCGGAAGCCCTCGGAAAAGCACCCATCCCGACAGACCACGCACGGAACCTTGGCGTCATCCTGGATTCTTCACTCTCAATGAACAGACAAGTCAGCGCCGTATCCTCTTCCTGCTTTAACATTCTTCGCATGCTCAGAAAAACATTTCGCTGGATCCCCTCCGAAACAAGGAAAACAGTCACCCACGCTCTAGTCACGAGCCGACTGGACTACGGAAACACCCTCTACGCAGGTACCACCGCTAAACTCCAGAAGAAACTACAACGAATCCAAAACGCCTCAGCCAGGCTCATATTAGACATCCCACGCAACGAACACATCTCTGGTCACCTTAAAGACCTCCACTGGCTACCCGTCAATAAGAGGATCACTTTCCGAATGCTTACCCACGCACACAAATCACTCTACGACATCGGACCAGACTGCCTCAACTCTCGACTGTCCTTCTACACCCCCTCCCGCCAACTTCGCTCTTCCAGCCAAGCCTTCGCCACTGTACCTCGCATCAACAAGACCACCATGGGAGGCAGATCCTTTTCATACCTGGCTGCCAAAACATGGAACTCACTCCCCGCTTACCTGCGCCTCACCCAGAATCACCTAGCGTTCAGAAAGCAGCTTAAAACGTGGATATTTGACAAATAATCCTCCTCCCCTTCCTAGGCACTTGAAACCCTCTGGGTATGTAGTGCGCTATACAAATGTTATGACTTGACTTGACTTGACTTTTACCTAACAGCATTTGCATTATAGGATGCTGGGCTTTTGCTCTAACAATGCCAAGAACGGCATCCAAAACTTGTAAATTTCAAAAATGGTTACAAAACTTGCCCCATGCCAGAAGTTGAGAAGGGGAAGAATGAAGATGAAGATAAAGGGAGACAAAAGGTACTATGAAGTGGGAAGGGCTGAGGAGGTAGGCTTGTGTGTGTCTCTGAGATGAGGGGAGGGGAGGGATGAGAGAAGGCCTGTCTGTGCCTCTGAGGTGTGTGATGGGCTGTGACAATAGGCCTGTTTCCCCCTCTGACATGAGGGCGGGGGGACGGGGACTGTGCCATTTCTCAGGTATAAGGCTAACTCCAAAATAGATGCAGTATGTTACTGGTGATGTCCGATCTGTGCATGCTGCTGTCATATATAAGTGTCTCCTGTTGAGCAGCTTTAAAAGCACCTCAAGGCATTGTGAATGCATCCATTCTTTGCTGTGATAAAACCCATGACATCATAGTGCTCAAAAACATTTTCCCAAGTGCATTTTGATTTGATTTATAGATTTGTAAAGCGCACGTATGCCCAAGGGCGTCTTGGTGCTGGAATTGGCAGTAACGCTGAAGTTTGGCAGGATCCAGTGATACTAATACAATATATGAACATGTCAGTTGGCTAAGAACCATGTTATCAGCAGTCTTCTAAATGACATGAGCGATGTGCTGCTCTTTATGGGGATCGGTAAGTGGTTCCAGTTTTTCGCCATCCCTAATAGGAAGCTTCTGCCCCCCCCTGGGAACCTGCTTGTACCTGTGTATTAAAAGTAGTTTTGAATGAGCTGGCCTTACATTTCTGGCTGGCATTTACCTTTTAAGATGTGTCCTCAGATACAGTGTTCCTTTACTCTGTAGGGTCTTATATGCTAGGCATTGTGATTTAAACGTCATTATTTTTTCCACTGGGAGCCAGTGGAGGTCTCTCAATCTATAGGAGACTGATTCATATTTGGGGATGTCCAGTATTAATCTAGCTGCTGCATTCTGCATTAGCTGCAGTTTCAATAAAAACTGGGACTGTATCCCCACATATAGAACATTGCCATAGTCCAGTCTGGAAAGAGCCAAGGTTGTGACCAGCGATCTTAATGCATCCAGGGTATTAAAAGGGCAGATCTTCCTGATCATCTTTAAAATATCCCAGAATGTGAAGGCAAGCTTGTTAATTTAACACTCAAATGTCAATCTATCATCAAATACAACCCCTAGGTTCCTAACCTTAGGGATTGGAATTGGGCATTCGCCCAGATCAGCCGACCACCATCTTTGAGACCAAAAGGAGGCGTTGGACCCTAGCAGCAGAACTTCTGTTCAATTTAAGGCAGTTAGTTGGCATCCATGTATTTATCTGTGACATGCAGATGTTGAAACATTCAGCTGTCTCTTCAACATTATTTGAGACTGATACCACCACCTGGGTGTCATCGGCATAGGAGACCACCGAGAAACCACATTGCCTGATGATCGCTGCCAGAAGAGCCACAAAGATATAAAAAAGTGTGGTACTCAAGGAGGAGCCCTGAGGCACCCCTCATGGCAGTTTGAAAGATTTGGATGCCGATCCATCCACTTCTACTACAAAATTTCTGTCCATTAGATAGAATGACAGTAGAGTAAGGGTGGTATCTTGGAATCCCAGCTCTGATAGTCTACCAATTAAAATTTCATGGTTGACTGGATTGGCCGATAAATATAACAAGATCAAGGCCTCCTTCCCTCCTGCATCCAATGTTCTTCTGAGGTCCTCTACTGCCATGACCAGAGCAGTCTCTGTTCCGTGGCCCTCTCTAAACCCATATTGTGAATGGTCCAGGAGGTCTCCGGCGGAAAATAAAAGTTGTAATCTGCATGTTGAGTAATTTCTCCAACACCTTACACGGAAAAGGAATCCTAGAGATAGGACTGTTGCTGCTAGGTTCTTTAGGGTCGAGGTTGGGTTTCTTTAACAGAGGTAGGACTGAGGCTATCTTCCACACCTCTGGGAACAGGCTGACTGCATTATTTCTGTGAACAATATTCTAAGTTGCTCCCTGAGTATTTCTGGGAACAGATGGAAAACTTTAGAAGTGCAAGGGTCAGATGGGGCTTCTGACTTGTTTGTCTTCACCACTTGAGTGATCTGTTCCACCGTGGGCAAGGAAAAGGAGAAACCTGTGCCGGGTGCGTGTGTATGTAGCCCTGGCTTAGTTATCTTGGAGGAGGAGTGATTGCTTTTTCTAAAGGTTTCATACACTGTCTCAACTTTGTTTATGAAAAATTGTCCAATAGTGTTACAAAATTCCAGGCTATTTATCATCTGAGATTTAGCTGGGAGATTGGCTAGTTTTTTTTTACTGTAGCGAACAGCTCTCTGCTGGAGTTCTTGGCCTCCAATATTTTGGTTGTAAAATATTTGCTTTTTTCCTCAATGATCAATTTCTTGTATTCTGACAGAGTATATGCATATTCAATTTTCCTCACCTGATCGTAATTAGCTCACCACTTTCTTTCGGACCTTCTGCACACTTTTTTCTGTTCTCTGAGTTTTTCTAAAAAAACAAATTTCAGAGGGTTTTTTCATTTTGGGCAGAAAGCTCTTTTTAGGGGCTACCGCATCTACTGCTGTTTTAACACAGGTGGTTAATCTATGAACCACCGCATTGGAGTAAGAAACCAGGCTTGGTTTTGATGCGAATAATAGGGCCTGTAGGTTAGGGAGGTTGATTTTCGCCCGATTATGGTAAGTGACCCAGGCTGGTGTGCTAATTGATGATGTTTGTTGCCAGTTAGCCCGTACAGTGAGAATTATAGCTTTGTGGTCCGACCAAGGGATAGGGATAACTTCCAGAATTTTTAGCCTGGGATTAGAGGTAAAGATTCCATCCAGGGTATTTCCAGCGACATGTGTATCTTGCACAACTATCTGTCCCAATGAGAACCCTGCCATAGCATCAATACGTGTGGAAGTGTTGTGGCCTTCTTCATTTTCTAGGTGATAGTTAAAATCTTCTATTACTGTAAAATCAGAACAGTTTATACTGGATTCCAAGAAGGGACTGACACTGTCCATCAGAGGGTTCCGGGCCTTCGGTGGACGATATATAAGAAGTCCTTTTAGTGTATGGTTGTTATTAAGTAGTATCCGGAAGGCTAGCATTTCACAGTCAGTTCTTCTCTGGAAATGATAGCTAGCCCCCCAAGCTTGTATGCTCTATCAGCTCTGGTCATGGTATAGCCTGCGGGGAGTGCTAGTGTCAGCTCTGGGCCTGACGCTGCATCTGCCCAATTCTTGGTTATAAAGGCCAGATCAAGCTTATGACCTTCATTAATTTCTGCAATTTCTGTGTTATATTTTAATAGTGAGCGTGCATTAATTAGGACAGCTTTAATCCCCTTAGTGGTATCCGTGAGCGCTGGTTTTTGAAGTATTGTTAAGGTCTTCACTCTCTTTTGGGGAGTGCCTTTCTTCCGGGGACAGTAACTGTCCAATTTTAAGCCATCATTTCTGGTTGAACTGTCCAGCCCCCAGCCTACTCCCAGGTAGGTGGTCTGAGTCATGCAGAGAAGGGTACTACAGCACAGACATGTTGTAGGTCACAGCAAGCACAGCTCGCCTCTGACCCTGTATATCTCACCATGTCCCATGAGACAACTGCACCCGTAGTCGTCTAACCACTTCTACATCACACACGGCCTTCAGATGCAGTAGAAATACTACCCGAGCAGGCTTGGAGGCTGCAGTAACTTGACCACATCACCACTCATGCACAACAACCAACGATTCCCCACACACTCCCTTCAACCTCTCATGCAGTCAATTCCCTCCCAGAGCTCCGAAACATAGCAGCCCGCTGAAGTCCCACACAGCGCTCTACAAAGAACAGGTGACATGACAGGAGTAGCCAGGCTTTAAGTGGGATGAAAAAACTGGGGGGTCTCTCAAAGAGGTGTGGTCAATGTAATTAAGGGCGTGGTTTAAAACAAATAAGCTAAAAGGTCCATGCTTACCATAGTCCCCCACCCGAAAAATTTGCTACTTCTGTCATTTTATTCAGATAAATAATACTTGTCAAAATACACTTACAACAAGCCAGGACTATTAGCTTTGTCAGTTGTTGTTAACTGCTTAAGATAAATAAGCAACACATTTGGCTTTGTTGTACATAACATTGAAAATGCTCCAATTCTGGGATATTGAGACTGTGAAAGTACTGTAATGGGTCACTTTGAAGGCAGTGAGGGGTGGTATTGCTGCAGCAGTAAGATTTTTTTTCATCCTGAGGGCAAAAATGGAGGGCTCAATAGAGATCCGTCCCAGCATTTGTGAGCAGTAAGCAGAGAAATCTCCCGGTTTTTAAATAGTGTTTCGGTGGGAAACACTATTTAAAAAACTGTAAATTTCTCTGTTTAACCTGGCCACTGCACAAAAACCGGGACATTTCTGTAATTTAAAGAAAAGTGTTGGGACATCGGGACACTGCTCCGAAAACCGGGACCGTCCGGGGAAAATCCGGACATCTGGTCACCCTGTCTATCACCCTTCCATGTACTTTACAATGCCTCAGGAAAGCTAAGGTTTTATGGCAACACGAATATACACAGACTTCAAGGGCTATCTAGTGACCGTTGTTTACAAGTTGTCGCTATTGCTGTCAGGACACACTCTGCGGGATCCAGAATGTAGCAAGAATGTCCACCTCCTGACCTCACCAACAACCTGACATAACCATACACAGGGTGTTCGGGCGATTGAGCGAGAGGCAGGAAAGGAAGGGAACAGCAGGGAAGGGAGGCTGAAAAAGAAAACACACGATTATAGATATACACTCACATAAACAACTAGTCTCATAAATTCTCACTAAGGCGAGACCTTTTCACCTGAAGGCCTGTCTGTACGCTCCCAATCCAAACAAAGAAGTCAAAAGAACTCATATGTCTCTTCTCCCTAAGGAATACAAAAATACATATCAAGCTGGTGACAGAGCAAATAACAATTCCCATATTTGAGATAAGAGCTCTGGGAACCTACTCTGTCTGTTCCCTTTCAAACAATAAAGATTGGGGTGCTCTCCTAGTATTTGATGATCCTCAATGATATCAGGCAGAGACCCAAGTATTAATAAAGTAAAAGATAACATAAATTCGTCTCGTAGTTTCCCCACGAATCTAAACGAACAATAGTACAGTTCCTAAGATCCAATCAAACTCCAAACACGGCATAACGTAGTTGACCTCACTACAGTTCTCTGCTTTGGAAGTTATATGTTCCATAAAGCATAGACAGTCATTATTCCATAATCCATAATCCAATAGTTAATGTCCCCCAATCCGGCAACACATAGTGAAATTACCACCGTCCTCCGCCTTGGTATCTGTAATCCACAAATGAAAGTTCCTGGTCACCAGACTCACGGATACTATTACGGCAAGGCGTAGCGGAATACTACAGCCTTCCGCGATAGCAATTCCCCCAAAGACTCTTGTTCGTGACGGTAATGCGAGGAACACACCTCCGCATTCCGCCCTCTTCACCAAACAAGAAAACGGCTCTCCCAACGAGAGATAGCACAATACGGAGACGCCTCTCTGCTTTAAAACTGAGGAGCTGATAGCAGAGCCCCTCTCGCTCCTTGCTCAGAAAAGGAAACAAGCGTTCTCAGCAGAAAACGTGCACACAGTACCTTATTCTGGGAAACACAGAACTGGCTTAACCTAGATCTCTGACCAGCAAGATGCTCCCCAGGGGCCCGATCAGAGCAACGTTGCAGGCAACAAAACAGAATCACGCACAACGTGCTAAGGCTCCGCCCACTATTTATCAAGTACACATGACTGAAGCCTTCTGGGATCTGTAGTTTAAAACGTTAGGCAGGCGCGGCTGAGACGATTCCTGATAATTGCAATTTAATCTCCATTAGGATTGACTACCAATGTGCAGCAGGCAGGAGAAAAACTGTTAGAATGTGGGTCTCTAGTTGGCAGAGGTAGGTACCTTTGACCAAATAGAGACCCTTGCTTCTAGTCAGGTTAAGGGGGATACACACTTTAGATAACCCCTGTTCACCCCCATGGTAGCTTGGCATGAGCGGTCAGGCTTATCCCAAAGGCAATGTGTAAAGTATTTGTACCAACACTCCCAGTAACACAGTGAAAACACTACAAATGGACACCACACCAGTTTAGAAAAATAAAATATCTTTATCTAATCTACACAAGACCAAAACGACAAAAATCCAACATACAAAACTCAGTAGAATGTCTTTAGAAATAAACTTGTAGATGATGAAATGTGACTCATAAAGTACCTGGGATGCGTAACACAAAACAAACAAAAGGGTCGCAGAGACGGTGATGCATCGACTCTTCCTGCACTCCGGTTCCGATGCGACAAGATGGCGCCTCGAAGCATTGCGATGATCCAGTGCGATGCGAGAATATGGCATCTTGACAGCAATGCGACAAAGTAGAGGTGATGCGTGCCCGCCCGACGGGCGTGCGGCGAACTTGGTGGTTTTTTGATCCACGACAGGCCCTGTGACACGCTCCTCCGGTGATGCGCCGACTGAACGGCCATTGTTGTGCTCCACTCGTACACCAGATGATCAATTGCCAAAGCTTGGAGGGGACCGCTGTTACCGTAGACCCTAGGATCTAAGAGCATCGGTGCTCCCAAGTCTGCCCAGAGTGCACCGATGCTCCTACGAGTACTAGCGATATGCCTGAAAGTAGTGACATCATGCCGCGCTTCCCCTGTGGGTGGACCTGTGCCCTGCTGAAACTCCTGCCCTGGGGGCTGCCATTGTCTTCAGCAGTTGCAACATGTGTTCGCGAGCAGCTTTATCTGGTATTTCAGTATGCAGGAGTGGGGGTGGCTGACAAGATTCTCCAACACCGTTACATACATTGGTACCTTCCCCCCCCTTCTAGACAGAACTTACCTAGTGAGGTATTTTTCTGTCACCTTCTTGGGTGAAGCCTCAATGGAGGCCCCCATTGTGCTGAATACAGGAGACATTCAGGAATTACCACATAACATGTCAAACAAATGCAAGTGCACTGTGGCTTTCGTGTTCAAGGTGGAAATTGGTAATTTCTGTGCCTTAATTATTATTGTTGCCATACCAGCTCCAATAGGTTGATGTAGGTATTTCTACCTGTGTTTTTAGTCATTTCCCAACTGCTTCTTACTTCTGCCCTGATTTTGTGATGGAGGTTGTGTTCCCGTACATTTCCAGGACTTGCATATTATGACCAGCAGCCATGAGTGATTTCTGACATAACCTGCTTTTTTTAGGCCCTGATATTATGATTTATGTCATTTCAGGCCTTTTAACAGGATAACAAGTATCATTTCAAGATCTGCATAATATTTACAGTGATAAAGTCTTTGTGACGTGTGCCACTTATAAGTATTTACTTTGGGCTCGAACTGATGTTATGATAATTGTCTGGTTGCAAAGTGATTTATGATCTATGTGATCATAAATGACAATTGCCTAGATGACGCAAGGGTTTATGTGATTGTGATCTAATGTGTTTTCGTATAATACAAAGAATATTTTTATATAAGTGTGTGTGTGTGTGTGCGTGTGTTGTGCAAACGCTTTACACATTGCCTCTAGGATAAGCCTAACTGCTCTGCCAAGCTACCAAGGGGGTCAGCAGTGTAACTCTCTTACTCTGACCAGAGTGGTGGATTCTGCCGGGCTGAGGTGCATACCCTGGCCAACCAGAAACCCCATTTCTAACATCTAATAATACAATATTCCTCAGCTTGCTTTCCTAAGAATCCCCCTTCCTGCTCTTCAACCTCTCTGTAATTGCTTAATGGTTCAATTATTGAGGAAAGGGTGGCATAATTTCGATCCCGTGTATAATCTTTTCCAGCTACCTAAGAGAAATTTCAAGTCATCAATTTCAATGTCTCTGCTTCCTTTGCTATGCCCTTCCTAACAACATACCCTTGAAAGGGCCTGCCAAAAAATAGTCATCCGCAGCAAAGAGACCAGATTAAGGTCCAACTATTCAGTGATTGTTTTCCGCAGGGGATTGTTGCGCGTCTGTGACCTTACCTGCGAGCGGAGTCCTGCTGCCACTGTTGCCACGGAAGGAGACTCAGGATTCGAACGCTATTTCTTGCCGCACCCGCTCCGCAGGTGCCACTTCGTGGCTTGAAGCTGGTGGAGGGAGCTTTGGCCACTGGGCAGTTTGTGTGTGCTGGCTGTGGGGCTAGGGGGCCCGAAGAAAGATCACGCCGAACGCTAGCAGGGACTCCAAGTTCCAGGAGTCCCTGCCCGACCTGAACCAGCTGGTGCCGCGTTTGGCTCTTAGCCCCGCCACCGGCCGCCTCTCGCTTAAAGCCAAGCTGCCCCTTGCTTCATTGGGATTGTTGCGTGGCTGTGTCCTTACCTGCGAGCGGAGTCCTGCTGCCACTGTTGCCACGGAAGGAGACTCAGGATTCAAAAGCTATTTCTCGCCGCACCCGCTCCCCGGGTGCCACTTCGTGGCTTGAAGCTGGTGGAGGGAGCTTTGGCCACCGGGCAGTTTGCGTGTGCTGGCTGTGGGGCTAGGGGGCCTGAAGAAAGATCACGCCGAACGCTAGCAGGGACTCCAAGTTCCAGGAGTACCTGCCCGACCTGAACCAGCTGGTCCCGCGTTCGGCTCTGAGTCCCGCCCATGGCTGCCACACGTGATGCATAAGTGATCCAGACGCCCGCTGCGCGGGAGCGTCCCGGGAGAAGCCCGGGACAAGGGCGGGACCGTTTGTGGCCGTTAGTGGCCGGGTGAGGCCGGGCCAGGCCACCCCTCTTGGTTCATTGGCCTCCTGCCACAGCACTTTCACAGGTTGTCCTACGATTTTGTAAACTGATCTTTGAATAACTTTGAGTTGGTGTTAAACCAAGTATTGTTGTTACATCGAAATACTTGCTAGAGGAGCCCCATTTCACTAGGGCATCATATTGTGCTGTACTTAGTGTGGTTTCTGTAAGTATTAGCAGCGTAATTAGTACCTGATTTTGTGTTATCAAACTTACACTAAGAGTGTTTAAGAATGGTAAGGCGTAACCCCCGAGATCTGCCCCTGCATCCAAGCAAAATGCAGCCACAAATCTTCAGCTCCCCAGCCTTACAGCGATTGATCGCATGCTGCAACAAACCATCGGGGTGGTGGCAAACGCCATAGAAAGTACTGAACGCCGCCTCTCGCTTCCTGCTGGCACTCTCCCCCCTTTGCCCACCTCTAAAATATCAATATTTACCACCAACTCTCAAGATTCAATTTTGGCACCTTCCTTTGTTTCTCTTCCTGGTGCTCGCCACGTCTCAGCAACCCAGGCTGTAGCCCCCGAGAGGAGCAATATACCTCTTGCGATTCTACCTCCATCCCTTCCTGATAGGCAATCCCAGACCCCGACTACTCTCTCATCTCAGGCACATGTTCCCAAAGATAACGAGAATTGTACAAGGCCACTAAGCTCGACTTCGATTTCTGATGCAGACCATAGCCAAGTAGTTACAATCTGCGTGTGATTACCAGAGGGCAGCGGGCCAGGCGCGGGTAGGAACTGGCTACCAGAGAAGCTTTTGCTGCCCAGAAGACCAAGGGGAACGTAGGGGGCAGTAGGAAAAAGTTAGTGGCTGCTAAACATAAAGTATCTCAGGAGAGGAATGAGAGCAGCTATGTATCTGATGTAGCAACCACCCTAGCTGAAAGCAGTGGTCCATCAATCAGTAAATGTTTCTGGCAAAGAATGGAGGCTCTGCTGGAGAAATCCTCTGCTCCAGCAAGCCATGGACTTACTGACATTAACACCTCTCCGTTACCTAGTGATAGCCTTAACTTGGTTAGTCCATTAAGTCCCCCAAAAGATATCCCTCTTATTGCCCAAATTGAGCAGATCGTGAAGTCCCTTATATTGCCGGTTCTTGTGAGGGTAAAAACCTTATCAAAGAGGCTCGACAGTTTTGAACAAGGGACTCTCGATAATTTTTTCTCCTTGAAGACACTAACCAAGCTACACTCCAAAAATAGCCTCATCTCTGCTGAACAGAAGCTGACAGATTCACCGCAGATAGGTAATAAGGTACCTCCAAACCAAAAAGATGTTCCTGGGCCAACAAATGGAAATAATTCCCCAGTAATAGCTCCTATAAAGGCTAGTAAATCTAATAAACACCCAGTGACCAAAGGAGACAGGGGACATGGTACTAGCGTACCAACACAGAACCAGCTAGACAAAAATGTCCCCAGCAATGTAGCAATTAAAGGAGATAAGGGCAATAGTGCTAGCATATTCACGCAGACCCAAAAAGACAAATCTATTCACAGTAATGCATCAAAACAGAGCAAAGGTCTGGCCCAAAAATCTGATGCTACTAATAGCAAATGTATTAGCTCACCCCACATTGACTTGCCTCCTGCAAGTATGCCTTATGTAGTTGTTTTAACGGGTGTCCCCCGGCTTGTGTCCGGGCAAAATAGAATCCTACACTGAACTAAAAAATAAAACTACATTTTGGCTAAATAATAACATGCCTTTGTCGAGGCAACTTGATGGAAAGGTTTTGTTTGCTAGAAGAGTTGGATGGGTGGGCAGTAGGGCAAAGGATAGCCCAGGCGACTGCATCCTAGTTAATTTTCGGGATGCGCGCGCTGTAAGGTCTATTTGCAACCACCAAAATGAGTATGGCAACAGTGGTATAAGAACATTTGGCCTGGGGCATTTTTGTCCACAGCAAGCACCCGAGATCCCATGGCAGACCTATGGATATCAACCCTGGGGAGGGCCCCCTGACGATTATTGCATTTATTACTACCCAAACCTTGGTAGTAGGTCAAATTTGTTTCTTGATTCCTCTTGCTACCTGGACCAATCCCAACATGGGTTCAGGAAATCACACAGCACGGAATCTGCACTTACTGTGGTGATGAATAATATCGGAACTAAGGTTGACCAAGGACAGACCACCCTGCTAGTCCTTTTAGATCTGACGACCGCATTCGATACCCTGTCCCCCTCGACTTTAACAACTCGTCTGAGGGAGGTAGGGTTGCTGGGCCCAGCGTTAAGCTTGCTGTCTTCCTTTTTAGAACTTAGGGAGCAGAGGGTTAAGCTTGGAGAGTTCCTCTCCCCTGCTAAACCGGTGCAATGTGGGGTCCCTCAAGGGTCGGCCTTAAGTCCGACCCTGTTCAATATCTATGTGGCCCCCCTTGCTAGGTTAGTTAAATCACAGGGGATGGAGGTTGTATCATATGCAGATGATACACAGATTATGGTGTCCTTGACCCATCGGTCAGCACCACCGCGTCCAGCTTCAGGAATTGCATGCAAGTAGTTGCAGAATGGATGATCCGCAATTCCCTGAAGCTAAATGGCGATAAAACCGAGGTGCTGATCTTTGGCAAGGACCAGGATGTCTTGGGAGCCTGTCCTACACCTTCGCCTTCTGCCAGGAACCTTGGAGTCATCTTTGATACTTCGTTGGCTATGAACTTGCCGGTAAATCGAACAGTGGCTACCTGTTGGGGAGTCATTAGGATTCTGAGGAGAATCGCTCACTATCTCTCCCCCCAGGCACGTAAACAGACTGTAGTCGCGTTGGTGTCTTCTCGATTAGACTACTGCAACGCTCTGTATGCAGACATTAACAAGGGCCATATTCAACGCCTCCAGAGTGTGCAGAATGCTGCGGCAAGATTTGTGTTGGATGCCCCTATGTCCTTCTCTGCTACTTTAGCCAGGAAGAACCTCCATTGGCTCCCGATCCAGCAGAGAATTGTGTTCAAAATCCTCTGCTTGGTTTTTGGAGCGCTTTTGGTCGGACCATCTGATGCCCTAGGATCTCTGTTAACCTCCTACTCTCTTAGTAGGAGCCTTCGTTCTTCAAACAAGAATCTTTTGTTCATCCCGCGTAGCAAAAAAGTCAGATGGGGAGGCAGGGCCTTTGCCACCGTGGCCCCCCGTTTGTGGAATGCCCTCCCCGCCGAAATAAAGATGCAACCTTTGTTGCCTCTTTTTAGGAAAGCATTAAAAACATGGTGCTTTATTGAGGCCTATCAATAAGCTTGTTATGTGGATATCTCCTTTGGATTAGACGCCTTGACGCCCTTCGGGCTAAGTAGCGCATTATAAGATGGACTTCATTCAGTCATTCATGGTCCTGGCTTAGGGTATTGACATTGCAATCCTTTTTCCTTTGATTCACCATACAATCCCACATGCACCTGCCAGACCATAGCAGAGCAATTATTTGACCAGAGAGATGCCCCAGCTTTGTTTGTTCCATCCTTGCTGCCTCGGGCAGCTGAGCCGGCTGGAGCAGAGCCGAACCCACCCAGTACTGAACCGGGTTCCCTACAAAATCAAGCATTGGGCGATATTGACCCAATCAAGATTATCAGTTGGAATGTAGCAGGTATCCATAGGAAACTAGGCTTACCCGATTGGAACATCTTGGTGGAGGCGCATACGATCTGTATTTTTCAGGAGACCTGGAGCATGGAACCCAGCCACAGAGTTGGTTACGCTACCTATTTTTTACCTGCAGTACCACCAGTTGCTGGGAGCGGTAGCCCTTCAGGAGGGCTTCTTATTTGGGTAAGCATTTCCCTGGGCTGTAACATCACGCAGAAGGAATGCAACTCGCCAGATGTTCTTAGAATCTCACTGAGAGGTCCTAACCGGGGGAGAACCCTTGAGTTATTTAATATATATGCTAGGGGCACTAAAAATGGCTCTCTATCCTCAACAGTAGCCATTCTAGAAAGCGAGCTTAGAGATTGCAACGATGGTATGCAAGTCCTGGTCGCAGGGGATTTTATTTGTACATATGAGCCCCTCGCGACAGAGGATATTTTGGGCTTGGGTGAGGATGACACTAGGAGGGGCATACCCATGTTGACGATCCAACCAATAATAAGATGATCACAAAGGGCAATACAGCTGAACGCATTGACCATGGAGTTTGGGCTAAGGGCAGCCAATGGTAGAACTACCTCGGACCCCATGGGCGCTGACACATACAATAGGGTGAACCATATGTCAAGGATTGATTACATCCTCCTTGACTTTAGGCTCTTGAGGTTCGTCCTGGATATGGTTGTTCTATCCACTGTAGATAGTGACCACAATCTGTTGTCCTTAACCCTCAAACACTTGAAAAGACGATGCAGCAACACCAAGTAAATCGGAGCCGGCCCCTAAAGTTTTCCCATCTAACTGTGGGAGGCGCCTTTAGTGGTGCAAAGTTGCTTTAGATGAAGCGAAGGTAGAGTTGGACACAATTCTCCTAGATTGCCCTGACCCCGGTAGGGCAACTTCTGTATTTCAGGACACCACTATGTAGGTAGGGAAACTATTCCTGAAGCAAGCACGAGGGGGAAAGGTGTCTGGGTCCCAGAAGCAGAAGGGCAGGCAGGATTGGCTCACTTCTTCATGTAGGCACAAGAGGTCTGCCTTGATTAAGGCTGTTAAAGAGAAATCGCAACCTTTGATACAGTGTGCTAGAAAAGAGTACAAGCGGAGGAGCCAAGATGGCGGACGGGACGGACGCCTGAGCTCCCGGCTCCGCAAGCCATCTGGTTTCTTTTGGATATCCTGCTCAATTATCCTGACCTGCACCGTTTTACCACGGCGAAATACTGGTGCTGAAGTGACTGGCTTTCTTCCGGAACCTTTCCCGGCGGACTTTGTTGCAGATTCGGTGTTTCTCTGACCTCCGACGCTTCCCCGGGACCCTGAGCTGATGGCCGCCGCTGGACGCTGTGAGACGTGGATGGGGAGACGAAGTGGTGCAACACTGAAGATCACTGGGGCGTGGAGCGCTGCCCGGTCGACCGGAGCCGGACCCTTCCACCTGGGTCGGACTCTTCTTCGCGCAGCTAGTGGAGCAGACGACGCTGAAGCCCCCCACGGCTAGCTTCCCCCCTGCCACTCCATTGAGACACGGGCGGACTCCATCTTGGAGCGTCTTCCCTGAAGTAGACGGCTGTTCCCCACCGGGGCCGTGGAGGGCTCCCATTCTGCTTTGCCTTCGAGTTGCTCACGGAGTTCCCCCGGCGGCTACGCTGTTGCTTCTCCAGATACTGCTCTCCCCCCCGCAGCGTCAGTTGTTGTGCGCAGCAGATACGGACATGGCGCCTGTTCTTATTGCAGTGGCTTCGGCTGATCCTGGGTCTGCAGAGACTGGGGGCCCATATGCCCTGGTGCCGGTGACCGCATCGAGTGTACGGAGGGATAGTGAGGACCGGCTTCCGACGCGGAGTGACCCGACCTACCGAGACATCCTGACCGCTCTCATAGACTTGAGGGCGGAAATGCGGAGCACGGCTCGGGCACTGGTCCGGAGCCTTGATGCAGCGCTGCTAGGCGAGGGGCGAACCCGGCTGGATAGTCCCCTGCCGCCCCCGCTCCAGCCTGGAGGGGATACAATGTTGCCGAATGCGGCGAAGGCGGTGTGGCATTCTCCTGGCTACGAGGTAACGAGTCCGACCATGGATGAAGCAACAGTTGCAGAGGCACCCTCTACTTTTATCGGGACGACTCTACTTAACAACTATCCACCGGGGCCCGGCAGCCTTTTTCCCTCGTTGCCTGTCCCCCTCGCTGTCTCTACCATGGGAACCCCTGAGGTCTGTTTTTGCATTGTTCGGATCCCTGCGGCACAAGGAGTTTTTACTGTTCCCTCTCCTCGTAAGCGGCCATCTTGCCTCTTTGTCCTGATTACAGGTGCCTCGCAGCAATGGACAGGCCTGGAGACCTTCTGCCGGTCCGGACAGGGTTGAGTGACTATCTGCTGTTGTACTGATTGGATCGGCTGACGAGGACCTGGACTGAAACATGTTTTATGCTATCGGCTAAGTGGTTTTTAATGTCATATTTTTCTGCAGTACGTTATTGTCGATCTCTCCTGTTGTTTATCTCATTGGCTGAGGGGAGGGGGACTCGTGCCGGACTGGGGCGCTGGGTGTTACCGCTTCTGATCGACTGGGAGTGTAGGTTTAGTAATTGTATTGTATGTGGTGCGGGAGATGTAGACGGTGAGGGAAGCCGGGAGTTCGGATGATGGGTGGGCTCCTCCCCACTTTTCCCTTTCCTGGGGGTAGTAGGGTAGGGTTTTCTTCCCTCTCTCCCAAGGTGCTACCGTGCATTTATGGACTTTTTCTTTTCTCTCTTTGCTTGTATTCTACATTTCGGGTTTCTTTATGGGGCGACAGACACACTGCTAAGGGGGGGGTAGGCCATAGCCTCGGCATGCGTGTAGGGTGGGGGGTCTTCATCGGTTCCTTTTTTGTTTCTATGGGCCTTCTTTTATTCTTTTTCTGTTTTTCTTTTCTATACGCTTTTTTTCGGGTCAGTGGGTGGGATTGGTGTTAGGAGGGTAACGGCTGGGGGGCACATTTCACTATGCTTTGTCATCCTGATATCCTGGGTTTGTGCCGCCATTTTAGACATACTTATTGTGAGTGAAATCTCCTGATGGACGTTGCCCATTTCTTATTTGGACTGATGTACTGTGCACTGATCCGTTCTAGCTTCAGTATCTCCTTATATATAAAATTATTTAAAATTAACCTTACACCTCCTGACGCTTGGAATGCACGGATTACCTGTATCCTATATCGTAAATGCCTACGTGCTGACGTGCTCCCGAGTGACTGTATATTTTGCTATTGAGCTACATAAGTGTCGAGGCCGGCCGGAAGGTTGTAGGCCCGTATTTGTCTTCTGAATCGTGCTCAATAAAGGTTTTCAAAAATAAAAAAAATAAAAAAAAAAGAAAAGAGTACAAGCTGGCAATAACAAAAGCAAAAAAGGAGTGGGAGGACCAGTATTGGCAAACATTAAAAGAGGCCAGTTTTAGAAGGGATGCTAGATGCTTTTGGGATGCCATAAGAGCTAGAAATAGACCAGATAGCGACCTCATTACATGTAATATCACTGGCAAGGCATGGTTCAACCACTTCTCAAAACTGTACACCTGCCAGCAAGGGTCTATTGCCTTAGTTCCATCTAATTTTCATATACCCCTTGGTGAATATAACAAGTTCCCTTTTACAATTAAGGAAGTTGAGTATGCAATCAGTAGCATCGTGCCCCAAAAGGCAGCTGGACCAGATGGCATCCCTGGGGATTTGCTTCGCTCTGATCAGTTGAAATGGGGGAAGTTCATCCACTCTTTGCTTATTGCTATCGATAGAGGTGCTGTCATCCCTGAATCATAGAAAGGGGCCGAGGTTGTGCCAATTTTCAAGAAGGGGCCCAGGGACGACCCCTCCAATTATCGGCCTATAAGCTTGCTACACTCAACCCAGAAAGTTGTTGGTAAAGTGCTGCTCGAGAGAATCCTACAATGGGTTAACGAAAATGAGATTCTCCCTGACTATCAAGCGGGGTTCAGGGCTGGTACGGGAACTATAGAGCAGGCTTTTAGGCTAATGTTAATTTACTGGAAGGTGGTTGTAATAGGCAAAGGCTGTCTTTACCTTGCGTTCATCGACTTAGACTGCCTTTGACCTTGTGCCTAGGGAGAGTCTTTGGGGAGTGTTATCTGATATGGGGTTTCCTCACAACATTTTGTCCATAATAATGTGGCTCCATGAAGGGAACTTCGCACAAGTAAGATGGGGCACAGAGGGTCAGAAAACCAACAGAATCCCAGTAGAGAGAGGTGTTCGCCAAGGATGTGTTCTTGCTCCCACCCTCTTCTCACTATATGTGAATGGCGTGGTTGAGCATCTGTTAAAAGAACCTTCAGATGCACCATCCCTGGCGGGCGAGCGAATCCCAACCCTCTTATTTACAGACGATACGCTCTTAATATCTAAGACCCCAATGGGCCTCCAAAACCTCCTAGATAACTTCCATTTTTTCTGCTCACAGCGAGGTTTGGTAATAAATACTGATAAAACAAAGTATTTGGTGATGAACCCCCGAAAAAAACTTGGGCGCCCCCCAGGCATTGAATCATGTCTTTTTGGAAAGGGTCACTGTGTTCGACTATTTAGGTATACATATAACGGATACTATGCAGTGGACCCCGCATCTATGCAAAATACTGTTAACACACAAGAGGGTTAGTGAAGCGTGGCTAGCAGGTCCTCTCCACCCAAGGCAACCCTAAAGATCCTTTACTGGAATTGGGCTGCGTCCAGAAGGAGCACTGATCATACTCTGGGTAGACTTAAGGATGAGTTCTTAAACTTTAAGGACTCTCCATTTCGGGAACCTTATCTCGATATCGTCTGTAAGTCAGCTGATAGGGCTCTTTATTTTAGATTTAGGGTCGGGGCTCTTCCAGTGCGCGCCCTAACTGCTCGATGGAAACCCCCGGCCCAAACAACAGCACTTTGCCTTATCTGTTTAACCAGAATAGAAACTGTGGCGCATTTTCTGTTTGTATGCACGGCGTATGTGCAGCCAAGGAAAAGGTGGCTCAAAACGTTATGCCGGTTGTTGGGCACAAGGTGTCATAACGAGGCACTGCGCATTTTGATGGCAGACCCGCGGCCTTCGTATGCTTGTGGCCTCTCCAAATTCTTATCTTGGCATGGTCCGTTAGAAATAAAAGGCTTAAGCAAAATGTTTAATCTGAATTTTTATAAACTTTGTATTGTTTTTTAAACTTTTAGTATTGGTTGTAAAAATTGGTGTAAATAGATTAATACTTGTTTTTAACCTTAAATGTGTTTAATGAAATATGTGATGCTTTTATGATATGTTTTTATCGAAATAAAGCCTTTCTGACTGACTTTTCCGCACCTCATTCATGAAAGAGGCATTTATTTAGGATTCTGGTTTAGATATCCATGTTCCAGTGCATTAGTCCTGCACACAGTCCTGTGCCAGAACTATTGGGGAATGGTCTGATAATGATTGGCATTGATTGCCAGTGTGCCCAATCTAGGATGTCAGGCCCATAGACACCAGCCAGTAATCTATTCTTGAGCTTCCCTTATGCACAGTAGATTAATAATTGTATTGTACTGTGGTTGGATGCTGTGCTCACCGCTACTGCAGAACTAATGTTCGTAAGCAGGTCGAGTTTGGGGGAGAGGGCCTGGATGATGATGATGGGGTTTCAAATACATTAAACAATTACTATTATAATGCCATGCAGCCTGAGATTGAAAGCACAAATATGCTTCATTCAGTAGTCTTGTTAGTCTGAGTGCAGCATCCTATCTCCCTCCATTTACCACCTGCTTTACTCTTGATGCTCACAGGATAATGGATAGGGTAAAGAGATACTTTCGAAGTAGAGAAATTATAAAATGACTCTGCCCTTAAAGTTGCCAGTCAGAACCCCTTTCTGAGGACCAGGGGAAATGCAGGGGTTACTGGACACAATTGTTAGGGTTGAGGCCTTTTGCCCCTGATGTCCCGGAACCCGACCTTCCATGGATCCTAAACAACTCGTCCAAATAACCCTTCTGCACTTGATTCTCAGTGGAAGCTGTGGATGAGAAGTCAAAGGCTCCATCAGGGGAGTGGGAGACAGACGGGGGAAGTATAAATACTGGTGAGTGAACATTACTCATAACTCAAAGTGCATACAGTACTAACAATAAATAAATGTCCAGACGAATCCTTCCCTTTATAAGAAAAAGAAGTATTTTATTTCTAACTTTACACATAACAACATTCATGCGCAAGAACACAATACCCTTGAGGCCGGGGCTCTATTAGTTCTCAAGCACATCCCTGTATCACCTTCTACCTTCTAACATGGTCAGGGTTATTCCCCATTCAATCGTGACCTCATCTAGGGAATGCTCACTAATAGGCCATACTCAAGAGTTCTCCATTGACTCTTTAGGAATTCGTCAAAAGTGTCTATAATACTGTAGCAGTGTCAGCAGCGGGTCCCCCCCTGGGCTCAACGGACCCAGTTCTAATCGTACCTGCTCTGGCTCTATGGAAGCATTCAGTGGTGCAGTGAGTGCTTTCTCTGTAGGTGCTCACAAGTTATGATCCTGTTCTGTGGAGCCAGGCTGCTCGTGCTACATGCGGCAGCACCATACAGGTACAGGCAATCTCCCTAAAGCAGCAGTGCCAGCTTATCCCAACGAAGCAGCCACAGCTCCACAAAGTTGAGGCAAGTCACTCTTTGCCTCATGGGGGTATTTGATCCTCCATCTCCTGACTGGAGCCAAGCGATGGTAAAACATCTCCGGCAGAGTCCTTTAAGTTTGTGGGGAAATTAATAAGGTGCAGGTATTAGTGTGTGGGCTTGACCATCAAGTCACAACTGTAATTTTCTGTGTGGATAACAACCTAAACTTCTACCAATATTGGTAAAGGCAGCCTCTTCCAGCATACAGGGTTCCCGCAGTAGGGCTTCTCAATGGACTTTGCTCTGTCCAACGTTCTCCTCTTCCTCAGAGGGCTCTCAGGTTTTGGCAAGCAGGCAGGCACTGGTGCTCTATGCTCTAGAGGAGGTGATCTTGTTTCCCTGGGTGATGTCCACTCACCCAGCATTCACCCAACAGGGAGACTAGCCGACCTATTTCGCTAGTCCTGGTTCCCCCCCCAAATTAGGATGGCGGGGGAATCGTTTTCTGCCCGCGGCGGATGGAAAGACCATCTGCCACTTGTCTGCCAGAAGCAATCATTCAGATCCAGGGACCATAAAATGGTGCCGTGCCCAGCAGGCCCCGTCCACCAAATTATGATGAGGGAAATTTCATGCCTTTCCATGGCGACAAGGCCGCCATGGAAAGGCATGTGGGGATTACTTAGGGGGTACCCGTTGCAACCCACATGTGTTGGGGAGGTGAGGGTGAACTTGGGGGGTATCCTGGTACCCCCTACATTTCACAGCACTACTTGGCAGGCACCATGTGGTGCCTGCTACATAGTGCAGTGAAATACACAACATGGCTTTTTGCTTCGAGGCGGGTGCTGCTGTGAGCAGCATCTGGCACAATGTTAACAACCAAAATGCGACCGCCATGGTGGCGGCAGCATCCTGATTTGGTATGCGGGCTCACCGCATGTATTGCGGGCGGTCCGGTTTGCCACAGGATGGCGGACAGACTCAAGTCCGTCCGCCATCCTAATGACCCCTGAGTCTTTGAAGTTTATTTTTGGGGTTCTGCATCTTTTGAAGTGTACATTTTTCATTTTCTTCTTCCCTCTTGAAAGGCTCTCTGTCACAGCAGGAAAGACTCTGAAGTTTGTAGATCCACAGCACAGTTAATAGGAGTGACCAGGGTTCACACCTGGATGTCAGCCACAGTGATATGTGCACCAAAAGGTTATTCCTGTCTCCAGGCCCTACTCCTTATGATTCCCTTATTAACCCCATCATCTCCTTCTGTGATGTGTTGAGGCCGCTTCCTTGTGATCTATCACTGAATATAATAGTAACATTTTGAATTGTAAATGGGCAGTCTACTCCTCCCTTTCTTCAGTATGTGTTCCATGCATCTCTGTGAAATTCGAAATACACAAATCTGTCTAGAGAGTTCATTTACTACTCATGTCTTCACCAGGCAAGCCTGGGCTTCTCAAAATGGCACCTAATGTCTTCCATGTAGGGTTCCATTGCAGGCCCACAGACACCTAGTGCACATTCACAGCACACATTGGTCAGCACAGTTACCTCCATGCATTGTGCCATTACAGCTACACATACATTCAGCACACACACTCAGTCTGTATGCACTGTTCAGTACTTAAGCTTTTCTGTATTGTTCAGACGTGTGCTGTTTGCAAACACATGCACTGTCAGCACACATACTGACCATGTGCACACCGCACAATTCACCCTTCATGTGTTGTACTTCATGTAAGCACATATAAACTCAGCACATGCTTTTATTGCGCATGCACTGCACAGTGCTACAGCTCTCATTTGATGAATTCCCCACAGGCAAAAATACACTCACCACATGCACTAACTACACATATACTGTACGGTATTACTCTACCCCTGCACTGTACCTTTCCAAGGCACACATACATTAAGGACAGAGTTACAACTCTTACACTGTGCAGTACTCCACATCTACCTGACATATGCCATGGGTGAGTACAAGGTGAGTACGCCTTGGGTAGGCAGCCAAACGTATAACAAGGTGAGTGAGATTGTAGGCCTCACTCCACTGACAAAGGGTAAACATGACCTGTTCAGTATTACTGATCACTACACCGTATGCTGCCATCACCACGTTTTTGCTGTTTCACTCCTGGTGATGGAAATAGCCTTTCACCACTTTGAGGGTTGTGCTTTGGACACCACTTTTGGTCCAACAAGACTGCGATCTGTGAGACAGACCTATGTCATGGCACACACACAGTGTCCCTGTTATCTAAGAGAAACAAGTCAGCAATAGGGATCCAGACAACAGTAGAGTTGGCTACTGAAGGCAGGGGTACATGTCTAACCATGCAGAATATTTTTCCACCCCAACATTGCCTTCTCAATTATTCCCACTGCCCCAACAGATTGTAACCATAATTTCTTAAGTCATAAATGTGCGGTACTGAGTAATGCACTTTGAGAAGAACTTTACATTTTAGACAAGTCAAAATGAAAAAGGATATCAAATAATTATGGCACCGTTTTGAAAGAAGAAACCTCAATAAATGAACGTTAGCAGGCTGAAGCAAAGATGAGAAATAGGTGAGGGTGTGAGGATAGATGAAATTAAGGTTAAAATATCTTGAAGTGTGGTTGAGGAGAAGATACAATTCAGGTAAGGTTCAAGTCAGGCTAAGTTAAGAGGAAGGTTGCAGAAAGTGACCGGGGCATTAGTTTGAGGATGAGCTAAGGTTTAGGTGAGGTTGTGGCTTGGGGAGTCTAGAAGAGGCTGAGGTTGATGTTAAGGTGATGGTGAGCTTGAGGTAAGACAAGCATGAGGCGGAGATGTCACTGAGGTAACACTAACTGGATGTCGAGGAAGATAAGTTTAGGTTTAGGTGAATTTGAGCCACAGTTGACATATAGATGGATTGGAGATTATCCTGTTGCAAGGTTGAGCTGAGAATGTGAGATTTAGATGGAGTTGATGTAAAGTTGAGGTGTATGTAAAGTTAAGATGAAAAGGGGCAACTATGAGGCTGGGACAAGCTTGGTGTGAAGGCAAATTGAACTGGATATTAAAGGAAGGGATTGGTAATCACAGGTCAGAAATGGACAGTCTAAAGATCACTTTTAGAGTCTGGGGTAATTACATTGCAATAAGAGGAATCAGATTTCCCATCAATTGTCCTAGACTTGAAAGAAAGGGGAGACCATGTTGGTTCCTAATATATCTGGTAATAAATTACTGACTCAGCTCTTTGCACTGCACTGCATGGCTTTTTCATTTCAATCTGCAAAACTCTTTGACATCGTTTCTGCTTTCTGAACTCCATTGTCCACCTTCAGAATATTAAGGGAAAATAAACCTCAAAGGAGCAGTAGTTCTTTTACCCACAAATGTGTTGAAGGTTTGCATGGACATTACAAGCCAAGCTGAAAAGCTAGCTTTAGTGTGGTGTGTAGTTACCATCATCTTATATTGCAACTGGTTGGATCACTGATTCTACCAACACCTGTGCTATTAAAATCTTTCTCAAAAAGTACCACTGTAAAAGTGAGCTATTGAAATATATGAAGGCAGATCATTAACCAGAGTACCTTTATTGTTCCTTTTCCTAAAGATATGATTTTAAAAATAGGAATCAATAGTACATTTTTACTGTTGGTTCTTACTTAACAATAACTGCAATATAATTTAAAAGTGAGAGTCTATATGTCAATTTGTTTCCTGTATATCAACTTTAAAAGAAGCAGAGGCTGCATTAATAATATTACCAAACATAATTGATCACGTCATTTCATGTACAGAAGACAGTATCAGTGGCAGTGGGTATTCACAGAGAATAACTTTCAGCTGGAAATGGTTCTTGGTGCTGAAAAGAAGTACTGTTCATGATGAACTACGAGTTCAAAAGAAAGATTTGTAAGGCCTTTCTAAATTGAGAGAGAGACCGATACATTCAAAGCAGATTAGGTTGTATTCTCTTCAACATGGAAAAGCATCAAGTAGTTTATTCACCATTCCCTTGTGGGTTTTGGTGCAATGATTCACAGCTACCTGTTAGCACACTATGCTGCATAGTGGTGCTCATTGCTTGAGCACGGGCGATACCACCCTCCCTTCATTATGATGTAAAAGGGAATGATGGCATATATGCGCTCTACAGTCATCATGGTGGACAAAACACCAAGAAGAATTTCATTGGTCACTGTGGTGGTGGTTTCCTATTGATATTGCAATAAATACATGGAGGACTTATGTAAACCCATCTCTAAATTTCAGGGTTTGCTGGATAATGATGCTTCCCTCATTTCAACCTAAAGTTAGCCATAAAATCCCAGGTTTGTCTCCAGCACAAAGAGCCTTGAAGTTGCCTACCCTAGCTCAGAAGCCCTTAACCAAGTGGACCTATGACCCTTCCATCCGCACCAGTCCACAAAATGGTAAGACCTCCCTGAAACTGCATCCTCTCTACAAGGTGAGTATGAGTGCTCAGGTGGACAACCATGCACTACAAGGCTCAATTCTGAAGCCAACTATACAGCATTAATCCAAGCAGTGAAGGGCCACCTACTTCTTTCAGCCTAAAGTCGCTGGTCACCTTTGACTGATTGACTAACAGTCCCCACCCCTTTTCCCTTGCAAGATTGTAAGAATGCTTCTAAGTGGTCATCCAAGTAGCACACTGTGCAAAGCTCAATTAAAGAAAGATCCGTACTATGTGTGAAAAGGCCATATGATATGTCACTTGTGAACTAGACATGCAATATGCATGTAAATGAATTTAAAGTGCTTGTGCACAGAAGGGGTGATACATACATAAATATTTCCTGCAATTCTTATGCTAACAGTGAGCAATGCTTAATTTCTTGCAACGCATATGCAAATAATAAATCACTCCTTAGCAAATCCTGCAATGTCTATGCAAACAATAAGCAATTCCTGCTATGCCACCATAAACAATGTTTGCAATGGTTGTGTGTACATTTGCTGCAATGCTTATGCAAGCAATAATTCATTCCAGCAATGCCTGTGTAAATGATTATTGCAATGCCTATGTGGACACTTCCTGCAATGCTTATGCAAACTATAAACAATCCCTGCAATGCCTCCATCATCAATTCTTGCAATGGCTGTGTGTACATTTCCTGCAATGCCTAGGCAAACAATAAACAATTCCTGCAATGCATGTGTGAACAATCCTGCAATGCATGACTAAGGTCTGCAATGAACAATTCCAACAAAGTGCACTTAAAGAAGCGACCAGAGGAAGGGCATAGTCAATATCAGCTTAAGCAAGGTTGCCAGTAGGGCCAAATACATTGTTTATGGCCCCTTTTTAGGTCTCCCCTGAGATAGCGCCTGCTGTCTCTTCGAGACATGTAGTAAGTGGCTTTTAAAAGTGCCACCAGAGGCTTTTGTTGGCCTACACCTTGCGTTCACGAGCTTGTGCACGTGCACAGCTGCCATCTGTGTTTTTATTGCTTTATCAGGCTCCTCTGCTTTTACCACCACCTCCCTTTCCCCCTCCCTCCTGGTCAGCTTCACTTGTGTCTTCTAGCTGTGAATCATGCTCCTCTGCTCGCACTCCCCCTCCCTTCTCCCCTCCTCCCCCTCCTCTTCGTCAGTTTCATTTGTGTCTTCTATCACTGTGAATACTCCTGCTTCCACCAGGCAGACACACCATCAGTCGTCAGTGCACGCTTCCACCAGGTACACACACCACCAACCGTCACTGCACGCTTCCACCAGGCACACACACCACCAGCCGTCAGTGCACGCTTTCACCAGGCACACACACCACCAGCCGTCAGTGCACGCTTCCATCAGGCACACACACACCACCAGCCATCAGTACACGCTTCCACCAGGCACACACACCACCAGCCGTCAGTGCACGCTTTCAATAGGCACACACACCACCAGCCGTCAGTCCACGCTTCCACCAGGCACACACACCACCAGCCGTCACACACTACCAGCCGTCGGTGAAAGCTTCCACCAGGCAGACACCATCAGCCATCAGTTCACGCTTTCAGCAGGCACACACACACACAACCAGCGATTGGTTCATGCTTTCACTGGACACGCACCACCAGCCATCAGTGCACGCTTTCACCAGGCGCACACACCACCAGCCGTCAGTACATGCTTTCACCGGCAACACACGCCACCAGCCGTCAGTGCACGCTTTCACCCGGCATACACCACCAGCCGTCAGTGCACGCTTCCACCAGGCACACACACCACCAGCCATCAGTGCAGCAGGCAAGCTCTTTTCAGAGTTTTTTGGTAAATATGTGTTTGATGCCTGGGAAGGAGTGGGTTGAGTTTCCTTAAACCAGCTGAGTATGCAGGTGCAGTGCATGAACTCCTGTGTGAGTGAGTCATGCTGCCTGGGGCTCACTCACTCCGCACTTGTAAATTGTGCACGCACCAGGCTTTTTCTCATTTGTAAAGTTCGGCACATGCGCACAGCTAGGCAGCCCCCACAACCCCGGGAATGAATGACTGCTTCCTACAACAAGAATGGAAACAACATTCAGAGCACTGAAAACAAGTTCATTTGATGCAAATAACTTTTAAAAAGAACCATGTTCAGCTATTGTAGATCTGGCAACTTAAACAAAACAGCAACAAAAAACAAACAAGCATTGGCATAGACAATAGGTCTCGCTTTTTGGACCCTATAAGTATTTAGTTATGCAGCAGAATATCCTTGGTGCAACAACACCAACTGTTGCATGGCTAAACACTTGTAAGGTCCCAAATGCGAGACCTATTGACTATGCCAATGCTAGTTATCTTTGATCTGTGGTTCGTAGTACTAGAAGAATAATTACCATGACACAGGTGTGTGATAGGTGCCAAGGGTTGCAAAAGTAGCCAAAAAACAGTGATGGACAGAAAGAGAAAGTATGTAAATGGTAAAGAAAAAATAAGTCAGAGCAAATAAAGTGAGAGAGTGCGAATGAAGGAAGGAGAATACAGTGCAAATAAGAAGAGAAAGATGGAAAGTAATAAGAGAGCAGAATGGAAAAGGGCTCAAAAGAAGAAAGATGGAAAGAAATTTAAAAAAAAAAAGAAGGAAGAATATGGAAGGAATAAATAAAACGAAAAATGGAAGGAGAAAAAGAAATAAGGAGAGCTGGAAAATAGAATGAAATAATGGAAAGAAGAAATGGGAGACAGAAGTAAGGGCAAAGAAAGGGAAAAATATGAAGTATTAATTTGAAGCAATTAAAAAAAAAAAAGGATAGCAGAAAAGGGGAAGGAAGGATAAGAGGATGAAAAGAAGAACAGAAGGAAGAAGAAAATAATGAATTACAAAAAGGATGGAAGAAAGAAAGTAAATGACATTTAATATAAACAAGGTCAGAAAGATAACTACAATTAGAGATGGAAGGAAAGAAGTATGGACAGACAGAAAGAAAGATGAAAGCGGAATGAAAGAAGAATGCAAAAAACATAAATAAATGTTAATAGAAAGCATTAAAGATGGATGGAAAGGAGGACAGGATAAAAGAAAAAACGAAAGAAAAAAAGGAAAGAAAAAAAATAAATACAAGTAAAATGCATTATTTTTTCAACCAAATTCCTTTAGGTTTATGTTTATAAAATACATCATTTTACACATTTTCCTTAAGTGAACATTCACTGGCTTTTTTTAGCAAAGTTTGAGATCGTTCACTTTGATCCATTTTATTTTCCCTCGGCCTCAGAGCACACGCTAAGGTGCCCCTCTGCAGAGCACAAGCTCTTGGTAGGCGCCTCTCCTGAAGGCGCTGCTGTTTCTGTCTGCCCATTCCGAGCCAGGCCTGAGATGTCATTCCAATCTCCTGGAGGGGGCGGGGCTACTGAAGAGCAGTCCGAGCTTGCCAATCGGGCAGAGCGCCGAAGAGAGCCGAAGAGCAGGGGATTCCAGATCCCGAGGGGATACCTGATATTACACAACACCTGTAACTAGAAAATTACACTGGAGGAAAGTCTAAGAATATCAGACATTTTCCTAATCGCATGAATATTACTGCCTTGTCCTTCTTGCAATAAAGTGTCACTCAAAGTGTCACACATAATGCATTGAAATGTGACACATACGCATGCCAAAGACAGCGAAATGTCTCACCTAAAACACACTGAAAACTTGACAGCTATGCACTGCCGCCCACCTATAATGATAATGACCTGCAAAATTATGGAAGGCAAGTGGCACTATGAAATGAACATGAGGAATCCAAATACAATGCAGAGTCTTCGTTTAGAGGAATAAAATGAAAGATTGGAAACATATTCTTCTACTTCACAGGCTCTTCAAAAATTAGAATCATAGCTAATAGGAAAAGATCATTGTTGATGACCCCACTGAGCTTGAACCTTTTATCGACAAAACAATAACAAACTGAAATGGATCTGTACCAGCAAACCTGCTGTAATTTACTCTCTCATATTTATATTTGCCTTTTATACTGATTTATTCCTGGTATATTTGCCCTTCACAATTTAAGTACTTCCACTTAATAATAGTTTCATTTACACACTTAGGGGCCGATTATTATGGCGGACGGACCTGAGTCCGTCCGCCACCTTAGAGTAGGAGGGACCGTCCGCAGGGGCTGCGGAGGTCCCTCCGTGCAGATTAGGATGTGACTGCCAGGGTGGCGGTCACATCCTCAATCTTTAACATTGCGGCTGGTGCAGCTTCAAGCTGCACCCGCCGCAATGTTAAAAAAGCATGCACGGCATTTGCGTGCACAAAGCAGCAGGCACTGCGCGGTGCCCGCCGCTTTGACCAAACAAATGCAGGGGGTACCATAGGTACCCCCCATGTGCACCCCCCACCCCACCCCCGTCACCAAGGGGGCCCGCAACTGGCCCCCGAAGGCAATCTCCGTATGCTTTTCCACGGCGGAAAAGCCGCTGTGGAAAAGCATATGTTTTACGCTATCCTAACATGGCTGGCGGTGTCTGACAGACACCGCCAGCCATGTTAGAGCTTTTCCGCCGCGGTTGGAAGGCGAGCGAGGCGGAAAAGCAGCGGACGGATTTTGAGACCCACCGCCATTCTAATTTGGCGGTGGGTCTTCTGTGCCTCCGCAGCGGTTTTCCCGCATCCTCCGGGCCGGCGGTGGCTTCCGCCGGCCCGGAGGATGCGGGAAAACCGCAATCCAAATCAAGCCCTAAGTGTGCACTAACAGCTGACCATCTCCACACCTCTAACACATCATAACTCAAGGTGTTGCTTAAGTATTAACAATACCTTACTTACTGTTTGTCCAAACCTTCACTCCGCTCTTCCTCATTAAGCAATTTGTCACACCCATGGTTCATACGATCAGCAACATTAACCCAATTGGCGCTATAATTGCTACCATTTTTAATACATTGGGTTTCTGTCCTCTATGCATACTCTTTGTATTTAACAACCCTAAAGGTGCTACCGGATTACTATTGGTTGTAGCATGCTCTCACTCCTATATTATGTAACTGAGTCATTTCTCTCACACTGCTCATAGGATTATTTTAGTTTATTTTAATAATCTGAGTTTCAATGTTTAGATATTTTCTTCAAATAATGTAATTGATATACAGCACTGATTTCATCTATTCAACTTACACCTACAAATTACTAATTTGGAGATATTTCATGATTGTACAGCTATCCACCTCTTATTGCGAGGAAGGTGTTGTTGAAAAGTTCAAGTTGATCCAAAATGTCTCTTACTAACTACTGTGTTAGAAGAGGTATATGGCCTCACCTTTGTCTGTGCCAGTTCTCAACATTCACCATTAGCAATATGTTGCCACCATTCCCACTGCTATATGTCATGACCCTAACCTCCTTGTGTTCTCACTCCGTCTGTACCTTGTGTGTGGGGGGCTTGCGAGATCGAGCTCACATTGCAATGCCTCCCTGGCTTGTTCATGGTACTCATTTCCCCGTAGGCTTGACAGCGTTCTTGGCATGGTAATTATCGCTGGGGGCCCAAGGCCATCAAGTCAATGAACACCAAACAGTAACATCCCCCAGGGCCTTTAAACTGACTCATCATGACTATGGGGATATTTGAGCTGACTCATAGGCATATGACTATGGGGGTATTTAGACTGACTCGTCACAATTAGGGAGCAGAATTTATACGGCACTCAAACAATGAGGCAGGGCTTGGCTTGCCCACTGGCTGAAGAGGGCTGATCCTCATCAGCGATCCCGCTCACCTAAATGTCTCCAAGATCGGGCTGATCTTCTCCTGCATTGTGGCTATCCTACGAATCTCCGATGTTGTGAACATCTTCTCCCTTGCAAATCCAGCAATGCAGTAAACGCCATCTCTGCAATGCAGCACGAATCTCCTGTGACTCTCCAATGCTGCAGACATATTCTCCCCTGCAAATCCAGTGATTCAGCGAATAGCATATCTGTAATGTCGTCCCAAAAAGGAGAAAACATGGTTAAGTACCATCCTTAAGGTTAGCGCCCTAATGGAAAGCATATCAACCAAAAACTTCTTTTTATGATGCTGAAAGTCAGAAAACAGGACTACACTTGAACATTGAGACATTGTGGGTATCATTTAACATGCATACCGAAGCCTTGGTAATAATGCCCAGTGAAATTCTTATGTGACATTCTTTATTGTGCTGTAGTCTGTGAATCCAAAAGAACACTCTTGCACACCTTGTTCCTAGTTTGAACAAACAAGGTGTACCTTAGTGTGTGATGTGAAAACATGATTTAGCTTCTGCCGAGAGAGCCGCATCTCCAAGGGTCACGGTTGATTATTGTAAGTCTATGTAGCAATAGATTCATTATTGAGTAAGTGGCTGTTAGTACTATGTCAACGGTGGGAGGGAAGATTTCACAACTACTCATTTGTTGAATAACCTCTCTATTTGTATTTTCAGACCCACTCACTGTGTACTACATTACGTACATTTCACGGCGACGCTCTCCAGGACTAAGAAGAGGCAGACGTACGACTCCAAGAAGTCAATGACTGAGCTTGAAGGCACACAGGTCTCTATCTATTTTATTTTGTCCAAACACCCCCTTCTGGGGTGGCAGTTAATGTATGGTTACAATTCCCTAATCAGACACCACTCTAGGAGAAATAGGCGGTCCAGCATCGTCTCTGCAGACGAACGCCAGGTGAGTGGCATGACATTTTACTTGCATGAATGTTTTGACATGTCATCTATTGTAATGAAATATAATGTTATGTAATGTATTGTATATTGGGCTCCTCCGTCTACAGCTTCTTTTTAGAACTCTATAGGATTTAGCCCTCTGTGGCTTACGATGCTCTACCATACCCTAAATGGTATGGAGATAGGTGGGTTTTTGGTGGTCCATCTGCTTCTGTCCTTCTATCTCTCTCTAACTCCCTTTTTTTCTCCCCTTGTTGCGGTGGGTATCTCTTTCCAAACCCACCTCCTCCTTCTGAGATTCTCTCCTTATGCCAATCTGGTCAATATTGCTTTCCACACTAGGAATTTTACTTAACGTGATTACAATACTTCAATGATAATATGTTAGTTCCTTACAAAGTCTAGCAAAATCCTCACTGCACTCTGTATCACCACAATCTGTGAATCTTCCAAACTGGGAATCTCTGAGACACTGAGACATGACATTTAACAAATAGAAACCAAACTAACAATAAAACACAGCAATATTCCCCAATCCATGGCCAATGGAATGTTAAAAATGATTTCCCTTAATACCAAAGGCATTGAGCACCCAGTTAAAAGGAAGAAACTTCTGGACTACTGTTCTTATAGTACAATACAATATTTCAACCTCAACAGCATTCATACTATACAACTGAAACAACATGCTACAGTAGTGTGCAAATTGTTTTGCATGGAGAAGAAGGAAGAAAAAAATAATAATAAGGGATCAGCAAAGCCTGCTAAGCAGCATTAAGTCCACCCACCTAATTTCCTTAATGATGTTGATCCAGTGGGGTCAGGAGCTCCCTCTTTTAGTGTTCTCTACATGCTCTCTTCCAGCAAGATAAGTTTGCAGAGGAACCCATATGTCCCTCGAGGAAACATCGTTAACAACACATGCGACACAACACATGCCATTACAATGCGGTCATTACAACAACATTGTTGTTACATCGCATACCATTACAACGTAAGTCATTACAACAACTTGCTGTAAGGGGCCGAAGGTGTTGGGTTTTAAATCCAACACCTTCCCTACTGTTTCACAGACTGGAGTTGGAATAGTAAATTATGCTATTCCAAACTCCAGCGCCCCCCTCTACAGCAAGACATTGTAACAACTTGCGTTGTAATGGTATGTGATGTAACAACACGGTTGTTGTAATGACCGCGTTATAATTGCATGCGTTGTAAACACGTGCATTGTTATATGTTCTATTCGTCCCTCTGACGTGACCCTCTGTTCTTTAGTGTGGAGCATATCTCACAGTTCATGCCACAGGATGCTAAATCAGTAAGCCATTTGTCCACTGCAGCAGATTCACTTGTAAGCCTGTTGTCCACTGCAGGGGATTCACCCCTTCCCTCTTACATGTTCCCCGTAGGTTACCCAGCACCGGGACCAAACCAACAAACTTTCTACTGACTTAGGTTTCACTTTAACAAAACCCACGAGCGCCTGTAAGACCTCTGTTCTCAATGTCAGGCGCACAATGTCATTCAGTACTCGAAAGAGTTTGTTCCAATAGTCAATAAGCACAGTCCCACACCAGGTGCAGGAAATCTGCCCCAGGACTATGACATCTCTTACATGCATCATTGGTCCTCCCGTCATATTTATATAATTTGGCCAGGGTTCTAGTAGACCTGATAGAGAAAATTATAATGGGGTAATCTCTGCCTGCCGTTCATGGAGACCTCTTTAGTGTGTCGACAATAATATTCCCGTTGTGCATCAGTTAAGCCCTTGCCTAGCTCTCTAGACCAGTTGTCCCGGGAACGGTGTTCCTCCTTAGGCAGTGCGCATTACGGAAATTGTTTTTGTGGTCAGTGAGCCAGCTGAGACAAGGCTCAGTAATCTCTAATCTGCTGGCTCCAGGGTATATGTATGGCATGCCCTCCTAACTCATTGGCAAAGTCTGATACAGGGAAATGTCACCTGAGGCACAGAACAGCCTTTTAGCAGGTCTCCTTCCAGGGTAATAAATCTCCCACCACTCCCACATACAAATCTCCCAGTGAAAGGATTCATCTTTCCTGTAAGTGGTGTACCATGAGGGTTTTGCTAGTGAAATGCAATTTGGGATTGTGAATCAGTTTTATATGCAGGGAGTACATGATGTCTATACTGGAGTTTCGAGCTAGCTCCGCCCACGCCCACGCCCACACTGTGCATTGCACCACTTGAATTTCAGATCCCGGTCTTGTTGGGGCTTTCAGAATGACATTTGTAAGCTTAAGTGGGGTCACTAGTCCCGTTCCAAATCTCGGTGTAATACTTGGTTATGGAACCAGTGTGTGAAGAATTGTGCCTGGGCAACATAGTAATATATCTACAAGTGCGATAAATCAAACCCATTGGAGAACCGCAGGCTTTAAGGCCCGGCGGCGCAGGGTACGCCTGAAATCCCCGGGATTCACCTGCCTTGTCAAAACAGAGACACAGACTCTTCATCTGGCGTAGAAGATAGTATTTATTAGCTGCAGCTAGTACAGTGGTCTTAGAAGTCGTCCGTACAACGAGGTTCAAAAGAGACTGCCGCTTAACTCAGTGGCGCACAGGTTTATATACGATACAATACAATGCAAAATGCAATCACACAAGAGCATGAGCTATAGGCAAACGTTATAGACAATGTTTTAAGACCAAAGCAACTCAAGTTACCGGTTCTGTTTGTCACTCGACCCCTTAAGTAAATCACAAATGAATCCACACAATTCGATTTACAAGCAGAGAAAACACAGCTGCGTGTTGTAGAAGGACAGTCGTGAAACAGGAGAATGCATGAGACATGTAGCAAAGGACAGCAGATAAGATAACTTAAAGGAAACAATTGTGTGAAACGACATGTAGTCCGGACGGGGATTAATCAGCTCAGACAGGAATTAATGTACTCGGCCAGACCCTGACACTCGTTAGTAAACATAGGCGCGGAAGCCACCTGACACGCAAAGGCAGAAACGACAAAAACATCGCGTTCGCCGAGCTGCCTGACTTAGGGCAACATAAAATGGAGGCGATCACAAAATGGAGGCTGAGCACGAACAAATTCGTAATTTACAGAACCTCAGACCCTCCTTTTGCCATTACTCAGGCAAAAACAAACCAAGTCATGCTAATCTGAGTCAGAATCAACACTGATGTTCATGAGATCTTCAAGCTGTTGCTGCACCATCATTCTATTATTCTCTGTCTTCTGAGTCACAGGTTGTGGAACACATAAAGTAGCCAACAGGCCACAAACTGCAGGACCACACTGAACGCATAGGCAACAAGAGAATATGATGGCTAAAATTGCCCCAAGGAACGTTAAGATCTTCCATCCCCAAGTTGACAATATTCCCCAAAACCATCCCATAAAAGACCAATCTCCTTCGTCCTGATGAATCGACTCGGAGACAGTGTGCAATTTGGAAATGGCTTGGTATACTGCCGGAGCGTCATCTGGAATATAAATGCAGCAACTAGATCCGATCAATCTACAGACACCTCCTCGGTCTGCTAAGATCACATCTAGCGCAATTCGATTTTGCAACGTCATAAGACGGTCAGCCTGAAGTTCTGCTGTAATGTTACCTATCGCACCTGCAGTAACATTAATAGTGGTCTCAACCAGTCGAACCAGTTGCCTGATGTGTCTGCTGTTGACCATCGGGCCCCAAAAGGGAAGAAATCCTTTAAGGAAATCTCCTCCCTCTTGTTCTGCAGTGTCTTTGGCATCAAATACACCTCTGCTATGTCTAACTCTGTGGTGGTCTGACAGAGCCGTATATGTAGGGGGAAGGAGGAAAGCTATGATACAAGTTCCAGAAAAGTTGGAAGGTAGCCAAGTATAAGCTCGATCATTACAGACAAAATATGTTCCTTGAGACGGAACTAACGGAGGGGAATCAAGAGACGAGAAAATATATGTGTATGAACATTTCTGATTGACGTCAGCTTTCTCACTGTTGACTTGGAGACAAAAATTACCTTGATGGGGCACAGTCCACACTGGGGAAGACTCACCCTTTCTAGTTTTGTCGCCAAGGATAGAAACATAGTGGTAACATTCCATCCGTCATAGGCTCTCTTCTCATCTAATGGAATCTTACTCTTTTCTATAATCTTAGCCATTACCACTATACCTTTAATTAAAGAGCTATGACTGAAATCTAATCCATTCCCAGAAGTTCTCACAGGGCTTCTAAGTCTGTTGTGGTATGCGGCTGAAAATATTGTCAAATAGGCCCAAGCTGAAGCTTCGTATGAGAAAGGGAGAACCAGATATGGCATTCCTTTTTGTGTATTGTGTGGCATGAGTCCGCACACCCAACAATCAGTCATATTAATGGCCAACTGATGTTGGTCCAATAACTGAATAAACGTATTATTCATATATTCGGCTCTCCTTATCTGTTCATGAGAGGGTAGAGTATGCATTTTGTGTGAAAAGACAGAAAGACGAGAAGGTAAAGAAGTCGTAGAATTAGCAACATTTCTTGATTGCAAAACCTGTATGATCCAACCTGTGCAAGCTAATAAAATACAAAGTTACGCCAAATCGACTACGCAACAATTTACAATACTTTGATCTCATTTCCTGCTTCCTATTTTCCCTACCTACGATTGTTGTACCATCCATCTTTATCTAAAAAAAAAGTCGCTCACGGCAATCTTCCTTAATCACTCAGCTACTCACTTCTGTATATCCTGAGGCACTAGCCACTTACTAAAAGAACAAAAATCAGGTTACAGTCTGAGTCTCCTACCGTGACCCTGCGACGGAGACAGATGGCACATCTAATACTAATATCACATCAAAAAACAAGCAAAAAGGACCAAAAAAAGGAATGTCTTTAAGTAGTAAAAATGTTCAAAATATTCAGCTTTCCTTGTTAGCTCTCGGTCTTAAGTTGTAACGTGTTTTGCTTGGCACGGTCTGATCCTTGAACAGAGTTTCTGGATTGGTGGTGTCTATTCGACGATGCACTGGCAAGAATATCATCATCTGCTTTTTCAGACTGAGTCCCATAAATCTGAGCATCACTGAAAGGAACAAAACAAGGAACCGCTGCAGTGTCCGATTCCCTTACACCACTGCGAATCCACTGATCGAAGGGTAATGGAAGTGGCACCTTTTTACAGTGCACTCCATGCACCTAGTTACGCTTGCCAACCACTTTCACAGCTGTGCGAGTGACGAGCAGAACTTGCGTAGGCGTAGACCAGCGAGGCTCCAAATTCTTAGCCCGTTGAAAGTTCTTGATGCAGACCCAGTCACCGGGCAAGATGGTGTGACCTGGGTCTGTGGAGGCCTCCGGCAAAACACTTTGTACCTGTTGGCGAATAACACTTAATTTAGTAGTCAAATCATGCAAATAGTCAATTAACAGAGGGTATGGTATGTCTCAGTATCTTTTGGGGCGGGGGACGCCCCAAATATTAGCTGGGCATCCAAATACCACTTCATATGGGCTAAGTCCCATACGAGAGTGCACAGTAGTTCTGGTTGACAAAAGAGCTAGGGGCAACGCATCAAGCCAAGCAAAACCTGTACTGGCTTGAATCTTCGCCAGCTTAAGCTTGAGCGTACCATTGTAACACTCAACCAAACCCGCTGACTGTGGATGGTTCGCCGCATGGAATTTTTGTCTAATACCGAGACCAAAACACACTTTCTGCATAATCTGGCCCACAAATTTACTTCCATTGTCACTCCAGACAATGCGCGGCAAACCAAATCTAGGAAAGAATTCCTTAATCAGTACTTTAGCATCCAACAGAGCAGTGTTATCTTTCAAGGGGTAGGCCTCTATCCAACGGGAAAAGGCACATACCACCACCAGAACATACTTGAGGTTGTTGCAGCGATCCATGTGAATGTAATCGATCTGCAACACTTCAAAGGGATATGACGGGGGAGCAAAATGACCTGCTGGGATTGGGGTACCCTTTCCTGGGTTATGCTTTAAACAAACAATGCAATGCTTAACCACATTTTCTGCACATTTTGGGATTCCTTCATTCTGCCACACAGGAGCCAAAAGCTTACATATGCCTTTTGCACTAATGTGAGCTGGACCATGAGCCATAGTCACGACCGGTAACACATAAGCGTCCGGTAACAACCATCGCTGATGTTCCGACAACTCCGTCCAACAACCCGTCGAATCTAACATTCCCGTACTTTCTTTCCACGTACTCAATTCCTTCTCAGTAGCCTCTCCCTGAATCGTTTTCACACTCTCAATCGTGTCTTCACACATTCCAATTTCCCTCACCCAGTTTGCAGGACCTGCCACATACATTCGACTGGTGGTGTTTCTAGCTGTAAGTTTCGCTACTTCGTCTGCAAACGCATTTCCACGACCCACATCATCTGTGACTTTCTTATGTAATGTAGATGTAGATTCATTTTATATAGCGCTGTATCACCGACCGGTTTCTAAGCGCTTGCTTAGGGAACCCATCCTGGTATTCCCCTGTTAGATAACCCATTACTGGGCATCCCCAAGGTGAAAGCCAGGCATCCTGCTGGGAGGGGCCGTCGTGGAGATTAAGCAAGCTATTACCCAGAGTTGCAGAGTGGGACTCCATGATTGGAATAGGCGCCGAGGCGAGAATTGTCAGGTCCGGGGAAATTTGAGCCCAAGACCCGCCGAGGCGGGGAATTGAACCCTGGTATGGGCCAGACCTCTGCATCAGGGTCTGCCGCTCCAACCACTTGAGCCACACTTCTCCACTGCACTTTATGATCGCTATCTGTGCAGGTAAGGTAAGTGACTCAAGAAGATCAGTCACTAACTGACCATGCTGAATCTTTGTCCAGTGGGAGGTAAAGAATCCTCTTTCCCTCCACAACTTGCCAAAACTATGTGCAATGCCGAAAGCGTGCTGATTATCCGTGTACACATTCACTCTCTTTCCCTCCGACAGCACACACGCTCTAGTCAAAGCTATCAAATCAGCTGCTTGGGCTGAATTATGTCCAATACGTGCCGTCTCAACAATTGTGCATAAGGTGGTGACAGCATAGGCAGAAGTGGTTTCTCCATTTGGAAGCTTAAAACAAGAACCGTACACCCATAGGATACCATCCGGGTCCTTGAGCGGAGTGTCCTTTATATCAATCCTACCCTTTGTTTCTTCTTCTGTTCGAAGAAAACAATCATGCTTTTCCTGATCGTCTTTCTCATCTGGGAGTGGCAACAGTGTAGCTGGATTTAACGTGTTACATCTTTTAATATGTATATGGCTCGCTAGAAGTGTCAGCTCGTAACCAGACAAACGAGCACTCGTGAGATGCTGCGTCTTGGTTCTATTTAGCAAAGTATCCACTGCATGTGGAACCATAACAATAAGTGTGTTATCCAACACTAATACGGCAGACTATCAAATAGAAATTGCGGCAGCTGCTGTAGCTCTAAGACAACTGGGCAAAGCTTTAGCTACTGGGTCTAATGTAGCAGGAAAATAGGCCCATGGCCTCTGCTTTTCTCCGAATTGCTGTGTCAAAACTGACGACGCGCAACCTTCTCTCTCGTGAACGTACAATGTAAAGGACTTACTATAATCTGGGGTACCCAACAATGGAGCAGAACACAAAGCAGTACGTAGGTCAACAAAACTTTTCTGACATTCATCCGTCCAAGGGAGCGGATGGGGTGTATCTTTCAACGTTAGTGCCACCAATGGTTTCGCCAAAAGTGAAAAATTGGGAATCCATTGCCTAAGGTAGGAAGTGATACCCAAAAAGGCACGTACTTCTCTTTGTGTGGTGGGTACAGACATCTGTGAAATAGCATGAATACGTTCTGGGGTCAATCGCTTTCCCTCCTTCGACAAGAGATGACCTAAATAGGTCACTTCTTGTCTGACATACTGCAACTTGGAGGGCGATACTTTATGATTCAAAACAGCCAAATGATGGAACAACGCAACAGTCACATTCTTACACACATCTTCCGTATCAGCAGCCACCAGTAAATCATCCACATACTGAACAAGCGTAGCATCTGGAGGCAAAGAGAAAGTATCAAGTTGACATTTAAGAGCTTTGCTATAGATAGAGGGACTTTCACAATAGCCTTGAGGAGCTCTTTTAAATCGGAAACTTCGGCCACCCAGAGAGAAACCAAAGATATCCCTACTTTCTTCAGCAATGGGAATGCTAAAGAAAGCGTTCTTAAGGTCTATCACCGAAAACCAAGCCGCCGAAGCAGGAATCATTGTCAATAAAGCTGTAATGTCCGGAACAACGGGGAAGTGTGGTACCACTATTTTATTGACTTCTTTCAGGTCAATAACAAATCTATAGACAGGAGGCTGTGAAGGATCCGTCCTCTTAAGGATCGGAAGAACAGGGCTGTTACAAACATTGCCTCTGGTCTCTTCGACCACAACTTTCTGAATAAAATAATCAACAATAGCCAACAGTGCTCTCTCTCCGTCACTATAAATACGATATTGAGAAATGCGTGGCATTCTAACATTATCTGTAACTGTGACAACATAAGGTAGGATCGCAAGACGACCCACGTCATTCGGGCCCGTGGCCCAAAGGCTTTCTGGGAGAGAAAGTAACTCAGGTGAAAACTGGTCTCGAGACAAATACATGGAAGAAGTTAATTTCTTTCCCAATGTAAGATGTACACCAGAAGGAGAACAATACAATGTTGCATGTAGTCTTTTCAACAAATCCAAACCCAGCAAATTCTCACCACAACCAGTTGTCAAAATAAGTGAAGCATCCAAATCATAAGGGCCAATTGAAACAGGCAAAGGGTAAGAAATCGGATTACGGACTGGGGCGCCATAAAATCCCACAGAGGTATTCATTAAGCCAGACAAAGGTGCCCCAGAGAGTTTAGAATGAATAATAGAACTTCTCATCGTACCAGTATCCAAAAGAAACGGTTTTGAAACACCCATTGTATTGACAGTGACATACGGCCCATTTTGATCTACTGGAATCGACACAACTCCCTCACTTCGTCCATGGCTGTCCTATTCAGTCTGAAAATTGTCAGCCCTCTCTTCAACGTAATAATCATCATTGTAATACTGCGTAGACGGAACTGTCTGCTGATCAAAGTAATTCGAGGTAGATGGGGGAAAAGAACGCTGCTCCTGAGAGGACGCACCTCGTCCTCTACCTCTAGATCCTGTCTGAAAATTGCCACGACCTCGGGAAGCAGACATCCCATTATTACGCTGTAATAAAACCGGACAACTATTCTTGAAATATCCTTCTTCCCTACAATATGCACATTGATTAGGACCTAATGAAGGTCACAGCGTGAAATACTCAGGCTTCTGCAACAATCTCTGAAACTGTGGAGGCTGCTGAAACTGAGAGTTTTGCTGATGCTGATTCGAAGGAGGCAGATATGCCTGCTGTAAAAGAACTTTTGTTTTCAAATCTTTATTTTTCTTCTCTTGCTTCTCCTTCTCCTCCTTCTCCCTATTCTTGTAATACTGTGCAGTAGCCAATATTTTAGCAGGAGAAGAGACAGCCCATGCACTTTCAGAACTCTTTAGTTTATTCGATGACTCTGGAAGCAAATTATATACAAACTTGTCCACAAACAACCGCTGACCACCCTCTACACTCAAATCCTGACCACTGTGGTCTATAAACGTTTCTTCAAAGCGAGTGAAGAAATCCGAGACGCTTTCATCTTTCTTTTGCTTGCATGCGGCCAGCTTATCCCAATGTATTCGCACCGCAGGCATCATTGTCTTTATCAATTCAATTATTCTACCTGGAAGAGCCGTAATCAAATCCTCGGGTTTTGCACCACCCACCTGATTCGCATCCGCAGCTGTAATAGCAGCCCAATCACCACCTAATTCAGCCACATGATTTTCCCTACGAATCCGTGCCCATATACCTTGCGGAACAACATTTCCAAATAACATATCAATGTCGGCCAAATTCATAATACAAGTGTCAACTGTTTGGGACAATTCTTTGTAATATCCAGCAGGATTTTTACGGGTGTCGGGAAGAGTTTGCTCGAGTGACAATACTTCAGACCTTTTCCAGGGCTAGTGGACCCATATACGCTGAAAATGAGTAGGGACAGGAGGTGGACCAAGCACCGCTTCGCTCCATATGGGAGGAACTTCACGCATTGGATAATTCTTGCTACCTTGCTTATTGGCGGGATCAGCCTCGGAAAAGGACAGGGACAAAAACATTGTCCGAAACGCAATGAGTCTATTCACTGCCTCTTCAACTCGATGTCCTCCAATAAAACCCTCATCAAAATCAGCTTGTAATTTCAGTAGTTCCGAAGGAACCATATCTAATTCCATATCTTCCCAACCTCTAATAAGAGTTTGACACATAATCTTAAAAACATATCTCTGCGTGGGCTCCCGCCATTGATGAAAGCAACTCATGATATCTTCAGTACTATATTCTGGTCCATGCTCAATCCATTTACGAGCGAGAGAACCCAAAACTACTTTCTCGTCTGCAAGAGGAAGTTGACAACAAGATTGTCGTTTAGAGAAAGCTGGAGACATTTTTAAAGACCTAACAAGGGGGCGTGGCCAAGATGGAGGAGTAGAAGGACGTGTCCTTCCCGAGCTCCCGCTCCCGGCCAGGCCCGAAGCCCCTCGAACTGAGCATTTTCTCCCCCCTTGCCTACCTGGGGAAGCAGAGCTGCCTGGGGGTGCTTCCGGTCACCGCTGGTCTGGGGTCCGGACTTGCCGTTGCTGAGACGGCCGTGAGCGGTGCGAGCGGCCCCGGAGCCCCGAGGTGCTGCAGTGGAGCGGGCCGGAGCCGAGGCACAGCTGCTGTTGCCGGGGCGCCTGGCGGTCCTGAGGTCCGGGCTGGGAACCGGTACAAGTGGGGTCGGTGACCCGGCGGAGGCGAGCGCCGGAACCCGGTGTGGGAGGAGCGGAGCCCCGAGGACAGCGCCAACCCTGGTGCCTGCCTGCCCCTGAGCCCGCCCCTCGACCAATTGAGGCCGCGGCTGCGGCCTAGACGGAAGGCGGCAGTGAACGGACCATTGGAGGAGCAGCTCCGGTGGCAGGGAAGAACCCAGCGCGGCGGCGGTGCCCGCAGCCCACCGAGCTGCGCCTGTGACCCCCAGCTACAGTGCCCATAGCTGCGCGCACGGTCCCAGGGAGGCCGGGATAGCTGCAGATCAGGAGGAGACGGAGACGGAGCGGGCGCCCCCCCCCCCCCCCCCAGGCTACTCGGAAAAGGTGAGGAGGCAGCAGGTGGGGTGCGGAGACGTGCTGGGGGCCCAGGTGTGGCAGCAATTGACCCCGCGGACTGCATGGGGGCGAAGTGAGGCACGCAGGAGGCAGCTGGAGCCCAGGGTGGCACCCAGTCCAGCAGAGGGGCCTTGCTGGGAACCCGCGCCCCGGACCTTGGCCATTTGGGGCCTTCCATGAGCAAACGGATGATGGGGTAACGGCGAAGATCGCCGATCCACGTTGCAGGCTTGGGGTGACCGAGGAGCGGCAGCATTGGCCTGGTCACGGAGAGGCCTACCCGGTGGAGAGCAGACAGTACTGTTGCGCCACTGCAACCTGGGGGCACAGTAGTGGAGCTGTATTGGGGACTTCCCCGGCCCGTTTGCAGCTTGGGCCCCTGTGGAGACGCGCGCTCGGTGCGGATGGGCTGAGGTGGACGCTGGTGGCCCCGGTGCTGCGTACTGGGGCATAGTGACTGGTCCTGTGAAGGAGGTGCTGGGTATTGAGGCGAGTCAAGCACGTACAGCGGGCCAGCAGGCGCGATGGCCGGACAGAAAGGCAATAAAAAGGGGGACCGCACTCTCCCTGAGATGCTAGGCAAGTCCCAAGGCAGGGGCGACAGGAACCAGACATCGCCAGGGGCGTCCGGCAGCTCCCAAGTGGTGAACAATGGAGAACCCCCGGTCACCAGGTCCTTTCTAGAGACCCTTTTTGGGACGCTGAGGGAAGACTTTCAAACCTTGAAGCAGGAAGTAGCAGGGGAGGTGCGTGAAATACGCCGGGAAGTGGATGGCCTGGGTGAAAGAGTGGCCTCGGTTGAAAGCTCCACGCAGAGACAGGACGAGGAGATCTCGCACTTGCAGCAGGAGGTGTTGCGCCTCAGAGATCAACACCTGGATCTTCAACTGCACAATGAGGATTTGGAGAATAGGTCGCGGAGGAACAACATACGGGTACGGGGGGTGCCGTCCTCAGAGGAGAATGCTGGCATAGTCGAGTACCTGCAGGAGCTATTCCGGGACATCCTAGGCGAATCAGAGGACTTCCTTATTAGAATCGACAGGGCTCACAGGGTGGGTCCGCCGAGACGAGCAACGGGGCCCCCGCCAGACATCCTAGCCTTCCTACCCGAATTCCTGGTGAAAGAACGGATCATGGCCGAAGCGAGGAGAAAGCAATCGATAACATTCAGGGGTCACCCTGTAGCCCTATATCAGGACCTCTCCACGATTACCCTTCAAAAGCGCAAGTCATTTAAGATAGCGACGGACTTCCTGCGGCAGCACGACACGCCCTGCTCCTGGGGGCACCCTTTCCGCCTCATTTTCAGATGGAATGGGGAAACGCACCAATTGAGGTCCCTTCAGGACACCTGCGAAGTGTTGGGAATCACCGCGGAAGAGGAGGAATCTTCCACGCCACGGAGGCGACGCACTACCGAGGAGGGATGGCGGAGAGTCTCGAGGCGCAGGACATCGACTGCATCACGGAGACCGGGCTCGCCCACCATCAGAGCTGGGATGGCAGATGCCATTCAGACGATTTCCAGGGACACAGCAGCAGAAGGTGGAGTTGCACTGACCGCGTAACCTGGCTCCGGGGGGAGAATGACACTGCATCACTGTTGAAGCTGGCTTGGGGTAAGGTGGGGGTGGGGGGGCGGAGGGGAGGATACTGGTGGCAGAACGTCCACTGAGGTGCTTTACCACGGGCTTGTCCGTTATGGGCAGGACTGGGACTATTGATCCTAGGTTTTGGGGGGGTTGTTGTGGATGGGTGGGGAGGGGGAGTTCGGGGACCAAGTTTGGAGAGAGGAGGGGGGGGAGTTGTGGAGTTGGGGACTGGGGGGGGAGAGGGGACATGTTGAAGGGGGAGAGTTGGGGGCTTCCCTGTCCAGTGCTTTTACAGTATCTGCGAGTAGTGGTCCAGACACACATGTCCACTTGGTAGTCATTGAGATGCCACGCAGTCTAATCTACACGCATAGCCAAAGTAGTCCCGACCCTCCATGGCAGAGTTGAAGATAGTCACCCTGAATGTTAAGGGGCTGAACAATCCCACGAAGAGGAGGGCTGTACTTTCACTATTGGAACACTCCCAAGCAGACATCTGTTTACTTCAGGAAACTCACTTATTGGCAAGCGACTGTCACAGGTTAAGGTCCCGCCATTTCCCTACGCAGTTCTTTTCCTCCAACACAACCAAAACGGCTGGAGTTGCCATTCTTTTGTCCAAAGCATTCAAGGGGGAAGTCCTGCACAAATTTGTAGAACAAAAGGGGAGGCTCTTGGCCTACAGATTTAAACTGGGAACCCTGGTATTCACGGTAGGCACGGTTTATGGCCCGAATGAACGACAAGATAGATTTTTACGCCAGGCACTAGAGGATATCACAGCATCACCAGATATACATATTATATTGGGAGGGGAAATTAACCTGGTCTTTGACTCTTCTAAAGATAGATCAATGCAGCGACACCCGCAGACTGGGGAACTCTCGCAGGCGGTGAAGGCGCAGCTAATTGATTCCGACCTACACGACCTCTGGCGCGAACTCCACCCCACCGACAGGGACTTTTCCTATTACTCACACGCACACAAGACATACGCCAGGCTAGATCACCTACTGGTCTCTGGACCGGCCCGTAACTTGGCCACCACCTCAGAAATGGGTGTCATTTCTCTTTCGGACCATGCACCGGTATCGGGGACCTTTCTTCTCCCGCAGGGCTCTGCCCGCAGAGGAGTCTGGCGACTCCGAGATACACTCCTACATAAAAAAGCAGTAGTGCAGAGTATTATGGACTCAGTGAAAGATTTCCAACTACATAACTCTAACACAGATACTTCACTATCGACTCAATGGGGGGCCCTCAAGGCGGTAATACGGGGAGAGTTCATAGCAATTTCCGCTGCGGACAATCGCGAGAGGAAAATAAAACGCGATGAGCTCACACAGAAGGTCAGGGAGCTGGAACACGTACACCGTCGCACTGGGGCTCCGAGAGTTTGGAAGCAGTTGAAAGTGGCTAGGAAACTCTTGTCCTCATTGGACTTGGATAGGGCTGAATATGCTGCGCTACGCCTAAAACACGCCTATTACACAGGAGGGGATCGCTGTGGCCGCCTCCTAGCAGCTAAACTGAGAGTAGCACATCAGAGTCGCCAGGTGAAAGAATTGGCGGGAAACGCGGGTCAGGAGATTTCAGGCGACGAAGAAATTGCTGAGACCTTCCGTCGATTTTACGCTGACCTGTATGCGGCGGAGACCGCACACATGGAAGACCCAGATGATTACCTTGATTCGGTGACCCTATCGTCCTTGACCCCCGAACAGGCAAGCTATCTTGAGAGAGAAATTAGGATTGAGGAGGTGGTAGCAGCGATTTCTAAGCTCAAATTAGGGAAAGCCCCGGGCCCGGACGGTTACACCGCCCTCTTCTATAAAACGTTCAGCACGACACTGGCTCCGATCCTGACCAAACTGTTTAACTCCTTTTCTGATCCAGGAGCCATCTCTCCAGACCTCCTACAGGCAACAGTATCGGTAATTCCTAAACCTGGGAAAGACAGGAAACAATGCGGCTCATATAGGCCGATCTCCTTACTAAACGTGGATTTGAAAATCTACACGGGGATCCTAGCAACAAGACTAGCTCAGTACCTTCCCGGCCTGATTGAACCGGATCAGGCCGGCTTCGTGCGGGCCGCCAAACTGTGGACAACACTAAGAGAATAATACACATCTTAGAAAAAGCTTCGCGTATTCCGGGGGAGAGGATGTTGCTCTCAGTCGACGCAGAGAAAGCGTTTGACCGGGTGCACTGGCCCTACCTCGAACGGGTGATGGCGCGGTTGGGAATAGGGGAGAACTTCCGGACCATGGTGTTTAACTGCTATAAATTCCCCTCTGCAACCGTGCGAGTGAATGGCTGTGGTTCCCGGCGATTTGATATCGAGCGTGGAACGAGACAAGGCTGTCCTCTTTCTCCCCTTCTCTTCGCGCTCTATATGGAGCCCTTCGCCCAACGGGTTCGGCAGAATGTGGCAGTGACTGGGGTGCGAATGGGCGGTTACACCCATGCCATAAGCCTTTATGCGGACGATGTACTCTTTACATTGGAGAACCCGGGACAGGCCCTACCTGCATGTATGGCTGAACTTAAAGCTTTCGAGAAAGTGGCGAGCTTTCGAATGAATGTTGAAAAGTCCACAGCCTTGGACATTTCCCTGTCGTCGGCGGTAAAAAGCGACCTACAGGGGCTCTTTCCCCTACGTTGGTCACGTGATCGGGTACAATACCTGGGGATTGCGTTAGCCCCAACATTGCAGGCCATGGTTTCCGTTAACTATGAAGCGATGGGTCTGAAGGTGAGGGAGGAACTTGGGAGATGGAACAAAGGGATGATCTCCATGCTTGGTAGGGTAGCAGCGGTCAAAATGACCGTTTTACCCCAACTCTTATACTTATTCCGAGCACTACCTCTGCAGCCCCCCAAGGGTTGGATTCAACAGATGCAAACCGAAGTGTCCCGCTTTGTGTGGCAGGGCCGTAAGCCCCGAATGTGTCGCGCCCTCACAACCTTAGCACCAGAAGCCGGAGGACTAGGAATCCCTGATCTCCGCAAATACTTCCAAGCATCACAACTGCGTTACTTGGTAGAGTGGAGTAGGTGGGAATCCGATAAACACTGGCTCTTCCAAGACCAAGCAATAGCCGGACGCCCCTTACAGGAAATTCCATTCCTTCGCAGGCCACATCGCCCCCCGAATCTCTATGCTTCTTATATCACACGAGTGCCGCTAAGAGTGTGGGACACTACCAATCGCGCTTTTGAACTCACCTCGTTTCCCTCGCCGTTCACACCGATCATAGGCAATCCGGATTTCACACCAGGAACGGAACAAGGGGCCTTCTCACACTGGAGGGAAAGGGGCTGCAGGGCACTTTTCCACATGTATGCTGCGGAGGGGGTGATTTCCTTCCAGGACTTTAGAGAGGAGTACCAGATGGCCGAAACAGAACGCATGAGGTACTGGCAGGTTCGACACTGGGCCTTACAGCCGAGTGTTAGAGACTCAGCAGATAGGAAGTTACTGCCATATGAAAGGTGGCTAATTACCCGCACCTCAGACGCCAAGCTCATATCGGACCTATATAAGATGCTCCAGCTCCCGTCCTCCCACTTCCACATTCCTGGCCGGGAACGTTGGAATAAGGAACTGGGGAGAACACTTAGCCATAAGGAGTGGGACCAAATTTCATACAGAGCGAGGCATTCGGCTTACCACGTGGGCCTCACGGAAACCTTTACCAAGGTTTCCACCTACTGGTATTACACCCCGGAACGATTGCGTGAAATGAACAGGCTCCTTAGTGATACGTGCTGGCGCGAGTGTGGGCAGATTGGTACACTAACACACATCCTCTGGGACTGCCCCGTACTGCAAACCTACTGGTCGGAAGTGATAGATGACATTGATGCATGCTTTGAGATTGAACTGCCTCGATTTCCAGCGTACACTCTGCTGGGTCTCCCTAATGGCTTAATGTACCCGCTGAAATCTAAGAGGGGACGGCAGATTGCTATTATGCTGGGCTCGGCTGTACAAAACATACTGATACACTGGTGCACACCTACCATTCCGTCTCACACAGGTTGGCTTCATAGGTTGTGGCATGTTCTGGGGATGGAAAAGCTGTCACTCATGTTAGCGGAGATGTTACTGGTTTTGAGGAGCTGTGGCAGCCCTTTCACTCGCTATTGGCCACAGAGTTCAAGGAAATTACATGCCCTAGATACCTAAGACTACTGAGGCTTACGCCGCCGTTGTGAAGCACTGTCCCGCTGGAGGGGAGGGGGCACGACCCCAAGGGTGAGACTGTGATCAGGATGGATTACAAAGTAAAAGGTTTATTTCCACAATACGCAGCACTGGGCAGGGCGGGTGGTGGGGAGGGGAGGGTTGTTGGGGAATATTGTTTATTCACGGAGAGGTACAGGATGGTACGTAGATGCTCCTTCTCCTCGTTTGCATGTTTCCATGCAAGAAGCAGGATACCGAGACAGCCCCCAGGGCTGGGACATAAGAACTCCAATCCTGGAACACTTCCTGCCACTGACATTGCATATCTATGTGTTTGTTTTACTATGCAGCTGTACCTTTCTAAATAAAATACTTTAAACCTAAAGACCTAACAAAAGGAGAAAAGAAACTTGAAACAGCATCTGCTATCTTCCTCTGTGAAAGTGGAGAATCCCTCGAGAGGATAGGAGGCATTACAGATGTAGAAGGCAACGGAGACTGAAACGTAGCAGACTGAAGAGTAAGAGCGGGAGAAGGTGGGGGCTGAATTACAGACTGTGAGGGCGGAGCAGAAGCAGGCAAAGAAGCAAAAAGAGGCTGCGCCGGTTGCTGGACAATCGGTAATTGAGCAACCACTTGTTGAGCGACGGGAGGGGGTAACGGAGGTGCATTAGCATTTTGGACATAAGGCGGAGGGGAATTCAATAAACAAGACATTAGGACATCTTCTTCTAATTCCTTACTTTTATCTGAAGAGGAAGTAGGCAGCATCGGATAGCATCTATCTATCGCCATACGATGTTGTCTCTCTAGTACCTCCTTCGCACCATCTACTTCGTTGTCTTTAAACTGCTGGGCAGCCTGTAAAATTGACATATCTTGTGCTTTCTTATCCTTTTTTGCTTGTTTGATTTCTTTCTGTTTGGCTTCTTTACGCCAAAGGCGAAAGGAGTCAAACATAGCCGGCCGGGCTTTTCTTCTAAACAGAATCGTTTCCAAATTATCTAGTATAGCAGGATCAAAGCAACCATTCTGGGGCCATCTCAAAACTCCACTATTTTTCTTGTATCGGACCCATGTCTCGTTAAAGGTAATGGGACCAATACCGTGTTTTGAATAGAGCTCATAAGTGGGAGTTCCAACTGGAGGGATCGGACATGATTCCTCCAACTGGGAATCCCTTGTACAACCCAAACAACAAAGTCTTTTGAACTTACTCAGCCCAGGCATTGTCACTTCTCTAGACTGATCACAAACAACAAGGGGTATAGATCAGTGAAACAGTACAATCGTACTTACCCCTTGGCTTCAGCTATTGCAATACCTGAATAAAACCCCAAAAACAAAACAAAACAAAGGTCTGTGGGAGCGACCCAGCAAATACTTAACTAAGAATCATTCTGCACCAGCGAAGGTCCGTCTATCGTCTCGCTCTACCAAAACTCATCAGAAGGGCCAAGGCAGGGCGACAGTCAGGGCAGCAGACGTCAGCAGCCGTCGGAGAGGAGTAGCCGCGCTGTCAAAGACCTTCGGTCCACTTCCGACATACAGGGGTCGATCACGTGGTGCGCTTCCTCCAGAGTTTTCTTGCGGGTCTCCTCACGACCCTCGGGCTCAACCGCTACCACTGAAGTCGCCCCACATTGGGCGCCAGTTGGAGAACCGCAACCTTTAAGGCCCGGCGGCGCAGGGTACGCCTGAAATTCCCGGGATTCACCTGCCTTGTTAAAACAGAGACACGGACTCTTCGTCTGGCGTAGAAGATAGTATTTATTAGCTGCAGCTAGTACAGTGGTCTTAGAAGTCGTCAGTACAACGAGGTTCAAAAGAGACTACCACTTAAGTCTGTGGCGCACAGGTTTATATACAATACAATACAATGCAAAATGCAATCACACAAGAGCATGAGCTATAGGCAAACGTTATAGACAATGTTTTAAGACCAAAGCAACTCAAGTTCCCGGTTCTGTTTGTCACTCGACCCCTTAAGTAAATCACAAATGAATCCACACAATTCGATTTACAAGCAGAGAAAACACAGCTGCGTGTTGTAGAAGGACAGTCGTGAAACAGGAGAATGCATGAGACATGTAGCAAAGGACAGCAGATAAGATAAGATAACTTAAAGGAAACAATGGTGTGAAACGACATGTAGTCCGGACGGGGATTAATCAGCTCAGACAGGAATTAGTGTGCTCGGCCAGACCCTGACACTCGTTAGTAAACATAGGCATGGAAGCCACCTGACACGCAAAGGCAGAAACGACAAAAACATCGCGTTCGCCGAGCTGCCTGAGTTAGGGCAACATAAAATGGCGGCGATCACAAAATGGAGGCTGAGCACGAACTAATTCGTAATTTATAGAACCTCACCATGGTGGTCTAACGTTTTTTACTTAAAGTTGATCTCATTCTTTTGCAAGAAACCAAAATAGGTGTCCAAGAACGAAAACAATGCGATATCACTGGATCCAAAGCTTGATGTGCTCCCCAGCCCATAAAGAACAGAAACGGTGTTGTAACACTAATATCAAAAAATCAGATCTCACTATCATGGAAAATTTCCATTTTAGCGAAGGAAGAAAGTTAATTACGAATGTTGCTATCAACACCTCTCGCTTCTATATAGTGAATGTCTATGCCCCGACTGTGGATGCCTTTCAGTTCTGGATTTCCCTAAATAAAAAATTATGTGAATTACCTAAAAACTCAAGTATCTTAGCAGCTGGAGATGTTAATCTTCCCTGTGGCTCAATTTTAGACAAAAGCTCCTCCTGCAATGATAGACCTAATAAATCCCACAAACTAAAATAAAATGTGTTTAATCATCACTGTCTAAATGGCCTGTAGGTCTTGTATAACCCTACTGGGAGCGATTTCACCTTGCACTCCCATCCACATAACACACTATCCAGAATCAAGTGCATCTTGTTTAACAACATCCTTTCACTCAAAGCCAAAAGTTCCACCATTGAGCCAATTGTTATATTTTACCACTCCTGCGTCACTCACGAACTACAAATATCCCAAAACACTCCTAAGGAAAACAATGGGGAATGGACGAAGAGGTCTTTCTGGACCAAACACAAAAAAATCAAGTAAGCACCAAATTTTTTTTAATGAAAGTAATACTGACAACATCTCCACTGAAACTCCTTAGAATGCAATGAAAGCAACAATTTGGGGTATGACCATTAATATTAGGTCCACAAGAAATAAACTATGAACAAAAGACTGAAATGATTTAGAAACTGAAATGTTGTTTCTAGAACATGAACTATTTAGCACAAGAAATCCAGAGTACTAACACAAACTGAAACCAATGAAATATGGATATAACAAAATAATTTGCACCCGTGCTCACTCCTTGGTTCAAATTAATAAGGCATAAAAAATAAGGAGTCAAATAACTCAGGAAGAATACTAGCCAACTATCTTAAATATAAGACCAATAATACTCTCAGAACTGTCATAAAAACAAATATGGTATCAATATCTTATACCCTCTTAAAATCGCAAAAGCCTTTTGAGAATACTACACTAAACTATACAGCCAACAATCAACCCACCCTCAACACCCCCAGTGTAAATACCAAGTTTGCCTGGACAAAATACAATTTCCACAACTTAGTGACTCCAACAATAAATCTCTTAACCATAGCATATCCTCCTCGGAAATGCACCAATGATTAACTCCCTAAAATCCAAGATAGCTCCAGGGCTTGATGGGCTGTCATTGAGCACTTACAAATGCTTCAAGACAGCCTACTATTTCACTTGGAGTCCTTATATAAAAACTTTGAAATGTCTGGGAAAATATTAGGTACAGCATCGGAAGTACAACTCCTATTACACACAAAGATGGGAAAGACCCACTAGAGGTAATAAACTACAGAACAATTTCCCTATTAAATGTAGACTGCAAGATCTATGCAAACATTTTAGCACTGAGACTGAAAAAGTCCTTCCCCTATTGATTTGTTGATCCCATACTGGCCTTGTTAAAGGAAGACTTGCATCTGAGAACATCAGACTTTTTTGCCACGTTATAGAAAAGGCTAATCAACTATCCTCCCACACGATGGCCATGGCTCTGAATGCAGAGAAGGTTGTTGATAAGGTTTTGTGGACCATCATGTGTTTAGTCATGCACAAACTGAACCTTGGTAACGATTTTGTCCAAATGGTTTTTGCGTTTTATGCCCAACATTCTGCCTGGATACAGGTTAATGGATACCTCTCTGGTAAAAAACATCCCTCCCAAGGGACAAGGCAAGGATGTCCACAATCACCACCACTATTTTTGCTAGCAATCAAACTCTTGCTATCAGCAATTAGAATGAACACATCCATCAAGTGTATTTTTTTTTACTAACGAAACATGTAAATTCACGACATACGCTGATGATATGTTAATTTTATCACAAGAAGCCGAGTCTGCCTTTCCCATAATTTTAGACACAACCTTTATGCGGAGGTAACAGGTTACTCACTAAACCTAGATAAAACTAAAATTTTCCCATTAAATAGTCTATGTTCACCATCAATATTAACTAACACAAAGCTATAGTGGCAATATACCCACATTAAATACTTGGGATACAATTTAGGTGAAACCTGGAGGACAAAAGAAAGCAGATGGAAGATAGCCTTCTTCAAAAACTTAAAGATCTAATCTCCACATGGTCCTCAAAATGTATGACTTGGTGGGGAAGAGCAGAATGTATCAAAATGATGAAAAACCCCTCAAAGCAACTTTATCACATTCATGCTCCCCCTACAACTCTCAAACAACTTCTTCAAATATTTAGACAATCTGATATTTGATTTCGTGAGAAAAAACAAGAGAAATACAGTCTCTTAATAAGCTAAGAATCTACAAATCTGAAGGTGGAATTAGACTGCCTAACCTCTTTATAGATCAATAGCCTTTCTAATAAGGCAGACCACATGGTGGACCTACTCCAGAGAGGGTGATAACTCCTTATTGAAGAGCATCTCATAAATCCATTATCCTTACTATCTACTCTAACTATGAAACAACTTAAAATTCCACTCTCCTAACAATATCATCAGAGACACTATTTCGGCCCTTAAAACCCTAAGCACAAATCTTACCAACAAGATTCAAGGATCAGCGTATGCCTCTCTGTGGGAAATTACAAACATTTAAATAGAAGGTAAGTCTCTGATGTGGTTGAACTGGGCAGAAAAAGATATCTTAATCATCAAAGACCTACTCCGGTCTAAAATGCCTAAAACTGTTGCTGAGCTACAATGTGCTCATAATATAAACCACATTGATTTCTACAGCTTCTTAAAACTTAAAGTTGCACTGAGCATAGTAGTTGCATCGGTACACCTCGTCCCACAACCCTCACCACCCAAATGATACACAGACAAGCATGTTGGGATGAAGAAGTTGCAGGTTTATTTGTGATACAAATAACAGAACGGGTTAACTGACAGGCGACCCCCTATACCCCGCAACCCCTTGTTGCAGGGCGCCTGAAGTTGAGCCAAAGAAGCGGACACCAGTGGCCATAGCCCGGTGTGGAACTTGGGAGGAAAACCTCCCACCGGCGGACCTATCGTCCACCTGCCCCAACCTCCGAACAAGGGATAGTCAACTCACACCTTGCCCAGCCAGGTGGGGCGTTATTGGCAAACCTCCGGTTGCTCAGGCTTACAACCGCCCCAAGGGCTAACGGGGTGCCGTCGAAACCAAGTCCCCAAGAAGGGCCCCTTGGATTATGTATGACTCAGCACGGTGCGTTTCGCACTGGGGCTTCAGGTCCTGTTCCTGCGCCTGTCCTGTATGGGGATCGCCTTGTAACTCCTCCTGCAACCTAGAAAACACAAATACATCGTTAATATTCCCCCCTCCCCACTTCCCCCCTTTCAGCGGGTGAGCGGTAGGGAGGGGAGCTGAATGCGGGGCCTCGCGTCCGACGTCGGGGGGGGGGGAAATGAGAGGGGGGGGGCTGGGAGGCCTAATGGACCTAAGGCTGACAAGGAGCAGCCTGGCACGACCGACTAGTGAAGGTGGGCAGCAGCAAAGAGGGCGCCAGGACGGAGGGGCTCCCCTATATCATGACCCAGAAGGGGGACGGCCTTCCCTTGGGTGACCTCGCCCCCTGCCCCACCTCCCTCCACTGGACTGGCCTACGGTTCCCCACGCCCTACTACGGGGTTTGCCCTCTATGGGGTCCCTTGCAGGGACCTCGGGCATCCCGCATAGCAGTTGCATCGGTACACCTCGTCCCTCAACCCTCACCACCCAAATGATACACAGACAAGCATGTTGGGATGAAGAAGTTGCAGGTTTATTTGTGATACAAATAACAGAACAGGTTAACTGACAGGTGACCCCCTATACCCCGCAACCCCTTGTTGCAGGGCGCCTGAATTTGAGCCAAAGAAGCGGACACCAATGGACATAGCCCGGTGGGGAACTTGGGAAGAAAACCTCCCACCGGCGGACCTATCGTCCAGTTGCTCAGGCTTACAACCGCCCTAAGGACTAACGGGGTGCCGTCGAAACCAAGTCCCCAAGAAGGGCCCCTTGGATTATTTATGACTCAGCACGGTGCGTTTCGCACTGGGGCTTCAGGTCCTGTTTCTGCGCCTGTCCTGTATGGGGATCGCCTTGTACCTTTTCCACAGCCCTGGGCCTGGCACCCGCTGCGCCCAGAGCCCCCACTACCTAGCCCTTAGTTCTCTCTTATCTGCATCCGGCTGTTTCTAGCGCCTCCCCTAGATCTAATAGGAAAATAGCCATGCCTACTTTGGACAAGTGTACCCCGTCAGATTCCCATGCAGCCAATGGATTTGGCGTGCAGCAAGCCGTGCCTGATGAAACCTACCCCTCTCTGTTCGCTGAATTTGCGCATTGCTGCGTTTACGCGCCTGAGAGTGACTTCTAATGCCTCCTGTGATGTTGCCCCATGCCAAATCGGTCTAGGGGATATTTCTGACCAATATATGTTGCACTGTCCCAATTCGCCGCTCAAGATGCTAAAATCTTTCCTCATTGCGTCGAACAATCACCTCTTGCCTAATGTCACCAGGTCGTTCCCCCCCTAGGTGCACCACCAGGATGTTTGGCATTCGCCTGTTCTCCCTCAATAATCTACGCAGCGTCCCTATCAGTGCCGCCCAATGCATCCCAGGGAAGCCAAACCACGATATATTAGTGTTGCTAAAGCCGTGCTTCCAGGTGTTGGCATTCACCCATCTCGCCAGTCTCGTGACATAAGAGTGCCCCATCACCCATACCTCGGTCCCTGCAATGAAACACAATATGTTGTAAGATTATAGTTTATTGACACACTTAAAAGCACTGCAAAGTCAAACAACCACCAAGTGGCAACTGAAATTTGAAACACACATCATATTAACCCTGTCATGGCTTACGAATTATTTTTCTTTATTTACACGTCGTCAACCATATGTCTGCTCACAGGGCGTATTACACTCATTGGTCTCACATATCTTCTGTAGCAGTTGGATTCCCACCGACCTACTTTTTTAATTGCTTCGGCTGGGAGACCTACCCTAAAGGCAGTGGTAGCCGCACCTATCCTGAAGGAATGGGAGCTAAACTTGGCCCCTTTTGTTGTGTATCCTGCCAAGAATAGGCACCCCTGCATCACATGATCCACCTGATACTTTGTGACCGGGGAGCCGTCAGAGTGTATAAGTAGTAACCCTTCTGTATGTGGGCGGCAGGACAGGAAAGTGGCCAGCAGAGCCACCGGGCAGTAGTTGTCATTGCCCAGACGCTGTAATGAAACGTTCCTACCCTTGCCTGTCTGGTCTGTCTTGGAGGATTGTAAGAGGATCTCTGCTGAATCCGCTGTTAAACGAACGTCCTTCATCAAAAGGGCCCTGGAGTTGACCTCTTTTTTGGACCGAGCTACCAATTCGCCTATCCTAAAGGCTCCGAAAAATGCTAAGCTAAAAGTCACTGCAAAGAGGGCTGCCTCATAGGCGGAATGTGTGACCGCAGGCAGGGCGTCTAGCATGTTTTTTAAAGTCTCGTAATCTATGGGGGCCCTTTGATCTGCTAGTTTGGGCATCACTCTTGCCCAGCCTTTGAGTGCCGCCCTTGTTGGAAATAACGTCGTTGGGTCCTCCTGACCTAAAAGCCGGGCATGGTGCCCGATGGCATACAAGTGCCCGGCCATCCATGAGTGGCTCTTCCCCTCATCCTTCGCCCAGACCATGAATGCCTGCACTTTTTAAACTTGTCTCGAAGCCTCCCGCTCCCATGGGCCCATGATTTCACAGAATGTTTGTACACAAGTCTGGTATCTCCTCATAGTCCGAGGTGCCAAGGACATCTCGCCTAGTTCTCTGATACGCTGCGCCACCGCAGCAGATGCCAAAGCCGAGCCGGGAAAGGTGTCATCTCTTCCCTCGCTCTCGGCCAAGCATCTCGAAACCGCTGCCAATGGAAACGTGAAAGTGCCTCACCAGCCGTGTTTTGGACTCCCGGGATGTGCATAGCCTTACATTCCACATTATTGTATAAACATACTTTGACAAGTTCTCTGAGTAAGCATAAAACAAGTGCACAAGAGGCCGACTGGGTGTTGATGGCCTGGACTACCGCCATGTTGTCAGACCATAGAACCACTCTTTTTGCAGACAGCAAGGCAGGCCAAAGGTGGAAAGCCACAACGATTGGGAACAGTTCTAAAACTGTTATGTTGGTGGTGATCTTTTTCTTCCTCCATGCATTGGGCCACTCAGCCGTGCACCAGTCCCTGTCGAGGATTGCCCCAAAACCCTCCCTGCCCGACGCGTCTGTAAACAACGTCAGCTCCTGGCTGCTTGTCCATGGTTCCCTCCATATCATGGAGCCATTAAACTGTTCGAGGAAGTCCCCCCACAACTTAAGGTCCTCTTTGACCCCAAAACTCAACCTCACTTGATGGTGCCTGCGCTTTATCTTTTCTGCTGTCCTGGCCAACCTGCGCGCAAAAGCCCTACCAGCTGGAATCACTTTTGTGGCGAAGCTTAGTCTCCCATGAAGGCTCTGTATGTCGTCCAATGACACCTTGTCCTGCCCCAGCACCAGTTTGATCTGGGCTGCTAGCTCGGCGACCTTGTCTGCTGGGAGCCTGGCCTCACCCGCTAACGTGTCTATTCTATGCCTAAGAAAACTAAAGCCTGCGCTGGACCCACAGTCTTCCCCGGAGCCAGTGGCACTCCCAGATACTTTGTCATTTTTTTAAATTTTGCCTGCGCCTCTGCACAATCTACTGTTTCTGCTCTGCCTACAAAAAGGAAGTCATCCAGATAACGGGTCACGTTCTCAACCCCTTCCATGTCTTGAAGTACTCATTGCAAGAAGGTGCTAAAGGCTTCGAAGAATGCGCAGGAGAGGGAGCAACCCATGGGCATGCATCTGTCATAGTAATATTCATTGCCCAGCCTGAAACCCAGTAAGTTTTGGCTGCTAGGGTGCCCTGGCAGGAGGCGAAACGCAGACTCTATATCAGCTTTTGCCAGCCAGGCCCCTTTGCCAGCTCGTTGTACGAGGTCCATGGCCACATCAAATGAACAATACGAGACAGAGCACACCCCTTCCTCTAGGTTGTGATTGACTGACTCTCCTTCGGGGTAGGACAGGTGGTGTATCAGCCTGAACGCCCCGGGCTCTTTTTTGGGTACTATCCCCAGGGGGGATACCACGAAGTTGTCTAGTGGTGGTCGTGAAAATGGGCCAGCAACCCTCCCCAGCTCAAGTTCCTTACCAACTTTCGCTCTCACCACCTCAGGATTGTCCCTTGCTGATTTCAGATTGTCTGCATCTCTCGCGGCAGGAACCCCTATGTATGGTATAACAAAACCTTCAGCAAACCCCTCAGTAGCATTCTCCCATCCAATCTATTCGGATATTTGTTCAGCAGTACAACCAGTTGTTCCAACTTTATCAGTGAGGGCCCTTTCACTGCGCCTAACTCTAGCGGGTTTGGTGACAACGCTTGAGCAGTACAGGCTGGGGGTGGCTTGTTAGGCAGCGGGGTGCAGGTGGGGGGTGGCAGGGGGGGTGCGGGTGTGTTGGATGTAGACGGGTTACTTATTCTGCCAGGACCCGCCCCTCCCCCCGTGATAACTACCTTGCTTTTGCCCTTTGTTCGTCCTACACGTTCCTGCCTGGTGCTGCCCTCCACAATTGCTGCATGTATGCGTGAATTTGCAGGATCTCCCCCAATGGCAGTGACCGCTGTTAAATAATCTGCCAGACCCTGGAGATGTTTATGTTTATGTTTGTGCGATTTTTATAGCGCGTAAATACCCGGAGGTGTCTCTGCGCTCAGACCTCCCGCCTCCCCTCTTTTGGCCTCTCCCCCTCTGGCCCCCTCGAAAGGGCAGCATCCTTTGTTCTGCCTGGGCCGTAGTGCTGCTTTTATCATTAGACACCACCTGCGTTTCTTGCACTTTACTGTTTATAGCTATGCCTTGGAGCGCCCTGGACCCCATATGGTCCATCCACAGCTGTACCTCTTTGTGATCCCAGTGCATCTTGGGAGATCTTGACATTTTCTTCCTGAATTCCCTATCATACTCAAACCAACCTACGCCTCCTCACTTCTTCGCTTCTTTATGAATGAGTCTCCCGTACTGAACTAACGCTGGTCCTTGATCGGCAAACTTCTCCATGATAACAGGGGACAGTATAGCAAAGGCTTCCAACCATGTGTCAATGTTCTTTTCTGGCCAGAGCTGAAATCTAACCTTCTTTTTGTCTTCTTTTAGCCCTGCCTTGCGTACATCAGCATCTTGCAGTCCTAACATGAGTAATGAGAAAATATCTATAAATTCTCGTTTCCATATTAATTCCTTAGCTGCCAGCGGAACCTCCCAGGACAAGGAGGAATGACCTGACAGTAAAGGAGTGTCAAGCACCACTTCTTCCTCATCGCTCGGCAGCGCTGGAGAAGGAGCTGGTAACGTGGGAGCAGGAATCGCTGTATTCGAAGGGGGCGATGGCACCGCCAAGGGCGGGGGCGCAGGGTTCGGTGGCTGTGGTGCCGGAGGGGCAGGCAGTGCTGGAATAACAGGCGTCATGTGCGGTGCAGGGGGTAATGTAGGTAATGCTGGTACGGGTGCCGGTGGGGCAATTGGCAGGTTGGACAGGTCAGTGCCCTCCGGCCCTCCCCCTGTTGCTCCAGATGCGCCAGAATTAGCAGCGCGGTTTCCCCACACATTGGACGGGACTACCCCACCACTAGCGCCAGGCGTCACACTTTCCCTCATTTCCTTCATAAACACTTCCAATGTGGACATGATCTTACCAAGATTGCTTCTAGTGGCGTAATCCACGCATGATTGCCTGATAGACAAGTTTGATGGACCAGGCACCTCCTGAACCACTGTCGACAAGTTTGAAGTACCAGGTGCGTCATGTACTACTGCGACCGTCGTTTTGGTACTGCCTTTCTTTTCCGACGGCGGCGGGAAGTCTTTGTTCGTAGGCTCCCTTACTCTTTTAGACGCTCTAGCGTGTCCCGCACTACTTGTGTCCTCATCATCCAGTGCTATGATGTCATTGTTCACACAGGGGTTCGCCGTGTTGCCCTTAAGCAAATTGGTAGCCCATGCCACGCCGTTTGTTTCCACTAGTTGTAAGAAAATCGCCGCATGTGCTGCTTGTGCTTCTGTAACCGCCCCTGATCCTGTGCCAGCTGTTCTCATTTCTGACATCTTGTGCGGTCTCACTCCCTGCAAGAAAAATAGAAATGACCACCGGGCGATTTCACACATGGATCCTTAGACCCGTAGCCTTATTCTGACTAATGGCATCTCTTGCTCCTTCTCATACTTACTTTGAAACACACAGACTGGTTAAAAAAGGTAGGACCTTGCTATTCCACGAATATGGTGCAACGACGTCATTGTGTGCCACGCTCCTGTATTGATTGATATAAACATCGTTTAGGCTTAGCCTTCCCCAATGACCCTGCTACACCTCACACCTGTGGAGACCAGACCATAAACACCGGTCCCCTGGTCGCTTGGCCCTACCCAATGTCCCTACCAGACCGATGACCCCGGGAGGCCAGACCATAAACACCGGTCCCCAGGTTGCAGTCAAGGACCCTTTCTTCCGGCACCTCCCACCTTCTTCATTCTTACCTTCTGATTGAGGGGGATGGCACCGTGCTCTCGCTGCTTTAGGTCGCAATCCTTATTTGCCAAAAATTGGGGAACATGCCTTACACATGCAGCAAGACGACGCAACTATGCAGTCAGACTAATTCAACTGGAATGACTCTAGTTACAATCGTTCATTTAATGTACTGAAACGTTCATGTTCAAAACTGCAATTGTACAACCGGGCTTGTTACGTTGTGGCATTAATCGCGATACTATTTTAGCTAAATGTACAACGTTGGAGTTGTTTGTCAATCGGGGCTTCCTCAACTGTGAAATGAGTCATGATACTATTTTAGCTGAATGCGATCTAGTCACGTAATCTCCCTGTGCCTAAGAATTGAATGTAGGGCATTTTTCCTCGAGGGACAGGTCTGCAGTCCCAAGCCTCAGCTTAGCACATATGTAATTAGGAGGCATATTTATCCGTCAAAATCATCATAAGCCACCCTTGCCTAGACCTCATCTTCTGGATCTGTGCCCCGTGCCCTGGCAGGACGACCCGATATTCGAGGCTCATATTATTCTGCTTCCAAGAGGGACACGTGATCGACACTAAAGCGCATATACCTGCATGATCTCACTTACGTTGTATGTGCCTTAATTGATTTGGCTTTGTGTTGCCAACTGCAGTCCCCGGGGAGAGGGGAGAGGAACAGAAGTGGACATCCGACTGGGCGTCCGTGATGGAGAGAGAGAGACGCCTGTATCTAAGCAGGGCGCAGCGCCGCCCCATGCTGCCAGGGGCGACCAGAGCAGCACGGGTGGTCGGGTGGGGCTGACGCGGCGGCAACAGAATGGATATGTTTACCTCCTGTAATTACGCGAGGTGTCAGGCGAGGCTTGCAGTCTGACCACCGGCCTTGCCGGAAACGCTTGCAGGCCTCGACTGGAAGCTGCCTTCTAACCTTGCCCCGGAAATGCTTCCCCACCGGAAGCTATAACTCTGCTTATGACGTGAATGGCTGCCTCCATAAGTCAACCAGAAGTGATACTGAGTTCTTGAGCGTGCTGTGGTATTTAACACATAACGAAGCAAAGCGATATAATGTAGATACGAAGGAGCTAAAACAATACTGCGAATACTGTGCTCTTGAGCGTGCTGTGGTATTTACCCATAACAAAGCAAGGCAAGATAATGTAGATACGACGGTGGTAAAACAAGCAAATTATGCGCCACAATGCTCTTGATGCCCCTTGAGGTGTCGGCGGAGCCACAAGCCGCTCCCCGCCACCCCGACCTCGCTGCCCAGTAAGCTAGAAATTCGCCGCTAACAATTGTAGGCGCCAGCGGAGCCGCTTCAAACAACCCGCCCCTTCGACCTCGCTGTTGGTCGCGATCCTGCTGCGGTCTGCCGATACCCTTGTTCCCGCACGAGGTGGCGGCGATGCCGATACAAATCAACGCCCCTCGCCCATGCCTAGGAAGCCATTACTCAAGCTTAATTTGCCGTGGTCTCTGGCGGGATCCCATATCGCTCTTTAACAAAGTTGTCGCTCCCAGTTCTCACGGCAACCGCATGCGTGTTTCGCTGCCTCACCGACCCGAGGGCCCAGCACGAAGGATGCAACACTGCGGATCTCTCCCACTATTCAAATTAAACGCACCACACGCGCCGCGTGCCTTAGCCGGCCAAAAAGTTAACACCCGCTCTAATCCCCGCCCGGACGCCATGCGACATCCTCTGTCCCCCAGCCCACACAACAGACCCCGTACGACCTAACAACGGATCTCCTGGCCCTCCCGTGGCAGAGCCACGGAGCCCTGTCGACTCGGATTTTACCCGAGGACGGGGCCCGGGGGTTGGCCTGTTAAACTGCTTACCTCAAATTGAGCTGAATGCGCGGGCCTCGCGTCCGACGTCGGGGGGGGGGGGGAATGAGAGGGGGGGGCTGGGAGGCCTAATTGACCTAAGGCTGGCGAGGAGCAGCCTGGCACGACCGACTAGTGAGGGTGGGCAGCAGCAAAGAGGGCGCCAGGAGGGAGGGGCTCCCCTATATCATGACCCAGAAGGGGGACGGCCTTCCCTTGGGTGACCTCGCCCCCTGCCCCACCTCCCTCCACTGGACTGGCCTACGGTTCCCCACGCCCTACTACGGGGTTTGCCCTCCTATGGGGTCCCTTGCAGGGACCTCGGGAATCCCGCAAATGCAAAATACATGAATCTTCTCTGCTCAATCTATTAATAAATTAGCTACCCTGCCACACGCATCTGCCAGAATCTATAAAATATTAAACTCTAACAACGTCAATAAAAAGCTCAGCCTAGCGATCCCCAAAAAATGGCAAAATACTACAACAGAGCCACTCATAGTTGTGAATGGATATTCATGGAAAAATATTTGGAAATCTTCCTAAAAAACAAAATATGCCACATCTTATTTCAATTTGAACTGTGCACCCAACATAGGGCATATTGAGAAACTTCTTTAAACTGGCCTTATTGTAGATTACCAATGCTGAAACTGTCACATAGCACCAGGCTCCCTTGAACATATGTTCTTCAACTGTAAGAGAAATTTAAACCACCATAAATAAAGTATTCAACTCTACCCTCAACTACTGTGTGGTAACCCTGGGCCCATGGACCCTGACACTTACTCTGTATCTAAATGCTAAACGCCTCCTTCTTCTAGACTTATTAATAATTATTGGGATTAAAAATATACTATGCAAATTTAAACTTTATCAGAATCTATACTACCATAACTGGTGGGCTTGGGTCTGCTTTGTCAGAAGTGCAGGCAACTCAGCAATCAACACGAAGGTTTCATCCAATCACCACACAGATGATCAAACAAATTTGACCTAAACATACAAAAAGTGGATCTCCTATAACCACGCTCCACGCATGAAATACTCAATCAGACGATCACCTGTCACCTCACCTCCCCTACAAGAATCAGAGAGATGATCAATTATAAAATGACCACCAAACGGACTCAACGCCTACCTAACCCTAATTACGGGTTGGCTCAATCTCTCGCCTATTTCTCCCCGTCTCTTTCCCTAATGAACCAGCCACCAGCAATGCTTCAAAGGTAACTAAGAAACAGACATGTTATTTTATGTATTTTTGGTTACAGGATTTTACAAAAGCATGAACAAGAATCCCTCATTGTATGTATTTATGAGAGTATGTTTTTTCCCTTTATGAAACTCAATAAAAACAATTGTACAGAAAATATTACAGTGCGTCCAACTATTCAATGCGCCGGGTAGGTGAGTGACGAGTGGGGTGGGGGGGGGGGGGGGGCGAGGGTTCAGGCAAGAGTTTTAACTTTTCATTTTTAAAAGACCATCCCTGTTGCTGGTAATCGTCATCATTACCTACTTTGCATTTTTCCCTCGGGGCAGTCGGGCTTCTTTTCGTCGTGTTTCAGTAGTTGGGCTTCTTTTCATGCAAGCACTTAATTTCCATCACCTGCGCCCTTTAAACTGAGAAGAAACAGCCCTCTCCTATTAACGATAGCGGCGCTGCAGTTTGGCTGGGCGTTCATTGTTGACTGCTACAAAGCAGCTTTTTGTTATTTTATCTGCCTTTCTTTCTTGCATTGACCTCTCAGTGCGCTTTTCTTTCATGGACTCCCTTAAACTACCCCGTGTACAGCCTTCCGAAGCGGGTAAGAGCATCAGACATACTGCAACCATATTGCTGCGTCATAAGTGTGAGTTTGCTAACGTCCTGTCACGTTGTGGATTTCGTACTTGTGTTCTTGGCCGTTAAAAGGAAGTTTACAGTAACTTGCCGTTTTAGGAAGGTTGAACTGGTACAGTAGGTTTGTGAAAAAGTGGGCGCATAATTTTTTGTTTTAGTGTACTTTAAATAGTTATAGCAAGCTTGATGAGGCTAAATGTTTTGCGACAGTCCTAAAAAGTTTAAGGTGTTAGGATTTCGTTTTTCTGAGACTATATTTCGTGCCATCGTTGATTTTTCGTTTCCACCCACTGTAATTGTTATGGCTTTTCTACTTTCACAACATCACCAGTGCTCCAGCCTTTCACCTTCAGCCCAGACATGCCCTCCGCTTGTTTAAAACATTGTATTGCACTTCAAAGTACAACGAGCTGCGTTTCTGCTTTTATTTGTAATTTATACGTTGGGCCTTTTTGGAAGTTGCTCTTACTCTCGCGCCTTTATTCTCTGTAACATACTTTCTCTTGCCACTTATGTGGTTCCTCTTGGCCTCCAGTTGTAACATAAAGGGACTGGGGTGTTTGGTCAGTTGTGAACTCTCTCGCTATCCTCGCCTGTTAATTTTCTGTGACTCCTTTTAATTATGTGTGTGTGTGTGTGTGTGTGTGTGTGTGTATCTATATATATATATATATATCTATATATATATATATATATACACACACACAAACACATTTATGCTATGATAGGATATGAAAGCTCTGATGATAAATTTAGAGAGAAATACAACAGAATGTGTTTTAGAACTAACGAAGTAGCCGCTCACCCTGCCCTTTACTAGTATGTCTTCACTCTCTATTAATCACGTGGTATGCATATGTAGCAACTGGATTTTTGGACCAGATGGGATCAGCTCCTGAGAGCCCCTCTAACCCAGCCGGAACGTAACCACCTCCCTCCTCAGGACCATCTATCCAGGCACCTGGGTACCTACCTGAGGATGGGGAACTCGCAATATACAAGCTCCTATCATCAGAAACACCACTAAATCTATAGGGATACTAAGAATACTCACTGATTACTAAGGACATCCATGCCCTACACCACACTCATACCTCATAGTCTCGCGACCACATGGGTCCAGACTAATCTACCCTGGGGCAGTTCTGATTATATACTCTCACACACTGATCTCCCTCAGGGTATACACCTGTTACAACGCATTTGTTACAACTCACTACCGTTACAACGCGACTTTTACAATGCATACCATTACAACGCATTGCGCTGGGGGGCGCTCTAGGATAGGGAATAAGTATAATTTACTATCCAACACCTTCCCTAGGGTCCACGGGGACTGGAGTTAGAATAGTAAATTATACTTACCACTATCCAGCACCTCAAAGCGCTATGCGTTGTAATGGTCGCATTGTAACGGTAGGTAGTTGTAATAGTATGCGGAGTAACATGGTACATCCCTCCCTCAGTGCTCACTCGACACGCAATCCAGCGTGTCTACACACATGGGCCTGCAGTCCCAGTGCTCTCATTTACACCCGGTCCGCAATCCGGCAGACCTACACACCCTCTATCTTAGGTGCTCTCATTTACACACGGTCCGCAATCCGGCAGACCTACACACCCTCTATCTTAGGTGCTCTCATTTACACACGGTCCGCAATCCGGCAGACCTACACACCGACCACAATCAGTGCTCTCACTAACGCCACTTACCAATGACGACCACTTTCCTATGAATACCTTCAGCTCTCTGTCTCTCTATGTTGGGAAGTCTCTCTCATTATCTACTCAGGATAAAACTACGATAATATAAATTGGTATGGCTTTCCAAATTGCAATATGTACCTTCTGCTCCTGACATCAAATGTCCCCTTTCCTCCTTATTGTTCACTCATCTCTTACCTGATCGGGATTCGCATCCGTTCACGCAAACTATGCTTGACTAGAGGACAAGGTTACCCCGATTGAACAATAATACAAGGCACATGTCGGTTCACTAAGAACAGGGCTCTCTGTTTATTTTAACAATGATAATATGCACATACATAGATCAGCGGGGTCTCTATAACTAGCAGGAACTTTAACACACCGCTGAAAGAAAAGGATTAGGCATACAGTACAAGGTTATCTGCGGGGTAACAGGAACTTTTAACACACCGCTGGAAGAAAAGGATTAGACATACAATAGCCTAGGGAATAAGGACAAGATTAAGGGGTAAGTGTAAAAGAACGAGGTCACCTTGGGAGAATGAAGTCTTGCTCTAGCTGTCATCTGGGCTCCTCTCTCGTCTGTGTCTTGGCTCATCTCAGACTCTCTCTTTCCTGCACTCTTGGATACACATCTGCGCTGATCACTTTGCACTGGATTTCTCTCCCCCACGGACTCTCTCCACCTTCCAACTTCAATCTAATGGTTTCTGCCGCTCTGATAACTGTTCATTCCACTAGCTTGTTCACTCTGTTTCAATGTTTCTGTGCCAATGTCCAATTAACTCCAGCTGCTCCCACAGGTTAATCCACGATATAACTTCAGTCTCTTCTGCGGTCCTAAAAAATATACATAAGGACATAAGTGCCCCTAGTTTCACTCTAAATAATAAACCCACCCAGGTTACCAATCTACCTAAACCCGCAAAGACCACAGTGGTTGCCAATAAAGTGTTGGAGACTAACAAAACGACGGTTAAGAAACCCAGTAACACTTTAAATCAGGCAGGCTCAAAACCTAAACCCCCTGTTGTAGAGCAAATTAAGAAAACAGATACCACACTGATCCCTTCCAAAAACAATATAACTTCCCAGCTCACACCCAGTGATGGTCTATCTCAGGCCCCCAAACTCGATACACAGGATAAGGCTAAGGATATGGCGCGCAGAAATATTCATCTCCCCCCGGATGCCGCGCCCTATGTGGTTATCCTTACGGGAGTCACTGAAATTCGTTCGCCAGAAGAAGAATCATATCAGGCACTTAAAAACAAAGTCTGTCACTGGCTAGCGAATAATTATCCCCTTCCACCAAACATACCCACCAACATTTTAATGATAGAGAGGGCTCCCTGGGTAGGAGGCAATAGAAAAAATTTGCAAGGGGACTGCGTGGTGGTTACTTTCGAGAACCCGGAGGTAGTAGATTTTATCTGTAATAGCAGGGCCCCAAGGTACCAGGCGAGTACGGTGACCGCCAGACCTCTCTCGTATTTCTATCTCCCCCATAATCAAGCGGATAACCTCTGGAGCTGGCTTAAAGGTTCACATGATCGCATTCCTAGACAGAGGCCTAACTTCCCCTGGGACATACAACCCCCTCCCAGGGAGGAGGGCTGGGATGGGGGATGGAATTTGGTGGGGACTAGAGGAGGTAGACCATGTCAAGGTGGCCCCTTTCATGGTTCCCATCTCATCCATCCCTTTTACTACCAGCAGCCGCTAAATGGCCCATCTAATTCCTTGCATTTCCCTATAGCAAATCGCTTTGATTGTCTGTCAACTACAGATTGGGTGGACTGACTTACTCAGGGCTCGCCAGGGGAACAGAGTGTCTATGCTAATCCAACCCGTTCTCGCCAGGATGGTGCCATAGCGGACCAGAACTTAGTTAATTCATCCCCCAACCCCAGAACTAGCCTGATGATGACAGAAATTCGGGGCGTGGGTACATCGATTGCCCCTAACACAGACTTAGCACTCTGTAAAGTCCTTACCTGGAACGTGGCAGGATTAAATGCAAAGGCTTTAGACCCAACATGGCAAAGATTTATTAAACAACATCACATTCTAGGACTTCAAGAAACGTGGGATACCACACCCAGTTTCTCCCTGGACGGTTTCTGTAGTTTTTCCATTCCGGCAGTACCAGGTGCAAGAGGGAGAGCAAAGGGTGGTTTACTCACATTGTGCTCTTTGGATCTAGCAGGGGTTTTCAAAAAATTAGATACCGCATTAACAAATACGCTTGCGGTGGAGTGGACCCTCCCTAACTCAAAGACTTTTCTGTTGATTAATTTCTATAATTCAAAGGGTGTCCGCCACTGTAAACTAACATTTGATTTCTTTGTTAAATTTTTTGTCAGCCTATAGGCTTGATTGCACTACCCCCCCAGAACTGGTTATTCTGGGGGATTTTAACATTCACCCCTGTGAGGGAGGTTGTTTTAACGATAGATATGGGGGTACACCATCTGAAGCCATTCCTCATTTCGAGCATACAACCGAAGGCAAGTACCTAGAGTTCCTTCTAGCTAATCTAAACCTCTATGAATTTGATCAAGGCATTAGTGACCCTAGAGCCCCAACCTTTGTTGGGAGAGATGCCAACACTGTTATAGACTATATTTTTGTTTCAAATGGGGCCCTGGCAAAGGCATGTGAGTACAGTGTGGTCGATCTTATCTCAAGTGATCATTATCCTGTCCTCCTGACCTTGGACCTAAACTGCTTCCATACTGGCAGTCCGCCAAGCGTGGCAGCTCCAAAGGATCTGAAGTCTAAAGATCAGGGAAGGCGCTTAAAATGGGAGATGATTGTCCCAGAGGATTTCTTTCATTCACTCGCCCAAGAGTCAGAGGCCAATATGGCAGTGTGTTTGGACCCAACTGCCGAGGGCCCCAAGGTTTTGGTCGCATATGAGGAGATTTGTTCAAGGATCAGCAAGAACTTGGAAAGAAGGTCAGTTGGGCAAGGGAAAACAAAGACTCATAAATGGTTCAACAAGGAATGTTCGAAGATACATAGTGCCCTGCTGAAAGCCATCAAACAAAAACCCAGAGACAGGTCATTAGTGGCCAAGCTAAGGAAGGAATATAAAACCGTAGTCCATAAGCGCAAAACCCAAATCAAGGAGGAAGCTTGGAATAGCCTTTTATCTGTGGATGTGCTAAGAGACAGTAAAAAGGTTTGGGCCATTGTAAATCAGCCCTTTTTCTCTGATAACGGGACATCGGACTTAGACTGTGTCATAGAGGACAACAGATGGCTAGCCCATTTTGGCAAAATCTATGAATCTATAGTCCCTGCCTCACCTGCCAATACCCATGACCACTCCAACTTGGTTATGGATTTTAACATCATAGAAGTTGAAAGGGCGATTAGAGATACCAGTAAACACAAGGCCCCAGGACCCGACGGGGTACCCGCAGATCTCTACATACAGTACCCACAATTTTGGTCAAAGATTCTAACCAACGTTTTTAATGCGATTCCCACAGCTGGCTTCCCACCTTCTTGGTCTACCTCTATAATTGTGCCTATATTTAAGAAAGGGAATAGGGCGGACCCGGCCTGCTATAGACCTATCTCCCTGTTGGACTCTGCCGTCAAGATCTTAGGCAGAGTTATCTTGCATAGAATGGGGGATTGGCTGGAGGAGAGCGGGATCCTTTCAGATCTGCAGTACGGCTTCAGGGCTCACAGAGGGACAATTGACCAATGCTTGAACCTTCATCTAATCATTAGCAAATATACTGTGGTGAAGGGGGGGCTTCTTTATTTGGGGTTTATGGATTTATCTTCCGCTTTTGATTTGGTCAATCGTTCAAAACTATGGTCTATCTTACGAAATTTGGGTTTGAACTCTACCTTGGTTAGCTTTTTGCATGACCTTCATTTAAATTTGTTTGCGTCTGTTAGGGCAACGAGGGATGGAAGATGTACAGCAAAGTTTAGATCTGGGAGAGGGGTCAGACAAGGGTGCATCCTGGCCCCTCTCCTCTTCACACTGTACATCAATGCTTTGGGGAAATCTTTGAACCCAGCCACCCTGGACATCCCGCGTATGGGGGGGCTACCTATCCCGGTCCTCCTATACGCGGATGACGCTGTTCTTATAGCACGGACTGGTATAGGTCTGCAAAGACTTTTGGACCATTTCGGCCTCTTCATGGAAGCCCTCGACCTAAAAATTAACACTGCCAAATCCCACGTTATGGTCGTAGGCTCTCGAAAGAAAAATATGAAGATTAGATCCTTCAGCTCTAACAACTCACCAATTTCGAGGGTGCCCTCTTTTTGCTACCTGGGCGTTACTTTCGACGAGAGAGGAACTTGGAAGCCACAAATGAAACTCAAGGAAAACAGAGTTATTAGATCCACCACAGCACTTCTGAGCTTCTCCAAAAGATTGGGCTCGAAACCTATGGAAGCCATGACCAGGATCTATAGAGCCAAATGTGTGGCTATCGCATCCTATGGGGCAGACATTTGGGACTATGTCCCAACTCCAGGCATACAAATCGCTGAAAACAATTTTATACGGGCCCTGCTGACACTCCCGAAATCTTCTCCCACACATTCAATCCATAATGAAATAGGCATGGGATATGTCTCTGATCTTCTAAAAATGTCCCCAGTACTTTGCTGGATTAAAACCTGGACAAATGAGGAAATCAGCTTGAATCATTGCATCCTTAAAGATTGTATATCTCTGGACAAAGCTCACACTATACCATGGCTGGCATATGTTAGAGCGGCATGTGCGAGGCTAGGGCGCCCAGAAATGTACTCTCTACCGCAAAATCTCAAAAAAGAGGATGTAACGTGGGTGAAGCAGCACTTTCGGACTTTGTTGGAATGCGAAAGAGAATCGGTTGAACTCAGTAAACCTACGGTGAGATTACTTTTTCAACTTTCCACAACTACAGCTATGGAACCCTATTTAAAATATGTCACAAAGCCTTACCATCGCTTCCTGCTCATAAGGTTCAGATTCAATTTGATCCATCTGATCCTTGGCTCGTACACAGAATGGGGTACCCCAGAAAATTTTCCCCCTTGTACATGTGACTGTTTTTCAACACAGGACACTTTGCACCTGGTCATGTTCTGTGAGCACTATCTGGTGCCACGGAAAAAATTTCTTGTTCCCATCCTGAAACCTTTGAACTTTGTCCAGGTACGGCCAGCATTATTATACCTCCAGATGTTGAACTCGGTGCCTGTTGCATATGGTGTAGCATGTTTTTTAGTAGCAGCCGCCAGACAGAATAAACTAAGAGCTGCCGCACCACTTAATCATCAAATCTGACTTTCTGTATATACCTTGGTGAGAATGTTTCTAGCATGCTGATATAGGTGTTCCCCACATCTATCAATCCCTTTTTTAACGAATGTGTTTATTGTGTTCTTAGAAGGAGTAGCAATCAATTCTTTGCACTTGTTTAATTGTATTTTTTAATCTGTTTCTATGTCACATGCACTGCTTTTATGGTTTTAATTAACCGAATAAAGTTTTTGACTGACTGACTGACTGGCAGTCTCTTCTAAAAGGCATTACTTCAGACACCAGCTATTCACAACTCTTCCTGATAAGTAACTGCTTCTGACTGCTTCCTTCAGTTCCAGCTCACTGACTGTCTGTTTGTCTTCTCTCTGTTCCAAGCATTTTCTGTCTCTTCTTCTCCTGCAATTCCATTCCTCCAACTCTACCAACACTCTCTGCTCCTCCAGTTCAACTAACTGCAACTTCAGCTCAGCTCTCTCTCTAGCTCGAACTCTCTCTGCAACTCCAACAACAACTCTCTCTCTCCTCCTCCAACTCAACTGACTGACTCCGCCTCTGCACTTCACTAATATAGAATGCTGTCTCCTCATGGAAAGTTCCAGCCAGCAGCTTCCTCTCACCGATCCCATGCACCAGGCTCCTTGCGCTAGACGCTCCCACAGTGACCAGCTGCTTGTTTTGTCTAGAGACCTGAGCCCAGAGACACTTCCTGATTAGATTCAGCTCTGGCCGGTTCTCTCCGGTTCGCTTAGGGCAAACAACAGCTCAAAACCAAAATATTACCTTTTCCCCTGAAGCCTCTCAGCTCCATCAAAATGGAGTCTGTCTAGTTCTGAACTAAGCGTGGGCGGAAAATCCGTTTCGCTCGCGGATTTTGCGGATTTTCGGTAAATTCGCAATCCGCGAGATCCGCGAATCTCCCGCAAAATCCGCGAGCAGCGGATTTTGCTCGCACTGTTCGCGTGAGTTCGCGGCTTGCCAGTACAACTTCGCACCCCGCGAGTAAGTGCTAAATTGCAGAAATACGATCTTAGCAAAACTGAAACTACTTACCAGGTTCAAAAGTTCAGGCTCATCATTAGTAGCCATTTCCTGTAGTGCTTCCTGAGGGGCCCCTCCAGAGTTCAGTTGCCAGTTGCAACTATTATGTGACCCTGCTCTGAACCTCAGAATAGTTACACATATGCCACAAAGGTCCTGAATTACAGCTAAGGGAGACAAGCAGGAGCCAGGCTGGAAGTTAAAATCCATTAATCAGCCCCTAATTCATTATTGTCAGTTGGGGCAGGGCAGGTGTTGTAACTAATTTTGCAACAATGAAAGCACTTAGCAAGTGCAAAAGATCACTAATCAGGAAGCACTAAGGAAGCAGGTGCCAGCTAAAAAAATATTCTGTGACACATTAATCAGCCCCAAATTAATTCAGGTCACTTGAGGCAGGGAAGGTGTGCTTTGCTTTGCCGAAAATAATGTACACTGGACAACCAGAGGGTGTGGTGATGAAACAGAGGGTGACATGGGTGGGCCAGAGGGTGGCATGAGTAGTCAGAGAGTGGCAGTGGTGACAGAGAGTGGCAGTGATGAAGAAGAGTGTCCCAAACAGGCTGGACACGTAGAAACAACAAGTTCGCAAAACTTGCGACCCGACAGGTAAGTTCGCAAATTGCGAAATTGTAAAAACCCTCGCGAACTGGCAGAAACACGCGTGAACACAAAAAAAAAATCTGCAAATTTGCGGGAATTCGCGGATTTTGCGGATTGCGAGTTCGCAAATCCGCAAAATTCGCGAACGCGAGATTCGCAAAATTCGCCCATGCTTATTCTGGACCTTGTAGGCCTAAGAAGGATGAAATAACCCTTAGCTCTGTCAGAGTACCTACATAAACCATACCAATGTGTAATATAAAGTCAGGACCACAGGATCCAACCTCTACTATAAGCAAAAATGACAGGCCAAAGCCAATAGGCAATAGATGGCCTCTTCTATGTCTGAAAGAAAGGGCCTAAAAGATTAAAGTCTATATCACTGCCAACTAGGGCCAAAAAGCCTGTCTAAACAGCATAGTAAAGAGAAAAAAATAAGTTTTTAAAGGTCCTCTGTACCACCGAACCATTATGTGATCAAGGGTAGTGCCTACCCGAAACACGTCATGCCAGAGAGAAACAGAAAGGGATAATAAATTGACCTTGTGTACTGGACAAGCTGTGTGGTGGTCCTTGTGTCCTGTGTGCCGTGCTTGGAGAAGCAGGAAGGAGTGGAATATATATATATAGCCGAAACGCGTTCCTGTTTGTCCATAGCCTGATGTAATCTGCGCAATAAACAAGAGAACCCCACAATGAAGGGTGCTTGTTCCTTAATTTGAATCGGTTGGGGACTATCCTTTATATATATATATATATATATATATATATATATATATAAAAAAATTTCAGTCAATCAGTCTTTGGATGTATGCGTTCCATAAAGGGACTGACTGGGGTGTTTGGTCAGTTGTGAACTACCTCGCAATCCTCACCTGCTAAATTTGTGTGACTCGGTTTAATTATATGTGTGTGTATATATACAATCATTCAGTTTTCAGGTGCATGCGTTCGAGCATGAGCCATCTCCTCTTCTTGAGTTTGTATGGACATCTTTTCAGCACAGATATCTGCTGCCTCCCTTACTTTCAACAGGCGCAACACTGGGTTTCTAGAATCAAATTATTATTTTTTATTTTTTACTACTCCCTATAATGCATCCTTTCCACCCCATTCAGACATGGAATTGCTTGATCAGAGACACACAGCCGCTTCTGCTTTTACAATTCTGTTTTTTTTCCTGCCACCCAGGAAAATCCTACTCTGTTGTGTATGTTGTGCCCCACCACCTCCCATATAACCTCTGCTGTTGCAGTCTATCTAGAAACTGTTATTTGCCTTGTACACCATAGCTTCTCCCCTAGTGCCCTTAGAATGGCGACCTACTACTTCTGTATAAAAATCACTTGCACTTGCAGCATCTGATTAGATTCACACTTTCCAATACATTTTGCCATCCATTGTAACTCCATTCCTATGTTTAAAAAATGAGACCCATACCAAAATCATCTCCAAGTGTACCTTTTGATGGAGCACCAGTGCTTCTGCCATGGAAAATCCTAACCTCTTATAAAAAGTTCTCTCTATTATGTCTATAACCTTTTAAAAAATAACATTTGCACTGTGTAGGATTGTTGATCTTAAAAACTCCTGCACGGGTTATTGCCCCCTCGAACCGACTCCCAGAGCGCACTTACACTTCCTGGCGCCTGGAGAGAAGGGGTTCGGCCATCTTGGGTGAGGGAGGTGTAGCGCTGCAGCTGCTGGCCGCTTCACGCCCTCCTCTCACCGGATATAAGGAGATGCACTACCGTCCGCGCAGCGGGCGGGCGCAGCGGGCGTGCCAAAGGCGTGCCAAAGGCAAGCCCGTCTGCGCCCGTCCGCGCCTGGACCGGGCCCAGGGCCATGACCCCTGTTCGTACGGTTATTTACAACCGCAGAGCTTTAATGGAGCTCCGCCCAACCTCCTCCCCCCGTTGTATAAAACATGACTTATCTCAAAATCTCATGGAGATTAACACAAAATGCTCTCACTGCGACAGTATAATTCCTTTTAATAACTCCAGTACCCCTGCTAAAGTACCAAAAGGCGTCAGTGAGATGGTCGTTATGATGGCCCTCATCAATGCGCGATCCCTGGGCAAACACTGCCAAGAGATAGCGGACCTTGTTACTGATCACAACTTAGATGCCCTCTATATTACAGAAACATGGACTGATGAGGCATCCGCCCCCGACCTTGTAACGGCAGTCCCACCTGGTTATAACACCTATCGGCAGGATAGGGCCAGAAAGAAAGGCGGAGGTCTAGCCATTATAGTAAGAGACCAATTTGAGGTCCGCATATCACCTATTCCTGTCACGTCATGTGAAGCAATACATTTTAATATAAAATTCACACCTCTTTTTAACTTTAAGGGAGGTCTCCCATATCGCCCTCCTGGGACTAGAGCAGCCTTTCTCACCAACTTAAGTACCATAACGGAATTAATAGCCACCGAAAAGTCCATTACAGTTATGGGTGACTTTAATTTTTATTTAGAACAAGAAAATGATAGGGACACTATCGCCCTCACATCAGACCTAGAAATCATGGGCCTAAGACAACTGGTCATGGCCCCTACCCACCAGGCAGGACACACGCTGGATGGCATATTTTCCAACGTAGAAGGTCTACATGTAACCGAAACTCTCCCCATGACCTGGACAGATCATTCTGCCATATTCAGTAGCCTAACTATTAAAGGATCATTGAGGAAGAAGGTCTCATCCTCGAAGCCAGGTGCTTTTAAAGCATGGAAGGACATAAACTATAATGATCTAAATATACTCCTGAACAAGACTAGTCCTGACCTATCTAATGAACCTAACACCGCAACTCGCCAATTCCACGAATGGTTGGGTGATGCTACTAATCAACTAGCACCCACCAAATCCCACTCAAGGAACAGGAGTACTCTGACTGCTCAGTGGTACACAGAGGAGTTAAAAACCCCAAAACAACTAACTAGGAACAGGGAAAGGCAATGGCGTAGAACTTATGATAGTGAAAGTAAGAATAAATATAAAGAAGCACTCGCCACCTACAAAATAATGATAACTGCAGCCAAAAAACACTTTTTCTCGCTACATATAGAAAAAGCGAAAAATTCCAGCAGGCAATTGTATGACATTGCCAAAACCCTATCTGGTAACACACTGGACCTAAATCCGCCCCCGTCACAATCATTATGCGACGCTTTGTCCGAGATCATCTTCTCTAAGGTAAACAACATATATCAAGCTTTTACTTCAGAATCTAGCATCAGCAGTGCCTCCACTCCCCCTATCATCTTGGGAAACACCATGACTAGTTTTAAAACCCTAACCACTGATCAAACAAAGGCCATTGTGAGGTCTATCAAATCGGGATCAGCTCTGGACCCCTGTCCCACCTCTGTACTCTCCATGGTATCGGATACAACTATTCCGATTATTACTCATGTCTGTAATACGATATTGAGTTCTGGGACCTATCCTGATTCTTTAAAAAACACGCTGATCAAGCCTCTGCTCAAAAAACCAAATCTAGATAAGGAGGAATTGAAAAATTACCGGCCTATAGCGAGTCTCCCTTTTTTAGCTAAAGTGACGGAAAAGGCCATGAACCAGCAGTTACCTGAACATATAGAAAGAAATAATCTGCTTGACGACACTCAGTTTGGTTTCCGTAAGTACCATGGTACGGAAACCGCCCTTATCAAAGCAGCGGACGATATCAGAATCATCCGTGACCAAGGAGGAACCGCACTATTGGTACTCCTAGATCTCTCGGCAGCCTTCGACACGGTCGACCATAAGACCTTGGCTGATTTGCATATAGCCAGTGTCTAACCCAGGGTGGTGTGGAGTGCATAAAAACGATGGATTTAGGCCCAGATCCTTGTACTGGGGTGAATGTATGACATTGTTCTACATTCTGTCCATCAACTGTGTTTTTTACATTCTCTGTGTGAGTCAGGAGGATCAGCATATAAGATGGCTGGCGCTCCTTTGCAATGCACAATAAAAATGTATTCCAGAGCAGTGCCGACCATTATTTTTTTTTATATATATATATATATGTCACCCAAGGTGCCCAGAGCTCCAAGGACGCCACTCCGCAGGGGATAGTTTCACAACCCTTTTTATTGAAACAGGTGCTGGCATTTCGGACAATTCTTTCCCTTTCCCGACGCGTTTCAGAGCAAAAGTGTTCCTTCTTCATGGGAGGAAGATTGACAGGAACGGAACCATTTTCTGCTTATAAATGCGCTCCCGAGTGTGGAGCATGCCGGTAATTGTAGTTTTTTGTTTAATCCCCATCATGGGGTCCGTTACCTTATCAACAACCAAATGTCACTTCCATTTGCTATAATGTTTAAAACCCTCCAGTGGGTTCCCGAAATTCAGTGCCTTTTTTAATGATGCAATCCTCTGTGCTGAAATCCGGCTGGGGACATTTCCCAACCTACAGACCTGACTGGGAAAGAATTGTCCGAAATGCCAGCACCTGTTTCAATAAAAAGGGTTGTGAAACTATCCCCTGCGGAGTGGCGTCCTTGGAGCTCTGGGCACCTAGGGTGAATATATATATATATATATATATATATATATATATATATATATATATATATATATATATATATATATATATATTCTATCTATCTATCTATCTATCTCCGCTCCTGTTGAACACCAGGACGTCGCACTCGCAGGCGGGTGCTCCAAAGAGTGAGGGTGCACCCACTCGTAAAATTCACCGCTCCGATTCCGTACCAAGGGACAATGTCCTAACGGATAAAGAGCACTCGCGAGAAACAGTTTGCGTTTATTTATTCAAAAACCAAACAGACACTGCCAAGCAGACGCGTTTCAGTAGTAAACCTTCATCCATGTTTACTGAAGCGCCAAACTTCGGACACATTTAAACACAAGAGTAATGAAAAGCAAAAAGGGACTAGCAATGATAAACCAGAACCTTAGAAAACTGAGCGCCATCTTTGAATGTCGAATACATGTAGTCAATAAATTTAAATAATGACAAACGACAATAATGCCCATGGATGGGCAAGTCTATATACAATAAATGCGAAATAGACATTATCGCTCAAAGAATCAACATATAGCCCTGGATGGGCATACGCTCCTAATCAAGAAGCTTAACCTCTGTCCAACAGTAACTAATAAAGTGAAGGAGAAAGAGCAGAGTGCAGGAGGAAAAGGAGACAGAAAAGGGGACAAGAAAGGAGAGACCCAGGAGAAAGGAGCAAAGGGTTCAGTAAGAATGCTGTTATATACATAATTCTACAGCGTGGGCAATAATTACAGTATATACAAAGACTAATGGTCAGGGGTCACCCCTTAGTTCATAATTCATCAGACCATTACAACAAACTCTGATAATCAATACTTGGAAGCAATTCATACTATTCTCCCAAGTGTATAGCCAGTTCTTCACTACTATTCAACCCTAGAGGGTGTTTCGTGTGCATGTCGATGATGTACCTCGACTCAAGTCTGCGAAGTCTCAGCAGTCTGTCCCCTCCTCTAGGGTTACTTGGAACATGATCTAGGCCAAAGTAGCTCAGTAGATCCCTATTGCGTTGATGGACTTTGTCAAAGTGACGCGCAACAGGGTAAGCCTCATCACCCTTTGCAATGGCCCTCATGTGTTCCAGTATTCGCATCTTCATGGGATTAATAGTGCTCCCTACATAGCGTAGCCCACATGGACAGGTTAAACAATATGCGCTGTAGCGGGTAGTGCAGGTTAGAAAACTTCTAATCTTTTTCCGTACTCCTGTATTGGGGATTTCATAACTTAAGACTCTTTTGCTGATCTTGCAGGCTTTGCATTTCCCACACGGGAAGAAGCCTTGCATATGACAAAATGCAGATTTAGATTTTTTAACAAAATGGCTCTGTACCAGATCATTTTTCAAAGATCTCGCCTTTCTAAAGGTGATCAGTGGATTAGATGGAAGATCTGGACATAAAATCTCGTCAGTTTGGAGTATGTGCCAGCTTCTACGTAGAATCTTTTTTAATTGCATGGCATTCTTCGAATAAGTGGTTATAAAGCGGAATTTGCCTTCATGTGCCGAGTCCTGCTTTGTTTTGTCTTAAGAAGATTTCTCCTCTCGAGTTTGTTTGGTCTTTCCAAAGCACTTCTAAGAATTGTATCACTGTAACCACGGTTTCTGAAACGTTGCATGCTTTCACTTGCGGCAACTTGAAATTCATTTGCATCTGACCAATTTCTTTTAATTCTTAGAAGTTCCCGTAGGGGATACTTTTAATGAGGTTGGGGGGATGGCAACCGGTCACCAGTTGCCATCCCCCCAACCTCATTTTTAATCCTATGCTTAAAAACTTTGATAGAAAAACAGACATTTGAGGTGAGCAGATCTAGAGTGTAGCTGGTGTTGAGAGTGCTCTAACAGGGGCTGCTTACCACCTAAACTTGAGAACTACCCAGAGTTCTCTCCTTCTTTTTTGCATAATTTATGCGTCACTCTATGCCTGAAAGGGTTTTGTTTTGACTTAATACTGGGTGCTCCCTTGTGTCTGGACAAAGCTATACCTCTCTGAAGAGCTCTAATTAGAGCCAAACACTGTGTCAGGGGTTGCTTTTACTCATTTCAGGTTGGCTTGAGTTGGTATTTCACTAATTCAAAGCTGTAATATTGTGCCTGGAGTGATAAATGGCTTTTGTAATTTTACAGCTCGGCAAGGACAGCATTGTACTAGTCCTATGCTTAAAGACGTTGCTGTATAAATTGCAAAAGACTGTCATTTTCTATCTCGGCTTGGATAGCACTGTGCTAATCCTATGCTTAAAAACTTTGATAGAAAAACAGATATTTGAGGTGAGCAGATCTAGAGTGTCTCTGGTGTTGAGAGTCCTCTAACAGGGGCTGCTTTCCACCTAAACTTGAGAACTATCCAGAGTTCTCTCCTTCTTTTTTGCATATATATATATATATCTATATATATATATATATCTATATATATATATCTCTCTCTCTCTCTCTCCCCCAGCAATGCCAGTCCCGGTAAAGAGAACTCTGGGACCTGTAGTTTTTACATCACGCTGCAGAAGGTGCGCTGACATGTGATCAAGGGCAGGTGCTCCCCGACCAATGGGAGCGCATCATGAGGTATTCAAAGGTGTGGGACCTGAGAGACTGTGTTTCAACGGGCATCTGAGGAAGGCGCATGTCGAGCCGAAGTGCATCATGCCGCAGTGTTCTAAATAAAGCCTCCAAAAGTTTTCCCCGTGTGGCTTCTCACCGTTCTTTATTGGAGGGGTGCTGTCTTGGATATGGATATATATATATATATATATATATATATATATATATATATATATATATATATATATATATATATATATCCAGTTCGCTTGATGTGCTGTATGCTTTAATTATTGTCCATGCATGGCATTGAAATCAAACGTGCTTGTGCAAATTCAAATGCACACTTGGCTCTGGCATGCCGGCTGCAGCCAAAGCACCATTTGCGTGAGATGCGGCCCCACAATATGTTTGGGCCCTTCCAAGCATGGTTAACTCTGCTTCAAGTCTCAGACAAAGGTACTGAGGCTGCATCTGATCAGACATCCCAGAAGATTAACAGCTCTGCCAAGTGTCAGATACCAGTGGTTAAATTAACCTGTTTCAGTCATGGTCCCTGCATTACCGCATCACCCCTTTTAAATCACACTTTTTGTGCTTCTTGAGCTCTGCCCCTGCATTTCCTCAATACCCCCAGTGTTAAAATGTTATTAGCGAACACTTTTTTAGGTCTCGTAGAGAGACCTATTGCCGCCCATCCACAAAGCTGACTTTTTACGATGAGGATTTTCAACAGTTCACGTGAAATCACGTGACCACAAGCTCCTCGTGCACGAGCTTGCATTCGATCATCAAAGGCACACAAGCTTCTCCCAGCAGGTAGTCCTACCCCCTCCCTCTCCATATGGTCGCTCGAGTTGCAGGCAGCCCACCCCCTCCCTCTAATCCCACATCTTCCCCGAGCCTTCTGCCTATCAGCCTCCCTCCCACCTCGCTGATCCACTTCTCCCTGCCAGCAGCATTTGCCACATCAAAGGCTTCCGCTGCCCCGCCCCTGCCGTCACTTATTCACGGCCGCAGGCCGTGACTCGCATGTACTTCCCCGGCTCTGCTCCTCGCCCCGCCTCCTCTCTATCCCTCGCTCTCCGCCAGATGCTAGGCTTCCTTTTCAGCTGCTTGTTTCATTTTTAGGATTCTTCGAAAAGTTTTCCCCTTTATCTCAGTTCCTGTGCGCAAACAAGTGGTTCTGGCACTAATTTCTTCCCGACTTGATTACTGCAGTACATTCTATCTTGACATAAACAAGTTGGCCTTAACCAAGCTGTAAACTGTACAAAATGCAGCAGCGAAACTGATATTAGACAGTCCCAAAATACATTCGGTCTCAGCAGGACTAAACAAGCTACACTGGTCACCCGTGAAAAAGCGTATTATCTTTAAAGCTTTGTGTATTGCTCACAAGGCCCTAAATAAATCAGGGCCTGGAGCAATTAGAACAATATTCCAGTGGTATGTACTTACCAGACAGCTTTGCTCGGCAAATCAAAATTTGGTAGTGGTCCCTAAATTTCGGAAAGCAAGATGGGTAAGTAGAGCCTTCTGGGTGGTCACGGCCAAACTATGAAACTCCCTTCCCCGGCATGTATCGTACGTCCTTTAGGACTAGCTTGTTACCCAGGCTCATTACTTTATAAACTGAGGTCGCGCAGATGCCCAGGATAGAGATCTTGGTAGGACTTTTCGCTCGTCTGAGCTAACTAGTTTTTAGTGCCTTGATTCATTTAGGTGTCTGTGCGCTCTTACAAATCTATCAAATTTCATTTCAAAGTGCCCAAGCCTCACAGAAAATCAAGTGTAAGAAATGATGCGGTGCTCGTAATCGGGCAGAGACCTTCCCAAGTCACAGGGGAGATGAGCCCGGGTCACTTTCGGAAGTGGACTGCAGTGCCTGATGACTCTGTGACAGTGGCGCCCTCTGGGTTGTGCACTGGGGCTAGAACGGGATATGTCGGTGCAGAGGGTGTGCTGTGAGCCACGAAACATACACTCCATGCTGCCGTGGTGCAATTCTAACCATTACCGCCAGTCTTGGAGTTTAGGAATCTTTAGACACCCTGACATGATTAAGAGGGGAATGGCCCAGTTGCCACACCCTCTTGTGCTTTTCTTTTTTTGACTCGAGTAATACATCTATTTTAATGTCGGATGCATTAAAGTACGCAGTGACCCAACAACATCTGCACCTTCGAAGCAGATTCTCAGTGCGTCTGATTGGGAACGGACCGAAGTAGCCCTCATCCGCATCATAAATTAGGCCTAATCGCTCTGTTGACATGAAATGGAAGGTGCTTGTGGACAGAACTGCTGCTCCTGTCCATTCAGTCTGGTACAGATGTCTGGATAGTTAAACACATATTTACTCACAGCCCGACTTGTGCCTTTTGCCTCAGGATTACTTTCTAGACATCTACGTTATGCAGTTGATTTTACTCTGAAAAAAGTTAAGAACTATTCAGAAAAGTATCTGCCAATTCGTAATAATTATATAAGACTGTTCTCAAATTATTATTTATGAATCCTATTTTTAGCTGTACAAGCCTACTGTCTCTGCCAAAGTTGACCCTCGTGCTGTTGATTGTGTAAGAAAGATGATGAATTGCTTCTTCTTGTGACTGACAGAAGAATTATTTTATTGTCATAGGTGATTTATATTTTCCAGCTGGAATAAGCTACACCGAGGCTGAACAGCGCTATTCAGTTTGTGACATAGCAAGCTTAGAAGCTTCCAAGCTATTTTAGTCACCATTTGTTGTAGCCCTGCCTATTTGACCATTCTTGCAGTTTCAAAGAACTCTGACAAACCTTTCAGCGTGGAAAGTCCAATTTCTTTCTAGACATTAGCAAGGCCATATCAATTTGCACAATATGGTTAGTTAAATCTTGGTCTAACCTGATAGAATCAATCTTGGCAGAAAGCATCAGGCCAGAACTATGTGACAAACTACCAGGCTTGCTTTTGGAAGGTAAATTGTTTTTATGATCTGCTCTTAATTAAAATAAAAGTCACAGAAGTCATGCTGATCGAAACAATTGTCTCATGTTCACTACGTAATTTTCTTGGAACAAAAAAGTTCCTTAACAATAAGTTGAGCAGTTTGATAAACAGCGTTTTTTAGCGTGCCCATTAGCAGCCCATGCTAAACTGTTTATTAAGACCATAACACCCAGAAGGTGCAACTAACTGTATTTATTTATTTAGGACACTTGTTCTTGTTTTCGGCAGTTGAAATCCATTACTTGAAATGTTTGGATTTTTTTAGCAGTTGGTACGGTATATTTTGTCCATTTGACTCGAGGTGGAATTTGCAGTAGCAGAGGGTGAAAATGAATTGGGAATCCGGTGATGTAGTTCTAGTTTTCTGTAGGAGTAAATGTAAGTGCTAAATGCTTTCGGCTATTATTGTTTGCATAAGAAAAAACATAAACTTGAGCACATTGCAGAAAGCAGATATTTCAAGAAACTGTTGAACAAATACGCATTGTGTAGGGAAACTGTGATATTAGTTGTGCAGGATTTGAGGTCTCCGCAAGTAATAGGTCCACAATTCCCCCCTCCCTGGGTACCAAGCACCCCAGTGTAGAGCTTGACTCGCTCATGGTAGTGAAGTTGAACAGCCCAGGGCCTACTCGGGAGGTGGTGTGCACCACTGAATGCCACAGCATCACTCGGCACCACTGAATGCCACAGCATCACTCGGCACCACTGAATGCCACAGCATCACTCGGCACCACTGAATGCCACAGCATCACTCGGCACCACTGAATGCCACAGCATCACTCGGCACCACTGAATGCCACAGCATCACTCAGCACCACTGTATGCCACAGCATCACTCAGCACCACTGAATGCCACAGCATCACTCAGCACCACTGAATGCCACAGCATCACTCAGCACCATTGTAGGCCACAGCATCACTCAGCACCACTGAAGGCCACATCATCACTCTGCCCCACTGAACGCCACATTCAACAACAACTGGTTCTAATATGTTCTCTCAATGTTTCAAGCTTTATTACAAATGTCACAATTTTATTTTTTAATATTTCACTTCTGTTCTTGGATTTTCATCACAATAAAATACACTGAACATAATCTTTCCAAAAGTTATTTTCAAAAGGTTAAGCTATTGCCATTATAAATTACAATAACTTTTATTTAAGTATTAATTATTAAAAAAATAAAAGCCATTGTTATTTGTAATATTAATACATCTAAGTCATGTAAATACAACACATATTGTATTACAAATGCTATAGGTGTCACGTTTGCGACAGTTAAAACGATTGTCTATTAATTTTGCTATTTTCAAAACTAGAACATAAATAAAAAATGTGTTATTTACAATACCAATAGCTCAAACTTTCCTAATGCGAGACCTATTGCATTGCAAATGCTTGTTTGGGTAGGAGATGCTGCCTGCCCGTGGTTGAGTAGAGGTTATGCATTTCGGGGTAACTGCTGGGATGCAGCACTGACTTGCGATGTGGCTGATGCTGCTAATGTTTGTTACTGGCCTCAAACAACCGCCCTGATTAGATATACCATCGTATGCAAACAAAATATGTTTCTCAGAAATCCATAACTTCTCCATTTGATTCTACATCTGCAGTGGTACCTCGCTTGAAGTTAGATTCAGTTGCCTGAATCTCCAATTATTACATTAAATATTTAAATAGAGTATGTAGTTCAAAATCAAATCCTCTCTTTACTCAATCCACATGCCCTTGTTCAGCATATTACACGACGCGGGCAACTGGTGTAAATCAAATTTGGACTGAGTCTAACTTCAAGTGAGGTACCACCACGGATGTAGAATCAAACGGGAGAAGTTATGGCGTTCTAAAAATAAATCTTGTTTGTTTCTGGCCCCGAGGAAGCCCAAATGTTGGGCAAAATGCTTTGGCTGTGCATAACTGTTTGTCATAAATTAGAAGATATTAAATAAAAGAATGAATACAAGCAAAGAAAATAACTCTCGTATCATCCTTTTTCTATGAATACAGCAATGTGTTGAATCATGTTTTTGGGTTAAAAGTTGCCACTCTGTTTATATTTATTGAAATATGAAAACTTATCATTGGTAGCTAGCTTTTTGAGGTGGGCAATTATCAGAAGTCTATTTAAATACTTACCCTTATTAAAAATATTGAACACTCGAGTGGTGCGGTATCCAGGATCCCTTGCTGCCAATACTTGCTCAGTCTTCCATTCCCAACTTGACTCTTCCGACTGCTTTTTTTATCCATGCTCCCTTTATCTCTTCCACATCTGTGCCTACTGCAGTAACAACCAACCTACCATTGCAGTCAATGGTATTTTACAGCCCAACCTACCATTGGCATCAATGGTATTTTACAGCCCACTGTAACAATCAATCCCTTATGTTAGTGGTCACAACAGGATTGTTTTTTTTTATTCCATGGTACGTCTTCACCCACCATGACTGTCTTATGCTTCCAACTCTTAACCTTTGCTGATCTCTAATTTCCACTCTGCTGACCACTAAGCTTTTACCTGGGGCCAAGTGTATCCCAGACTCTGCTACACCACCCTGCTGACCTCTTCACTTCTCCTGTTGTTCGTTATTGCTCTGTGATGTGTATCTACTATGCATCAAAACTTTATTCGCAGTATATTTACCTTTTTGCTATTTCTACCCTTGGGCCTTATTGTTTCCACTCTGTCTCCCAATACATTATCAGCCATTCCCACTTTCCACTATCGCACCCTCCACATACTCCATGTCGTTCTCACTATGGCACAAATCTGTTGTATTTGTGTGCTGGGTGCAAACACGTACAGTGTAATCCATATGATGCGCCCCTATCTGGGTAGGCGCCACCTCTAGGCAGTACATTAGTGAAATACAGAGAAGCTGACTAAAGCAGCTGCTCAGTCTTTCGCTATGTAGGTGGCTCCCACCTGCACTTCAAGGTGAGGGGGGTGACAGATCTTCCCTGTAAGTAAGTGAGTGCAGTGAAGGACGGCATTTGCTTGCAGGCGATGTCTGGGGTCCTTTTTTTTCCCCTCACTTCTTCTGAGACAGAGGGCTGCCTTGGGGTGCACTGGCTGTGCACCGTCTTCTTGTGGCACATAGTGCCCCTCCTGACTGTCTCTGTGCCAATGTCCATAATTCAGCGTACAGGCAGTGTTTTCCTTATTTGCAAGGGGTCCCACCTCCCATGCAAATGAGAGAATGCCCTCTTAAAATGGCACCATTACTGTCTGTTCCAGCATTATTTGTATTACAGAAGCGGCTGCACCAGCATTGTGCCTCACCGGTTAGAGGAGGCAGTCCCTGATGCAGAAGTCAGACCCGGGACCAGGGTTCAATCCCGAACGCGGCAGGGCTTGATCTCAAAATGTCCACGGACTCGATAATTCTCGCCTCGGTGCCTACTCGAATCGTGGGTTCACACGCTGCAACTCTGGGCAATAGCTTGCTTAATCTCCACTACGGCCCCACCGCGATGGGATGCCTGGTCTTCACCTTGGGGATGCCCAGTAGGGGTAATCTCGCAGGGAAAGGCCAGGACGGGTTCCCAAAGCAAGCGCCTTGAGACCTTATGGTGAAAGGCGCTATATAAGAACGTATGATTTACGATTTTATTTTATTTATTTCTGTAATACAACAGGGCTGTGAGGGTGCAGAAAACAGACTGAGATGTATCTTGCGTCCCAAGGGCACTGTCTGTATTCTGAACACCGGAGTGCCCTCCCTTTTCTAATTTTGGCTTCCTTTCATCTTCATCGACCCAACCCATCTGTCTTTTCTCCTAAAATACTGGCCTTGCAATCTTCCAACTCAAGGTTGTAATGCTTCCTCATCACCACTATCCTCTGTAATGTAATTCCTATCATTTGCAACTGATCCTACACTTGTGGTGTATTTTTGTTGTTTTGTTTTGTTTTTGGGGTGGGGGGTGCTTGACCCACCTGCACAACATGCCTCAGTTGCCTTCACCCTTTGGAAAAAAAATCTGTAATTTCTATTTTTCTACCTGTTCACCCTTTCTTCCCTATCCCTTGCCTTCAGTATCACTTTGATCGTCAACCTTGTCTTTTTTAACCCCCCCCCCAAACACCCTCTATTTGAACAGTCTGACCTGTCACACTTGATAACCTCTTCCCTTATGCTCCTTTCACGTCACAACAACCTTTATGTGCCTCACCATTTGCTCATATAAACTGGGCACTGCTGCCCTCTGCTGTGTTTTTGTCTGCACAGCACTCAGTAACCAACAACATTCTTGCCTGGGTGTGACCTATGGGATACCGACTGATTGCAAAGTGCACAACTACTCCCAAACTGTAATCTATTTGAACCGCTTGCCAGAAATATTTTAGGTGGTTCCCATGCAGCGTGCGCTTCCAGAGAATTGCTACTTTCTTACTGACCCAGTCTTTGAGGCTTCTCATCTGGGTTCCCACTTCCAGCAAGTCACACCGTGTTTCTCAAGCAGTGTCTTCGTTGTTGTAAAGCTTTATTCGAGTTATAGACTCATAAAAGCACAAACATACATTTTAAAATACATAGTAGTTAAAATCCATATTTCATACATATAAACACATTTTGAACAGTTGTGCAAGCTTTAACAAGAAAAATAATAAAAACTGCTATAAAAATTTCAATTCATGTTGGGAGATAAAGCCCTCCGCCTAATGGACCATGCCCACCCCAAGTACTTTGCTGTTCCCAGCACAATAGGCATGTCAGTGGAGGTACAAATAATTCTTAACCCCACAACACCGCTGGATACCCCAAGATTTCTACAAACTGGGCCCAGCCATGCTCTCCTTGGGATTGCATAGGCTTCACACAAAAATAAGAAGTGGGCTATGCTTTCGTTAATTGCACCACACACTGGGCAGCATGAGGTATTCGAATTCCGCCACCTACCCGTCAATGATCTCAAGGGAAGGGAGCCCGACCTTAACTGGAAAAATAACTTCCTGTCTATCGGGACAGTAATACTGTCACAGAATTGTTCTAATACAGGTCTCGTTTTAATTTCCAGAAATCTTCCCCCCATTGTTTCGGCTTGTGTACTCCTCCAGAGTCTTTCTTCTATATAATCCCAATAGATGGTCTTAATGATGTTTTTGCTTGGGAATACTTCCCCAGAGGGATTATCCCAAAGATTAGGGAGACCAAGCTCACCAAGAACAACCCTGAGTGTCTTCAACTATGATATTTTATGGAAAGTATCTGATTTAATTAAGGCTAGAAACCCATCAGCATAGTGTCGGATCTCTGGGGTTGTCCAAAGCTGTCTCCAATAAAGGATAGGCCTTAATCGGGCTCGGTCACTAACCGATCTCCTCCCTAGATCAAGACCAAGCGGGACTAATGGCGCGCTCTGGGGGAGGCCCGTAATTCCCCTCAGAAACCTATTCTCTGATATTTGTAAAGTAGGGAACCTCTCAAAACCCCATACTTCTGCCCCATACAGGGCTGACCCTAGAGCTTTGGCATCATAGACCAAAAGGACCGGTTTTATAGGCCTAGTTTTTGATTTTACTTGCTCTAACCGAAGCGCCCCCTGCAATCTGCTGGTGTCTCAATACCACCTTTTCTATATGGCGAGACCAGCCTGGCTTGCTAGATATCTCAACCCCAAGATAGGTAAAAACATTTACTACCTCAAGCTCGATGTTATTCAGAGATACTCTTGGTTGGGGTCTACGCCTTTGGGAGAAAACCATCAGCTTAGTTTTGCCAGCATTAACTTCAAGGCCATGCTCCCTACAAAAAGTATTGAATATATTTAGAGCACGCTGCAGTCCAGCTGGGGTTTTGGACACAATTAGGGTGTCGTCAGCGAACATCAGGATCGGGACCCTGATGCCCGCTAGCGAAGGTGCATCCACACTTGCGTCCAACATTCTACCCACAATTCCATTAATGAATAGGGAGAAGAGCAGGGGTGCCATTGCACATCCCTGCCGTACTCCCCGCTCGACAGGAAAGTCAACAGTGGATTCCCCGTTCAACCCCCATTGGACTTTGGCAAAGTTACACTCATGGAGTCGCCTTATCAGAGTGAGCAACTCAGGTGGGACTCCTATCCCATTCAAAACTGCCCAAAGCTTGCTCCTTGGGACCAAATCGAAGGCAGCCCGCAAGTCTACAAAAGCGACATATAGGCTGCCCTCACCAAGGAGCACCGTCCCCCACCGCAACATACCGTGCTGGTCGCCCGCCTAAAACCTGCCTGGTAAGGGGAAAGAGCATTGTTCTCCTCTACCCAGTCCATAAGTTTGTTTACCACCATCTTCCCCACCACTTTTTGGACAGTGGCAATCAAACTTATTGGCCTGTAATTGGCCGGGAGTGACCGATCACCTTTCTTGTAGATGGGTATGATTATTGCCCCCTTCCATATTTCTGGGATTACAGCCCCTTTTGCTACGGCATTTCCCAGTAGGGTCACATACCTGGCCCACCGTACCTTATCATTTTTAAATATGTCAGAGGGTATCCCATCTAAACCCGGTGCCCTTCCCCCTTGTAAAGAGGAAATTACCAATTCCTCTTCTTTGTTGGAAAAAAAACTTTCCTTACAAAATACAACTGGAATTGGTTCCGTAACCACGGTCTCCCTGCTCTCTGCATACTGGGGTTTAAAATACTCAACCCAGGATGCCTCATCAACGTTGTTATCTGGGTTGTTTGGGGTACCACCTCGGCCCCACTTCACAATTTTCCAGAAAAGTCTGGAATCCTTTGCCCCAGAGGCCTCCAGCAATTCGTCCCAATATTCTTCGTCTCACTTTTTCTTAGCCTGGCGGATACTAACATTGTAGTGTTTCCTGGCTACACCAATCAAAACCCTGTCCCTACTTCTGATTGCTCTACCCAGTTCCAATCTAGCTACCCTGCACTGCTTATTAAACCACCTAGCCATTTTGGGTGGGGCTTTTCTATTTGCCTTGGCCAATCTCATGAAATGTGGTTTTAAAAGGGAAAAGAACTTATCATGTATGGCTGTCGTTAAAGCGGACCCAGGAGTTACGGGATTTGCTATCTCCATGGCGGCAATTGCAGTATCCACCTCGGAACTTATATAGTCCATGGACGCTACATTCGCCAGCACATTTGGCCATTTGACTCTACGCATGTCATTGGTCATAGCAGGTAATAGTTCACCACGCGATTTTGACTTGTCTGGCGTGGCCGTCCACCAAGTGTGGGTGACACAAAGGGGATTATGATCGCTTTCCAATCTGCCCTTTATTTCCATATCCCGTATCCCATGCAATAAATTGAGGCTACAAATGACATAGTCGATTCTACTTTTACTATGACCATTGTCGAATGTACAAACTCCTCCCTGGTCGCTCTTTGTCCTTCCATTAAGGGCCCTCAACCCATATTCCAAGCATAATGCATTTAATAGCAATATGTCTTTCGTCCACCGTTTAACCGGTGCCAGATTTAGATTCGGGACACCCCATTGGACATCTTCCTTTTGCCCTATCGGATTTTCCGTATTCTCCAACGGTTCGAAGGTCCTATTAAGATCGCCAGCCACTACCACTCTATTTCCCAGGGACTGTGATTCAAGGAAAGTGGACAGGGCCTCTAGGGTGGGAGAATTCACGGTATTGGTACCCCTAGCATAAATATTGTATATGTCTATCACACCCCCCTTATCCGATGCCATTCTTATCAGTTGGATATCCTTGCAACCCAGGTCAAGCACTTTTATTTTGATTTGTAAACTTTGCTTGACCCAAACTGTTAAACCTCCCATAGGTCGACCCCTGGGGCCTCTACTCGCTGGAATGGAAACATTTAAATAGCCTGGGAGGAAGATGGAATCGCAAGCCCATGTCTCCTGGAATAGACACACTTCAAACCCGTTGACAAAATCTATCCAATTTTGGGACAATAGTCTAGTACCTAGCCCCGCGATATTCCACGAGGAAAAACCTCCCCGGGCTAGGGCCATCACTGGTTCCCACCTCAGTAGCTGGCATTGGTGGAAGGTTGGCCAGACTCTCACAATTACCTTCCTGGTCTACACCAATAACCACAGAGTTAACATCAGTTCCCTGAATAACAGTGGTGTTTAATATGGACGATTCTTCACCCCCCAAACTTTCCATACACACCCTACTGTCCCCACTCCAATTCACATTCTTCCCATCAATAGTCACTTCTTTTGGACACACTATTGCGTCCAAGGTTGATGCCACAAGATTCTCGGATATATCCCCCCTAGCCATATTGCCCCCAATTTTCAGGAAATCACCCGACTTTCGTCAACAGCCCCACCCCAAATTATTCATCCCATCATAAGAATTATAAACTTGACCATAACAAAAATGTGGTCGTAGAAAAGGTACATTAAAAGGGATATTCTCTGTCGGTGGTGGATAGCTGGAACTCCCTAGATCGCTATTCCCACCAAAATGAGCACCAATTGGTCTTGGGTAGAAAAAGGTGAGACCCACAATACCAATCCCACCACTGCTAGTGCTCCAACCTGGCCTCGTGATCAATCCTACCACCCTTGGATCTTGAAAATTGATTATAATGCATTCTCCCCCCAGATTTTTTGGAGTACATCCTATCCAATTAGCCCTCCTTACCCCGATAATCAAACCATCCACTTCCCCTGGCAATGGTCTATTAACCCTTAACCAGTGCATGACCTTATTTTTTAACATCTGGAAGGTTTCTCTTAGGCCTACCAATAGAGGTGGAACATTGGTAAGAACAGCCACATAGGGATAAGAATCCGGGGTAAGATTTATGGGGGGTATCCTAGGTGGAGGCTTTGTCACACAGGGTGTTGGTCGACTTGTTTCTAGAACAACAGGGCGTGGAATGGGAACATTTTTTGACACCAAGGAAGCATTATTTTTCCTAGAGCTGTCATTGCCACCAGTTACAGAACCAACCTTATTTTGAACTTGAGAAGCATGGTACTTATTTGTTACAACACTATTTTTGCGAGAATTACTATTATCACCAACCTCAGGACCCCGAGAAGCTATCAGGGTACTTGGTAAGTGTTGAATAACATTACTTGCAGAGGTGACATTTTTTGGGCATTCTTTGCTACCTTTAACCACAGTATCAGGGGGCTTAGTTTTCCCACCATTGTTTTTGCTTGGAATAGCAGCGATTCGGTGGTAGTCTTGCGGCTTTGCCCCTTTCCCTGTGGGCCAGTTACAGTACTAGCCACGGGAGAATGGAATTCAACCGTGGGGGCACTTTCATCTCACCCAACAAGTTGCTGAGGATTCCTACTCTCACCCGTCTTAAGATAGGACTTAATTAATGATTTTGTTGAGAAGAAATTATCTAGACTGGCCTGCTCTAGATGGTCTAGCTGGTCAGCTAGCTTTTTGAGTCTGTCTTCAATGGGGTTCAGGAGGGACCGAATTAATTTTTCCAACTCCGAGAACAGTGGCAGATTAGATGGTGGTCCCAGGGGATGTTATTACTATGGGATGTAAACCTGATGGTACAATTTCTCCCTCGCCCATTGGTGGACCACTAGGATTACTCCCAGCAATATCACAAGGTCGTGTACATGTTCCTAATTTCCTAAATTTTTTTGGAGGTTTTGGAGCATAACATTTCTTTGGAACTACACTCCTTTTCCTTTTAGAACAAGGTTTAGGTTTTGCAACATGTATTAAAGCATTGGGTTGGACTGTGGGTTGCTGCTCAGTGGATGGATTGGTAAGAACACTAGGAGGGGTTACAGTCAAAGTAGAGGTTTCTATTTCCAAAGGTAAAACAACCGATGGCTCTTTAATTGGGGGAGAAAGGTATGGGATTTCCTGTGCAACAGGCAGTGTAATAGATGATAAAGGCGTGACCAGTGATAGAAAACTTTGAGAGGGACGTTTATCAACAGGGGTTTTTAGAAGCTCAATGGACAACCTGCGTCCCACACGTCTTTCTGCCAGGGCAATTTCCCTATCAATATCTTGGGGCAGTCGTTTAAAATAGGTGTCCAGGGGGCCCATGATAACAGCCCTGTCTCGTTCAAAGAGGGCAACAAAGTAGGAGTGTTTGTAGAACAAGCCATGTTATGGAACCTCCTACCCCTTCTAGACAAAAGAAGCAAGTTAGGTTACAAAACACAGCCAACAAAATAAAATACCAGTCCGGTAAATGTCAGTGGAGTGGCCCAGCCCGGCCTCCTTCGGCCCCTGACGGCCACAGACGGTCCCGCCCTTGTCCCGGGCTTCTCCCGGGCGCACTCCCACGCGCTTCTGCGCAGCGGGACACGACTGCTACTGATGTACAATCCTAAAAAAAAGGGGAGGAGCCTGCAGGGAGAGCGTCCCAGGTGGTGGCGGTTGGGGGTTGCTGGCGCTCCTGGGACTTGTAGTCCTGCGCCGCAACACGCTCGCAGCCCTGCAGAGTCGGCCTCCCACAAGGAGACCCACACGAAGCGGGACCCGCGCAGCGGGTTCCGCGAGCAGTTTGGGTGAAGGCAAAGGTAAAAACAGCAGTCCAGGGTCCCAGGCGAGGCAAAAGCAATTTCGAAGTGATCCAACTTGCAGCTAGCGGAGACGCCTTTTAACTTTGTTGTTTACAGGGAGGAGCTGCAGGGAGAGCGTCCCAGGTGGTGGCGGTTAGGGGTTGCTGGCGCTCCTGGGACTTGTAGTCCTGCGCCGCAACACGCTCGCAGCCCTGCAGAGTCAGCCTCCCACAAGGAGCCCCACACGAAGCGGGACTCGCGCAGCGGGTTCCGCGAGCAGTTTGGGTGAAGGCAAAGGTAAAAACAGCAGTCCAGGGTCCCAGGCGAGGCAAAAGCAATTTCGAAGTGATCCAACTTGCAGCTAGCGGAGACGCCTTTTAACTTTGTTCTTTGCAGGGAGGAGCTGCAGGGAGAGCGTCCCAGGTGGTGGCGGTTGGGGGTTGCTGGCGCTCCTGGACTTGTAGTCCTGCGCCGCAACACGCTCGCAGCCCTGCAGAGTCAGCCTCCCACAAGGAGCCCCACACGAAGCGGGACCCGCGCAGCGGGTTCCGCGAGCAGTTTGGGAGAAGGCAAAGGTAAAAACAGCAGTCCAGGGTCCCAGGCGAGGCAAAAGCAATTTCGAAGTGATCCAACTTGCAGCTAGCGGAGACGCCTTTTAACTTTGTTGTTTGCAGGGAGGAGCTGCAGGGAGAGCGTCCCAGGTGGTGGCGGTTGGGGGTTGCTGGCGCTCCTGGGACTTGTAGTCCTGCGCCGCAACACGCTTGCAGCCCTGCAGAGTCAGCCTCCCACAAGGAGCCCCACACGAAGCGGGACCCGCGCAGCGGGTTCCGCGAGCAGTTTGGATGAAGGCAAAGGTAAAAACAGCAGTCCAGGGTCCCAGGCGAGGCAAAAGCAATTTCGAAGTAATCTCACTTGATAACCTCTTCCCTTATGCTCCTTTCACGCCACAACTACCTTTATGTGCCTCACCATTTGCTCATATAAACTGGGCACTGCTGCCCTCTGCTGTGTTTTTGTCTGCACAGCATTCAGTAACCAACAACACTCTTGCCTGGGTGTGACCTATGGGATACCGACTGATTGCAAAGTGCACAATTACTCCCAAACTGTAATCTATTTGAACCGCTTGCCAGAAATATTTTAGGTGGTTCCCATGCAGCGTGCGCTTCCAGAGAATTGCTACTTTCTCACTGACCCAGTCTTTGAGGCTTCTCATCTGGGTTCCCACTTCCAGCAAGTCACACCGTGTTTCTCAAGCAGTGTCTTCACTCTCTTACAGTTTCCCCACAGCATGCTGTCGCAACTATGATGCTACACGGCTCCCTTCAAAACTCTTCTTTGCTTGCCTAGCCAACTTATGTTGGCTCACCTCTCACTTATGTCTTACTATCGCTAAACCCAGCTTCTTGTTTCCTTCCGTGCCTCATCCCTGTCTTCCTCAAAAACTGAGAACTCCAAAGATATATCCATGTGTGTACAGGGCTCTTTCATTTCAGTACTCGGAGTACATGATTCTTCCATTGGGAAAAGAGTTAACAAATAGTAGAAATTCAGTTTTCTCCCCCAAAATATTTCTCCACAGATTAGGGTTGCTGAGCAGCTAGATCACAAGACCTCTGGCTGAAAAAGAGAGTCCACATTTTGGAGTGGCCAAATGAAAGTTCAGACCTCAGCAGACTTGAGTTGCTGTGATGCATCCTGAATAGCTGTTCATAAAATAATGCTCTGAAACATCACTGAGCTTAAGCAGATTTGTAAGGAGTGGGTCAGAATGTTCCCAGTTGTTATGAGAGCATCTTGCATGAAATATTTATTTCACTATTGCTTCTAAAAGGGTTCTTTAAGGTGCGGGAAAACTTAAAAATAAAGAAAAAAGATCAGATTCCTCTTGACAAGATAAAAGCAGGGTTTCTGCCGCGGCAGGGAGAGTATCCATCCCCACACAGGTTAACAGCTGGTGTCAATTTGCTGCTTTACAGGCAGCCACTTCAACAGCAACATGATCAATGCTTCTAACAAAAGGCCAAATTATAGGTTACTCCGCAATTACATATTTGTTACAGAAAAACATCTTGTCGCCTGTGTCCCCAAACTTTTAACCTATTTCCCACACCTTCTTTATTGCAGTTCTGATAATGCTTAACTATTTATTACTTTTGAATGCATGTGTATATTGTGTGTGTTTTATCATTCTGCTCTCAAGACCTTTTATCAGATTCTATGTACTCTTGGCTAATGCAATCTCCTGCTCTTATGCTTCAAGTCATGTTTCTAAGTTACTAGGACAACTGAAAACATGCTTGTTATGCTAACCTCATAAATTCTTTTAGGCTTTTACAAACACTGGTTTTCCTTTAACTAAGACCTTTCCCGGTCATGCACTCTATTTCCTAGTTACATTTTCAGCAATGGATTTGGGCCTGCATGGCTTTTTCACCACACATAATTTTATATAGTTTTCTACTGTTGTCTGCTGTAGTGTAATTTCCTCATTTTTTTTCCTCCAACAAATGTTATTTATTTAGTGTACTTTTCACACAGATAATAACTGATGACCACGTGAATGTATAGTTGTCGTGCTTTTGTGGTTATCTACTGCTAGGGCTTGATGAGAGGGGATAAGTTTTAATGTGTAAGTCGATACACAATCTTATGACTATACTTTGCCATATCCCCGCATGAAGAACTCATTGATGTAGTTGTCCTTTCAGCCTGCATTCCTCCAACTACAAGCCCTTCAAACACCACCCATTCCCACTTGCCATGCAACATTCCAAATACCAACTCACTTAGTACTGCAAAGTCTCTTCAGTTTCTCTTTATGCATGTTGAGCCTCATTCCTACAAACTCTCATCAAGTCACTACCTTAATGTCCCTTAAAATACCATGTAATGTCTGCATCAGTCCCCTCTTTCTCCAAGAACATTTTTACCTGGAGCATGACCTTAAGTAAATAAAACTTTCTAGAGTGCTGTATTCAGAAGTGTGTACTTACTTTACCACTATCCTTCCCTTTCACGTTCATTTTTTTCTTGTTACAGATGTTGCAGCTACTGGAGACCTCAAGGACGAGCTGACTTGCTCAGTCTGCCTGGAGCTTTTTGAAAAACCAGTGCTTCTACCGTGTGGGCACCCCTTCTGTAGAAGCTGTATTGATCATGTCTGTAGCCGCAAACTGTAAGTCTCCTGTCCTTTCTGCAGAACAGAGTTCATGCGAGGTGGATATACTTCTAGCTTGGTGCTGGCCAACCTAGTGGAGAAAGTGAGAGGAGAATTCCCATTACGAAGCCCGGCGAGACCCAATGATGGCTTATGCACGGACCATGATGAGAAACTACTTTTGTTCTGAAAGGATGATGGTGACTTTGCTTGCACAGTATGCCATGATGCACTCGAGCACTCCAATCACAACTTCCTGCTGCTACAAGAAGCCCATGACCTTTACAAGGTAAGGTTCTCGTGGCTGGGAATACCTTTGGCTTTACTGTCCCAAATTTCTTGTTGGTCTGAGTTTTGTTTTGTGGTGCGATGGCTGTCTAGTCTCCTCATGCTGCTGCACATCTGTCTTCTGTGCTATTGGATAATATTATACCTCTGTGTGGAGGGAGTACAGATTGCTAGTGCTTCTAACTCTAAATATTTTCAGACCTGACCAGGATGTTGTTTGGTGATACAAGTCCTCCTAAAGGATTTCCTTTATTGCTTGTGTTGCTATCAATAGTTGCTTCTTGTGTGACCTCCATGTTTTGTTTACGGCTTGTGATGGATTTGGTTACAACCAGTAAGCCTTTTTGTCCTGAAGAGCCTGTAATGTAGCCTATGGACCTTATGGAGTGGAGAGAAGTTTGGGGTCTCATAGACCATTTGACATTCTGTAGGGCCCAGTAAGATTGAAGATTTGCAGTGTCCTGCCAAAGGGGCAGCGGCGAGTCTGTAGTTAGGCTCCCATTCGTAAGTGCACATTCTTGTTTCTACAGATCGGTATTATGCACTGCCCTTTTGCAGAATGTAGGTACCACGATTACAGTACAGGCAACATTTGTAGGGACATTAATATGCAGAACATAGTGTTATGGCCTGGTACTCCCCCCCCCCGCCGCCCCCCCCCCCCAAGTCCCCTTTGGTACCTTTGGCCAGCCCTTGACCGGATAGGGTCTCCCTCCCTCTTTCATGGCAAGTATTGAGACCACACCAATTTTGGAATTTTTCCCTCCCCCCGGCCGTATTTATTACAAAATTAAAAAACATTATTTAATAACATTCTGTACAATTACGCAGGAAGGCCAGATACATTGTTAGACCAATGTTGCCACATGGCTAAACTTAACTCTAATACACACAACACTCCTACTGTAAATCTTACAATGCCTATATCCCCTTTTGCGTGTCCCCTATATACACTTTCTGTGTGTCCCCTCTAGAGCCTACGGCAAGGTCAATGACTGGCAGCCTCCTGATCCCAGCTAACTACGAGAAATTACTCAGCCGGAGTCTGCTTGTGCAGGGGGTACAGCTTATCGGACGGATACTTTCCCCCAGACACCCCCCTACGTCCTGTGCCTTTAACTCCATAACGGGGGCTTCAGAAATTCTGCATACTTGCGCCCTGCTGTGCATGCGTGTTTGGAGGTGGCCACAGGCACACTGGGAAGAAAGACTCCCCCGCACCCCGACAGCCTACCTACCGCCGGTCATTGCTCCTGGAGTTGCATGTTTGACCGCTAAGGACCGAAGACTATGCTTACCACCTGACCGGAGACACACGACTAAATACGACATTATTACCTGAAATCAATAACATGTACTGACATCTAATTGAAGTGTGTAATGTTGAATAAATAACACTTGGGATTTAATAACAAAACCCCGAGATGGTAAACTCTATCACCAGTTCAGAGTTGAGACGCTACAGCTTAGGAAGTTCACATGCAAATGGTTACCAGGAACTAGTGATAAATGCCCATTTTGCCCGGATTGAGTAGAAGATATCGACCATTTTCTATATATTTGTCCGGAGTACCAGCAACTCAGAAGTATGTGGCTTAAACCAACATGCAGAAATCTGGGGACGCGCTCTGCGCTGTCTGCCAAAAGGCTACTGAAAACCGGTTGTAATGACATCGCAATAATAGGGGCATCTAAGTTCTTGAGTTGGGCTTGGGTTTTGCGGGAGAGAAATGGGGGGGTTGCAATAGCTATACATTAATTTCTCCAGGGTTCGGTATTTTGTAAAGTCTTGTGCGAGTGATATATTTAATCCTGTTTTAATATATTGATTCTTAAAATTGTAAATAGGTATTTATATTCTTACCAAATTTGTCAGACAGTTTTTATGGTGTTTTAACGGTTGAATTTTGTTGTAACATGTAATTATTTAACTGTCCTGTCTTTTAAGATGAGAAATCGCAATAAAGACTCTAAAAAAAAAAGATAAAACTGTATTAACCAAACCTGTTCTTGACAAGCTTACAAATATTGACACTTTTATTATAAATTCACCAAAACATCACATTTACACTAGCTATTTCCTGAGATACCTGCAATAAAGTAAGAGAACAAAGCAAACATATCAAATTTACATTACTTCTATCTCCTTGAATACCTGCAATAAAATTTAAAAGAACATAGCAAATACATTACTGACAGACATCATTAACAGGTACCTACTCATCAAGCTTGCATTAATGCTATCTCCCGAGATACCTGTAATGATAAACTTTAGAGAAACATCAAAATACATTCCTGAACAACACATTTAAATTATCTGCCTTGGGGGATGGTGGGTGGAGAAAAGAAATTACGGGCTGCTGGCGGCCCGGGTGCTGTACCCATGGGGAGCTTAGGAACAGGAGACTGTTCTGCTCCGCACACCCCTTTTTTAAAGGGTGGGCACTGGCCAGTCTAAACTGGTCGGACCCCGCTGCTGGGTGTCTGTGCGTACCAGAAGAATTTAAAGTGCTTTCGGTTCACGCCCCGCAGTAACCGGCCTACTGGGTGATAATGGGGAAGGTGGGAGTGCTCCTCCTTTCCCCCGGGGACAAGCTCGACCGCCATAAGGGCGGCGCGCGCTATTTTAGCGCTTGGCCTGGTCCAGTATTTGTCTCGCTGTAACTGCCAGCCTGTGAAATGTGGTCTGCAGACCTGGTGCCGAATGGCAAATGGGCATCCACCTTTAATTTGTTGCAAAATCCTTGTCCCAAAGGAAGAATTGTTAGAACACTACTCGTCGTACTGTTAAAAAATATATTTTAATAGCTTGTGGGTGCCATGTTTCATTAAAAGATCACTTAACAGAATACATGTTTGTTTGCTGGCTATTGCTTCCCATTGCAAAGGACAACCTGCACTAAAGCCTTCCCTGAATGGCGTAGCCTCAGTCCGGCATGTCTCTTAGGCTGAATGCAGCTAAGCAGCCCATCCGCCGCCCACTGATAACAGGCAAACGTCCCTTGTGCTGCCTTTTGCATGACTCATATGAGTTACACATGTGAGAAGTACAGCTTTGTTCTGCATGTGTGCAGGAGTATGATGAGGACTGTGTAGCTGGTAATTATTGTGCTTATTATGTATAATAGATAGTATGCATACTTGGCATAACATTGTTACTCAAAGATTAATAATTACAGACCAGTTACTGTAATATAAACGTAATACAATGGATTGCCATCTCATTATACATTATCGGTTATGGGAAATTGTGGTTGTAATGCCATTGATGTTTGAGGGACGAAATCTTGGTAACAAACCTCTGAAAGGCATAAGATATAGTGTAATGTTTTAATAGCAGTTGTGGTGTATTGCACAGAATAGTAGTCTGCTGCTGATGGAAGAAATAACATTGCGTTTTTTTCTATGTAGACTGGAGCTTTAACTTTTCACAATGCAGTGGCTGCATAGAGACTTGGCCAATTAAGACCAGCTTGAGCTTTGTCTGGGGACAAATTCTCCAGCATCGTAGTGGTACTTGGACTTAAGTATATATCTCTTTAGGCTGAATGTCCATACATTATTGCATAGTGTGCTCTGTAGGACCCAATGGGCATTGATGAATGGCCTTGTGTTTTAAAGAAGTGAGTTTTTCTTGAGCTAAGGGAAGACTTGACTTTAATAAGTCCCACAGTGACAGAGGTGTCATCCCTTCATATCAATCAAAATGGTGCAGCAGTTAGCATGGGATGTATTTACTGTAAAGGACAGCTAATGAACTTGGTATGAAAAATCCCACCCAAGAAGTTAAATTGTGAATTACTAAAAAAAACACAAACCACATGTTAAAGTGGACACTCGAATGGCAATCTGAATTCACCTGGTTTCTTTGAGAGCTTATGCAAACTGACTTCTAAATAGTATGTGAATAGTTGTGCAGGAGGCATATTTGAACTAACTTGATATATGGTCATTTGTTTAAGAAAATTGTTGAATTTGTTCTGTTAGCTAAAGTACGCTTTTTTCCCCTTGAACATGTCCTATACAGTGCCCTTTGTAGAGGGCAGAAAGGTATCGTTAGCTGACAATTCTTAGCGTACTTTAACAATATATTCCTGCCTCAAAGACCAATTGTGAATATAATTTTTTTTAAGTGCCATTGGAATGATCATATCTGAAAAACCAAGCCATAAGGGTACATGCAATCTGGTAATGGACAACATAACCTGCAAGTTACCAAACTTAATTCCGCTATGAGATTTTATTATTGTTCATTGTTCATAAATTGGATACAAGAAGTCTAGACTAGTCTGGATACTTGTATTGCGCACATATCACATCCCGAAGGGAGTCTCATGGCGCATGCGGACTATCCTGAGGTGGGGGAATGAGCCAGAAGATGGAACTTGCAGAAGAGCCAGGTTTTCAATTTTTTGCGGAAGCTCATAAGTTCAGTGGTTGTACGTAGGCTTAGAGGAAGTTCGTTCCATAGGGATAGTGCCATGAAAGAAAAGGCACGACCGCCATTTCTGGCAGTTTGAACTCTGAGCGGCGTGAGCTGTGACTTAGTGCTTGATCTCAGCTTTCGACCATGCTGGTACCATGTCAATTTCTGAGTCCAGTATTTTGGTTCTCGACCGTACATGTGTTTGTGAACCAGACACATGGTCTTGAAGATAGTTCTTTTTTTTTACAGGGAGCCAATGTAGTATTCTCAAGCATGGCAATGAGGGGATCGTCTGGGTAGGCCTAGAATCAGACGGGCAGCCGTATTTTGTACAACCTGCAGTTTCCTTATATGGCACTCATTTATAGCAAGGAGGAGTGAATTGCCATAATCTAGCCTATTTACGATGAGGCCCTGAACCAGAATTCTGCGTGCTTCGGTTGGTATCCATTTAAAGACCTTGCGTAGACTCCGCATCATTCCGAAGCAGGTACCCACCGCATGTTTTACTTGGTCCTTCATGGATAACTTGTTGTTCATGCGGAACCCTAAGTTGCGGACTAATTCTTTTGGGACGGGACACTCCCCGAGTTCCAAAGGCCAACAATCTTGGGTCCAGTGGTCACTTGCTCGCCCAAATAGCATGACTTCAAATTTGGTGCCATTCAGCTGGAGATGGTTTTGGCCCATCCATTTTTTTTACCTCTACCATACACATTCTAAAACACCTTTTGGTGTCGTTTGTGTCAGGGCCAAGTGTGACCAATATTTGCGTATCATCCGTGTATGATAACACGTCAAACCCGCATGCCCTGATCACTTTGGCCAGGGGGGCCATATAAACATTAAAAAGCGAAGGGCTCAAAATAGAGCCCTGAGACACACCTCTTATGACCGGACGAGTACTGGCAAGAGTATTGTCTACTTGTACTGTGGTTGTTCGGTTAGTCAAGTAACTGACAAGCCATTTTAAAACCTGCCCTCTGACACCACACTCCCACAGTCTTCTGATCAAGATCTGGTGGGAGATGGTGTCAAAAGCAGCCGACAAATCTGAAAGGACAAGAATAGAGGATTGACGTTTGTCCAGAGCAAGCCTAATATTGTCGGCAACTTGTTTCCGTGCTGTGGGCAGCACGGAAACCTGACTGTGAGGGATCGAGTAAGTTATTGGTCTCCAAGTAGTTTACCAGTTGTTCATTTACAAATGCTTCCAACACTTTCCCTGAGTATGGCAACAAGGAAATAGGGCGATAGTTTAAAAAAGCATTTGCATCAGCGCCAGGTTTTTTTAATATAGGTTTAACTCTTGCCGCCTTCCAAATGTTTGGGAACTCTGCTTCTTTCAGGGATTTGTTTAAAAGGCCAGAAAGAGAGTCTACTAGTGCTGGGGCAAGGATGGCAAATAGTTTGGAAGTTAGTTGGTCACTAGGGGAGCCTGATTTAATTTTCCGTCCTACTAGCATAGTTTTTTCATTGTCCAACAAATCGAAAGTGGCCCATCTCGGGGAAGAATCATTTGTATATACAGATTCTTTCATGTATGGGTCCTGTTCTGAATATTGAAGGGGTGTGTTATCCAGTTCGAAGGATTTGCATATGTTTATGATTTTATCATCTAAGAATTTAGAAAGGTCTTCCGTCCATTCTTCAGTTTTTGGTGTTGATTGTGGACTTTTAAAGGAGGTGAATTCCTTTAAGATGTGGTGAAGCTCCTTAGACGAGTTCTCAGCTTTGGTTATTCGTTCGGCTAAGTGTGTTCTTTTTGCTGTTTTTATTTCCCTCATATATTTAGTGTGTAGGGTTTGATAGGTTTTACGGTCGTTAGGATTTTTACTTTTCCGCCAGGTTTTCTCAGCATTTCTTGTTAAGGTTTTAAGGTTTTTTAATTGGTCAGTGAACCAGGGCGAAATTTTCTCCCTACAATGGACCATTCGTAGAGGGGCGATCTTGTCCAGTGCCTTGCCAACGGCAGACTCCAGATGCATAGCTGCAAGATTAACACTTTCCTTCGGATCTGTTTGATCTGCCACAAAATTCTCAGAGAAGGCAGCTAAAGTAATCTTTTTCATATTTCTGCAAGATTTTTTGTCTTTATTACTTGTCATTTCTGGTCTGTAGCTGTTTATGGCGAATTTCACCAGATAATGGTCAGTCCACAGTAGTGGAATAGGGGTGGCCGTCGAGACATTAGGAGAATTAGTGAATAGGAGATCAAGCGTGTGGCCAGCTTGATGGGTGGGACCTGTGATTTTTTGAGTCAAATTGAGGGTGTTCATAGAGGAGATTAATTTTTTTGTGTCAGTGTTTGACGGGTCATCAGCGTGATAATTTAAATCGCCTAATAATAAAAAATAGTCAGCTGTCAATACATGAGGGGCTATAGTTTCTAATAAGGTGTTGGCAAAGTCTCCTTTATTCCCTGGGGGTCGATATAGCAAAGCCACTTTCTATGTTTCTTCTTTTCCCAGGCCATTCACTCTGAAAACTATGATTTCAGATTCATTTACCACAAGGCTTTCTATAATGTGAACATTCATGCTCTCCTTAGATGCTATCAGTACTCCTCGCCCCCTTCCCCCTGTTCTATCAGACCTGACTATAGAGTACTGCTGGGGAAAGGCTATGTGAAGGTCGGGAATGGCGTGCTCATGTAGCCATGTCTCAGATATAGAGCACATATCTGGCTTTTTGAGGTCAAGAAGGCTCCATATCTCCAAAGCGTGTTTTGGGATGGATCTATCGTTGAAGTATATGGCCGTATATTTTGCCTGTGCGGGGCTAGTGGGGATGGTCTGAGTATCGTCTGTCTTAGTGCTAGTCTTCACTAATGGCTCTAGAGTGACAGCACAGGGGGCCTTCCGAAGGTCAGTTAATAGTATATCTGATGCCATAAAGAGAGAACAGTTTAATTCTAAAAGTTCATTACATGCATACCTGATGTGAGGTGAAGTCGTTGTAGCCATTTTCAAAGGGTGAGGGTGACTGGGTAAAATAAGAAGACCGGCCAAAGCTGACGATAATGGTGTGGCAGCTGGCAGCGTTCTGGCGCGGACGGGCACAGACGGGCTTGCCTTTGGCGCGCCGCTGCGCGCGTCCGCACCTCCCTCGAGATTAAATAGGGAAGGGGCCGGATCTGCTAGAGCGCTAACTGCCTCTTCCGTCTTGGAAAGCGGAAGTGAGTATGCTGCCTGTGCGACCCTCCGCAACAAACGGCATATGCCGCAGCGGACCGGGGTCTGGGCAGGTGAATGCACTAGTTAATCAGTGACATTTTAAGTAATTTTTAAAAGTAGATTACAATCAAATGTTACGGCGCAAAAGAAATCAATGACATGGGAAGTTGTAAAATTGGGTACAGAAATCTATAATAAACATCCACAAGTAGCGTCTTTCAGTTTTTACCCACTCATGTAGATGATTTGTTCCAAAAGCGACTCAACCTCTTAATGTCATGAATCTCCAATCTAGTCTCCCCTGGTCAGATTCGAACCCTCTGTCCCACCATTCTTATGGCATTTTTGGTCCTTAAAAAACCCACCCCTTTCCCGTGCACCCGCACGTCCTGATTATCAGTATGTGGTAATGTAATGTTTTTCTACTATTGTACATGTTTTCGGCAATTCTTATTGGGAAGGCGCCAAATATGTTATACAGGTTCCTTGTATTAACTCCTAGACTTATAGTACCTAGAGTTTGATTCACGTTCTGTAACTTGCACTTGAATTTCATGAGAACCGTCTTTTAATGCGGGCTGCTGCAATGCCCTGAAAGCGTTTAGACATGTATCACGCTAGCCGCGCTTAGGTTTCAGCTTGTGTCGGCTAAAGCGTGAAAGAGTGCACGGTTCTTCTAGAGCGTTCTGGGTGCGGCCTACTATTTAAACCGCACCCGGCTATCTAGAAGACGCTTTGTTTTCCATCTGACTCGAGGAAGGATCACGTCTGGAAACTCTCCGAGGCACTTACCTTTTTGAAGATCCTGAAGCTGTTAGAAGTCATCTTTACGGATTTTCCTCCATCTGGACTCCTACGAAGAAAAGAAGAAAACAAAGTTAAGTGCAATCTTGCTTTTATTTTAGGCGCCCAACGCAAGAAAGACTCAAACAATTTTGGAACAATTATTTTCTTGCAGCACTACTGGAAAGAAGTAATCAAAGACATTTTAGATTCTGGCATCGCAAGAAGTTATTGTGGTGTTAGGAATTTAGCAGTATTTAATTGTCTGTAACAGTATTTTCTTGGCAGAAATAGAATGCTATTTAGAAAGGCCTTAAGGAAAGTGAGGTCATTGTGCATATGTATTTCTCCCTGTGTTATTTTGTTTTCTTAAGAATAGCAGGCCAAGACTCAAGAGCTTGCAGAACCCTTTTTTAGAATTTAACGAAAAAACTGTTACAAGTAAGTTTATTATTGGAAGCTTCATGAATGTAAAGAGAGAAAAGTAGGAATTGTGTTTAACTGTATGCATTTGTATCTTATAGCAACCCACATCTTGCACTACTCACCAGAGAGAAAATCTGATGACTTGAATCTCAAGACAAGACAAAGACATACTGGACGTTTGCCAAGACAAGACTGATCGCAGGTAGGCTTATGACTAAAAACTCTTCCAAAAGTAGATAGATAAGGCCTTAGATTTGTAGTCTAGGAAGTAGAGAATCAAGAAGGACTTGTGTTTACAACTTGATACTTGTTGCCTCGCAGGTCGACAGCAAAAATCATCCTACCCATCAACGTCCAGTACCGGCCCTCCTCCCCTATTTCTAGGTTTATTTTTACTGTGAATATAATTTCAGTAAGAGTATAGTTAGTCATTTGGGAAGTTGGTCCCTTGCGTCTCTGCGAAAATCATCTACGTCATTCCTGAGGGCTTCGCTAACAGGACAAGGTAAGGGACGACGTAGCCTGGTTTGACACTTAATCAAGGTGCCGATGCGCGCGTCTGCGCCTCCATCGAGGTTAAATTGCGAAGGGGGCCGGATATGCTAGAGCCCTAACTGTCTCTTCCGTCTTGGAAAGAGGAAGTGAGTATGCTGCCTGTGCGACCCTCCGCAACAAACGGCATATGCCGCGGCGGACCGGGGTCTGGGCAGGTGAATGCACTAGTTAATCAGTGACATTTTAAGCAATTATTAAAAGTAGATTACAATCAAATGTTACGGCGCAAAAGCAATCAATGACATGGGGAGTTTTAAAATTGGGTACAGAAATCTATAATAATCATCCACAAGTAGCGTCTTTCAGTTTTTACCCACTCATGTAGATGATTTGTTCCAAAAGCGACTCACCCTCTTAATCAGGGTGCCAGAAACACTGGCAGATCTAGTTCTGCCTGGTTTCCAATACATACAATGGATAAAGCGACTTTCACAAGGCTCTCTGCAGCTTTTAAATGTAGAGGTGCACCCCTTAACTCCATTCATATTTAGAGCTAATTATGAAAGGCTACAGTTTAAAATCACCATCTTTTGTGTGTTATTCCACCAGATGTTTGCCACCTTGTGAGGAGCTTGCTTTTCCTGGCTATAGGCCTCTACCACTGGTTAACAAGAGTAAAGTGGACAAAGTGCTTGTGCTTGTCAGGTTGCTTCTTCCTCAGGGTCTGGAGTGATGATATAAGGGGCTCACCTCTCAATACCTCCAACTCTGATTGTAATGATTGCACAGAGTATTGAAGTGATTAAGTGGGGGGGAAAGGTAATTAGGAAGGGAACAGCTGGGAAGGAGATCTGAAAAGGAAAAGTTACTCACAAACAAAAATACATGCACTTTCCTTTGCACAAAGACGTAAATTAGTACATCAGATTCTGTCCTTCAATCAGGAACTAGCTTAAGAGCTTCGTGGCTTGCGTTTATTCAGACAATCAGACTCTTAGTTGGTCTTTCTTAGATCCGCTACATTGTGGCGATAATACTTCACTTCAGTATCAACTGCTCAAAAACATAAGCGGCAGAATTTGTTTTAGGTCTTTCTATGACTAGCTTTTCAATCACCTAAACAATCAGTGTCTTATTTCCTTATTTTATGTGACTTTAAAAGTATTCCCAAAAACATTCATGGAACTACTATAGAACAAGAATTACACTCGTGAATATGGTAATGAGCTAGAGAAAACGTTGATAGAATTTCTACTGAACAAGAATCACACTCGTGAATATGGTAATGATCTTGAGAATCAAAACGAATGTTCCTAATAATTCACTGAGATGGTTTTAACAAGATTCGCAATCTTACCTGTAGAGTACAACCTACTCTACTTCTGAATCTGGGTTAGTGACAGGTAACCTCCAAAAGCTAGCCTCACCTGGAGCCGATCAAGAAGAGAAGCCTCCGCAGATTCTAAACTCCTCCTGCAGCTCAGCGAGCGTTGTAGCAGTCTTCAGGCACCCAGAACTCTCCACCGATCAAAAGAAGAAAGCTGGCCATGCCGAGAAACTGAGCTCTAAGATCCTCTTCCTCCTTCACCAAAAGATGCTGAATAGTGAGCAGGGGAACTGGGCACGGCCGCTGACGTCATCGTAGGCACGCCCATGCCAAATCCCACGCATCTCGCGTGAGGTGCCAAATCCCACGCATCTCGCGTAAGGTGCCAAATCCCACGCATCTCGCGTGAGGTGCCAAATCCCACGCATTTTTTTTTCTCAAAACTTTATTCGTGAATGCATATTCATCACATATATATATTGTTATGGCAGCAGATATGCTATACATCACTCTTTTCAATTTACTCTCAATTCGTAGACAAAGGGTAGAAGACTCCTCTTCCAGGACAGTTCCGTACATTATTGTACACATTATTAGAGTCCTCCATTATTATCAAAACACGTTCCCATACCCACCCTCCCCAACTATCCCTCCCCTACCCAACCAACTCAGGTGTCCAATTCCTCCTAACTGTTCCATTCCAGCTCCCCAGCGCTGACCACTCTCTACCAGGATTATACAATAGAAGCTCATTAAACCACCTCTGTCCCGCCTCAGTACTCGGTAGCTACTACAGTAATTCCTCGGGGTCTCAGTGTGCTCAGGTGTCCTGGGACAGCGGCCGATCCATACTATCTAATTCTAGTAGCATGACCTCCCAATCCAGTTCCATCGGGGTTTTTCTCCTCCTGCCTTCTTCCTCCTTTCTAAGGGCAACACATTCCGTTCTATTTATTTATTTATTTTGCAGATTTGTAGAGCGCGTGGCTGCCCGTGAGCGTCCCAGCGCTAATAGCAAGAACCTAGTGGGGGTGAGCCTCATGGGAAAAGCCATGTTTTGAGTGCTCTGCGAAATGAGAGAAGATTGGGTTGGGCTCTGAGGTTTGTGGGAAGAGAGTTCCATAGTTTGGCCGAGTTGTATGAAAACAGTCGGCCGCCGGAGCGGGCTTTCCTGATCCTCGGTACAGAGGCTAGATTGCGGTTAGAGGATCGGAGAGTTCTTGAGGTGGTGTGAGGTGAGATAAGGTTTTGGAGTATAGGGGGGCCTGGCCATGCAGAATTTTGTAGGTCGTGCAGAGAGCCTTGAATTGTATTCTCTCCTGAATGGGGAGCCAGTGTAGGGCCTTCAAGGAGGGTTTGGCTGAGCAGCGACGATGGGTTCCTGTCAGAATGCGGGCTGCGGCATTTTGGGCGGTTTGAAGTTTTGCCAGCACTTTCTACCCCATTTCACCACGTCCGCCCGCCATGCCTCCGCCCTAGGCGCTCTCTGGGACTTCCACTGCATTGTAATCTTCCTGATCGCCAAGAGGAGAGCTAAGTCCACAAATCGCAGTTTGGGATTTAACGATTTAGGGCGAGGGCGGGCTCCTACTAGGCAATACAATGCACTCTCCCTCACCTGGATCTGAGACACTTCTCGCACTGTCCTGCAGACCTCGCTCCAGTAACCGCCCAATTGTGGGCACGACCAAAGCATATGCAGGAGGCCTGCCTCATCCGCCCTGCAGCACGTGCACTGATGAGAGGCGTTGGGGATCATCCTATGGATCTTCTCCGGGGTAAGGTATGCCCTATGGAGTATCATGGCTACGATGTATTTGAATCTCACATTCCGGGAAACTGTTTTGGGATGTTCTAGGGCCACCTGCCAAGTTACGTCAGTAAAATCCTCCCCAGTGTCTCGTGCCCAGGTCTCCCGCAGGGTGTCAAGGGGTAATGCAGCATGTGTCCTAAGCCCTGTGTACAGCCATCTTACCAAGTGGCCGCCAGCCCCCATATAGTGTACAAGGTGTACTAGTTCGTGTTGCTGTGCTTGTATTTGTTGTGGCGCCCAAGCCGTCCTAATAAAATGAGAGACAGTGGTGTGTAAGAAGTAGTGTCTGTCCGAAGACCCAGTCACTTGTACAAAGGTGCGATGGTCCAGCAACAGATTGTCCCCGAAGAAGCTGCCCACCCCCTCAATACCGCACGCCGTCCATTCCCTCAGGGCGCATCTGGTAAGTTTCCCCTGCGTTGTCGGGATACCTAGTAAGGGAATATTGTCTGCGTATAGCTGTACCGAAGATGTGTAAGCCAACGCCTTCCTCCAACAAAGAAGGGCAGTGCGGAGCAGCGGATGACATTCTCGCGGAAGTCTACTCTTGGGCAGCAGTAAAGTATGTAAGTCCCCCCGGCCTAGCCGGTCCGTCGTCCACCCGATCTCATGGAGGTTTCTCCCGGCCAGCCAATAAGACAACCATTGCAGTTGACTTGCATAATAGTATGCTTGGAAGTCAGGGGCACCCAGTCCCCCCTGAGAGGTGCCAAGTTGTAATTTACTCAGACTAATTCGTCTCCTGCCTGATCCCCATATAAGAGTAATCAATAAAGACTTAAGGGTCATAAAGATACGATGTGGGATACAGATAGGTAGATTCACGAAGTAATACAGCAGCATTACTATCTATGCTAGCGCACTGCGTCCCATGACTGATAAGGAGAGTGAGGTCCAAAAACCGATGCTACCACGGAGGACGGCGATGGCCCTAGAAACATTACCATCCAGCTGGTCCTCCAGTCTCCTATATATACGGATTCCCAGGTATTTAAAGATGGATTGGGCTACCGGGATCGTGTAGGCGCCAAACGGCAGGGAGGGCGGATGAAGGCCGTCACTGAAGTAAAATCCCACATATTTTTCTGGGTTAATGGCCAGTCCCGATACTGGTTTAGAATCGGCGGAAGGTTTCATACAACCTCCCATGGTCGGCTTCCAAATCCCGGAGGTATAATACCATGTCGTCCGTATATACTGATATGAGATGGGACGTCCCTGCCATAGGTATACCCAGCTCTGCTCCGTGTTGGCGAAGGGCAATGGCCAGTGGTTCAAGTGCTAGCACATACAGCATTGGGGACAAGGGGCATCCCTGCCTGGTGCCCCGGTGGACTGTATATTCAGCCGATACATACCATCCCGTTCTCGCCCTTGCAGTGGGGTTGGTATACAGCAGCCTGATCCACCGTATTAACAGGTCAGGAAAACCAAATCTGTGCAGGACTGCGAACATAAAGGACCAGGAAAGTGAATCGAACGCTTGTTTGAGATCTAAAGCTTTACAACCCGCCTGTGGCATCTCCGCCGGCGACGCTGTCATTATAGCGTGAAGGCGTCTCGTGTTGAGGGAGGTGCTGCGCCCCGGCAGAAACCCACACTGGTCGCAGTGTATAAACGCAGTCAGGTGGGGTTGGACTCGGAGGGCTATAGCTTTGCTCAAGATTTTATATTCCGTGGCCAGCATGGATAATGGTCTATAGTTTCCTAGCTCCAAGCTGTCCCTACCCGGCTTAGGTATAGAGATAACCATTGCCTGCATGGTTGTGTGTGGGAGATGGCCTTTCTCGAAGGCTTCCTTGTAGACCTTTTCCAGAACCGGTACCAGTGAGTCGGCTTAAGTGGAATAGAACTCCATCGGGAGTCCGTCCATGCCTGGCGTCTTATTTCTGTTTAAATGTTTGATCGCAGCACGTATTTCTTGTTGGGTAAAGGGTCCCTCGATCGACTTTTGTGTCTCTGCTGTCAGTCGGGGGAAGGGGAGGTCCCGGATGAAGTCAAGTATGCGAGTAGGATCGTCCGACCCGGTCCAGCTATATAGGGCCTTTAAGTGGTCATGGAATGTCCGATTGATGTCAAGTTGTGTGCCTACTAGGTCACCCACATGGTTACGAATCTGAGTGATAGTTGGAGTGTCGGGCCAACAGCGCACCAGAGCCGTCCGCTTCCGTGTGTTGTCTCTGCAAGTAAGCTTTGTAATCAAGGGTGCGTAGTGTTTCTAATGTCTCTGCGTGTAGGATATGGTGTTCCTGCAGAACCTGTCTTTTCCCCGGCTCTTCAATTACCTCTTGTTCAAGCCAGTTAGTTGGTCCTCCACCTCGCATAACTTCCTGTGTATCTCTTGCCTGGCACCGACCAACTCCCCAATCGCTACCCCCCGCAATACTACTTCAACGCGTCCCAGATCACCAAGTTGGAGGAGGCAGTATCCCAATTGATCTCCTAGTAGTGTGTCAGGGCCTCCAAAAGAGTCGCCCTGAACGATCCGTCTTCCAAGTGCTGCGGATTGAGTCCCCATGTGGGGACTGGGGTCAGGATCCTGCCCCAGGAGAAGGTGCATTTTAGTGGCCTGTGATCCGAAAAGGTCTTTGCTAGATATTCTGGGGCACTCGTCCTCGCAATCAGCGCCTGAGAGCACAGGAGCCTATCGATCCGTGTGTGTAAGTCTGTCATATAGCTACTTCTTTTCTACATACTGTGTTAAGTTAGGATTAGTTTATTAAATGTTTGCACGCCGTTTTCATTCTTGCTTCACTTTTGCACACGACACATAATTGTTGTTTTAGCTTTCATCCCAGAAGAGCTTCGTGATTTACTAGAGAAATAATGTTATTGCTCTGATATCAGTTTTGTTCTGCACTCTGTCTGCACAGTGAGTCCTGAAGGCTACACGGATAACTTAACCCAGTGTTGTTGTAAGGTCTGATCTTCGCACCCCTATAGACATAACACACATGCTGCTGCCAAAATCTGACTCTAGGCGAGTTTTATATTGTTGTGCTGAACGCACAAAAACACACCTGATGTGCTTCGCATGCAGAGAGCTGGTGGAAGGTGATGTGATCCTCCTGCCACTGAGATTTCGAGGTATGGGCCCGCCCTGCTAAAACCCAAATGAGACCTTCATAGATATAAAATACTATGCTAAATAGGGAGGGTGTGAATTAGACGTTGTTAATTTCTATTCATTCCAGCATCTTAGTATGCTGTCTCCATTCGCCTTTTATGGACTAATAACTATGCTGATAACTTTGTTGCTTATAATATGTTTTCTAGTATTATACAAGATACTGCGTTTGAGAACCTTGCATTAGTAAATAAATATTTCAAACATGCACGTGTCCTCTGTTACTCCAAGTTCTGGTTTGTGATGATTATATAACGAAAGAGTGATTCCTGAGGTATTCTAAGTTCATGTTCTGGTCTGTCTAAGCATTGGGAGTTTGTTATGACCAATGAGACACTGTAGCTAGCTCGGTGAGGCGATTTTGGGTACTGAGGTGAGTTTTGGGCCATCCTAATTCACCGAGGTTCCAGGTCTCTATGTACAGTTCTGTAGGAGAACGGAATTCCCGCTACAAGTCGTGTACAGGGGAGTAGAAGGAATATTCTTTGTGTGTGGGGTGTACCTCTCGCCAAACATCCCTCTGCCTCCAACCCTCCACCCAGGCCTTGAAGGTGGCAGTAAGCTTAATCGCGCCGGCAGCCTGTAGGGGTGGGTGTGACCTGTCCAGGGCCAGATCCAGCACGGCGTTCCAATCCCCCCGAGTATCCAGGGGATCTAAGCCCACGAGGAGAGTCCCCTCCCAATCCCTATGTAGGAACAATTCCTGGTCATAATTCGGGGCGTAGATGCTGCCCAGGACAATCAGTTTGCCGTCTAGTGTACCTTTGATTAGGATGTACCTGCCTTGCTCATCCACCTTCCTTTCCACTTCAGTAAACGGGGTCCCGTGTTTCACCCAAATAGTGGCCCCCCCTAGAAAATGCTGAGCATGAAGTGGAATATATAGTCCCTCTCCATTTCTTCCGCAACTTCTGAGCCTCAGACACCATGAGGTGCGTTTCCTGTAGGAAGGTGATTTGCGTCTGCTGTCTAAGTAGGTAAGAGTGTACCCTGTGTCTTTTCTGCACTGCCCCTAGCCCATTCCAGGTGACAACTTTGTACATTCCAGAGTGATAACTTTGTACATTCCAGAGTTATCAGCCATAATCTACCTGTGGCGGAACCATTACTGTCAGTGGTCGTGTTCCGAAAACTCCGGGGAGCCGAACCCAGGAGAGTACACCTTTAAAAACATCTAACAGAATTAAAACAAACTTGGCACAGCCAGTGAACATGGCTGTTCCCAACATTGATAATAGAAATAAAGAGAACCAAAGTTTGGTGCATTCGCCATTGGGGGGGTGGCCTAGCACATACATCTCCATTTTGTTACCAGTTCCGGTCTCCACTGGCTCAACAGTGGCCCAGCCTGGCCCTTGATGCTTATAAGAAAAGTCAGTATGGTAAACAGACAGCGCCTGTGGAGATGTCAGTGAGCAACCTTAAGCCTTGTCCCCAAGTACCTAGTACAGTGCCAAGTCTAGGGGATGTGATGTCTATTGTGGAAAGAGTCCTAATCTGTTCATCACGTGTATCACCCCCATTCCCCACACATATCTTCTCAAATAGGGCAGGCATCAGAAGCCCCAAGTTCAACAAAAAAGGATACCGTGCAGTGACAGCTGCAGAGGTGTCAGTCCTGGATATCACCTGACAGGTTAGCTATGGATGAGGACATCAGCGGCTCTGGGTGTGATTGTAGGAAAGAGCAGCACACTGTTTTCCGAGTCGGAATGCACCGTGTTGTCGTCAGAGTCTGTGGCTATTTTCGCCGAGTCCTCTCTGAAGGTACCGGCAAGCGTGAGAGCCGCCAACTGGTCCAACTTCTGGTGATCCCACGACGGGCCGCGCTCAGCAGGTCTCCCACCTGATCCAGGGGGGGAGTGGCGGCTACCCCCGGAGCTCTTCTCCGACGTCCTCGCCACCGCCTCCTGGGATGCTTCCTGGCTGCCGTCCAAACCCATCACTACTAGCCATTCTTCGGCTTCCGCAGGGTTTGAAAAAGTGAGATTTCTTCCAGTGGACACCTTTCAAGCAGGCGGGGAAGAGTAACGCATATTTTAGCTGTGCGCCTCTCAGTTTCTTCTTCACCTCCATGTAGGAGGCCCGCTGTTTTTGTACCATGTTCGTATAATCCGGGTAGAGCGACACCCTCTGATTCTCAAAATGGATGATGGATTTCTCACAGGCTTTTCTCAGGAGGGCGTCCCTGTCGCGGTAGTTAAGGATACGAACAATGAGAGGGAGCGGAGGGCGCCCTGGCCGAGGCTGTCCCGTCGGGATCCTGTGCACTCTCTCCACACAGAAGTACGGAGAGAGCCCTTCCGTTGCCACGTGTTCTCTGAACCACCGCTCCATGAACTCTTCAGCCCGCGATTCCTCACATTTTTCCTTATATTATTCCTTCGGTTGCGGCCTTCCGCGTCCTCGACCCCTTCCATAAGCGCGGCGACCTGGCCTTGTATTTCTTAGATGGACTTGCCATGATCAGCCACCTTGGGCGCAAGGTCTGTGAGTGTCAGGCCATGGTCTTTGACTTTTTCTGCCAGCTTGCCATGATCGGCTTTTAGAAGGGAGAGGTTAGTATTGAGGGTTCCGAGTTGGTGCTCCAGCGCTTGTCGGGAATCCCGGATTTCTTGGAGTATAAGGTCCAGCTTGTCCGGCTGTTGGGTACTCAGCATTGTTTGGTCAGCCAGGCCAGGTCCGCCACCGCTCCCGCCTGCGGACTGGGTCACGACGGCTCCCCCGGGCCTTCCACGTTCCTCCGGCCCTTCCCGACCATTGTGCACTTGTCCTGTAGTGTTTTTAGCCGCCCTATAGGTGAGCGGGCCTCCCGGCCGCCCCTCCATGCACCAGGTCTGTCAGGCCCGCCCCAGGCTCCCAGGTGGAGAAAGAGCTGGAGAGCAGGGGGCACCAGCCCCGAACAGGGTCGTCACACAGGTGGTTCCAAACCCCACCAGGGTACAGCTGTCTGCGGCTCACTCCGTAAGGGCGTCTCCTCCGGCCACGAGGCCAGTTCAGGGTGAGTATGGCGACTAAGGGCAGCCCCCCCCACAGCCACCGCCCAAATCGTGAGCTTGGTGCCGCGAGGCGATGCTTTACTGTCTCTTGTTTCGAGGGTCTTCCCCGACCCCCCCAATGGGGCCGGTCCGCCGGCTACAGAGATAGCGAGGGGGGGAGCAAGGTACAGGAGATTTACAAAGGCCTGCGCTCTGCAGGGGCTACGTGGTGGTCCCGTGGCTCTCCCCCCCTGCTGGCAGTCTCAAAATGGCATTACCTCCCGGTTTAATGTCTCCAGGTCGGCCACAGGACTCTGCGCGCCTTGCACCCTCCTCCTGGCAGTGTCCACGGGGGGGCAGGCAGCCGCCGCCGCACAAGGACCGCAGGCCCTGCCTCCGCTAGTCCGGCGATCACCTTCCTGTAGGTCCCGGGATGCACAGGCCCGCCGCCGGGCCACAGCGCCACTCGACCTCCCGGCTTCAGAGGCCCTCACCGCGATTCCCAGCGCGTCCCCGAGCCGTCCGTCCTGGCCATCCTCCACGCCTCCGCACCAACTCCTGTGCTCCTGCCCGGGTCCTAGAGCTGTGCCGCACAGTTAAGTGGACGGGTGACATCCACGGGTCCGTATATGTCAGTGAAAGCCCAGCCGGGGACGGAGCTCTAGCAAGAGCCGTCCACCATCATGGCAGTTCGGCCACGCCCCCCACGCGAGGCGCCGAACCCCACGCATCTCGCGCGAGGCGCCGAACCCCACGCATCTCGCGCGAGGCGCCGAACCCCACGCATCTCGCGCGAGGCGCCGAACCCCACGCATCTCGCGCGAGGCGCCGAACCCCACGCATCTCGCGCGAGGCGCCGAACCCCACGCATCTCGCGCGAGGCGCCGAACCCCACGCATCTCGCGCGAGGCGCCGAACCCCACGCGTCTCGCGCGAGGCGCCGAACCCCACGCGTCTCGCGCGAGGCGCCGAACCCCACGCGTCTCGCGCGAGGCGCCGAACCCCACGCGTCTCGCGCGAGGCGCCGAACCCCACGCGTCTCGCGCGAGGCGCCGAACCCCACGCGTCTCGCGCGAGGCGCCGAACCCCACGCGTCTCGCGCGAGGCGCCGAACCCCACGCGTCTCGCGCGAGGCGCCGAACCCCACGCGTCTCGCGCGAGGCGCCGAACCCCACGCGCCTCGCGCGAGGCGCCGAACCCCACGCGCCTCGCGCGAGGCGCCGAACCCCACGCGCCTCGCGCGAGGCGCCGAACCCCACGCGCCTCGCGCGAGGCGCCGAACCCCGCGCGAGGCGCCGAACCCGGGCTCACTATTCAGCGTCTTTTGGTGAAGGAGGAAGAGGATCTTGGGGCTCCGTTGCTCTGCGAGGCCAGCTTTCTTCTTTTGATTGGTGGAGAGTTCTGGGTGCCTGAAATCTGCTACAACGCTCGCTGAGCTGCAGGAGGAGTTTAGAATCTGCGGAGACTTCTCTTCTTGATGGGCTCTCGGTGAGGCTAGCTTTTGGCGGGATTACCTGTCACTAACCCAGATTCAGAAGTAGAGTCAATCCATCAATCAGGAGTTTGTTAAAGCGCAACTACTCACCCGTAAGGGTCTCAAGGAGCTAGGGGTGGGGGGGTGCAGGTTCCATTCCATCAAGGAGGGAGTATGTCGAAGAGCCAAGTTTTGAGGTTTCTTGCGAAGATGGGGAGCGATGTTGTCTGTCTGAGGTGGAGCGGAAGGGCGTTCCATGCTTTGGCCGCGAGGAAGGAGAAGGAGCAGCCTCCCGATCTGGTCTTTCTGGTGCGGGGGACCACGGCGTAGGAGAGCTGAGCTGATCGTAGGGTCCTTTGGGGTGCCTGGAATTTGAGCCGGCTGTTCAGGTATGCTGGTCCGGTGCCGTGGAGGGCCTTGTGTGCGTGGGTGAGCATCTTAAAGGTGATTCTCGCCTCGACGAGGAGCCAGTGGAGTGGGCGCAGGAGCTGGGAGATGTGGCAGTGTTTAGGCAGGTTGAGGACCAGTCTTGCGGCAGCGTTCTGGATGTTCTGTAGCTTGCGGATGAAGTTTTTGTTTATTCCGGCGTAGAGTGCGTTGCCGTAGTAGAGTCTGCTGGTGACCAGGGCGTGAGTGACTGTCTTTCTTTGTTCGAGGGGGATCCATTTGAAGGTCTTACGAAGGAGGCAGAGGGTGTGGAAGCAGGAAGATGAGACAGAGTTGATCTGGCGGTCCATTTTGAGCTCAGAGTCCAGGATGATTCCCAGGTTGCGTGCGTGGTGTGTGGGGGTTGGCGGGTATCCGAGGGCGGTGGGCCACCAGGTGTCGCTCCAGGCGTCGGGGTTTGGGCCTATGATGAGTACTTCTGTTTTGTTGGTGTTTAGTTGTAGGCAGCTGTTTTTCATCCATTTGGCGATGGCTTCCATGCCTTCTCGAAAGTTGCGTCTGGCGGTGTTGGGCTTGTTGGATAGGGAGAGGATGAGCTGGGTGTCGTCTGCGTATGACACGATGTTGAGTCCGTAGGTTCTGACGATGGGGGCAAGTGGAGCCATGTAGACGTTGAAGAGCGTCGGGCTGAGGGAGGAGCCCTGGGTGACTCCGCAGGTGGTAGGTGTGGGGTCTGAGAGGAAAGGGGGAGTCTGACCCGTTGCGTCCTGCCGGAGAGGAAGGAGCAGATCCAGTCGAGGGCCTTGTCCTGGATTCCTGCGTCGTAGAGTCTGCGTTTTAGGGTGCGGTTGGAGACTGTGTTGAACGCCGCTGATAGGTCTAGGAGGATGAGGGATACTGTTTCTGCTTTATCCAGTTGGATGCGGATGTCGTCTGTTGCGGCAAGGAGGGCAGTTTCCGTACTGTGGTTTTTTCTGAAGCCGGATTGGGAGGAGTCGAGGATGTTGTGTTCTTCAATGAATGTGGCGAGTTGGCTGTTGATGGCTCTCGATGACTTTCGCTGGGAAAGGGAGCAGGGAGATGGGTCTGTAGTTTTTGAGGTCGGTGGGGTCCGCTGAAGGTTTCTTTAGGATGGGGTTGACCTCCGCGTGTTTCCAGTCGCCGGGGAACGAGGTGGTCGCCAGGGAGCGGTTGATGGTGTGGTGGAGCATGGGTGCGATGGTATCGGCGGCTCTGTTGAAGATGTGGTGGGGGCAGGGGTCCGTGAGGGCCCCTGAGTGGATTGACTTCATTTTCTTCAGTGTGTCTTCGATGGTGAGGGCTGTCCAGTCATCAATAGCTGGTTTCCGGGTGTCGGGGGTGGTTCGTGAGGGTTCAGTGTGTTGGTTGTCTTTGTCGAAGTTGTCGTAGATGCTCTTGATTTTGTGGTGGAAAAAGGTGCTGAGTTTGTCGCAGAGGTCTTGTGAGGGAGGGATGTCAGTAGACTCGCTGGTGGGTTGGGCGAACTCCTTGATGATGCTGAAGAGTTCCTTGCTGCTGTGTGCGTGGGTGGAGATTCTGTCTTCAATCGCTTTTTTCCTCGTTTCTCTGATGAGTTGATGGTGGGCGTTGGTGGCGGCTCTGAAGTTGTTTTGGGCTTCTGTGGATTTGGTGTTTCTCCAAGCCTTTTCGAGGCGGCAGCATGTGCGCCTGGACTCTCGAAGTTCGGTGGTAATCCATCTGGCTTTCTTGGCACGGGTATTGTTGTTTTTCTTGAGGGGGGCTATGGTGTTGGTGCTGTCCGAGATCCATCTATGCAGGGTTCGAGCTGCGGTGTTGGGGTCGTCGTTTTCCGCAATGGTTGGGGTGGAGTTGTTGAGTGAGGAGGTGAGCTTGGTCGTTGGTGATTTTGGTCCAGTTTCTTTCTGGAAGCAGGTGCTGGTGTCTGTGGATGGTGTGTGTTCTGAAGGTGAAGTGGGCGCAACGATAGTCGGTCCATGGGAGTTCGGTGGTGTGGCTGAAGGTGATGGAGTTTCCTGTAGTGAAGAGGGGGTCGAGGGTGTGTCCTGCTGGGTGCGTGGGCTCTTTCACGATCTGGCAGAGTCCAATGTTGTGGAGGTTGTCCAGGAAGCATGTGGTGTTGGGGTCCAGTTGATTGTCGAGGTGGAAGTTGAGGTCTCCCAGCAGGGTGTAGTTAGTGGATGCGATGGCCTGCGGGGAGATAATGTCCGTGATGGAGTTGGCGAAGGGTCCGCGGGGTCCAGGGGATCGGTAGATGAGGGTTCCTCGGAGGGCGGCGGTGGGGCTGGCCAGTATCTTGAAGTGAAGGTGTTCCATCAGTTTTGTGGACTCGTCAGGGAGTGTGCTCAGGAGGAGGCTGGATTTGTGGACGATGGCGATTCCTCCTCCTGGGTGGGTGGGGCGGTCCTTCCTGGAGATCTTGTATCCTTGGGGGATGGCGATGGCGATGTCCGGTCCCGAGGTGGCGTTGGTCCAGGTTTCGGTGAAGAATGCTACGTCCGGGGTGGTGCTGTCGAGGAGGTCCCAGATTTCTGTGGCATGTTTGTGGAGGGATCGGACGTTGAGGAGGATGCATTGCAGGGTCTTCGGTAAGGTTGTGTTCTTGGGGGCGGGTTGTGCTGGATCCGTGTTCTTGGCGGTGCTGCAGGTGTGCCTGCAGCGGTGACAGCTGAAGGGTCCATGGGTGTCGGCTGGTGATGCTAGCTTGCAGTTGTTGTTGCAGCCTAGGTTGAGTGCGTGGAGTGCTGCTGGGTCGTAGCATTGGCGGGGCGGAGGTCCAGGGTTCCTGGTGCTGGTCGCGGACGGGTCGCGGACGGGCGCAGACGTACTTGCCTTTGACGAGCCTTCGGTGCACCAGTGGCCACCATTAAGTAGGGGTCGGGGAGGGCTGGACAGCTGGGAGGCGGGAGCAGGGAGAGGAGATGGATTGGGCCGGTCGCGCTGGGGGGGGGGGGAGGGGCCGCGGGGGCAGCAGCGGCGGGGAAAGGTAAAGGGAGGAAAGAAGGGTTAAAGAAAAAAGGGAAAATAAGCAGAAATAAGGCACAAAAGAGCAGAGATGGAGAAAAGGGCAGAAAGGTGAAAGATGGAAAGGGTAGAAAAAGGAGTGAAAACGAGTGAAGGAGCAGAGGGAGAGAAAGGGAAAATAAGCAGAAATAAGGCACAAAAGAGCAGAGGTGCAGAAAGGTGAAAGATAGAAAGGGTAGAAAAACGAGTGAAGGAGCAGAGGGAGAGAAAGGGAAAATGGGCAGAAATAACGCACAAAAGAGCAGAGATGCAGAAAGGTGAAAGATAGAAAGGATAGAAAAACGAGTGAAGGAGCAGAGTGAGAGAAAGGAGACAGAGGTCCACTCTACAGGTAAGATTGCGAATCTTGTTAAAACCATTTCAGTGATTTATTAGGAACATTCAATTTGATTTTCAAGATCATTTACCTTATTCACGAGTGTGATTCTTGTTCCGTAGAAATTCTATGCATGCTTTCTCTAGCTCATTACCATATTCACGAGTGCGATTCTTGTTCTATAGTAGTTCCATGAATGTTTTTGGGAACTCTTTTAAGTCACATAAAATAAGGAAATATAAGACACTGATTGTTTAGGTGATTGAAAACCTAGTCATAGAAAGACCTAAACCAAATTCTGCCGCTTATGCCTTTGAGCAGTTGATACTGAAGTGAAGTATTATCGCCACAATATAGCGGATCTAAGAAAGGTCAACTAAGAGTCTGATTGTCTGAATAAACGCAAGCCACGAAGCTCTTAAGCTACTTTCTGATTGAAGGACAGAATCTGATGTCCTAATTTACGACTTTGTGCGAAGGAAAGTGCGTGTATTTTTGTTTGCGAGTAACTTTTCCTTTTCAGATCTCCTTCCCAGCTGTTCGCTTCCTAATTGCCTTTCCCCCGCTTAATCACTTCAATACTCTGTGTAATCATTACAATCAGAGTTGGAGGTATTGAGAGGTGGGCCCCTTATATCATCACTCCAGACCCTGAGGAAGAAGCAACCTGACAGAATAGTGAGCCCACAAATAATATTTCTCCCGGTCTGAGAGTTTTGACATTATGGCCTCCATGGATGATTTAATGAGGGTTATTGTTCAGATGCAAACAGATTTAACTGAAGCTAGGAATGCCACTGCAATGCTCTCTGATAAAGTAGATAGGATACAGCGATTAAGTACTCCGCTTCCTCCTCTCCGTTCTCTGCAGCATACAGACAGAGAAATTACGCTGTTGGGGCAGCCGTCCGAACCAATCGGTGCTGGCTGCGGTGGAGGGGAGGGAGGTTGCCTGCAGCCTTCCTGTTGACGAGAGCCCAGACCACGTCAGACGCATTCAAAATCCAGGACGGCGGGAGTCGGAAGTCTACAGTCTCGGGAGTCAGCGCGGGAAGCCAAGGTAAGTTTTATATAATGTTTTATTACGTATTATTATCGCATATCGCAGACTTACATGACCATTGCGCGCTGCAGAATCTATTGCCGCATTGCTGTTTTAATTATTTTAAAATTAATCTACTTTACTGCGCGCTCGCGCTGTCGATCTTGGCGCTAGGCGCTACCTCTCTCATAGCGTGTTATTAGTACCACTCTTACCCGCACTATAATTGTGACCTCATTCCGCACTTTGCGGGAATTCGAGCGCTTCAGGGCACCTTAGGGCTCCTGGAGACATCGCGCTGCGGTGTTGGTAGCCGCCACCTTGGGTGAGTGAGGGAACCAGGGAGTGCCGAATTGCTGGCGCCATCTTGGTTGGGGGGCTAGTGATCGCACTACAGGACTCTTGCGTCAGGAAGTGCATAAAAGCAGAACTTCCCCATCGACAGATCAGACTTACATGACCATTGCGCGCTGCAGAATCTATTGCCGCATTGCTGTTTTAAATATTTTTAAATTAATCTACTTTACTGTGCGCTCGCGCTGTTGATCTTGGCGCTAGGCGCTACCTCTCTCATAGCGTGTTATTAGTACCACTCTTACCCGCACTATAATTGTGACCTCATTCCGCACTTTGCGGGAATTCGAGCGCTTCAGGGCACCTTAGGGCTCCTGGGGACATCGTGCTGCGGTGTTGGTAGCCGCCATCTTGGGTGAGTGAGGGAACCAGGGAGTGCCAAATTGCTGGCGCCATCTTGGTTGGGGGGCTAGTGATCGCACTACAGCACTCTTGCGTATACGGCTATATATGATGGACGCCCTAAAGCGTGCAGCGTAGGCGCGCAGCGGGCGCGCCGGCGGAGCGCCGGAGGTGCGCCAGAGGTAAGCCCGTTTGCGCCCGTACGCGCACAGGACGCGCCGGGCGCCGAAAGTTCTGCCTCTCGGAACCAAGATGTAACTTCTTACTCTTATTCCCGCGATGAACTTTTACGCCTTAATCTCGGTTCACTCAGTAACCGAAAGTATAATATCACCAGTAAGCACACAGTTGCCTTGTCCTGTGGCTTGTTGAATGTGAGATCTCTCATCAAACACTGTGAAGAAATTGCGTTACTTATCGAGTCTTACCATCTAGACGTACTCTTAATGACAGAGACTTGGACAACACCGACTAGCTCGGTGGAACTGGGGACAGCTTGTCCCACTGGCTTCAAAATAAGGCATAATCCCAGGGTGGGAGCCAGAGGAGGTGGAACTGGATTAATTTTTAGGCAGACTCTTGACGTCTCCCAGCTTATCATCAAGGCAATCGCTGGGTGCGAAACTTTGGGTTTCTCCATCAAGGACCAAGGAGGCGTGCTATTCACGGGTCTACTATGTTATAGACCCCCGGCTAGCTCGTTATCTGCTGTACCTGAGCTCATAGACTTAATATACGATCTCTCCCACTCCCACACAAAGTTGATGGTGTTAGGGGATTTCAATCTTTGGTCAGAGGGACCGACCAAGAAACCCTATGTAGAGCTGGTCCAAGCTTGTCATAATATTGAGCTACAACAACTGGTACTCTCCAAAACCCATTCAAAGGGCCATATTCTTGATCTACTTTTTGCTGACGCTTGTCTAACGGCTATACGTGACGTCCTGCCTCAGTGTTGGACGGATCACGCCCTTGTCCAGTTCTCCCTCTCGTGCACTAGTGCTCCATTAAAGAAAGGGAGTGTGGGGGGCACTAGAATGGGGAGACAATGGTCTTGGCTCCTCAAACAAACGATCTTGCCCTCTCTGCTGCCAGATGGCTTTGTATTGGGAGCGAATGTGGACGTAAGTTACGAGACTCTCTGTCAGCGAATCTCGGCTTCTCTGGACTCTTTGGCCCCGCTGCGAAAAATCAAAGATAGGACTAATCTTGCTATGCCATGGTACTCGGAAGAACTTCGGCAGCTCAAGCTCCAATGTAAACAGGCTGAGCGGACCTGGAGGAAACAGTACCTGGAATCACATAGAGTCCTCTTCAAACAAGCACTGGCGTCCTATAAAATCCAGATCAAGCTTGCCAAAGCAAGATTCTTAGAAGAATCTTTGATGGCAGCTGTAAATAAATCTCAGGCCTTATTTAAGATCGTAAAGGACCTGGCCCATCCTGGCTGTACCAAAAATGTCATCCCTGCCTCTCAAGCTCTCTGTGATTCGCTAGCACAGGCCTTTGAGGATAAGATTGCCAACATCTTAAACAATCTTCCCTCGTCAACTGGCCGTGCTGTGCAAGATTCCATCTCGTTTGAGAATAGGAAGGAGTGTACTAAATCAGGTGAGCTGAGCAACTTTCCTCTACCATCTTTTGAGGACTTCTGCTCTTTGGCTGACGGGGTGTCCTCTGGCTCACCTTCTGATCCTCTTCCACCCAAATTCTGGAAACTTTTTCGTGAAGAGCTGTTTCCCCCACTTTTTTCCATCTGTCGCCAGTCTCTCACTTCAGCACGGGTTCCAGATTGCTGGAAATTGGCGGTGGTCTCCCCACTGCTTAAAAAGGAGAATCTGGACCCCACATGCCCAGCCAACTTTAGGCCCATCTCTCTCTTGCCATTCCCTATTAAAATTCTAGAGAAACTGGCCACAAAACATCTCTCCAACTTTCTTGAGACTACTGATTGTTTGGATGTGGCTCAGTTCGGGTTTAGACCGGCACATGGGACAGTCGGCATTGGTGACTGTTCTCGATGACCTTCGAACGCGTGCCGACCAGGGTCAAGCAGCCTTTTTAGTGCTGCTCGACATGTTGGACGCGTTTGACACGGTCAGCCATGCAATCCTGATCAGGAGACTGACGGAGGCTGGGGTGTCGGGCTTGGCCCTTGAATGGCTGGTGTCATATCTCGATCAAAGGCACCAGGTAGTTGCCCTGCCACCCTTTAAATCCAACATCAGGAGGGTTGGTCAGGGAGTACCCCAGGGCTCGGCCATCAGCCCCATTCTTTTCAATCTTTACCTCCGTCCCCTGATCACGCTGATTAAATCTTTTGGCATAACAGTCACCAACTACGCCGATGACACCCAACTTATCTTCTCGTTTGAGGGTAAGGACGGGGTGTCACAGGAGGTCTTCCATCAATGCATGAGCACCACGGCAGAATGGCTGGGTAACAACTCCCTACAATTTAACAGCTCGAAAACCGAGGTGCTACATTGCTCTATGGATCGGACCCCCAGACCCCTACCACAGGGTTTTTGGCCTCCTGATTTCCAAGGTACTAGTCTGCCTGCCGAATCCATTCGGAATTTGGGGGTAATGTTTAGTTCCGACTTACAGCTGGACACATCAGTGAACAAAACGGTGGCCACTTGTATGGCATTACTTGGATCATTGCGAAAGATTCTACCCTTGCTCCCGGTACAGGCCAGACCAGAGGTAGTGCGGAGCATAATTTTAAGTCGTCTCGACTACTGCAACGCACTGCTGCTGGGGTCACCAGTTACTCTTCTAGGAAAACTCCAACGAGTACAGATTTTTGCTGCCAAACTCGCACTCTCGCGACGCCGCCTGGACTCTTCTGCCAAGGCACTTAGGGACCTCCATTGGTTGCCAATCTCTCAACGGGTGAACTTCAAAGCTTTGTGTTTGGTTTTTAGGGCTCTACACGGACAAGGCCCGTCTCCTCTGCAGGACCTTTTCTCATGGTACATCCCTTCAAGACCACTCCGGTCAGCCTCGGCTTCCTTGGTGGTAGTACCCAAGTTTCTGAGGTCCCGGATGGGTGGTCGGTCCTTCAGGTTTACCGCAGCTCGGCTGTGGAATTCTCTACCGCTAGGCCTGAGGGGCCTGGAAGATTTTTCTTCCTTTAAAAAAGCATTAAAGACCCATCTGTTCCCCAGAACAATGTAAATAGATTGGAAGCTGGAAACATCATGTATTGTGTCATAACAGTCTAAGCGCCAGGATGCCCGTCGGGTGACAGTTATAGCGCTATAAAAGAACGCCTATACATACATACATACATACATATCGCATGTAAATTATACTTAAGTATTTAAATGTTGCCTGTCTCTGCCGGCTTCGGAGTGAGGGGGATTTCGTTAAGGAGGCGGGTTTCAGAGGGGTGAAGAAGAAGCTCTCTAGTCTGGGGGTTGAGGTGGTTTGTGTTGCGCCACGCGCCGGGACTCCTTTACCCTGTCACCCGGGATGCTCAGCTCATGCATGCCTCCTTGTGCGCCGGCTCGGGTCCGTTGGCAGTGGCGTGCAGGTGCTTGGTGCTTCTATGGATGCTCTGAGCTCTTCTTGCGGCTGCGTTTGGCAACCCGTGCCTGACTGTGATGGGGCAGGTGGGACTGCGATGTCGCCGTGCCACCTGCCCTTGCTCTGGGAAGAGATGGTCCTGTGCAGTGAGAGCGGATGTATGACGTTACAACGCATACTTTTACCACGCATACCATTACAACGCGGTATTTACAACGCATACCGTTACAACGCATAGCGCTTAGAGGTGCTGGATAGTGGTAAGTATAATTTTATATTCCAACTCCAGTCCCCGTGGACACTAGGGAAGGTGTTGGATATAAAATTATACTTATTCCCTATCCTAGAGCGCCCCCCAGCGCAATGCGTTGTAATGGTATGCGTGGTAATGCCTGCGATGTAGTGGTAGTGCGTGGTAAAAACTTTGTTGTAAACGTTGTATACCAGTGAGAGCGCTCACGCCTGATTTTTGGTTTCCCGTTCCGACTTCCTTCCCATGTGGTGAGTGCCATTGTGCATGACCATACATAATAATTAAAAATGAATACAATATAACATCGAATAAACTCTGAAGACTGTACATTGTTGGCACGTTCCTTGGGTTGCCTTAAATAAGGGCTTCTGTGACTGTGTGTAAATGAGTTGTAACATTTAACCCAATTCAGCCGAAAATACAGTCATGCTTTGCATTCTGTATAAAAGTTCCGAGTAAATAAAGTGCGAGTTTCTCTCATCCGTTTGTGGCAGTAGTTTGTATGTTTGTTTCCATCTCTCATAGTCATAGTGCCAGTAAGCAGGCACAAACGCGTGTCTCGTTAATTCACTGACACAAGAGAACTGGCGTTCCCCTGCACACCGAACAAGTAGGGACATCACTGGAGTGACTGGCCTCTGACAAGACATGAACTTGTCAGCACCAGCACCTTCGTCACTCGCCTGATTCACACAGTTAGCTCAGTCATGCTGGTGCCAAATTGTATATTTGGGAGTGAGAGGATAAGGAGGGACTGACGATCGACGGAGTGTTAAAAACAGTATCTGCGATAGGTTAAACATTAATTAAAATAAGTTTAAATGGCATCACTGGAGTCAATTGAGAGGGCTGCTACGGTTTGCACGGCGAGCACGTTATTTAAACAGCTCCGTGTGAGTGCACCTCCGACCCAGCAAGAACTCCCTCAGTTCGGAGTGACACTGGACCAACAGGGCAATTGGAGCCACTGGGGGTTGAGTCATGTGTTATTTATTGATAAATTCACTCGGAATACGTGGAACAGCCAGGGTCGGACTAGCACAGCAAATACATCTGGGCATTAAAATGAAAGTGGCCCTCATTAGCGTGTTTCAGCTGAAAAAAAAAGTATCCCACATTTTCAAATCTGGGCAGTTTTCATCTCGTAAATTTAGCCTGTATATGTATTTGCAAGGTATGGAATATACAATGCATTGGTGCCCGCTGCAGGCAAAATTTGCTGTAATACCTGTTTTGTGTTTTCATTCTATTTGAAGCTACTCATAAGCTAAGCCTCTAACACTGCATGATGGTTTCACGAAATGAATATTTTCTAAAATATGTGATCACTTTATGAACATGCTGAATTCACTTTCACATAGCGCGCTGCATTAGTTTTGATGTGGAGTTGGTTTCTATTCTTTGTATGGTACTGTGTGGTGTTTGTTCCTGTATTTTTTCTCCACCGCCAATTTTACGCCACACCAATTTCAAATGTCACCAGCCGCCACTGGTGACTCTGTCCGCAGATCGCGAACTATTACAGCTACGACAAGGGAATAGAGACCTTATTTCCTATTTGTCACATTTCAATAGGTTAATTGCAGAAACCTCGTGGCCTGAAGAAAAGAGGGCAGCACTCTTTTATCAAGGGTTAAAAGATGATCTGAAAGACGTTCTTGCGCAAATCGATCCTCAACCAACTACTTGTTCAGAGTTAGTCAATCTAACTTTACGTCTGGATCATAGACTGTCCGAAAGAAGAACTGACAGGAAAAAATATGATAAATCAAGTTGGAAGTTCAACAGTAAACCCAGAAATCAACTTAGTAGTTCAGAAACAACTACAGAACCAATGGAAATCGGGACTCTTAGGCAACCATTGTCTAAAGTTGAAAAAGATAATAGACGTAAAAATGGCCAGTGTCTTTATTGTGGTGGAAAGGGACATTTCGTTAAAGATTGCACAATAAAACCTAAAGGTAAGACTGTGAGTGCTAACAAGTCTGTGGCTGTGACTACAACTGAGCAAACGTCGGAAAACTATTGTGCCCAAGATGTTTAGAAGGGGATCTCTTGGGAACCATCGCCTTCCCTTCAATAAATTCCTGTGTATCCAACTACAAATCTCACTTCCGTTTGGCAGTACAAATTCAGTTGACTTCAAAAATATACCAAATGGAAGTCCTAATAGACTCAGGCGCAACAGGGAATTTCGTAGATTTTGAAACAACTCAACGGTTACAAATTGCTTGTGAGAAAAAGGTCACTCCAGAAATTGTGCAAGCAGTAGATGGCAAAATGTTGTCTGGAGGCCCTGTTACCATGCAAACCTCTGAAATTCAGATGTTCTGCATAGATACAAACAACCAACAGCATAAAGAGGAAGTTCATTTCGATGTAATCCAAGCCCCACAATATGGCTTTATTTTACGAATGTCTTGGCTTTGCTTGCATAACCCTTTAATAGATTGGCAAAAAAGGGAACTTGTTTTTCTTTCTCAATATTGTCACTCCACATGTTTAACACCTTGGGTGCTTGAGAGATCCTCCTGTGCTGCATTCCCTGAATCCCCATTGTTCATGACGAGCTCAGCTCGTCATGAGCACAGCTCAACCGTGCCTCATGACGAGCTGAGCTCGTCATGAGCAGCGATGGGGTTAAAGACCAAAGAATCTACAACGGGACAAATTGCAACCACGGAAGAGAAAGAAACCGTGCTACCAACTCCCTATGAGGAATTTAAAGAAGTCTTCAGTGAAGCAAAAGCAGCGACCCTCCCTCCTCATTGGTCATACGACTGTCAAATTGATCTTGTGCCTGGTTCATGTGTGCCTAACTGTCAGATATATGCATTATTAGAAAAAGAAAACCAACATTTGAGACAATATCTTAATCAGTACTTGGAAAACGGATTTATACGCCCATCTAAGTCACCTGCGGCCTCTCCGTTGTTTTTTTATTCCTAAGGCAAATGGGGAATTAAGAACTTGTATTGATTTATAGAGCATTGAATAAGATCACAATAAAGAACAAGTACCCCCTTCCATTGATCCCAGTTCTTTTGGACCAGGTGAAGACCGCTGTGATCTACACCAAATTAGATCTTCGAGGTGCGTATCATTTGGTGCGCATTCGTAATGGTGACGAATGGAAAACGGCGTCTAAAACCAGATATGGGGGGGGCGTGGCCAAGATGGCGGTGTGAGCGGACGTGTCTCCGAGAGCTCCCACCGCCGGCCGCCTTTATAGCACCATTGCATCGCTTCAATCCCCCATCAGTGGGCCCCGTCGGAGAGCGCTTACAGCCGGGAGAGGTCTGCACCCGGAGGAGAGAACCGAACGACGCTTGGGCCACCCGGAACAGAGGGAGAAGTGCCGCTGTGAGCGAGGCCGGGTTGGACCTAGTGGAGAGGAGCCGCAGGGCGTGGCCTTGGGCCCCGGCGAGGCAGTCCGACTGGGTGGCGCCAGACTACGCGAGAGCCGACGCCGGAGCGGAGGGACCGGCCCGCGCGTTGACAGCGCGAGGCCCCTGGGACGACACTGTCCGGGGGCTACTGCGGACCCGCGAACACACGGTTGCGGTGGTAGCGGCAGAGACAGATCTCTGACGGCGGACGGGCTGGGGGCCAGGTGAAGTGGGCCGGACCGCGGAGCACGGCGGACGGAACACAGAACCCGAGCCCCAGGGACTGAGGTGAGGAGCAGCGGGGAGGAATCGTACCCGAGTGGCGGCTGAGAGTGTCGGCGCGTCGACCAGGCCCAGAGGGTTTCGGAAGCGCCGAGGTAGAGCCCACAGGGGAATCGAACGGAAGCGCCTGATTCGCACTGGAGTTTGCTTCCGCCATTTTGAGCCACTCGCTGGTCGGAGCTGCCCCTTGTGTGGCATCCTAGAAGCCCTGCTAGGCCCCAAAAATGCGAGCAGAACACGGAGGCGCTCGGTGGGCAAATAGAGGCCAGTGCCCGGACAGGAGCAACCGGACACCAGTGACTGGTGTCCTGGTCCAGATGCGGACACCCTGGGGTTTGGGCAGTGACAGAGTGTAGTATCCTCGGCACCGGAGTGGGAAAAGGCGGGCTCCTGGCGCAGCCCTAGGTGAGCTCCCCTGAATACCGGACCGAGCCGTCAAACTTCCTTGCACCCTCGTTGCCGGAACCCACGCCGTCAAGCACCACTGGTGGTGTCCGGGTGGAGGCCCTGAGTGACATATCCTTGGGGAGAATCCAGAAGGACAGGACTATTAAGGATCTATTCACTCCCAGCACAATGGGGAAGCGGACGGACACCGCCACATCCAGCCAACGGACCGGCACGGAAAAGAAGACCAGGGACTCTCCACCCTCGGGAAAGGCGGACATTGAGGAGACTATCACAAAGACCTTTCTAGAATCCCTCTTCGCTGGCCTGCGAGAGGACATCCACGCATTGAAGAGGGAACTACAGGAGGAAATACAGGAAGTCCGATGCGACACTGACGCCATAGGAGAAAGAGTGGCGGACCCAGAGACCAAATGCGATGGGCGAGATGTAGAAATAGAGGCGCTGCGGCAAGAAATAGTCCGTATTCACGACCAACAGGTGGACCTCCAGTCTCACGCCGAGGACCTGGAGAACCGCTCCCGGCGGCACAACATCAGGATTCGGGGAGTGAAGCAGGCTCCCGACACAGACGACCTCTTCCATTTCACCCAAGGCCTCTTCAACCACATCCTAGGTCGACCGGCGGACTCAACGCTTCGGTTGGACAGAGCCCATAGGACGAGCCCGCCCAGAGCGGCCTCGTCCCAACCGGCCCACATCATGGTCTGCGTGCAGGACTTCCGCACGAAGGAGGAGATCCTTAGCAAAGCGCGCCAGATGGGAACCATCTCATATGGTGCCCACTCGCCGACTCTATATCAGGACCTCGCCTCCATCACCCTGGAGAAACAACAGTCATTCCTACCGATCACGGCAGAACTGCGACGTGACATCCCATATAGCTGGGGTCACCCCTTTCGCCTGGTGTTTAAGCTGGACAACAAGATTCACCAGTTGCGGTCTTTCAGGGATGCATGCAAATTGCTAGGCCTCGAGGAACCGACGGAGGATGACGATCAGCCTGGAGGGGGAGCAAATGGCACGGACGGCCCTGGGCAGTGGAAACAGCAACGGTGACGACGAAGACCGAGGCGCCCGGCCGCGCAAGAGATCGAAGATGGTCGCCGTGCTGCGGTAGAAACCATAGTGCTGGGACTGGCAACCTCCGACAGCGGATAACCAACGATGAGGTGGCACGAGGGCTTTTGATGAGACAGTGGGGATTGGGGCCGACTGAGGCGGGGGCGGAGGTATTGGACTCCGACACATTCCCCTGAAGGTGTCCCAACCTCCTCGTCTACAACTATGGACATTGGACAGGACTATTTTTGGTATCCTTCAAGTTGGGGAAAGGGGACGGAGGGTGGTCTCCTTGGCAGGTGGAGGGGTGGGGAGAGACTGTTTTGCTTCTTTGGCCAGTCGGTAAAAGGGAGTTTCTGGACTGGGAGAGACCTTTCCCATTCATCTCTGGATGAAAGACTATCAATGTTGGCATCTCGGGATTGCGGGGGGTGGGGGGCTGTCAAGGGTTTTGTTCATTGTGGGGAGGTGGGGAGGGGGTGTTGTTGGTAAGGGGGAGGAACTCCGGATCCGAGTGAATGTTGGACTGAAAGGGTGTGGCGAATTGCACAGATCTGAGAGTCCTGGGTGGCCGGGGCAGCTGCGAGACAGGGCTTGGCTGATGTTTTGGCCACTGGAAGTTTTCTCAGAGAGCGTGTGGGGTATGACTCCTTATGCCTGCGACTGAGTTGAGTGTGCTCACGTTGAATGTGCATGGGCACAGTCCGGTTAAGCGGCGAGCGGTGCTGTCCCTGCTGGAGAATTCAAAAGCAGATATCTGTCTCCTCCAGGAAATGCATTTGCTAACTAAGGATTGTCATAGGCTTAAATCCCGTCACTTTCCGACACAACTTTTCTCATCCACGACCACAAAGACTGCTGGGGTGGCGCTCCTGGTGTCAAAGCGATTTAAGGGGAAGCAGTTACACCGGGGGACAGAGGTTAAAGGGCGACTCCTATCCTGCAGGTTCTCACTGGGTGCTCACACCTTCACAGTGATTGCAGTTTATGCGCCAAATGAGGGGCAGGAGAAGTTCTTCCACCAAGTGCTTACTGAAGCAGCGGCAGCACCTGATAGACACGTTCTGGTTGGGGCGGACCTCAATTTAGTTTTTGACAACCTACTTGACAGGTCAGCGCTGCGATCCACGCAGGCAGGCACTTTATCGGAGGGGGGACGGAACAGATTGTCAGAACTGGGTATGACGGACTTGTGGCGCTCCCTCCACCCGGGCGACCGGGACTACACATATTACTCCAACGCTCACAAAACCTATGCGCGTCTAGATTATTTTCTAACAACCACTTCATTTAGAGCGCTGGCGTCAAGCGTTGAGATAGGAGCGGCAGCCCTTTCCGATCATGCACCACTCACAGTGGTGTTTACCTTTCCACCGGTAGGGCGCAGTGCCCGTTGCTGGAGACTGAGGGACATGCTGCTGCACAGACAGGGGGTTGTGGCCAAGATCAAGGAAGCTATAGCTGAATACCTGGTACACAACACACCGACGGACACTTCACATGCAACACATTGGGCAGCACTCAAGGCAGTCATACGGGGCAAGTTCATTGCAATCGCGGCAGCAGAAAATGCGGAGAGGGCCCGTAAGAGAGACAAGCTCTCTGCCCGCACGAAGGAATTGGAGCAGGTACACCAGAGGACAGGGGCGCCGCGGGTGTGGAAACAGTTGTGAGTGGCACGTCAACAGTTAGCAGCACCAGATCAAGATAGAGCAGAATACGCGGCACTACGGGTACGACATGCATACTACACGGGAGGCGACAGATGCGGGAGGCTTTTGGGTCGGGCACTCCGCGAACAGCAGCAGCGACACTCGGTGCAGGAAATACACACGCAGGACGGAGTGACAGTGATGGAGGACGGAGCTATAGCGTAGGCATTTAGTGACTTTTATACCACACTATACGAGGGGGCTGCTCTGGATCCAGCGGACGGGGCGGCCTTCCTGGACTCGGTGTCCATACCGGCTTTATCGACGGAACAATTAGAACTCCTTGACAGGGAGATCCGTCCTTAAGAAGTCATTGCCGCGATCTCCCGCCTCAAGCTGGCCAAGGCGCCGCGACCGGATGGCTTCACCACCGCCTTTTAGCCCGGCGCCATCCCAAGAGATCTGATGAGTGCCATGATCTCGGTCATTCCCAAACCGGGAAAGGACCGAACTCGATGCGGGGCCTATCGCCCTATCTCGTTACTTAACGTAGATCTGAAGCTTTACACCAGTATACTGTCGAAGCGGCTGGGCCCACTTATGCCGGGTCTGATTGATCCGGACCAGGCCGGCTTTATACCGGAGCGCCAGACGGTCGACAACACAAAAAGAGCACTCCACTTAGTGGAACGGGCCTCCAGGTTGCCGGGAGAGTTCATGATGTTGGCAATTGATGCGGAGAAGGCCTTCGATCGAGTCAACAGGCCGTACTTGGAACAGGTGCTCATCAAGGCAGGGTTAGGCGCGAGATTTCGTAAGTGGGTTCTGAACTGCTATACCTTCCCCACGGCGTCGGTTCGGGTGAATGGCTGCTCATCGCCCGTATTCCCCGTCGAACGCGGAACTCTGCAGGGGTGTCCGCTCTCGCCCCTGCTCTTCGCGCTGTATATGGAACCCCTGGCGCAGGCCATGCGATCGCATCCGACCATTAAGGGGATTAAATTCGGGGCTTATATCCACACGATTAGCTTATACGCTGATGACGTCTTGCTTTCCTTTGCTTCCCCTGCGGCATCCCTGCCGGCCGGGGTGGCCATCCTGGATGCGTTTGCGAAGGCCTCTGGCTTTAAGGTGAACATGACGAAATCAGTAGCACTTGACCTTTCCTTGGAGGCACACACGTGGGCCTCCCTAGAAGCACAATTCCCCTTCCAATGGGCAGACGGTGCAGTCCCCTACCTGGGCATACAATTGGCGGCCACGCTACCAGAAACGGTGCGTCTCAACTACGCTAACCTTAGTCGCACTATCCGCGCGGAGGTCGGGCGATGGCGGCACTTCCCACTATCTTGGCTGGGCCGAGTGGCAGCAGTAAAGATGACAATCCTCCCGCAAGTTTTATACGTTTTTCGGGCTAGCCCGCTCCGTCCCCCGGAGGGATGGATTCGCTGCACGCAATCGGAGCTGGCTCAGTTTGTGTGGAACGGGAAACGACCCAGACTCAAGCTGAGGCTAGGGATGCTTCCCCCGGAGAGTGGTGGGCTGAGCCTGCCGGATTTGCGTCACTATTACCAGGCGACCCAACTCAGAACCCTAGTGGAATGGAGCAAATGGGAATCGGAGCGCCATTGGTTGTTCCAGGACCAAGCGGTCGCGGGGCGTCCACTCCAGGAGGTGCCTTTCCTGCGGCGACAACACCGGCCCCCTAACCTATACTCCTCCTTCGTCACGAGGGTACCGCTAGAGGTATGGGATCGAACATGCGTCTTACACGACCTGACGACCTTCCCGTCTCCCCTCACACCCCTGTTAGAGAACCCTGACTTCGACCCGGGTAGGGATGTCCAGGCCTTTGCACGGTGGCTCCCAGCAGGATGCCGATGCCTCTTTCACATGTATTCAGGTGCGGGAATGATGCCTTTTGAGGAATTCCGGAAGACCCATGACCTCCCGGAGGCTGAACGCCTTAGGTATCTACAGGTCCGACATTGGGCGCTTCAACCCCAGATCCGTGGAGACGCTACACGCAAGCTCAGTAAATATGAATACTGGCTTCTCTCGCGCACCACAGATAAGCAACTCATTTCAGACATATATCGGCTCCTCTTGGACAGATACTCGCGCGTTTATAATGCAGGACGGGCTAGATGGGAGAGGGAACTGGGGCGGACTCTGCGCAACAAAAAATGGGAGGACATTTACTACCGCGCCAGACACTCACGAGATGCGTGAGGTTTGGCACCTCACGCGAGATGCGTGAGATTCGGTATCTCACCGAGATGCGTGAGATTCGGTATCTCACGCGAGATGCGTGAGATTCGGTATCTCACGCGAGATGCGTGAGGTTTGGAACCTCACCCGAGATGCGTGAAGTTTGGCACCTCCCGCAAGATGCGTGAGGTTTGGCACCTCACCCGAGATGCGTGAGGTTTGGCACCTCACCCGTGATGCGTGAGGTTTGGCACCTCACCCGTGATGCGTGAGGTTTGGCACCTCACCCGAGATGCGTGAGGTTTGGCACCTCACCCGAGATGCGTGAGGTTTGGCACCTCACCCGAGATGCGTGAAGTTTGGCACCTCACCCGAGATGCGTGAAGTTTGGCACCTCACCCGAGATGCGTGAGGTTTGGCACCTCACGCGAGATGCTTGAGGTTTGGCACCTCACCCGAGATGCGTGAGGTTTGGCACCTCACGCGAGATGCGTGAGGTTTGGCACCTCACCCGAGATGCGTGAGGTTTGGCACCTCACCCGAGATGCGTGAGGTTTGGCACCTCACCCGAGATGCGTGCGGGTTGGCACCGCACGCGAGATGCGTGAGGTTCTGCACCTCACGCGAGATGAGTGACATTCTGCACCTCACGCGAGATAAGTGAGGTTCGGCGCCTCACGCGAGATGCGTGAGGTTCGTCACCTCACGCGAGATGCGTGAGGTTCGTCACCTCACGCGAGATGCGTGAGGTTCGTCACCTCACGCGAGATGCGTGCGGTTCTGCACATCACGCGAGATGCGTGCGGTTCTGCACATCACGCGAGATGCGTGCGGTTCTGCACATCACGCGAGATGCGTGCGGTTCTGCACATCACGCGAGATGCGTGCGGTTCTGCACATCACGCGAGATGCGTGCGGTTCTGCACATCACGCGAGATGCGTGCGGTTCTGCACATCACGCGAGATGCGTGCGGTTCTGCACATCACGCGAGATGCGTGCGGTTCGGCACCTCACGCCAGATGAGTGAGGTTTTGCACCTCACGCCAGATGAGTGAGGTTTTGCACCTCACGCGAGATGCGTGAGGTTCGGCGCCTCACGCGAGATGCGTGAGGTTCGGCGCCTCACGCGAGATGCGTGAGGTTCGGCGCCTCACGCGAGATGCGTGAGGTTCGGCGCCTCACGCGAGATGCGTGAGGTTCGGCGCCTCACGCGAGATGCGTGAGGTTCGGCGCCTCACGCGAGATGCGTGAGGTTCGGCGCCTCACGCGAGATGCGTGAGGTTGTACCTCACGCGAGATGCGTGAGGTTCTGCACCTCACGCGAGATGCGTGCGGTTCTGCACCTCACGCGAGATGCGTGCGGTTCTGCACCTCACGCGAGATGCGTGCGGTTCTGCACCTCACGCGAGATGCGTGCGGTTCTGCACCTCACGCGAGATGCGTGCGGTTCGGCACCGGCACCTCACGCGAGATGCGTGCGGTTCGGCACCTCCTGCGAGATGCGTGCGGTTCGGCACCTCCTGCGAGATGCGTGCGGTTCGGCACCTCCTGCGAGATGCGTGCGGTTCGGCACCTCCTGCGAGATGCGTGCGGTTCGGCACCTCCTGCGAGATGCGTGCGGTTCGGCACCTCCTGCGAGATGCGTGCGGTTCGGCACCTCCTGCGAGATGCGTGCGGTTCGGCACCGGCACCTCACGCGAGATGCGTGCGGTTCGGCACCTCCTGCGAGATGCGTGCGGTTCGGCACCTCCTGCGAGATGCGTGCGGTTCGGCACCTCCTGCGAGATGCGTGCGGTTCGGCACCTCCTGCGAGATGCGTGCGGTTCGGCACCTCCTGCGAGATGCGTGCGGTTCGGCACCTCCTGCGAGATGCGTGCGGTTCGGCACCTCCTGCGAGATGCGTGCGGTTCGGCACCTCCTGCGAGATGCGTGCGGTTCGGCACCTCCTGCGAGATGCGTGCGGTTCGGCACCTCCTGCGAGATGCGTGCGGTTCGGCACCTCCTGCGAGATGCGTGCGGTTCGGCACCTCCTGCGAGATGCGTGCGGTTCGGCACCTCCTGCGAGATGCGTGCGGTTCGGCACCTCCTGCGAGATGCGTGCGGTTCGGCACCTCCTGCGAGATGCGTGCGGTTCGGCACCTCCTGCGAGATGCGTGCGGTTCGGCACCTCCTGCGAGATGCGTGCGGTTCGGCACCTCACGCGAGGTGCGTATGGTTCGGTGCCTCACGCGAGATGCGTGAGGTTTGGCACGGGGCGTGCCTACGATGATGTCAGCAGCCGCGCCCAGTTCCCCGTGCTCACTATTCAGCGTCTTTTGGTGAAGGAGGAAGAGGATCTTGGGGCTCCGTTTCTCTGCGAGGCCTGCTTTCTTTTGATTGGTGGAGATTTCTGGGTGCCTGAAATCTGCTACAACGCTCGCTGAGCTGCAGGAGGAGTTTAGAATCTGCAGAGACTTCTCTTCTTGATGGGCTCCCGGTGAGGCTAGCTTTTGGGGGGATTACCTGTCACTAACCCAGATTCAGAAGTAGAGTCAATCCATCGATCAGGAGTTTGTTAAAGCGCAACTACTCACCCGTAAGGGTCTCAAGTCGCTAGGGGTGGGGGGGGTGCAGGTTCCATTCCATCAAGGAGAGGGGGTCTGTCGAAGAGCCAAGTTTTGAGGTTTCTTGCGAAGATGGGGAGCGATGTTGTCTGTCTGAGGTGGAGCGGAAGGGCATTCCATGCTTTGGCCGCGAGGAAGGAGAAGGAGCGGCCTCCCGATCTGGTCTTTCTGGTGCGGGGGACCACGGCGTAGGAGAGCTGAGCTGATCGTAGGGTCCTTTGGGGTGCCTGGAATTTGAGCCGGCTGTTCAGGTATGCTGGTCCGGTGCCGTGGAGGGCCTTGTGTGCGTGGGTGAGCATCTTAAAGGTGATTCTCGCCTCGACGGGGAGCCAGTGGAGTGTGCGCAGGAGCTGGGAGATGTGGCAGTGTTTTGGCAGGTTGAGGACCAGTCTTGCGGCGGCGTTCTGGATGTTCTGTAGGTTGCGGATGAGGTTTTTGTTTATTCCGGCGTAGAGTGCGTTGCCGTAGTAGAGTCTGCTGGTGACCAGGGCGTGAGTGACTGTCTTTCGATGTTCGAGGTGGATCCGTTTGAAGGTCTTACGAAGGAGGCGGAGGGCGTGGAAGCAGGAAGATGAGACAGAGTTGATCTGGCGGTCCATTTTGAGCTCAGAGTCCAGGATGATTCCCAGGTTGCGTGCATGGTGTGTGGGGGTTGGCGGGTTTCCGAGGGCGGTGGGCCACCAGGTGTCGCTCCAGGCGTCGGGGTTTGGGCCTATGATGAGTACTTCTGTTTTGTTGGTGTTTAGTTGTAGGCAGCTGTTTTTTATCCATTTGGCGATGGCTTCCATGCCTTCTCGAAAGTTGCGTCCGGCGGTGTTGGGCTCGTTGGATAGGGAGAGGATGAGCTGGGTGTCGTCTGCGTATGACACGATGTTGAGTCCGTAGGTTCTGATGATGGGGGCAAGTGGAGCCGTGTAGACGTTGAAGAGCGTCGGGCTGAGGGAGGAGCCCTGGGGGACTCCGCAGGTGGTAGGTGTGGGGTCTGAGAGGAAAGGGGGGAGTCTGACCCGTTGCGTCCTGCCGGAGAGGAAGGAGCAGATCCAGTCGAGGGCCTTGTCCTGGATTCCTGCGTCGTAGAGTCTGCGTATAAGGGTGCGGTGGGAGACTGTGTCGAACCCCGCTGATAGGTCTAGGAGGATGAGGGCTACTGTTTCTCCTTTGTCCAGTTGGGTGCGGATGTCGTCTGTTGCGGCGAGGAGGGTGGTTTCCGTACTGTGGTTTTTTCTGAAGCCGGATTGGGAGGAGTCGAGGATGTTGTGTTCTTCAATGTATGTGGCGAGTTGGCTGTTGATGGCTTTCTCGATGACTTTCGCTGGGTAAGGGAGCAGGGAGATTGGTCTGTAGTTTTTGAGGTCGGTGGGGTCCGCTGAGGGTTTCTTTAGGAGGGGGTTGACCTCTGCGTGTTTCCAGTCGTCGGGGAATGAGGCGGTCGCCAGGGAGCGGTTGATGGTGTGGTGGAGCATGGGTGCGATGGTATCGGCGGCTCTGTTGAAGATGTGGTGAGGGCAGGGGTCCGTGGGGGCCCCTGAGTGGATTGACTTCATTGTCTTCAGTGTGTCTTCGATGGTGAGGGCTGTCCAGTCATCAATCGCTGGTTTCCGGGTGTCAGGGGTGGTTCGTGAGGGTTCAGTGTGTTGGTTGTCTTTGTCGAAGTTGTCGTAGATGCTCTTGATTTTGTGGTGGAAAAAGGTGCTGAGTTTGTCGCAGAGGTCTTGTGAGGGAGGGATGTCAGTAGACTCGCTGGTGGGTTGGGCGAACTCCTTGATGATGCTGAAGAGTTCCTTGCTGTTGTGTGCGTGGGTGGAGATTCTGTCTTCAATCGCTTTTTTCCTCGTTTCTCTGATGAGTTGATGGTGGTCGTTGGTGGCGGCTCTAAAGTTGTTGTGGGCTTCTGTGGATTTGGTGTTTCTCCAGGCCTTTTTGAGGCGGCGGCATGTGCGCCTGGACTCTCGAAGTTCGGTGGTAAACCATCTGGCTTTTTTGGCACGGGTATTGTTGTTTTTCTTGAGGGGGGCTATGGTGTTGGTGCTGTCCGAGATCCATCTATGCAGGGTTCGAGCTGCGGTGTTGGGGTCGTCGTTTTCCGCAATGGTTGGGGTGGAGTTGTTGAGTGAGGAGGTGAGCTGGTCGTTGGTGATTTTGGTCCAGTTTCTTTCTGGAAGCAGGTGCTGGTGTCTGTGGATGGTGTGTGTTCTGAAGGTGAAGTAGACGCAACGCTAGTCGGTCCATGGGAGTTCGGTGGTGTGGCTGAAGGTGATGGAGTTTCCTGTAGTGAAGAGGGGGTCGAGGGTGTGTCCTGCTGAGTGCGTGGGCTCTTTCACGATCTGGCAGAGTCCAATGTTGTGGAGGTTGTCCAGGAGGCATGTGGTGTTGGGGTCCAGTTGATTGTCGAGGTGGAAGTTGAGGTCTCCCAGCAGGGTGTAGTTAGTGGATGCGATGGCCTGCGGGGAGATAATGTCCGTGATGGAGTTGGCGAAGGGTCCGCGGGGTCGGTAGATGAGGGTTCCTCGGAGTGCGGCGGTGGGGCTGGCCAGTATCTTGAAGTGAAGGTGTTCCATCAGTTTTGTGGACTCGTCAGGGAGTGTGCTCAGGCGGAGGCTGGATTTGTGGACGATGGAGATTCCTCCTCCTGGGTGGGTGGGTCGGTCCTTCCTGGAGATCTTGTATCCATGGGGGATGGCGATGGCGATGTCCGGTCCCGAGGTGGCGTTGGTCCAGGTTTCGGTGAAGAATGCTACGTCCGGGGTGGTGCTGTCGAGGAGGTCCCAGATTTCTGTGGCGTGTTTGTGGAGGGATCGGACGTTGAGGAGGATACATTGCAGGGTCTTCGGTTCGGTTGTGTTCTTGGGGGCGGGTTGTGCTGGATCCGTGTTCTTGGCGGTGCTGCAGGTGTGCCGGCAGCGGTGACAGCTGAAGGGTCCATGGGTGTCGGCTGGTGATGCTAGCTTGCAGTTGTTGTTGCAGCCTAGGTTGAGTGCGTGGAGTGCTGCTGGGTCGTAGCATTGGCGGGGCGGAGGTCCAGGGTTCCTGGTGCTGGTCGCGGACGGGCGCAGACGTACTTGCCTTTGACGCACCTTCGGTGCACCAGTGGCCGCCATTAAGTAGGGGTCGGGGAGGGCTGGACAGCTGGGAGGCGTGAGCGGGGAGAGGAGCTGGATTGGGCCGGTCGCGCTGGGGGGGGAGAGGGGCCGCGGGGCAGCAGCGGCAGGGAAAGGTAAAGGGAGGAAAGAAGGGATAAAGAAAAAAGGGAAAATAAGCAGAAATAAGGCACAAAAGAGCAGAGATGCAGAAAAGGGCAGAAAGGTGAAAGATGGAAAGGGTAGAAAAACGAGTGAAAACGAGTGAAGGAGCAGAGGGAGAGAAAGGGAAAATGGGCAGAAATAACGCACAAAAGAGCAGAGATGCAGAAAGGTGAAAGATAGAAAGGATAGAAAAACGAGTGAAGGAGCAGAGTGAGAGAAAGGAGACAGAGGTCCACTCTACAGGTAAGATTGCGAATCTTGTTAAAACCATTTCAGTGATTTATTAGGAACATTCAATTTGATTTTCAAGATCGTTTACCTTATTCACGAGTGTGATTCTTGTTCAGTAGAAATTCTATGCATGCTTTCTCTAGCTCATTACCATATTCACAAGTGCGATTCTTGTTCTATAGTAGTTCCATGAATGTTTTTGGGAACACTTTTAAGTCACATAAAATAAGGAAATATAAGACACTGATTGTTTAGGTGATTGAAAACCTAGTCATAGAAAGACCTAAACCAAATTCTGCCGCTTATGCCTTTGAGCAGTTGATACTGAAGTGAAGTATTATCGCCACAATATAGCGGATCTAAGAAAGGTCAACTAAGAGTCTGATTATCTGAATAAACGCAAGCCACGAAGCTCTTAAACTAGTTCCTGATTGAAGGACAGAATCTGATGTCCTAATTTACGTCTTTGTGCGAAGGAAAGTGCGTGTATTTTTGTTTGCGAGTAACTTTTCCTTTTCAGATCTCCTTCCCAGCTGTTCCCTTCCTAATTCCCTTTACCCCGCTTAATCACTTCAATACTCTGTGTAATCATTACAATCAGAGTTGAAGGTATTGAGAGGTGGGCCCCTTATATCATCACTCCAGACCCTGAGGAAGAAGCAACCTGACAGAATAGTGAGCCCACAAATAATATTCCTCCCGGTCTGAGAGTTTTGACATTATGGCCACCATGGATGATTTAATGAGGGTTATTGTTCAGATGCAAACAGATTTAACTGAAGCTAGGAATGCCACTGCAATGCTCTCTGATAAAGTAGATAGGATACAGCGATTAAGTACTCCGCTTCCTCCTCTCCGTTCTCTGCAGCATACAGACAGAGAAATGACGCTGTTGGGGCAGCCGTCCGAACCAATCGGTGCTGGCTGCGGTGGAGGGGAGGGAGGTTGCCTGCAGCCTTTCTGTTGACGAGAGCCCAGACCGCGTCAGACACATTCAAAATCCAGGACGGCGGGAGTCGGAAGTCTGCAGTCTCGGGAGTAGGTGCGGGAAGCCAAGGTAAGTTTTATATAATATTTTATTATGTATGATTATCGCATATCGCAGACTTACATGACCATTGCGCGCTGCAGAATCTATTGCCGCATTGCTGTTTTAATTATTTTAAAATTAATCTACTTTACTGCGCGCTCGCGCTGTCGATCTTGGCGCTAGGCGCTACCTCTCTCATGGCGTGTTATTAGTACCACTCTTACCCGCACTATAATTGTGACCTCATTCCGCACTCTGCGGGAATTCGAGCGCTTCAGGGCACCTTAGGGCTCCTGGGGACATCGCGCTGCGGTGTTGGTAGCCGCCACCTTGGGTGAGTGAGGGAACCAGGGAGTGCCGAATTGCTGGTGCCATCTTGGTTGGGGGGCTAGTGATCGCACTACAGGACTCTTGCGTCAGGAAGTGCATAAAAGCAGAACTTCCCCATCGACAGGTCAGACTTACATGACCATTGCGCGCTGCAGAATCTATTGCCGCATTGCTGTTTTAATTATTTTAAAATCAATCTACTTTACTGTGCGCTCGCGCTGTCGATCTTGGCGCTAGGCGCTACCTCTCTCATAGCGTGTTATTAGTACCACTCTTACCCGCACTATAATTCGTGACCTCATTCCGCACTTTGCGGGAATTCGAGCGCTTCAGGGCACTTTAGGGCTCCTGGGGACATCGTGCTGCGGTGTTGGTAGCCGCCATCTTGGGTGAGTGAGGGAACCAGGGAGTGCCAAATTGCTGGCCCCATCTTGGTTGGGGGGCTAGTGATCGCACTACAGGACTCTTGCGTATACGGCTATATATGATGGACGCCCTAAAGCGTGCAGCGTAGGCGCGCAGCGGGCGCGCCGGCGGTGCGCCGGAGGTGCGCCAGAGGTAAGCCCGTTTGCGCCCGTTCGCGCACAGGACGCGCCGGGCGCCGAAAGTTCTGTCTCTCGGAACCAAGATGTAACTTCTTACTCTTATTCCCGCGATGAACTTTTACGCCTTAATCTCGGTTCACTCAGTAACCGAAAGTAGAATATCGCCAGTAAGCACCCAGTTGCCTTGTCCTGTGGCTTGTTGAATGTGAGATCTCTCATCAAACACTGTGAAGAAATTGCGTTACTTATCGAGTCTTACCATCTAGACGTACTCTTCATGACAGAGACTTGGGCAACACCGACTAGCTCGGTGGAACTGGGGACAGCTTGTCCCACTGGCTTCAAAATAAGGCATAATCCTGGGGTGGGAGCCAGAGGAGGTGGAACTGGATTAATTTTTAGGCAGACTCTTGACGTCTCCCAGCTTATCATCAAGGCAATCGCTGGGTGCGAAACTTTGGGTTTCTCCATCAAGGACCAAGGAGGCGTGCTATTCACGGATCTACTATGTTATAGACCCCCGGCTAGCTCGTTATCTGCTGTACCTGAGCTCATAGACTTAATATACAATCTCTCCCACTCCCACACAAAGTTGATGGTGTTAGGGGATTTCAATCTTTGGTCAGAGGGACCGACCAAGAAGGCCTATGTAGAGCTGGTCCAAGCTTGTCAAATATTGAGCTACAACAACTGGTACTCTCAAAAACCCATTCAAAGGGCCATATTCTTGATCTACTTTTTGCTGACGCTTGTCGAACGGCTATACGTGACGTCCTGCCTCAGTGTTGGACGGATCACGCCCTTGTCCAGTTCTCCCTCTCATGCACTAGTGCTCCATTAAAGAAAGGGAGTGTGGGGGGCCCTAGAATGGGGAGACAATGGTCTAGACTCCTCAAACAAACGATCTTGCCCTCTCTGCTGCCAGATGGCTTTGTATTGGGAGCGAATGTGGACGTAAGTTATGAGACTCTCTGTCAGCGAATCTCGGCTTCTCTGGACTCTTTGGCCCCGCTGCGAAAAATCAAAGGTAGGACTAATCTTGCTATTCCATGGTACTCGGAAGAACTTCGGCAGCTCAAGCTCCAATGTAAACAGGCTGAGCGGACCTGGAGGAAACAGTAACTGGAATCACATAGAGTCCTCTTCAAACAAGCACTGGCGTCCTATAAAATCCAGATCAAGCTTGCCAAAGCTAGATTCTTAGAAGAATCTTTGATGGCAGCTGTAAATAAATCTCAGGCCTTATTTAAGATCGTAAAGGATTTGGCCCATCCTGGCTGTACCAAAAATGTCATCCCGGCCTCTCAAGCTCTCTGTGATTCGCTAGCACAGGCCTTTGAGGATAAGATTGCCAACATCTTAATTAATCTTCCCTCGTCAACTGGCCGTGCTGTGCACGATTCCATCTCGTTTGAGAATAGGAAGGAGTGTACTAAATCAGGTGAGCTGAGCAACTTTCCTCTACCATCTTTTGAGGACTTCTGCTCTTTGGCTGACGGGGTGTCCTCTGGCTCACCTTCTGATGCTCTTGCACCCAAATTCTGGAAACTTTTTCGTGAAGAGCTGTTTCCCCCACTTTTTCCCATCTGTCGCCAGTCTCTCACTTCAGCACGGGTTCCAGATTGCTGGAAATTGGCGGTGGTCTCCCCACTGCTTAAAAAGAGAATCTGGACCCCACATGCCCAGCCAACTTTAGGCCCATCTCCCTCTTGCCATTCCCTATTAAAATTCTAGAGAAACTGGCCACAAAACATCTCTCCAACTTTCTTGAGACTACTGATTGTTTGGATGTGGCTCAGTTTGGGTGTAGACCGGCACATGGGACAGAGTCGGCATTGGTGACTGTTCTCGATGACCTTCGAACGCGTGCCGACCAGGGCCGAGCAGCCTTTTTAGTGCTGCTCGACATGTCGGCCGCGTTCGACACGGTCAGCCATGCAATCCTGATCAGGAGACTGACGGAGGCTGGGGTGTCGGGCTTGGCCCTTGAATGGCTGGTGTCATATCTCGATCAAAGGCACCAGGTAGTTGCCCTGCCACCCTTCAAATCCAACATCAGGAGGGTTGGTCAGGGAGTACCCCAGGGCTCGGCCATCAGCCCCATTCTTTTCAATCTTTACCTCCGTCCCCTGATCACGCTGATTAAATCTTTTGGCATAACAGTCACCAACTACGCCGATGACACCCAACTTATCTTCTCGTTTGAGGGTAAGGACGGGGTGTCACAGGAGGTCTTCTATCGATGCATAAGCACCACGGCAGAATGGCTGGGTAACAACTCCCTACAATTTAACAGCTCGAAAACCGAGGTGCTACATTGCTCTATGGATCGGACCCCCAGACCCCTACCACAGGGTTTTTGGCCTCCTGATTTCCAAGGTACTAGTCTGCCTGCAGAATCCATTCGGAATTTGGGGGTAATGTTTAGTTCCGACTTACAGCTGGACACATCAGTGAACAAAACGGTGGCCACTTGTATGGCATTACTTGGATCATTGCGAAAGATTCTACCCTTGCTCCCGGTACAGGCCAGACCAGAGGTAGTGCGGAGCATAATTTTAAGTCGTCTCGACTACTGCAACGCACTGCTGCTGGGGTCACCAGTTACTCTTCTAGGAAAACTCCAACGAGTACAGAATTTTGCTGCCAAACTCGCACTCTCGCGACGCCGCCTGGACTCTTCTGCCAAGGCACTTAGGGACCTCCATTGGTTGCCAATCTCTCAACGGGTGAACTTCAAAGCTTTGTGTTTGGTTTTTAGGGCTCTACACGGACAAGGCCCGTCTCCTCTGCAGGACCTTTTCTCATGGTACATCCCTTCAAGACCACTCCGGTCAGCCTCGGCTTACTTGGTTGTAGTACCCAAGTTTCTGAGGTCCCGGATGGGTGGTCGGTTCTTCAGGTTTACCGCAGCTCGGCTGTGGAATTCTCTACCGCTAGGCCTGAGGCCCCTGGAAGATTTTTCTTCCTTTAAAAAAGCATTAAAGACCCATCTGTTCCCCAGAACAATGTAAATAGATTGGAAGCTGGAAACATCATGTATTGTGTCATAACAGTCTAAGCGCCAGGATGCCCGTCGGGTGACAGTTATAGCGCTATAAAAGAACGCCTATACATACATACATACATATCGCATGTAAATTATACTTAAGTATTTAAATGTTGCCTGTCTCTGCCGGCTTCGGAGTGAGGGGGATTTCGTTAAGGAGGCGGGTTTCAGAGGGGTGAAGAAGAAGCTCTCTAGTCTGGGGGTTGAGGTGGTTTGTGTTGCGCCACGCGCCGGGACTCCTTTACCCTGTCACCCGGGATGCTCAGCTCATGCATGCCTCCTTGTGCGCCAGCTCGGGTCCGTTGGCAGTGGCGTGCAGGTGCTTGGTGCTTCTATGGATGCTCTGAGCTCTTCTTGCGGCTGCGTTTGGCAACCCGTGCCTGACTGTGATGGGGCAGGTGGGACTGCGATGTCGCCGTGCCACCTGCCCTTGCTCTGGGAAGAGATGGTCCTGTGCAGTGAGAGCGGATGTATGACGTTACAACGCATACTTTTACCACACATACCATTACAACGCGGTATTTACAACGCATACCGTTACAACGCATAGCGCTTAGAGGTGCTGGATAGTGGTAAGTATAATTTTATATTCCAACTCCAGTCCCCGTGGACACTAGGGAAGGTGTTGGATATAAAATTATACTTATTCCCTATCCTAGAGCGCCCCCCAGCGCAATGCGTTGTAATGGTATGCGTGGTAATGCCTGCGATGTAGTGGTAGTGCGTGGTAAAAACTTTGTTGTAAACGTTGTATACCAGTGAGAGCGCTCACGCCTGATTCTTGGTTTCCCGTTCCGACTTCCTTCCCATGTGGTGAGTGCCATTGTGCATGACCATACATAATAATTAAAAATGAATACAATATAACATCGAATAAACTCTGAAGACTGTACATTGTTGGCACGTTCCTTGGGTTGCCTTAAATAAGGGCTTCTGTGACTGTGTGTAAATGAGTTGTAACATTTAACCCAATTCAGCCGAAAATACAGTCATGCTTTGCATTCTGTATAAAAGTTCCGAGTAAATAAAGTGCGAGTTTCTCTCATCCGTTTGTGGCAGTAGTTTGTATGTTTGTTTCCATCTCTCATAGTCATAGTGCCAGTAAGCAGGCACAAACGCGTGTCTCGTTAATTCACTGACACAAGAGAACTGGCGTTCCCCTGCACACCGAACAAGTAGGGACATCACTGGAGTGACTGGCCTCTGACTAGACATGAACTTGTCAGCACCAGCACCTTCGTCACTCGCCTGATTCACACAGTTAGCTCAGTCATGCTGGTGCCAAATTGTATATTTGGGAGTGAGAGGATAAGGAGGGACTGACGATCGACGGAGTGTTAAAAACAGTATCTGCGATAGGTTAAACATTAATTAAAATAAGTTTAAATGGCATCACTGGAGTCAATTGAGAGGGCTGCTACGGTTTGCACGGCGAGCACGTTATTTAAACAGCTCCGTGTGAGTGCACCTCCGACCCAGCAAGAACTCCCTCAGTTCGGAGTGACACTGGACCAACAGGGCAATTGGAGCCACTGGGGGTTGAGTCATGTGTTATTTATTGATAAATTCACTCGGAATACGTGGAACAGCCAGGGTCGGACTAGCACAGCAAATACATCTGGGCATTAAAATGAAAGTGGCCCTCATTAGCGTGTTTCAGCTGAAAAAAAAAGTATCCCACATTTTCAAATCTGGGCAGTTTTCATCTCGTAAATTTAGCCTGTATATGTATTTGCAAGGTATGGAATATACAATGCATTGGTGCCCGCTGCAGGCAAAATTTGCTGTAATACCTGTTTTGTGTTTTCATTCTATTTGAAGCTACTCATAAGCTAAGCCTCTAACACTGCATGATGGTTTCACGAAATGAATATTTTCTAAAATATGTGATCACTTTATGAACATGCTGAATTCACTTTCACATAGCGCGCTGCATTAGTTTTGATGTGGAGTTGGTTTCTATTCTTTGTATGGTACTGTGTGGTGTTTGTTCCTGTATTTTTTCTCCACCGCCAATTTTACGCCACACCAATTTCAAATGTCACCAGCCGCCACTGGTGACTCTGTCCGCAGATCGCGAACTATTACAGCTACGACAAGGGAATAGAGACCTTATTTCCTATTTGTCACATTTCAATAGGTTAATTGCAGAAACCTCGTGGCCTGAAGAAAAGAGGGCAGCACTCTTTTATCAAGGGTTAAAAGATGATCTGAAAGACGTTCTTGCGCAAATCGATCCTCAACCAACTACTTGTTCAGAGTTAGTCAATCTAACTTTACGTCTGGATCATAGACTGTCCGAAAGAAGAACTGACAGGAAAAAATATGATAAATCAAGTTGGAAGTTCAACAGTAAACCCAGAAATCAACTTAGTAGTTCAGAAACAACTACAGAACCAATGGAAATCGGGACTCTTAGGCAACCATTGTCTAAAGTTGAAAAAGATAATAGACGTAAAAATGGCCAGTGTCTTTATTGTGGTGGAAAGGGACATTTCGTTAAAGATTGCACAATAAAACCTAAAGGTAAGACTGTGAGTGCTAACAAGTCTGTGGCTGTGACTACAACTGAGCAAACGTCGGGAAACTATTGTGCCCAAGATGTTTAGAAGGGGATCTCTTGGGAACCATCGCCTTCCCTTCAATAAATTCCTGTGTATCCAACTACAAATCTCACTTCCGTTTGGCAGTACAAATTCAGTTGACTTCAAAAATATACCAAATGGAAGTCCTAATAGACTCAGGCGCAACAGGGAATTTCGTAGATTTTGAAACAACTCAACGGTTACAAATTGCTTGTGAGAAAAAGGTCACTCCAGAAATTGTGCAAGCAGTAGATGGCAAAATGTTGTCTGGAGGCCCTGTTACCATGCAAACCTCTAAAATTCAGATGTTCTGCATAGATACAAACAACCAACAGCATAAAGAGGAAGTTCATTTCGATGTAATCCAAGCCCCACAATATGGCTTTATTTTACGAATGTCTTGGCTTTGCTTGCATAACCCTTTAATAGATTGGCAAAAAAGGGAACTTGTTTTTCTTTCTCAATATTGTCACTCCACATGTTTAACACCTTGGGTGCTTGAGAGATCCTCCTGTGCTGCATTCCCTGAATCCCCATTGTTCATGACGAGCTCAGCTCGTCATGAGCACAGCTCAACCGTGCCTCATGACGAGCTGAGCTCGTCATGAGCAGCGATGGGGTTAAAGACCAAAGAATCTACAACGGGACAAATTGCAACCACGGAAGAGAAAGAAACCGTGCTACCAACTCCCTATGAGGAATTTAAAGAAGTCTTCAGTGAAGCAAAAGCAGCGACCCTCCCTCCTCATTGGTCATACGACTGTCAAATTGATCTTGTGCCTGGTTCATGTGTGCCTAACTGTCAGATATATGCATTATTAGAAAAAGAAAACCAACATTTGAGACAATATCTTAATCAGTACTTGGAAAACGGATTTATACGCCCATCTAAGTCACCTGCGGCCTCTCCGTTGTTTTTTTATTCCTAAGGCAAATGGGGAATTAAGAACTTGTATTGATTTATAGAGCATTGAATAAGATCACAATAAAGAACAAGTACCCCCTTCCATTGATCCCAGTTCTTTTGGACCAGGTGAAGACCGCTGTGATCTACACCAAATTAGATCTTCGAGGTGCGTATCATTTGGTGCGCATTCGTAATGGTGACGAATGGAAAACGGCGTCTAAAACCAGATATGGGGGGGGCGTGGCCAAGATGGCGGTGTGAGCGGACGTGTCTCCGAGAGCTCCCACCGCCGGCCGTCTTTATAGCACCATTGCATCGCTTCAATCCCCCATCAGTGGGCCCCGTCGGAGAGCGCTTACAGCCGGGAGAGGTCTGCACCCGGAGGAGAGAACCGAACGACGCTGGGGCCACCCGGAACAGAGGGAGAAGTGCCGCTGTGAGCGAGGCCGGGTTGGACCTAGTGGAGAGGAGCCGCAGGGCGTGGCCTTGGGCCCCGGCGAGGCAGTCCGACTGGGTGGCGCCAGACTACGCGAGAGCCGACGCCGGAGCGGAGGGACCGGCCTGCGCGTTGACAGCGCGAGGCCCCTGGGACGACACTGTCCGGGGCTACTGCGGACCCGCGAACACACGGTTGCGGTGGTAGCGGCAGAGACAGATCTCTGACGGCGGACGGGCTGGGGGCCAGGCGAAGTGGGCCGGACCGCGGAGCACGGCGGACGGAACACAGAACCCGAGCCCCAGGGACTGAGGTGAGGAGCAGCGGGGAGGAATCGTACCCGAGTGGCGGCTGAGAGTGTCGGCGCGTCGACCAGGCCCAGAGGGTTTCGGAAGCGCCGAGGTAGAGCCCACAGGGGGAATCGAACGGAAGCGCCTGATTCGCACTGGAGTTTGCTTCCGCCATTTTGAGCCACTCGCTGGTCGGAGCTGCCCCTTGTGTGGCATCCTAGAAGCCCTGCTAGGCCCCAAGACTGCGAGCAGAACACGGAGGCGCTCGGTGGGCAAATAGAGGCCAGTGCCCGGACAGGAGCAACCGGACACCAGTGACTGGTGTCCTGGTCCAGATGCGGACACCCTGGGGTTTGGGCAGTGACAGAGTGTAGTCTCCTCGGCACCGGAGTGGGAAAAGGCGGGCTCCTGGCGCAGCCCTAGGTGAGCTCCCCTGAATACCGGACCGACCCGTCAAACTTCCTTGCACCCTCGTTGCCGGAACCCACGCCGTCAAGCACCACTGGTGGTGTCCGGGCCGGGGAGGCCCTGAGTGACATATCCTTGGGGAGAATCCAGAAGGACAGGACTATTAAGGATCTATTCACTCCCAGCACAATGGGGAAGCGGACGGACACCGCCACATCCAGCCAACGGACCGGCACGGAAAAGAAGACCAGGGACTCTCCACCCTCGGGAAAGGCGGACATTGAGGAGACTATCACAAAGACCTTTCTAGAATCCCTCTTCGCTGGCCTGCGAGAGGACATCCACGCATTGAAGAGGGAACTACAGGAGGAAATACAGGAAGTCCGATGCGACACTGACGCCATAGGAGAAAGAGTGGCGGACCCAGAGACCAAATGCGATGGGCGAGATGTAGAAATAGAGGCGCTGCGGCAAGAAATAGTCCGTATTCACGACCAACAGGTGGACCTCCAGTCTCACGCCGAGGACCTGGAGAACCGCTCCCGGCGGCACAACATCAGGATTCGGGGAGTGAAGCAGGCTCCCGACACAGACAACCTCTTCCATTTCACTCAAGGCCTCTTCAACCACATCCTAGGTCGACCGGCGGACTCAACGCTTCGGTTGGACAGAGCCCATAGGACGAGCCCGCCCAGAGCGGCCTCGTCCCAACCGGCCCACATCATGGTCTGCGTGCAGGACTTCCGCACGAAGGAGGAGATCCTTAGCAAAGCGCGCCAGATGGGAACCATCTCATATGGTGCCCACTCGCCGACTCTATATCAGGACCTCGCCTCCATCACCCTGGAGAAACGACAGTCATTCCTACCGATCACGGCAGAACTGCGACGTGACATCCCATATAGCTGGGGTCACCCCTTTCGCCTGGTGTTTAAGCTGGACAACAAGATTCACCAGTTGCGGTCTTTCAGGGATGCATGCAAATTGCTAGGCCTCGAGGAACCGACGGAGGATGACGATCAGCCTGGAGGGGGAGCAAATGGCACGGACGGCCCTGGGCAGTGGAAACAGCAACGGTGACGACGAAGACCGAGGCGCCCGGCCGCGCAAGAGATCGAAGATGGTCGCCGTGCTGCGGTAGAAACCATAGTGCTGGGACTGGCAACCTCCGACAGCGGATAACCAACGATGAGGTGGCACGAGGGCTTTTGATGAGACAGTGGGGATTGGGGCCGACTGAGGCGGGGGCGGAGGTATTGGACTCCGACACATTCCCCTGAAGGTGTCCCAACCTCCTCGTCTACAACTATCAGGGCTCGACAAATCCGAAAAATGGTACTAGTCCTGCTGGTCTAGTACCATGGAAAATCCCCTCGACCTGACTGCAACCCACTTGACCTCCGTCTCTGAAAACGGAGCAAAAGTGACAAGTTAGCAAGATTTAAAGGCATCTTTATTGCTCTTTCCCTTAATGAGCAATAAAAATGCCTTTAAATCATGTTATCTTGTCACTTTTGCTCTGTTTTCAAAGACGGAGGACAAAAGTTAGTTTGACTTCCTACTCGCCAGAAAGGGCGAGTAGGACCTAAAAATAGCTCGTCCTCATCCATTCTCCCTCGCAAATGCGAGCGGGCGAGTGGATTTGTCGAGCCCTGACTATGGACATTGGACAGGACTATTTTTGGTATCCTTCAAGTTGGGGAAAGGGGACAGATGGTCTCCTTGGCAGGTGGAGGGGTGGGGAGAGACTGTTTTGCTTCTTTGGCCAGTCGGTAAAAGGGAGTTTCTGGACTGGGAGAGACCTTTCCCATTCATCTCTGGATGAAAGACTATCAATGTTGGCATCTTGGGATTGCGGGGGGTGGGGGGCTGTCAAGGGTTTTGTTCATTGTGGGGAGGTGGGGAGGGGGTGTTGTTGGTAAGGGGGAGGAACTCCGGATTCGAGTGAATGTTGGACTGAAAGGGTGTGGCGAATTGCACAGATCTGAGAGTCCTGGGTGGCCGGGGCAGCTGCGAGACAGGGCTTGGCTGATGTTTTGGCCACTGGAAGTTTTCTCAGAGAGCGTGTGGGGTATGACTCCTTATGCCTGCGACTGAGTTGAGTGTGCTCACGTTGAATGTGCATGGGCACAGTCCGGTTAAGCGGCGAGCGGTGCTGTCCCTGCTGGAGAATTCAAAAGCAGATATCTGTCTCCTCCAGGAAATGCATTTGCTAACTAAGGATTGTCATAGGCTTAAATCCCGTCACTTTCCGACACAACTTTTCTCATCCACGACCACAAAGACTGCTGGGGTGGCGCTCCTGGTGTCAAAGCGATTTAAGGGGAAGCAGTTACACCGGGGGACAGAGGTTAAAGGGCGACTCCTATCCTGCAGGTTCTCACTGGGTGCTCACACCTTCACAGTGATTGCAGTTTATGCGCCAAATGAGGGGCAGGAGAAGTTCTTCCACCAAGTGCTTACTGAAGCAGCGCCAGCACCTGATAGACACGTTCTGGTTGGGGCGGACCTCAATTTAGTTTTTGACAACCTACTTGACAGGTCAGCGCTGCGATCCACGCAGGCAGGCACTTTATCGGAGGGGGGACGGAACAGATTGTCAGAACTGGGTATGACGGACTTGTGGCGCTCCCTCCACCCGGGCGACCGGGACTACACATATTACTCCAACGCTCACAAAACCTATGCGCGTCTAGATTATTTTCTAACATCCACTTCATTTAGAGCGCTGGCGTCAAGCGTTGAGATAGGAGCGGCAGCCCTTTCCGATCATGCACCACTCACAGTGGTGTTTACCTTTCCACCGGTAGGGCGCAGTGCCCGTTGCTGGAGACTGAGGGACACGCTGCTGCACAGACAGGGGGTTGTGGCCAAGATCAAGGAAGCTATAGCTGAATACCTGGTACACAACACACCGACGGACACTTCACATGCAACACATTGGGCAGCACTCAAGGCAGTCATACGGGGCAAGTTCATTGCAATCGCGGCAGCAGAAAATGCGGAGAGGGCCCGTAAGAGAGAAGCTCTCTGCCCGCACGAAGGAATTGGAGCAGGTACACCAGAGGACAGGGGCGCCGCGGGTGTGGAAACAGTTGTGAGTGGCACGTCAACAGTTAGCAGCACCAGATCAAGATAGAGCAGAATACGCGGCACTACGGGTACGACATGCATACTACACGGGAGGCGACAGATGCGGGAGGCTTTTGGGTCGGGCACTCCGCGAACAGCAGCAGCGACACTCGGTGCAGGAAATACACACGCAGGACGGAGTGACAGTGATGGAGGACGGAGCTATAGCGTAGGCATTTAGTGACTTTTATACCACACTATACGAGGGGGCTGCTCTGGATCCAGCGGACGGGGCGGCCTTCCTGGACTCGGTGTCCATACCGGCTTTATCGACGGAACAATTAGAACTCCTTGACAGGGAGATCCGTCCTTAAGAAGTCATTGCCGCGATCTCCCGCCTCAAGCTGGCCAAGGCGCCGCGACCGGATGGCTTCACCACCGCCTTTTAGCCCGGCGCCATCCCAAGAGATCTGATGAGTGCCATGATCTCGGTCATTCCCAAACCGGGAAAGGACCGAACTCGATGCGGGGCCTATCGCCCTATCTCGTTACTTAACGTAGATCTGAAGCTTTACACCAGTATACTGTCGAAGCGGCTGGGCCCACTTATGCCGGGTCTGATTGATCCGGACCAGGCCGGCTTTATACCGGAGCGCCAGACGGTCGACAACACAAAAAGAGCACTCCACTTAGTGGAACGGGCCTCCAGGTTGCCGGGAGAGTTCATGATGTTGGCAATTGATGCGGAGAAGGCCTTCGATCGAGTCAACAGGCCGTACTTGGAACAGGTGCTCATCAAGGCAGGGTTAGGCGCGAGATTTCGTAAGTGGGTTCTGAACTGCTATACCTTCCCCATGGCGTCGGTTCGGGTGAATGGCTGCTCATCGTCCGTATTCCCCGTCGAACGCGGAACTCGGCAGGGGTGTCCCCTCTCGGCCCTGCTCTTCGCGCTGTATATGGAACCCCTGGCGCAGGCCATGCGATCGCATCCCTCCATTAAGGGGATTAAATTCGGGGCTGATATCCACACGATTAGCTTATACGCTGATGACGTCTTGCTTTTCTTTGCTTCCCCTGCGGCATCCCTGCTGGCCGGGGCGGCCATCCTGGATGCGTTGGCGAAGGCCTCTGGCTTTAAGGTGAACATGACGAAATCAGTAGCACTTGACCTTTCCTTGGAGGCACACACGCGGGCCTCCCTAGAAGCACAATTCCCCTTCCAATGGGCAGACGGTGCAGTCCCCTACCTGGGCATACAATTGGCGGCCACGCTACCAGAAACGGTGCATCTCAACTACGCTAACCTTAGTCGCACCATCCGCGCGGAGGTCGGGCGGTGGCGGCACCTCCCACTATCTTGGCTGGGCCGAGTGGCAGCAGTAAAGATGATAATCTTCCCGCAAGTTTTATACATTTTTCGATCTAGCCCGCTCCGTCCCCCGGAGGGATGGATTCGCCGCACGCAATCGGAGCTGGCTCAGTTTGTGTGGAACGGGAAACGGCCCAGACTCAAGCTGAGGCTAGGGATGCTTCCCCCGGAGAGTGGTGGGCTGGGCCTGCCGGATTTGCGTCACTATTACCAGGCGACCCAACTCAGAACCCTAGTGGAATGGAGCAAATGGGAATCGGAGCGCCATTGGTTGTTCCAGGTCCAAGCGGTCGCGGGCGTCCACTCCAGGAGGTGCCTTTCCTGCAGCGACAACACCGACCCCCTAACCTATACGCCTCCTTCGTCACGAGGGTACCGCTAGAGGTATGGGATCGAACATGCTTCTTACACGACCTGACGACCTTCCCGTCTCCCCTCACACCCCTGTTAGAGAACCCTGACTTCGGCCCGGGTAGGGATGTCCAGGCCTTTGCACAGTGGCGCCCAGCAGGATGCCGATGCCTCTTTCACATGTATTCAGATGCGGGAGTGATGCCTTTTGAGGAATTCCGGAAGACCTATAACCTCCCGGAGGCTGAACACCTTAGTTATCTACAGGTCCGACATTGGGCGCTTCAACCCCAGATCCGTGGAGACGCTACACGCAAGCTCAGTAAATATGAATACTGGCTTCTCTCGCGCACCACAGATAAGCGACTCATTTCAGACATATATCGGCTCCTCTTGGACAGATACTCGCGCGTTTATAATGCAGGACGGGCTAGATGGGAGAGGGAACTGGGGCGGACTCTGCGCAACAAAGAATGGGAGGACATTTACTACAGCGCCACACACACACGAGATGCGTGAGGTTTGGCACCTCACGCAAGATACGTGAGATTCGGTATCTCAATCGGGATGCGTGAGGTTTGGCACCTCACACGAGATGCGTGAGGGTTGGCACCTCACGCGAGATGCGTGAGGGTTGGCACCTCACGCGAGATGCGTGAGGGTTGGCACCTCACGCGAGATGCGTGAGGGTTGGCACCTCACGCGAGATGCGTGAGGGTTGGCACCTCACGCGAGATGCGTGAGGGTTGGCACCTCACGCGAGATGCGTGAGGTTTGGCAACTCACGCGAAATGCGTGAGGTTTGGCAACTCACGCGAAATGCGTGAGGTTTGGCAACTCACGCGAAATGCGTGAGGTTTGGCACCTCACCCGAGATGCGTGAGGTTTGGCACCTCACCCGAGATGCGTGAGGTTTGGCACCTCACCCGAGATGCGTGAGGTTTGGCACCTCACCCGAGATGCGTGAGGTTTGGCAACTCACGCGAGATGCGTGAGGTTTAGCACCTCACGCGAAATGCGTGAGGTTTGGCACCTCACCCGAGATGCGTGAGGTTTGGCACCTCACGCGAGATGCGTGAGGGTTGGCACCTCACGCGAGATGCGTGAGAGTTGGCACCTCACGCGAGATGCGTGAGGGTTGGCACCTCACGCGAGATGCGTGAGGGTTGGCACCTCACGCGAGATGCGTGAGGGTTGGCACCTCACGCGAGATGCGTGAGGGTTGGCACCTCACGCGAGATGCGTGAGGGTTGGCACCTCACGCGAAATGCGTGAGGTTTGGCACCTCACCCGAGATGCGTGAGGGTTGGCACCTCACGCGAGATGCGTGAGGGTTGGCACCTCACCCGAGATGCGTGAGGGTTGGCACCTCACCCGAGATGCGTGAGGTTTGGCAACTCACGCGAGATGCGTGAGGTTTAGCAACTCACGCGAGATGCGTGAGGTTTGGCACCTCACGCGAAATGCGTGAGGTTTGGCACCTCACCCGAGATGCGTGAGGTTTGGCACCTCACCCGAGATGCGTGAGGTATGGCACCTCACGCGAGATGCGTGAGGTTTGGCACCTCACCCGAGATGCGTGAGGTTTGGCACCTCACCCGAGATGCGTGAGGTTTGGCCCCTCACCCGAGATGCGTGAGGGTTGGCACCTCACCCGAGATGCGTGAGGGTTGGCACCTCACGCGAGATGCGTGAGGGTTGGCACCTCACGCGAGATGCGTGAGGGTTGGCACCTCACGCGAGATGCGTGAGGGTTGGCACCTCACGCGAGATGCGTGAGGGTTGGCACCTCACGCGAGATGCGTGAGGGTTGGCACATCACCCGAGATGCGTGAGGTTTGGCACATCACGCGAGATGCGTGAGGGTTGGCACATCACGCGAGATGCGTGAGGGTTGGCACCTCACGCGAGATGCGTGAGGGTTGGCACCTCACGCGAGATGCGTGAGGGTTGGCACCTCACGCGAGATGCGTGAGGGTTGGCACCTCACGCGAGATGCGTGAGGGTTGGCACCTCACGCGAGATGCGTGAGGGTTGGCACCTCACGCGAGATGCGTGAGGGTTGGCACCTCACGCGAGATGCGTGAGGTTTGGCCCCTCACGCGAGATGCGTGAGGGTTGGCCCCTCACCCGAGATGCGTGAGGTTTGGCCCCTCACGCGAGATGCGTGAGGGTTGGCACCTCACGCGAGATGCGTGAGGGTTGGCACCTCACCCGAGATGCGTGAGGTTTGGCACCTCACGCGAGATGCGTGAGGGTTGGCACCTCACGCGAGATGCGTGAGGGTTGGCACCTCACGCGAGATGCGTGAGGGTTGGCACCTCACGCGAGATGCGTGAGGGTTGGCACCTCACGCGAGATGCGTGAGGGTTGGCACCTCACGCGAAATGCGTGAGGTTTGGCACCTCACCCGAGATGCGTGAGGTTTGGCACCTCACGCGAGATGCGTGAAGTTTGGCACCTCACCCGAGATGCGTGAGGTTCGGCACGGGGCATGCCTACGATGATGTCAGTGGCCGTGCCCAGTTCCCCGTGCTCACTATTAAGCGTCTTTTGGTGAAGGAGGAAGAGGGTCTTGGGGCTCCGTTTCTCTGCAAGGCCAGCTTTCTTCTTTTGATCGGTGGAGAGTTCTGGGTGCCTGAAATCTGCTACAACGCTCGCTGAGCTGCAGGAGGAGTTTAGAATCTGTAGAGACTTCTCTTCTTGATGGGTTCCCGGTGAGGCTAGGTTTTGGGGGGATTACCTGCCACTAACCCAGATTCAGAAGTAAAGTCAATCCATCAATCAGGAGTTTGTTAAAGCGCAACTACTCACCCGTAAGGGTCTCAAGGCGCTAGGGGTGGGGGGTGCAGGTTCCATTCCATCAAGGAGGGGGTCTGTCGAAGAGCCAAGTTTTGAGGTTTCTTGCGAAGATGGGGAGCGATGTTGTCTGTCTGAGGTGGAGTGTAAGGGCGTTCCATGCTTTGGCGGCGAGGAAGGAGAAGGAGAAGGAGCGGCCTCCCGATCTGGTCTTTCTGGTGCGGGGGACCACGGCGTAGGAGAGCTGGGCTGATCGTAGGGTCCTTTGGGAGTGCCTGGAATTTGAGCCGTCTGTTCAGGTATGCTGGTCCGGTGCCCTGGAGGGCCTTGTGTGCGTGGGTGAGCATCTTAAAGGTGATTCTCGCCTCGACGGGGAGCCAGTGGAGTGTGCGCAGGTGCTGAGAGATGTGGCAGTGTTTTGGCAGGTTGAGGACCAGTCTTGCGGCGGCGTTCTGGATGTTCTGTAGCTTGCGGATGATGATTTTGTTTATTCCGGCGTAGAGTGCGTTGCCGTAGTAGTCTGCTGGTGACCAGGGCGTGAGTGACTGTCTTTCGGTGTTCGAGGGGGATCCATTTGAAGGTCTTACGAAGGAGGCGGAGGGTGTGGAAGCAGGAAGATGAGACAGATTTGATCTGGCGGTCCATTTTGAGCTCGGAGTCCAGGATGATTCCCAGGTTGCGTGCGTGGTCTGTGGGGGTTGGCGGGTTTCCAAGGGCGGTGGGCCACCAGGTGTCGCTCCAGGCGTCGGGGTTTGGGCCCATGATGAGTAGTTCTGTTTTGTTGGTGTTTAGTTGTAGGCAGCTGTTTTTCATCCATTTGGCGACCACAAAGACTGCTGGGGTGGCGCTCCTGGTGTCAAAGCGATTTAAGGGGAAGCAGTTACACCGGGGGACAGAGGTTAAAGGGCGACTCCTATCCTGCAGGTTCTCACTGGGTGCTCACACCTTCACGGTGATTGCGGTTTATGCGCCAAATGAGGGGCAGGAGAAGTTCTTCCACCAAGTGCTTACTGAAGCAGCGGCGGCACCTGATAGACACGTTCTGGTTGGGGGGACCTCAATTTAGTTTTTGACAACCTACTTGACAGGTCAGCGCAGCGATCCACGCAGGCAGGCACTTTATCGGAGGGGGGATGGAACAGATTGTCAGAACTGGGTATGACGGACTTGTGGCGCTCCCTCCACCCGGACGACCCGGACTACACATATTACTCCAACGCCCACAAAACCTATGCGCGCCTAGATTATTTTCTAACATCCACTTCATTTAGAGCGCTGGCGTCAGGCGTTGAGATAGGAGCGGCAGCCCTTTCCGATCATGCACCACTCACAGCGGTGTTTACCTTTCCACCGGTGGGGCACAGTGCCCGTTGCTGGAGGCTTAGGGACACGCTGCTGCACAGACAGGGGGTTGTGGCCAAGATCAAGGAAGCTATAGCTGAATACCTGGTACACAACACACCGACGGACACTTCACATGCAACACATTGGGCAGCACTCAAGGCAGTCATACGGGGCAAGTTCATTGCAATCGCGGCAGCAGACAATGCGGAGAGGGCCCGTAAGAGAGACGAGCTCTCTGCCCGCACGAAGGAATTGGAGCAGGTACACCAGAGGACCGGGGCGCCGAGGGTGTGGAAACAGTTGTGAGTGGCACGTCAACAGTTAGCAGCACTAGATCAAGATAGAGCAGAATACGCGGCACTACGGGTACGACATGCATACTACACGGGAGGCGACAGATGCGGGAGGCTGTTGGGTCGGGCACTCCGCGAACTGCAGCAACGACACTCGGTGCAGGAAATACACACGCAGGACGGAGTCACAGTGACGGAGGACGGAGCTATAGCGCAGGCATTCGTTGACTTTTATACCACACTATACGAGGGGGCTGCTCTGGATCCAGCGGACGGGGCGGCCTTCCTGGACTCTGTGTCCATACCCGCTTTATCGATGGAACAATCAGAACTCCTTGACAGGGAGATCCGTCCTGAAGAAGTCATTGCCGCGATCTCCCCCCTCAAGCTGGCCAAGGCGCCGGGACCGGATGGCTTCACCGCCGCCTTTTACAAAACATTCTGCCCCCAGGTTGCTCCGTTGTTGACTGCCCTCTTTAATTCCTTCTCGGAGCCCGGCACCATCCCAAGAGATCTGATGAGTGCCATGATCTCGGTCATTCCCAAACCGGGGAAGGACCGAACGCAATGCGGGGCCTACCGCCCTATCTCGTTACTTAGCGTAGATCTGAAGCTTTACACCAGTATACTGTCGAAGCGGCTGGGCCCACTTATGCCTGGTCTGATTGATCCGGACCAGGCCGGCTTTATACCGGAGCGCCAGACGGTCGACAACACAAAAAGAGCACTCCACTTAGTGGAACGAGCCTCCAGGTTGCCAGGAGAGTTCATGATGTTGGCAATTGATGCGGAGAAGGCCTTCGATCATGTCCACTGGCCGTACTTGGAACAGGTGCTCATCAAGGCAGGGTTAGGCGCGAGATTTCGTACGTGTGTTCTGAACTGCTATACCTTCCCCATGGCGTCGGTTCGGGTGAATGGCTGCTCATCGTCCGTATTCCCCGTCGAACGCGGAACTCGGCAGGGGTGTCCCCTCTCGCCCCTGCTCTTCGCGCTGTATATGGAACCCCTGGCGCAGGCCATGCGATCGCATCCCTCCATTAAGGGGATTAAATTCGGGGCTGATATCCACACGATTAGCTTATACGCTGATGACGTCTTGCTTTTCTTTGCTTCCCCTGCGGCATCCCTGCTGGCCGGGGCGGCCATCCTGGATGCGTTGGCGAAGGCCTCTGGCTTTAAGGTGAACATGACGAAATCAGTAGCACTTGACCTTTCCTTGGAGGCACACACGCGGGCCTCCCTAGAAGCACAATTCCCCTTCCAATGGGCAGACGGTGCAGTCCCCTACCTGGGCATACAATTGGCGGCCACGCTACCAGAAACGGTGCATCTCAACTACGCTAACCTTAGTCGCACCATCCGCGCGGAGGTCGGGCGGTGGCGGCACCTCCCACTATCTTGGCTGGGCCGAGTGGCAGCAGTAAAGATGATAATCCTCCCGCAAGTTTTATACATTTTTCGTGCTAGCCCGCTCCGTCCCCCGGAGGGATGGATTCGCCGCACGCAATCGGAGCTGGCTCAGTTTGTGTGGAACGGGAAACGGCCCAGACTCAAGCTGAGGCTAGGGATGCTTCCCCCGGAGAGTGGTGGGCTGGGCCTGCCGGATTTGCGTCACTATTACCAGGCGACCCAACTCAGAACCCTAGTGGAATGGAGCAGATGGGAATCGGAGCGCCATTGGTTGTTCCAGGTCCAAGCGGTCGCGGGCGTCCACTCCAGGAGGTGCCTTTCCTGCAGCGACAACACCGACCCCCTAACCTATACGCCTCCTTCGTCACGAGGGTACCGCTAGAGGTATGGGATCGAACATGCTTCTTACACGACCTGACGACCTTCCCGTCTCCCCTCACACCCCTGTTAGAGAACCCTGACTTCGGCCCGGGTAGGGATGTCCAGGCCTTTGCACAGTGGCGCCCAGCAGGATGCCGATGCCTCTTTCACATGTATTCAGATGCGGGAGTGATGCCTTTTGAGGAATTCCGGAAGACCTATAACCTCCCGGAGGCTGAACACCTTAGTTATCTACAGGTCCGACATTGGGCGCTTCAACCCCAGATCCGTGGAGACGCTACACGCAAGCTCAGTAAATATGAATACTGGCTTCTCTCGCGCACCACAGATAAGCGACTCATTTCAGACATATATCGGCTCCTCTTGGACAGATACTCGCGCGTTTATAATGCAGGACGGGCTAGATGGGAGAGGGAACTGGGGCGGACTCTGCGCAACAAAGAATGGGAGGACATTTACTACAGCGCCACACACACACGAGATGCGTGAGGTTTGGCACCTCACGCAAGATACGTGAGATTCGGTATCTCAATCGGGATGCGTGAGGTTTGGCACCTCACACGAGATGCGTGAGGGTTGGCACCTCACGCGAGATGCGTGAGGGTTGGCACCTCACGCGAGATGCGTGAGGGTTGGCACCTCACGCGAGATGCGTGAGGGTTGGCACCTCACGCGAGATGCGTGAGGGTTGGCACCTCACGCGAGATGCGTGAGGGTTGGCACCTCACGCGAGATGCGTGAGGGTTGGCACCTCACGCGAGATGCGTGAGGGTTGGCACCTCACGCGAGATGCGTGAGGTTTGGCAACTCACGCGAAATGCGTGAGGTTTGGCACCTCACGCGAAATGCGTGAGGTTTGGCACCTCACCCGAGATGCGTGAGGTTTGGCACCTCAGCCGAGATGCGTGAGGTTTGGCAACTCACCCGAGATGCGTGAGGTTTGGCACCTCACCCGAGATGCGTGAGGTTTGGCAACTCACGCGAGATGCGTGAGGTTTAGCAACTCACGCGAAATGCGTGAGGTTTGGCAACTCACGCGAAATGCGTGAGGTTTGGCACCTCACGCGAAATGCGTGAGGTTTGGCACCTCACCCGAGATGCGTGAGGTTTGGCCCCTCACGCGAGATGCGTGAGGGTTGGCCCCTCACCCGAGATGCGTGAGGTTTGGCACCTCACGCGAGATGCGTGAGGTTTGGCACCTCACCCGAGATGCGTGAGGTTTGGCACCTCACGCGAGATGCGTGAGGTTTGGCACCTCACCCGAGATGCGTGAGGTTTGGCACCTCACCCGAGATGCGTGAGGTTTGGCACCTCACCCGAGATGCGTGAGGTTTGGCACCTCACCCGTGATGCGTGAGGTTTGGCACCTCACCCGAGATGCGTGAGGTTTGGCACCTCACCCGAGATGCGTGAGGTTTGGCACCTCACCCGAGATGCGTGAGGTTTGGCAACTCACGCGAGATGCGTGAGGTTTAGCAACTCACGCAAAATGCGTGAGGTTTGGCACCTCACGCGAAATGCGTGAGGTTTGGCACCTCACCCGAGATGCGTGAGGTTTGGCACCTCACCCGAGATGCGTGAGGTTTGGCCCCTCACGCGAGATGCGTGAGGGTTGGCACCTCACCCGAGATGCGTGAGGTTTGGCACCTCACGCGAGATGCGTGAGGTTTGGCACCTCACGCGAGATGCGTGAGGTTTGGCACCTCACCCGAGATGCGTGAGGTTTGGCAACTCACGCGAGATGCGTGAGGTTTGGCAACTCACGCGAAATGCGTGAGGTTTGGCACCTCACGCGAAATGCGTGAGGTTTGGCACCTCACCCGAGATGCGTGAGGTTTGGCACCTCACGCGAGATGCGTGAGGGTTGGCACCTCACGCGAGATGCGTGAGAGTTGGCACCTCACGCGAGATGCGTGAGGGTTGGCACCTCACGCGAGATGCGTGAGGGTTGGCACCTCACGCGAGATGCGTGAGGGTTGGCACCTCACGCGAGATGCGTGAGGGTTGGCACCTCACGCGAGATGCGTGAGGGTTGGCACCTCACGCGAAATGCGTGAGGTTTGGCACCTCACCCGAGATGCGTGAGGGTTGGCACCTCACGCGAGATGCGTGAGGGTTGGCACCTCACCCGAGATGCGTGAGGGTTGGCACCTCACCCGAGATGCGTGAGGTTTGGCAACTCACGCGAGATGCGTGAGGTTTAGCAACTCACGCGAGATGCGTGAGGTTTGGCACCTCACGCGAAATGCGTGAGGTTTGGCACCTCACCCGAGATGCGTGAGGTTTGGCACCTCACCCGAGATGCGTGAGGTTTGGCCCCTCACGCGAGATGCGTGAGGTTTGGCACCTCACCCGAGATGCGTGAGGTTTGGCACCTCACCCGAGATGCGTGAGGTTTGGCCCCTCACGCGAGATGCGTGAGGGTTGGCACCTCACCCGAGATGCGTGAGGGTTGGCACCTCACGCGAGATGCGTGAGGGTTGGCACCTCACGCGAGATGCGTGAGGGTTGGCACCTCACGCGAGATGCGTGAGGGTTGGCACCTCACGCGAGATGCGTGAGGGTTGGCACCTCACGCGAGATGCGTGAGGGTTGGCACCTCACGCGAGATGCGTGAGGGTTGGCACCTCACGCGAGATGCGTGAGGGTTGGCACCTCACGCGAGATGCGTGAGGTTTGGCACATCACCCGAGATGCGTGAGGTTTGGCACATCACGCGAGATGCGTGAGGGTTGGCACATCACGCGAGATGCGTGAGGGTTGGCACCTCACGCGAGATGCGTGAGGGTTGGCACCTCACGCGAGATGCGTGAGGGTTGGCACCTCACGCGAGATGCGTGAGGGTTGGCACCTCACGCGAGATGCGTGAGGGTTGGCACCTCACGCGAGATGCGTGAGGGTTGGCACCTCACGCGAGATGCGTGAGGTTTGGCCCCTCACGCGAGATGCGTGAGGGTTGGCCCCTCACCCGAGATGCGTGAGGTTTGGCCCCTCACGCGAGATGCGTGAGGGTTGGCACCTCACCCGAGATGCGTGAGGGTTGGCACCTCACCCGAGATGCGTGAGGTTTGGCACCTCACGCGAGATGCGTGAGGGTTGGCACCTCACGCGAGATGCGTGAGGGTTGGCACCTCACGCGAGATGCGTGAGGGTTGGCACCTCACGCGAGATGCGTGAGGGTTGGCACCTCACGCGAGATGCGTGAGGGTTGGCACCTCACGCGAGATGCGTGAGGGTTGGCACCTCACGCGAAATGCGTGAGGTTTGGCACCTCACCCGAGATGCGTGAGGTTTGGCACCTCACGCGAGATGCGTGAAGTTTGGCACCTCACCCGAGATGCGTGAGGTTCGGCACGGGGCATGCCTACGATGATGTCAGTGGCCGTGCCCAGTTCCCCGTGCTCACTATTAAGCGTCTTTTGGTGAAGGAGGAAGAGGGTCTTGGGGCTCCGTTTCTCTGCAAGGCCAGCTTTCTTCTTTTGATCGGTGGAGAGTTCTGGGTGCCTGAAATCTGCTACAACGCTCGCTGAGCTGCAGGAGGAGTTTAGAATCTGTAGAGACTTCTCTTCTTGATGGGTTCCCGGTGAGGCTAGGTTTTGGGGGGATTACCTGCCACTAACCCAGATTCAGAAGTAAAGTCAATCCATCAATCAGGAGTTTGTTAAAGCGCAACTACTCACCCGTAAGGGTCTCAAGGCGCTAGGGGTGGGGGGTGCAGGTTCCATTCCATCAAGGAGGGGGTCTGTCGAAGAGCCAAGTTTTGAGGTTTCTTGCGAAGATGGGGAGCGATGTTGTCTGTCTGAGGTGGAGTGTAAGGGCGTTCCATGCTTTGGCGGCGAGGAAGGAGAAGGAGAAGGAGCGGCCTCCCGATCTGGTCTTTCTGGTGCGGGGGACCACGGCGTAGGAGAGCTGGGCTGATCGTAGGGTCCTTTGGGAGTGCCTGGAATTTGAGCCGTCTGTTCAGGTATGCTGGTCCGGTGCCCTGGAGGGCCTTGTGTGCGTGGGTGAGCATCTTAAAGGTGATTCTCGCCTCGACGGGGAGCCAGTGGAGTGTGCGCAGGTGCTGAGAGATGTGGCAGTGTTTTGGCAGGTTGAGGACCAGTCTTGCGGCGGCGTTCTGGATGTTCTGTAGCTTGCGGATGATGATTTTGTTTATTCCGGCGTAGAGTGCGTTGCCGTAGTAGTCTGCTGGTGACCAGGGCGTGAGTGACTGTCTTTCGGTGTTCGAGGGGGATCCATTTGAAGGTCTTACGAAGGAGGCGGAGGGTGTGGAAGCAGGAAGATGAGACAGATTTGATCTGGCGGTCCATTTTGAGCTCGGAGTCCAGGATGATTCCCAGGTTGCGTGCGTGGTCTGTGGGGGTTGGCGGGTTTCCAAGGGCGGTGGGCCACCAGGTGTCGCTCCAGGCGTCGGGGTTTGGGCCCATGATGAGTAGTTCTGTTTTGTTGGTGTTTAGTTGTAGGCAGCTGTTTTTCATCCATTTGGCGACCACAAAGACTGCTGGGGTGGCGCTCCTGGTGTCAAAGCGATTTAAGGGGAAGCAGTTACACCGGGGGACAGAGGTTAAAGGGCGACTCCTATCCTGCAGGTTCTCACTGGGTGCTCACACCTTCACGGTGATTGCGGTTTATGCGCCAAATGAGGGGCAGGAGAAGTTCTTCCACCAAGTGCTTACTGAAGCAGCGGCGGCACCTGATAGACACGTTCTGGTTGGGGGAACCTCAATTTAGTTTTTGACAACCTACTTGACAGGTCAGCGCAGCGATCCACGCAGGCAGGCACTTTATCGGAGGGGGGATGGAACAGATTGTCAGAACTGGGTATGACGGACTTGTGGCGCTCCCTCCACCCGGACGACCCGGACTACACATATTACTCCAACGCCCACAAAACCTATGCGCGCCTAGATTATTTTCTAACATCCACTTCATTTAGAGCGCTGGCGTCAGGCGTTGAGATAGGAGCGGCAGCCCTTTCCGATCATGCACCACTCACAGCGGTGTTTACCTTTCCACCGGTGGGGCACAGTGCCCGTTGCTGGAGGCTTAGGGACACGCTGCTGCACAGACAGGGGGTTGTGGCCAAGATCAAGGAAGCTATAGCTGAATACCTGGTACACAACACACCGACGGACACTTCACATGCAACACATTGGGCAGCACTCAAGGCAGTCATACGGGGCAAGTTCATTGCAATCGCGGCAGCAGACAATGCGGAGAGGGCCCGTAAGAGAGACGAGCTCTCTGCCCGCACGAAGGAATTGGAGCAGGTACACCAGAGGACCGGGGCGCCGAGGGTGTGGAAACAGTTGTGAGTGGCACGTCAACAGTTAGCAGCACTAGATCAAGATAGAGCAGAATACGCGGCACTACGGGTACGACATGCATACTACACGGGAGGCGACAGATGCGGGAGGCTGTTGGGTCGGGCACTCCGCGAACTGCAGCAACGACACTCGGTGCAGGAAATACACACGCAGGACGGAGTCACAGTGACGGAGGACGGAGCTATAGCGCAGGCATTCGTTGACTTTTATACCACACTATACGAGGGGGCTGCTCTGGATCCAGCGGACGGGGCGGCCTTCCTGGACTCTGTGTCCATACCCGCTTTATCGATGGAACAATCAGAACTCCTTGACAGGGAGATCCGTCCTGAAGAAGTCATTGCCGCGATCTCCCCCCTCAAGCTGGCCAAGGCGCCGGGACCGGATGGCTTCACCGCCGCCTTTTACAAAACATTCTGCCCCCAGGTTGCTCCGTTGTTGACTGCCCTCTTTAATTCCTTCTCGGAGCCCGGCACCATCCCAAGAGATCTGATGAGTGCCATGATCTCGGTCATTCCCAAACCGGGGAAGGACCGAACGCAATGCGGGGCCTACCGCCCTATCTCGTTACTTAGCGTAGATCTGAAGCTTTACACCAGTATACTGTCGAAGCGGCTGGGCCCACTTATGCCTGGTCTGATTGATCCGGACCAGGCCGGCTTTATACCGGAGCGCCAGACGGTCGACAACACAAAAAGAGCACTCCACTTAGTGGAACGAGCCTCCAGGTTGCCAGGAGAGTTCATGATGTTGGCAATTGATGCGGAGAAGGCCTTCGATCATGTCCACTGGCCGTACTTGGAACAGGTGCTCATCAAGGCAGGGTTAGGCGCGAGATTTCGTACGTGTGTTCTGAACTGCTATACCTTCCCCATGGCGTCGGTTCGGGTGAATGGCTGCTCATCGTCCGTATTCCCCGTCGAACGCGGAACTCGGCAGGGGTGTCCCCTCTCGCCCCTGCTCTTCGCGCTGTATATGGAACCCCTGGCGCAGGCCATGCGATCGCATCCCTCCATTAAGGGGATTAAATTCGGGGCTGATATCCACACGATTAGCTTATACGCTGATGACGTCTTGCTTTTCTTTGCTTCCCCTGCGGCATCCCTGCTGGCCGGGGCGGCCATCCTGGATGCGTTGGCGAAGGCCTCTGGCTTTAAGGTGAACATGACGAAATCAGTAGCACTTGACCTTTCCTTGGAGGCACACACGCGGGCCTCCCTAGAAGCACAATTCCCCTTCCAATGGGCAGACGGTGCAGTCCCCTACCTGGGCATACAATTGGCGGCCACGCTACCAGAAACGGTGCATCTCAACTACGCTAACCTTAGTCGCACCATCCGCGCGGAGGTCGGGCGGTGGCGGCACCTCCCACTATCTTGGCTGGGCCGAGTGGCAGCAGTAAAGATGATAATCCTCCCGCAAGTTTTATACATTTTTCGTGCTAGCCCGCTCCGTCCCCCGGAGGGATGGATTCGCCGCACGCAATCGGAGCTGGCTCAGTTTGTGTGGAACGGGAAACGGCCCAGACTCAAGCTGAGGCTAGGGATGCTTCCCCCGGAGAGTGGTGGGCTGGGCCTGCCGGATTTGCGTCACTATTACCAGGCGACCCAACTCAGAACCCTAGTGGAATGGAGCAGATGGGAATCGGAGCGCCATTGGTTGTTCCAGGTCCAAGCGGTCGCGGGCGTCCACTCCAGGAGGTGCCTTTCCTGCAGCGACAACACCGACCCCCTAACCTATACGCCTCCTTCGTCACGAGGGTACCGCTAGAGGTATGGGATCGAACATGCTTCTTACACGACCTGACGACCTTCCCGTCTCCCCTCACACCCCTGTTAGAGAACCCTGACTTCGGCCCGGGTAGGGATGTCCAGGCCTTTGCACAGTGGCGCCCAGCAGGATGCCGATGCCTCTTTCACATGTATTCAGATGCGGGAGTGATGCCTTTTGAGGAATTCCGGAAGACCTATAACCTCCCGGAGGCTGAACACCTTAGTTATCTACAGGTCCGACATTGGGCGCTTCAACCCCAGATCCGTGGAGACGCTACACGCAAGCTCAGTAAATATGAATACTGGCTTCTCTCGCGCACCACAGATAAGCGACTCATTTCAGACATATATCGGCTCCTCTTGGACAGATACTCGCGCGTTTATAATGCAGGACGGGCTAGATGGGAGAGGGAACTGGGGCGGACTCTGCGCAACAAAGAATGGGAGGACATTTACTACAGCGCCACACACACACGAGATGCGTGAGGTTTGGCACCTCACGCAAGATACGTGAGATTCGGTATCTCAATCGGGATGCGTGAGGTTTGGCACCTCACACGAGATGCGTGAGGGTTGGCACCTCACGCGAGATGCGTGAGGGTTGGCACCTCACGCGAGATGCGTGAGGGTTGGCACCTCACGCGAGATGCGTGAGGGTTGGCACCTCACGCGAGATGCGTGAGGGTTGGCACCTCACGCGAGATGCGTGAGGGTTGGCACCTCACGCGAGATGCGTGAGGGTTGGCACCTCACGCGAGATGCGTGAGGGTTGGCACCTCACGCGAGATGCGTGAGGTTTGGCAACTCACGCGAAATGCGTGAGGTTTGGCACCTCACGCGAAATGCGTGAGGTTTGGCACCTCACCCGAGATGCGTGAGGTTTGGCACCTCAGCCGAGATGCGTGAGGTTTGGCAACTCACCCGAGATGCGTGAGGTTTGGCACCTCACCCGAGATGCGTGAGGTTTGGCAACTCACGCGAGATGCGTGAGGTTTAGCAACTCACGCGAAATGCGTGAGGTTTGGCAACTCACGCGAAATGCGTGAGGTTTGGCACCTCACGCGAAATGCGTGAGGTTTGGCACCTCACCCGAGATGCGTGAGGTTTGGCCCCTCACGCGAGATGCGTGAGGGTTGGCCCCTCACCCGAGATGCGTGAGGTTTGGCACCTCACGCGAGATGCGTGAGGTTTGGCACCTCACCCGAGATGCGTGAGGTTTGGCACCTCACGCGAGATGCGTGAGGTTTGGCACCTCACCCGAGATGCGTGAGGTTTGGCACCTCACCCGAGATGCGTGAGGTTTGGCACCTCACCCGAGATGCGTGAGGTTTGGCACCTCACCCGTGATGCGTGAGGTTTGGCACCTCACCCGAGATGCGTGAGGTTTGGCACCTCACCCGAGATGCGTGAGGTTTGGCACCTCACCCGAGATGCGTGAGGTTTGGCAACTCACGCGAGATGCGTGAGGTTTAGCAACTCACGCAAAATGCGTGAGGTTTGGCACCTCACGCGAAATGCGTGAGGTTTGGCACCTCACCCGAGATGCGTGAGGTTTGGCACCTCACCCGAGATGCGTGAGGTTTGGCCCCTCACGCGAGATGCGTGAGGGTTGGCACCTCACCCGAGATGCGTGAGGTTTGGCACCTCACGCGAGATGCGTGAGGTTTGGCACCTCACGCGAGATGCGTGAGGTTTGGCACCTCACCCGAGATGCGTGAGGTTTGGCAACTCACGCGAGATGCGTGAGGTTTGGCAACACACGCGAAATGCGTGAGGTTTGGCACCTCACGCGAAATGCGTGAGGTTTGGCACCTCACCCGAGATGCGTGAGGTTTGGCACCTCACCCGAGATGCGTGAGGTTTGGCCCCTCACGCGAGATGCGTGAGGGTTGGCACCTCACCCGAGATGCGTGAGGTTTGGCACCTCACGCGAGATGCGTGAGGTTTGGCACCTCACGCGAGATGCGTGAGGTTTGGCACCTCACGCGAGATGCGTGAGGTTTGGCACCTCACGCGAGATGCGTGAGGGTTGGCACCTCACGCGAGATGCGTGAGGGTTGGCACCTCACCCGAGATGCGTGAGGGTTGGCACCTCACGCGAGATGCGTGAGGGTTGGCACCTCACGCGAGATGCGTGAGGGTTGGCACCTCACGCGAGATGCGTGAGGGTTGGCACCTCACGCGAGATGCGTGAGGGTTGGCACCTCACGCGAGATGCGTGAGGGTTGGCACCTCACGCGAGATGCGTGAGGGTTGGCACCTCACGCGAGATGCGTGAGGGTTGGCACCTCACGCGAAATGCGTGAGGTTTGGCCCCTCACGCGAAATGCGTGAGGTTTGGCACCTCACCCGAGATGCGTGAGGTTTGGCACCTCACCCGAGATGCGTGAGGTTTGGCAACTCACCCGAGATGCGTGAGGTTTGGCACCTCACCCGAGATGCGTGAGGTTTGGCACCTCACGCGAGATGCGTGAGGTTTAGCAACTCACGCGAAATGCGTGAGGTTTGGCCCCTCACGCGAGATGCGTGAGGGTTGGCACCTCACCCGAGATGCGTGAGGTTTGGCACCTCACCCGAGATGCGTGAGGTTTGGCACCTCACGCGAGATGCGTGAGGGTTGGCACCTCACCCGAGATGCGTGAGGTTTGGCACCTCACGCGAGATGCGTGAGGTTTGGCAACTCACGCGAGATGCGTGAGGTTTAGCACCTCACGCGAGATGCGTGAGGTTTGGCACCTCACGCGAAATGCGTGAGGTTTGGCACCTCACCCGAGATGCGTGAGGTTTGGCACCTCACCCGAGATGCGTGAGGTTTGGCCCCTCACGCGAGATGCGTGAGGTTTGGCACTTCACGCGAGATGCGTGAGGTTTGGCACCTCACGCGAGATGCGTGAGGTTTGGCACCTCACGCGAGATGCGTGAGGGTTGGCACCTCACGCGAGATGCGTGAGGGTTGGCACCTCACGCGAGATGCGTGAGGGTTGGCACCTCACGCGAGATGCGTGAGGGTTGGCACCTCACCCGAGATGCGTGAGGTTTGGCCCCTCACGCGAGATGCGTGAGGGTTGGCACCTCACCCGAGATGCGTGAGGGTTGGCACCTCACCCGAGATGCGTGAGGTTTGGCACCTCACGCGAGATGCGTGAGGGTTGGCACCTCACGCGAGATGCGTGAGGGTTGGCACCTCACGCGAGATGCGTGAGGGTTGGCACCTCACGCGAGATGCGTGAGGGTTGGCACCTCACGCGAGATGCGTGAGGGTTGGCACCTCACGCGAGATGCGTGAGGGTTGGCACCTCACGCGAAATGCGTGAGGGTTGGCACCTCACGCGAAATGCGTGAGGGTTGGCACCTCACGCGAAATGCGTGAGGGTTGGCACCTCACGCGAAATGCGTGAGGTTTGGCACCTCACGCGAGATGCGTGAGGTTTGGCACCTCACGCGAGATGCGTGAAGTTTGGCACCTCACCCGAGATGCGTGAGGTTCGGCACGGGGCATGCCTACGATGATGTCAGTGGCCGTGCCCAGTTCCCCGTGCTCACTATTCAGCGTCTTTTGGTGAAGGAGGAAGAGGGTCTTGGGGCTCCGTTTCTCTGCAAGGCCAGCTTTCTTCTTTTGATCGGTGGAGAGTTCTGGGTGCCTGAAATCTGCTACAACGCTCGCTGAGCTGCAGGAGGAGTTTAGAATCTGTAGAGACTTCTCTTCTTGATGGGTTCCCGGTGAGGCTAGGTTTTGGGGGGATTACCTGCCACTAACCCAGATTCAGAAGTAAAGTCAATCCATCAATCAGGAGTTTGTTAAAGCGCAACTACTCACCCGTAAGGGTCTCAAGGCGCTAGGGGTGGGGGGTGCAGGTTCCATTCCATCAAGGAGGGGGTCTGTCGAAGAGCCAAGTTTTGAGGTTTCTTGCGAAGATGGGGAGCGATGTTGTCTGTCTGAGGTGGAGTGTAAGGGCGTTCCATGCTTTGGCGGCGAGGAAGGAGAAGGAGAAGGAGCGGCCTCCCGATCTGGTCTTTCTGGTGCGGGGGACCACGGCGTAGGAGAGCTGGGCTGATCGTAGGGTCCTTTGGGAGTGCCTGGAATTTGAGCCGGCTGTTCAGGTATGCTGGTCCGGTGCCCTGGAGGGCCTTGTGTGCGTGGGTGAGCATCTTAAAGGTGATTCTCGCCTCGACGGGGAGCCAGTGGAGTGTGCGCAGGTGCTGAGAGATGTGGCAGTGTTTTGGCAGGTTGAGGACCAGTCTTGCGGCGGCGTTCTGGATATTCTGTAGCTTGCGGATGATGATTTTGTTTATTCCGGCGTAGAGTGCGTTGCCGTAGTAGTCTGCTGGTGACCAGGGCGTGAGTGACTGTCTTTCGGTGTTCGAGGGGGATCCATTTGAAGGTCTTACGAAGGAGGCGGAGGGTGTGGAAGCAGGAAGATGAGACAGATTTGATCTGGCGGTCCATTTTGAGCTCGGAGTCCAGGATGATTCCCAGGTTGCGTGCGTGGTCTGTGGGGGTTGGCGGGTTTCCAAGGGCGGTGGGCCACCAGGTGTCGCTCCAGGCGTCGGGGTTTGGGCCCATGATGAGTAGTTCTGTTTTGTTGGTGTTTAGTTGTAGGCAGCTGTTTTTCATCCATTTGGCGACCACAAAGACTGCTGGGGTGGCGCTCCTGGTGTCAAAGCGATTTAAGGGGAAGCAGTTACACCGGGGGACAGAGGTTAAAGGGCGACTCCTATCCTGCAGGTTCTCACTGGGTGCTCACACCTTCACGGTGATTGCGGTTTATGCGCCAAATGAGGGGCAGGAGAAGTTCTTCCACCAAGTGCTTACTGAAGCAGCGGCGGCACCTGATAGACACGTTCTGGTTGGGGGGACCTCAATTTAGTTTTTGACAACCTACTTGACAGGTCAGCGCAGCGATCCACGCAGGCAGGCACTTTATCGGAGGGGGGATGGAACAGATTGTCAGAACTGGGTATGACGGACTTGTGGCGCTCCCTCCACCCGGACGACCCGGACTACACATATTACTCCAACGCCCACAAAACCTATGCGCGCCTAGATTATTTTCTAACATCCACTTCATTTAGAGCGCTGGCGTCAGGCGTTGAGATAGGAGCGGCAGCCCTTTCCGATCATGCACCACTCACAGCGGTGTTTACCTTTCCACCGGTGGGGCGCAGTGCCCGTTGCTGGAGGCTTAGGGACACGCTGCTGCACAGACAGGGGGTTGTGGCCAAGATCAAGGAAGCTATAGCTGAATACCTGGTACACAACACACCGACGGACACTTCACATGCAACACATTGGGCAGCACTCAAGGCAGTCATACGGGGCGAGTTCATTGCAATCGCGGCAGCAGACAATGCGGAGAGGGCCCGTAAGAGAGACGAGCTCTCTGCCCGCACGAAGGAATTGGAGCAGGTACACCAGAGGACCGGGGCGCCGAGGGTGTGGAAACAGTTGTGAGTGGCACGTCAACAGTTAGCAGCACTAGATCAAGATAGAGCAGAATACGCGGCACTACGGGTACGACATGCATACTACACGGGAGGCGACAGATGCGGGAGGCTGTTGGGTCGGGCACTCCGCGAACTGCAGCAACGACACTCGGTGCAGGAAATACACACGCAGGACGGAGTCACAGTGACGGAGGACGGAGCTATAGCGCAGGCATTCGTTGACTTTTATACCACACTATACGAGGGGGCTGCTCTGGATCCAGCGGACGGGGCGGCCTTCCTGGACTCTGTGTCCATACCCGCTTTATCGATGGAACAATCAGAACTCCTTGACAGGGAGATCCGTCCTGAAGAAGTCATTGCCGCGATCTCCCCCCTCAAGCTGGCCAAGGCGCCGGGACCGGATGGCTTCACCGCCGCCTTTTACAAAACATTCTGCCCCCAGGTTGCTCCGTTGTTGACTGCCCTCTTTAATTCCTTCTCGGAGCCCGGCACCATCCCAAGAGATCTGATGAGTGCCATGATCTCGGTCATTCCCAAACCGGGGAAGGACCGAACGCAATGCGGGGCCTACCGCCCTATCTCGTTACTTAGCGTAGATCTGAAGCTTTACACCAGTATACTGTCGAAGCGGCTGGGCCCACTTATGCCTGGTCTGATTGATCCGGACCAGGCCGGCTTTATACCGGAGCGCCAGACGGTCGACAACACAAAAAGAGCACTCCACTTAGTGGAACGAGCCTCCAGGTTGCCAGGAGAGTTCATGATGTTGGCAATTGATGCGGAGAAGGCCTTCGATCATGTCCACTGGCCGTACTTGGAACAGGTGCTCATCAAGGCAGGGTTAGGCGCGAGATTTCGTACGTGTGTTCTGAACTGCTATACCTTCCCCATGGCGTCGGTTCGGGTGAATGGCTGCTCATCGTCCGTATTCCCCGTCGAACGCGGAACTCGGCAGGGGTGTCCCCTCTCGCCCCTGCTCTTCGCGCTGTATATGGAACCCCTGGCGCAGGCCATGCGATCGCATCCCTCCATTAAGGGGATTAAATTCGGGGCTGATATCCACACGATTAGCTTATACGCTGATGACGTCTTGCTTTTCTTTGCTTCCCCTGCGGCATCCCTGCTGGCCGGGGCGGCCATCCTGGATGCGTTGGCGAAGGCCTCTGGCTTTAAGGTGAACATGACGAAATCAGTAGCACTTGACCTTTCCTTGGAGGCACACACGCGGGCCTCCCTAGAAGCACAATTCCCCTTCCAATGGGCAGACGGTGCAGTCCCCTACCTGGGCATACAATTGGCGGCCACGCTACCAGAAACGGTGCATCTCAACTACGCTAACCTTAGTCGCACCATCCGCGCGGAGGTCGGGCGGTGGCGGCACCTCCCACTATCTTGGCTGGGCCGAGTGGCAGCAGTAAAGATGATAATCCTCCCGCAAGTTTTATACATTTTTCGATCTAGCCCGCTCCGTCCCCCGGAGGGATGGATTCGCCGCACGCAATCGGAGCTGGCTCAGTTTGTGTGGAACGGGAAACGGCCCAGACTCAAGCTGAGGCTAGGGATGCTTCCCCCGGAGAGTGGTGGGCTGGGCCTGCCGGATTTGCGTCACTATTACCAGGCGACCCAACTCAGAACCCTAGTGGAATGGAGCAAATGGGAATCGGAGCGCCATTGGTTGTTCCAGGTCCAAGCGGTCGCGGGCGTCCACTCCAGGAGGTGCCTTTCCTGCAGCGACAACACCGACCCCCTAACCTATACGCCTCCTTCGTCACGAGGGTACCGCTAGAGGTATGGGATCGAACATGCTTCTTACACGACCTGACGACCTTCCCGTCTCCCCTCACACCCCTGTTAGAGAACCCTGACTTCGGCCCGGGTAGGGATGTCCAGGCCTTTGCACAGTGGCGCCCAGCAGGATGCCGATGCCTCTTTCACATGTATTCAGATGCGGGAGTGATGCCTTTTGAGGAATTCCGGAAGACCTATAACCTCCCGGAGGCTGAACACCTTAGTTATCTACAGGTCCGACATTGGGCGCTTCAACCCCAGATCCGTGGAGACGCTACACGCAAGCTCAGTAAATATGAATACTGGCTTCTCTCGCGCACCACAGATAAGCGACTCATTTCAGACATATATCGGCTCCTCTTGGACAGATACTCGCGCGTTTATAATGCAGGACGGGCTAGATGGGAGAGGGAACTGGGGCGGACTCTGCGCAACAAAGAATGGGAGGACATTTACTACAGCGCCACACACACACGAGATGCGTGAGGTTTGGCACCTCACGCAAGATACGTGAGATTCGGTATCTCAATCGGGATGCGTGAGGGTTGGCACCTCACGCGAGATGCGTGAGGGTTGGCACCTCACGCGAGATGCGTGAGGGTTGGCACCTCACGCGAGATGCGTGAGGGTTGGCACCTCACGCGAGATGCGTGAGGGTTGGCACCTCACGCGAGATGCGTGAGGTTTGGCAACTCACGCGAAATGCGTGAGGTTTGGCACCTCACCCGAGATGCGTGAGGTTTGGCACCTCACCCGAGATGCGTGAGGTTTGGCAACTCACCCGAGATGCGTGAGGTTTGGCACCTCACCCGAGATGCGTGAGGTTTGGCAACTCACGCGAGATGCGTGAGGTTTGGCAACTCACGCGAGATGCGTGAGGTTTGGCAACTCACGCGAGATGCGTGAGGTTTGGCAACTCACGCGAGATGCGTGAGGTTTGGCAACTCACGCGAGATGCGTGAGGTTTGGCAACTCACGCGAGATGCGTGAGGTTTAGCAACTCACGCGAGATGCGTGAGGTTTAGCAACTCACGCGAAATGCGTGAGGTTTAGCAACTCACGCGAAATGCGTGAGGTTTGGCACCTCACGCGAGATGCGTGAGGTTTGGCACCTCACCCGAGATGCGTGAGGTTTGGCCCCTCACGCGAGATGCGTGAGGTTTGGCCCCTCACGCGAGATGCGTGAGGTTTGGCCCCTCACGCGAGATGCGTGAGGTTTGGCACCTCATGCGAGATGCGTGAGGGTTGGCACCTCACCCGAGATGCGTGAGGGTTGGCACCTCACGCGAGATGCGTGAGGGTTGGCACCTCACGCGAGATGCGTGAGGGTTGGCACCTCACGCGAGATGCGTGAGGGTTGGCACCTCACGCGAGATGCGTGAGGGTTGGCACCTCACGCGAGATGCGTGAGGGTTGGCACCTCACGCGAAATGCGTGAGGTTTGGCACCTCACCCGAGATGCGTGAGGTTTGGCACCTCACCCGAGATGCGTGAGGTTTGGCCCCTCACGCGAGATGCGTGAGGTTTGGCCCCTCACGCGAGATGCGTGAGGGTTGGCACCTCACCCGAGATGCGTGAGGTTTGGCACCTCACGCGAGATGCGTGAGGGTTGGCACCTCACGCGAGATGCGTGAGGGTTGGCACCTCACGCGAGATGCGTGAGGGTTGGCCCCTCACGCGAGATGCGTGAGGGTTGGCACCTCACGCGAGATGCGTGAGGGTTGGCACCTCACGCGAGATGCGTGAGGGTTGGCCCCTCACGCGAGATGCGTGAGGGTTGGCCCCTCACGCGAGATGCGTGAGGGTTGGCCCCTCACGCGAGATGCGTGAGGGTTGGCCCCTCACGCGAGATGCGTGAGGGTTGGCCCCTCACGCGAGATGCGTGAGGGTTGGCCCCTCACGCGAGATGCGTGAGGTTTGGCACCTCACGCGAGATGCGTGAGGGTTGGCACCTCACGCGAGATGCGTGAGGGTTGGCACCTCACGCGAGATGCGTGAGGGTTGGCACCTCACGCGAGATGCGTGAGGGTTGGCACCTCACGCGAGATGCGTGAGGGTTGGCACCTCACGCGAGATGCGTGAGGGTTGGCACGGGGCATGCCTACGATGATGTCAGTGGCCGTGCCCAGTTCCCCGTGCTCACTATTCAGCGTCTTTTGGTGAAGGAGGAAGAGGGTCTTGGGGCTCCGTTTCTCTGCAAGGCCAGCTTTCTTCTTTTGATCGGTGGAGAGTTCTGGGTGCCTGAAATCTGCTACAACGCTCGCTGAGCTGCAGGAGGAGTTTAGAATCTGTAGAGACTTCTCTTCTTGATGGGTTCCCGGTGAGGCTAGGTTTTGGGGGGATTACCTGCCACTAACCCAGATTCAGAAGTAAAGTCAATCCATCAATCAGGAGTTTGTTAAAGCGCAACTACTCACCCGTAAGGGTCTCAAGGCGCTAGGGGTGGGGGGTGCAGGTTCCATTCCATCAAGGAGGGGGTCTGTCGAAGAGCCAAGTTTTGAGGTTTCTTGCGAAGATGGGGAGCGATGTTGTCTGTCTGAGGTGGAGTGTAAGGGCGTTCCATGCTTTGGCGGCGAGGAAGGAGAAGGAGAAGGAGCGGCCTCCCGATCTGGTCTTTCTGGTGCGGGGGACCACGGCGTAGGAGAGCTGGGCTGATCGTAGGGTCCTTTGGGAGTGCCTGGAATTTGAGCCGGCTGTTCAGGTATGCTGGTCCGGTGCCCTGGAGGGCCTTGTGTGCGTGGGTGAGCATCTTAAAGGTGATTCTCGCCTCGACGGGGAGCCAGTGGAGTGTGCGCAGGTGCTGAGAGATGTGGCAGTGTTTTGGCAGGTTGAGGACCAGTCTTGCGGCGGCGTTCTGGATATTCTGTAGCTTGCGGATGATGATTTTGTTTATTCCGGCGTAGAGTGCGTTGCCGTAGTAGTCTGCTGGTGACCAGGGCGTGAGTGACTGTCTTTCGGTGTTCGAGGGGGATCCATTTGAAGGTCTTACGAAGGAGGCGGAGGGTGTGGAAGCAGGAAGATGAGACAGATTTGATCTGGCGGTCCATTTTGAGCTCGGAGTCCAGGATGATTCCCAGGTTGCGTGCGTGGTCTGTGGGGGTTGGCGGGTTTCCAAGGGCGGTGGGCCACCAGGTGTCGCTCCAGGCGTCGGGGTTTGGGCCCATGATGAGTAGTTCTGTTTTGTTGGTGTTTAGTTGTAGGCAGCTGTTTTTCATCCATTTGGCGACCACAAAGACTGCTGGGGTGGCGCTCCTGGTGTCAAAGCGATTTAAGGGGAAGCAGTTACACCGGGGGACAGAGGTTAAAGGGCGACTCCTATCCTGCAGGTTCTCACTGGGTGCTCACACCTTCACGGTGATTGCGGTTTATGCGCCAAATGAGGGGCAGGAGAAGTTCTTCCACCAAGTGCTTACTGAAGCAGCGGCGGCACCTGATAGACACGTTCTGGTTGGGGGGACCTCAATTTAGTTTTTGACAACCTACTTGACAGGTCAGCGCAGCGATCCACGCAGGCAGGCACTTTATCGGAGGGGGGATGGAACAGATTGTCAGAACTGGGTATGACGGACTTGTGGCGCTCCCTCCACCCGGACGACCCGGACTACACATATTACTCCAACGCCCACAAAACCTATGCGCGCCTAGATTATTTTCTAACATCCACTTCATTTAGAGCGCTGGCGTCAGGCGTTGAGATAGGAGCGGCAGCCCTTTCCGATCATGCACCACTCACAGCGGTGTTTACCTTTCCACCGGTGGGGCGCAGTGCCCGTTGCTGGAGGCTTAGGGACACGCTGCTGCACAGACAGGGGGTTGTGGCCAAGATCAAGGAAGCTATAGCTGAATACCTGGTACACAACACACCGACGGACACTTCACATGCAACACATTGGGCAGCACTCAAGGCAGTCATACGGGGCGAGTTCATTGCAATCGCGGCAGCAGACAATGCGGAGAGGGCCCGTAAGAGAGACGAGCTCTCTGCCCGCACGAAGGAATTGGAGCAGGTACACCAGAGGACCGGGGCGCCGAGGGTGTGGAAACAGTTGTGAGTGGCACGTCAACAGTTAGCAGCACTAGATCAAGATAGAGCAGAATACGCGGCACTACGGGTACGACATGCATACTACACGGGAGGCGACAGATGCGGGAGGCTGTTGGGTCGGGCACTCCGCGAACTGCAGCAACGACACTCGGTGCAGGAAATACACACGCAGGACGGAGTCACAGTGACGGAGGACGGAGCTATAGCGCAGGCATTCGTTGACTTTTATACCACACTATACGAGGGGGCTGCTCTGGATCCAGCGGACGGGGCGGCCTTCCTGGACTCTGTGTCCATACCCGCTTTATCGATGGAACAATCAGAACTCCTTGACAGGGAGATCCGTCCTGAAGAAGTCATTGCCGCGATCTCCCCCCTCAAGCTGGCCAAGGCGCCGGGACCGGATGGCTTCACCGCCGCCTTTTACAAAACATTCTGCCCCCAGGTTGCTCCGTTGTTGACTGCCCTCTTTAATTCCTTCTCGGAGCCCGGCACCATCCCAAGAGATCTGATGAGTGCCATGATCTCGGTCATTCCCAAACCGGGGAAGGACCGAACGCAATGCGGGGCCTACCGCCCTATCTCGTTACTTAGCGTAGATCTGAAGCTTTACACCAGTATACTGTCGAAGCGGCTGGGCCCACTTATGCCTGGTCTGATTGATCCGGACCAGGCCGGCTTTATACCGGAGCGCCAGACGGTCGACAACACAAAAAGAGCACTCCACTTAGTGGAACGAGCCTCCAGGTTGCCAGGAGAGTTCATGATGTTGGCAATTGATGCGGAGAAGGCCTTCGATCATGTCCACTGGCCGTACTTGGAACAGGTGCTCATCAAGGCAGGGTTAGGCGCGAGATTTCGTACGTGTGTTCTGAACTGCTATACCTTCCCCATGGCGTCGGTTCGGGTGAATGGCTGCTCATCGTCCGTATTCCCCGTCGAACGCGGAACTCGGCAGGGGTGTCCCCTCTCGCCCCTGCTCTTCGCGCTGTATATGGAACCCCTGGCGCAGGCCATGCGATCGCATCCCTCCATTAAGGGGATTAAATTCGGGGCTGATATCCACACGATTAGCTTATACGCTGATGACGTCTTGCTTTTCTTTGCTTCCCCTGCGGCATCCCTGCTGGCCGGGGCGGCCATCCTGGATGCGTTGGCGAAGGCCTCTGGCTTTAAGGTGAACATGACGAAATCAGTAGCACTTGACCTTTCCTTGGAGGCACACACGCGGGCCTCCCTAGAAGCACAATTCCCCTTCCAATGGGCAGACGGTGCAGTCCCCTACCTGGGCATACAATTGGCGGCCACGCTACCAGAAACGGTGCATCTCAACTACGCTAACCTTAGTCGCACCATCCGCGCGGAGGTCGGGCGGTGGCGGCACCTCCCACTATCTTGGCTGGGCCGAGTGGCAGCAGTAAAGATGATAATCCTCCCGCAAGTTTTATACATTTTTCGTGCTAGCCCGCTCCGTCCCCCGGAGGGATGGATTCGCCGCACGCAATCGGAGCTGGCTCAGTTTGTGTGGAACGGGAAACGGCCCAGACTCAAGCTGAGGCTAGGGATGCTTCCCCCGGAGAGTGGTGGGCTGGGCCTGCCGGATTTGCGTCACTATTACCAGGCGACCCAACTCAGAACCCTAGTGGAATGGAGCAAATGGGAATCGGAGCGCCATTGGTTGTTCCAGGTCTAAGCGGTCGCGGGCGTCCACTCCAGGAGGTGCCTTTCCTGCAGCGACAACACCGACCCCCTAACCTATACGCCTCCTTCGTCACGAGGGTACCGCTAGAGGTATGGGATCGAACATGCTTCTTACACGACCTGACGACCTTCCCGTCTCCCCTCACACCCCTGTTAGAGAACCCTGACTTCGGCCCGGGTAGGGATGTCCAGGCCTTTGCACAGTGGCGCCCAGCAGGATGCCGATGCCTCTTTCACATGTATTCAGATGCGGGAGTGATGCCTTTTGAGGAATTCCGGAAGACCTATAACCTCCCGGAGGCTGAACACCTTAGTTATCTACAGGTCCGACATTGGGCGCTTCAACCCCAGATCCGTGGAGACGCTACACGCAAGCTCAGTAAATATGAATACTGGCTTCTCTCGCGCACCACAGATAAGCGACTCATTTCAGACATATATCGGCTCCTCTTGGACAGATACTCGCGCGTTTATAATGCAGGACGGGCTAGATGGGAGAGGGAACTGGGGCGGACTCTGCGCAACAAAGAATGGGAGGACATTTACTACAGCGCCACACACACACGAGATGCGTGAGGTTTGGCACCTCACGCAAGATACGTGAGATTCGGTATCTCAATCGGGATGCGTGAGGTTTGGCACCTCACGCGAGATGCGTGAGGGTTGGCACCTCACGCGAGATGCGTGAGGGTTGGCACCTCACGCGAGATGCGTGAGGTTTGGCACCTCACGCGAGATGCGTGAGGTTTGGCACCTCACGCGAAATGCGTGAGGTTTGGCACCTCACGCGAAATGCGTGAGGTTTGGCACCTCACGCGAAATGCGTGAGGTTTGGCACCTCACGCGAAATGCGTGAGGTTTGGCACCTCACCCGAGATGCGTGAGGTTTGGCACCTCACCCGAGATGCGTGAGGTTTGGCACCTCACCCGAGATGCGTGAGGTTTGGCACCTCACCCGAGATGCGTGAGGTTTGGCAACTCACGCGAGATGCGTGAGGTTTAGCAACTCACGCGAAATGCGTGAGGTTTGGCAACTCACGCGAAATGCGTGAGGTTTGGCACCTCACGCGAAATGCGTGAGGTTTGGCACCTCACCCGAGATGCGTGAGGTTTGGCACCTCACCCGAGATGCGTGAGGTTTGGCCCCTCACGCGAGATGCGTGAGGGTTGGCAACTCACGCGAGATGCGTGAGGTTTGGCACCTCACGCGAGATGCGTGAGGTTTAGCAACTCACGCGAAATGCGTGAGGTTTGGCACCTCACGCGAAATGCGTGAGGTTTGGCACCTCACCCGAGATGCGTGAGGTTTGGCACCTCACCCGAGATGCGTGAGGTTTGGCACCTCACCCGAGATGCGTGAGGGTTGGCACCTCACCCGAGATGCGTGAGGTTTGGCACCTCACGCGAGATGCGTGAGGTTTGGCACCTCACGCGAGATGCGTGAGGTTTGGCACCTCACGCGAGATGCGTGAGGTTTGGCACCTCACGCGAGATGCGTGAGGGTTGGCACCTCACCCGAGATGCGTGAGGTTTGGCCCCTCACGCGAGATGCGTGAGGGTTGGCACCTCACCCGAGATGCGTGAGGTTTGGCACCTCACGCGAGATGCGTGAGGTTTGGCACCTCACGCGAGATGCGTGAGGTTTGGCACCTCACCCGAGATGCGTGAGGTTTGGCAACTCACGCGAGATGCGTGAGGTTTAGCAACTCACGCGAAATGCGTGAGGTTTGGCACCTCACGCGAAATGCGTGAGGTTTGGCACCTCACGCGAGATGCGTGAGGTTTGGCACCTCACCCGAGATGCGTGAGGTTTGGCCCCTCACGCGAGATGCGTGAGGGTTGGCACCTCACCCGAGATGCGTGAGGTTTGGCACCTCACGCGAGATGCGTGAGGTTTGGCACCTCACGCGAGATGCGTGAGGTTTGGCACCTCACCCGAGATGCGTGAGGGTTGGCACCTCACCCGAGATGCGTGAGGGTTGGCACCTCACGCGAGATGCGTGAGGGTTGGCACCTCACGCGAGATGCGTGAGGGTTGGCACCTCACGCGAGATGCGTGAGGTTTGGCCCCTCACGCGAAATGCGTGAGGTTTGGCACCTCACCCGAGATGCGTGAGGTTTGGCACCTCACGCGAGATGCGTGAGGGTTGGCACCTCACCCGAGATGCGTGAGGGTTGGCACCTCACCCGAGATGCGTGAGGTTTAGCAACTCACGCGAAATGCGTGAGGTTTGGCCCCTCACGCGAGATGCGTGAGGGTTGGCACCTCACCCGAGATGCGTGAGGGTTGGCACCTCACCCGAGATGCGTGAGGTTTGGCACCTCACCCGAGATGCGTGAGGTTTGGCACCTCACCCGAGATGCGTGAGGTTTGGCACCTCACGCGAGATGCGTGAGGGTTGGCACCTCACCCGAGATGCGTGAGGTTTGGCACCTCACGCGAGATGCGTGAGGTTTGGCAACTCACGCGAGATGCGTGAGGTTTAGCAACTCACGCGAAATGCGTGAGGTTTGGCACCTCACGCGAAATGCGTGAGGTTTGGCACCTCACCCGAGATGCGTGAGGTTTGGCACCTCACCCGAGATGCGTGAGGTTTGGCCCCTCACGCGAGATGCGTGAGGTTTGGCACCTCACGCGAGATGCGTGAGGTTTGGCACCTCACGCGAGATGCGTGAGGGTTGGCACCTCACCCGAGATGCGTGAGGGTTGGCACCTCACCCGAGATGCGTGAGGTTTGGCACCTCACCCGAGATGCGTGAGGTTTGGCACCTCACCCGAGATGCGTGAGGTTTGGCCCCTCACGCGAGATGCGTGAGGGTTGGCACCTCACCCGAGATGCGTGAGGTTTGGCACCTCACGCGAGATGCGTGAGGGTTGGCACCTCACGCGAGATGCGTGAGGGTTGGCACCTCACGCGAGATGCGTGAGGGTTGGCACCTCACGCGAGATGCGTGAGGGTTGGCGCCTCACGCGAGATGCGTGAGGGTTGGCGCCTCACGCGAGATGCGTGAGGGTTGGCGCCTCACGCGAGATGCGTGAGGGTTGGCGCCTCACGCGAGATGCGTGAGGGTTGGCGCCTCACGCGAGATGCGTGAGGGTTGGCGCCCTCGCGTGAGGGTTGGCGCCTCACGCGAGATGCGTGAGGGTTGGCGCCTCACGCGAGATGCGTGAGGGTTGGCGCCTCACGCGAGATGCGTGAGGGTTGGCGCCTCACGCGAGATGCGTGAGGTTTGGCACCTCACGCGAAATGCGTGAAGTTTGGCACCTCACCCGAGATGCGTGAGGTTCGGCACGGGGCATGCCTACGATGATGTCAGTGGCCGTGCCCAGTTCCCCGTGCTCACTATTCAGCGTCTTTTGGTGAAGGAGGAAGAGGGTCTTGGGGCTCCGTTTCTCTGCAAGGCCAGCTTTCTTCTTTTGATCGGTGGAGAGTTCTGGGTGCCTGAAATCTGCTACAACGCTCGCTGAGCTGCAGGAGGAGTTTAGAATCTGTAGAGACTTCTCTTCTTGATGGGTTCCCGGTGAGGCTAGGTTTTGGGGGGATTACCTGCCACTAACCCAGATTCAGAAGTAAAGTCAATCCATCAATCAGGAGTTTGTTAAAGCGCAACTACTCACCCGTAAGGGTCTCAAGGCGCTAGGGGTGGGGGGTGCAGGTTCCATTCCATCAAGGAGGGGGTCTGTCGAAGAGCCAAGTTTTGAGGTTTCTTGCGAAGATGGGGAGCGATGTTGTCTGTCTGAGGTGGAGTGTAAGGGCGTTCCATGCTTTGGCGGCGAGGAAGGAGAAGGAGAAGGAGCGGCCTCCCGATCTGGTCTTTCTGGTGCGGGGGACCACGGCGTAGGAGAGCTGGGCTGATCGTAGGGTCCTTTGGGAGTGCCTGGAATTTGAGCCGGCTGTTCAGGTATGCTGGTCCGGTGCCCTGGAGGGCCTTGTGTGCATGGGTGAGCATCTTAAAGGTGATTCTCGCCTCGACGGGGAGCCAGTGGAGTGTGCGCAGGTGCTGAGAGATGTGGCAGTGTTTTGGCAGGTTGAGGACCAGTCTTGCGGCGGCGTTCTGGATGTTCTGTAGCTTGCGGATGATGATTTTGTTTATTCCGGCGTAGAGTGCGTTGCCGTAGTAGTCTGCTGGTGACCAGGGCGTGAGTGACTGTCTTTCGGTGTTCGAGGGGGATCCATTTGAAGGTCTTACGAAGGAGGCGGAGGGTGTGGAAGCAGGAAGATGACACAGATTTGATCTGGCGGTCCATTTTGAGCTCGGAGTCCAGGATGATTCCCAGGTTGCGTGCGTGGTCTGTGGGGGTTGGCGGGTTTCCAAGGGCGGTGGGCCACCAGGTGTCGCTCCAGGCGTCGGGGTTTGGGCCCATGATGAGTAGTTCTGTTTTGTTGGTGTTTAGTTGTAGGCAGCTGTTTTTCATCCATTTGGCGACCACAAAGACTGCTGGGGTGGCGCTCCTGGTGTCAAAGCGATTTAAGGGGAAGCAGTTACACCGGGGGACAGAGGTTAAAGGGCGACTCCTATCCTGCAGGTTCTCACTGGGTGCTCACACCTTCACGGTGATTGCGGTTTATGCGCCAAATGAGGGGCAGGAGAAGTTCTTCCACCAAGTGCTTACTGAAGCAGCGGCGGCACCTGATAGACACGTTCTGGTTGGGGGGACCTCAATTTAGTTTTTGACAAACTACTTGACAGGTCAGCGCAGCGATCCACGCAGGCAGGCACTTTATCGGAGGGGGGATGGAACAGATTGTCAGAACTGGGTATGACGGACTTGTGGCGCTCCCTCCACCCGGACGACCCGGACTACACATATTACTCCAACGCCCACAAAACCTATGCGCGCCTAGATTATTTTCTAACATCCACTTCATTTAGAGCGCTGGCGTCAGGCGTTGAGATAGGAGCGGCAGCCCTTTCCGATCATGCACCACTCACAGCGGTGTTTACCTTTCCACCGGTGGGGCGCAGTGCCCGTTGCTGGAGGCTTAGGGACACGCTGCTGCACAGACAGGGGGTTGTGGCCAAGATCAAGGAAGCTATAGCTGAATACCTGGTACACAACACACCGACGGACACTTCACATGCAACACATTGGGCAGCACTCAAGGCAGTCATACGGGGCGAGTTCATTGCAATCGCGGCAGCAGACAATGCGGAGAGGGCCCGTAAGAGAGACGAGCTCTCTGCCCGCACGAAGGAATTGGAGCAGGTACACCAGAGGACCGGGGCGCCGAGGGTGTGGAAACAGTTGTGAGTGGCACGTCAACAGTTAGCAGCACTAGATCAAGATAGAGCAGAATACGCGGCACTACGGGTACGACATGCATACTACACGGGAGGCGACAGATGCGGGAGGCTGTTGGGTCGGGCACTCCGCGAACTGCAGCAACGACACTCGGTGCAGGAAATACACACGCAGGACGGAGTCACAGTGACGGAGGACGGAGCTATAGCGCAGGCATTCGTTGACTTTTATACCACACTATACGAGGGGGCTGCTCTGGATCCAGCGGACGGGGCGGCCTTCCTGGACTCTGTGTCCATACCCGCTTTATCGATGGAACAATCAGAACTCCTTGACAGGGAGATCCGTCCTGAAGAAGTCATTGCCGCGATCTCCCCCCTCAAGCTGGCCAAGGCGCCGGGACCGGATGGCTTCACCGCCGCCTTTTACAAAACATTCTGCCCCCAGGTTGCTCCGTTGTTGACTGCCCTCTTTAATTCCTTCTCGGAGCCTGGCACCATCCCAAGAGATCTGATGAGTGCCATGATCTCGGTCATTCCCAAACCGGGGAAGGACCGAACGCAATGCGGGGCCTACCGCCCTATCTCGTTACTTAGCGTAGATCTGAAGCTTTACACCAGTATACTGTCGAAGCGGCTGGGCCCACTTATGCCTGGTCTGATTGATCCGGACCAGGCCGGCTTTATACCGGAGCGCCAGACGGTCGACAACACAAAAAGAGCACTCCACTTAGTGGAACGAGCCTCCAGGTTGCCAGGAGAGTTCATGATGTTGGCAATTGATGCCGAGAAGGCCTTCGATCATGTCCACTGGCCGTACTTGGAACAGGTGCTCATCAAGGCAGGGTTAGGCGCGAGATTTCGTACGTGTGTTCTGAACTGCTATACCTTCCCCATGGCGTCGGTTCGGGTGAATGGCTGCTCATCGTCCGTATTCCCCGTCGAACGCGGAACTCGGCAGGGGTGTCCCCTCTCGCCCCTGCTCTTCGCGCTGTATATGGAACCCCTGGCGCAGGCCATGCGATCGCATCCCTCCATTAAGGGGATTAAATTCGGGGCTGATATCCACACGATTAGCTTATACGCTGATGACGTCTTGCTTTTCTTTGCTTCCCCTGCGGCATCCCTGCTGGCCGGGGCGGCCATCCTGGATGCGTTGGCGAAGGCCTCTGGCTTTAAGGTGAACATGACGAAATCAGTAGCACTTGACCTTTCCTTGGAGGCACACACGCGGGCCTCCCTAGAAGCACAATTCCCCTTCCAATGGGCAGACGGTGCAGTCCCCTACCTGGGCATACAATTGGCGGCCACGCTACCAGAAACGGTGCATCTCAACTACGCTAACCTTAGTCGCACCATCCGCGCGGAGGTCGGGCGGTGGCGGCACCTCCCACTATCTTGGCTGGGCCGAGTGGCAGCAGTAAAGATGATAATCCTCCCGCAAGTTTTATACATTTTTCGTGCTAGCCCGCTCCGTCCCCCGGAGGGATGGATTCGCCGCACGCAATCGGAGCTGGCTCAGTTTGTGTGGAACGGGAAACGGCCCAGACTCAAGCTGAGGCTAGGGATGCTTCCCCCGGAGAGTGGTGGGCTGGGCCTGCCGGATTTGCGTCACTATTACCAGGCGACCCAACTCAGAACCCTAGTGGAATGGAGCAAATGGGAATCGGAGCGCCATTGGTTGTTCCAGGTCCAAGCGGTCGCGGGCGTCCACTCCAGGAGGTGCCTTTCCTGCAGCGACAACACCGACCCCCTAACCTATACGCCTCCTTCGTCACGAGGGTACCGCTAGAGGTATGGGATCGAACATGCTTCTTACACGACCTGACGACCTTCCCGTCTCCCCTCACACCCCTGTTAGAGAACCCTGACTTCGGCCCGGGTAGGGATGTCCAGGCCTTTGCACAGTGGCGCCCAGCAGGATGCCGATGCCTCTCTCACATGTATTCAGATGCGGGAGTGATGCCTTTTGAGGAATTCCGGAAGACCTATAACCTCCCGGAGGCTGAACACCTTAGTTATCTACAGGTCCGACATTGGGCGCTTCAACCCCAGATCCGTGGAGACGCTACACGCAAGCTCAGTAAATATGAATACTGGCTTCTCTCGCGCACCACAGATAAGCGACTCATTTCAGACATATATCGGCTCCTCTTGGACAGATACTCGCGCGTTTATAATGCAGGACGGGCTAGATGGGAGAGGGAACTGGGGCGGACTCTGCGCAACAAAGAATGGGAGGACATTTACTACAGCGCCACACACACACGAGATGCGTGAGGTTTGGCACCTCACGCAAGATACGTGAGATTCGGTATCTCAATCGGGATGCGTGAGGTTTGGCACCTCACGCGAGATGCGTGAGGGTTGGCACCTCACGCGAGATGCGTGAGGGTTGGCACCTCACGCGAGATGCGTGAGGGTTGGCACCTCACGCGAGATGCGTGAGGGTTGGCACCTCACGCGAGATGCGTGAGGGTTGGCACCTCGCGCGAGATGCGTGAGGTTTGGCACCTCACGCGAGATGCGTGAGGTTTGGCACCTCACGCGAGATGCGTGAGGTTTGGCACCTCACGCGAGATGCGTGAAGTTTGGCAACTCACGCGAAATGCGTGAGGTTTGGCACCTCACGCGAAATGCGTGAGGTTTGGCACCTCACGCGAAATGCGTGAGGTTTGGCACCTCACGCGAAATGCGTGAGGTTTGGCACCTCACCCGAGATGCGTGAGGTTTGGCACCTCACCCGAGATGCGTGAGGTTTGGCACCTCACCCGAGATGCGTGAGGTTTGGCAACTCACCCGAGATGCGTGAGGTTTGGCAACTCACGCGAGATGCGTGAGGTTTAGCAACTCACGCGAAATGCGTGAGGTTTGGCAACTCACGCGAAATGCGTGAGGTTTGGCACCTCACGCGAAATGCGTGAGGTTTGGCACCTCACCCGAGATGCGTGAGGGTTGGCACCTCACCCGAGATGCGTGAGGTTTGGCACCTCACGCGAAATGCGTGAGGTTTGGCACCTCACCCGAGATGCGTGAGGTTTGGCACCTCACGCGAGATGCGTGAGGTTTGGCACCTCACCCGAGATGCGTGAGGTTTGGCACCTCACCCGAGATGCGTGAGGTTTGGCACCTCACCCGAGATGCGTGAGGTTTGGCACCTCACCCGAGATGCGTGAGGTTTGGCACCTCACCCGAGATGCGTGAGGTTTGGCACCTCACCCGAGATGCGTGAGGTTTGGCACCTCACCCGAGATGCGTGAGGTTTGGCACCTCACCCGAGATGCGTGAGGTTTGGCACCTCACGCGAGATGCGTGAGGTTTGGCAACTCACGCGAGATGCGTGAGGTTTGGCACCTCACGCGAGATGCGTGAGGTTTGGCAACTCACGCGAAATGCGTGAGGTTTGGCACCTCACGCGAAATGCGTGAGGTTTGGCACCTCACCCGAGATGCGTGAGGTTTGGCACCTCACCCGAGATGCGTGAGGTTTGGCACCTCACCCGAGATGCGTGAGGGTTGGCACCTCACCCGAGATGCGTGAGGTTTGGCACCTCACGCGAGATGCGTGAGGTTTGGCACCTCACGCGAGATGCGTGAGGTTTGGCACCTCACGCGAGATGCGTGAGGTTTGGCACCTCACGCGAGATGCGTGAGGGTTGGCACCTCACCCGAGATGCGTGAGGTTTGGCCCCTCACGCGAGATGCGTGAGGGTTGGCACCTCACCCGAGATGCGTGAGGTTTGGCACCTCACGCGAGATGCGTGAGGTTTGGCACCTCACGCGAGATGCGTGAGGTTTGGCACCTCACGCGAGATGCGTGAGGTTTGGCACCTCACCCGAGATGCGTGAGGTTTGGCAACTCACGCGAGATGCGTGAGGTTTAGCAACTCACGCGAAATGCGTGAGGTTTGGCACCTCACGCGAAATGCGTGAGGTTTGGCACCTCACGCGAAATGCGTGAGGTTTGGCACCTCACGCGAGATGCGTGAGGTTTGGCACCTCACCCGAGATGCGTGAGGTTTGGCCCCTCACGCGAGATGCGTGAGGGTTGGCACCTCACCCGAGATGCGTGAGGTTTGGCACCTCACGCGAGATGCGTGAGGTTTGGCACCTCACGCGAGATGCGTGAGGTTTGGCACCTCACCCGAGATGCGTGAGGGTTGGCACCTCACCCGAGATGCGTGAGGGTTGGCACCTCACGCGAGATGCGTGAGGGTTGGCACCTCACGCGAGATGCGTGAGGGTTGGCACCTCACGCGAGATGCGTGAGGGTTGGCACCTCACGCGAGATGCGTGAGGTTTGGCCCCTCACGCGAAATGCGTGAGGTTTGGCACCTCACCCGAGATGCGTGAGGTTTGGCACCTCACGCGAGATGCGTGAGGGTTGGCACCTCACCCGAGATGCGTGAGGGTTGGCACCTCACCCGAGATGCGTGAGGTTTAGCAACTCACGCGAAATGCGTGAGGTTTGGCCCCTCACGCGAGATGCGTGAGGGTTGGCACCTCACCCGAGATGCGTGAGGGTTGGCACCTCACCCGAGATGCGTGAGGTTTGGCACCTCACCCGAGATGCGTGAGGTTTGGCACCTCGCCCGAGATGCGTGAGGTTTGGCACCTCACCCGAGATGCGTGAGGGTTGGCACCTCACCCGAGATGCGTGAGGTTTGGCACCTCACGCGAGATGCGTGAGGTTTGGCAACTCACGCGAGATGCGTGAGGTTTAGCAACTCACGCGAAATGCGTGAGGTTTGGCACCTCACGCGAAATGCGTGAGGTTTGGCACCTCACCCGAGATGCGTGAGGTTTGGCACCTCACCCGAGATGCGTGAGGTTTGGCACCTCACCCGAGATGCGTGAGGTTTGGCCCCTCACGCGAGATGCGTGAGGTTTGGCACCTCACGCGAGATGCGTGAGGGTTGGCACCTCACCCGAGATGCGTGAGGTTTGGCACCTCACCCGAGATGCGTGAGGTTTGGCACCTCACCCGAGATGCGTGAGGTTTGGCCCCTCACGCGAGATGCGTGAGGGTTGGCACCTCATCCGAGATGCGTGAGGTTTGGCACCTCACGCGAGATGCGTGAGGGTTGGCACCTCACGCGAGATGCGTGAGGGTTGGCACCTCACGCGAGATGCGTGAGGGTTGGCACCTCACGCGAGATGCGTGAGGGTTGGCACCTCACGCGAGATGCGTGAGGGTTGGCGCCTCACGCGAGATGCGTGAGGGTTGGCGCCTCACGCGAGATGCGTGAGGGTTGGCGCCTCACGCGAGATGCGTGAGGGTTGGCGCCTCACGCGAGATGCGTGAGGGTTGGCGCCTCACGCGAGATGCGTGAGGGTTGGCGCCTCACGCGAGATGCGTGAGGGTTGGCGCCTCACGCGAGATGCGTGAGGGTTGGCGCCTCACGCGAGATGCGTGAGGGTTGGCGCCTCACGCGAGATGCGTGAGGGTTGGCGCCTCACGCGAGATGCGTGAGGGTTGGCGCCTCACGCGAGATGCGTGAGGTTTGGCACCTCACGCGAAATGCGTGAAGTTTGGCACCTCACCCGAGATGCGTGAGGTTCGGCACGGGGCATGCCTACGATGATGTCAGTGGCCGTGCCCAGTTCCCCGTGCTCACTATTCAGCGTCTTTTGGTGAAGGAGGAAGAGGGTCTTGGGGCTCCGTTTCTCTGCAAGGCCAGCTTTCTTCTTTTGATCGGTGGAGAGTTCTGGGTGCCTGAAATCTGCTACAACGCTCGCTGAGCTGCAGGAGGAGTTTAGAATCTGTAGAGACTTCTCTTCTTGATGGGTTCCCGGTGAGGCTAGGTTTTGGGGGGATTACCTGCCACTAACCCAGATTCAGAAGTAAAGTCAATCCATCAATCAGGAGTTTGTTAAAGCGCAACTACTCACCCGTAAGGGTCTCAAGGCGCTAGGGGTGGGGGGTGCAGGTTCCATTCCATCAAGGAGGGGGTCTGTCGAAGAGCCAAGTTTTGAGGTTTCTTGCGAAGATGGGGAGCGATGTTGTCTGTCTGAGGTGGAGTGTAAGGGCGTTCCATGCTTTGGCGGCGAGGAAGGAGAAGGAGAAGGAGCGGCCTCCCGATCTGGTCTTTCTGGTGCGGGGGACCACGGCGTAGGAGAGCTGGGCTGATCGTAGGGTCCTTTGGGAGTGCCTGGAATTTGAGCCGGCTGTTCAGGTATGCTGGTCCGGTGCCCTGGAGGGCCTTGTGTGCGTGGGTGAGCATCTTAAAGGTGATTCTCGCCTCGACGGGGAGCCAGTGGAGTGTGCGCAGGTGCTGAGAGATGTGGCAGTGTTTTGGCAGGTTGAGGACCAGTCTTGCGGCGGCGTTCTGGATATTCTGTAGCTTGCGGATGATGATTTTGTTTATTCCGGCGTAGAGTGCGTTGCCGTAGTAGTCTGCTGGTGACCAGGGCGTGAGTGACTGTCTTTCGGTGTTCGAGGGGGATCCATTTGAAGGTCTTACGAAGGAGGCGGAGGGTGTGGAAGCAGGAAGATGAGACAGATTTGATCTGGCGGTCCATTTTGAGCTCGGAGTCCAGGATGATTCCCAGGTTGCGTGCGTGGTCTGTGGGGGTTGGCGGGTTTCCAAGGGCGGTGGGCCACCAGGTGTCGCTCCAGGCGTCGGGGTTTGGGCCCATGATGAGTAGTTCTGTTTTGTTGGTGTTTAGTTGTAGGCAGCTGTTTTTCATCCATTTGGCGACCACAAAGACTGCTGGGGTGGCGCTCCTGGTGTCAAAGCGATTTAAGGGGAAGCAGTTACACCGGGGGACAGAGGTTAAAGGGCGACTCCTATCCTGCAGGTTCTCACTGGGTGCTCACACCTTCACGGTGATTGCGGTTTATGCGCCAAATGAGGGGCAGGAGAAGTTCTTCCACCAAGTGCTTACTGAAGCAGCGGCGGCACCTGATAGACACGTTCTGGTTGGGGGGACCTCAATTTAGTTTTTGACAACCTACTTGACAGGTCAGCGCAGCGATCCACGCAGGCAGGCACTTTATCGGAGGGGGGATGGAACAGATTGTCAGAACTGGGTATGACGGACTTGTGGCGCTCCCTCCACCCGGACGACCCGGACTACACATATTACTCCAACGCCCACAAAACCTATGCGCGCCTAGATTATTTTCTAACATCCACTTCATTTAGAGCGCTGGCGTCAGGCGTTGAGATAGGAGCGGCAGCCCTTTCCGATCATGCACCACTCACAGCGGTGTTTACCTTTCCACCGGTGGGGCGCAGTGCCCGTTGCTGGAGGCTTAGGGACACGCTGCTGCACAGACAGGGGGTTGTGGCCAAGATCAAGGAAGCTATAGCTGAATACCTGGTACACAACACACCGACGGACACTTCACATGCAACACATTGGGCAGCACTCAAGGCAGTCATACGGGGCGAGTTCATTGCAATCGCGGCAGCAGACAATGCGGAGAGGGCCCGTAAGAGAGACGAGCTCTCTGCCCGCACGAAGGAATTGGAGCAGGTACACCAGAGGACCGGGGCGCCGAGGGTGTGGAAACAGTTGTGAGTGGCACGTCAACAGTTAGCAGCACTAGATCAAGATAGAGCAGAATACGCGGCACTACGGGTACGACATGCATACTACACGGGAGGCGACAGATGCGGGAGGCTGTTGGGTCGGGCACTCCGCGAACTGCAGCAACGACACTCGGTGCAGGAAATACACACGCAGGACGGAGTCACAGTGACGGAGGACGGAGCTATAGCGCAGGCATTCGTTGACTTTTATACCACACTATACGAGGGGGCTGCTCTGGATCCAGCGGACGGGGCGGCCTTCCTGGACTCTGTGTCCATACCCGCTTTATCGATGGAACAATCAGAACTCCTTGACAGGGAGATCCGTCCTGAAGAAGTCATTGCCGCGATCTCCCCCCTCAAGCTGGCCAAGGCGCCGGGACCGGATGGCTTCACCGCCGCCTTTTACAAAACATTCTGCCCCCAGGTTGCTCCGTTGTTGACTGCCCTCTTTAATTCCTTCTCGGAGCCCGGCACCATCCCAAGAGATCTGATGAGTGCCATGATCTCGGTCATTCCCAAACCGGGGAAGGACCGAACGCAATGCGGGGCCTACCGCCCTATCTCGTTACTTAGCGTAGATCTGAAGCTTTACACCAGTATACTGTCGAAGCGGCTGGGCCCACTTATGCCTGGTCTGATTGATCCGGACCAGGCCGGCTTTATACCGGAGCGCCAGACGGTCGACAACACAAAAAGAGCACTCCACTTAGTGGAACGAGCCTCCAGGTTGCCAGGAGAGTTCATGATGTTGGCAATTGATGCGGAGAAGGCCTTCGATCATGTCCACTGGCCGTACTTGGAACAGGTGCTCATCAAGGCAGGGTTAGGCGCGAGATTTCGTACGTGTGTTCTGAACTGCTATACCTTCCCCATGGCGTCGGTTCGGGTGAATGGCTGCTCATCGTCCGTATTCCCCGTCGAACGCGGAACTCGGCAGGGGTGTCCCCTCTCGCCCCTGCTCTTCGCGCTGTATATGGAACCCCTGGCGCAGGCCATGCGATCGCATCCCTCCATTAAGGGGATTAAATTCGGGGCTGATATCCACACGATTAGCTTATACGCTGATGACGTCTTGCTTTTCTTTGCTTCCCCTGCGGCATCCCTGCTGGCCGGGGCGGCCATCCTGGATGCGTTGGCGAAGGCCTCTGGCTTTAAGGTGAACATGACGAAATCAGTAGCACTTGACCTTTCCTTGGAGGCACACACGCGGGCCTCCCTAGAAGCACAATTCCCCTTCCAATGGGCAGACGGTGCAGTCCCCTACCTGGGCATACAATTGGCGGCCACGCTACCAGAAACGGTGCATCTCAACTACGCTAACCTTAGTCGCACCATCCGCGCGGAGGTCGGGCGGTGGCGGCACCTCCCACTATCTTGGCTGGGCCGAGTGGCAGCAGTAAAGATGATAATCCTCCCGCAAGTTTTATACATTTTTCGTGCTAGCCCGCTCCGTCCCCCGGAGGGATGGATTCGCCGCACGCAATCGGAGCTGGCTCAGTTTGTGTGGAACGGGAAACGGCCCAGACTCAAGCTGAGGCTAGGGATGCTTCCCCCGGAGAGTGGTGGGCTGGGCCTGCCGGATTTGCGTCACTATTACCAGGCGACCCAACTCAGAACCCTAGTGGAATGGAGCAAATGGGAATCGGAGCGCCATTGGTTGTTCCAGGTCTAAGCGGTCGCGGGCGTCCACTCCAGGAGGTGCCTTTCCTGCAGCGACAACACCGACCCCCTAACCTATACGCCTCCTTCGTCACGAGGGTACCGCTAGAGGTATGGGATCGAACATGCTTCTTACACGACCTGACGACCTTCCCGTCTCCCCTCACACCCCTGTTAGAGAACCCTGACTTCGGCCCGGGTAGGGATGTCCAGGCCTTTGCACAGTGGCGCCCAGCAGGATGCCGATGCCTCTTTCACATGTATTCAGATGCGGGAGTGATGCCTTTTGAGGAATTCCGGAAGACCTATAACCTCCCGGAGGCTGAACACCTTAGTTATCTACAGGTCCGACATTGGGCGCTTCAACCCCAGATCCGTGGAGACGCTACACGCAAGCTCAGTAAATATGAATACTGGCTTCTCTCGCGCACCACAGATAAGCGACTCATTTCAGACATATATCGGCTCCTCTTGGACAGATACTCGCGCGTTTATAATGCAGGACGGGCTAGATGGGAGAGGGAACTGGGGCGGACTCTGCGCAACAAAGAATGGGAGGACATTTACTACAGCGCCACACACACACGAGATGCGTGAGGTTTGGCACCTCACGCAAGATACGTGAGATTCGGTATCTCAATCGGGATGCGTGAGGTTTGGCACCTCACGCGAGATGCGTGAGGGTTGGCACCTCACGCGAGATGCGTGAGGGTTGGCACCTCACGCGAGATGCGTGAGGGTTGGCACCTCACGCGAGATGCGTGAGGGTTGGCACCTCGCGCGAGATGCGTGAGGTTTGGCACCTCACGCGAGATGCGTGAGGTTTGGCACCTCACGCGAGATGCGTGAGGTTTGGCACCTCACGCGAAATGCGTGAGGTTTGGCACCTCACGCGAAATGCGTGAGGTTTGGCACCTCACGCGAAATGCGTGAGGTTTGGCACCTCACGCGAAATGCGTGAGGTTTGGCACCTCACCCGAGATGCGTGAGGTTTGGCACCTCACCCGAGATGCGTGAGGTTTGGCACCTCACCCGAGATGCGTGAGGTTTGGCACCTCACCCGAGATGCGTGAGGTTTGGCAACTCACGCGAGATGCGTGAGGTTTAGCAACTCACGCGAAATGCGTGAGGTTTGGCAACTCACGCGAAATGCGTGAGGTTTGGCACCTCACGCGAAATGCGTGAGGTTTGGCACCTCACCCGAGATGCGTGAGGTTTGGCACCTCACCCGAGATGCGTGAGGTTTGGCCCCTCACGCGAGATGCGTGAGGGTTGGCAACTCACGCGAGATGCGTGAGGTTTGGCACCTCACGCGAGATGCGTGAGGTTTAGCAACTCACGCGAAATGCGTGAGGTTTGGCACCTCACGCGAAATGCGTGAGGTTTGGCACCTCACCCGAGATGCGTGAGGTTTGGCACCTCACCCGAGATGCGTGAGGTTTGGCACCTCACCCGAGATGCGTGAGGGTTGGCACCTCACCCGAGATGCGTGAGGTTTGGCACCTCACGCGAGATGCGTGAGGTTTGGCACCTCACGCGAGATGCGTGAGGTTTGGCACCTCACGCGAGATGCGTGAGGTTTGGCACCTCACGCGAGATGCGTGAGGGTTGGCACCTCACCCGAGATGCGTGAGGTTTGGCCCCTCACGCGAGATGCGTGAGGGTTGGCACCTCACCCGAGATGCGTGAGGTTTGGCACCTCACGCGAGATGCGTGAGGTTTGGCACCTCACGCGAGATGCGTGAGGTTTGGCACCTCACCCGAGATGCGTGAGGTTTGGCAACTCACGCGAGATGCGTGAGGTTTAGCAACTCACGCGAAATGCGTGAGGTTTGGCACCTCACGCGAAATGCGTGAGGTTTGGCACCTCACGCGAGATGCGTGAGGTTTGGCACCTCACCCGAGATGCGTGAGGTTTGGCCCCTCACGCGAGATGCGTGAGGGTTGGCACCTCACCCGAGATGCGTGAGGTTTGGCACCTCACGCGAGATGCGTGAGGTTTGGCACCTCACGCGAGATGCGTGAGGTTTGGCACCTCACCCGAGATGCGTGAGGGTTGGCACCTCACCCGAGATGCGTGAGGGTTGGCACCTCACGCGAGATGCGTGAGGGTTGGCACCTCACGCGAGATGCGTGAGGGTTGGCACCTCACGCGAGATGCGTGAGGTTTGGCCCCTCACGCGAAATGCGTGAGGTTTGGCACCTCACCCGAGATGCGTGAGGTTTGGCACCTCACGCGAGATGCGTGAGGGTTGGCACCTCACCCGAGATGCGTGAGGGTTGGCACCTCACCCGAGATGCGTGAGGTTTAGCAACTCACGCGAAATGCGTGAGGTTTGGCCCCTCACGCGAGATGCGTGAGGGTTGGCACCTCACCCGAGATGCGTGAGGGTTGGCACCTCACCCGAGATGCGTGAGGTTTGGCACCTCACCCGAGATGCGTGAGGTTTGGCACCTCACCCGAGATGCGTGAGGTTTGGCACCTCACGCGAGATGCGTGAGGGTTGGCACCTCACCCGAGATGCGTGAGGTTTGGCACCTCACGCGAGATGCGTGAGGTTTGGCAACTCACGCGAGATGCGTGAGGTTTAGCAACTCACGCGAAATGCGTGAGGTTTGGCACCTCACGCGAAATGCGTGAGGTTTGGCACCTCACCCGAGATGCGTGAGGTTTGGCACCTCACCCGAGATGCGTGAGGTTTGGCCCCTCACGCGAGATGCGTGAGGTTTGGCACCTCACGCGAGATGCGTGAGGTTTGGCACCTCACGCGAGATGCGTGAGGGTTGGCACCTCACCCGAGATGCGTGAGGGTTGGCACCTCACCCGAGATGCGTGAGGTTTGGCACCTCACCCGAGATGCGTGAGGTTTGGCACCTCACCCGAGATGCGTGAGGTTTGGCCCCTCACGCGAGATGCGTGAGGGTTGGCACCTCACCCGAGATGCGTGAGGTTTGGCACCTCACGCGAGATGCGTGAGGGTTGGCACCTCACGCGAGATGCGTGAGGGTTGGCGCCTCACGCGAGATGCGTGAGGGTTGGCACCTCACGCGAGATGCGTGAGGGTTGGCGCCTCACGCGAGATGCGTGAGGGTTGGCGCCTCACGCGAGATGCGTGAGGGTTGGCGCCTCACGCGAGATGCGTGAGGGTTGGCGCCTCACGCGAGATGCGTGAGGGTTGGCGCCTCACGCGAGATGCGTGAGGGTTGGCGCCCTCGCGTGAGGGTTGGCGCCTCACGCGAGATGCGTGAGGGTTGGCGCCTCACGCGAGATGCGTGAGGGTTGGCGCCTCACGCGAGATGCGTGAGGGTTGGCGCCTCACGCGAGATGCGTGAGGTTTGGCACCTCACGCGAAATGCGTGAAGTTTGGCACCTCACCCGAGATGCGTGAGGTTCGGCACGGGGCATGCCTACGATGATGTCAGTGGCCGTGCCCAGTTCCCCGTGCTCACTATTCAGCGTCTTTTGGTGAAGGAGGAAGAGGGTCTTGGGGCTCCGTTTCTCTGCAAGGCCAGCTTTCTTCTTTTGATCGGTGGAGAGTTCTGGGTGCCTGAAATCTGCTACAACGCTCGCTGAGCTGCAGGAGGAGTTTAGAATCTGTAGAGACTTCTCTTCTTGATGGGTTCCCGGTGAGGCTAGGTTTTGGGGGGATTACCTGCCACTAACCCAGATTCAGAAGTAAAGTCAATCCATCAATCAGGAGTTTGTTAAAGCGCAACTACTCACCCGTAAGGGTCTCAAGGCGCTAGGGGTGGGGGGTGCAGGTTCCATTCCATCAAGGAGGGGGTCTGTCGAAGAGCCAAGTTTTGAGGTTTCTTGCGAAGATGGGGAGCGATGTTGTCTGTCTGAGGTGGAGTGTAAGGGCGTTCCATGCTTTGGCGGCGAGGAAGGAGAAGGAGAAGGAGCGGCCTCCCGATCTGGTCTTTCTGGTGCGGGGGACCACGGCGTAGGAGAGCTGGGCTGATCGTAGGGTCCTTTGGGAGTGCCTGGAATTTGAGCCGGCTGTTCAGGTATGCTGGTCCGGTGCCCTGGAGGGCCTTGTGTGCATGGGTGAGCATCTTAAAGGTGATTCTCGCCTCGACGGGGAGCCAGTGGAGTGTGCGCAGGTGCTGAGAGATGTGGCAGTGTTTTGGCAGGTTGAGGACCAGTCTTGCGGCGGCGTTCTGGATGTTCTGTAGCTTGCGGATGATGATTTTGTTTATTCCGGCGTAGAGTGCGTTGCCGTAGTAGTCTGCTGGTGACCAGGGCGTGAGTGACTGTCTTTCGGTGTTCGAGGGGGATCCATTTGAAGGTCTTACGAAGGAGGCGGAGGGTGTGGAAGCAGGAAGATGACACAGATTTGATCTGGCGGTCCATTTTGAGCTCGGAGTCCAGGATGATTCCCAGGTTGCGTGCGTGGTCTGTGGGGGTTGGCGGGTTTCCAAGGGCGGTGGGCCACCAGGTGTCGCTCCAGGCGTCGGGGTTTGGGCCCATGATGAGTAGTTCTGTTTTGTTGGTGTTTAGTTGTAGGCAGCTGTTTTTCATCCATTTGGCGACCACAAAGACTGCTGGGGTGGCGCTCCTGGTGTCAAAGCGATTTAAGGGGAAGCAGTTACACCGGGGGACAGAGGTTAAAGGGCGACTCCTATCCTGCAGGTTCTCACTGGGTGCTCACACCTTCACGGTGATTGCGGTTTATGCGCCAAATGAGGGGCAGGAGAAGTTCTTCCACCAAGTGCTTACTGAAGCAGCGGCGGCACCTGATAGACACGTTCTGGTTGGGGGGACCTCAATTTAGTTTTTGACAAACTACTTGACAGGTCAGCGCAGCGATCCACGCAGGCAGGCACTTTATCGGAGGGGGGATGGAACAGATTGTCAGAACTGGGTATGACGGACTTGTGGCGCTCCCTCCACCCGGACGACCCGGACTACACATATTACTCCAACGCCCACAAAACCTATGCGCGCCTAGATTATTTTCTAACATCCACTTCATTTAGAGCGCTGGCGTCAGGCGTTGAGATAGGAGCGGCAGCCCTTTCCGATCATGCACCACTCACAGCGGTGTTTACCTTTCCACCGGTGGGGCGCAGTGCCCGTTGCTGGAGGCTTAGGGACACGCTGCTGCACAGACAGGGGGTTGTGGCCAAGATCAAGGAAGCTATAGCTGAATACCTGGTACACAACACACCGACGGACACTTCACATGCAACACATTGGGCAGCACTCAAGGCAGTCATACGGGGCGAGTTCATTGCAATCGCGGCAGCAGACAATGCGGAGAGGGCCCGTAAGAGAGACGAGCTCTCTGCCCGCACGAAGGAATTGGAGCAGGTACACCAGAGGACCGGGGCGCCGAGGGTGTGGAAACAGTTGTGAGTGGCACGTCAACAGTTAGCAGCACTAGATCAAGATAGAGCAGAATACGCGGCACTACGGGTACGACATGCATACTACACGGGAGGCGACAGATGCGGGAGGCTGTTGGGTCGGGCACTCCGCGAACTGCAGCAACGACACTCGGTGCAGGAAATACACACGCAGGACGGAGTCACAGTGACGGAGGACGGAGCTATAGCGCAGGCATTCGTTGACTTTTATACCACACTATACGAGGGGGCTGCTCTGGATCCAGCGGACGGGGCGGCCTTCCTGGACTCTGTGTCCATACCCGCTTTATCGATGGAACAATCAGAACTCCTTGACAGGGAGATCCGTCCTGAAGAAGTCATTGCCGCGATCTCCCCCCTCAAGCTGGCCAAGGCGCCGGGACCGGATGGCTTCACCGCCGCCTTTTACAAAACATTCTGCCCCCAGGTTGCTCCGTTGTTGACTGCCCTCTTTAATTCCTTCTCGGAGCCTGGCACCATCCCAAGAGATCTGATGAGTGCCATGATCTCGGTCATTCCCAAACCGGGGAAGGACCGAACGCAATGCGGGGCCTACCGCCCTATCTCGTTACTTAGCGTAGATCTGAAGCTTTACACCAGTATACTGTCGAAGCGGCTGGGCCCACTTATGCCTGGTCTGATTGATCCGGACCAGGCCGGCTTTATACCGGAGCGCCAGACGGTCGACAACACAAAAAGAGCACTCCACTTAGTGGAACGAGCCTCCAGGTTGCCAGGAGAGTTCATGATGTTGGCAATTGATGCCGAGAAGGCCTTCGATCATGTCCACTGGCCGTACTTGGAACAGGTGCTCATCAAGGCAGGGTTAGGCGCGAGATTTCGTACGTGTGTTCTGAACTGCTATACCTTCCCCATGGCGTCGGTTCGGGTGAATGGCTGCTCATCGTCCGTATTCCCCGTCGAACGCGGAACTCGGCAGGGGTGTCCCCTCTCGCCCCTGCTCTTCGCGCTGTATATGGAACCCCTGGCGCAGGCCATGCGATCGCATCCCTCCATTAAGGGGATTAAATTCGGGGCTGATATCCACACGATTAGCTTATACGCTGATGACGTCTTGCTTTTCTTTGCTTCCCCTGCGGCATCCCTGCTGGCCGGGGCGGCCATCCTGGATGCGTTGGCGAAGGCCTCTGGCTTTAAGGTGAACATGACGAAATCAGTAGCACTTGACCTTTCCTTGGAGGCACACACGCGGGCCTCCCTAGAAGCACAATTCCCCTTCCAATGGGCAGACGGTGCAGTCCCCTACCTGGGCATACAATTGGCGGCCACGCTACCAGAAACGGTGCATCTCAACTACGCTAACCTTAGTCGCACCATCCGCGCGGAGGTCGGGCGGTGGCGGCACCTCCCACTATCTTGGCTGGGCCGAGTGGCAGCAGTAAAGATGATAATCCTCCCGCAAGTTTTATACATTTTTCGTGCTAGCCCGCTCCGTCCCCCGGAGGGATGGATTCGCCGCACGCAATCGGAGCTGGCTCAGTTTGTGTGGAACGGGAAACGGCCCAGACTCAAGCTGAGGCTAGGGATGCTTCCCCCGGAGAGTGGTGGGCTGGGCCTGCCGGATTTGCGTCACTATTACCAGGCGACCCAACTCAGAACCCTAGTGGAATGGAGCAAATGGGAATCGGAGCGCCATTGGTTGTTCCAGGTCCAAGCGGTCGCGGGCGTCCACTCCAGGAGGTGCCTTTCCTGCAGCGACAACACCGACCCCCTAACCTATACGCCTCCTTCGTCACGAGGGTACCGCTAGAGGTATGGGATCGAACATGCTTCTTACACGACCTGACGACCTTCCCGTCTCCCCTCACACCCCTGTTAGAGAACCCTGACTTCGGCCCGGGTAGGGATGTCCAGGCCTTTGCACAGTGGCGCCCAGCAGGATGCCGATGCCTCTCTCACATGTATTCAGATGCGGGAGTGATGCCTTTTGAGGAATTCCGGAAGACCTATAACCTCCCGGAGGCTGAACACCTTAGTTATCTACAGGTCCGACATTGGGCGCTTCAACCCCAGATCCGTGGAGACGCTACACGCAAGCTCAGTAAATATGAATACTGGCTTCTCTCGCGCACCACAGATAAGCGACTCATTTCAGACATATATCGGCTCCTCTTGGACAGATACTCGCGCGTTTATAATGCAGGACGGGCTAGATGGGAGAGGGAACTGGGGCGGACTCTGCGCAACAAAGAATGGGAGGACATTTACTACAGCGCCACACACACACGAGATGCGTGAGGTTTGGCACCTCACGCAAGATACGTGAGATTCGGTATCTCAATCGGGATGCGTGAGGTTTGGCACCTCACGCGAGATGCGTGAGGGTTGGCACCTCACGCGAGATGCGTGAGGGTTGGCACCTCACGCGAGATGCGTGAGGGTTGGCACCTCACGCGAGATGCGTGAGGGTTGGCACCTCACGCGAGATGCGTGAGGGTTGGCACCTCGCGCGAGATGCGTGAGGTTTGGCACCTCACGCGAGATGCGTGAGGTTTGGCACCTCACGCGAGATGCGTGAGGTTTGGCACCTCACGCGAGATGCGTGAAGTTTGGCAACTCACGCGAAATGCGTGAGGTTTGGCACCTCACGCGAAATGCGTGAGGTTTGGCACCTCACGCGAAATGCGTGAGGTTTGGCACCTCACGCGAAATGCGTGAGGTTTGGCACCTCACCCGAGATGCGTGAGGTTTGGCACCTCACCCGAGATGCGTGAGGTTTGGCACCTCACCCGAGATGCGTGAGGTTTGGCAACTCACCCGAGATGCGTGAGGTTTGGCAACTCACGCGAGATGCGTGAGGTTTAGCAACTCACGCGAAATGCGTGAGGTTTGGCAACTCACGCGAAATGCGTGAGGTTTGGCACCTCACGCGAAATGCGTGAGGTTTGGCACCTCACCCGAGATGCGTGAGGGTTGGCACCTCACCCGAGATGCGTGAGGTTTGGCACCTCACGCGAAATGCGTGAGGTTTGGCACCTCACCCGAGATGCGTGAGGTTTGGCACCTCACGCGAGATGCGTGAGGTTTGGCACCTCACCCGAGATGCGTGAGGTTTGGCACCTCACCCGAGATGCGTGAGGTTTGGCACCTCACCCGAGATGCGTGAGGTTTGGCACCTCACCCGAGATGCGTGAGGTTTGGCACCTCACCCGAGATGCGTGAGGTTTGGCACCTCACCCGAGATGCGTGAGGTTTGGCACCTCACCCGAGATGCGTGAGGTTTGGCACCTCACCCGAGATGCGTGAGGTTTGGCACCTCACGCGAGATGCGTGAGGTTTGGCAACTCACGCGAGATGCGTGAGGTTTGGCACCTCACGCGAGATGCGTGAGGTTTGGCAACTCACGCGAAATGCGTGAGGTTTGGCACCTCACGCGAAATGCGTGAGGTTTGGCACCTCACCCGAGATGCGTGAGGTTTGGCACCTCACCCGAGATGCGTGAGGTTTGGCACCTCACCCGAGATGCGTGAGGGTTGGCACCTCACCCGAGATGCGTGAGGTTTGGCACCTCACGCGAGATGCGTGAGGTTTGGCACCTCACGCGAGATGCGTGAGGTTTGGCACCTCACGCGAGATGCGTGAGGTTTGGCACCTCACGCGAGATGCGTGAGGGTTGGCACCTCACCCGAGATGCGTGAGGTTTGGCCCCTCACGCGAGATGCGTGAGGGTTGGCACCTCACCCGAGATGCGTGAGGTTTGGCACCTCACGCGAGATGCGTGAGGTTTGGCACCTCACGCGAGATGCGTGAGGTTTGGCACCTCACGCGAGATGCGTGAGGTTTGGCACCTCACCCGAGATGCGTGAGGTTTGGCAACTCACGCGAGATGCGTGAGGTTTAGCAACTCACGCGAAATGCGTGAGGTTTGGCACCTCACGCGAAATGCGTGAGGTTTGGCACCTCACGCGAAATGCGTGAGGTTTGGCACCTCACGCGAGATGCGTGAGGTTTGGCACCTCACCCGAGATGCGTGAGGTTTGGCCCCTCACGCGAGATGCGTGAGGGTTGGCACCTCACCCGAGATGCGTGAGGTTTGGCACCTCACGCGAGATGCGTGAGGTTTGGCACCTCACGCGAGATGCGTGAGGTTTGGCACCTCACCCGAGATGCGTGAGGGTTGGCACCTCACCCGAGATGCGTGAGGGTTGGCACCTCACGCGAGATGCGTGAGGGTTGGCACCTCACGCGAGATGCGTGAGGGTTGGCACCTCACGCGAGATGCGTGAGGGTTGGCACCTCACGCGAGATGCGTGAGGTTTGGCCCCTCACGCGAAATGCGTGAGGTTTGGCACCTCACCCGAGATGCGTGAGGTTTGGCACCTCACGCGAGATGCGTGAGGGTTGGCACCTCACCCGAGATGCGTGAGGGTTGGCACCTCACCCGAGATGCGTGAGGTTTAGCAACTCACGCGAAATGCGTGAGGTTTGGCCCCTCACGCGAGATGCGTGAGGGTTGGCACCTCACCCGAGATGCGTGAGGGTTGGCACCTCACCCGAGATGCGTGAGGTTTGGCACCTCACCCGAGATGCGTGAGGTTTGGCACCTCGCCCGAGATGCGTGAGGTTTGGCACCTCACCCGAGATGCGTGAGGGTTGGCACCTCACCCGAGATGCGTGAGGTTTGGCACCTCACGCGAGATGCGTGAGGTTTGGCAACTCACGCGAGATGCGTGAGGTTTAGCAACTCACGCGAAATGCGTGAGGTTTGGCACCTCACGCGAAATGCGTGAGGTTTGGCACCTCACCCGAGATGCGTGAGGTTTGGCACCTCACCCGAGATGCGTGAGGTTTGGCACCTCACCCGAGATGCGTGAGGTTTGGCCCCTCACGCGAGATGCGTGAGGTTTGGCACCTCACGCGAGATGCGTGAGGGTTGGCACCTCACCCGAGATGCGTGAGGTTTGGCACCTCACCCGAGATGCGTGAGGTTTGGCACCTCACCCGAGATGCGTGAGGTTTGGCCCCTCACGCGAGATGCGTGAGGGTTGGCACCTCATCCGAGATGCGTGAGGTTTGGCACCTCACGCGAGATGCGTGAGGGTTGGCACCTCACGCGAGATGCGTGAGGGTTGGCACCTCACGCGAGATGCGTGAGGGTTGGCACCTCACGCGAGATGCGTGAGGGTTGGCACCTCACGCGAGATGCGTGAGGGTTGGCGCCTCACGCGAGATGCGTGAGGGTTGGCGCCTCACGCGAGATGCGTGAGGGTTGGCGCCTCACGCGAGATGCGTGAGGGTTGGCGCCTCACGCGAGATGCGTGAGGGTTGGCGCCTCACGCGAGATGCGTGAGGGTTGGCGCCTCACGCGAGATGCGTGAGGGTTGGCGCCTCACGCGAGATGCGTGAGGGTTGGCGCCTCACGCGAGATGCGTGAGGGTTGGCGCCTCACGCGAGATGCGTGAGGGTTGGCGCCTCACGCGAGATGCGTGAGGGTTGGCGCCTCACGCGAGATGCGTGAGGTTTGGCACCTCACGCGAAATGCGTGAAGTTTGGCACCTCACCCGAGATGCGTGAGGTTCGGCACGGGGCATGCCTACGATGATGTCAGTGGCCGTGCCCAGTTCCCCGTGCTCACTATTCAGCGTCTTTTGGTGAAGGAGGAAGAGGGTCTTGGGGCTCCGTTTCTCTGCAAGGCCAGCTTTCTTCTTTTGATCGGTGGAGAGTTCTGGGTGCCTGAAATCTGCTACAACGCTCGCTGAGCTGCAGGAGGAGTTTAGAATCTGTAGAGACTTCTCTTCTTGATGGGTTCCCGGTGAGGCTAGGTTTTGGGGGGATTACCTGCCACTAACCCAGATTCAGAAGTAAAGTCAATCCATCAATCAGGAGTTTGTTAAAGCGCAACTACTCACCCGTAAGGGTCTCAAGGCGCTAGGGGTGGGGGGTGCAGGTTCCATTCCATCAAGGAGGGGGTCTGTCGAAGAGCCAAGTTTTGAGGTTTCTTGCGAAGATGGGGAGCGATGTTGTCTGTCTGAGGTGGAGTGTAAGGGCGTTCCATGCTTTGGCGGCGAGGAAGGAGAAGGAGAAGGAGCGGCCTCCCGATCTGGTCTTTCTGGTGCGGGGGACCACGGCGTAGGAGAGCTGGGCTGATCGTAGGGTCCTTTGGGAGTGCCTGGAATTTGAGCCGGCTGTTCAGGTATGCTGGTCCGGTGCCCTGGAGGGCCTTGTGTGCGTGGGTGAGCATCTTAAAGGTGATTCTCGCCTCGACGGGGAGCCAGTGGAGTGTGCGCAGGTGCTGAGAGATGTGGCAGTGTTTTGGCAGGTTGAGGACCAGTCTTGCGGCGGCGTTCTGGATGTTCTGTAGCTTGCGGATGATGATTTTGTTTATTCCGGCGTAGAGTGCGTTGCCGTAGTAGTCTGCTGGTGACCAGGGCGTGAGTGACTGTCTTTCGGTGTTCGAGGGGGATCCATTTGAAGGTCTTACGAAGGAGGCGGAGGGTGTGGAAGCAGGAAGATGAGACAGATTTGATCTGGCGGTCCATTTTGAGCTCGGAGTCCAGGATGATTCCCAGGTTGCGTGCGTGGTCTGTGGGGGTTGGCGGGTTTCCAAGGGCGGTGGGCCACCAGGTGTCGCTCCAGGCGTCGGGGTTTGGGCCCATGATGAGTAGTTCTGTTTTGTTGGTGTTTAGTTGTAGGCAGCTGTTTTTCATCCATTTGGCGACCACAAAGACTGCTGGGGTGGCGCTCCTGGTGTCAAAGCGATTTAAGGGGAAGCAGTTACACCGGGGGACAGAGGTTAAAGGGCGACTCCTATCCTGCAGGTTCTCACTGGGTGCTCACACCTTCACGGTGATTGCGGTTTATGCGCCAAATGAGGGGCAGGAGAAGTTCTTCCACCAAGTGCTTACTGAAGCAGCGGCGGCACCTGATAGACACGTTCTGGTTGGGGGGACCTCAATTTAGTTTTTGACAAACTACTTGACAGGTCAGCGCAGCGATCCACGCAGGCAGGCACTTTATCGGAGGGGGGATGGAACAGATTGTCAGAACTGGGTATGACGGACTTGTGGCGCTCCCTCCACCCGGACGACCCGGACTACACATATTACTCCAACGCCCACAAAACCTATGCGCGCCTAGATTATTTTCTAACATCCACTTCATTTAGAGCGCTGGCGTCAGGCGTTGAGATAGGAGCGGCAGCCCTTTCCGATCATGCACCACTCACAGCGGTGTTTACCTTTCCACCGGTGGGGCGCAGTGCCCGTTGCTGGAGGCTTAGGGACACGCTGCTGCACAGACAGGGGGTTGTGGCCAAGATCAAGGAAGCTATAGCTGAATACCTGGTACACAACACACCGACGGACACTTCACATGCAACACATTGGGCAGCACTCAAGGCAGTCATACGGGGCGAGTTCATTGCAATCGCGGCAGCAGACAATGCGGAGAGGGCCCGTAAGAGAGACGAGCTCTCTGCCCGCACGAAGGAATTGGAGCAGGTACACCAGAGGACCGGGGCGCCGAGGGTGTGGAAACAGTTGTGAGTGGCACGTCAACAGTTAGCAGCACTAGATCAAGATAGAGCAGAATACGCGGCACTACGGGTACGACATGCATACTACACGGGAGGCGACAGATGCGGGAGGCTGTTGGGTCGGGCACTCCGCGAACTGCAGCAACGACACTCGGTGCAGGAAATACACACGCAGGACGGAGTCACAGTGACGGAGGACGGAGCTATAGCGCAGGCATTCGTTGACTTTTATACCACACTATACGAGGGGGCTGCTCTGGATCCAGCGGACGGGGCGGCCTTCCTGGACTCTGTGTCCATACCCGCTTTATCGATGGAACAATCAGAACTCCTTGACAGGGAGATCCGTCCTGAAGAAGTCATTGCCGCGATCTCCCCCCTCAAGCTGGCCAAGGCGCCGGGACCGGATGGCTTCACCGCCGCCTTTTACAAAACATTCTGCCCCCAGGTTGCTCCGTTGTTGACTGCCCTCTTTAATTCCTTCTCGGAGCCCGGCACCATCCCAAGAGATCTGATGAGTGCCATGATCTCGGTCATTCCCAAACCGGGGAAGGACCGAACGCAATGCGGGGCCTACCGCCCTATCTCGTTACTTAGCGTAGATCTGAAGCTTTACACCAGTATACTGTCGAAGCGGCTGGGCCCACTTATGCCTGGTCTGATTGATCCGGACCAGGCCGGCTTTATACCGGAGCGCCAGACGGTCGACAACACAAAAAGAGCACTCCACTTAGTGGAACGAGCCTCCAGGTTGCCAGGAGAGTTCATGATGTTGGCAATTGATGCGGAGAAGGCCTTCGATCATGTCCACTGGCCGTACTTGGAACAGGTGCTCATCAAGGCAGGGTTAGGCGCGAGATTTCGTACGTGTGTTCTGAACTGCTATACCTTCCCCATGGCGTCGGTTCGGGTGAATGGCTGCTCATCGTCCGTATTCCCCGTCGAACGCGGAACTCGGCAGGGGTGTCCCCTCTCGCCCCTGCTCTTCGCGCTGTATATGGAACCCCTGGCGCAGGCCATGCGATCGCATCCCTCCATTAAGGGGATTAAATTCGGGGCTGATATCCACACGATTAGCTTATACGCTGATGACGTCTTGCTTTTCTTTGCTTCCCCTGCGGCATCCCTGCTGGCCGGGGCGGCCATCCTGGATGCGTTGGCGAAGGCCTCTGGCTTTAAGGTGAACATGACGAAATCAGTAGCACTTGACCTTTCCTTGGAGGCACACACGCGGGCCTCCCTAGAAGCACAATTCCCCTTCCAATGGGCAGACGGTGCAGTCCCCTACCTGGGCATACAATTGGCGGCCACGCTACCAGAAACGGTGCATCTCAACTACGCTAACCTTAGTCGCACCATCCGCGCGGAGGTCGGGCGGTGGCGGCACCTCCCACTATCTTGGCTGGGCCGAGTGGCAGCAGTAAAGATGATAATCCTCCCGCAAGTTTTATACATTTTTCGTGCTAGCCCGCTCCGTCCCCCGGAGGGATGGATTCGCCGCACGCAATCGGAGCTGGCTCAGTTTGTGTGGAACGGGAAACGGCCCAGACTCAAGCTGAGGCTAGGGATGCTTCCCCCGGAGAGTGGTGGGCTGGGCCTGCCGGATTTGCGTCACTATTACCAGGCGACCCAACTCAGAACCCTAGTGGAATGGAGCAAATGGGAATCGGAGCGCCATTGGTTGTTCCAGGTCCAAGCGGTCGCGGGCGTCCACTCCAGGAGGTGCCTTTCCTGCAGCGACAACACCGACCCCCTAACCTATACGCCTCCTTCGTCACGAGGGTACCGCTAGAGGTATGGGATCGAACATGCTTCTTACACGACCTGACGACCTTCCCGTCTCCCCTCACACCCCTGTTAGAGAACCCTGACTTCGGCCCGGGTAGGGATGTCCAGGCCTTTGCACAGTGGCGCCCAGCAGGATGCCGATGCCTCTTTCACATGTATTCAGATGCGGGAGTGATGCCTTTTGAGGAATTCCGGAAGACCTATAACCTCCCGGAGGCTGAACACCTTAGTTATCTACAGGTCCGACATTGGGCGCTTCAACCCCAGATCCGTGGAGACGCTACACGCAAGCTCAGTAAATATGAATACTGGCTTCTCTCGCGCACCACAGATAAGCGACTCATTTCAGACATATATCGGCTCCTCTTGGACAGATACTCGCGCGTTTATAATGCAGGACGGGCTAGATGGGAGAGGGAACTGGGGCGGACTCTGCGCAACAAAGAATGGGAGGACATTTACTACAGCGCCACACACACACGAGATGCGTGAGGTTTGGCACCTCACGCAAGATACGTGAGATTCGGTATCTCAATCGGGATGCGTGAGGGTTGGCACCTCACGCGAGATGCGTGAGGGTTGGCACCTCACGCGAGATGCGTGAGGGTTGGCACCTCACGCGAGATGCGTGAGGGTTGGCACCTCACGCGAGATGCGTGAGGGTTGGCACCTCACGCGAGATGCGTGAGGGTTGGCACCTCACGCGAGATGCGTGAGGGTTGGCACCTCACGCGAGATGCGTGAGGTTTGGCAACTCACGCGAAATGCGTGAGGTTTGGCACCTCACCCGAGATGCGTGAGGTTTGGCACCTCACCCGAGATGCGTGAGGTTTGGCAACTCACCCGAGATGCGTGAGGTTTGGCACCTCACCCGAGATGCGTGAGGTTTGGCAACTCACGCGAGATGCGTGAGGTTTGGCAACTCACGCGAGATGCGTGAGGTTTGGCAACTCACGCGAGATGCGTGAGGTTTGGCAACTCACGCGAGATGCGTGAGGTTTGGCAACTCACGCGAGATGCGTGAGGTTTGGCAACTCACGCGAGATGCGTGAGGTTTAGCAACTCACGCGAAATGCGTGAGGTTTAGCAACTCACGCGAAATGCGTGAGGTTTGGCACCTCACGCGAGATGCGTGAGGTTTGGCACCTCACCCGAGATGCGTGAGGTTTGGCCCCTCACGCGAGATGCGTGAGGTTTGGCCCCTCACGCGAGATGCGTGAGGTTTGGCCCCTCACGCGAGATGCGTGAGGTTTGGCACCTCATGCGAGATGCGTGAGGGTTGGCACCTCACCCGAGATGCGTGAGGGTTGGCACCTCACGCGAGATGCGTGAGGGTTGGCACCTCACGCGAGATGCGTGAGGGTTGGCACCTCACGCGAGATGCGTGAGGGTTGGCACCTCACGCGAGATGCGTGAGGGTTGGCACCTCACGCGAGATGCGTGAGGGTTGGCACCTCACGCGAGATGCGTGAGGGTTGGCACCTCACCCGAGATGCGTGAGGGTTGGCACCTCACCCGAGATGCGTGAGGTTTGGCACCTCACGCGAGATGCGTGAGGTTTGGCACCTCACGCGAGATGCGTGAGGTTTGGCACCTCACGCGAGATGCGTGAGGTTTGGCACCTCACGCGAGATGCGTGAGGGTTGGCACCTCACCCGAGATGCGTGAGGTTTGGCCCCTCACGCGAGATGCGTGAGGGTTGGCACCTCACCCGAGATGCGTGAGGTTTGGCACCTCACGCGAGATGCGTGAGGTTTGGCACCTCACGCGAGATGCGTGAGGTTTGGCACCTCACGCGAGATGCGTGAGGTTTGGCACCTCACCCGAGATGCGTGAGGTTTGGCAACTCACGCGAGATGCGTGAGGTTTAGCAACTCACGCGAAATGCGTGAGGTTTGGCACCTCACGCGAAATGCGTGAGGTTTGGCACCTCACGCGAAATGCGTGAGGTTTGGCACCTCACGCGAGATGCGTGAGGTTTGGCACCTCACCCGAGATGCGTGAGGTTTGGCCCCTCACGCGAGATGCGTGAGGGTTGGCACCTCACCCGAGATGCGTGAGGTTTGGCACCTCACGCGAGATGCGTGAGGTTTGGCACCTCACGCGAGATGCGTGAGGTTTGGCACCTCACCCGAGATGCGTGAGGGTTGGCACCTCACCCGAGATGCGTGAGGGTTGGCACCTCACGCGAGATGCGTGAGGGTTGGCACCTCACGCGAGATGCGTGAGGGTTGGCACCTCACGCGAGATGCGTGAGGGTTGGCACCTCACGCGAGATGCGTGAGGTTTGGCCCCTCACGCGAAATGCGTGAGGTTTGGCACCTCACCCGAGATGCGTGAGGTTTGGCACCTCACGCGAGATGCGTGAGGGTTGGCACCTCACCCGAGATGCGTGAGGGTTGGCACCTCACCCGAGATGCGTGAGGTTTAGCAACTCACGCGAAATGCGTGAGGTTTGGCCCCTCACGCGAGATGCGTGAGGGTTGGCACCTCACCCGAGATGCGTGAGGGTTGGCACCTCACCCGAGATGCGTGAGGTTTGGCACCTCACCCGAGATGCGTGAGGTTTGGCACCTCGCCCGAGATGCGTGAGGTTTGGCACCTCACCCGAGATGCGTGAGGGTTGGCACCTCACCCGAGATGCGTGAGGTTTGGCACCTCACGCGAGATGCGTGAGGTTTGGCAACTCACGCGAGATGCGTGAGGTTTAGCAACTCACGCGAAATGCGTGAGGTTTGGCACCTCACGCGAAATGCGTGAGGTTTGGCACCTCACCCGAGATGCGTGAGGTTTGGCACCTCACCCGAGATGCGTGAGGTTTGGCACCTCACCCGAGATGCGTGAGGTTTGGCCCCTCACGCGAGATGCGTGAGGTTTGGCACCTCACGCGAGATGCGTGAGGGTTGGCACCTCACCCGAGATGCGTGAGGTTTGGCACCTCACCCGAGATGCGTGAGGTTTGGCACCTCACCCGAGATGCGTGAGGTTTGGCCCCTCACGCGAGATGCGTGAGGGTTGGCACCTCATCCGAGATGCGTGAGGTTTGGCACCTCACGCGAGATGCGTGAGGGTTGGCACCTCACGCGAGATGCGTGAGGGTTGGCACCTCACGCGAGATGCGTGAGGGTTGGCACCTCACGCGAGATGCGTGAGGGTTGGCACCTCACGCGAGATGCGTGAGGGTTGGCGCCTCACGCGAGATGCGTGAGGGTTGGCGCCTCACGCGTGATGCGTGAGGGTTGGCGCCTCACGCGAGATGCGTGAGGGTTGGCGCCTCACGCGAGATGCGTGAGGGTTGGCGCCTCACGCGAGATGCGTGAGGGTTGGCGCCTCACGCGAGATGCGTGAGGGTTGGCGCCTCACGCGAGATGCGTGAGGGTTGGCGCCTCACGCGAGATGCGTGAGGGTTGGCGCCTCACGCGAGATGCGTGAGGGTTGGCGCCTCACGCGAGATGCGTGAGGGTTGGCGCCTCACGCGAGATGCGTGAGGTTTGGCACCTCACGCGAAATGCGTGAAGTTTGGCACCTCACCCGAGATGCGTGAGGTTCGGCACGGGGCATGCCTACGATGATGTCAGTGGCCGTGCCCAGTTCCCCGTGCTCACTATTCAGCGTCTTTTGGTGAAGGAGGAAGAGGGTCTTGGGGCTCCGTTTCTCTGCAAGGCCAGCTTTCTTCTTTTGATCGGTGGAGAGTTCTGGGTGCCTGAAATCTGCTACAACGCTCGCTGAGCTGCAGGAGGAGTTTAGAATCTGTAGAGACTTCTCTTCTTGATGGGTTCCCGGTGAGGCTAGGTTTTGGGGGGATTACCTGCCACTAACCCAGATTCAGAAGTAAAGTCAATCCATCAATCAGGAGTTTGTTAAAGCGCAACTACTCACCCGTAAGGGTCTCAAGGCGCTAGGGGTGGGGGGTGCAGGTTCCATTCCATCAAGGAGGGGGTCTGTCGAAGAGCCAAGTTTTGAGGTTTCTTGCGAAGATGGGGAGCGATGTTGTCTGTCTGAGGTGGAGTGTAAGGGCGTTCCATGCTTTGGCGGCGAGGAAGGAGAAGGAGAAGGAGCGGCCTCCCGATCTGGTCTTTCTGGTGCGGGGGACCACGGCGTAGGAGAGCTGGGCTGATCGTAGGGTCCTTTGGGAGTGCCTGGAATTTGAGCCGGCTGTTCAGGTATGCTGGTCCGGTGCCCTGGAGGGCCTTGTGTGCGTGGGTGAGCATCTTAAAGGTGATTCTCGCCTCGACGGGGAGCCAGTGGAGTGTGCGCAGGTGCTGAGAGATGTGGCAGTGTTTTGGCAGGTTGAGGACCAGTCTTGCGGCGGCGTTCTGGATGTTCTGTAGCTTGCGGATGATGATTTTGTTTTATTCCGGCGTAGAGTGCGTTGCCGTAGTAGTCTGCTGGTGACCAGGGCGTGAGTGACTGTCTTTCGGTGTTCGAGGGGGATCCATTTGAAGGTCTTACGAAGGAGGCGGAGGGTGTGGAAGCAGGAAGATGAGACAGATTTGATCTGGCGGTCCATTTTGAGCTCGGAGTCCAGGATGATTCCAGGTTGCGTGCGTGGTCTGTGGGGGTTGGCGGGTTTCCAAGGGCGGTGGGCCACCAGGTGTCGCTCCAGGCGTCGGGGTTTGGGCCCATGATGAGTAGTTCTGTTTTGTTGGTGTTTAGTTGTAGGCAGCTGTTTTTCATCCATTTGGCGACCACAAAGACTGCTGGGGTGGCGCTCCTGGTGTCAAAGCGATTTAAGGGGAAGCAGTTACACCGGGGGACAGAGGTTAAAGGGCGACTCCTATCCTGCAGGTTCTCACTGGGTGCTCACACCTTCACGGTGATTGCGGTTTATGCGCCAAATGAGGGGCAGGAGAAGTTCTTCCACCAAGTGCTTACTGAAGCAGCGGCGGCACCTGATAGACACGTTCTGGTTGGGGGGACCTCAATTTAGTTTTTGACAAACTACTTGACAGGTCAGCGCAGCGATCCACGCAGGCAGGCACTTTATCGGAGGGGGGATGGAACAGATTGTCAGAACTGGGTATGACGGACTTGTGGCGCTCCCTCCACCCGGACGACCCGGACTACACATATTACTCCAACGCCCACAAAACCTATGCGCGCCTAGATTATTTTCTAACATCCACTTCATTTAGAGCGCTGGCGTCAGGCGTTGAGATAGGAGCGGCAGCCCTTTCCGATCATGCACCACTCACAGCGGTGTTTACCTTTCCACCGGTGGGGCGCAGTGCCCGTTGCTGGAGGCTTAGGGACACGCTGCTGCACAGACAGGGGGTTGTGGCCAAGATCAAGGAAGCTATAGCTGAATACCTGGTACACAACACACCGACGGACACTTCACATGCAACACATTGGGCAGCACTCAAGGCAGTCATACGGGGCGAGTTCATTGCAATCGCGGCAGCAGACAATGCGGAGAGGGCCCGTAAGAGAGACGAGCTCTCTGCCCGCACGAAGGAATTGGAGCAGGTACACCAGAGGACCGGGGCGCCGAGGGTGTGGAAACAGTTGTGAGTGGCACGTCAACAGTTAGCAGCACTAGATCAAGATAGAGCAGAATACGCGGCACTACGGGTACGACATGCATACTACACGGGAGGCGACAGATGCGGGAGGCTGTTGGGTCGGGCACTCCGCGAACTGCAGCAACGACACTCGGTGCAGGAAATACACACGCAGGACGGAGTCACAGTGACGGAGGACGGAGCTATAGCGCAGGCATTCGTTGACTTTTATACCACACTATACGAGGGGGCTGCTCTGGATCCAGCGGACGGGGCGGCCTTCCTGGACTCTGTGTCCATACCCGCTTTATCGATGGAACAATCAGAACTCCTTGACAGGGAGATCCGTCCTGAAGAAGTCATTGCCGCGATCTCCCCCCTCAAGCTGGCCAAGGCGCCGGGACCGGATGGCTTCACCGCCGCCTTTTACAAAACATTCTGCCCCCAGGTTGCTCCGTTGTTGACTGCCCTCTTTAATTCCTTCTCGGAGCCCGGCACCATCCCAAGAGATCTGATGAGTGCCATGATCTCGGTCATTCCCAAACCGGGGAAGGACCGAACGCAATGCGGGGCCTACCGCCCTATCTCGTTACTTAGCGTAGATCTGAAGCTTTACACCAGTATACTGTCGAAGCGGCTGGGCCCACTTATGCCTGGTCTGATTGATCCGGACCAGGCCGGCTTTATACCGGAGCGCCAGACGGTCGACAACACAAAAAGAGCACTCCACTTAGTGGAACGAGCCTCCAGGTTGCCAGGAGAGTTCATGATGTTGGCAATTGATGCGGAGAAGGCCTTCGATCATGTCCACTGGCCGTACTTGGAACAGGTGCTCATCAAGGCAGGGTTAGGCGCGAGATTTCGTACGTGTGTTCTGAACTGCTATACCTTCCCCATGGCGTCGGTTCGGGTGAATGGCTGCTCATCGTCCGTATTCCCCGTCGAACGCGGAACTCGGCAGGGGTGTCCCCTCTCGCCCCTGCTCTTCGCGCTGTATATGGAACCCCTGGCGCAGGCCATGCGATCGCATCCCTCCATTAAGGGGATTAAATTCGGGGCTGATATCCACACGATTAGCTTATACGCTGATGACGTCTTGCTTTTCTTTGCTTCCCCTGCGGCATCCCTGCTGGCCGGGGCGGCCATCCTGGATGCGTTGGCGAAGGCCTCTGGCTTTAAGGTGAACATGACGAAATCAGTAGCACTTGACCTTTCCTTGGAGGCACACACGCGGGCCTCCCTAGAAGCACAATTCCCCTTCCAATGGGCAGACGGTGCAGTCCCCTACCTGGGCATACAATTGGCGGCCACGCTACCAGAAACGGTGCATCTCAACTACGCTAACCTTAGTCGCACCATCCGCGCGGAGGTCGGGCGGTGGCGGCACCTCCCACTATCTTGGCTGGGCCGAGTGGCAGCAGTAAAGATGATAATCCTCCCGCAAGTTTTATACATTTTTCGTGCTAGCCCGCTCCGTCCCCCGGAGGGATGGATTCGCCGCACGCAATCGGAGCTGGCTCAGTTTGTGTGGAACGGGAAACGGCCCAGACTCAAGCTGAGGCTAGGGATGCTTCCCCCGGAGAGTGGTGGGCTGGGCCTGCCGGATTTGCGTCACTATTACCAGGCGACCCAACTCAGAACCCTAGTGGAATGGAGCAAATGGGAATCGGAGCGCCATTGGTTGTTCCAGGTCCAAGCGGTCGCGGGCGTCCACTCCAGGAGGTGCCTTTCCTGCAGCGACAACACCGACCCCCTAACCTATACGCCTCCTTCGTCACGAGGGTACCGCTAGAGGTATGGGATCGAACATGCTTCTTACACGACCTGACGACCTTCCCGTCTCCCCTCACACCCCTGTTAGAGAACCCTGACTTCGGCCCGGGTAGGGATGTCCAGGCCTTTGCACAGTGGCGCCCAGCAGGATGCCGATGCCTCTTTCACATGTATTCAGATGCGGGAGTGATGCCTTTTGAGGAATTCCGGAAGACCTATAACCTCCCGGAGGCTGAACACCTTAGTTATCTACAGGTCCGACATTGGGCGCTTCAACCCCAGATCCGTGGAGACGCTACACGCAAGCTCAGTAAATATGAATACTGGCTTCTCTCGCGCACCACAGATAAGCGACTCATTTCAGACATATATCGGCTCCTCTTGGACAGATACTCGCGCGTTTATAATGCAGGACGGGCTAGATGGGAGAGGGAACTGGGGCGGACTCTGCGCAACAAAGAATGGGAGGACATTTACTACAGCGCCACACACACACGAGATGCGTGAGGTTTGGCACCTCACGCAAGATACGTGAGATTCGGTATCTCAATCGGGATGCGTGAGGGTTGGCACCTCACGCGAGATGCGTGAGGGTTGGCACCTCACGCGAGATGCGTGAGGGTTGGCACCTCACGCGAGATGCGTGAGGGTTGGCACCTCACGCGAGATGCGTGAGGGTTGGCACCTCACGCGAGATGCGTGAGGGTTGGCACCTCACGCGAGATGCGTGAGGGTTGGCACCTCACGCGAGATGCGTGAGGTTTGGCAACTCACGCGAAATGCGTGAGGTTTGGCACCTCACCCGAGATGCGTGAGGTTTGGCACCTCACCCGAGATGCGTGAGGTTTGGCAACTCACCCGAGATGCGTGAGGTTTGGCACCTCACCCGAGATGCGTGAGGTTTGGCAACTCACGCGAGATGCGTGAGGTTTGGCAACTCACGCGAGATGCGTGAGGTTTGGCAACTCACGCGAGATGCGTGAGGTTTGGCAACTCACGCGAGATGCGTGAGGTTTGGCAACTCACGCGAGATGCGTGAGGTTTGGCAACTCACGCGAGATGCGTGAGGTTTAGCAACTCACGCGAAATGCGTGAGGTTTAGCAACTCACGCGAAATGCGTGAGGTTTGGCACCTCACGCGAGATGCGTGAGGTTTGGCACCTCACCCGAGATGCGTGAGGTTTGGCCCCTCACGCGAGATGCGTGAGGTTTGGCCCCTCACGCGAGATGCGTGAGGTTTGGCCCCTCACGCGAGATGCGTGAGGTTTGGCACCTCATGCGAGATGCGTGAGGGTTGGCACCTCACCCGAGATGCGTGAGGGTTGGCACCTCACGCGAGATGCGTGAGGGTTGGCACCTCACGCGAGATGCGTGAGGGTTGGCACCTCACGCGAGATGCGTGAGGGTTGGCACCTCACGCGAGATGCGTGAGGGTTGGCACCTCACGCGAGATGCGTGAGGGTTGGCACCTCACGCGAGATGCGTGAGGGTTGGCACCTCACCCGAGATGCGTGAGGGTTGGCACCTCACCCGAGATGCGTGAGGTTTGGCACCTCACGCGAGATGCGTGAGGTTTGGCACCTCACGCGAGATGCGTGAGGTTTGGCACCTCACGCGAGATGCGTGAGGTTTGGCACCTCACGCGAGATGCGTGAGGGTTGGCACCTCACCCGAGATGCGTGAGGTTTGGCCCCTCACGCGAGATGCGTGAGGGTTGGCACCTCACCCGAGATGCGTGAGGTTTGGCACCTCACGCGAGATGCGTGAGGTTTGGCACCTCACGCGAGATGCGTGAGGTTTGGCACCTCACGCGAGATGCGTGAGGTTTGGCACCTCACCCGAGATGCGTGAGGTTTGGCAACTCACGCGAGATGCGTGAGGTTTAGCAACTCACGCGAAATGCGTGAGGTTTGGCACCTCACGCGAAATGCGTGAGGTTTGGCACCTCACGCGAAATGCGTGAGGTTTGGCACCTCACGCGAGATGCGTGAGGTTTGGCACCTCACCCGAGATGCGTGAGGTTTGGCCCCTCACGCGAGATGCGTGAGGGTTGGCACCTCACCCGAGATGCGTGAGGTTTGGCACCTCACGCGAGATGCGTGAGGTTTGGCACCTCACGCGAGATGCGTGAGGTTTGGCACCTCACCCGAGATGCGTGAGGGTTGGCACCTCACCCGAGATGCGTGAGGGTTGGCACCTCACGCGAGATGCGTGAGGGTTGGCACCTCACGCGAGATGCGTGAGGGTTGGCACCTCACGCGAGATGCGTGAGGGTTGGCACCTCACGCGAGATGCGTGAGGTTTGGCCCCTCACGCGAAATGCGTGAGGTTTGGCACCTCACCCGAGATGCGTGAGGTTTGGCACCTCACGCGAGATGCGTGAGGGTTGGCACCTCACCCGAGATGCGTGAGGGTTGGCACCTCACCCGAGATGCGTGAGGTTTAGCAACTCACGCGAAATGCGTGAGGTTTGGCCCCTCACGCGAGATGCGTGAGGGTTGGCACCTCACCCGAGATGCGTGAGGGTTGGCACCTCACCCGAGATGCGTGAGGTTTGGCACCTCACCCGAGATGCGTGAGGTTTGGCACCTCGCCCGAGATGCGTGAGGTTTGGCACCTCACCCGAGATGCGTGAGGGTTGGCACCTCACCCGAGATGCGTGAGGTTTGGCACCTCACGCGAGATGCGTGAGGTTTGGCAACTCACGCGAGATGCGTGAGGTTTAGCAACTCACGCGAAATGCGTGAGGTTTGGCACCTCACGCGAAATGCGTGAGGTTTGGCACCTCACCCGAGATGCGTGAGGTTTGGCACCTCACCCGAGATGCGTGAGGTTTGGCACCTCACCCGAGATGCGTGAGGTTTGGCCCCTCACGCGAGATGCGTGAGGTTTGGCACCTCACGCGAGATGCGTGAGGGTTGGCACCTCACCCGAGATGCGTGAGGTTTGGCACCTCACCCGAGATGCGTGAGGTTTGGCACCTCACCCGAGATGCGTGAGGTTTGGCCCCTCACGCGAGATGCGTGAGGGTTGGCACCTCATCCGAGATGCGTGAGGTTTGGCACCTCACGCGAGATGCGTGAGGGTTGGCACCTCACGCGAGATGCGTGAGGGTTGGCACCTCACGCGAGATGCGTGAGGGTTGGCACCTCACGCGAGATGCGTGAGGGTTGGCACCTCACGCGAGATGCGTGAGGGTTGGCGCCTCACGCGAGATGCGTGAGGGTTGGCGCCTCACGCGAGATGCGTGAGGGTTGGCGCCTCACGCGAGATGCGTGAGGGTTGGCGCCTCACGCGAGATGCGTGAGGGTTGGCGCCTCACGCGAGATGCGTGAGGGTTGGCGCCTCACGCGAGATGCGTGAGGGTTGGCGCCTCACGCGAGATGCGTGAGGGTTGGCGCCTCACGCGAGATGCGTGAGGGTTGGCGCCTCACGCGAGATGCGTGAGGGTTGGCGCCTCACGCGAGATGCGTGAGGGTTGGCGCCTCACGCGAGATGCGTGAGGTTTGGCACCTCACGCGAAATGCGTGAAGTTTGGCACCTCACCCGAGATGCGTGAGGTTCGGCACGGGGCATGCCTACGATGATGTCAGTGGCCGTGCCCAGTTCCCCGTGCTCACTATTCAGCGTCTTTTGGTGAAGGAGGAAGAGGGTCTTGGGGCTCCGTTTCTCTGCAAGGCCAGCTTTCTTCTTTTGATCGGTGGAGAGTTCTGGGTGCCTGAAATCTGCTACAACGCTCGCTGAGCTGCAGGAGGAGTTTAGAATCTGTAGAGACTTCTCTTCTTGATGGGTTCCCGGTGAGGCTAGGTTTTGGGGGGATTACCTGCCACTAACCCAGATTCAGAAGTAAAGTCAATCCATCAATCAGGAGTTTGTTAAAGCGCAACTACTCACCCGTAAGGGTCTCAAGGCGCTAGGGGTGGGGGGTGCAGGTTCCATTCCATCAAGGAGGGGGTCTGTCGAAGAGCCAAGTTTTGAGGTTTCTTGCGAAGATGGGGAGCGATGTTGTCTGTCTGAGGTGGAGTGTAAGGGCGTTCCATGCTTTGGCGGCGAGGAAGGAGAAGGAGAAGGAGCGGCCTCCCGATCTGGTCTTTCTGGTGCGGGGGACCACGGCGTAGGAGAGCTGGGCTGATCGTAGGGTCCTTTGGGAGTGCCTGGAATTTGAGCCGGCTGTTCAGGTATGCTGGTCCGGTGCCCTGGAGGGCCTTGTGTGCGTGGGTGAGCATCTTAAAGGTGATTCTCGCCTCGACGGGGAGCCAGTGGAGTGTGCGCAGGTGCTGAGAGATGTGGCAGTGTTTTGGCAGGTTGAGGACCAGTCTTGCGGCGGCGTTCTGGATGTTCTGTAGCTTGCGGATGATGATTTTGTTTATTCCGGCGTAGAGTGCGTTGCCGTAGTAGTCTGCTGGTGACCAGGGCGTGAGTGACTGTCTTTCGGTGTTCGAGGGGGATCCATTTGAAGGTCTTACGAAGGAGGCGGAGGGTGTGGAAGCAGGAAGATGAGACAGATTTGATCTGGCGGTCCATTTTGAGCTCGGAGTCCAGGATGATTCCCAGGTTGCGTGCGTGGTCTGTGGGGGTTGGCGGGTTTCCAAGGGCGGTGGGCCACCAGGTGTCGCTCCAGGCGTCGGGGTTTGGGCCCATGATGAGTAGTTCTGTTTTGTTGGTGTTTAGTTGTAGGCAGCTGTTTTTCATCCATTTGGCGACCACAAAGACTGCTGGGGTGGCGCTCCTGGTGTCAAAGCGATTTAAGGGGAAGCAGTTACACCGGGGGACAGAGGTTAAAGGGCGACTCCTATCCTGCAGGTTCTCACTGGGTGCTCACACCTTCACGGTGATTGCGGTTTATGCGCCAAATGAGGGGCAGGAGAAGTTCTTCCACCAAGTGCTTACTGAAGCAGCGGCGGCACCTGATAGACACGTTCTGGTTGGGGGGACCTCAATTTAGTTTTTGACAAACTACTTGACAGGTCAGCGCAGCGATCCACGCAGGCAGGCACTTTATCGGAGGGGGGATGGAACAGATTGTCAGAACTGGGTATGACGGACTTGTGGCGCTCCCTCCACCCGGACGACCCGGACTACACATATTACTCCAACGCCCACAAAACCTATGCGCGCCTAGATTATTTTCTAACATCCACTTCATTTAGAGCGCTGGCGTCAGGCGTTGAGATAGGAGCGGCAGCCCTTTCCGATCATGCACCACTCACAGCGGTGTTTACCTTTCCACCGGTGGGGCGCAGTGCCCGTTGCTGGAGGCTTAGGGACACGCTGCTGCACAGACAGGGGGTTGTGGCCAAGATCAAGGAAGCTATAGCTGAATACCTGGTACACAACACACCGACGGACACTTCACATGCAACACATTGGGCAGCACTCAAGGCAGTCATACGGGGCGAGTTCATTGCAATCGCGGCAGCAGACAATGCGGAGAGGGCCCGTAAGAGAGACGAGCTCTCTGCCCGCACGAAGGAATTGGAGCAGGTACACCAGAGGACCGGGGCGCCGAGGGTGTGGAAACAGTTGTGAGTGGCACGTCAACAGTTAGCAGCACTAGATCAAGATAGAGCAGAATACGCGGCACTACGGGTACGACATGCATACTACACGGGAGGCGACAGATGCGGGAGGCTGTTGGGTCGGGCACTCCGCGAACTGCAGCAACGACACTCGGTGCAGGAAATACACACGCAGGACGGAGTCACAGTGACGGAGGACGGAGCTATAGCGCAGGCATTCGTTGACTTTTATACCACACTATACGAGGGGGCTGCTCTGGATCCAGCGGACGGGGCGGCCTTCCTGGACTCTGTGTCCATACCCGCTTTATCGATGGAACAATCAGAACTCCTTGACAGGGAGATCCGTCCTGAAGAAGTCATTGCCGCGATCTCCCCCCTCAAGCTGGCCAAGGCGCCGGGACCGGATGGCTTCACCGCCGCCTTTTACAAAACATTCTGCCCCCAGGTTGCTCCGTTGTTGACTGCCCTCTTTAATTCCTTCTCGGAGCCCGGCACCATCCCAAGAGATCTGATGAGTGCCATGATCTCGGTCATTCCCAAACCGGGGAAGGACCGAACGCAATGCGGGGCCTACCGCCCTATCTCGTTACTTAGCGTAGATCTGAAGCTTTACACCAGTATACTGTCGAAGCGGCTGGGCCCACTTATGCCTGGTCTGATTGATCCGGACCAGGCCGGCTTTATACCGGAGCGCCAGACGGTCGACAACACAAAAAGAGCACTCCACTTAGTGGAACGAGCCTCCAGGTTGCCAGGAGAGTTCATGATGTTGGCAATTGATGCGGAGAAGGCCTTCGATCATGTCCACTGGCCGTACTTGGAACAGGTGCTCATCAAGGCAGGGTTAGGCGCGAGATTTCGTACGTGTGTTCTGAACTGCTATACCTTCCCCATGGCGTCGGTTCGGGTGAATGGCTGCTCATCGTCCGTATTCCCCGTCGAACGCGGAACTCGGCAGGGGTGTCCCCTCTCGCCCCTGCTCTTCGCGCTGTATATGGAACCCCTGGCGCAGGCCATGCGATCGCATCCCTCCATTAAGGGGATTAAATTCGGGGCTGATATCCACACGATTAGCTTATACGCTGATGACGTCTTGCTTTTCTTTGCTTCCCCTGCGGCATCCCTGCTGGCCGGGGCGGCCATCCTGGATGCGTTGGCGAAGGCCTCTGGCTTTAAGGTGAACATGACGAAATCAGTAGCACTTGACCTTTCCTTGGAGGCACACACGCGGGCCTCCCTAGAAGCACAATTCCCCTTCCAATGGGCAGACGGTGCAGTCCCCTACCTGGGCATACAATTGGCGGCCACGCTACCAGAAACGGTGCATCTCAACTACGCTAACCTTAGTCGCACCATCCGCGCGGAGGTCGGGCGGTGGCGGCACCTCCCACTATCTTGGCTGGGCCGAGTGGCAGCAGTAAAGATGATAATCCTCCCGCAAGTTTTATACATTTTTCGTGCTAGCCCGCTCCGTCCCCCGGAGGGATGGATTCGCCGCACGCAATCGGAGCTGGCTCAGTTTGTGTGGAACGGGAAACGGCCCAGACTCAAGCTGAGGCTAGGGATGCTTCCCCCGGAGAGTGGTGGGCTGGGCCTGCCGGATTTGCGTCACTATTACCAGGCGACCCAACTCAGAACCCTAGTGGAATGGAGCAAATGGGAATCGGAGCGCCATTGGTTGTTCCAGGTCCAAGCGGTCGCGGGCGTCCACTCCAGGAGGTGCCTTTCCTGCAGCGACAACACCGACCCCCTAACCTATACGCCTCCTTCGTCACGAGGGTACCGCTAGAGGTATGGGATCGAACATGCTTCTTACACGACCTGACGACCTTCCCGTCTCCCCTCACACCCCTGTTAGAGAACCCTGACTTCGGCCCGGGTAGGGATGTCCAGGCCTTTGCACAGTGGCGCCCAGCAGGATGCCGATGCCTCTTTCACATGTATTCAGATGCGGGAGTGATGCCTTTTGAGGAATTCCGGAAGACCTATAACCTCCCGGAGGCTGAACACCTTAGTTATCTACAGGTCCGACATTGGGCGCTTCAACCCCAGATCCGTGGAGACGCTACACGCAAGCTCAGTAAATATGAATACTGGCTTCTCTCGCGCACCACAGATAAGCGACTCATTTCAGACATATATCGGCTCCTCTTGGACAGATACTCGCGCGTTTATAATGCAGGACGGGCTAGATGGGAGAGGGAACTGGGGCGGACTCTGCGCAACAAAGAATGGGAGGACATTTACTACAGCGCCACACACACACGAGATGCGTGAGGTTTGGCACCTCACGCAAGATACGTGAGATTCGGTATCTCAATCGGGATGCGTGAGGGTTGGCACCTCACGCGAGATGCGTGAGGGTTGGCACCTCACGCGAGATGCGTGAGGGTTGGCACCTCACGCGAGATGCGTGAGGGTTGGCACCTCACGCGAGATGCGTGAGGGTTGGCACCTCACGCGAGATGCGTGAGGGTTGGCACCTCACGCGAGATGCGTGAGGGTTGGCACCTCACGCGAGATGCGTGAGGTTTGGCAACTCACGCGAAATGCGTGAGGTTTGGCACCTCACCCGAGATGCGTGAGGTTTGGCACCTCACCCGAGATGCGTGAGGTTTGGCAACTCACCCGAGATGCGTGAGGTTTGGCACCTCACCCGAGATGCGTGAGGTTTGGCAACTCACGCGAGATGCGTGAGGTTTGGCAACTCACGCGAGATGCGTGAGGTTTGGCAACTCACGCGAGATGCGTGAGGTTTGGCAACTCACGCGAGATGCGTGAGGTTTGGCAACTCACGCGAGATGCGTGAGGTTTGGCAACTCACGCGAGATGCGTGAGGTTTAGCAACTCACGCGAAATGCGTGAGGTTTAGCAACTCACGCGAAATGCGTGAGGTTTGGCACCTCACGCGAGATGCGTGAGGTTTGGCACCTCACCCGAGATGCGTGAGGTTTGGCCCCTCACGCGAGATGCGTGAGGTTTGGCCCCTCACGCGAGATGCGTGAGGTTTGGCCCCTCACGCGAGATGCGTGAGGTTTGGCACCTCATGCGAGATGCGTGAGGGTTGGCACCTCACCCGAGATGCGTGAGGGTTGGCACCTCACGCGAGATGCGTGAGGGTTGGCACCTCACGCGAGATGCGTGAGGGTTGGCACCTCACGCGAGATGCGTGAGGGTTGGCACCTCACGCGAGATGCGTGAGGGTTGGCACCTCACGCGAGATGCGTGAGGGTTGGCACCTCACGCGAGATGCGTGAGGGTTGGCACCTCACGCGAAATGCGTGAGGTTTGGCACCTCACCCGAGATGCGTGAGGTTTGGCACCTCACCCGAGATGCGTGAGGTTTGGCCCCTCACGCGAGATGCGTGAGGTTTGGCCCCTCACGCGAGATGCGTGAGGGTTGGCACCTCACCCGAGATGCGTGAGGTTTGGCACCTCACGCGAGATGCGTGAGGGTTGGCACCTCACGCGAGATGCGTGAGGGTTGGCACCTCACGCGAGATGCGTGAGGGTTGGCCCCTCACGCGAGATGCGTGAGGGTTGGCACCTCACGCGAGATGCGTGAGGGTTGGCCCCTCACGCGAGATGCGTGAGGGTTGGCCCCTCACGCGAGATGCGTGAGGGTTGGCCCCTCACGCGAGATGCGTGAGGGTTGGCCCCTCACGCGAGATGCGTGAGGGTTGGCCCCTCACGCGAGATGCGTGAGGTTTGGCACCTCACGCGAGATGCGTGAGGGTTGGCACCTCACGCGAGATGCGTGAGGGTTGGCACCTCACGCGAGATGCGTGAGGGTTGGCACCTCACGCGAGATGCGTGAGGGTTGGCACCTCACGCGAGATGCGTGAGGGTTGGCACCTCACGCGAGATGCGTGAGGGTTGGCACGGGGCATGCCTACGATGATGTCAGTGGCCGTGCCCAGTTCCCCGTGCTCACTATTCAGCGTCTTTTGGTGAAGGAGGAAGAGGGTCTTGGGGCTCCGTTTCTCTGCAAGGCCAGCTTTCTTCTTTTGATCGGTGGAGAGTTCTGGGTGCCTGAAATCTGCTACAACGCTCGCTGAGCTGCAGGAGGAGTTTAGAATCTGTAGAGACTTCTCTTCTTGATGGGTTCCCGGTGAGGCTAGGTTTTGGGGGGATTACCTGCCACTAACCCAGATTCAGAAGTAAAGTCAATCCATCAATCAGGAGTTTGTTAAAGCGCAACTACTCACCCGTAAGGGTCTCAAGGCGCTAGGGGTGGGGGGTGCAGGTTCCATTCCATCAAGGAGGGGGTCTGTCGAAGAGCCAAGTTTTGAGGTTTCTTGCGAAGATGGGGAGCGATGTTGTCTGTCTGAGGTGGAGTGTAAGGGCGTTCCATGCTTTGGCGGCGAGGAAGGAGAAGGAGAAGGAGCGGCCTCCCGATCTGGTCTTTCTGGTGCGGGGGACCACGGCGTAGGAGAGCTGGGCTGATCGTAGGGTCCTTTGGGAGTGCCTGGAATTTGAGCCGGCTGTTCAGGTATGCTGGTCCGGTGCCCTGGAGGGCCTTGTGTGCGTGGGTGAGCATCTTAAAGGTGATTCTCGCCTCGACGGGGAGCCAGTGGAGTGTGCGCAGGTGCTGAGAGATGTGGCAGTGTTTTGGCAGGTTGAGGACCAGTCTTGCGGCGGCGTTCTGGATATTCTGTAGCTTGCGGATGATGATTTTGTTTATTCCGGCGTAGAGTGCGTTGCCGTAGTAGTCTGCTGGTGACCAGGGCGTGAGTGACTGTCTTTCGGTGTTCGAGGGGGATCCATTTGAAGGTCTTACGAAGGAGGCGGAGGGTGTGGAAGCAGGAAGATGAGACAGATTTGATCTGGCGGTCCATTTTGAGCTCGGAGTCCAGGATGATTCCCAGGTTGCGTGCGTGGTCTGTGGGGGTTGGCGGGTTTCCAAGGGCGGTGGGCCACCAGGTGTCGCTCCAGGCGTCGGGGTTTGGGCCCATGATGAGTAGTTCTGTTTTGTTGGTGTTTAGTTGTAGGCAGCTGTTTTTCATCCATTTGGCGACCACAAAGACTGCTGGGGTGGCGCTCCTGGTGTCAAAGCGATTTAAGGGGAAGCAGTTACACCGGGGGACAGAGGTTAAAGGGCGACTCCTATCCTGCAGGTTCTCACTGGGTGCTCACACCTTCACGGTGATTGCGGTTTATGCGCCAAATGAGGGGCAGGAGAAGTTCTTCCACCAAGTGCTTACTGAAGCAGCGGCGGCACCTGATAGACACGTTCTGGTTGGGGGGACCTCAATTTAGTTTTTGACAACCTACTTGACAGGTCAGCGCAGCGATCCACGCAGGCAGGCACTTTATCGGAGGGGGGATGGAACAGATTGTCAGAACTGGGTATGACGGACTTGTGGCGCTCCCTCCACCCGGACGACCCGGACTACACATATTACTCCAACGCCCACAAAACCTATGCGCGCCTAGATTATTTTCTAACATCCACTTCATTTAGAGCGCTGGCGTCAGGCGTTGAGATAGGAGCGGCAGCCCTTTCCGATCATGCACCACTCACAGCGGTGTTTACCTTTCCACCGGTGGGGCGCAGTGCCCGTTGCTGGAGGCTTAGGGACACGCTGCTGCACAGACAGGGGGTTGTGGCCAAGATCAAGGAAGCTATAGCTGAATACCTGGTACACAACACACCGACGGACACTTCACATGCAACACATTGGGCAGCACTCAAGGCAGTCATACGGGGCGAGTTCATTGCAATCGCGGCAGCAGACAATGCGGAGAGGGCCCGTAAGAGAGACGAGCTCTCTGCCCGCACGAAGGAATTGGAGCAGGTACACCAGAGGACCGGGGCGCCGAGGGTGTGGAAACAGTTGTGAGTGGCACGTCAACAGTTAGCAGCACTAGATCAAGATAGAGCAGAATACGCGGCACTACGGGTACGACATGCATACTACACGGGAGGCGACAGATGCGGGAGGCTGTTGGGTCGGGCACTCCGCGAACTGCAGCAACGACACTCGGTGCAGGAAATACACACGCAGGACGGAGTCACAGTGACGGAGGACGGAGCTATAGCGCAGGCATTCGTTGACTTTTATACCACACTATACGAGGGGGCTGCTCTGGATCCAGCGGACGGGGCGGCCTTCCTGGACTCTGTGTCCATACCCGCTTTATCGATGGAACAATCAGAACTCCTTGACAGGGAGATCCGTCCTGAAGAAGTCATTGCCGCGATCTCCCCCCTCAAGCTGGCCAAGGCGCCGGGACCGGATGGCTTCACCGCCGCCTTTTACAAAACATTCTGCCCCCAGGTTGCTCCGTTGTTGACTGCCCTCTTTAATTCCTTCTCGGAGCCCGGCACCATCCCAAGAGATCTGATGAGTGCCATGATCTCGGTCATTCCCAAACCGGGGAAGGACCGAACGCAATGCGGGGCCTACCGCCCTATCTCGTTACTTAGCGTAGATCTGAAGCTTTACACCAGTATACTGTCGAAGCGGCTGGGCCCACTTATGCCTGGTCTGATTGATCCGGACCAGGCCGGCTTTATACCGGAGCGCCAGACGGTCGACAACACAAAAAGAGCACTCCACTTAGTGGAACGAGCCTCCAGGTTGCCAGGAGAGTTCATGATGTTGGCAATTGATGCGGAGAAGGCCTTCGATCATGTCCACTGGCCGTACTTGGAACAGGTGCTCATCAAGGCAGGGTTAGGCGCGAGATTTCGTACGTGTGTTCTGAACTGCTATACCTTCCCCATGGCGTCGGTTCGGGTGAATGGCTGCTCATCGTCCGTATTCCCCGTCGAACGCGGAACTCGGCAGGGGTGTCCCCTCTCGCCCCTGCTCTTCGCGCTGTATATGGAACCCCTGGCGCAGGCCATGCGATCGCATCCCTCCATTAAGGGGATTAAATTCGGGGCTGATATCCACACGATTAGCTTATACGCTGATGACGTCTTGCTTTTCTTTGCTTCCCCTGCGGCATCCCTGCTGGCCGGGGCGGCCATCCTGGATGCGTTGGCGAAGGCCTCTGGCTTTAAGGTGAACATGACGAAATCAGTAGCACTTGACCTTTCCTTGGAGGCACACACGCGGGCCTCCCTAGAAGCACAATTCCCCTTCCAATGGGCAGACGGTGCAGTCCCCTACCTGGGCATACAATTGGCGGCCACGCTACCAGAAACGGTGCATCTCAACTACGCTAACCTTAGTCGCACCATCCGCGCGGAGGTCGGGCGGTGGCGGCACCTCCCACTATCTTGGCTGGGCCGAGTGGCAGCAGTAAAGATGATAATCCTCCCGCAAGTTTTATACATTTTTCGTGCTAGCCCGCTCCGTCCCCCGGAGGGATGGATTCGCCGCACGCAATCGGAGCTGGCTCAGTTTGTGTGGAACGGGAAACGGCCCAGACTCAAGCTGAGGCTAGGGATGCTTCCCCCGGAGAGTGGTGGGCTGGGCCTGCCGGATTTGCGTCACTATTACCAGGCGACCCAACTCAGAACCCTAGTGGAATGGAGCAAATGGGAATCGGAGCGCCATTGGTTGTTCCAGGTCTAAGCGGTCGCGGGCGTCCACTCCAGGAGGTGCCTTTCCTGCAGCGACAACACCGACCCCCTAACCTATACGCCTCCTTCGTCACGAGGGTACCGCTAGAGGTATGGGATCGAACATGCTTCTTACACGACCTGACGACCTTCCCGTCTCCCCTCACACCCCTGTTAGAGAACCCTGACTTCGGCCCGGGTAGGGATGTCCAGGCCTTTGCACAGTGGCGCCCAGCAGGATGCCGATGCCTCTTTCACATGTATTCAGATGCGGGAGTGATGCCTTTTGAGGAATTCCGGAAGACCTATAACCTCCCGGAGGCTGAACACCTTAGTTATCTACAGGTCCGACATTGGGCGCTTCAACCCCAGATCCGTGGAGACGCTACACGCAAGCTCAGTAAATATGAATACTGGCTTCTCTCGCGCACCACAGATAAGCGACTCATTTCAGACATATATCGGCTCCTCTTGGACAGATACTCGCGCGTTTATAATGCAGGACGGGCTAGATGGGAGAGGGAACTGGGGCGGACTCTGCGCAACAAAGAATGGGAGGACATTTACTACAGCGCCACACACACACGAGATGCGTGAGGTTTGGCACCTCACGCAAGATACGTGAGATTCGGTATCTCAATCGGGATGCGTGAGGTTTGGCACCTCACGCGAGATGCGTGAGGGTTGGCACCTCACGCGAGATGCGTGAGGGTTGGCACCTCACGCGAGATGCGTGAGGGTTGGCACCTCACGCGAGATGCGTGAGGGTTGGCACCTCGCGCGAGATGCGTGAGGTTTGGCACCTCACGCGAGATGCGTGAGGTTTGGCACCTCACGCGAGATGCGTGAGGTTTGGCACCTCACGCGAAATGCGTGAGGTTTGGCACCTCACGCGAAATGCGTGAGGTTTGGCACCTCACGCGAAATGCGTGAGGTTTGGCACCTCACGCGAAATGCGTGAGGTTTGGCACCTCACCCGAGATGCGTGAGGTTTGGCACCTCACCCGAGATGCGTGAGGTTTGGCACCTCACCCGAGATGCGTGAGGTTTGGCACCTCACCCGAGATGCGTGAGGTTTGGCAACTCACGCGAGATGCGTGAGGTTTAGCAACTCACGCGAAATGCGTGAGGTTTGGCAACTCACGCGAAATGCGTGAGGTTTGGCACCTCACGCGAAATGCGTGAGGTTTGGCACCTCACCCGAGATGCGTGAGGTTTGGCACCTCACCCGAGATGCGTGAGGTTTGGCCCCTCACGCGAGATGCGTGAGGGTTGGCAACTCACGCGAGATGCGTGAGGTTTGGCACCTCACGCGAGATGCGTGAGGTTTAGCAACTCACGCGAAATGCGTGAGGTTTGGCACCTCACGCGAAATGCGTGAGGTTTGGCACCTCACCCGAGATGCGTGAGGTTTGGCACCTCACCCGAGATGCGTGAGGTTTGGCACCTCACCCGAGATGCGTGAGGGTTGGCACCTCACCCGAGATGCGTGAGGTTTGGCACCTCACGCGAGATGCGTGAGGTTTGGCACCTCACGCGAGATGCGTGAGGTTTGGCACCTCACGCGAGATGCGTGAGGTTTGGCACCTCACGCGAGATGCGTGAGGGTTGGCACCTCACCCGAGATGCGTGAGGTTTGGCCCCTCACGCGAGATGCGTGAGGGTTGGCACCTCACCCGAGATGCGTGAGGTTTGGCACCTCACGCGAGATGCGTGAGGTTTGGCACCTCACGCGAGATGCGTGAGGTTTGGCACCTCACCCGAGATGCGTGAGGTTTGGCAACTCACGCGAGATGCGTGAGGTTTAGCAACTCACGCGAAATGCGTGAGGTTTGGCACCTCACGCGAAATGCGTGAGGTTTGGCACCTCACGCGAGATGCGTGAGGTTTGGCACCTCACCCGAGATGCGTGAGGTTTGGCCCCTCACGCGAGATGCGTGAGGGTTGGCACCTCACCCGAGATGCGTGAGGTTTGGCACCTCACGCGAGATGCGTGAGGTTTGGCACCTCACGCGAGATGCGTGAGGTTTGGCACCTCACCCGAGATGCGTGAGGGTTGGCACCTCACCCGAGATGCGTGAGGGTTGGCACCTCACGCGAGATGCGTGAGGGTTGGCACCTCACGCGAGATGCGTGAGGGTTGGCACCTCACGCGAGATGCGTGAGGTTTGGCCCCTCACGCGAAATGCGTGAGGTTTGGCACCTCACCCGAGATGCGTGAGGTTTGGCACCTCACGCGAGATGCGTGAGGGTTGGCACCTCACCCGAGATGCGTGAGGGTTGGCACCTCACCCGAGATGCGTGAGGTTTAGCAACTCACGCGAAATGCGTGAGGTTTGGCCCCTCACGCGAGATGCGTGAGGGTTGGCACCTCACCCGAGATGCGTGAGGGTTGGCACCTCACCCGAGATGCGTGAGGTTTGGCACCTCACCCGAGATGCGTGAGGTTTGGCACCTCACCCGAGATGCGTGAGGTTTGGCACCTCACGCGAGATGCGTGAGGGTTGGCACCTCACCCGAGATGCGTGAGGTTTGGCACCTCACCCGAGATGCGTGAGGTTTGGCACCTCACGCGAGATGCGTGAGGTTTGGCAACTCACGCGAGATGCGTGAGGTTTAGCAACTCACGCGAAATGCGTGAGGTTTGGCACCTCACGCGAAATGCGTGAGGTTTGGCACCTCACCCGAGATGCGTGAGGTTTGGCACCTCACCCGAGATGCGTGAGGTTTGGCCCCTCACGCGAGATGCGTGAGGGTTGGCACCTCACGCGAGATGCGTGAGGGTTGGCACCTCACGCGAAATGCGTGAGGGTTGGCACCTCACCCGAGATGCGTGAGGGTTGGCACCTCACCCGAGATGCGTGAGGTTTGGCACCTCACCCGAGATGCGTGAGGTTTGGCACCTCACCCGAGATGCGTGAGGTTTGGCCCCTCACGCGAGATGCGTGAGGGTTGGCACCTCACCCGAGATGCGTGAGGTTTGGCACCTCACGCGAGATGCGTGAGGGTTGGCACCTCACGCGAGATGCGTGAGGGTTGGCACCTCACGCGAGATGCGTGAGGGTTGGCACCTCACGCGAGATGCGTGAGGGTTGGCGCCTCACGCGAGATGCGTGAGGGTTGGCGCCTCACGCGAGATGCGTGAGGGTTGGCGCCTCACGCGAGATGCGTGAGGGTTGGCGCCTCACGCGAGATGCGTGAGGGTTGGCGCCTCACGCGAGATGCGTGAGGGTTGGCGCCTCACGCGAGATGCGTGAGGGTTGGCGCCCTCGCGTGAGGGTTGGCGCCTCACGCGAGATGCGTGAGGGTTGGCGCCTCACGCGAGATGCGTGAGGGTTGGCGCCTCACGCGAGATGCGTGAGGGTTGGCGCCTCACGCGAGATGCGTGAGGTTTGGCACCTCACGCGAAATGCGTGAAGTTTGGCACCTCACCCGAGATGCGTGAGGTTCGGCACGGGGCATGCCTACGATGATGTCAGTGGCCGTGCCCAGTTCCCCGTGCTCACTATTCAGCGTCTTTTGGTGAAGGAGGAAGAGGGTCTTGGGGCTCCGTTTCTCTGCAAGGCCAGCTTTCTTCTTTTGATCGGTGGAGAGTTCTGGGTGCCTGAAATCTGCTACAACGCTCGCTGAGCTGCAGGAGGAGTTTAGAATCTGTAGAGACTTCTCTTCTTGATGGGTTCCCGGTGAGGCTAGGTTTTGGGGGGATTACCTGCCACTAACCCAGATTCAGAAGTAAAGTCAATCCATCAATCAGGAGTTTGTTAAAGCGCAACTACTCACCCGTAAGGGTCTCAAGGCGCTAGGGGTGGGGGGTGCAGGTTCCATTCCATCAAGGAGGGGGTCTGTCGAAGAGCCAAGTTTTGAGGTTTCTTGCGAAGATGGGGAGCGATGTTGTCTGTCTGAGGTGGAGTGTAAGGGCGTTCCATGCTTTGGCGGCGAGGAAGGAGAAGGAGAAGGAGCGGCCTCCCGATCTGGTCTTTCTGGTGCGGGGGACCACGGCGTAGGAGAGCTGGGCTGATCGTAGGGTCCTTTGGGAGTGCCTGGAATTTGAGCCGGCTGTTCAGGTATGCTGGTCCGGTGCCCTGGAGGGCCTTGTGTGCATGGGTGAGCATCTTAAAGGTGATTCTCGCCTCGACGGGGAGCCAGTGGAGTGTGCGCAGGTGCTGAGAGATGTGGCAGTGTTTTGGCAGGTTGAGGACCAGTCTTGCGGCGGCGTTCTGGATGTTCTGTAGCTTGCGGATGATGATTTTGTTTATTCCGGCGTAGAGTGCGTTGCCGTAGTAGTCTGCTGGTGACCAGGGCGTGAGTGACTGTCTTTCGGTGTTCGAGGGGGATCCATTTGAAGGTCTTACGAAGGAGGCGGAGGGTGTGGAAGCAGGAAGATGACACAGATTTGATCTGGCGGTCCATTTTGAGCTCGGAGTCCAGGATGATTCCCAGGTTGCGTGCGTGGTCTGTGGGGGTTGGCGGGTTTCCAAGGGCGGTGGGCCACCAGGTGTCGCTCCAGGCGTCGGGGTTTGGGCCCATGATGAGTAGTTCTGTTTTGTTGGTGTTTAGTTGTAGGCAGCTGTTTTTCATCCATTTGGCGACCACAAAGACTGCTGGGGTGGCGCTCCTGGTGTCAAAGCGATTTAAGGGGAAGCAGTTACACCGGGGGACAGAGGTTAAAGGGCGACTCCTATCCTGCAGGTTCTCACTGGGTGCTCACACCTTCACGGTGATTGCGGTTTATGCGCCAAATGAGGGGCAGGAGAAGTTCTTCCACCAAGTGCTTACTGAAGCAGCGGCGGCACCTGATAGACACGTTCTGGTTGGGGGGACCTCAATTTAGTTTTTGACAAACTACTTGACAGGTCAGCGCAGCGATCCACGCAGGCAGGCACTTTATCGGAGGGGGGATGGAACAGATTGTCAGAACTGGGTATGACGGACTTGTGGCGCTCCCTCCACCCGGACGACCCGGACTACACATATTACTCCAACGCCCACAAAACCTATGCGCGCCTAGATTATTTTCTAACATCCACTTCATTTAGAGCGCTGGCGTCAGGCGTTGAGATAGGAGCGGCAGCCCTTTCCGATCATGCACCACTCACAGCGGTGTTTACCTTTCCACCGGTGGGGCGCAGTGCCCGTTGCTGGAGGCTTAGGGACACGCTGCTGCACAGACAGGGGGTTGTGGCCAAGATCAAGGAAGCTATAGCTGAATACCTGGTACACAACACACCGACGGACACTTCACATGCAACACATTGGGCAGCACTCAAGGCAGTCATACGGGGCGAGTTCATTGCAATCGCGGCAGCAGACAATGCGGAGAGGGCCCGTAAGAGAGACGAGCTCTCTGCCCGCACGAAGGAATTGGAGCAGGTACACCAGAGGACCGGGGCGCCGAGGGTGTGGAAACAGTTGTGAGTGGCACGTCAACAGTTAGCAGCACTAGATCAAGATAGAGCAGAATACGCGGCACTACGGGTACGACATGCATACTACACGGGAGGCGACAGATGCGGGAGGCTGTTGGGTCGGGCACTCCGCGAACTGCAGCAACGACACTCGGTGCAGGAAATACACACGCAGGACGGAGTCACAGTGACGGAGGACGGAGCTATAGCGCAGGCATTCGTTGACTTTTATACCACACTATACGAGGGGGCTGCTCTGGATCCAGCGGACGGGGCGGCCTTCCTGGACTCTGTGTCCATACCCGCTTTATCGATGGAACAATCAGAACTCCTTGACAGGGAGATCCGTCCTGAAGAAGTCATTGCCGCGATCTCCCCCCTCAAGCTGGCCAAGGCGCCGGGACCGGATGGCTTCACCGCCGCCTTTTACAAAACATTCTGCCCCCAGGTTGCTCCGTTGTTGACTGCCCTCTTTAATTCCTTCTCGGAGCCTGGCACCATCCCAAGAGATCTGATGAGTGCCATGATCTCGGTCATTCCCAAACCGGGGAAGGACCGAACGCAATGCGGGGCCTACCGCCCTATCTCGTTACTTAGCGTAGATCTGAAGCTTTACACCAGTATACTGTCGAAGCGGCTGGGCCCACTTATGCCTGGTCTGATTGATCCGGACCAGGCCGGCTTTATACCGGAGCGCCAGACGGTCGACAACACAAAAAGAGCACTCCACTTAGTGGAACGAGCCTCCAGGTTGCCAGGAGAGTTCATGATGTTGGCAATTGATGCCGAGAAGGCCTTCGATCATGTCCACTGGCCGTACTTGGAACAGGTGCTCATCAAGGCAGGGTTAGGCGCGAGATTTCGTACGTGTGTTCTGAACTGCTATACCTTCCCCATGGCGTCGGTTCGGGTGAATGGCTGCTCATCGTCCGTATTCCCCGTCGAACGCGGAACTCGGCAGGGGTGTCCCCTCTCGCCCCTGCTCTTCGCGCTGTATATGGAACCCCTGGCGCAGGCCATGCGATCGCATCCCTCCATTAAGGGGATTAAATTCGGGGCTGATATCCACACGATTAGCTTATACGCTGATGACGTCTTGCTTTTCTTTGCTTCCCCTGCGGCATCCCTGCTGGCCGGGGCGGCCATCCTGGATGCGTTGGCGAAGGCCTCTGGCTTTAAGGTGAACATGACGAAATCAGTAGCACTTGACCTTTCCTTGGAGGCACACACGCGGGCCTCCCTAGAAGCACAATTCCCCTTCCAATGGGCAGACGGTGCAGTCCCCTACCTGGGCATACAATTGGCGGCCACGCTACCAGAAACGGTGCATCTCAACTACGCTAACCTTAGTCGCACCATCCGCGCGGAGGTCGGGCGGTGGCGGCACCTCCCACTATCTTGGCTGGGCCGAGTGGCAGCAGTAAAGATGATAATCCTCCCGCAAGTTTTATACATTTTTCGTGCTAGCCCGCTCCGTCCCCCGGAGGGATGGATTCGCCGCACGCAATCGGAGCTGGCTCAGTTTGTGTGGAACGGGAAACGGCCCAGACTCAAGCTGAGGCTAGGGATGCTTCCCCCGGAGAGTGGTGGGCTGGGCCTGCCGGATTTGCGTCACTATTACCAGGCGACCCAACTCAGAACCCTAGTGGAATGGAGCAAATGGGAATCGGAGCGCCATTGGTTGTTCCAGGTCCAAGCGGTCGCGGGCGTCCACTCCAGGAGGTGCCTTTCCTGCAGCGACAACACCGACCCCCTAACCTATACGCCTCCTTCGTCACGAGGGTACCGCTAGAGGTATGGGATCGAACATGCTTCTTACACGACCTGACGACCTTCCCGTCTCCCCTCACACCCCTGTTAGAGAACCCTGACTTCGGCCCGGGTAGGGATGTCCAGGCCTTTGCACAGTGGCGCCCAGCAGGATGCCGATGCCTCTCTCACATGTATTCAGATGCGGGAGTGATGCCTTTTGAGGAATTCCGGAAGACCTATAACCTCCCGGAGGCTGAACACCTTAGTTATCTACAGGTCCGACATTGGGCGCTTCAACCCCAGATCCGTGGAGACGCTACACGCAAGCTCAGTAAATATGAATACTGGCTTCTCTCGCGCACCACAGATAAGCGACTCATTTCAGACATATATCGGCTCCTCTTGGACAGATACTCGCGCGTTTATAATGCAGGACGGGCTAGATGGGAGAGGGAACTGGGGCGGACTCTGCGCAACAAAGAATGGGAGGACATTTACTACAGCGCCACACACACACGAGATGCGTGAGGTTTGGCACCTCACGCAAGATACGTGAGATTCGGTATCTCAATCGGGATGCGTGAGGTTTGGCACCTCACGCGAGATGCGTGAGGGTTGGCACCTCACGCGAGATGCGTGAGGGTTGGCACCTCACGCGAGATGCGTGAGGGTTGGCACCTCACGCGAGATGCGTGAGGGTTGGCACCTCACGCGAGATGCGTGAGGGTTGGCACCTCGCGCGAGATGCGTGAGGTTTGGCAACTCACGCGAGATGCGTGAGGTTTGGCACCTCACGCGAGATGCGTGAGGTTTGGCACCTCACGCGAGATGCGTGAGGTTTGGCACCTCACGCGAAATGCGTGAGGTTTGGCACCTCACGCGAAATGCGTGAGGTTTGGCACCTCACCCGAGATGCGTGAGGTTTGGCACCTCACCCGAGATGCGTGAGGTTTGGCAACTCACCCGAGATGCGTGAGGTTTGGCAACTCACGCGAGATGCGTGAGGTTTAGCAACTCACGCGAAATGCGTGAGGTTTGGCAACTCACGCGAAATGCGTGAGGTTTGGCACCTCACGCGAAATGCGTGAGGTTTGGCACCTCACCCGAGATGCGTGAGGGTTGGCACCTCACCCGAGATGCGTGAGGTTTGGCACCTCACGCGAAATGCGTGAGGTTTGGCACCTCACCCGAGATGCGTGAGGTTTGGCACCTCACGCGAGATGCGTGAGGTTTGGCACCTCACCCGAGATGCGTGAGGTTTGGCACCTCACCCGAGATGCGTGAGGTTTGGCACCTCACCCGAGATGCGTGAGGTTTGGCACCTCACCCGAGATGCGTGAGGTTTGGCACCTCACCCGAGATGCGTGAGGTTTGGCACCTCACCCGAGATGCGTGAGGTTTGGCACCTCACCCGAGATGCGTGAGGTTTGGCACCTCACCCGAGATGCGTGAGGTTTGGCACCTCACGCGAGATGCGTGAGGTTTGGCAACTCACGCGAGATGCGTGAGGTTTGGCACCTCACGCGAGATGCGTGAGGTTTGGCAACTCACGCGAAATGCGTGAGGTTTGGCACCTCACGCGAAATGCGTGAGGTTTGGCACCTCACCCGAGATGCGTGAGGTTTGGCACCTCACCCGAGATGCGTGAGGTTTGGCACCTCACCCGAGATGCGTGAGGGTTGGCACCTCACCCGAGATGCGTGAGGTTTGGCACCTCACGCGAGATGCGTGAGGTTTGGCACCTCACGCGAGATGCGTGAGGTTTGGCACCTCACGCGAGATGCGTGAGGTTTGGCACCTCACGCGAGATGCGTGAGGTTTGGCACCTCACGCGAGATGCGTGAGGTTTGGCACCTCACGCGAGATGCGTGAGGGTTGGCACCTCACCCGAGATGCGTGAGGTTTGGCCCCTCACGCGAGATGCGTGAGGGTTGGCACCTCACCCGAGATGCGTGAGGTTTGGCACCTCACGCGAGATGCGTGAGGTTTGGCACCTCACGCGAGATGCGTGAGGTTTGGCACCTCACGCGAGATGCGTGAGGTTTGGCACCTCACCCGAGATGCGTGAGGTTTGGCAACTCACGCGAGATGCGTGAGGTTTAGCAACTCACGCGAAATGCGTGAGGTTTGGCACCTCACGCGAAATGCGTGAGGTTTGGCACCTCACGCGAAATGCGTGAGGTTTGGCACCTCACGCGAGATGCGTGAGGTTTGGCACCTCACCCGAGATGCGTGAGGTTTGGCCCCTCACGCGAGATGCGTGAGGGTTGGCACCTCACCCGAGATGCGTGAGGTTTGGCACCTCACGCGAGATGCGTGAGGTTTGGCACCTCACGCGAGATGCGTGAGGTTTGGCACCTCACCCGAGATGCGTGAGGGTTGGCACCTCACCCGAGATGCGTGAGGGTTGGCACCTCACGCGAGATGCGTGAGGGTTGGCACCTCACGCGAGATGCGTGAGGTTTGGCACCTCACCCGAGATGCGTGAGGTTTGGCACCTCACGCGAGATGCGTGAGGGTTGGCACCTCACCCGAGATGCGTGAGGGTTGGCACCTCACCCGAGATGCGTGAGGTTTAGCAACTCACGCGAAATGCGTGAGGTTTGGCCCCTCACGCGAGATGCGTGAGGGTTGGCACCTCACCCGAGATGCGTGAGGGTTGGCACCTCACCCGAGATGCGTGAGGTTTGGCACCTCACCCGAGATGCGTGAGGTTTGGCACCTCGCCCGAGATGCGTGAGGTTTGGCACCTCACCCGAGATGCGTGAGGGTTGGCACCTCACCCGAGATGCGTGAGGTTTGGCACCTCACGCGAGATGCGTGAGGTTTGGCAACTCACGCGAGATGCGTGAGGTTTAGCAACTCACGCGAAATGCGTGAGGTTTGGCACCTCACGCGAAATGCGTGAGGTTTGGCACCTCACCCGAGATGCGTGAGGTTTGGCACCTCACCCGAGATGCGTGAGGTTTGGCACCTCACCCGAGATGCGTGAGGTTTGGCCCCTCACGCGAGATGCGTGAGGTTTGGCACCTCACGCGAGATGCGTGAGGGTTGGCACCTCACCCGAGATGCGTGAGGTTTGGCACCTCACCCGAGATGCGTGAGGTTTGGCACCTCACCCGAGATGCGTGAGGTTTGGCCCCTCACGCGAGATGCGTGAGGGTTGGCACCTCATCCGAGATGCGTGAGGTTTGGCACCTCACGCGAGATGCGTGAGGGTTGGCACCTCACGCGAGATGCGTGAGGGTTGGCACCTCACGCGAGATGCGTGAGGGTTGGCACCTCACGCGAGATGCGTGAGGGTTGGCACCTCACGCGAGATGCGTGAGGGTTGGCGCCTCACGCGAGATGCGTGAGGGTTGGCGCCTCACGCGAGATGCGTGAGGGTTGGCGCCTCACGCGAGATGCGTGAGGGTTGGCGCCTCACGCGAGATGCGTGAGGGTTGGCGCCTCACGCGAGATGCGTGAGGGTTGGCGCCTCACGCGAGATGCGTGAGGGTTGGCGCCTCACGCGAGATGCGTGAGGGTTGGCGCCTCACGCGAGATGCGTGAGGTTTGGCACCTCACGCGAAATGCGTGAAGTTTGGCACCTCACCCGAGATGCGTGAGGTTCGGCACGGGGCATGCCTACGATGATGTCAGTGGCCGTGCCCAGTTCCCCGTGCTCACTATTCAGCGTCTTTTGGTGAAGGAGGAAGAGGGTCTTGGGGCTCCGTTTCTCTGCAAGGCCAGCTTTCTTCTTTTGATCGGTGGAGAGTTCTGGGTGCCTGAAATCTGCTACAACGCTCGCTGAGCTGCAGGAGGAGTTTAGAATCTGTAGAGACTTCTCTTCTTGATGGGTTCCCGGTGAGGCTAGGTTTTGGGGGGATTACCTGCCACTAACCCAGATTCAGAAGTAAAGTCAATCCATCAATCAGGAGTTTGTTAAAGCGCAACTACTCACCCGTAAGGGTCTCAAGGCGCTAGGGGTGGGGGGTGCAGGTTCCATTCCATCAAGGAGGGGGTCTGTCGAAGAGCCAAGTTTTGAGGTTTCTTGCGAAGATGGGGAGCGATGTTGTCTGTCTGAGGTGGAGTGTAAGGGCGTTCCATGCTTTGGCGGCGAGGAAGGAGAAGGAGAAGGAGCGGCCTCCCGATCTGGTCTTTCTGGTGCGGGGGACCACGGCGTAGGAGAGCTGGGCTGATCGTAGGGTCCTTTGGGAGTGCCTGGAATTTGAGCCGGCTGTTCAGGTATGCTGGTCCGGTGCCCTGGAGGGCCTTGTGTGCGTGGGTGAGCATCTTAAAGGTGATTCTCGCCTCGACGGGGAGCCAGTGGAGTGTGCGCAGGTGCTGAGAGATGTGGCAGTGTTTTGGCAGGTTGAGGACCAGTCTTGCGGCGGCGTTCTGGATGTTCTGTAGCTTGCGGATGATGATTTTGTTTATTCCGGCGTAGAGTGCGTTGCCGTAGTAGTCTGCTGGTGACCAGGGCGTGAGTGACTGTCTTTCGGTGTTCGAGGGGGATCCATTTGAAGGTCTTACGAAGGAGGCGGAGGGTGTGGAAGCAGGAAGATGAGACAGATTTGATCTGGCGGTCCATTTTGAGCTCGGAGTCCAGGATGATTCCCAGGTTGCGTGCGTGGTCTGTGGGGGTTGGCGGGTTTCCAAGGGCGGTGGGCCACCAGGTGTCGCTCCAGGCGTCGGGGTTTGGGCCCATGATGAGTAGTTCTGTTTTGTTGGTGTTTAGTTGTAGGCAGCTGTTTTTCATCCATTTGGCGACCACAAAGACTGCTGGGGTGGCGCTCCTGGTGTCAAAGCGATTTAAGGGGAAGCAGTTACACCGGGGGACAGAGGTTAAAGGGCGACTCCTATCCTGCAGGTTCTCACTGGGTGCTCACACCTTCACGGTGATTGCGGTTTATGCGCCAAATGAGGGGCAGGAGAAGTTCTTCCACCAAGTGCTTACTGAAGCAGCGGCGGCACCTGATAGACACGTTCTGGTTGGGGGGACCTCAATTTAGTTTTTGACAAACTACTTGACAGGTCAGCGCAGCGATCCACGCAGGCAGGCACTTTATCGGAGGGGGGATGGAACAGATTGTCAGAACTGGGTATGACGGACTTGTGGCGCTCCCTCCACCCGGACGACCCGGACTACACATATTACTCCAACGCCCACAAAACCTATGCGCGCCTAGATTATTTTCTAACATCCACTTCATTTAGAGCGCTGGCGTCAGGCGTTGAGATAGGAGCGGCAGCCCTTTCCGATCATGCACCACTCACAGCGGTGTTTACCTTTCCACCGGTGGGGCGCAGTGCCCGTTGCTGGAGGCTTAGGGACACGCTGCTGCACAGACAGGGGGTTGTGGCCAAGATCAAGGAAGCTATAGCTGAATACCTGGTACACAACACACCGACGGACACTTCACATGCAACACATTGGGCAGCACTCAAGGCAGTCATACGGGGCGAGTTCATTGCAATCGCGGCAGCAGACAATGCGGAGAGGGCCCGTAAGAGAGACGAGCTCTCTGCCCGCACGAAGGAATTGGAGCAGGTACACCAGAGGACCGGGGCGCCGAGGGTGTGGAAACAGTTGTGAGTGGCACGTCAACAGTTAGCAGCACTAGATCAAGATAGAGCAGAATACGCGGCACTACGGGTACGACATGCATACTACACGGGAGGCGACAGATGCGGGAGGCTGTTGGGTCGGGCACTCCGCGAACTGCAGCAACGACACTCGGTGCAGGAAATACACACGCAGGACGGAGTCACAGTGACGGAGGACGGAGCTATAGCGCAGGCATTCGTTGACTTTTATACCACACTATACGAGGGGGCTGCTCTGGATCCAGCGGACGGGGCGGCCTTCCTGGACTCTGTGTCCATACCCGCTTTATCGATGGAACAATCAGAACTCCTTGACAGGGAGATCCGTCCTGAAGAAGTCATTGCCGCGATCTCCCCCCTCAAGCTGGCCAAGGCGCCGGGACCGGATGGCTTCACCGCCGCCTTTTACAAAACATTCTGCCCCCAGGTTGCTCCGTTGTTGACTGCCCTCTTTAATTCCTTCTCGGAGCCCGGCACCATCCCAAGAGATCTGATGAGTGCCATGATCTCGGTCATTCCCAAACCGGGGAAGGACCGAACGCAATGCGGGGCCTACCGCCCTATCTCGTTACTTAGCGTAGATCTGAAGCTTTACACCAGTATACTGTCGAAGCGGCTGGGCCCACTTATGCCTGGTCTGATTGATCCGGACCAGGCCGGCTTTATACCGGAGCGCCAGACGGTCGACAACACAAAAAGAGCACTCCACTTAGTGGAACGAGCCTCCAGGTTGCCAGGAGAGTTCATGATGTTGGCAATTGATGCGGAGAAGGCCTTCGATCATGTCCACTGGCCGTACTTGGAACAGGTGCTCATCAAGGCAGGGTTAGGCGCGAGATTTCGTACGTGTGTTCTGAACTGCTATACCTTCCCCATGGCGTCGGTTCGGGTGAATGGCTGCTCATCGTCCGTATTCCCCGTCGAACGCGGAACTCGGCAGGGGTGTCCCCTCTCGCCCCTGCTCTTCGCGCTGTATATGGAACCCCTGGCGCAGGCCATGCGATCGCATCCCTCCATTAAGGGGATTAAATTCGGGGCTGATATCCACACGATTAGCTTATACGCTGATGACGTCTTGCTTTTCTTTGCTTCCCCTGCGGCATCCCTGCTGGCCGGGGCGGCCATCCTGGATGCGTTGGCGAAGGCCTCTGGCTTTAAGGTGAACATGACGAAATCAGTAGCACTTGACCTTTCCTTGGAGGCACACACGCGGGCCTCCCTAGAAGCACAATTCCCCTTCCAATGGGCAGACGGTGCAGTCCCCTACCTGGGCATACAATTGGCGGCCACGCTACCAGAAACGGTGCATCTCAACTACGCTAACCTTAGTCGCACCATCCGCGCGGAGGTCGGGCGGTGGCGGCACCTCCCACTATCTTGGCTGGGCCGAGTGGCAGCAGTAAAGATGATAATCCTCCCGCAAGTTTTATACATTTTTCGTGCTAGCCCGCTCCGTCCCCCGGAGGGATGGATTCGCCGCACGCAATCGGAGCTGGCTCAGTTTGTGTGGAACGGGAAACGGCCCAGACTCAAGCTGAGGCTAGGGATGCTTCCCCCGGAGAGTGGTGGGCTGGGCCTGCCGGATTTGCGTCACTATTACCAGGCGACCCAACTCAGAACCCTAGTGGAATGGAGCAAATGGGAATCGGAGCGCCATTGGTTGTTCCAGGTCCAAGCGGTCGCGGGCGTCCACTCCAGGAGGTGCCTTTCCTGCAGCGACAACACCGACCCCCTAACCTATACGCCTCCTTCGTCACGAGGGTACCGCTAGAGGTATGGGATCGAACATGCTTCTTACACGACCTGACGACCTTCCCGTCTCCCCTCACACCCCTGTTAGAGAACCCTGACTTCGGCCCGGGTAGGGATGTCCAGGCCTTTGCACAGTGGCGCCCAGCAGGATGCCGATGCCTCTTTCACATGTATTCAGATGCGGGAGTGATGCCTTTTGAGGAATTCCGGAAGACCTATAACCTCCCGGAGGCTGAACACCTTAGTTATCTACAGGTCCGACATTGGGCGCTTCAACCCCAGATCCGTGGAGACGCTACACGCAAGCTCAGTAAATATGAATACTGGCTTCTCTCGCGCACCACAGATAAGCGACTCATTTCAGACATATATCGGCTCCTCTTGGACAGATACTCGCGTGTTTATAATGCAGGACGGGCTAGATGGGAGAGGGAACTGGGGCGGACTCTGCGCAACAAAGAATGGGAGGACATTTACTACAGCGCCACACACACACGAGATGCGTGAGGTTTGGCACCTCACGCAAGATACGTGAGATTCGGTATCTCAATCGGGATGCGTGAGGTTTGGCACCTCACGCGAGATGCGTGAGGGTTGGCACCTCACGCGAGATGCGTGAGGGTTGGCACCTCACGCGAGATGCGTGAGGGTTGGCACCTCGCGCGAGATGCGTGAGGTTTGGCACCTCGCGCGAGATGCGTGAGGTTTGGCACCTCACGCGAGATGCGTGAGGTTTGGCACCTCACGCGAGATGCGTGAGGTTTGGCACCTCACGCGAGATGCGTGAGGTTTGGCACCTCACGCGAGATGCGTGAGGTTTGGCACCTCACGCGAGATGCGTGAAGTTTGGCAACTCACGCGAAATGCGTGAGGTTTGGCACCTCACGCGAAATGCGTGAGGTTTGGCACCTCACGCGAAATGCGTGAGGTTTGGCACCTCACGCGAAATGCGTGAGGTTTGGCACCTCACCCGAGATGCGTGAGGTTTGGCACCTCACCCGAGATGCGTGAGGTTTGGCACCTCACCCGAGATGCGTGAGGTTTGGCAACTCACCCGAGATGCGTGAGGTTTGGCAACTCACGCGAGATGCGTGAGGTTTAGCAACTCACGCGAAATGCGTGAGGTTTGGCAACTCACGCGAAATGCGTGAGGTTTGGCACCTCACGCGAAATGCGTGAGGTTTGGCACCTCACCCGAGATGCGTGAGGTTTGGCACCTCACCCGAGATGCGTGAGGTTTGGCCCCTCACGCGAGATGCGTGAGGGTTGGCACCTCACCCGAGATGCGTGAGGTTTGGCACCTCACGCGAAATGCGTGAGGTTTGGCACCTCACCCGAGATGCGTGAGGTTTGGCACCTCACCCGAGATGCGTGAGGTTTGGCACCTCACCCGAGATGCGTGAGGTTTGGCACCTCACCCGAGATGCGTGAGGTTTGGCACCTCACCCGAGATGCGTGAGGTTTGGCACCTCACCCGAGATGCGTGAGGGTTGGCACCTCACCCGAGATGCGTGAGGTTTGGCACCTCACGCGAGATGCGTGAGGTTTGGCACCTCACGCGAGATGCGTGAGGTTTGGCACCTCACGCGAGATGCGTGAGGTTTGGCACCTCACCCGAGATGCGTGAGGTTTGGCACCTCACCCGAGATGCGTGAGGTTTGGCACCTCACCCGAGATGCGTGAGGGTTGGCACCTCACCCGAGATGCGTGAGGTTTGGCACCTCACGCGAGATGCGTGAGGTTTGGCACCTCACGCGAGATGCGTGAGGTTTGGCACCTCACGCGAGATGCGTGAGGTTTGGCACCTCACGCGAGATGCGTGAGGGTTGGCACCTCACCCGAGATGCGTGAGGTTTGGCCCCTCACGCGAGATGCGTGAGGGTTGGCACCTCACCCGAGATGCGTGAGGTTTGGCCCCTCACGCGAGATGCGTGAGGTTTGGCACCTCACGCGAGATGCGTGAGGTTTGGCACCTCACGCGAGATGCGTGAGGTTTGGCACCTCACCCGAGATGCGTGAGGTTTGGCAACTCACGCGAGATGCGTGAGGTTTAGCAACTCACGCGAAATGCGTGAGGTTTGGCACCTCACGCGAAATGCGTGAGGTTTGGCACCTCACGCGAGATGCGTGAGGTTTGGCACCTCACCCGAGATGCGTGAGGTTTGGCCCCTCACGCGAGATGCGTGAGGGTTGGCACCTCACCCGAGATGCGTGAGGTTTGGCACCTCACGCGAGATGCGTGAGGTTTGGCACCTCACGCGAGATGCGTGAGGTTTGGCACCTCACCCGAGATGCGTGAGGGTTGGCACCTCACCCGAGATGCGTGAGGGTTGGCACCTCACGCGAGATGCGTGAGGGTTGGCACCTCACGCGAGATGCGTGAGGGTTGGCACCTCACGCGAGATGCGTGAGGGTTGGCACCTCACGCGAGATGCGTGAGGTTTGGCCCCTCACGCGAAATGCGTGAGGTTTGGCACCTCACCCGAGATGCGTGAGGTTTGGCACCTCACGCGAGATGCGTGAGGGTTGGCACCTCACCCGAGATGCGTGAGGGTTGGCACCTCACCCGAGATGCGTGAGGTTTAGCAACTCACGCGAAATGCGTGAGGTTTGGCCCCTCACGCGAGATGCGTGAGGGTTGGCACCTCACCCGAGATGCGTGAGGGTTGGCACCTCACCCGAGATGCGTGAGGTTTGGCACCTCACCCGAGATGCGTGAGGTTTGGCACCTCGCCCGAGATGCGTGAGGTTTGGCACCTCACCCGAGATGCGTGAGGGTTGGCACCTCACCCGAGATGCGTGAGGTTTGGCACCTCACGCGAGATGCGTGAGGTTTGGCAACTCACGCGAGATGCGTGAGGTTTAGCAACTCACGCGAAATGCGTGAGGTTTGGCACCTCACCCGAAATGCGTGAGGTTTGGCACCTCACCCGAGATGCGTGAGGTTTGGCACCTCACCCGAGATGCGTGAGGTTTGGCCCCTCACGCGAGATGCGTGAGGTTTGGCACCTCACGCGAGATGCGTGAGGTTTGGCACCTCACGCGAGATGCGTGAGGGTTGGCACCTCACCCGAGATGCGTGAGGGTTGGCACCTCACCCGAGATGCGTGAGGTTTGGCACCTCACCCGAGATGCGTGAGGTTTGGCACCTCACCCGAGATGCGTGAGGTTTGGCCCCTCACGCGAGATGCGTGAGGGTTGGCACCTCACCCGAGATGCGTGAGGTTTGGCACCTCACGCGAGATGCGTGAGGGTTGGCACCTCACGCGAGATGCGTGAGGGTTGGCACCTCACGCGAGATGCGTGAGGGTTGGCACCTCACGCGAGATGCGTGAGGGTTGGCACCTCACGCGAGATGCGTGAGGGTTGGCGCCTCACGCGAGATGCGTGAGGGTTGGCGCCTCACGCGAGATGCGTGAGGGTTGGCGCCTCACGCGAGATGCGTGAGGGTTGGCGCCTCACGCGAGATGCGTGAGGGTTGGCGCCTCACGCGAGATGCGTGAGGGTTGGCGCCTCACGCGAGATGCGTGAGGGTTGGCGCCTCACGCGAGATGCGTGAGGGTTGGCGCCTCACGCGAGATGCGTGAGGTTTGGCACCTCACGCGAAATGCGTGAAGTTTGGCACCTCACCCGAGATGCGTGAGGTTCGGCACGGGGCATGCCTACGATGATGTCAGTGGCCGTGCCCAGTTCCCCGTGCTCACTATTCAGCGTCTTTTGGTGAAGGAGGAAGAGGGTCTTGGGGCTCCGTTTCTCTGCAAGGCCAGCTTTCTTCTTTTGATCGGTGGAGAGTTCTGGGTGCCTGAAATCTGCTACAACGCTCGCTGAGCTGCAGGAGGAGTTTAGAATCTGTAGAGACTTCTCTTCTTGATGGGTTCCCGGTGAGGCTAGGTTTTGGGGGGATTACCTGCCACTAACCCAGATTCAGAAGTAAAGTCAATCCATCAATCAGGAGTTTGTTAAAGCGCAACTACTCACCCGTAAGGGTCTCAAGGCGCTAGGGGTGGGGGGTGCAGGTTCCATTCCATCAAGGAGGGGGTCTGTCGAAGAGCCAAGTTTTGAGGTTTCTTGCGAAGATGGGGAGCGATGTTGTCTGTCTGAGGTGGAGTGTAAGGGCGTTCCATGCTTTGGCGGCGAGGAAGGAGAAGGAGAAGGAGCGGCCTCCCGATCTGGTCTTTCTGGTGCGGGGGACCACGGCGTAGGAGAGCTGGGCTGATCGTAGGGTCCTTTGGGAGTGCCTGGAATTTGAGCCGGCTGTTCAGGTATGCTGGTCCGGTGCCCTGGAGGGCCTTGTGTGCGTGGGTGAGCATCTTAAAGGTGATTCTCGCCTCGACGGGGAGCCAGTGGAGTGTGCGCAGGTGCTGAGAGATGTGGCAGTGTTTTGGCAGGTTGAGGACCAGTCTTGCGGCGGCGTTCTGGATGTTCTGTAGCTTGCGGATGATGATTTTGTTTATTCCGGCGTAGAGTGCGTTGCCGTAGTAGTCTGCTGGTGACCAGGGCGTGAGTGACTGTCTTTCGGTGTTCGAGGGGGATCCATTTGAAGGTCTTACGAAGGAGGCGGAGGGTGTGGAAGCAGGAAGATGAGACAGATTTGATCTGGCGGTCCATTTTGAGCTCGGAGTCCAGGATGATTCCCAGGTTGCGTGCGTGGTCTGTGGGGGTTGGCGGGTTTCCAAGGGCGGTGGGCCACCAGGTGTCGCTCCAGGCGTCGGGGTTTGGGCCCATGATGAGTAGTTCTGTTTTGTTGGTGTTTAGTTGTAGGCAGCTGTTTTTCATCCATTTGGCGACCACAAAGACTGCTGGGGTGGCGCTCCTGGTGTCAAAGCGATTTAAGGGGAAGCAGTTACACCGGGGGACAGAGGTTAAAGGGCGACTCCTATCCTGCAGGTTCTCACTGGGTGCTCACACCTTCACGGTGATTGCGGTTTATGCGCCAAATGAGGGGCAGGAGAAGTTCTTCCACCAAGTGCTTACTGAAGCAGCGGCGGCACCTGATAGACACGTTCTGGTTGGGGGGACCTCAATTTAGTTTTTGACAAACTACTTGACAGGTCAGCGCAGCGATCCACGCAGGCAGGCACTTTATCGGAGGGGGGATGGAACAGATTGTCAGAACTGGGTATGACGGACTTGTGGCGCTCCCTCCACCCGGACGACCCGGACTACACATATTACTCCAACGCCCACAAAACCTATGCGCGCCTAGATTATTTTCTAACATCCACTTCATTTAGAGCGCTGGCGTCAGGCGTTGAGATAGGAGCGGCAGCCCTTTCCGATCATGCACCACTCACAGCGGTGTTTACCTTTCCACCGGTGGGGCGCAGTGCCCGTTGCTGGAGGCTTAGGGACACGCTGCTGCACAGACAGGGGGTTGTGGCCAAGATCAAGGAAGCTATAGCTGAATACCTGGTACACAACACACCGACGGACACTTCACATGCAACACATTGGGCAGCACTCAAGGCAGTCATACGGGGCGAGTTCATTGCAATCGCGGCAGCAGACAATGCGGAGAGGGCCCGTAAGAGAGACGAGCTCTCTGCCCGCACGAAGGAATTGGAGCAGGTACACCAGAGGACCGGGGCGCCGAGGGTGTGGAAACAGTTGTGAGTGGCACGTCAACAGTTAGCAGCACTAGATCAAGATAGAGCAGAATACGCGGCACTACGGGTACGACATGCATACTACACGGGAGGCGACAGATGCGGGAGGCTGTTGGGTCGGGCACTCCGCGAACTGCAGCAACGACACTCGGTGCAGGAAATACACACGCAGGACGGAGTCACAGTGACGGAGGACGGAGCTATAGCGCAGGCATTCGTTGACTTTTATACCACACTATACGAGGGGGCTGCTCTGGATCCAGCGGACGGGGCGGCCTTCCTGGACTCTGTGTCCATACCCGCTTTATCGATGGAACAATCAGAACTCCTTGACAGGGAGATCCGTCCTGAAGAAGTCATTGCCGCGATCTCCCCCCTCAAGCTGGCCAAGGCGCCGGGACCGGATGGCTTCACCGCCGCCTTTTACAAAACATTCTGCCCCCAGGTTGCTCCGTTGTTGACTGCCCTCTTTAATTCCTTCTCGGAGCCCGGCACCATCCCAAGAGATCTGATGAGTGCCATGATCTCGGTCATTCCCAAACCGGGGAAGGACCGAACGCAATGCGGGGCCTACCGCCCTATCTCGTTACTTAGCGTAGATCTGAAGCTTTACACCAGTATACTGTCGAAGCGGCTGGGCCCACTTATGCCTGGTCTGATTGATCCGGACCAGGCCGGCTTTATACCGGAGCGCCAGACGGTCGACAACACAAAAAGAGCACTCCACTTAGTGGAACGAGCCTCCAGGTTGCCAGGAGAGTTCATGATGTTGGCAATTGATGCGGAGAAGGCCTTCGATCATGTCCACTGGCCGTACTTGGAACAGGTGCTCATCAAGGCAGGGTTAGGCGCGAGATTTCGTACGTGTGTTCTGAACTGCTATACCTTCCCCATGGCGTCGGTTCGGGTGAATGGCTGCTCATCGTCCGTATTCCCCGTCGAACGCGGAACTCGGCAGGGGTGTCCCCTCTCGCCCCTGCTCTTCGCGCTGTATATGGAACCCCTGGCGCAGGCCATGCGATCGCATCCCTCCATTAAGGGGATTAAATTCGGGGCTGATATCCACACGATTAGCTTATACGCTGATGACGTCTTGCTTTTCTTTGCTTCCCCTGCGGCATCCCTGCTGGCCGGGGCGGCCATCCTGGATGCGTTGGCGAAGGCCTCTGGCTTTAAGGTGAACATGACGAAATCAGTAGCACTTGACCTTTCCTTGGAGGCACACACGCGGGCCTCCCTAGAAGCACAATTCCCCTTCCAATGGGCAGACGGTGCAGTCCCCTACCTGGGCATACAATTGGCGGCCACGCTACCAGAAACGGTGCATCTCAACTACGCTAACCTTAGTCGCACCATCCGCGCGGAGGTCGGGCGGTGGCGGCACCTCCCACTATCTTGGCTGGGCCGAGTGGCAGCAGTAAAGATGATAATCCTCCCGCAAGTTTTATACATTTTTCGTGCTAGCCCGCTCCGTCCCCCGGAGGGATGGATTCGCCGCACGCAATCGGAGCTGGCTCAGTTTGTGTGGAACGGGAAACGGCCCAGACTCAAGCTGAGGCTAGGGATGCTTCCCCCGGAGAGTGGTGGGCTGGGCCTGCCGGATTTGCGTCACTATTACCAGGCGACCCAACTCAGAACCCTAGTGGAATGGAGCAAATGGGAATCGGAGCGCCATTGGTTGTTCCAGGTCCAAGCGGTCGCGGGCGTCCACTCCAGGAGGTGCCTTTCCTGCAGCGACAACACCGACCCCCTAACCTATACGCCTCCTTCGTCACGAGGGTACCGCTAGAGGTATGGGATCGAACATGCTTCTTACACGACCTGACGACCTTCCCGTCTCCCCTCACACCCCTGTTAGAGAACCCTGACTTCGGCCCGGGTAGGGATGTCCAGGCCTTTGCACAGTGGCGCCCAGCAGGATGCCGATGCCTCTTTCACATGTATTCAGATGCGGGAGTGATGCCTTTTGAGGAATTCCGGAAGACCTATAACCTCCCGGAGGCTGAACACCTTAGTTATCTACAGGTCCGACATTGGGCGCTTCAACCCCAGATCCGTGGAGACGCTACACGCAAGCTCAGTAAATATGAATACTGGCTTCTCTCGCGCACCACAGATAAGCGACTCATTTCAGACATATATCGGCTCCTCTTGGACAGATACTCGCGCGTTTATAATGCAGGACGGGCTAGATGGGAGAGGGAACTGGGGCGGACTCTGCGCAACAAAGAATGGGAGGACATTTACTACAGCGCCACACACACACGAGATGCGTGAGGTTTGGCACCTCACGCAAGATACGTGAGATTCGGTATCTCAATCGGGATGCATGAGGTTTGGCACCTCACGCGAGATGCGTGAGGGTTGGCACCTCACGCGAGATGCGTGAGGGTTGGCACCTCACGCGAGATGCGTGAGGGTTGGCACCTCACGCGAGATGCGTGAGGGTTGGCACCTCACGCGAGATGCGTGAGGGTTGGCACCTCGCGCGAGATGCGTGAGGTTTGGCACCTCACGCGAGATGCGTGAGGTTTGGCACCTCACGCGAGATGCGTGAGGTTTGGCAACTCACGCGAAATGCGTGAGGTTTGGCACCTCACGCGAAATGCGTGAGGTTTGGCACCTCACGCGAAATGCGTGAGGTTTGGCACCTCACGCGAAATGCGTGAGGTTTGGCACCTCACCCGAGATGCGTGAGGTTTGGCACCTCACCCGAGATGCGTGAGGTTTGGCACCTCACCCGAGATGCGTGAGGTTTGGCACCTCACCCGAGATGCGTGAGGTTTGGCACCTCACCCGAGATGCGTGAGGTTTGGCCCCTCACGCGAGATGCGTGAGGGTTGGCACCTCACCCGAGATGCGTGAGGTTTGGCACCTCACGCGAGATGCGTGAGGGTTGGCACCTCACGCGAGATGCGTGAGGGTTGGCACCTCACGCGAGATGCGTGAGGGTTGGCACCTCACGCGAGATGCGTGAGGGTTGGCACCTCACGCGAGATGCGTGAGGGTTGGCGCCTCACGCGAGATGCGTGAGGGTTGGCGCCTCACGCGAGATGCGTGAGGGTTGGCGCCTCACGCGAGATGCGTGAGGGTTGGCGCCTCACGCGAGATGCGTGAGGGTTGGCGCCTCACGCGAGATGCGTGAGGGTTGGCGCCTCACGCGAGATGCGTGAGGGTTGGCGCCTCACGCGAGATGCGTGAGGTTTGGCACCTCACGCGAAATGCGTGAAGTTTGGCACCTCACCCGAGATGCGTGAGGTTCGGCACGGGGCATGCCTACGATGATGTCAGTGGCCGTGCCCAGTTCCCCGTGCTCACTATTCAGCGTCTTTTGGTGAAGGAGGAAGAGGGTCTTGGGGCTCCGTTTCTCTGCAAGGCCAGCTTTCTTCTTTTGATCGGTGGAGAGTTCTGGGTGCCTGAAATCTGCTACAACGCTCGCTGAGCTGCAGGAGGAGTTTAGAATCTGTAGAGACTTCTCTTCTTGATGGGTTCCCGGTGAGGCTAGGTTTTGGGGGGATTACCTGCCACTAACCCAGATTCAGAAGTAAAGTCAATCCATCAATCAGGAGTTTGTTAAAGCGCAACTACTCACCCGTAAGGGTCTCAAGGCGCTAGGGGTGGGGGGTGCAGGTTCCATTCCATCAAGGAGGGGGTCTGTCGAAGAGCCAAGTTTTGAGGTTTCTTGCGAAGATGGGGAGCGATGTTGTCTGTCTGAGGTGGAGTGTAAGGGCGTTCCATGCTTTGGCGGCGAGGAAGGAGAAGGAGAAGGAGCGGCCTCCCGATCTGGTCTTTCTGGTGCGGGGGACCACGGCGTAGGAGAGCTGGGCTGATCGTAGGGTCCTTTGGGAGTGCCTGGAATTTGAGCCGGCTGTTCAGGTATGCTGGTCCGGTGCCCTGGAGGGCCTTGTGTGCGTGGGTGAGCATCTTAAAGGTGATTCTCGCCTCGACGGGGAGCCAGTGGAGTGTGCGCAGGTGCTGAGAGATGTGGCAGTGTTTTGGCAGGTTGAGGACCAGTCTTGCGGCGGCGTTCTGGATGTTCTGTAGCTTGCGGATGATGATTTTGTTTATTCCGGCGTAGAGTGCGTTGCCGTAGTAGTCTGCTGGTGACCAGGGCGTGAGTGACTGTCTTTCGGTGTTCGAGGGGGATCCATTTGAAGGTCTTACGAAGGAGGCGGAGGGTGTGGAAGCAGGAAGATGAGACAGATTTGATCTGGCGGTCCATTTTGAGCTCGGAGTCCAGGATGATTCCCAGGTTGCGTGCGTGGTCTGTGGGGGTTGGCGGGTTTCCAAGGGCGGTGGGCCACCAGGTGTCGCTCCAGGCGTCGGGGTTTGGGCCCATGATGAGTAGTTCTGTTTTGTTGGTGTTTAGTTGTAGGCAGCTGTTTTTCATCCATTTGGCGACCACAAAGACTGCTGGGGTGGCGCTCCTGGTGTCAAAGCGATTTAAGGGGAAGCAGTTACACCGGGGGACAGAGGTTAAAGGGCGACTCCTATCCTGCAGGTTCTCACTGGGTGCTCACACCTTCACGGTGATTGCGGTTTATGCGCCAAATGAGGGGCAGGAGAAGTTCTTCCACCAAGTGCTTACTGAAGCAGCGGCGGCACCTGATAGACACGTTCTGGTTGGGGGGACCTCAATTTAGTTTTTGACAAACTACTTGACAGGTCAGCGCAGCGATCCACGCAGGCAGGCACTTTATCGGAGGGGGGATGGAACAGATTGTCAGAACTGGGTATGACGGACTTGTGGCGCTCCCTCCACCCGGACGACCCGGACTACACATATTACTCCAACGCCCACAAAACCTATGCGCGCCTAGATTATTTTCTAACATCCACTTCATTTAGAGCGCTGGCGTCAGGCGTTGAGATAGGAGCGGCAGCCCTTTCCGATCATGCACCACTCACAGCGGTGTTTACCTTTCCACCGGTGGGGCGCAGTGCCCGTTGCTGGAGGCTTAGGGACACGCTGCTGCACAGACAGGGGGTTGTGGCCAAGATCAAGGAAGCTATAGCTGAATACCTGGTACACAACACACCGACGGACACTTCACATGCAACACATTGGGCAGCACTCAAGGCAGTCATACGGGGCGAGTTCATTGCAATCGCGGCAGCAGACAATGCGGAGAGGGCCCGTAAGAGAGACGAGCTCTCTGCCCGCACGAAGGAATTGGAGCAGGTACACCAGAGGACCGGGGCGCCGAGGGTGTGGAAACAGTTGTGAGTGGCACGTCAACAGTTAGCAGCACTAGATCAAGATAGAGCAGAATACGCGGCACTACGGGTACGACATGCATACTACACGGGAGGCGACAGATGCGGGAGGCTGTTGGGTCGGGCACTCCGCGAACTGCAGCAACGACACTCGGTGCAGGAAATACACACGCAGGACGGAGTCACAGTGACGGAGGACGGAGCTATAGCGCAGGCATTCGTTGACTTTTATACCACACTATACGAGGGGGCTGCTCTGGATCCAGCGGACGGGGCGGCCTTCCTGGACTCTGTGTCCATACCCGCTTTATCGATGGAACAATCAGAACTCCTTGACAGGGAGATCCGTCCTGAAGAAGTCATTGCCGCGATCTCCCCCCTCAAGCTGGCCAAGGCGCCGGGACCGGATGGCTTCACCGCCGCCTTTTACAAAACATTCTGCCCCCAGGTTGCTCCGTTGTTGACTGCCCTCTTTAATTCCTTCTCGGAGCCCGGCACCATCCCAAGAGATCTGATGAGTGCCATGATCTCGGTCATTCCCAAACCGGGGAAGGACCGAACGCAATGCGGGGCCTACCGCCCTATCTCGTTACTTAGCGTAGATCTGAAGCTTTACACCAGTATACTGTCGAAGCGGCTGGGCCCACTTATGCCTGGTCTGATTGATCCGGACCAGGCCGGCTTTATACCGGAGCGCCAGACGGTCGACAACACAAAAAGAGCACTCCACTTAGTGGAACGAGCCTCCAGGTTGCCAGGAGAGTTCATGATGTTGGCAATTGATGCGGAGAAGGCCTTCGATCATGTCCACTGGCCGTACTTGGAACAGGTGCTCATCAAGGCAGGGTTAGGCGCGAGATTTCGTACGTGTGTTCTGAACTGCTATACCTTCCCCATGGCGTCGGTTCGGGTGAATGGCTGCTCATCGTCCGTATTCCCCGTCGAACGCGGAACTCGGCAGGGGTGTCCCCTCTCGCCCCTGCTCTTCGCGCTGTATATGGAACCCCTGGCGCAGGCCATGCGATCGCATCCCTCCATTAAGGGGATTAAATTCGGGGCTGATATCCACACGATTAGCTTATACGCTGATGACGTCTTGCTTTTCTTTGCTTCCCCTGCGGCATCCCTGCTGGCCGGGGCGGCCATCCTGGATGCGTTGGCGAAGGCCTCTGGCTTTAAGGTGAACATGACGAAATCAGTAGCACTTGACCTTTCCTTGGAGGCACACACGCGGGCCTCCCTAGAAGCACAATTCCCCTTCCAATGGGCAGACGGTGCAGTCCCCTACCTGGGCATACAATTGGCGGCCACGCTACCAGAAACGGTGCATCTCAACTACGCTAACCTTAGTCGCACCATCCGCGCGGAGGTCGGGCGGTGGCGGCACCTCCCACTATCTTGGCTGGGCCGAGTGGCAGCAGTAAAGATGATAATCCTCCCGCAAGTTTTATACATTTTTCGTGCTAGCCCGCTCCGTCCCCCGGAGGGATGGATTCGCCGCACGCAATCGGAGCTGGCTCAGTTTGTGTGGAACGGGAAACGGCCCAGACTCAAGCTGAGGCTAGGGATGCTTCCCCCGGAGAGTGGTGGGCTGGGCCTGCCGGATTTGCGTCACTATTACCAGGCGACCCAACTCAGAACCCTAGTGGAATGGAGCAAATGGGAATCGGAGCGCCATTGGTTGTTCCAGGTCCAAGCGGTCGCGGGCGTCCACTCCAGGAGGTGCCTTTCCTGCAGCGACAACACCGACCCCCTAACCTATACGCCTCCTTCGTCACGAGGGTACCGCTAGAGGTATGGGATCGAACATGCTTCTTACACGACCTGACGACCTTCCCGTCTCCCCTCACACCCCTGTTAGAGAACCCTGACTTCGGCCCGGGTAGGGATGTCCAGGCCTTTGCACAGTGGCGCCCAGCAGGATGCCGATGCCTCTTTCACATGTATTCAGATGCGGGAGTGATGCCTTTTGAGGAATTCCGGAAGACCTATAACCTCCCGGAGGCTGAACACCTTAGTTATCTACAGGTCCGACATTGGGCGCTTCAACCCCAGATCCGTGGAGACGCTACACGCAAGCTCAGTAAATATGAATACTGGCTTCTCTCGCGCACCACAGATAAGCGACTCATTTCAGACATATATCGGCTCCTCTTGGACAGATACTCGCGCGTTTATAATGCAGGACGGGCTAGATGGGAGAGGGAACTGGGGCGGACTCTGCGCAACAAAGAATGGGAGGACATTTACTACAGCGCCACACACACACGAGATGCGTGAGGTTTGGCACCTCACGCAAGATACGTGAGATTCAATATCTCAATCGGGATGCATGAGGTTTGGCACCTCACGCGAGATGCGTGAGGGTTGGCACCTCACGCGAGATGCGTGAGGGTTGGCACCTCACGCGAGATGCGTGAGGGTTGGCACCTCACGCGAGATGCGTGAGGGTTGGCACCTCACGCGAGATGCGTGAGGGTTGGCACCTCGCGCGAGATGCGTGAGGTTTGGCACCTCACGCGAGATGCGTGAGGTTTGGCACCTCACGCGAGATGCGTGAGGTTTGGCAACTCACGCGAAATGCGTGAGGTTTGGCACCTCACGCGAAATGCGTGAGGTTTGGCACCTCACGCGAAATGCGTGAGGTTTGGCACCTCACGCGAAATGCGTGAGGTTTGGCACCTCACCCGAGATGCGTGAGGTTTGGCACCTCACCCGAGATGCGTGAGGTTTGGCACCTCACCCGAGATGCGTGAGGTTTGGCACCTCACCCGAGATGCGTGAGGTTTGGCAACTCACCCGAGATGCGTGAGGTTTGGCAACTCACGCGAGATGCGTGAGGTTTAGCAACTCACGCGAAATGCGTGAGGTTTGGCAACTCACGCGAAATGCGTGAGGTTTGGCACCTCACGCGAAATGCGTGAGGTTTGGCACCTCACCCGAGATGCGTGAGGTTTGGCACCTCACCCGAGATGCGTGAGGTTTGGCCCCTCACGCGAGATGCGTGAGGGTTGGCACCTCACCCGAGATGCGTGAGGTTTGGCACCTCACGCGAGATGCGTGAGGTTTGGCACCTCACCCGAGATGCGTGAGGTTTGGCACCTCACCCGAGATGCGTGAGGTTTGGCACCTCACCCGAGATGCGTGAGGTTTGGCACCTCACCCGAGATGCGTGAGGTTTGGCACCTCACCCGAGATGCGTGAGGTTTGGCACCTCACCCGAGATGCGTGAGGTTTGGCACCTCACCCGAGATGCGTGAGGTTTGGCACCTCACCCGAGATGCGTGAGGTTTGGCACCTCACCCGAGATGCGTGAGGTTTGGCACCTCACGCGAGATGCGTGAGGTTTGGCAACTCACGCGAGATGCGTGAGGTTTGGCACCTCACGCGAGATGCGTGAGGTTTAGCAACTCACGCGAAATGCGTGAGGTTTGGCACCTCACGCGAAATGCGTGAGGTTTGGCACCTCACCCGAGATGCGTGAGGTTTGGCACCTCACCCGAGATGCGTGAGGTTTGGCACCTCACCCGAGATGCGTGAGGGTTGGCACCTCACCCGAGATGCGTGAGGTTGGCACCTCACGCGAGATGCGTGAGGTTTGGCACCTCACACGAGATGCGTGAGGTTTGGCACCTCACGCGAGATGCGTGAGGTTTGGCACCTCACGCGAGATGCGTGAGGGTTGGCACCTCACCCGAGATGCGTGAGGTTTGGCCCCTCACGCGAGATGCGTGAGGGTTGGCACCTCACCCGAGATGCGTGAGGTTTGGCACCTCACGCGAGATGCGTGAGGTTTGGCACCTCATGCGAGATGCGTGAGGTTTGGCACCTCACCCGAGATGCGTGAGGTTTGGCAACTCACGCGAGATGCGTGAGGTTTAGCAACTCACGCGAAATGCGTGAGGTTTGGCACCTCACGCGAAATGCGTGAGGTTTGGCACCTCACGCGAGATGCGTGAGGTTTGGCACCTCACCCGAGATGCGTGAGGTTTGGCCCCTCACGCGAGATGCGTGAGGGTTGGCACCTCACCCGAGATGCGTGAGGTTTGGCACCTCACGCGAGATGCGTGAGGTTTGGCACCTCACGCGAGATGCGTGAGGTTTGGCACCTCACCCGAGATGCGTGAGGGTTGGCACCTCACCCGAGATGCGTGAGGGTTGGCACCTCACGCGAGATGCGTGAGGGTTGGCACCTCACGCGAGATGCGTGAGGGTTGGCACCTCACGCGAGATGCGTGAGGGTTGGCACCTCACGCGAGATGCGTGAGGGTTGGCACCTCACGCGAGATGCGTGAGGTTTGGCCCCTCACGCGAAATGCGTGAGGTTTGGCACCTCACGCGAGATGCGTGAGGGTTGGCACCTCACGCGAGATGCGTGAGGGTTGGCACCTCACCCGAGATGCGTGAGGGTTGGCACCTCACCCGAGATGCGTGAGGTTTAGCAACTCACGCGAAATGCGTGAGGTTTGGCCCCTCACGCGAGATGCGTGAGGGTTGGCACCTCACCCGAGATGCGTGAGGGTTGGCACCTCACCCGAGATGCGTGAGGTTTGGCACCTCACCCGAGATGCGTGAGGGTTGGCACCTCACCCGAGATGCGTGAGGTTTGGCACCTCACGCGAGATGCGTGAGGTTTGGCACCTCACGCGAGATGCGTGAGGTTTGGCACCTCACCCGAGATGCGTGAGGGTTGGCACCTCACCCGAGATGCGTGAGGGTTGGCACCTCACGCGAGATGCGTGAGGGTTGGCACCTCACGCGAGATGCGTGAGGGTTGGCACCTCACGCGAGATGCGTGAGGGTTGGCACCTCACGCGAGATGCGTGAGGGTTGGCACCTCACGCGAGATGCGTGAGGTTTGGCCCCTCACGCGAAATGCGTGAGGTTTGGCACCTCACGCGAGATGCGTGAGGGTTGGCACCTCACGCGAGATGCGTGAGGGTTGGCACCTCACCCGAGATGCGTGAGGTTTAGCAACTCACGCGAAATGCGTGAGGTTTGGCCCCTCACGCGAGATGCGTGAGGGTTGGCACCTCACCCGAGATGCGTGAGGGTTGGCACCTCACCCGAGATGCGTGAGGTTTGGCACCTCACCCGAGATGCGTGAGGTTTGGCACCTCACCCGAGATGCGTGAGGTTTGGCACCTCACGCGAGATGCGTGAGGGTTGGCACCTCACCCGAGATGCGTGAGGTTTGGCACCTCACGCGAGATGCGTGAGGTTTGGCACCTCACGCGAGATGCGTGAGGTTTGGCAACTCACGCGAGATGCGTGAGGTTTAGCAACTCACGCGAAATGCGTGAGGTTTGGCACCTCACGCGAAATGCGTGAGGTTTGGCACCTCACCCGAGATGCGTGAGGTTTGGCACCTCACCCGAGATGCGTGAGGTTTGGCCCCTCACGCGAGATGCGTGAGGTTTGGCACCTCACGCGAGATGCGTGAGGTTTGGCACCTCACGCGAGATGCGTGAGGGTTGGCACCTCACCCGAGATGCGTGAGGGTTGGCACCTCACCCGAGATGCGTGAGGTTTGGCACCTCACCCGAGATGCGTGAGGTTTGGCCCCTCACGCGAGATGCGTGAGGGTTGGCACCTCACCCGAGATGCGTGAGGTTTGGCACCTCACGCGAGATGCGTGAGGGTTGGCACCTCACGCGAGATGCGTGAGGGTTGGCACCTCACGCGAGATGCGTGAGGTTTGGCACCTCACGCGAGATGCGTGAGGGTTGGCGCCTCACGCGAGATGCGTGAGGGTTGGCGCCTCACGCGAGATGCGTGAGGGTTGGCGCCTCACGCGAGATGCGTGAGGTTTGGCACCTCACGCGAAATGCGTGAAGTTTGGCACCTCACCCGAGATGCGTGAGGTTCGGCACGGGGCATGCCTACGATGATGTCAGTGGCCGTGCCCAGTTCCCCGTGCTCACTATTCAGCGTCTTTTGGTGAAGGAGGAAGAGGGTCTTGGGGCTCCGTTTCTCTGCAAGGCCAGCTTTCTTCTTTTGATCGGTGGAGAGTTCTGGGTGCCTGAAATCTGCTACAACGCTCGCTGAGCTGCAGGAGGAGTTTAGAATCTGTAGAGACTTCTCTTCTTGATGGGTTCCCGGTGAGGCTAGGTTTTGGGGGGATTACCTGCCACTAACCCAGATTCAGAAGTAAAGTCAATCCATCAATCAGGAGTTTGTTAAAGCGCAACTACTCACCCGTAAGGGTCTCAAGGCGCTAGGGGTGGGGGGTGCAGGTTCCATTCCATCAAGGAGGGGGTCTGTCGAAGAGCCAAGTTTTGAGGTTTCTTGCGAAGATGGGGAGCGATGTTGTCTGTCTGAGGTGGAGTGTAAGGGCGTTCCATGCTTTGGCGGCGAGGAAGGAGAAGGAGAAGGAGCGGCCTCCCGATCTGGTCTTTCTGGTGCGGGGGACCACGGCGTAGGAGAGCTGGGCTGATCGTAGGGTCCTTTGGGAGTGCCTGGAATTTGAGCCGGCTGTTCAGGTATGCTGGTCCGGTGCCCTGGAGGGCCTTGTGTGCGTGGGTGAGCATCTTAAAGGTGATTCTCGCCTCGACGGGGAGCCAGTGGAGTGTGCGCAGGTGCTGAGAGATGTGGCAGTGTTTTGGCAGGTTGAGGACCAGTCTTGCGGCGGCGTTCTGGATGTTCTGTAGCTTGCGGATGATGATTTTGTTTATTCCGGCGTAGAGTGCGTTGCCGTAGTAGTCTGCTGGTGACCAGGGCGTGAGTGACTGTCTTTCGGTGTTCGAGGGGGATCCATTTGAAGGTCTTACGAAGGAGGCGGAGGGTGTGGAAGCAGGAAGATGAGACAGATTTGATCTGGCGGTCCATTTTGAGCTCGGAGTCCAGGATGATTCCCAGGTTGCGTGCGTGGTCTGTGGGGGTTGGCGGGTTTCCAAGGGCGGTGGGCCACCAGGTGTCGCTCCAGGCGTCGGGGTTTGGGCCCATGATGAGTAGTTCTGTTTTGTTGGTGTTTAGTTGTAGGCAGCTGTTTTTCATCCATTTGGCGACCACAAAGACTGCTGGGGTGGCGCTCCTGGTGTCAAAGCGATTTAAGGGGAAGCAGTTACACCGGGGGACAGAGGTTAAAGGGCGACTCCTATCCTGCAGGTTCTCACTGGGTGCTCACACCTTCACGGTGATTGCGGTTTATGCGCCAAATGAGGGGCAGGAGAAGTTCTTCCACCAAGTGCTTACTGAAGCAGCGGCGGCACATGATAGACACGTTCTGGTTGGGGGGACCTCAATTTAGTTTTTGACAACCTACTTGACAGGTCAGCGCAGCGATCCACGCAGGCAGGCACTTTATCGGAGGGGGGATGGAACAGATTGTCAGAACTGGGTATGACGGACTTGTGGCGCTCCCTCCACCCGGACGACCCGGACTACACATATTACTCCAACGCCCACAAAACCTATGCGCGCCTAGATTATTTTCTAACATCCACTTCATTTAGAGCGCTGGCGTCAGGCGTTGAGATAGGAGCGGCAGCCCTTTCCGATCATGCACCACTCACAGCGGTGTTTACCTTTCCACCGGTGGGGCGCAGTGCCCGTTGCTGGAGGCTTAGGGACACGCTGCTGCACAGACAGGGGGTTGTGGCCAAGATCAAGGAAGCTATAGCTGAATACCTGGTACACAACACACCGACGGACACTTCACATGCAACACATTGGGCAGCACTCAAGGCAGTCATACGGGGCGAGTTCATTGCAATCGCGGCAGCAGACAATGCGGAGAGGGCCCGTAAGAGAGACGAGCTCTCTGCCCGCACGAAGGAATTGGAGCAGGTACACCAGAGGACCGGGGCGCCGAGGGTGTGGAAACAGTTGTGAGTGGCACGTCAACAGTTAGCAGCACTAGATCAAGATAGAGCAGAATACGCGGCACTACGGGTACGACATGCATACTACACGGGAGGCGACAGATGCGGGAGGCTGTTGGGTCGGGCACTCCGCGAACTGCAGCAACGACACTCGGTGCAGGAAATACACACGCAGGACGGAGTCACAGTGACGGAGGACGGAGCTATAGCGCAGGCATTCGTTGACTTTTATACCACACTATACGAGGGGGCTGCTCTGGATCCAGCGGACGGGGCGGCCTTCCTGGACTCTGTGTCCATACCCGCTTTATCGATGGAACAATCAGAACTCCTTGACAGGGAGATCCGTCCTGAAGAAGTCATTGCCGCGATCTCCCCCCTCAAGCTGGCCAAGGCGCCGGGACCGGATGGCTTCACCGCCGCCTTTTACAAAACATTCTGCCCCCAGGTTGCTCCGTTGTTGACTGCCCTCTTTAATTCCTTCTCGGAGCCCGGCACCATCCCAAGAGATCTGATGAGTGCCATGATCTCGGTCATTCCCAAACCGGGGAAGGACCGAACGCAATGCGGGGCCTACCGCCCTATCTCGTTACTTAGCGTAGATCTGAAGCTTTACACCAGTATACTGTCGAAGCGGCTGGGCCCACTTATGCCTGGTCTGATTGATCCGGACCAGGCCGGCTTTATACCGGAGCGCCAGACGGTCGACAACACAAAAAGAGCACTCCACTTAGTGGAACGAGCCTCCAGGTTGCCAGGAGAGTTCATGATGTTGGCAATTGATGCGGAGAAGGCCTTCGATCATGTCCACTGGCCGTACTTGGAACAGGTGCTCATCAAGGCAGGGTTAGGCGCGAGATTTCGTACGTGTGTTCTGAACTGCTATACCTTCCCCATGGCGTCGGTTCGGGTGAATGGCTGCTCATCGTCCGTATTCCCCGTCGAACGCGGAACTCGGCAGGGGTGTCCCCTCTCGCCCCTGCTCTTCGCGCTGTATATGGAACCCCTGGCGCAGGCCATGCGATCGCATCCCTCCATTAAGGGGATTAAATTCGGGGCTGATATCCACACGATTAGCTTATACGCTGATGACGTCTTGCTTTTCTTTGCTTCCCCTGCGGCATCCCTGCTGGCCGGGGCGGCCATCCTGGATGCGTTGGCGAAGGCCTCTGGCTTTAAGGTGAACATGACGAAATCAGTAGCACTTGACCTTTCCTTGGAGGCACACACGCGGGCCTCCCTAGAAGCACAATTCCCCTTCCAATGGGCAGACGGTGCAGTCCCCTACCTGGGCATACAATTGGCGGCCACGCTACCAGAAACGGTGCATCTCAACTACGCTAACCTTAGTCGCACCATCCGCGCGGAGGTCGGGCGGTGGCGGCACCTCCCACTATCTTGGCTGGGCCGAGTGGCAGCAGTAAAGATGATAATCCTCCCGCAAGTTTTATACATTTTTCGTGCTAGCCCGCTCCGTCCCCCGGAGGGATGGATTCGCCGCACGCAATCGGAGCTGGCTCAGTTTGTGTGGAACGGGAAACGGCCCAGACTCAAGCTGAGGCTAGGGATGCTTCCCCCGGAGAGTGGTGGGCTGGGCCTGCCGGATTTGCGTCACTATTACCAGGCGACCCAACTCAGAACCCTAGTGGAATGGAGCAAATGGGAATCGGAGCGCCATTGGTTGTTCCAGGTCCAAGCGGTCGCGGGCGTCCACTCCAGGAGGTGCCTTTCCTGCAGCGACAACACCGACCCCCTAACCTATACGCCTCCTTCGTCACGAGGGTACCGCTAGAGGTATGGGATCGAACATGCTTCTTACACGACCTGACGACCTTCCCGTCTCCCCTCACACCCCTGTTAGAGAACCCTGACTTCGGCCCGGGTAGGGATGTCCAGGCCTTTGCACAGTGGCGCCCAGCAGGATGCCGATGCCTCTTTCACATGTATTCAGATGCGGGAGTGATGCCTTTTGAGGAATTCCGGAAGACCTATAACCTCCCGGAGGCTGAACACCTTAGTTATCTACAGGTCCGACATTGGGCGCTTCAACCCCAGATCCGTGGAGACGCTACACGCAAGCTCAGTAAATATGAATACTGGCTTCTCTCGCGCACCACAGATAAGCGACTCATTTCAGACATATATCGGCTCCTCTTGGACAGATACTCGCGCGTTTATAATGCAGGACGGGCTAGATGGGAGAGGGAACTGGGGCGGACTCTGCGCAACAAAGAATGGGAGGACATTTACTACAGCGCCACACACACACGAGATGCGTGAGGTTTGGCACCTCACGCAAGATACGTGAGATTCGGTATCTCAATCGGGATGCGTGAGGTTTGGCACCTCACACGAGATGCGTGAGGGTTGGCACCTCACGCGAGATGCGTGAGGGTTGGCACCTCACGCGAGATGCGTGAGGGTTGGCACCTCACGCGAGATGCGTGAGGGTTGGCACCTCACGCGAGATGCGTGAGGGTTGGCACCTCACGCGAGATGCGTGAGGGTTGGCACCTCACGCGAGATGCGTGAGGGTTGGCACCTCACGCGAGATGCGTGAGGGTTGGCACCTCACGCGAGATGCGTGAGGTTTGGCAACTCACGCGAAATGCGTGAGGTTTGGCACCTCACGCGAAATGCGTGAGGTTTGGCACCTCACCCGAGATGCGTGAGGTTTGGCACCTCACCCGAGATGCGTGAGGTTTGGCACCTCACCCGAGATGCGTGAGGTTTGGCACCTCACCCGTGATGCGTGAGGTTTGGCACCTCACCCGAGATGCGTGAGGTTTGGCACCTCACCCGAGATGCGTGAGGTTTGGCACCTCACCCGAGATGCGTGAGGTTTGGCAACTCACGCGAGATGCGTGAGGTTTAGCAACTCACGCAAAATGCGTGAGGTTTGGCACCTCACGCGAAATGCGTGAGGTTTGGCACCTCACCCGAGATGCGTGAGGTTTGGCACCTCACCCGAGATGCGTGAGGTTTGGCCCCTCACGCGAGATGCGTGAGGGTTGGCACCTCACCCGAGATGCGTGAGGTTTGGCACCTCACGCGAGATGCGTGAGGTTTGGCACCTCACGCGAGATGCGTGAGGTTTGGCACCTCACCCGAGATGCGTGAGGTTTGGCAACTCACGCGAGATGCGTGAGGTTTGGCAACTCACGCGAAATGCGTGAGGTTTGGCACCTCACGCGAAATGCGTGAGGTTTGGCACCTCACCCGAGATGCGTGAGGTTTGGCACCTCACCCGAGATGCGTGAGGTTTGGCCCCTCACGCGAGATGCGTGAGGGTTGGCACCTCACCCGAGATGCGTGAGGTTTGGCACCTCACGCGAGATGCGTGAGGTTTGGCACCTCACGCGAGATGCGTGAGGTTTGGCACCTCACGCGAGATGCGTGAGGGTTGGCACCTCACCCGAGATGCGTGAGGGTTGGCACCTCACGCGAGATGCGTGAGGGTTGGCACCTCACGCGAGATGCGTGAGGGTTGGCACCTCACGCGAGATGCGTGAGGGTTGGCACCTCACGCGAGATGCGTGAGGGTTGGCACCTCACGCGAGATGCGTGAGGGTTGGCACCTCACGCGAGATGCGTGAGGGTTTGCACCTCACGCGAAATGCGTGAGGTTTGGCCCCTCACGCGAAATGCGTGAGGTTTGGCACCTCACCCGAGATGCGTGAGGTTTGGCACCTCACCCGAGATGCGTGAGGTTTGGCAACTCACCCGAGATGCGTGAGGTTTGGCACCTCACCCGAGATGCGTGAGGTTTGGCACCTCACGCGAGATGCGTGAGGTTTAGCAACTCACGCGAAATGCGTGAGGTTTGGCCCCTCACGCGAGATGCGTGAGGGTTGGCACCTCACCCGAGATGCGTGAGGTTTGGCACCTCACCCGAGATGCGTGAGGTTTGGCACCTCACGCGAGATGCGTGAGGGTTGGCACCTCACCCGAGATGCGTGAGGTTTGGCACCTCACGCGAGATGCGTGAGGTTTGACAACTCACGCGAGATGCGTGAGGTTTAGCACCTCACGCGAGATGCGTGAGGTTTGGCACCTCACGCAAAATGCGTGAGGTTTGGCACCTCACCCGAGATGCGTGAGGTTTGGCACCTCACCCGAGATGCGTGAGGTTTGGCCCCTCACGCGAAATGCGTGAGGTTTGGCACTTCACGCGAGATGCGTGAGGTTTGGCACCTCACGCGAGATGCGTGAGGGTTGGCACCTCACGCGAGATGCGTGAGGGTTGGCACCTCACGCGAGATGCGTGAGGGTTGGCACCTCACGCGAGATGCGTGAGGGTTGGCACCTCACCCGAGATGCGTGAGGTTTGGCCCCTCACGCGAGATGCGTGAGGGTTGGCACCTCACCCGAGATGCGTGAGGTTTGGCACCTCACGCGAGATGCGTGAGGGTTGGCACCTCACGCGAGATGCGTGAGGGTTGGCACCTCACGCGAGATGCGTGAGGGTTGGCACCTCACGCGAGATGCGTGAGGGTTGGCACCTCACGCGAGATGCGTGAGGTTTGGCACCTCACCCGAGATGCGTGAGGTTTGGCACCTCACCCGAGATGCGTGAGGTTTGGCACCTCACCCGAGATGCGTGAGGTTTGGCACCTCACGCGAGATGCGTGAGGTTTGGCACCTCACCCGAGATGCGTGAGGTTCGGCACGGGGCATGCCTACGATGATGTCAGTGGCCGTGCCCAGTTCCCCGTGCTCACTATTCAGCGTCTTTTGGTGAAGGAGGAAGAGGGTCTTGGGGCTCCGTTTCTCTGCAAGGCCAGCTTTCTTCTTTTGATCGGTGGAGAGTTCTGGGTGCCTGAAATCTGCTACAACGCTCGCTGAGCTGCAGGAGGAGTTTAGAATCTGTAGAGACTTCTCTTCTTGATGGGTTCCCGGTGAGGCTAGGTTTTGGGGGGATTACCTGCCACTAACCCAGATTCAGAAGTAAAGTCAATCCATCAATCAGGAGTTTGTTAAAGCGCAACTACTCACCCGTAAGGGTCTCAAGGCGCTAGGGGTGGGGGGTGCAGGTTCCATTCCATCAAGGAGGGGGTCTGTCGAAGAGCCAAGTTTTGAGGTTTCTTGCGAAGATGGGGAGCGATGTTGTCTGTCTGAGGTGGAGTGTAAGGGCGTTCCATGCTTTGGCGGCGAGGAAGGAGAAGGAGAAGGAGCGGCCTCCCGATCTGGTCTTTCTGGTGCGGGGGACCACGGCGTAGGAGAGCTGGGCTGATCGTAGGGTCCTTTGGGAGTGCCTGGAATTTGAGCCGGCTGTTCAGGTATGCTGGTCCGGTGCCCTGGAGGGCCTTGTGTGCGTGGGTGAGCATCTTAAAGGTGATTCTCGCCTCGACGGGGAGCCAGTGGAGTGTGCGCAGGTGCTGAGAGATGTGGCAGTGTTTTGGCAGGTTGAGGACCAGTCTTGCGGCGGCGTTCTGGATGTTCTGTAGCTTGCGGATGATGATTTTGTTTATTCCGGCGTAGAGTGCGTTGCCGTAGTAGTCTGCTGGTGACCAGGGCGTGAGTGACTGTCTTTCGGTGTTCGAGGGGGATCCATTTGAAGGTCTTACGAAGGAGGCGGAGGGTGTGGAAGCAGGAAGATGAGACAGATTTGATCTGGCGGTCCATTTTGAGCTCGGAGTCCAGGATGATTCCCAGGTTGCGTGCGTGGTCTGTGGGGGTTGGCGGGTTTCCAAGGGCGGTGGGCCACCAGGTGTCGCTCCAGGCGTCGGGGTTTGGGCCCATGATGAGTAGTTCTGTTTTGTTGGTGTTTAGTTGTAGGCAGCTGTTTTTCATCCATTTGGCGACCACAAAGACTGCTGGGGTGGCGCTCCTGGTGTCAAAGCGATTTAAGGGGAAGCAGTTACACCGGGGGACAGAGGTTAAAGGGCGACTCCTATCCTGCAGGTTCTCACTGGGTGCTCACACCTTCACGGTGATTGCGGTTTATGCGCCAAATGAGGGGCAGGAGAAGTTCTTCCACCAAGTGCTTACTGAAGCAGCGGCGGCACCTGATAGACACGTTCTGGTTGGGGGGACCTCAATTTAGTTTTTGACAAACTACTTGACAGGTCAGCGCAGCGATCCACGCAGGCAGGCACTTTATCGGAGGGGGGATGGAACAGATTGTCAGAACTGGGTATGACGGACTTGTGGCGCTCCCTCCACCCGGACGACCCGGACTACACATATTACTCCAACGCCCACAAAACCTATGCGCGCCTAGATTATTTTCTAACATCCACTTCATTTAGAGCGCTGGCGTCAGGCGTTGAGATAGGAGCGGCAGCCCTTTCCGATCATGCACCACTCACAGCGGTGTTTACCTTTCCACCGGTGGGGCGCAGTGCCCGTTGCTGGAGGCTTAGGGACACGCTGCTGCACAGACAGGGGGTTGTGGCCAAGATCAAGGAAGCTATAGCTGAATACCTGGTACACAACACACCGACGGACACTTCACATGCAACACATTGGGCAGCACTCAAGGCAGTCATACGGGGCGAGTTCATTGCAATCGCGGCAGCAGACAATGCGGAGAGGGCCCGTAAGAGAGACGAGCTCTCTGCCCGCACGAAGGAATTGGAGCAGGTACACCAGAGGACCGGGGCGCCGAGGGTGTGGAAACAGTTGTGAGTGGCACGTCAACAGTTAGCAGCACTAGATCAAGATAGAGCAGAATACGCGGCACTACGGGTACGACATGCATACTACACGGGAGGCGACAGATGCGGGAGGCTGTTGGGTCGGGCACTCCGCGAACTGCAGCAACGACACTCGGTGCAGGAAATACACATGCAGGACGGAGTCACAGTGACGGAGGACGGAGCTATAGCGCAGGCATTCGTTGACTTTTATACCACACTATACGAGGGGGCTGCTCTGGATCCAGCGGACGGGGCGGCCTTCCTGGACTCTGTGTCCATACCCGCTTTATCGATGGAACAATCAGAACTCCTTGACAGGGAGATCCGTCCTGAAGAAGTCATTGCCGCGATCTCCCCCCTCAAGCTGGCCAAGGCGCCGGGACCGGATGGCTTCACCGCCGCCTTTTACAAAACATTCTGCCCCCAGGTTGCTCCGTTGTTGACTGCCCTCTTTAATTCCTTCTCGGAGCCCGGCGCCATCCCAAGAGATCTGATGAGTGCCATGATCTCGGTCATTCCCAAACCGGGGAAGGACCGAACGCAATGCGGGGCCTACCGCCCTATCTCGTTACTTAGCGTAGATCTGAAGCTTTACACCAGTATACTGTCGAAGCGGCTTGGCCCACTTATGCCTGGTCTGATTGATCCGGACCAGGCCGGCTTTATACCGGAGCGCCAGACGGTCGACAACACAAAAAGAGCACTCCACTTAGTGGAACGAGCCTCCAGGTTGCCAGGAGAGTTCATGATGTTGGCATGCGGAGAAGGCCTTCGATCATGTCCACTGGCCGTACTTGGAACAGGTGCTCATCAAGGCAGGGTTAGGCGCGAGATTTCGTACGTGTGTTCTGAACTGCTATACCTTCCCCATGGCGTCGGTTCGGGTGAATGGCTGCTCATCGTCCGTATTCCCCGTTGAACGCGGAACTCGGCAGGGGTGTCCACTCTCGCCCCTGCTCTTCGCGCTGTATATGGAACCCCTGGCGCAGGCCATGCGATCGCATCCCTCCATTAAGGGGATTCAATTCGGGGCTGATATCCACACGATTAGCTTATACGCTGATGACGTCTTGCTTTTCTTTGCTTCCCCTGCGGCATCCCTGCTGGCCGGGGCGGCCATCCTGGATGCGTTGGCGAAGGCCTCTGGCTTTAAGGTGAACATGACGAAATCAGTAGCACTTGACCTTTCCTTGGAGGCACACACGCGGGCCTCCCTAGAAGCACAATTCCCCTTCCAATGGGCAGACGGTGCAGTCCCCTACCTGGGCATACAATTGGCGGCCACGCTACCAGAAACGGTGCATCTCAACTACGCTAACCTTAGTCGCACCATCCGCGCGGAGGTCGGGCGGTGGCGGCACCTCCCACTATCTTGGCTGGGCCGAGTGGCAGCAGTAAAGATGATAATCCTCCCGCAAGTTTTATACATTTTTCATGCTAGCCCGCTCCGTCCCCCGGAGGGATGGATTCGCCGCACGCAATCGGAGCTGGCTCAGTTTGTGTGGAACGGGAAACGGCCCAGACTCAAGCTGAGGCTAGGGATGCTTCCCCCGGAGAGTGGTGGGCTGGGCCTGCCGGATTTGCGTCACTATTACCAGGCGACCCAACTCAGAACCCTAGTGGAATGGAGCAAATGGGAATCGGAGCGCCATTGGTTGTTCCAGGTCCAAGCGGTCGCGGGCGTCCACTCCAGGAGGTGCCTTTCCTGCTGCGACAACACCGACCCCCTAACCTATACGCCTCCTTCGTCACGAGGGTACCGCTAGAGGTATGGGATCGAACATGCTTCTTACACGACCTGACGACCTTCCCGTCTCCCCTCACACCCCTGTTAGAGAACCCTGACTTCGGCCCGGGTAGGGATGTCCAGGCCTTTGCACGGTGGCGCCCAGCAGGATGCCGATGCCTCTTTCACATGTATTCAGATGCGGGAGTGATGCCTTTTGAGGAATTCCGGAAGACCTATGACCTCCCCGAGGCTGAACACCTTAGTTATCTACAGGTCCGACATTGGGCGCTTCAACTCCAGATCCGTGGAGACGCTACACGCAAGCTCAGTAAATATGAATACTGGCTTCTCTCGCGCACCACAGATAAGCGACTCATTTCAGACATATATCGGCTCCTCTTGGACAGATACTCGCGCGTTTATAATGCAGCACGGGCTAGATGGGAGAGGGAACTGGGGCGGACTCTGCGCAACAAAGAATGGGAGGACATTTACTACAGCGCCACACACACACGAGATGCGTGAGGTTTGGCACCTCACGCAAGATACGTGAGATTCGGTATCTCAATCGGGATGCGTGAGGTTTGGCACCTCACCCGAGATGCGTGAGGTTTGGCACCTCACCCGAGATGCGTGAGGTTTGGCACCTCACGCGAGATGCGTGAGGTTTGGCACCTCACCCGAGATGCGTGAGGTTTGGCACCTCACCCGAGATGCGTGAGGGTTGGCACCTCACGCGAGATGCGTGAGGGTTGGCACCTCACGCGTGATGCGTGAGGGTTGGCACCTCACGCGAGGTACGTGAGGTTTGGCACCTCACGCGAGATGCGTGAGGTTTGGCACCTCACCCGAGATTCGTGAGGTTTGGCACCTCACCCGAGATGCGTGAGGTTTGGCACCTCACCCGAGATGCGTGAGGTTTGGCACCTCACGCGAGATGCGTGAGGTTTGGCACCTCACCCGAGATGCGTGAGGTTCGGCACGGGGCATGCCTACGATGATGTCAGCGGCCGTGCCCAGTTCCCCGTGCTCACTATTCAGCGTCTTTTGGTGAAGGAGGAAGAGGATCTTGGGGCTCCGTTTCTCTGCAAGGCCAGCTTTGTTCTTTTGATCGGTGGAGAGTTCTGGGTGCCTGAAATCTGCTACAACGCTCGCTGAGCTGCAGGAGGAGTTTAGAATCTGTAGAGACTTCTCTTCTTGATGGGTTCCCGGTGAGGCTAGGTTTTGGGGGGATTACCTGTCACTAACCCAGATTCAGAAGTAAAGTCAATCCATCAATCAGGAGTTTGTTAAAGCGCAACTACTCACCCGTAAGGGTCTCAAGGCGCTAGGGGTGGGGGGTGCAGGTTCCATTCCATCAAGGAGGGGGTCTGTCGAAGAGCCAAGTTTTGAGGTTTCTTGCGAAGATGGGGAGCGATGTTGTCTGTCTGAGGTGGAGTGTAAGGGCGTTCCATGGTTTGGCGGCGTGGAAGGAGAAGGAGAAGGAGCGGCCTCCCGATCTGGTCTTTCTGGTGCAGGGGACCACGGCGTAGGAGAGCTGGGCTGATCGTAGGGTCCTTTGGGAGTGCCTGGAATTTGAGCCGGCTGTTCAGGTATGCTGGTCCGGTGCCGTGGAGGGCCTTGTGTGCGTGGGTGAGCATCTTAAAGGTGATTCTCGCCTCGACGGGGAGCCAGTGGAGTGTGCGCAGGTGCTGAGAGATGTGGCAGTGTTTTGGCAGGTTGAGGACCAGTCTTGCGGCGGCGTTCTGGATGTTCTGTAGCTTGCGGATGATGATTTTGTTTATTCCGGCGTAGAGTGCTTTGCCGTAGTAGTCTGCTGGTGACCAGGGCGTGAGTGACTGTCTTTCGGTGTTCGAGGGGGATCCATTTGAAGGTCTTACGAAGGAGGCGGAGGGTGTGGAAGCAGGAAGATGAGACAGATTTGATCTGGCGGTCCATTTTGAGCTCGGAGTCCAGGATGATTCCCAGGTTGCGTGCGTGGTCTGTGGGGGTTGGCGGGTTTCCCAGGGCGGTGGGCCACCAGGTGTCGCTCCAGGCATCGGGGTTTGGGCCCATGATGAGTACTTCTGTTTTGTT